>NC_064248.1:36202500-37462500 GCF_003254725.2 Canis lupus dingo | reverse complement strand
AGACATGAATAGCATTTCACGGAAATGGAAACAAATGGCCAATAAACTATGGAAAGAAGATGCTCAACTTATTAGCAATTCATCAAAATGCAACTAAAATCACAACTGAAACATCAGTTTTGTTTTTAAAGACTATCCCTTTGAGAGAAAGCAAGCAAGAGCGCACCAGCATGGGGAGGAGCAGAGGTAGAGAGGGAAGCAGAATTCCTGTGGAGCAGGGAGCCTGATGTGGCTCCATCGCAGGACCCTGAGACCATGACCTGAGACAAAGGCAGATGCTTAACTGACTGAGCCACTCAGGCACCCCTGAAACATCATTTTGTAACCATCAAATTCACATTTAAAATGTCTGAAAATGGGATCCCTGGGTGGCTCAGCAGTTTGGCGCCTGCCTTTGGCCCAGGGCGCGATCCTGGAGACCCGGGATCGAATCCCACGTCGGGCTCCCGGTGTATGGAGCCTGCTTTCTCCCTCTGCCTGTGTCTCTGCCTCTCTCTCTCTCTGTGTGTGACTGTCATAAATAAATAAAAAAATTAAAAAATAATAATAAAATAAAATAAAAAAAATAAAATGTCTGAAAATCCCGAGTCTCGGTGAGGACACTGCACAGGGACAGCTCTCTGAGTTGGTGGAACGAAAATCAGGACCCACACTGGAAAACAGTCATGATTACACAGTAACAACGCATATCCCAAAACCCGCAACCCCACTCTGGTCACACCCCAGAGAAACTTATGTGTCCAACGAGGCAGGATGCCAACGCAACCAAGCGAGCCATTGCCTCTACGCTGCCCACGGGCCAAGTGTCTGCACCTGGGTGGAGAAAGAGCTGCGGTACATTCTCACGATGGAGCATTACAGTATTGCAGACAACACTGCCCCACTGAGCTGGTTCCCCACAGTTAGTTCATGTATTTCCTGATACATATCTTGTAAGCAGACACACACAAGATAGCATTCAATACTCTCCAGAGTTGCAAAGATTATAAGTCTGAAAATACCAAGGACTGGAGGGGACTGTGGGAATGCACGGAAGGGGGCTGGTGGAGTATACAGTGACACAACTCTTTTGGGGAAGTAATTTTGCATTACTTAGTAAGCCAGAGCACACCAAGTGATCCAGCAACTCCATTTAAGTACACACCAGCAATTCGACATAAAGAAACGAAGGTATACGAACACAATGGTATTAACAGCAAAAATTAATGAACTACACCATTAGCATGGATAAAACTAAGCCAACAAAATGTTGACCCAAGAACATACACAGTATGTATACACAAGAAAACAGAAAATTCAGGTTAGCAGTTACCTCCAGGAGAAAGAGAAGGACATGCCTCAGGGAAGAGCACACAGGCCTTCAGAGAGTTGGTAATCTCAACTTCTTAAACTGGGTTAACGTGTGTTCATTTTACACTTCTTTTTAAACTGCACATGCATACTCTACGCGTCTCTCTTTAGATCGAACGTATAAAGGGAGAAGGGGAGGGGTTGAAAGAAAAAGCCGTAGCCTCTCTGGGTCACTGAACTTGCCCACAGAGAAGTACACATAGCCTCTTGGAACCCAGCCTGATTTAAGCAGAGGAGCATCCCGTAGTGTCACGTGTGGGACCTGACACGCCCAGGGGACTGGATCTCCCTGAAGCCCACCTGGAATAGGAAGCCCAGGTTAGAGGCCAGCCTGCCTGGGATGGATCAAAGGTAATCAGGCAGGACTGAGGCCTAACAGCTTCATCAACACATACTGATCCGAGGCCCCCACCTGGGCACTGTGCCCCAGTTCTAGCCAGTTAACCTTCACCAGCTCCAGTGAAGGGAGAGAAGTCAACACACCTGCACTGTTACTTCAGGGGCAACTCAGAACTTCCAATGGCTTGCTCCAGGCAGCAGGAAATGGCCTGACCCCGTGGAAGGTAACTGGCTACGCTGGTCAAGATGACAAACACAATATACGCTCTAACTTGGCAAATTCCATTTGAGGATTTTCCTCCGTGGATACACTTGAACCCTGCATATAAAGACGAGGCTGAAGGACCATACACTGTAACGCTGAATAAATGGCAAATGCCTGGAAACCACCTCCATGTCGGTGCAGAGAACTAGTAAATCAACTGTGGTGTCTCCCAACACAGAGCTACTCCCAGACTTCTATGAGGCTAAAGAAAAAGAAGAAGAAAAGGAAAGGAAAAGGGAGGGGGAGGAAACAAACTATGGTGCTGTCACAGCAAGCTCTACAAGGTCTCTCAGTGACTAAAATACAGAGAGTACATAAACCCTTGCAGAAGAAGGTGCTTACCTGTTCACACTTTATTCACGTGAACACTAGCAAGATGTTATTAGGAGCTTAGGAGCAGCTCCTAACCGAGATAACCTACAAGGGCAAGGGGCAGGTCACAGAGGAGAATGGGACCGAGCTGAGAGCAGGACTTCTCAATGCACATCTTTTTAATCAAATATTTAATTACTTAAAGTTAACACTAGAGAGAGAGTACAAGCAAGCATGCACATGAGTGGGGAGGAGCAGCAGAGGGAGAGGGAGAAGCGGGCTCCCTACTGAGCAGAGCCAACACAGGGCTCAATCCCAGGACCCTGGGATCATGACCTGAGCTGAAAGCAGATGCTTCATCAACCGAGCCACCCAGGTGCCCCATAATTAACAACAAACTTTTTTTTTTTAAGATTTATTTTTATTTATTTATGAGAGAGAGAGAGAGAGAGAGAGAGAGAGGCAGAGACACAGGAGGAGGGAGAAGCAGGCTTCATGCCGGGAGCCCGACGCGGGACTCAATCCCGGGACTCCAGGATCGCGCCCTGGGCCAAAGGCAGGCTCGAAACCGCTGAGCCACCCAGGGATCCCCTAACAATAAACTCTTAAATAAAGTAGCTGTCACAGAAGAGCGAGCCCCTTCCCATCAACTGTCAATGCTGGGGTCATGCGCAAGCCTGTATAGAGATACCAATTGAGGATCCAGTGTAGATGGATGACCAGGTTGACAGCCATAGAGGAATAGTAAATAAATGCATAGATAATAAATACTGTCACACAGGAAAATGGACCAGTCTGTGTGCAATGTCCCGATGCTAAGTTTTTTTTTTTTTTAAGATTTTATTTATTTATTCATGAGAGACATAGAGAGAGAGAGGCAGAGACACAGGCAGAGAGAGAAGCAGGCTCCATGCAGGAAACCCGATGTGGGACTCGATCCCCGGACTCCAGGATCACGCCCTGGGCCAAAGGCAGGCGCTCAACCACTGAGCCACCCAGGCATCCCCTGATGCTAAGTTATCTCTAAGATACATTAAGAAATAAACCTGGGGGATCCCTGGGTGGCTCAGCAGTTTGGCACTTGCCTTCAGCCCAGGGCAAGATCCTGGAGTCCCAGGATCAAATCCCGCATCGGGCTCCCTGCATGGTGCCTGCTTCTCCCTCTGCCTCTCTGTGTCTCTCATGAATAAATAAATAAAATCTTAAAAAAAAGAAAGAAAAGAAAAGAAAAGAAAAGAAAAGAAAAGAAAAGAAAAGAAAAGAAAAGAAAAGAAAAAGAAAAGAAATAAAATAAAATAAACCTGGCCCAGACAGTAGTTTGCATATGCTCCCATGATGTTAAAATACATGTGTATGTGTACACATACATGGATGTCATTCTCACAAGTCATGCATATCTTTGCAAGGACTTGGCTAAGGGGGTTGCCCCCAGGAGGGTTACCTGGTATCTGAGGGTATCCATGACAGAAATATGCTTCTCAGTGCACACACCTTTGCACTTTTGGATGCTGTGGTAGGTTATTTTGTGCTAGGTTATAAATATACATATCTATAAAAGTTACCTAATTGCCAAACACACTAAAAAAATTTAATAAGGACATAAAACACATTTACAAAGGGATCAAAAAAGCTTGGGGAAATGTCCCTGGATAGGAAGCATAAATATTTATTTTTTTAAAGATTTTATTTTATTCGGGCAGCCCCAGTGGCTCAGCGGTTTAGCGCCGCCTTCGGCCCAGGGTGTGATCCTGGAGACCCGGGATCGAGTCCCACATCGGGCTCCCGGCATGGAGCCTGTTTCTCCCTCTGCCTGTGTCTGCCTCTCTCTCTCTCTCTGATGAATAAATAAATAAAATCTTTAAAAAAAAAAAAAAAAGATTTTATTTTATTCATTCATGAGAGAGAGAGAGTGTGTGAGAGAGAGAGGCAGAGACACAGGCAGAGGGAGAAGCAGGCTCCAAGCAGGGAGCCCGACGTGGGACTTGATCTCAGGTCTCCAGGATCACGCCCCGGGCTGAAGGCAGCGCTAAACCGCTGAGCCACCCGGGCTGCCTGGAAGTGTCAATCCACACACATCCATTCTCTGGGCAGTTGGCTGTCTCAGGTGGTGGAGCACATGACTCTTGATCTCAGAGTTATGAGTTCAAGCCTCATGGTGGGCATAAAGCTTACTTAAAATTAAATAAAGACATCAATTCTCTAAACTAGCCTATATTTTTAACATAAGCCCAAAGAAAATGCAATTTTTTAAATTCTAAAATTCTATGAAAAACTAAATTTTTGCATAAATGGCCAAGATTTTTGAAAATCACGAGGAAATACTATTAAACATGTTAACGCACATTAATTTAAAGCTACAATACCAAAATTAATTTCTTCTCTCACTTATTAAATGAAAAATTCCAGATGGGCTATAAAGTGCAAATAAAAGCTAAAACTACTGAAGACAACATAAGTATTTTAAGAACACCTTAAGAACATATAATCCACCCAAAGTGTACAAACCAGTGGGCTTTAGCACATTCACAGGGCTGAGTATCCATCACTATCATCTAGTGCCACAGAAGGTCATCACCCCAGAAAGAAACCACAAGCTCATTAGCAGCAACTCCTCACTCCTATCCCCCCAATCCGGCAGTCACTTCCTATCCCTATAGATTGCCCGTCTGAGACATTTCACACAAAGGGGGAATTATATGTAGTCTTCTGCATCTGGCCTCATTCACTTAACATCATGTTTTCAAGGTTCATCCACATCATAACAAATATCATATCTCGCTCTTTTTTATGGCCAAATAATATTCTTTTAAAAAATATGTATTTATTTATGTAATCCCTACACCCAACATGGGGCTCAAACCCAGGACCCTGAGTTCAAGAGCTGCATACTTTTCTGAGCCAGTCAGATAGCACACAGTGAATAATATTCCATTATAGGGTCAGACCACACGTTATTTACTTATTCATCAGTTAATAGGCAATTGGGGTGTTTCTGCTTTTTGTCTGTGCCGTAAACATTGCTGTACAAGTTTCTGTGTGGATGTATATTTCAGGGTCCCCTGGGTACACACCTAGAAGTGGAAGTGCTGGGTTGAATGGTAACTGTGCTTATTCATTTGAGTGCTTACTCAGTCCACTCAAACTATGGACTGTTTTCCAAAATGATGCCCCATTTTACATTCCTGCCAGCAGTCAGCAAGAGCTCTGATTTCTCTACCTCCTCACCAATGCTACTGGTGTTATTGATGAGGGAGCACAGGGCAAGCTAAGGGCAAAGCACAAACTAACACCCCGCAAACTTCCTCTGGCCACCCCGTGAGATACATGTGACATTCCTCAGGCACTTCTGGCTGCCCTAAAACAAAGGAAAGGGGAAAACAAGTGGTTAATCAATAGAGATCACAGTCATGCAGGACATGGGTTTCCATCAGTTTGCAACTGTCTTAATAATTTACAAGAAAAAAGCCATCTTCAGGGGCACCTGCGTGGCTCAGTAGGTTAAGTATCTGCTCTCGGCTCAGGTCATAATCCCAGGGTCCTGGGATCGAGTCCCATGTCAGGGTTCCTTCTCTGTGGGGAGTCTGCTTCTTCCTCTCCCTCTGCAGTTCCCCCTGCTTGTGCTCTCTGTGTCAATTAAATAAATAAAATCTTAAAAAGGAAGAAGAGGAAAAGGAAGAAAAAAGGAAGAGAGGAAAGAAAGGGGAAGGGAAGGGGAAGGGAAGGGGAAGGGAAGGGGAAGGGAAGGGGAAGGGGAAGGGGAAGGGGGGACGAATGGAGGGAGGGAGGGGCGAGCAAGCAATCTCCAGAAACCTACAGACTCAACTACTTGGAGCCTAACACCACCCTCCCCTCGACAGGATAGAAACTCTTGCATAATCAGTCACTCCCAATTCAGCTCTGTCTGCCCACAGTCCTGTCCCTGTGCTTTCATAAAACCACCAAAGGTCTTTTGCACCAAAGACCTCTCAAGAATCCTTTCTTGGCCATGGACTCTGGACCCCAACACTCCCAACCACATCATTATCACCTATGGTATACAATTCCTAGTGGCTTTAGCAGCCATACCAGAAACACCCCAAAATCTTTACTAAATACTACAGAATTTCTTGGTGGAGTAAGCAAATAGCAGCTTCCTAGTAAAAGTCAAACCTTCCGGGCAGCCCAGATGGCTCAGTGATTTAGCACCGCCTTCAGCCCAGGACCTGATCCTGGAGACCCAGGATCGAGTCCCACATTGGGCTCCCTGCATGGAGCCTGCTTCTCCCTCTGCCTGTGTCTCTGCCTCTCTGTCTCTCTGTGTGCCTCTCATGAATAAATAAATAAAATCTTAAAAAAAAAAAAGTCAAGCCTTCCGTTTCCAGACTGGGCAAGATGGTACTTAAGAAAAATTCTAGCGGGATCCCTGGGTGGCGCAGCGGTTTAGCGCCTGCCTTTGGCCCAGGGCGCGATCCTGGAGATCCGGGATCGAATCCCACGTCAGGCTCCCGGTGCATGAAGCCTGCTTCTCCCTCTGCCTGTGTCTCTGCCTCTCTCTCTCTCACTGTGTGCCTATCATAAATAAATAAAAAAAAAATTAGAAAAAAATAAAAATAAATCCTTAAAAAAAAATTTAAAAAAAAAAAAAAAAAAGAAAAATTCTAGCTGGCTACACTAAGAGCACCAAAAATCCAATTCAAGAACATCCTCTGGCTTTGAACTAAAATATTTCACTGGAGGGCACCTGGGTGGCTCAGTTAAGCATCTGCCTTCCTTTCAGATCGTGATCCCAGGGTCCTGGGATCGAATTCTACCTGTTTCTCCCTCTCCCTGCTACTTCCCCTGCTTGTGCATGCTCATGTTCTACGTCAAATAAATAAGTACTTTAAAAAACAAAAAATTAAACACTTCCTTGGAGTGTGAACTGGATACACTTCGCTGATGCCAAGTCGGTATTTTGGTTTTAGACAGTGACCACCATCACTGCCTTAGTAAGTCTCCCTATTGAAATCATCTTTGTTGGACTTTGGGGGTAGAGGTGAGAAATGTATGCTTTCTCATCACCCCAACTCCCCCCCCACACACACACCGCTTCAAGCAGCATATGTCTCAATGCACAAGGGCAGCAAACACTTGGGAGATTTTTGTTGTTGCCTTAATTCTGGCCAACTATTCAGCTAGTAACCAATAAAGCCTTTGCTAACCTATTACCATCTGGGTTTGGCTGATCTTTTGCAGATAACTTGGTCCCTCTGGTCCTAACCAAGCCCGTCACACCACAGCCCAACTGGTGCCTCTTGGGCAGCCAGCGACACACTTTGCCTATGTGCCTCGCGGTGCTGATCAAGGCCCCAGCACTGTGATTTAAAGTTTTGTTGTTTTTTAAGATTTTAGCTATTCATTCATGAGAGGCACAGAGAGAGAGGCAGTGACACAGGCAGAGGGAGAAACAGGCTCCCTCCAGGGAACCCGATGCAGGACTTGATCCCAGAACCCTGGGATCATGCCCTGAGCCAGAGACGGATGGTCAACCATTGAGCCACCCAGGCGTCCCAGCTCTGTGGTTTATAGAGGTGGCAACACCATTTAGAGTCTAAGCAGTTAAGGATCAAACCTATTATTGTTACATTAGCAACATGAATACGTGTTTCACAGAGAGTGAAATCTGCCCCACAAGTGCTGCTCTACTCATCCTGCAGAGAGCCTGGGAACACATGAGATGTGACTGAATTCTCATTCTCACTCCTGGGCTGCAACACAAGAGCTGTGAGGGCATGAATTTTTTTTTTTTTTAAAGATTTATTTATTATTTATTCATAGACGAGAGAGAGAGAGAGAGAGAGAGAGAGAGAGAGAGGCAGAGGGAGAAGCAGGCTCCATGCAGGGAGCCCGATGTGGGACTCGATCCCAGGTCTCCAGGATCAGGCCCCGGACTGAAGGCTGCGCTAAACCGCTGAGCCACCCGGGCTGGAGGGCATGAATTAAACAGCACAGGCCCCCAAAGTGAGAGCAGAGGGAAGAAGCAAAATAAATCAACAAAAAGAATAAAAGCAGTAAATGTGGGGCTGTGGCTGCACGGGGTCTAGGCAGGAGTTCCTTTTGGGAAATAAAGCAAACCTGCAATGCTTGAGACCTACAACAAAGTGGGGAAATTCTGCTCTTCTGATGTTTCTGGTACTTGGAGCAGACTCCTCACCCTTCCAAGTCTCACTTCTAAGGCAGAACATTCCAGCAAAGGTTCCAGCTTACAGAGACTGGAAAAGGCAGAGGACACTAACTCGAGCGCAAGCAGTCCTGCGGTGGCTGCCTCATAAGGGGGTCCTGGCAACGCCAACAGTGAGACCCAGAGTGTCCTCGAGATTAGAACACAGGACTCAGGGCTGTGGTGTCATTGCAGTTACCAGCCAAGTGAAATGACCAACCCATTACCCTCTCCACCTTACATCATAATCATCTGCCTCTGGAGATCAAACCTGTTGCTGATTTTTCATGTTCATCGTCTCTTCTTTGGGAACACTTTCTTGATTGTCTACCGGCAAATCCATTACTTCTATTACTCATCAGAACTGGTGGAAGGTTTCATGACAGTTTACATTTTTACTACAAATATTACGTTTTGGGGCAGCCCCGGTGGCGCAGTGGTTTAGTGCCGCCTGCAGCCCAGGGTGTGATGCTGGAGACCCGGGATCGAGTCCCACATCAGGCTCCTTGCGTGGAGCCTGCTTCTCCCTCTGCCTGTGTCTCTGCCTCTCTCTCTGTCTCTGTGTATCTCTCATGAATAAATGAATAAAATCTTAAAAAAAAAAAAAAAAACACACAAATATCACGTTTTCCAGGTTACCTAGGTTCTGATATCCCTACTCCTTATGATACCCACCTTTCACCAGGGCAAGAAATTACTCGATGGTTCTAAACGCCTAGAAATCAATTTAAGATTCACCTGGAGCCCACCCACCTGGTCCTGGGGGCATGCAGAAACTCAGGTGTGTGGCCCTCATAGTGCCTGCAGCTGGGTTTTCTAAACACTGGCCCACGCCTGGCACTGTGACCATCCTGATTACAGAAAATGGTCCACAAGTTTACATCTAACAGAAGAGAAAGCACATAATTTTTAGCCTCTTACTCTCATTCCCATATATATTCCCATTTCTTGCCAAACCCAATCATTCAGTAGCACCCCCTTACCCTGCATCTGGTGCTTTCCAGACCGGGCTCATAACCTTCTCTTCTGTGAGATCCACATGAGCAATCATCCACATGTTTCAGTGCTCCCTGACTGGGCACAGAGGCCTCGGAAATGGCCCAGTATACTGCCTGGCAAACACAAGCTCCCACTTAACCCATGACGCCAACAGCAGGGTCACATCATCTCTGAAGTATCAGAGAGCATGCAAAAAAAAAAAAATATATATATATATAATATTATTTTATTTATTTTTTTAGTTTAAGTAATCTCTATGCCTAACATGGGGCTCAAACTCACATCTCCAGGACCAAGAGTTGTGAGCCCTTCTGACTGAGCTAGCCAAGTATCCCTCAAAATATATCTGTTAAATAAGTAATGAGCAAAAATGAAAAATAAAAAGTCCACAAGCCGAGACTGTTCAACACCTCAACGGAGCAGGTGGGAAGAACTGGGATGGTGATAAAGTCTGACTCTAAGATGTGAAGCCAAGCACATGCTAACATTTGGGAACACTTTCCCAGCAACAGAGGAAAAGAAATACAGGAGAATTCTGAATTTTCTGTGGAGGTACTTTCTCTTATTACCCCCGCCCCCAACCCCTTTGTATAAGATAATCATTTTCTAGGCTAAACTCACCCATCACTCAGTCCCTCCAAACAACTAGACCTTCACGACTGCCCATACGGTGGGTATCAAGAACATCTGCAGTACATCCTGCTTCCAAGAACAGGGTCTCAATCTTAGATTCAAACAAAAGATTTCCAAGGAGAACTGCAACAGAAGTTCAGAAGGAGAGGATGCAGATTATTAAAGGAAGGAGTTAAAAAAAAAAACTGGCTGGGCTGAAAACTGGCATGTCTTCCCAGTGGAAGGTTCACTACATGATATGAAGAATGAATTACAACAAACATGATTAGAACATCTGAGAACACAAAAAAGAGAAACTTTAACCTCCAGAGAAAGGTAAAAACAAGTCATCTACAAAAGAAACAATGAAATTGCTAGGACTGCTCATCTGTAACGGGCTCTAGAAAACAGCAGAGCAATATCCTCCTATTTGAAGGAAAATTATTTTGACCTGGAATACCCAGGCAACCTACTACACTAGTAGGGGGGTAAAATAAAATCTTTTAGACATGATGGGGCTTAGAAAATTTACAACTGGGATCCCTGGGTGGCGCAGCGGTTTGGCGCCTGCCTTTGGCCCAGGGCGTGATCCTGGAGACCCGGGATCGAATCCCACATCGGGCTCCCAGTGCATGGAGCCTGCTTCTCCCTCTGCCTGTGTCTCTGCCCCCCCCGCCCCCCCCCCCCCTCTGTGACTATCATAAAAAAAAAAAAAAAAGAAAAAGAAAGAAAATTTACAACCTGGGCAGCCTGGATGGCTCAGCGGTTTAGCGCCTTCAGCCCAGGGCGTGATCCTGGAGACCCAGGATCGAGTCCCAACACGTCTGGCTCCCTGCATGGAGCCTGCTTCTCCCTCTTCCTGTGTCTCTGCCTCTCTGTGTCTCTCATGACTAAATAAATGAAATCTTAAAAAAAAAAAAAAAAAAAAAAAGGAAAGAAAAGAAAAAATTTACAAACTAAAGACTTCTGCAGAACACAAAAGAATACTCTTGCATGACAAGAAATAAACCCAAAAAGGAGGAAGACGGTGGGTACAAGCAAAAGTATAAAACTTACAACTATCTTATCAGTTATTGCATGCTTTTAAAAACTGTTAAAAAAAAAAAAAAAAAAAAAGAGGGACACCTGGGTGGCTCAGCAGTTGGGTCTGTGCTTTCGGATCGGGATGTGATCCCGGAATCCTGGCGCTGAGTCCCAAGTCAGGCTCTCTCCATGGAGCCTGCTTCTCCCTCTGTCTCTCATGAACAGATAAATTAAAAAAAAAAAAAAAGAGAGAGAGAGAGAGATAGACAGACAAACACTAGAGGTGCCTGGGTGGCCCGGTTGGTTAAGCATCTGCCTCCGACTCAGGTCATGATCCCAGCGTTCTGGGATCCAGCCTGGAATCAGGCTCTCCACTCAGAGCCTGCTTCTCCCTCTCCCTCTGCCTGCTTGTGCTGTCAAATAAACAGTCTTAAAAGAGAGAGACACTACACCAAAATGTAAAACTCAGATAACGGGAAAAAAATGTAAAAGACATAAAAAATAAAAAAAGACATTCATAGAAAATATACTAACGGCCACTAAGCAAATGAAAACACTTTCTGACTCCTATCCACGGAGGGACTGCCTGGATAGAGGTGGTCTCAGTCCCTAACGGGAATATAAATCGATAAAGACTTTCTGGACAGCAATTTGGCAGTATCAGCTAACGTTTCAAATATGCACAGACTCTGAACCATCAATTCTAAAAGTCGGATTCTGAAATTCTAAATGCCATACACGCGTGCAAATATCTAAGTACTCGCCATTGTACGCAGCAGTGTAATGACAGAAAACCACAGGGCAGCCCGGATGGCTCAGCGGTTTAGCGCTGCCTTCAGCCCAGAGCGTGATGCTGGAGACCTGGGATCGAGTCCCACGTCGGGCTCCCTGCAGGGACCCTGCTTCTCCCTCTGCCTGTGTCTCTGCCTCTCTCTGTGTCTCTCATGAATAAACAAAATCTTGAAAAAAGAAAAAAAAAAAGAAAACCACAGAATCCTTTATTACGTCCGTTCACGGGACACGGCAGGTAAACGACCGCGCGGCCACTGGAAAGCCAAAGATCGGGGGACAGGGACGGCCCAGGACGCGGAAGCTACGCAGACAACGTTAAATACAACTCCGGAGCAAACCGCATAGACGGTTTAGGTCTTTTCACATAAAAACAGCCCAAGTCCACGTGCGTGTGTAACCGTGTGCAGAGCCTGGACGGAAGGCTAGGATGCTGCCCGCCCCTCGGTTTCTCCCGAACGCGGAGTGGGAAAGCAGAGACTACGGTGACTCTTTTCTTTTTTTCCTCCGCCCCAACACTGATGTGAGCGCCCAGGAATTTCGGGTCCCGGGAATCCGGGGGTGACGAAGCCAGAGGCCACGCGCTGCGGAGGGTCAGGCGGCTGCGCCCGGGTCCCGCCGTGCGCGCTCCCGGGCGGACGGGGCACTCGGTGTGGCGCCGGTCGGCGCGGCGCAGGTGGCTGCTACGGCCCCCGGTGCAACACGGCTCGGGCGGCCACGAGGGGCTCAAGTCCGTTCCCACTCCCCGAACCGCCCTCGGCGGCCGGAGCGAGAGCCCGGACCCCTAGCCTCGAGCCCAGCGCCGGGGCTCGGCGGGGAGAAGCCGCCGACGGCGGGGGCGGAACCCGGGCAGTCGGGCGACACGGGCGACACGGGGCGCCCCGCGCGCTCAGCCGAACCTCCGAGCCTCGCAGTGGAGAAAGGCGCGGGCTCGGACCCGGGGCGTCCCGCCCCCCGCCCCCCCTCACCTCTCGGGGCGGCCGCCAGCGCCGGCGCCCGCAGGCTGCGGCCCCACAGCAGCAGCATCCGCAGCTCGCGCGCCATGTCCGTCCTCCGCGGCCGCCGAGCCACACGCGCGGCGAGGGCGGGGCGGGGCGGGGCCTTCCTCGGGCGCGGCGCGGTGACGTCACGCCGAGCGCAGGGCTGCCCGGCCCGCTGCCTGCGCGGGAGAGCGGGCGGGGCCCTGGTGGCCCGCGCCGCGCGGGGAGCGTCGGGCCTGGGGACGGGCCCTCCGTGACCTTGTGTCGCGTTGTCAAGGACGACGGGCGGGTGCGCGGGCCCGGGAGGGCGTGAGAGGGAGGCGGCGGCGATGCGGCGGACGTCCCGGGCCCCGGCGCCACTGGGGAGGGGGAGAAGCGGGGGCGGCCCGGAGGCTGGACGTGTCCTCGCGCTCCTCCTCCCGCCCTGCTGCAGCGGACGAGCCCCGCCGCTCATTCTCTTTTAATTAAGAAGAAAACAAAAATTGTTTTAAGTTGAAATATGGTGGACCCAGAAAGCTACATTAGTTGTAGGTGTAGAGCGCTCCACCCCGGCGGGTGCCGTGGGCCACCACGCCACACGCCTGGCCCGTGGCTGCGGTCAGTCACTGTGCGGTGCTGTGCCTGGCCCCGTCAACGCCCTTTCTCGCCCGGTGCCACAGCGCGCGCGGCGTCGTCCAGGTTTTCTGAGGACCCGGCGGCCCCAGGTGGCTTCTGGGGCTCGCTGGAGGGTCGCTACCGGAGCAAGAAGCTACGAAAACGGAGCTGCAAAGTACGAAAGACAGGAGAGGGTTCACCCCCACCCCCACCCCCGCTTGGACCCAGGGCGCCGTCGGGGCATTGGGAGGGGCGACCCCGGGACCTTCCAGGTGGAAGGTGGAAAGGATGAGCCCCATGTGCCAGGCTCCAGCAGCTGAGCAGCATGTCCCCGAGACGGGCGGACTAGGCTGGGGGCGGGGGGGGGGGCAGGAGCCCTTTCTCTGTCGTTGGAGGAAGACCAGCAACCTCCCCACGGGCCCCCGCGGCGCCGCCTCCTCCTCGGGGCTTCACCCCCCCACCCCCACCACGCCACTTCTAATCCATTCCAGCCCCTGGGCCCCGCCCCTCTCCTTCCCCCACCTCCCTGCAGATACAGGGGCGGGTGGCAGGCCCAGAGTGGTCAAGCTGCAGCTACTCTGGGGCCCTGAGGGGTCTGAGCCTCGCGTTGCATTTGTTCACCCAGGAAGTCCTCCCTTTTGCAAGAGCGGACACACTGGTCTGTGGGGCAGTAGATGTAGGCCCGGGGGGATCCTTTTATTTCAGGAAGAAGTGGTATCTGGCAGAGGGAAACCTATGCTTCACATAAGGGTGGGGGGTGTCAACTATCCTTCAATAAAAGATCAATTTGGGATCCCTGGGTGGCGCAGCGGTTTGGTGCCTGCCTTTGGCCCAGGGCGTGATCCTGGAGACCCAGGATCGAGTCCCACATTGGGCTCCCGGTGCATGGAGCCTGCTTCTCCCTCTGCTTGTGTCTCTGCCTCTCTCTCTCTCTCTCTCTGTGACTATCATAAATAAATAAAAATTAAAAAAAAAAAAAGATCAATTTAAAGTTTTAAAAAATGGGGAATCCCTGGGTGGCTCAGTGGTTTAGCGCCTGCCTTTGGCCCAGGGCGCAATCCTGGAGTCCCGGGATCAAGTCCCATGTCGGGCTCCCAGCATGGAGCCGCTTCTCCCTCCTCCTGTGTCTCTGCCTCTCTCTCTATCATAAATAAATAAATCTTTTTAAAAAAATCACTAAAGTTTTAATAAATGATGGACAGGACCCAGGCTCTGTGGAGGACAAAGACACCAGGTTCCAGACACTCCTGTCCTCTCCTGGTCTGTGGACGTCAGACGCCCTCAGCTACAGATGTTCGCGAAACTATCTTCTGGTAGCCCGGGAAACTCTGGCTTTCCAAGATGCCTATAGACCCAAATCAAGTCTTTTTTTTTTTTTTTTTAAGATTATATTTTTTCATGAAAGAGAGAGAGAGGCAGAGACATAGGCAGAGGGAGAAGCAGGCTCCCCAGACTCCGGATGACACCCTGACCTGAAGGCAGTCAGATGCTCAACCGCCGAGCTACCCAGGTGTCCCCCAAACCAAGCCTTGAGGGGCCTGGGCAGATTTCAGCCCCTGAGAGTACGAGGAAATTGGAAGAAGGAAGAAAATGATTAGATGCAGATGTACGACTTGGACTGACCGAGACTGCCCGGGATTGCTGGCGGGGCACGAGAGAAGCAGAGGAGGAGAGGGCCCCTGGGCCTCCTGACTACCGCTGGGGCCTCTATGAGGCTGCCCTTGCTTCTCCAGAGGCCACCGCCTTCGACAGCAGCGGGGGGGGGGGCGGCCTGGAGAAACGCGAGCCGTGTCATTCGCGGTGGCCGGAAGGCAGGGCCAACCCGCCCGGCCACGGCTGAAGGGGTCCCCGAAGCACGGAACACACGGACAATGGATGTTCTTCAGCCCGGAGAGGAGGGAATTTCTGATACCTGCTGCAGCGTCAGTGAACCGGGGGGGCCTGATGGTCAAGGACACGAAAAGACAGATACTGTGTGATCCCACTCGCACGAGGCATCGGAACTGTGGAATCCAGACACCGGCAGGGGGAGGGGGGACCTGGGCGGGAGTGGGAGGGCGATGGGGAATCCTGTCTAATGGGGACAGAGTTTCCGTTTTGCAAAATGAGCTCTGGAGACGGTGGCGGTGATGGCCGCGCAGCAGTGGGGATGCATTTAGTGCCACCGAGCTATGCGCTTCAAAACGATGACAGAGGGGTGCCTGCGGGGCTCGGTTAGTGGGCAGCCGCCTCTGGGTCTCGGCTCAGGTCGTGATCTCGGGGTTGTGAGCTCCGGGCCTGGCTTGGGCTCCGCGCTCAGCAGTCGGCTGGTCCCTCTTCCCCTGCCCCGCCCCACTCCACGCACTCGCTCTCAAATAAATAAAACCTTTAAAAAATTATTACAACGGGGGCAGTCCCGGTGGCTCAGCGGTTTGGCACCGCCTTCGGCCTGGGGTGTGATCCTGGAGACCTGGGATCGAGTCCCACGTTGGGTTCCCTGCATGGAGCCTGCTTCTCTCTCTCTCTCTCTCTCTCTCCCATGAATAAATAAATAAAATCTTTAAAAAAAATTATTCCAACAGTAATCTTTATGCATATTTTACTGTAATTTCTGTAATGCCCTCTGGAAAGGAAAAACAAATGTGTCTCCCTTTATTTGCCTTTCTTAGTTCAAGGCACCAACTTGTGGGCGGGCTTCCCGCTTCACTGGGCAGCATCCTGGGAGTTCCCAGAGGAAGGAAAGCTTGGGGCGATAGGATACTTTTTGGCCTGGAAAGGGCCCAGGGGTGATGGGATTTTCTCCCAGTTTCATAAACCCTCTTATAGGGCATCTTCATTTTTGAAGTTCAAAAAATAGGGGTTTGGGGGCACCTGGCTGGCTCAGTTGGTGAAGCAGGACTCTTGGTCTTGGGGTTGTAAGTGTGAGCCCTGTGTGGCTGTAGAGAGGACTTTTTTAGAAGTTAGAGGTGGGGATCCCCGGGTGACTCAGCAGTTGAGCACCTGCCTTCGGCCCAGGGTGTCATCCTGGAGTCCTGGGATCGAGTCCCACATCGGGCTCCCAGCATGGAGCCTGCTTCTCCCACTGCCTGTGTCTCTGCCTCTCTGCGCCTCTCATGAATAAATAAATAAAATCTTAAAAAAAAAAAATAAGAAGAAGTTGGAGGCAGGAGGTGGTGGGAGAGGCCAGGCAGTCGCGGAGGCCGGGTGTCGTCCGAGAGCTGTGCAGCTCCGGAGAGGGAGGCCGCCTCCGCCGGCGCCCCCGGGGCCACACTGAGCTGCGTCTGGAGGCTGTGGCCGCAGCTTCGGAGGCACTGATGCTCCCTGGCTTCAGAGGTGCCAGAACGTTCAAATTCAGAGAAGCAGCTAGTAGCCTGGTGGCACCTGCACGGGGTTTTGTGTGATTCTTCCAGTCCCTGTCTTCCTTTGCAGGACTTTGATGCCAACTCAGCATGTGACCCAGTATTTTGCTGATTCACTCGACAACTATCTCTGTGTCTGACAAACGTCAGCCCCCAGCTGACTTCAGACACCTGCCGACAGCAATACTAGGTCTGGGGGAACCCGCGCCCTGACCCCAACCTGCACACTTGCTGATGGTGGGACCTGGCCAGAAGCCAGATCCGTGGCCCTTCGTGGAGGCAGGTGCAGCGCTTAGGACCTGGCCTGGAACTTACCAGAACATTTCTCATTTCAGTGGAGGACTCTGAGTTTTTTTTCTCCGAATGACTCCTCCTGCTTTGACAGTGTCCGCCTTTAATTCCACCATCAAGGACACTGGAAACGTCACAGGTTGATCCCAAACTTTCAGGAGTGATTGGACCCAAGGTCTCTGTCCCTTTTCATGCTCTGTGGCATTGGCACTTGGTCCAGGGCCCTCTCAGGGCTTCCTGGCTTTCCTGAGCAACTCTGGCTCTGGAAAAGGTGGCCACCTCTCCCACCGCATTTATTCCTAGAAACTTCTGGGGGCTACCACTTGGTGAACTAGCCTCGAGGGCGCAGTTTGAAAGATGCCTTCTGTCCTGCCAAAGCACTCGGGTCACATCTTTCCCCCAGCCTGCGGACGAGGTCATTCTAGGCATTGGAACAAACGTCCACCAAAACTCAAAATCTACTGCGTCTATGGCTTGCTTGAAGGAAGACACGGAAAGATTAGTTTGGTGTGAGAGACTCTCCAGTACAGAGAAGCAATTCTGTTCTGTGCGTGGTTGGGTGAGTGTGTGCATGTGGGCTCCGGCAACGCACTTGCCCCACTAGAGCCCCACTCTTAGCCCAACACCCGTAAAGAGCAGAAAGGCCGTCTGGGAGGCTTCACCTGCTGGCATCCCCTTTCCCTGTCCGCATGGCTTCCTGGTGGCTCAGGACCCCTCTCGACGTCTGTCTCCCGTGCCAGTGAAGCCCTGCTTCCCCGAAGGACTGGCTGGCTGCCTGGGTGCCATGGGCCCTTACCCCACCAGCCAGAGGCCCAGTCCAGGGGGCATCTTGTGCAGCACCTGGTGTCAGGCCCCAGCAGGTTGGTGGCTTTCACGGAGCTCCCCTCACCAAGACCACGTCCCTTCGGGTACGAAGAGGGCCCCCTCGCTCAGGATCCTCTGGTCCGATGGGGTATCGGAGGGCAGGGTGGAAATGTCCCCAGGCACAGGGCAGCCGGTGTCTTCCGAGTGGTCCAGGAGACAGGACGGGCCTGACCCCAGCACTTGCGCCACCGGTGCAGAGAACCAGCACAAGCGCTTTCCCATCGCCCAGGGACCCGGCGCTGCTTTTGTGGAAGAGCAAGCACGGTGGGATCCCCATGTCTGTTTTGCCCACGGTCTGCAGGTTTACAAACGTACCTCACAGGACATCTTCCTGAACCTCCCTGTGCCCTGGGTCCTGCCCTAGCTCCTGTCCGTCCAGGGGACCTCGGCTGCCAGTGGGCCTGCCAGGCGCTCATTCAGGGATCGGAGGACAGAAGGGGTTGGAAGGTGCCAGCTCAGAGCGAATGCTGTGAAGGAGGCCACAGAGCCACTTGAGCAAACCCCCTCTCTAAAAACCATCTATCGTGAACATTAGGACTAAGGCAGTTTCGGGGCTCCGTTGGTGGAATATGTGATGCTTGGGGTTGTGGGTTCGAGCCCTACGTTGGGTGTTGAGATTATTTTTCTTTGAGAGATTTGAGAGAGAGAGAGAGAGAGAGCACGCGCACGCGCGCGAGCGCACACAGAGGCGGAGGCAGAGGGAGCAGCAGACTCTCCGCTGAGCAGGGATTCCTGACACAGGGCTCCATCCCAGGACTCGGATCATGACCTGAGCCAAAGACATGCTTCACCGACTGAGCTATCCAGGTGCCCTGGGTGTTGGGAGTTGAGATTAAAAAAAAAAAAAAAAAAAAGACAAGGCAATTTCAAAGTCAAGATGGTTGTTCTTGGCCCCCTTGGGCCTCGCTGCTCCGCGTGTAGACTGAGGCCCGGGCCTCACCTGGGAGCTCCTCAGGAACTCAGCAGCTTGCCCGCCCGCCCGGCGCAGGCCACGATGCCAGGGTGTCGGCAAGATCCCCACTGGGCCGTCCGGAGAGGGTGCCGCCCCGACCCGGAGACACCTCCTCGCTCCCAGCGCGAACTGGGATCGGTGCCCCCTTTGAGCCCCGGCACCACGTCGCCCTTCCCCTCCGCTCTCCAAGGGCTGGACGGCGGCGGCTCGGATGTGCTCAGCAGGTGGCTGAGGGAGCAAACTCAGGGCTTGCACCAGGCCTGCTTGTTTCCCCGTCAACTGGATAGCAGGGGTGCGCCCCCGAAATCACCTGTTCTGGAGGCAAGGGGGCCTCGGCTTGGGACCCACTCACGTCTTTCCTGTCATTTCTCACACTTGCTGACCTCCCCCCCACGAGAGAATCCCTCTTCCTCACCCAGGAAACCAGAGACCAGAACTCAAGTGGCTAGAGGGCGGGAACAGTGAGAACCGGCCTCACCAGAAGCTCAGGGGTCCCCTATGTGGGGACCTGGCCCTCCCAAGGGATGCCAGTTCTGGCAGCCGAACACCAGGCCTCTGGTTGCCTCCTGCGTGGAAGCCAGGCCTCCTCAATGGAACCTGCTGCCTTTCTCTGCACCTCCCAGCTTTGGTCTGGACCCCCGACCGCCCTGCCTCCAGATGCTCAACTCGTGGCAGCACATGAAGCAACGCTTCCCGTTCTGAGGCCCCCAAACCTGTGCCAGATGTGAGGGGTCCTGGGTGGGGTCAGAGACACAGGGTGGGTCCTGGCGCAGGGAACCCTGCCACAGCCCCTCGCCATCCTTCCAAGGATGTCCTCTCTGGAGGTTTCCCTAAAGGACCACCCTCACCTGGAACAGTCTCTACACATCACTACAGGCCTTGAGGATCTTCAGGCTTGGACTCTGTTGACATACCTCTATAGGACTACTTTAAACATGTTTATTTTTAAAAAATATTTTATTTATTTGAGAGAGAGAGAGCATGAGCAGGGGAGAGAAGAAGTAGGCCCCCAGGAGAGCTTGGAGCCCAATGTGGGGGCCGATCCCAGGACCCTGGGGTACCCAAGCCAAAGGTAGATGCTTACCCGACTGAGCCACCCAGGCAACCTCAGCATCAGTTTGTGAGAGGCTTTCTCATCGCTGGCCCAGAGCCCTGGTCCCGGGCCCAGAGCGTAAGGCCGCTTCAGTAACTGCCCCCTCGAGGCGCTGGGCTGGCGGGCCCCACCCGGACAGGGCCAGTCCCACCCGGACCTGGGAGGCCTTGGACACCGCCTCCTGTGTGCCAGGGGGTGTTCGGCCCCCCCCCCCCCCCCCCCCCGGCCAATGTAGCCCCAAGGGAGACCAGGCCGGGCCTGCGGAGCCGGGCCGGAGGACAGCGGGCGTGGGCCCCACAGTGCGCAGCGCAGCTCGGGCTGGACGGCCCCCACCTGCCCGGCCAGGTCCCCTCCCCGGCCTCCTGCCTCAGGTCCGAGGCCGCGGCGCCCTGACGCCTTCCAGGGCACCTGGGAGGGCGGGCAGAGCCGAGCTCGCTATGGCCCAGGCTCCTGGGTGCTGCTGCCCCGCCGTGGCCGCGCCAGCCCCCCGGACGCCCCAGGCCTCACGTCCCGCGAGCAGCGTCCCGCCTGCCTCTCAACCCCCGAAAATGGGAGCCCGCGCCCCGGCCCCGTGGCCGGTGTGCCCGGGACCCTAGAGCCTTGGCCGGAGCCCGGGAAATCCCCGAGCGGGCACCGCCTGCTTCTGGTCCACTCAGCGCGGTTCCGTTCTGTCCTTTAGCCCGCGGGCTACGATCACTTACGTTCCACGAGCGACCCGTCACCCTGGCCCCGGCTTGGCACGAGAGGCCACCGGAGGCGGCGCAGTGATACAGGGCGTCCCTGCCGGGGGCTCCTTGGGTGAAGCGCGTCCGCTCCCACACGGGAACACCGGCCTGTGCAGAGCAGCAGGGCGACAAGCACGTTCTGGTTTGGACGGGATCTTTGGTTCCACTTCGGAGCAGTCAGCGACAGGAGGGGAGAGCGCCGTCTTCAGCCTGACATCCCAGAAGCCGAAGGCGCTCCACCGCTTCCGCTGGACATTGCATCCTACCCGTTTTTAACAGGCCGAGTTCTCAGAAACGTAATCGAACACACGGACTAGGCACGCTCAACCGGGACCCTTGGGGCTTGCGAACACTGGCTCGCTAAGCGCATTCTCAGGGTCGTTAGCCAACTGGGACCATCTTTGAATCCAAGCAGTTTTACCAGCTTTTATTATAAACACCAGCACATTTCAAGTTTCCTCTTTTTGATCACAAATATAGGACTTTTTTCTTCTCCTCTTAAGTATACAGCATGAGACGCAGCGCCAGGGCTTCCCAGCTCTTACAGAAATCTCCTTACGCCGAGGGCAGGGTCAGCACCCCCAGACCACACCCTCGGCCGCATCCCTTGGCGGATTACACAGGACATCGACTCCAAAAAGATGAGATCTGTACAGTTTTGGATCCCAGGACGACCTGAGAAAGATGCCCCCCACCGGCCACATGAAATGGCTGCGCCACACGAGTACAGGGCTGGAGCCGCTCCTCCAGGGCCCCAGACACCTCACCCCTTCTGTCTGCACGCGGCCTCGGACTCAGTGGAGAGGGCGATTCGGGAGGGTCCCAGATTCGAGAAGCAAGCAGAGTAAGGACGGCCGGATGGCCACTGGAGGGCCGTGGCCCTGCTTTCCCTTCTGGGGATGTGGTAGAAATGGGAATTGGTTGGCAATGCTAGTGACGGCCTTATTATCTGGCTTCACCTATGTTAAAACTCAATATTTGAAGCTCTGTGCTAGAATCTGTTTTCTTTTTGTTTCTTCAAATTTAGATTCTCAAACCAAGGATTCTGAAATTATCTCTGTGAATACAGGGCCAACAGGGAAACTATTTGGGCCAGGAGTTCTCCATATGCCACCACAACTGCCCCCTGCCCCGCCCCAGGCTGGGGGACCAGGGATACAAGAGTCACTTGTGCTTGTAGGGGAGGGGTGCTGCGGACTAGAGAGCACACTTCCATGCTCCCCAGGGCGGGGTGCTGTGGGACCATGTGGCCATGCGTCCGTCCCTGGAAGCTGGAGGGCTTTCACCACATTGCTGCCCTCACAGGCACCGCCCTGTTTTTAGAGGGTGAAGAATGATGCTGGGCTGGGCATCGGAGGCCCCCAGCAGAACGCCCTGCACTGTGTGTCCTCTCCTATGGAGCACAGGATTTGTGGGGCAATCAGGAAACACCTCCAATCCCTGGAGCACATTTTACACCAATTCTGGGATTTGCGTATAGGTAAGGGGAGGGGATGCTGCTGAAAACAAGTGCAGGAACCATTCCTACTCTGGGTTTTCGAGGCTTAGGGCAGGAGGAGGACAGGAGGCAACGTGCTGCTTCAGACCCATCTGCAGCCCTATCTCTGTGGGTGAAGTTCCCCGCGGAGCACTGAATCTGAGGCCATCAGTGAACTTGACCATCTCAGTTCCTGGAAAGAGAACCATCCAGGCCTTGGCTGAGCCTGGCCACCACCCACATGGCCACCATGACCGTCGTCCCCGCCTCTCCTCTGTGAGCAATCCACCAGAATCATGTCTTACAAAGAACAGACTCCAAAAATATATATAAATAAATAAAAACCTTAAACATTCTTACAGGGATCTTAAAGAACAGAATACATGTTAAAAACTTCAGTAATTTATATCAATTTTAAGCGGTACTTTATATACAATGGGGGAAAAAACACATGCATAGTCCAAATACAATGTTGAAAACAGCATTTTCATAACAAAAAACCCCGAACACTAAGTGTTAATACCATGTACATGAATTCAAGAAGGACCACCCTTTTTGTCTGTTGCACACAGTTTATTTAACAATATGATATAAGAAATGAGTTGGTACTTTACCATTCTATACAGTGATTGAATCTTCTTGAATTTTCTTATTTATAGTAATTATAGCGCTTGCATGATTTACACTAGAATTGCTTTTCCTCATTTCAAGTTTCACATAGAAGAAAGAAAAGAATGCTTCTTCTCTATTAACATTAGCATGGTCTAAGAGAGTGATCATCCCTATTTTTTGTCTAAAACCAGTTTTATCAGAGAAACAAAGCAACAATTTCTACATCTGCAAGACAAGAGTTTGGCTTAAGCCAGTATGTATAGATAGATGTGTGTGTGGGTGTGTACGTGTGTGCACGCAGGAGCCAATTCCTATCGTCCAGGGGTAATACTTGGAGAACGCCCACAGAGTTCACTATAGAAAAAATCTTCCCGCAACATCAGAAAGTTATCGGGATACATTATAAGCTTGCATTATTTCAAGAATCAGTTTCTGAATATTATTTTTCTTCTCACTTTTAAACATAAATGTTTAAAGTCTTGAAAATACAAATAAAAAATATGAATATAATGAACTTGTTTTTCCCATTAAAAAAAGGCATGAGTCACCAATGACGACAAAAAGAATCAAACAAAACCCCCCTCCCCCCAAAACAAAAAAAAAACAAAAAACAAAAACAAAAAGAGAGAGAGAGAGAGACCAGATATTTAAATCAACTGGTTTTTAACAAAAAAATATATTCTTTGTATTGTTTCTTTAAACAGCAATCTACCCTTCCATGGTTTGGAAGTAGCAGTTCCATCTAGGGATAAAAAGAGCCTAGATGTCTGGATTTCAGTACAAAAGGTCCAAGAACATGAAAGGGGGGGAAAAAAAAAGCGATGCTCTCACAATGCTACAAACCCTCCACAAACTTTTCTAGGGTGTCTCCTGTAGTGTCGCCGACCAGGGACAGCTCACTGGACAACGCACTCCTGTTGGGGGTGTTCAGCTGTGGGAGCATTGCACTCTGTTCGGGGTTCCCCAAGTGTCCCTGATCTATGGAGCTGGCCATGGTGACTGCGAGTCCTGGGTGGGGGGAACCAGTCTGGGGCGACACATGGTGTGGCGAAGGCTGGGGCTGTATCCGTGGCGACGGGCTGGAATGTGGAGGCTGGGACTGGGGCCGCGGAGACTGGACAGGGGCCGGAGACCGCACCTGGCTACTGAGGGATGTGGCCATCTGCTGGCCGGGGAGGTGCGAGGCCTGCGGCTGTCCTGAGAGCATGTGCTGCTGGGGGCTCATGGGGTTCGGCTGGCCCGGGGACCCGATCTGCTGCTTCATCTGCTGCTGCTGCAGAATCCGCTGCTGCAGGGCCTGCTGGATGTTGGGGGTGCTGTCTGCCCCCAGCCCCGGCTGCCCCATTTGGCTGAGCTGTCCCATCTGAGCCGCCATCTGGCCCATGGAGCTGCCCTGGATGGGGAGGTGCTGCTGCATCCGCTGCTGCTGCATGGCTGGGGGGTAGCCTCCAGGTCCTTGGGGCTGCTGGAACTGGCCATGCCCGGCCATGCCCCCAGCCATGCCCGCACTGCCCTGCTGCTGCTGCTGTTGCTGCTGCTGCTGCTGCTGCTGCTGCTGGAGCAGCTGCCTCCGGAGCATCTCCCTGTACTGTGGGTTCATGCTCGCCATGCTGGGGTTGTGGCCCGGGTTCATGATGTTCAGGGCCTGGCCCTGGGGGTTCAGGCCTCCCATCGCCTGCTGCTGCGGGGGCACGCCGGGCCGGGGCCCGCCGGCTTGAATGGCGTTCAGGTTTTGTAGGCCGGGCTGCTGGTGCAGGCTGGGCTGGGCCTGTAGGCTGGGCTGGGGCTGCAGACCGGGCTGGGGCTGCAGGCCAGGCTGACTGGCCACGTACTTGGCTGTGCGCTGCTTGATAAAGGCCGCCATCAGCTGAGGGTTGGACTTGAGGATGTTGAGCACCTGCTGCTGCTGCTGCGGGGAGCTGGGCGACTTCAGGGTCCGCAGCAGGTCCTGCAGGGCGCCGGGCGAGATGCTCCGAGGCGGTGGCTGCACGCCAGACATCCGTGGCCCGGCGACAGCTGGCTGGGCCTGCATGGACATCACCGGCCGCGGCATGCCTGGCATCGGCTGCTGCTGGGGGATGGGCGCCTGCTGCCACTGCCCGGGCGGCAGATTGGGCATGACAGGCCCGCTGACCTGGTTGGGACGGGGCACATTCAGGCCCACGGGGGCCATCTGGCTCACCGGGGTCACCATGCCTGGGCGCCCTGGGGGCATGCCATTGTTGATGTTCACCCGGTACAGGTGCTGCTGCTGCTGAGCCTCACGCTCAATCTGCCGGGCCGCTTCCACCGCGGCCGGTGGGGGCTGGGCAGGGGGCGGCGGGGCCGGCACCTGGTTGGTGGGCTTCCCGGTGGACACCGTGGTGGGGGGCTGAGTCCGGGCCACACTGGGGAAGCCAGCTGGTGACATGCTCACGGGCGAGGGCTGGGGCTGGGCTGGGGGCTGCGGCGTCTGGGGTGTGCTGGGCTGCTGCGTGGGGGTCCCAGGCGGAGCTGAGGTAGGGGAAGGCAGACTCTGCTGAGGCACATTGCGGGTGTTCATGGTGGCCATCCGCCGGCGCATGAGCTGAGCTTGCTGCAGGCGGTGCTGGATCTGCTGCTGGCGGAGCTTGTGTTTGATGTTGAGGCAGAAGGGCACTGGGCATTTGTTTTCTTGGCAGTGTTTGGCGTGGTAGCAGCAGAGGGCGATGAGCTGCTTGCACACCGGGCAGCCCCCGTTGGTCTTGCGTTTGCAGCCCTTGGTGTGCTGTACCACCCGCTTCATCTTCTGGCAGGACGGCAGCGAGCAGTTGGCGTTGCGGCACTGGCAGGCGTGCACCAGGGACTGGATGCAGCGCTGGATGCTCAGGCGCCGTGACTCCTGGGGGCTCTTGGACTGTGGCTCGCCCTGGCTGCCGCCCTCGTCGTCCAGGCCCAGCCCCCACTTCACCATCTTGTGGGCATGGCTCTTCGTGTTGTAGCAGTTGATGCAAAGGTCGTAGTCCTGTGGACAAGCACAGGGCACAAGCTGTGGTCAGCACACGGGGCCTCGCGTGACCAGATGGCTGGCAGAGGCTGACAGACACCATACAGCTACCCCTGGAGCCTCACACCTCACCCTGCCCCTCCCAGTCCTACAGTCTCACGGGCTCTTGAGCGTGTTGCTTGACATGTGTCCCCTCTCCTTCCTTCCTCTGCTGCTGGGCAATGACACCCAGACCCACAGGGTCCTGCTCCCATACCTGGCCCGGGAAGCCTGATGGTTGCTCCCAAGCTCACTGAAGTGCCACTGGCTGGGTTTCTAGAAACCGGGCCCTGCTCTCTGGGGCTGCTGGGTGCTCTAGTGCATCCCCAGAACTCTGCAGGGTGGCCCAAAGGCCTTGACCGGAAGACAGTCCCTGGGCTCAAACCACAATGAAAAAATGTGTGTTCACAGGTTTCTTAAAAGTTGCTTGTATCTGGAGACAGACTACTGTGTGCCAGGCCTGGAGAAGGAAACCCTATGACTGGGACCAACTTTTTTTCCAAAAAGACATGAAGATCCCAACAGTGGGAAGTGACAGAGGACAAAAGAAGGCTACAAAAAGTGACAAATAAAGACAAAAGCATTATGAGGCCCTATCTACCCCCTCAACCCAAGATCACAGAGCTGCTCCTATGGACTGTGACTCTGGGAACCATTCTGAATGTGGACTCCAGCAAGGTGAGGACTGGGTGGGGGATGGGAGTGTGTGACTATCTGTAGGGGGAGATGGGGAGGGACCCAACTGGGGAAAGGAGAGGCCACACCCCTTCACACAGGGGCCAAGACCTCTGCAGAGGAAGCCAGCGTGTGCAACCATGGGGTCCACCAGAACAGGACATTGTCAGCTTCTCGGCAAGGCTAGAATTTGAGGCAGGAATAAAGGTTAGGATCCTGGTAGAGCTGAAGCACAGGCAGCGCCTCCTTCCTGCTCCTACCCTGGACCATAAGGCCCATGGATGCTCCTGACACACAGCCGGTATTGGCAAAAAAAAAAAAAGGAGTAGAATAAAAGTGCTTTGTCATTATATCTTCCTGAAAAAGTCAGGTTAAACACTGCCTCCTCTAGGAAGCCTACCCATTCTTGCTTCCCTGGAAGACCAGCCCTTCCTGCCACACACATTGAGGGCCCCGCTGTCAGGCTTAGTTGGGTTGGGACCATACCATGGCCCCTAAGGGAGAAAGCCTCCTTCCTTCCTATAATGAAGGTGTGCTGTTGAGCCTGCAGCCGGCACAGCCCACATCGACTAGGATTCTCTTATTTGTGAACTAAAAAACACCAGCCTCATGACCAACAATGACCCTAAGAGGACCAGGACGTAGATAAACCTTCTTCATGTAGTCATTTTGCCCCCCCCTGGAAAATCCCAACCATTTCATGGTTCAATCTGAAATGCTCATGCACTGATGGCAGAGAGGGCTGGAGAGTGACCGGCAGACCCCAATCTTGGGCCATGCCAGCAGGGCTAGAAGTTCTGTGAGCCGCAGACACTCCCTGAAGGGAAGGAGAGGGTGCGGGCCTACCTCGCACACGGTGCAGTGCCAGCGTGTCTCCACGTGGTGCTTGCACTCGTTGCAGGTGTAGACAAAGCGGTCCTGGCCCTGGGTGTGCAGCTCCACCAGCATGCACAGTGTAGACCACTTGGACCGACGCAAGGAAGAGAACTCCCAGTGCTTGTCTCTGGCGAGGGTGAGGAAGGCGTCACGCCCATCCATGAGGTCACAGCTGAGCAGGGGGTCAGGGTCAACGATGGGGGGCAGTGTGTTGATGACGGGCCCAGCGTGCAGATGGATGACAAAGAAGACCTGCAGGGGAGAGTGGCGTCAGCCCACAGGGAGAGCAGGGGCAGTGGTGTCAACGGGGGGCTGGCCCCGCAGGCCCAGGGCTACCAGGACCCCTGGGGTTGAGCCGGGCCATTGGGGTCAGGCATCTGCATGCAGCCGGGGGGCACCCCCGCATGGACCACTAGCAGCACTCCCTCCTCCCTCCCTCTCACTCCCTCAGCTCTACCTCTTTGTGCTTCTCCATCGTGGCATACAGCTTCTGGGACAAGTCATTGGACACGTTGGGCATGCTGGGCTTCTTCTTGTTGGCTCGACTGATACTGCTTTTGTTCTTATTGGTTTTCTTGTTGTTCTTCTTCTTGGCATTCTTGCTGTCGCCCTGGCTGCCCTAAAACAACATGCCAAGCTGCTAGACGGGCCTGGCCTCCTTTCCTCACTGGATGCTCGGCTGGGGAACCCGCAACAGCTCTAGGAGGCCCAGCCGAGGGCAGGAGGCCGCTGTCAGGAGATGCCCCGGAGGATGCGAGCAGCGCCAGGGCTGCAGCGGGGACACCTGGAGGTCAAGGAAACCCCACCCACGCCGTAACAGCCACACAGCAGGCACCTCTCAGAGGAGAAGACACCCGGTATGCTAGTTTGGGTGCTGACAATAGAGGGGGTACAAACTATTTCTCCTAGTTCCCTGCTCTCTACTGGACCCTGCCGCTCCAGGCCACATCCTGAATGCTCAGTCGCTGATTTTTTGTGCCTTGCAGACGGTTCCAAATATCCACTGTACACAAGAAGGGGAAAGGTGCCAAGAGAAGCTGCTGCGGGGGCAGGAGCAGAGTTTCCAGAATGGCCTATCCATGTCCCAGGCAGAGCTACCCGAGGCGGAGACCTCTCCTTGCCCTTGCTCCCACCCACCCCGAGTGCTGTAGCGGCTCTTGCCCCTCAGTTCAAGCGCTCCTACTCTGGAAAGAACTTGGGCTTGGAGTCATTTAGGTGCCAGGGTAGAAACGTTCACCAGGTCTGGTCAGAAGAACCTGGTTCTCAACAAGAGGAAAGAGAGGGAGAGACAGACACACTCTGGGTGCTGAGAGCTGGGTGGTGCCCAAGGGACCCTGACAACCCCAGAGAGGGGCCAAGGTGAGCAGCAGCGGTCAGTGGGGGGGCGAGCGAGCGCAAGCCAGCAGTGGGAGAGACTGGCAGTCTGAGAGCTCCACAGATCTGCTCACATTTTCTGTCAGCCTTTAAACCATTCTAAAAACTATGCTTTTAAAAAGTTGTAAAAGAAATACAATCACTGCACAAAGTTCAGAAGACATAGCCAAATAATTAAAATACATATATATATTTTTTTGCTCCCCCCCCCCCAGCATTTTGGTTTTTCTTCTAGGAGTTGTACCTATGTGTCCCCACTGCGGTGGTTCTCCCCATGGAGCTGGGGTCACACACGGGACGCTCCAGCCCGTCCCCCCCGCTTCCCCCAGGGACGAACACTTCCAATGGCAAAGCAGGAGTCCGGCCCACATACTGTCCGTAACTCTAGGCCCTGTCTGCCACGGGGTCCCACGGTGTCTCCACGGTGGGACCCGCCTGCTGCCTCTGTGAACTGGACGCCGGAGAATGTCACATCTCTCCACCACAGGCAAATCCCTGATGTGGCAAAGGCTGGCTAAGGGTGCTGCCACCAGGCCAGAGGCAGGCACATCCTCCTAGGACGGGACACCCAGCTGGGGCCTGTGTCCTGCCTCAGAGCCCCTATGGAGGCAGAGGCCGCTCCACCATCCGGACGCAGACCTTCTTCTCCCTCCTGTGATCCCCTGCCCCAGAGCCCCAAGTTCGTGTTCTCACTCAGGCCACCTCCCATCTGAGGCGTAGGCAGCAGTGGACATGGAGACAGACCTGAGCTCACAGCCCAGCTCTGTGCTCTCTCTCTCTCTTCCCCATTTCCACTCAAAATCAGCCCACCCTTCAAAGGTCGGCAAGTAAACAGGATCTCTGGGAGCCTCCCAAAGACCCCAGTGGAACAGTTTTTCAAAACCTAAATCCTCTGACGTTCAGGAGTGTGGTTATCTGCTGTCGGATGACAGATCCTGCCTCTAAGGAGCCCCAGCCAAAGGAAGTGGGCAAAGGACAGCCCTTGGGTTCCTCCAGGGACCCAAGCAAGCTGCAGACCTCTGGCTTTCAGGACCCGACCTGCACAACAGGCATCCCTGCAGCCAGTCCCTGACCCTCACCGTCCTCCTCTCCTGGGTAGAGGCAGCAGCAGTGACTCAGCTCTTAGGCCCCTGGCCCAGCAGGAAGCCCCGATCCAGGACTTTCCTCGCACACTTTAACGATCCACCCCAAGTTCTGCGGCTGTTACTCTCAACATAGCACATACGCCCTGTTGCTCCTGTAGCTGAACCTAACCAAAACCCCCATGCTCTCTTCCTTGGACATCTGAGCAAAACACGCTTGCTCCCAATGTGAGTCCTCACATGTTTCCTCCTCCTGCTGGCAGTTCTTCCCCCAGGACTGTCTGGTTCCTTCTCACCAGGTCAGCCTCTGCCACCTCCCCAAACAGGCCCCGCTGGAAGCATGTGCACCCGTCCCATACCAGTGTCCGTTTCCTTACAGCTCCTAGCGCTGTCTCAAGATGCACTTGCTTTTCCTACTAGAACAGGCACCCCATGAGGGTAGGCACGGAGTCTTCTCTAGCTCACCGCCACATTGCTGAGCACAGAGCCCATGCGAGGTGGGACTTGGCGAGCCGGTGGGTGTACCACGGCAATGCCGGATGGAGGGCTGCTGGGTGGGGTGGGCTGGCTTCTGACAAAATGAAATTAAGAGGCCTGGCAACTGAGGGTTTTCTTTCTCAGGGAAGATCTATAGTTAGTGGCCTGGCTGCTAACCATGGGCACCCGGCTGTCTGCTCTGGGCTGCCTAGCAGGCTGCCCTCCTCTCTCACCTCTCTGTGCCTCTATCCTGCCTGCCCCACTCAGAGATGCTAGAGCCAGCACCTCCCATCTGCCTTTCCCAGGTGACGTGTCTCTAAGCACCCACATCTCAGCTCAGCCCACACGGAGAAGGTGTAGGCTGTGCCCCAGCTCCAGTCCCGACCTGTACTAGCTGGTGACAAGCGGAGAGCACATATGAAAATACCACCAGACAAAAAAGGCGCGAGTCCATCCCTGGCACGCAGATGGGCCCCCAGTGTCTCTGTACCTCTGTGGTCTCACTGGCCGCAGTGCTCTCCTCCTTCTTCCTTTCCTCCTCTTCTTGCTCCAGCTCCTTAATGCTCTCCTCTAGCACATTAGGCCAGAAGTCACCCTCAAAATAGGGCAGCTCCTTGGCACTGGTGAGCCTGTCTTCAGTTGCCTGTTTGAAAATGTCCTAGAGAGTGAAGGAAGCACAGCAGGTAAGAGGGAAGTGAGTGGTGCTCCGGGAGGGGTGCAGGGGCCGTGCCTGGCTGAGGACAGGGCTACTTTGAGACTGCCAGCTACAAATCTAGGTGGACTGCCGATGAGGTGCTTCTACATCCTTTCTCTTCACACTTATCCTCTTTGCTTTTTACTCATCACAGGTGAATACAGATCTAACGGGCACGAGCACGAGAGGAAGACAGCCAGCAAGCCGCCACGCCCTGCTTCGACCCCAGGTACCTTGTAGTCATGAATGATCCGTTCTGCAAACGCCTTGTCCAGCATCTTCTTGTACCACTCCTGCAGGCGCTTTGGTTTGGGGATTTTCTGATCAGGGGGGTGGCAATGGAAGATATAGTCGTCTCCTTCACTTGGGGGGCAGGCCCAGATGTGTCCTGTTACATACCTGCAGGATACATAGACACAATTCAGACCAAAGTGCTGATGAAAGCCTCCCTGCTTCCAAAGAGTAAGAACTGAGGAGCAGGAACCAAAGCAACGACAGAAATAACTAGAAAAAAAAAAAAAAAAAAAAAGAAAACAAAGAAATTACCACGATGTTTGCAACAAAATAGAACATGCTTAGACAAGTTCCAAACCAGCATGGAGGGGAGGGGTGCATGGGGTGGGGGGTGAGGCCGAATCTCCACGTGCAAGGGCACACCCGGACATTGGCCCTAAGATGCTCCCTCCCAGGGTATATGTGCCAGGCAGGGGTCAAGGCTCCAAGGGAACCCTGTCAGCACAGGAAAGAGCCTGGGAGTCGTGGCTCTCAGGGGCATGGAATGGCTTATGCCCAGGAACGTGCCTCTTTTCCTAACTACTACTTCCTGGGCAATGGAAAGGCAGCTGGGTATTTATCTCTAAGGAGCTAAAGTCAAAATAAACCTGTCACTCTGTTAGAGATGTGTCAAATACCTCTTAACTTTTTCAAATTTGGGAAAGAATGTGACAGATCTAGAACACTGAAACAGAAAGAAAAGCAGATGCAAAGACCAGTATCTCACAGGATTCCATTCATATGAAATGCCCAGAAGAAGCACATTTATAGAGAGGGAAAGTAGATTAATGGTTGCCAGGGGCAGAGGTGAAACAGGGATTAACAACAAATGGGTGTGGGTCCTACTACTGGGGGGTAGGGGTGAGGACAATGCTCCCAGACAGACTTCAGCCATGGCCATGGCCACACTGCTCAGCGAAGTTACTAAAAATCACTGAGGTGTACACTTGAAACAGGAAAATTTTATGGTACATAAAATATGCCTCAATAAACTTTTAAAAAGAAAAAAACCAGAAAGACTAGAATAGGAAAAAAAATGAGAAGAGCAAAGAAGGCAGAGCAAACATGTGCGCTCTGCTGGGGAGCCTGAGAAAGCATCCAGGAGGGGGCTTGGGAGACCTCTGAATTGATCTGAGGACATCAGAATAAAAAAACGACTTAAAAAAACAACAACAACATACTCTGGTTATTTCACAAAATACACAGTGAAAATTAAAAATAGAATTTTTATTAGTTCTGAATAATCTAGATTAAACTCACCCCAATTTCTTCACATACTCTAAGTATCCAATAAGGATCTCGTGGTAAACAGCTGTCCGGAGGCATCGGGGCCGGAAGAAATGAATACTGTCCAGATAAGATATGTACACACGCCTGGAGAAGCAGGTGGGAAGAAATTAATTCAAGTTTGGGGTATCCTCCAAACTTGAAACCAAACATCAACATCCAAAAAACCCTCTAGAAATAAATTGTTTTCGTAGCATTTACACTGCCCATAAACAAGACATAAGAAAACTCTCATCACCAACTGCCAGTGCGCATGAATAAACGATCTCATCCCTGACCAAAAGCAATGGATCGCAAAAAAAAGAAAAAAAAAAAAAAGAAAAAAAAAAGGATTAGGAGAGAGGAAGGGGAGAGCCATGGAAAGGCCAGGGCCAACTAAGAAAAGCCTCTACCAATTCCCTCTCACCTGGATTCTTGACCAAACTTGAAATAACTCTTGGAAGAGGCACTTCGTTTTTACAACACTTGGGCCCACAGGATGATCCCCAACCCCTTCTCTGTAGGTCTACCTGCCCCCGGTAAGACGGACAACAGCAAGACCAGGACTGGAACCCATGAGTCCTCACAAAACATGCTTTAAACAGTCACCAAAACCCTTCATTACTCACTGGCTTAGTTGAAAACTAAACTAGTCTGGTTGGTTAGGTGTGGCTTATTTGATTTAAACCCAGTTCTGGGGCACACAGGTTCTCTGAGACACTTCAGGGTTTGGTCTGCAGCAACACCACAGGCCCAGTGACATGCACCCGATGGGGGGAGGGGGTAGGCTACCTTGTGTTCGGAGGGGGGCAATCAGAGCCATACTCTTGCACATGCATCCCGAAGAAGCACACATCCACTCCATCAATTTCCTCAAAAGCAAAGAGTGCTTTGGTTCGATATGGGAAAGATTCAGACATTTCCCCAGAATCCACAAACCTGAAATAAAAGTCAGAGCCTGAGGTTTGCACGTGTCATTGTTCTACAAGGTGCCTGATAAACGAGACCTGCTGCTCTAAACCCACTCAGTACAGAGAAGCTGAAGGCCTGCTCACCTCTGCTGCCTGCTGGCCCAGAGCTCTGCCCACCAGCCTGGCCTTTGGCAGCTTGGGGCTGTGACCCTATTTTTATGACACAGTCTTGCTCAGCCAGGAATTCTACCTCCCCTGATGATTATGGAATACTGAGAGAAGGGCTGACTATACATCACATGCTGAAAAACCTTTAAATTATACAAACTCTAAGCTTATTTTTTTAGTAATCTCTATACCCAATATAGGGCTCGAACTTCCAATCCCAAGATCAAAAGTCACATGTGCTACTGACTGAGCCAGCCAGCTGCCCAGAATTATACAAACTCTAAAGCCTTGCCAGAAAGTGGGCTTTTGTTAACCAGTTATGGGACCCCTCAAAGAGCGCTTCACAAAATAGCATGACATCTGCACACAAACCGTGACTTCATTCCAGGCTTGACCTCCACAGTCTTGTCTGAGCTGGCTACCACACGGACAAACACCTCCCCGGCTTCAGGATGATTCTGTCGTCGCAAAAACTTGTTGACTCGGTCTTCCAAGTGGTTGCCCAATCGTGTGGTCTGTAGTCCTGGAAAGTCCAGAACAAGCAGGTGAAGAGGCTTCAGATGGGCTATGGAGAAGGTGGCTGAGGCCACAGGACCCACCTTTCTCTTTTGGTGCAATCTGATTTTCTAAGGATTAATGTTTTCGAAATCCAGAAGGGACCTCGGTTGTCCTGAGGTAAGTGTTTTGTAAGGGAAAGGTGGGCTCTGGAATCTCGGGCACCCCACACACTGATGATTGCTGTCATTTAAATGCCCTCATATTTCCACTGTTTTTTAGCTGCAAGGTCAGAAGAGCCACAAAGGCAGACAGAGGGCTGTCGGGTAAAGCGGATGGAGCCAGACACAGGGGCCATGCCGCGACCTGGCCCCAGGCGCCCCCATGTGGCTCCTTGGTGTCACAGCTGTGCTCACAGCCAGAATCCGTGCTGTGGAACTCTCCTTTCCTGCCCAGCTCAGAGGAGTGGGGGCAGGCAGCCTTGGGATCTCATCCCAGGCAAGAACTCATACAGCATCAGAATTCGCTTTAGCCCTGGATCCCCTCTCCCAAGGATCCCCCAAGTGTGGCCCCCGTGACAGGACTTGTCCAGCAAGCTACCCCAAGAGATAAAACATTGGCCACAGAATAAAAACTTCACACAAGGGAAAAAGACTAGAAGGAAAAGCTACAGAAGTTAACAGTGATTATTCACAGTTATGGGGTTTTAAAAGCATTTCCTTCTTTATATTTACTGACTTTTAAATACTACATGAATGAGAAATATTTTAAAAGAGCTATTTGGGATTTCCTTAGATTCCTTAACTGAAGTCAAGGAATACCTGGAAAATGTAGACTTTCTAAATTCTATTTTTCTGCAATTAACATACCAAGAGCAGAGTTTTTTGGTATGTTATACTTGCATACAAGGGACTTCAAAAGAAAACACTACTGTGAAAATGAAATAAACACCCCACAAGAAAATAAAAACTTGAAAAGCTATAAAAATGGGAAAAGTGGATTTATGATGGATTTCACACCTGGACGAAGGTGCATCCTCCACAGGGGCCCATGGGCCATCATGTCCATCTACCCCAGGAGCAGCCCCTGGAGGAGACCCTCACATTCTCACCCCTGTGGGCACCCCCACCTCCACCAATGCCATCGCTGAGCAAGTCTGGGTCTCCTCACAAGGTGGTTTCTGATCCCAAAAGGCAGGATCCAGCTAAGAAGGCCCACCCTGCCATGGTCTACCCTTTTTTTTGTCAACATAGGATCCTACACACTGATTTTCAAATAGAAAACAGAAGTATAAACCTTTAAAATTAGGTCTTTACTTTTTTCTTCAAATCACCTGAATTACTGTACCAAAAACAAAAACAAAAACAAAAAAACAAAAAAACAAAAACCTTTAAATGAGACCACACGTGACAACCTTGTTTAGGCACTGAACCGAGCGATGTGAAGGGGCGGAAGGGACACCTGGGTGGCTCAGCAGTTGAGTGTCTGCCTTCAGCTCAGGGCGTGATCCCGGAGTTCCGGGATTTTGTCTGTCCTTGGGCTCCCTATGGGGAGCCTGCTTCTCCCTCTGCCTAGGTCTCTGCCTTTCTCTATGTCTCTCATGAATAAATAAATAAAAACTTTAAAAATACGGAAAGAGGAAGGAAGGAAAGAAGGAAGGAAGGAAGGGAGGGAAAGAGGGAGGGAAGGAGGGAGGGAAGGAAGGGAGGGCTGGAGAGGCCCCCCTCCCCGGGGCCCCCAGAAGAGCAGATGCTCAGAGATGCAAGAGTGCAGTTGATCCTGTGGCAAAGAGAATATGCTTGTGCGTAGACATCCCCGCAGAACGATTTCAAAGGGCATCATGCCCCTCATGTCTGTCGCACACAGCTCTGCCTTGTTCTGCTACACTTTCCAGTTTTCCAGAGTGGCCAGCTGCTGCTGGCTCTCACGTCCTGTGGCTCCTCCTTATGCGGCAGGGGCTGTCCTTATAAACACCTTCACGTGCATATACAGACAATTCTGTGGGACACGTGCACAGAAGTGCAACTGTGAAGTCTTAAGACAAACTCTCTAGTTTGTGGTTCCCCTTCCATCCAAGCTTTCAACGTGTGTTTTCACCCACAGCACATGAGGGGGTCTTTTCTGCCCCTTTATGTGATCAAACCCTGCGGCCTTTTGCTTTCCAAGGGGCTGTCTGTCTCCAGGGAGGCTTCTCACAAGCCAACACGGGGACTCTGACTCTGAAGCCTCTCTCGTGGGCCAATGGGCTGGGCCAGGTGCAGGGTGTCAGGCAGGGAGGGGCAGGGGTGGGGGAGACTGTCCTTTGCTGGCTCATCAGCAGTACAGGGCTTGTACAAATGCAAATGAGGTGGTCCGTCCTTTGTGGCCTACAGACTCTGACAAAGGCTGTGCCCACATGACCACACCAATGGTGACGGGTGGCTGGACATCCAAGGTTATCTTCTTCAGTGAGTCTTGTACATCTTCATCCCTAAGGCTCACATCGCAAGCCTGCTCTTGGGTTTTTCTGCCCCCATCCACCACCAGCTGCAACTGCTCTCCTACCTAGACCCACCTCTCCTAGCAACTGTGCCCTGGTCATGAAGCTCTGGCCCAGTAAAGTGCTTCTAGGTTGCTGACTGCTTTAGTGATCTCACCTGGGAGCTACTATGCCCCGCCAGAGGAACATCTGGCAATATGTGGAGACATTTCTGTGGTCACCACTCATGAGAGCAGGGGTAGTATTACTGGTTATTTAGTGGGTAGCAGCCAGAAATGCTCTTAAAATTCTACAAAGCATAGGACCATCCTTAAAACAAAGAATTATCTGGCCCTGAATGTCAATGGTGGCTCACTTGAGAAACCCCGATCTGAAGAGAAGTATTACGATAGTTCGTGAGTTCATCAGCATTTCAAAAGGTTTTACAAGAGTGAGCTTAAATTATAGGATAACTGGATTTTGGTAACGAAAGTCTGGCCCTGAATTAGCAATAGCTTGGAAGCCCAAAGTGGCTTCCTCCTTGCCTGCTCCCCTCCTTTCCTTGCCTGGTGTGGGAACTCTCTCTCCATCCCATCTCGCTTCTGCTCCCTGCTCCTCACATGGCCTGGTTCCTGCTGGGGACACTTAGAACAGTGAGCTAGTCAACTGTCCTGCTAGCGAGGGTGAGAGCTACAGAAAGCACTGGGCAAGTGAGTTGTAAAGGCTCCACTGTAGGAGGCGCTCTTACTTGGGGTTGCTGTGAACTCAGCCAAGGATAGCTCAGGGACGTCATGCTGCAGAAGGTGGTCCCCTAGTCCCTGAGAACCAAGTTGACAAAGATCATATATTGTACGCATCTGAAAAGAATGCTATCTCTAAAAGAGTCAAGACTACTGAGGATGTGTTACCTGATGTAGCAACAGGCTGCTCTCTACTTGGAACGGACACCAACCAGCAGCCCTAAATGCAGCAGCAACACTCACATGTCCTCGGGCAGACCAGGCTCTGCAGCCCCGGCTGGTGGTGGCCAACTCCCAGCAGGCTGAGGGCCACGCCAGGTGATGGGCAAGCAGCTGCCACACATGTGCACAGGGCTGAACATGCTGGTCAAACAGGATTTCAGAGTGGGGTCTGTGTATTTCTATGTGTGTGTTGGGAGTGTGTGTGTGTCTTTTTTCTGAGCTATTTGAAAAAGATCTGCTGACAAATTTTCTCTCTCAGAATTTACAAAGTTTAACGATGTATCTGAGATTTCTAAACTTTCATCTAAAACATTAACTGATCATAAAGCTAGTTTTCATATAAAGATCAACCCCAATGATTCCACTGGCAAGACTAGACAAGTCCACAGTACTCAAAAATGAACTCACAGTACAGAGCCTCAGGCAAGTGAGCCCCACGGCCGCATGCTGAGAGGAGCACAAGGAAGACCAGGAAGGGGACAGGCCCCTCACATGCACACAGGGAGACAGAAGCCCTTCCACAACTTACTCTTAGCACTGAACTTGTTTTCTTTCCGAGTTCTGCCAGTTTTCTTCAAACAGTTGTCACACACAAAGCTGCAAAAAAAGAATGGGTGCGATCAGATTGTATAAAATAGTCTGTGTTGCCAAACCAGTGACACGCAGCTCTGAAGCGCTTCACTAGCATCATTCTTTGCAAGTGAAGGGGCAGCCTGCTTGGAGTCTATGATCCCCAAAGCAGGCAAATACTGAGGATGTAAGTAAACAGAGACCCGCTGCCACCTGGCTTCCCTACAGAGCCCTTGCTGACAGCAGGCCCCTCCCTCCACTCCAGGCAGAAATGCTTTCCCTTCCCCAAGATCACAGGAAATCACCAGGAAATTACTCACCCTGAAGGCCAAATGATGTCATAGTGTAGCACACAAATCTGATGCATCTTCCGGCCGCACTCCTTGCAATCGACAAAACTGGAAGACAAAGAGAGTGCGCTCTAACGCACACAGAAGCACACGAGGGGGTCATCTGTAGGAGCTTGTATACTGTGTTCACACCTCGGCCTCTGGATCACTTCCTGTATCTGTGGCGTTAATGCCACATTGGTTTATTCAGCCGCATTTTACCTTATTTTTTCTTCTGAAATAAGCTCTACACCCAACAAGGGGCTTGAATGACTCTGAGATCAAGTCGTGTGCTCTACTGACTGAGTCAGCCAGGCATCCCTTCTTCTACCGGGTCTTTTTTTTTTTTTTCTACTGGGTCTTAAAAACACATCAGTATGACACTTTCTGTGAGAAAGCAGACATCCTCCATTTCTCTGTACAAATGCCTATCCCTTGTTTCTCCCAATCTCCTTTACAACCAAAAATGAAACTTCAAAAAATTGCTATGTTAGAAGTATTATTTTACAGGCCAGTATTTCTGATGCTACTACACGTTTTTTAAGGCCAGTGTTTGCTCCAGGTGACTGCACATGCCTAAACTGCCTCAAATAACAGAATAATGCTTCCAGGTGCCAGAAACACTTGCTTGTAAGCCTAGGCACAGGAAGCACCTGTTCTGAGTCAGTTACAAAGGTGGGAAGCATCAAGCTGACCGGTAAATGCGGGTCTTTATTCATGTAAACATCTAGTGGAGAGCAGGGTGTGCAGTGCAGCTCGCCCTCCGTCGCAGCCTGCACTATGTCTCACTTGGGCCTTGTTACCTCTCCCAGGAACCTTAGTTGCCAACATGCATGTATGTCAAAACCTATTTTTTTCAATCACCACCTTAACCAGCACCACAACTTACGTGCCTCACAGAAGGCTTAAGGGACCAGAAAGTAGCATACTTCCCCCAAACTCTGCTGAGTTCTGGCTCTTCCTATCAGCCCCAGTGCTGAGCCCAGTCACCTGACGTACACTCTCGCCACCGCCCTGAGTCCTGTGCCCCCATCTTTCCATTGCCCCTGCTGACAAGCCCTCAACCATAGATCCAGCCAACTCCTGTCCCCCTTCTCTACTATTCCTGTTTGATCAGCAGGGAGAAAGGACACATATGTGCACAACTGTGTACAACAGCAGCACTGCTGCCTAATTCACAGTCCTGCTAGCACTCTCCAGCAGTCCCGTACTGCTGCCCGCTCCCACGCCCGCCCCACATGGTGGCTACTCTGCTCGGGACCTTGCTCCTTCCTCTAGTGCTGCTTCACCTCCAACCAGCTCCTCCTCTGAAACCTCAGCAACGGAGCCCATTCTCTGTGTTAGGAATTTAAAGGGTCAGCAGGCAACACCTCCTCCTGTTTCTGTGCCCCCCTCCCATAGATACTCTCAATTCTTTCCTATGTCGAGGAAAAGAACTATCAAAAAAAAAAAAAAGTTCTAGACTAGACTCTATCAATTTTGAATTTCAAACTCTGCTCCCCAAACTTTTATTAACCAAGTGCCCAGCTACCACCCTCATGTCCCCTGTTCTTGCAGGAGTATCTCAGTGGCCACCCAGGTCAGCTCTTTCCTCACCCCACAGTGCAGCTTCCTGTCCCAAGAGGCCCTTCTCTATTTAGGTCAAGCTTCTACTTCCTGCTTGAGTTGTTGCTCTGGGTCTCCTAACTAGCTTCCCTACTAGGAATCAAAGATGTTTCTTTGCCTGATAAATCCACCCCAGAGATCTAGGATGATCTTTCCATAACAGAAACCAATGAAGTCCTTCAATACCTCCCCAGACACATAGGAGGAAATCTACATGGCAAAGAGCAGCTTGCATGGCCCTTCCCCCAGGACCCTCTGCTTGCTCATCCCCTGGGGCCCCACCCACGGTCCATGCCCACCAAGCACTCGGGCTGACAGTCCCAACTCCTGCTGCCAGGTGAGTGTCCCCTTCTGCAGGATGCCCCTTGGCACAGGCCAGAGCCCCCCATCTCTGGAACACCTTGCTATGTGTGCTATGATCCATCCATCTCTCCTACTAGAAGACAAATAGAGCCCCCTCATTCATCTGCGTATTCCCTGCTGTGGGCACCTAGTATTTCAACGTACTCTATTTTGAAATTAAAAGGTGAACATAAACTATAATGAAACTGAAAAACTGTGTAGGGGGTATATAATGCAAACAGGGACATGGGACAATCAGGAGAGACAACCCACTGGTCAGGAAAGATGTATGTACCAGGCACACTTTGCTAAGGCCAGAGCTCCCCTAACACCTGGGCACTGAGGCTGGGAAAATCTAAATGAGCTCAAAATGAGGTCCTGGTGGAAAGTCTGTGTCTTCCACTGCAGCATCTAGTCTCCCCAAAGCTGGGGTGCCAGGAGGGCGGGGGAAGGACCTGTTTCTCGGTACCCAAACATCCCATGGTGCTGGAGCCTGTGCTTACCACACCAAAGTGACAGAACACAATGGGCATCTACACACACTGGGGTGTTCTCAGGACTTGGCTTCGGGGCCTGGAGGGACCACCATATGGAGGGAGCTCTGAAACCTCTTTAGGGATGATCTACAAAGCAAACTGCAAACAGTGCATGTTCACTGCTTCCTGTTGTTTATTGTCATAGAATCATTCTCAAGAGGTTTTCTTTGTGAAATTTCCCTTTAAGTGAGATCAGCCCTCCTCCACCAAATAGTTCTACCTTTAATCTCTAAAGAGTCACACTAAATATTAAGCAGTTTCTCAATAACGATGATGACCAATTTATCAGAGAGGTTCTGACAGAACCAGAACATCCACCTAATCGTATCACTATTAAAATTCAGTAACCGGAAAGCATGCTATAGAGACATACATATCTTGAGTTAAAAAAGAACCCGTATCTGAAATAAGTTCATACAGGAAATCCCACCCAGGGCAACATATTTCCAAGGTTCCAAGAGTGCCTTTTCCTGCAGGCTTGTCATAAGGAGGGATTTTCTCCATCAGAAACTAAAATCCAAAAGTCAGAAAGAAATCTCTATCTACTCACGGTTCAGGATCTAAGGTATCATTTTTCTTCTTTTCAAATTGATCCTTTGAAATTGTCCTTGTTTAAAAAAAAAAAAGAAAAGAAAAAATGTTAATTAAATTTATTTGCTGAGTATAAACCACAGGGTCTGTGGGATATTATTTTGTAACTAGTTTTTCAAATAAAAAATAAGTAGTCAGCTGAAATCTCAAGTAGATATAATGATGGCATGAACATATAAAATTTATCTCTACAGGAAGCAGTACCATCTGTTTTTCTCTATCTGATTTGGAATATTTCCTCCCAACTATCACCAGCACTATGAGGTTTAATTAAGACTAGTCAAAATATGATGGCAAAATTGTGTTGAGATCCAAACCTACAAATTTTCAATCAAATCTGTATGGTGAATGGCTCTTGGATCTGACTGATAATTGGTAATACTGTCCTTTTGTTATGATAAAGTGAAATGTGAATTATTTCTGATTCACAGAACTGAATAATCCAATGATCAATCACACAACTAGACCAAGGAATAAAGATTACAGGGATATAAAAGTAAATTGAGTATGTAGAATTTTAGTCATTTCATTTGTGTCAGGATCCTAAGCTTGTGCTGTGTTTGGAAAAGTAAACTCAGAGTGCAGAGTCCATGTTGTACACTTGGCTCCTGCTCTGGTGGGAAGTCTTCCCGCCTCGTGTGAAGGGACATTCACACCAGAAGGCTTCCCAGCATGGCAGGAAGCATGGCAGAGTCAGGAAAAAAGAGAACCATGAAATGCTGGCAGTCCTGGGTAGACAGAGTGGCTGGCCGGTTTTTGGTATCTCAAGCTTATAAATGAGTTGACCATTCAACTGGTGGATTTGCTTTTTCTGACTATCTGACCATTCAAAAGTGGATTCAGTGAAGGAATGAATGAACCAACTCGTCCTGTGCATGCTGCAATGAGTAAGCAAGAGCCACAGCTCCAGCAACAAAAGAGACAGATTTCCACTTTGGGAGCTCATGGTCTGTGTTCTAGGACAGGCTCTGGCGGCTTAAAGGACAGGGGTTTCAGTAGAAGATTGAATGAATGGTAAAGATGGGGTATGTATACAAGATTCATTTTTTTGCTACCATCAGTTCTGTCAAAAGGGTAAACTAGCTTCTGAAGTGTAACTGGAAATTACAGTTTCCCTAAATGGAGGAGGACCCACCAGGAAAAAGCAAGTGTTTTAAAGGAAGAGACAGAGTAAGGTCGAGAGAGACCAGTGAACTATAGTGGGGGGTACAGCATCACGGCCTTAAGAGGAGGGAAGAATGTGGAGGTGGCCCTGGTGTTCAGCTAAACAGCTACATTCTGAAGTATGAATGTGGGTGTAGTGAGTATGAAAAAATGTGCTACACAAAAGTCAGAATGGTGGAGGTGCTTCCCTTCTAATCATGGGCAAGAGGAAAAAAACAATTAAGAGTCAACCCCCAGAAAAATGACAGGAATAGTACTTACGTCTGGGGCTGTGAAGGGTCGTCACCCAGGGTAACATTCTCCCCCTGGATCTCTGTGAAACACTTCTCACAGAAATGATACCTGTCAGCAAGAAGGCCATACTTGGGTGAACTGGTCCATCATAACACACAGCCACCCAAGCAACGAAGCCACCAATCAGAGCAGGGCAGATCACCACGACGAAGGGGGGGCGTTGTTGGTTGATTGATGGGTCAGTGAGGACAATGGAAGGAACAGGGGCAGGTGGGGTAGGGCAGGATTAGAGAACAGGGAAGGGAACAGATAGCACAGACATAGAGGTAAGACGCAAACACCGAGACAACACAGAGCAGAAAGCCAAGGCAAAGCTTGATTAGCATTCGGTCTCACTGCACACATCACAGGCCATCATCGCTAACAACGGCTGGGCTCGGGCCAGCTCCGAGATGCAAATGTTTTCAAGGAGTTGTTAATACTATAATCGCAAGGAGCCTCAATTTAGGAGTTTGACTTTTGTTATTAAAGAAAATCAAATATAACTCCAGGGTTTGCGATGGAAAAAATTTACTTTGAATAAAACCGTCTGACAAAGGCCTTAAAAAGCAATTATTTTTCAAAACGGAAAATTTATGCTCGACAGCAATTCACAGATTTTATTTCCGGTATTAGGCCAGATCTTAAAGGTACTGAAAATGTTGAGATGTTGAGCACGCAGAACTGGTTTTAATTTTTTCCTGTTATTTTTCTCATGTTAATCACTTAGTTAATTGGGTTATAATACAAATGAAACCAAATCCATATTCTAGACAAACATTTAACAGAAATGCAGTCAGGGTCAAAGACTTTCCAGCCATTTATCAGTACGAATGTATAGAGAAAAAGAACTGTGATATATTGTATAAGCAATACAATATATGTAAATCCATGAACAATCTTAAAGACTTTCAAATTTCAATTCTAAGCTTTGGTTTAAACTTTTTGGTACTGGGACCAATCGTTCACCAATCTGAGATCCTCAGTGATTAACTGCTCTGACTTGGTGACAATCCAAGTTAAGCAAATTTAGAGAGCTGATGTTTTAAAGCACAATCTGCATTTGAGAAATTATCCATCACCCGAATTTCTTGAAAGATAATATGGAGCCTGGGCTCAAGCTATCAAATAAGAATAATTAAAAACTATTAAATGTTTGGAAAGGACACGCATGAGAAATCAACAAAAATGCAGGCTGATGCTGCATAAAACAAGATGGGCACACAGGAATACTGTAAAAATAAACAAGCCGAATGGAGGTGAATTATACAAGCGGAAAGGAGGAGTATAAGGTAGTGGCAGCAGCACAATCAAATGCGGTTTTAGTGCTCAAAACTACATCTACAAGATGCCACGAGGATTAGTGTTAAAGACACTGTGACAAGACTTGGAGCGCCACACCGCATGGACACGCGCAGGGGACGCGGCAGCTTGCAGGGTCACTCACGCACGCGCACACACGGCTGCAAAAGACAGAGGCTCAGGCCCCTGCCTGGTCGGCTATCTCCATCACTGCTAGGTCAGTCCCCCTCAAGTTCTAATCTAGCCTTATGTAAACACACTGAGCATTTTGTCTGCTGTACTTCTCTGACTAAACACACAGAGGTGATTAAAAGCACAGAACTTTAAAGCATGCATCCATCTCAAAATGATCCAATCTTATAGTTTGTTGAGGAGGAACATGACAGATTCACTGTGGGTAGCCACTGGATTAATCAAAGTTTATCCCTGGAATCAGTTTATTTAGGACGATTCAATCAATGAATTCTACCAAGATAAAAAACTCTGACCAGGAACAAGCTGATAAACATTACTGTTTAAATATATCTGTATCTATATGTTCTTTTCCTGAATCAACTGGCTATTCACTATTTTGTAAATATTTGTTTGGAGCCTTGAAATCATGTGGTAAAAAGAATTTCCATGTGCAGGAGGGCGTGATCATCACTGGCATGAAAGAATTAAAGTACAGAAACTATAAACCAATAGAGGGGCGACTAGAGCAATATGCAAAAAAGATATCCCCCCTCACCACCAAGTGTTTCCCTTTTGAAAATAAAAATTGGACTTTGAGTGTTCCAATTATTTTATGGCCAAATGTATAGCCACTGCTGGCAAGCAAAAAGCTGAACTCATCTAGAAATGAAATCACCACGATAATTAAATGTGAGGCAAAATGGCTTTAAAATCCTGGACAATCTCTTAGCGTTTATTCAAGCAGGCCATCAAGTCCAGCAACATCCAGGAAACAAGAATCATAAGCCCACCACTTTCTAGTGGAGGATACTGGCCCAGAAAGAAGCACTGATGGCTCAAGGGCAGGCCCTGGAGAGGCAGCAGAAGCCTACGCTCTGCATGTAACCAGCTCTCATCTGCAAAGAACCCCGAGGTCAGAAAGTGGGAGGCAGAGAGAGAGTTAACATGGCTCTAGTGCCTGTCCCAAAGCAAGCCGACATGAGAGAATCGAGAAGGGGAGGGGAAGGCCCAAGCTTCCTTGCAGTGCCCAACTAAGAGGTGGTGCCAGTCTGGAGAAGGGGCACAGCCACCCACTAGTCAAATCTGCTGAAATAGCCCAGATGAGAATGCCAGACTGTCCCCACATTATTACCTAGTCCAAACTTTATTCACCCTAAAAATATGGAATGGTTTAGAAAGTCACTTTTCAATCTTAAGAGCCTTGCTGATATTATGCCTTGGGTGAAAGAAGCAATCTGATGAATATGGAATTGCAAAGGAGAAATACTTCACATAATCCGATGATGGTGTACATCTGGGTACCTAAGTTAGCACGATGTAACTGCATAGTTCAATCTGTAAGGGTAATTTAATATATGGAGTAAATTTTCAAATGCAGATTGTTTTAAGTACCATATCAGTATATACAAATAACTGGGATATCTAAAGATAGTATCTGGAAAATCTATATAACAGTTTCCCAACATGAGTTACTATCAAATTTTCAAAGCAAGGAAACAAGTGAAAATGTACTCATATGCTAGTTTATATATTAGTTTCACTTGTTTAAATGGCCTGTGGGATTTTCTATTGTTTGAAGTGCCCCAAAAGTTTAGGACCATAAGCACCAAAACAGTTATGCATGAGAACACCAGTGTTCCTAAATCAAAGATGCGAATAAAAGTGTAAGCAGTTAGGATGCTCGTTGTACTTAGGCCACTGCTTTCTTAGCATCACAGCACGTTAATCTCTCCAAGTATAGTATTCTAGGAAGCACGTACCTTGAAAGATTCAGCTAAGGGGCAGTATGCTTACATTTTTAAATATGTATCATTAATACAAAAGAATTCCTTTATTGATGTCTCTAATGTAAGAAAAATATATTACTTTTGTTCAGTAAGATAAAATTCTACACAAAATGACAACTGGACATCTCAAAACTTTCAAAACAATCTTTTGTTTGCACTCCAAGAATAACCTGTTAAGAGAGCAGTAGTGTACCCTGATCCTACTCAAGTCAACTGCTCCCCACTTAAAAACGGCCAAAAATCTGTGCAAATCAGCAAAGGCAGGGTCCCAACAGACCCAGGAACAGTGAGACTAACAGTCAGAAAAGGCCCCAAAACTTTAGAAATGCTGGCAAACAACCTGCTCTCTGTTCTTCCTTCTAGACCCAAACCATGCCAGGCATCCAGTAGCAAGGACATTTTTCAGGGAATAGTTAAGTGAAATCTGTTGTCTTGAAATTTCATGACTTTATTTTGCTTGGCACCTAACAGTTTCCAAAGTGAATTCCTGTTCGTTATTTCATGGAAAATGACAACTGAGGTTGTCAGGGAAGGAGTTATTGTGCCCGGATCAAGAACAAGAAGGTTAAACTCGATACCTTATGGGATGGGCTGAACGTCATGGGGAGGGGCTAGAGCCTCCAGAGCAGCACTTGTTATTGCAGGAGTGATTCTATCACAAAGGGATTGTGGTATCATCTTAAACTTTGTCTCTTCAAACACTCCTACTGATGGAAGGGGAAGCTAAGACAGGAACTTAATTCCAGGGGTTAACGTATTTTTAGGACAGGGGTACAGGCCACACTCTCATTCCCTAGAATGAGCAGCAGCATCTCACTCTGTCATGGTGCCAGGACACGTGGGCTGGGCAGGGTTAGAAATCTCTCCTTGAGACATTTTTAGGTCAACAGTTCTTTCTCCCTTTTTTTAAGTAGGATTTTGATGGGAGTTACTAATTATTGTTAGTAACGCTTTAAAAAAAATTCACATTAAGTTCCAAATTATTCAGGCCTGTGAACAAATAACAAAAAGCCCTTTACTTATCTGTTCTTGAAACAGATTAAACAAGAACTTATTGTTCTTGAAATGTAAGGACAAATGTAATTACTATAAGCAAACAAGATCAAGTAATCAAACCCTAATGCGGACATTTAATACTCGAACGTGAAGATGAAGAACAGGCAGAAAGCAGCACCCTGATCACATACACGCCACTGCCTGTTCATGACACGGAGGCAAAGCAGCTGAACTTGACCAAGATTTACAACCTGTGCTTCCAGGCACGATGCCCTCACACTATGGCAACACAGAGCAGCCACTTGAGGCAACAAATACAACTAAATTTAATTTTCAAAACACCCTCTTTTAAAACTATGGAAGTCCTATTTGTGTGGCAAATTAGCAACAAAAGCATTTTCATTCTCTTCTGCTTAAAACAGGAGATTCAGCTATCTCCACATTGCAAGAGAATGGCAAATATTTCTTGAGGATGCCTCCCACTCACAAAACCCTGAAACTGCTATCCTAGAACAGGGGAGTTAATATTGAACTCAACAACACTACATCTCATTCTGTGTTGTGGTATTAATTTTAAAAAAATTTAAGTATAAAGCTTTTAGTACTTTTTAACATAAATTATCACTCATGCAAGTCTTTCCATCAGGCTGTCCAAGCCAAGTTATCTAGGCAAATACTTATACGTGAAATAGTAAAGTACAATGTAGCCACTTTATTAAGAGCTTCAAAAGGTAAGTCAACCTTTATTAGATTTGCTCTCACCTCCAGACTCTTTCCTATAATGGTTACATTTTAGAAAGACCACAGTTTAAGAACCAATGTTCCTGATTCAAGTAGGGCAGCGAGCAGTTTTGAGCTTCAATTTTTATACCATAAAAGCGTGCTCTAATTTGAAGAGACCATAGGCCTGAGCGACTATCCAGCACTGGAACTGTGGCCCACTTCAGTAAAACTTCAGAAAAGAAATCACATACCCAGGCTATAATCAGATGAACACACCTTTCCCTAAGACTGTCCTTTTGTCCCATAAGTGGAGACGGCGGCTCGGTGCTTACCTATTCTGATAGCTGTAGTAGGCAGCATCACGAGGAATTGTACACAGCTGCTTCCCGTAGCAGCACAAAGTCTGTGGGGAAAACTCATACTGCAAAACAAAGCAGAAAATACTAAAGATATATTCCCGTACTGTCACACAATGTTCTAGTTCACTAGAGAGTCAGATTTAGCCAAATATTTCTGTTAGTACACAGGATAGTTTTCTAACAATTTTCACAGCTATTTGAAGACATTTCTGGATTCAATGGGACAGAATCAGTTGCCGAGACATTTGTAAGAGATGCATAGACGGACGCCGGAACAGATGGAAAAGCATAGTCCAGCGTCTTCCTCAGTACCTCCAGCTCTGATTATCTGCCACACGGGTTCACACATACCAGACCCCACCTGGGTCCTTCCTGACACACAGGTGTGACCACAAGATCACATGTGTCAGGTCATCCTAGCACCCTCTCTGCTGGATTAACCAGGGAAGTTCACGTTCCAGAAACCGTTCACACTGTACCTTGCGTCCGCAGCAATACCCAAGGGACTGCATGACGGGGTCGATTTCTTGCTCGAAGACCTCTGCAAGTTTGCTGCAGAACTTGTAGACCCGGGATGTCTTGCGGTTATAGAGCCAGGCATTGTTGAACATCAGCCAGACGTCGTCCACATACTGCCAGGGCTCCTGGTACTGCCCGGTGTCCAGCTTCCGCTTGATGGTGGAAAGGTCCATGGGATTCTTCACTATGTCAAAGTAATCCTTAAAGACAAAATAGTCTCAGTCTAGTGGATCCCCAACACCCAATGTCAGTCGTGTGTAGCAGGTTTTATCTGCAAAACCCACAAATAATCAGCACCAGAAAAACTTCTGCTTCTAACAGTAGTAAATGGGAACTGAAAAAAGCTTGGACTTCCCTGACTTTATTACCTAAAACTGTATGGTCAAGTGTGACCCAATTATTTCAAAGGCAAAATAATATTATATTAATATATTATCTAATAAAAGAATGGGTAAAAAATGTTTTAATATAAAAAATTTAAAATACAGCTTTTAATCCACTGAATTAAAATATAAGCACGTTTATCAGATATGGTGTTTTTTTCTAGAGATTTATCCTTGGTCCTGGCAAACAAGATGAAATTCGAAGACAAACACAAAAACAGAAGCAAAAAGAGTGATACCGCTCAACAGAAACCTGTGGGGTCACTACGGCCCTTATAAGACTCCTCAGAGATCCCAGAATGTGAGGGCCACAGGCTTTTTTTTTTTTTTTTTTTTTAAAGACGTTATTTATTTATTCATGAGAGACACAGAGAGGGGCAAAGACAGGCAGAGGGAGAAGCAGGCTCCACGCAGGGAGCTCAATGTGGGACTTGATCCCAGGTCTCCAGGATCATGCCCTGGACCGAAGGCGGCGCTAAACCGCTGGGCCACCCGGGCTGCCCGGCCATGGGCTTTCTAACTAGTGTGCACCTGTTCTTCAAATGCAGCCCTTCAGACAAAAGCTCACACAAAGCTCAGATAGAAGAGCTCCAGAGGTAGTGCGACCCTGCCACAGATCCTGGCGTGGACAGAACACATGGGAAATGCATGTTCCATTCAGTGAGACAAAGGTGTTCTATTGCTTTGACAGAAAAGGTTTTTTTTTTTTTTTTTTTTTTTTAATTTTTTTTTTTTTTATTTATTTATGATAGTCACAGAGAGAGAGAGAGAGAGAGAGAGAGAGAGAGAGGCAGAGACACAGGCAGAGGGAGAAGCAGGCTCCATGCACCGGGAGCCTGATGTGGGATTCGATCCCGGGTCTCCAGGATCGCGCCCTGGGCCAAAGGCAGGGGCCAAACCTCTGCGCCACCCAGGGATCCCCCAGAAAAGGTTTTTTTAAAATAAATTTATTTTTAAAGATTTTACTTATTTGAGAGAGACAGCAAGAGAAGAGTACAAGTAGGGGACGGGGAAAGGGAGAAGCAAGCTCCTTGCTGAGCAGGGAGGCCAACACAGGGCTCTATCCCAGGACTTTGGGATCATGACCCAAGCTGAAGGCAGCCACTTAACCTACTGAGCCACCTAGGTGCCCCCCAGAGAGGTTTTTTATAGGACAAAAATCCTCAAAACAAGAATATGTTACACAATTTTCAGAGGTAAAACATGGATACTCTGAGTATTGCTGGTAAGGCTTTTACTATATTAACTTACCGGAATTCCTAGGAGCTGGGGGTCTACAGGCTGCCGGAAAGGTAACGACTCTGGATCCTGTCGATATAGTGCTTCGAGGGTTGGCATCAAAGCCTGGCGTAACTCCTCTGGCTTAAAGACTACAGTTAGAAAACATCAAGGAGTGACACGATTTACAAGGCACCAAGACCCCCATCCCATCACATTTCACATGGAAGTCTGGGCTGCTTTTGAAAGGGTTCCGATCATCTCCACCCCCACAGCCCCCCAAGCCGTGCTCCCAAGGGCTCACGTTCACCATGGAGTCCACGGATGTTCTAAAGCTACAATCTGGGGGCTTCTGAAAACACTGTTTAACGTTACGGTTTTAAAACTCCATCTATGTCACAAGGCTTAATACCACACTGACAAGTTTGCTTCTTCAACAAAAGGGTTTCTGACACTAAAACTGTGTTGGAACAGAAAATGAAGCTAACTCCCAAATCTGCTTCCTTGATCCAATGGGTGGTAATAAAGCCATTTTGCTGGAAGGGCCTCTCTTTCTCTGATGACATTTTTTTGTCCTTGGGTGAAGTAAACTCAGACACCTGGGACAAATGGTTTTATATTACAACCTCACAAACAAATGTACAAAGTAACAGAGCTACAAACTCAAGCATTTTTCCCAAAAGTTCTGGATTGTTCCTACGTACATTTACCAATGCCCATTCACTCCACCACTTAGCCACTCCATTTCCTACTACACTTTCTGTTGTCACCAAAGGATAAACACTAGCTGTCAAATACTTTCAAGACTGTACATTCACACAAAACCCAGTAAGTTTTAATGACCAGGAAAAATGTGTTTAACAACCTATGAAGGCAAGAGGCAGGTTAGTCAGCAGTGCTTGTGTTATACCACATCCCGCTTTAGAGCGGGGACCACTGGTGGCGTCGAGCATGGAAACTGCCCAATGCAGGCCTCCCCAGCAGGCACCCCACTCCGGGCGCCGGGGCTGGGCCTAGTGTGCAGACGTGCCCCACAGGAGCCTCCTGAAACACATACACAACCTGCTTTCTGTCAGCTCCTCCTCTTCTATTGTTTCTACAGAAACGGAATAGCATTTGTTTTTCTTTGAGTAACTCGTCATGAGAAAACAATTCTTCAGTTAACAGTTTTTTCTTTTTTCTTAGACCAGGGGTCTGGCCAGCCACCTGCCTTTAGTGCAGCTTATCAGCTAAGATTGGTTTCTATGGTTTTTCATGGTTAAGAAAAAAGGAAAATAGTAATACTTCATGACACATGAAATCAGATTTTAATCTCCAAAAATAAAGGTTTGTTAGAATGCAGTTATGCGCATTTGCTTCCATACTGTCTGTGGTGGCTTTCACACTAGGAGTAGCTGCCACAGGGACCTTCTGGAGCATGAAGCCTGAGGGGAACTATCTGGCTCTTCACAGTGTGTGCTGACCCTGCTGCAGGGTCATCATCTTCCAGGGGAAACCTCACACACGTCACTTTGGACAACTGCTCATTTACTCACTACATGTTTGTTGAAAATACCTATGCCAAGGAAAAAGCATCTTCAAACTCCTGTCTTTCGCCACCACCAGTCTGATGTAAAATCACTTCCTCAGTCACACCTGTCACATTTCAAGCGGTCAGGAGCTACACGTGGCTGGTGACAACCACATAGAGCACAGACATGACATTCCTAGCAGGGCTCTGGGCCCTAAGGGTCTATGGAATCAACTCATTTCATAAAAATGTGTTACTCATGATCACTTCCATAACATAAAACGACTTCCACGTTAATACCAGGCTGCCATTTGCCTGTTGCACTGTGTTGATGTTGGCACAAGTGGGCCATTGGCGTAGCAGCACAACATAGGCAGCGGCACCAGACCCAAGTTAGTCATCATCGTGCTCTTTGCTGCTGCGGTGTGCACACAGGGGAAACATGCCAGCTGTACCCAACAATGTCCTTCAAGTAGTAAGCGTCGTTACTGTTATGAATCTCAGCCCATGGCTACACGTCTTGATTTCATACAACCCAATGGGAAACTGGCACCAAGCTATAGGCACGGACTGCCCTGAGAAAGTGCGTGCATGCGCAGAGTAGAAAGCAGAGCTAGTAGTTTCTCTGCACAGAGCATGGAAAACTGGGAAAAAGACTGTTAGACAAGCTATGGTTATTCAGACCTGGGTACGCGGCACAGTTTCCCAAACAGGAACAAAGTGGGCCAGTTACACCAAGGACAACTGATGGTATTTGTTGCCAATGATAACATTTGGACTCATGTCGAAATTAGAATCTGGAGAACTTGTATCTGTCACATGAATTTGACAGCCTCCCAAATTTCCAAGACATTTTTGAGGCAATTCCTAGTGATATTAATAAATTTGATTTAAAAAATATTGTATAGTGATGTATGGTGACATCTGGAAAATCTGCATAACTCAGCAAGCCAAATTCCAAGATGACCAAAGGACTACGTTATTAAAAAAAAAAAAAAAAAAAAAAAAAAATTCACGCAAGGGCAAAAGACTCATTCACAGCACGAAAACAGACTCTTGTCACTGGGCATAAAAATTCAGTGCTATATATCCAGACTTAACACTGCAACTAATCTTAACAAAACTTGTACTTGTTGAGTTTTGGTGTAGTATCAAAAAAGAATACCCACAATTATCTGAAGAAGCTCTTATTCTTTCATCAACCACCTATCTGTGTGGGGCGGGGCTGTCTTCAGGGACTTGAACCAAACAATACAGCACAAAAGAGACAGCAGGTGCAGCAGGAGAATCCAGCCACGTTCGCTAAAATCTCCAAGTCGCAAGATTGTAAAGAAAACACTGTCTACGCTAAGTATGTTTGTTCTGGGAAACTTATTTTTCATAAAAATGTGTTACTCATGGATGCCATGTAACAGATTTGTTAAGTGAATGCTTTTAAAATTTCTAAAAGAAAGAAAAAAAATAATAAAATTTCTAAAAGAGTAAATAGCAGCAGATAATCCACATGAACAAGAACTCAAGTGTCCTCAATCTTTAGGAGTATTAACAGGTCTGAGACCAAAAACTTACTCTAGAGTATCAGCCTTGAACAGTTCTTTGTTGACTTTCCCAAATGTGCCACAAGTAGCCCTTAACTTCCTGAACCACATTCCTCATTTACAAGGGTCACCTAACAATGTTCTGACACCCTGCTGACTTCATGCTGGACCTCCAATGGGTTCCCTCTGAGTCCCCCTGCGAGGCTGCCTCACCCCGCAAAGCATCTTCAGTTATCTGCACCCCTCCCACTGCACCAGGCACTGGGTCCTGTTCCACTGCCCATTTACTCTGAGCACACCTTCCCATCTGTAACAGTGCACCCACGTGTAGCCACGGTGATAATTTCCCTAGTGTGGCAGTCAACCTCCTGCTCAAATCTATCCGTGGTCGTCCAGGCCCTACTGAGTAAAGAAAGCCCAAGCTCCTCAGCGGGCACAAGGACTCAGATGCAACTTCTACTTTGGCCCCATGGGGAATGATGGCTCAGAGGAGAGATGTGCTCCTGGGCTGCCCCTCAGAGCTGCGGCTCATTTCTCATTCCCACCATAAACCTCATGGGCCCTCAGGCTGCAGTCTAGCTCTCTGTCATCATTTCTGAAGAAGTAAAACTTGGGGAATGGCAGGCAGAAAAGATATAAGGGGGGGAGACAATTATTTTTCTGCTTTAGCTTTTAACCTGTGGTGTGCAATCCCAACACGATGGAAAAGCAGCACGATAAAACAAGTCCAGGAAACACAACCTACTTTTTTTGCGTGGCTGTGAAGGAGATGTTGACTGAGAGGTGGCCCCATTAGCACTGTTCTCTTCTTCCTCTTTAGCTTCTACTTTGACTTCCGGCTTCTTCTCGTCCACTTCCATCGGTTCTGATTTCTGTTCTGTTGTGTCTGTCTCTTCTTTAACTTGAGAAGATCCTTGTAGATCCTCTTCCATCATCTTGAGAAATACAGAATTACAGGTAATAATGTATGAATAGCAAAGACCTTTATTCTAACTCAGCCTCACTGGAAGTCTCTTAACAATCTATCTGGGCTTATCAAGCTGTACCCTACTCAAGAGTTGCATTTACCATCCCTTCCTCTCCCCCAGGAAGGATTGGAACATCTGGTGTCAGGTGAGTTGCCTTAGGACAGCACCACTGCAATTATAGTCCCAATTTAAAAATTTTATATGCTAGAGTGCTTATAAGACATTGCATATACACACCCCATCACCTGCCCAGTAGTTTTACATGTAGGCATTTCTAGTTTGGAACAAGAATCTTCTTGAAAGTTGGGGCAAGTTTCAAAAACCAAACTGCTCAGAGGGCCAGGCAGGTGAAGTACATGATGCAGCAGGAGGTGTGTGAGCCAGAGTGGGGAGTGGAGACTCCGGCAAATTGGAGCCCAAGCCCCATCTAAAAGCCAGGGCTGAGGCTCCCACCCAGACTGCTGACATAGGAATGTAAGCACAAGGCTGACAGAGCTTCTCATTTTCAAAGAAAAGCCAGAAACCCAGAGTTTTATTTGTAATTCCTCATTTTAAAAAATATTGTGTGGGCCAAACAAAACATGTGGATGGGGGTGGATCCAGCCCATGGCTTGCCAGTCTTTAGCTTTTGCCACAGGTTAATTAATGAATGAGCACACCCTTGTGCAGTCTAACTCTACAGAACTACCTATGAATGAAGAATGACAGTGCAGTCACTGGATGATTCAATCATTTAGAATATAAACCAGTGTCCTCTTCATTTCTGGCAAAATATAGTAAAACCCGTACCTAATACCTAAAAATAACTAATCTATTTTTAACATTTATCCTCTCTGAATCCATCATCAAACAGGACATTAAAACAAAAAGCAGTGTCGTCCATGGAGAACATGCGGTGTCTCGCCTCAGGACGCTTCAGTATGGTGCACACCTGTTCACGCCCCAGGAAGGGCACCTACCGTGGACCCAGGCTCCCCCTTGGCTTCACTGGCATCCGGCTCAGTGTCCTCGGTCTTGACCTCTGCCTTCACTTCCAGCATTGGTACCTCGGGTCCTGTCTGTTGGGAGTTGGTTTCGGCGCTGGCCACCGAGGAAGGAGTGGGGACCCGGTTATCGATGCTGGCGGCTGCCTGGGAAAGCTGTGGAAAAACCAGAATTACATATCTCTGTTAATAAAACAGAAATGATGTTTAATTCTGCTATTCACCAAATACCCAGTTTCTTATGAACATTTCTCAACACTAATCTAATAGACACCCCTATCTGAGAGAACTGAAGAAGAGAAAATTTAAAACAGGAGTCCCAGAGGAAGTCAATGAGGTCGAAACAGAAAGAGCTTCCTACCACGAATGCAGAGATGAAGGTGCAGTGCTTCCTACAGGTTGATATAAAACTATTTTCTGGAAGTTATTTATTTATTTATTTATTTATTTATTTATTTATTTATTTATTTATTTATTTACGAGAGACAGAGAGAAAGAGAGATAGAGAGGCAGAGACACAGGCAGAGGGAGAAGCAGGCTCCATGCAGCGAGCCTGATGTGGGACTCGATCCCGGGACTCCAGGATCATGCCCTGGGCGGAAGGCAGGTGCTAAACCGTTGAGCCACTCAGGGATCCCCTGGAAGTTTTCTAAGTCACAGAATCTTCTATTTTAAAATTAATTCTTTCCAATAAGGCCATTCAAGTTTACCATAAATGGCTGAAGTGTAGATCTAGAAGTACCCAAGTAGGAAGGGGGATAAAAGGCTGACACGGAACAAGGACAGGTATTTTAGCCTGTGAAGTGCAGGCACAGGGGTGGTGAAGGAGAAGTCAGCAAACAAGGCCAGGAACCACCGTAAGAATTCTCAACTTTCAAAGTCTCACTTATAGTTGTTGTTTGTTTGTTTAGATTTTATTTATCCATTTGACAGAGAAAGAGAGAAAGCAAGAGAGCATGCGTGAGTCAGGGAAGAGCAAAGAGGGAGGGAGGGAGATAAGCAGACTCCATGTCCAGCACAGAGCCTGATGCAGGGCTCAATCCCATGATCCTAAAATCATGACCTGAGCCAAAACCAAGAGTCCGAAGCTTAACCAATTGAGCCACCCAGGTGCCCCTACCTAATAAGAGCTTTAACTGAAGTAAGCAGAAGAGAATATAAAATTACAAAGGAATGTTAGAGATTAGAAATATAAAATAAGGATAAATAATAAGCACAATTCCTAAGAAGAAATATAAACAGTAATGTTATGTTGGGGGTATTTATTTATTTATTTATTTAATATCCTCAGTCTCCAAGAATAAAGTTAATGTATTTCAGGGGGAAAGATGGTTTCTAAGTTAGGCTGATACGAAAATGGATGTGAAGATTTCAGTGATAGGGGCACGTGGGTTGCTCAGTCGGTTAAGCATCAGACTTTGGCTTGGGTCATGGTCCTGGGGTCCTGGGATGGAGCCCCCAGTCGAGCTCCCCGCTCAGCAGGGAGCCTGCTTCTCCCTCTCCCTCTGCAGTTCTCCCTGCTTGTGCTTGCGTGCGTGGGCTCTCTGTCAAATAAATAAGTAAATAAATCTTTTAAGGGGGGGATAAAAGACTTCAATGGTAACTGGGGCAATGCCAGCAGGTCTGGGAAGGACTGGGCAGAGGTGAGCTACAGGAAGTGCTAACCTGAGTTTGCCATTCTGTCATGAGACGAAAAGTCTCCAGGTCTGAAAACAAGACAGGCAAAGCCAAAGCACATACAATTAGGAAGGAATGTGCCTTGTTTATCATATCCTCATGATGTTAAGAGAAAAATTACTAAAACTCAGAAGACACCTGCCTAGGATAATGGGGAACCAACGGCTCCTATGTACAGACCTATGTTTGATTTCTTTATAACTACTGATTTCTGAAAACTCGTTTAATTAAAAAAGATAATCTTAAGTTACATCCTGCCAGATCCAAACATGGCCTTTGGAGCCAATGTCGGAAACAAAATATAGCTCCTACAGTTTGATTAGGGTACAGGCACCTTCTGGGGTTGCACCAAGACACAAAGGCAGCTTTGTGACAGGATGTTTTTTATGGGGAAGTCCTCGATTACGAGTCTCAGCCCAAAGACAGATTGCGGGGCTCACCGGTGTGCCAGGAGGCTGGGGGTGCACAGGTGTCGGCTGTTGCTGTGATGACTGCGGGGTAGCCACAGATGGGGGCTGGACTGGGGTTTGAGGCTGTGGGGTCACTTGGGCCGGGGCTGCTGCCTGGACTGTAGGGGTGCTCTGGGTTTGGCTCGCACTGGGCACCGAGCCAGGAGTCGGGGTGGGAGTCTGCCCGGAAGACGACACGGGAGTTGATGGCTGGGTGGGAGCTGCAGGCTGGGGAGGAGTCATCCCGGGTGCCGTCGGGTGCTGGAGAGACGGCATGCCAGCAGCCGTGGAAGCAGGAGGTGGTGTCTGGTGCAATGGTGACTGTGTCACTGGTGGGCAGGGCAGCTGGCTGGCCTGGGGCCCAAGCATGTTCAGAGGGTTAGGAAGAGCAGCACCAGGCACCTGTCCCTAATAGAGAGAACAGAGTATGTTAAAATTATTTCCCCATGTGAAAATGTGACAACAGATTTGAAGAATTAAATGCACGAAAATCTAACCATGGCTTCTTGGTGAGGTCTGCTGGTTTCAAGGGAATGTGCCATTTGTAAAAATTCACCCAGCTGTACACTTACAATAACGTGCACTTTCCAGTGAAGTTAATGCTGTGGAATGCTTTCTTATACTGTGATTTATAGAACTGCTGAAACCTCTGGCTTAAACTAACACATACCCATTCAGCTTACTAGCTTTGTGCTCCAAAACATCTACCCATAGTTTAGATCACTGGAAAAGGTATTTTTCTTTTTATTTATTTATTATTTTTTCTTTTTAAAAAGAAATTATTAAAACACTAAAATGTTTCAGCAAAGTGATTTCCAAATGGAGACTTGCTTCATATTATTTGGACGTTTTAAAAAAGTGATTCCAAATCACTGCTCTAGAGCAGGGGTCTGCAAACTAATGCCCATGGCCCAATCCAGCTAGCTGCCTGTTCTTATAGTAAAGTTTTATTGGAACACAGCCACGCCCATTCATTTATGTGTGAATGACTATGCCTATGGCTGCTTTTCTACCACAACCATGGAGCTGAGTAGTGAAAACAAAGACTCTGTGGCCCACAGAGTTGAAAACATTTACAGAAACAAGTTTGCTATTCTAGAGCAGTAAAGTGCTACAGAAATGAAGAATTAATAAGTATTTAGTGAGTAAATCTAGTGTAGTTAATGACCTTTTTTTTTTTTAATACTTCATGTAAAAAATGAAAACATGAATATTATCTTCCAGGGGAAGATTTGGTCTATTCTAAATACATGCACATGTGTACATAGCAACAATCTGATATATCACAATTAATTATCAAAAGAAAAAAGGCACTAAACAGAATGGAAAATAGTTTTCTTCAGCTTTAAACAGAGTACTTAAAAACACGACGAGAACTATTCAATCAATCCAGTTAGCGGACCTTACCCAGGATGACAAGCTCAGAGAGACAAACAATAGGACACACCAACCAAACTGCCAGGCTGAGTTAACAGGCCTGTCCTCACTGTAATATTCAAGGTCTCTCAGGATCACATGTGAATTTAAAACACACAACTAAAAACCAAGAAAATGATAACTAAAAACCCAAAACCCAAAAAACCACAATCCATTCCGTTTGGTATGAAGTTGAATGATGATAAGAGTCATTCTAAAGAAGGTAAAAATAACAAAACTGAATGGGGGTTAAAAAAAAAATCAAGAGATGCTCAAACGTAAAAATAAAACGTGTATTCTGGAATTCTAATCTCATAAGATATGCTTGAGTCAAGAGGAAGCGGGGACCCCATCACTGGTGCACGGTACCTGTGGCACGCCTGTCTGGGCTGCTGGCTGCCCCATGCCTACACTGTTCACACTCATCGCCCCACTGGAGGACTGGAACTGGTTCTGTGGCAGGAACTGGTTCTGCGCAGGTGCCTGGGCCATAATATTGTTGGCATGAGTGCCCATCATGTTCGGAGGCTGAGGCATCCGGGAAGGAGAAATGGCCATCTAAAAGACAAGTATCATCAAGAGATCAGAGGACAAGAGCCAGAGTCTTGAAGATAAACTGGGAGAGACAGAACTCTGAATCCTCCCTTCCCTGTGGAAAGAGAACCATCACTGAGACCTTCTGGCTCCCAGGCACTCCGCATGCTTCCTCATGCAAGGTCTCCAAGGAACCAACTTCAAATTTATCTCTGAATAGAGATCAATAACATGCTATACTTTAAAGGTCAAAATACACCTTTTACGACTTCTCTGAAGCGTTAAGAAAGTAGCCCCAGTAGAGGAAGCCCTAGAAGTCAGGAGACACTGTCAAGGACCTCTCAACGACATATCTGAGATTGCCCACTCTAATCTCAGAACTTGTATCTTCTCATGAAGCCCCAAGTCCCTATGAATTTATTAGCCCAATAAAAAACAATGGCCAAATAATTCTCATTTATAGTAATGAAGACCAAAAAGAGAGGGACATATGAAGTAAATAAAGCACAATCAAATCCAGAGGACCAAGCACCACAGGATTCTTGGATCTACAATTTCACTGTGTAGGGAATTTTCCTTATTCAAGCAAGGCCTTCTCAGCACAGCTGAGGCAAAAGGAAGCACTTACCCCTGGAACGGAGCCCATGCTGTTCATCGGGACAGAGTGGTTCATGGGGGATGCTGCACGTGGTCCTATGGGAGCTTGTGGCAACTGTACATTCCCCAAGGACATTGGGGTAAATGAATTCATCCCTGTAAATGCACCCACAATGATTCATTAGAAAAAGTACCCACAGGAAAATAGTTACAACATGCCAAACTCTAAGCAAAATAAGTTAGAATATATATGCAAGATGTACAACAGAAATCACCCAGCAAATCAGAAAAGATGGTGACGTAACACTTATCAAATACAGAAAAATGGCACCAATATGGTGGTGAGAGTGGTTTGGTGGGGTGAGGGCAGGGCAGCACAAGCGGATGAAGGGAGAAAGTCAGGTGAAGCACCAGTGAACAAGGCGGCACCAGGAAGGTGCTCCTACCCTCCAGGGAAGAGGTACTGGCTAAGACCAGGGCACCCATCGGTGCCAATCTCCCTAGCACCTGCAAGAGCACATGGCTCCCTTCTCTCTTGTCTGCCCCGTCAGCCCAGGCCTCCTAGCTCTTTGGCTGGGTTTACATTTATTGTTAGAATCTGGGATGAGACTTAAAATATGGTTTTAATTTTATAAGCATGTTCAATGTTTAGAAAGTGCCCAAGGGTCAGCAATTCTCAATCCCAGCCTCCTCTCTCCAGAGTGGGAAGCTCTCCCTTTTGTGGCTACCTTCACCTTCCCAGGGGTATCCACAGTCCACAGGAGTGTCACACTATGAAAGTCACCTCACTGGCTGCTAAATGTCTCCGGACCACAGCGTCTCATTCTTCCTTACTTCCCACAAGCCTGTGAACTCCGCATCTACACGTAAAGCTCTACATCAATGCTGGTTCAAGCAAGTCTGAGGACTGATACTGGAAATCTAACAGAATCCTTGAGGTGTTGCTTGAACACTGGCATAGATGTGAGCAGGTCTTAGAGAACATGTGCCTCCCTCAGCGTTACCTTCAAGGACACCTAGAAATGTCACCCTAACAAAATGAGTATCTGCACAGGGCCAAGAAGACTTTCTAGGAATCCTCTCCTTGAGAATTTTATGAACAAGAAAGAGAAAAAGGCAGTACTGAGAAACAGTACCACAAAGAGACCCTCTCCTCACAGGTAAGGGAGGTAGGTGCTTCGCTCTATGACTCCTTCCATATATACTGCTCAACAGCCCTCCTCATATCCCCAATAAGTACAATCTTTCATGTCATCCCTTATGCAGGATTCAGGTACATTCTGAAGGCTCCATTTCCCTGACTTCTTGGTTTCCTTCATTCTTTCACATCTAGTCCCCCGAAACAAGATCCTGAAGTTTCTCCTGAACATCAGTTTACCTACCATGTCTCTTCAGTATGCAATTAAGATTACCACAGCTTTTTAAAAGTTTATTTATCTTTTGAAGTAATCTCTACACTCAATGGGGGGCTCAAACTCACGACCCTCAGATTAAGAGTTGCATGTTCCCCCAACTGAACCAGCCAGGTGCCCCAAGATTACCACAACTTTTTAAATGATCTCTTCTCCCCTCTCAGGACTACTCTGCATATAGCAAGAGAGCAAGGCCTTGCTTTGGAACCTCCTGGATAACATCGCCACCTTATTTTACAACCTATAAAAATGTTCTATTGTTCAAGTCTTGATGTACCAAAAGCTGTAAAAGGCTCAAAATGCTCCTTTCTCAAACTCCAAAGACCATTTCAACCACAAACACCATAGAATCTCAATTTGAGAAAGAACCTTTAAAAGTGATTCAGGCCAGCTGCCAGCACATCCCTGCCTGAGGAGGAACACAACACTCTTTAGCCAACACCCCCCTCACCGCCTGCACCACGCCCTGCCCCAGGCCAGCTCAAGGTTCTTTTGCAGCCTTCTAACAGGTTTCCTTCCCCTACAACACAGCTTTTCAAGGAAACTCTAAAAGTAATATCCTCTCCTGTTCATTAAAAAAAAAAAAAAAAAAAAAAAGCCAAACCCTACTTCTCATCTCCTGGGAGAGCTTTCCTATGGTGTTCTAACTCCCCAATATCACAGATACTCCTATTGCCTGTGGAACTGAATTCTGATCATCAGCAAAAGGAATGGAGTGATTAATAAGGAGCTGTAAAGAAATGCAGAGGGCAAAGAACAACAAATCAACTTTGGCAGCTACTGAATGTTAAACCAAAACATGATTCACAACAATGGTTCAATACCTTGGGACACCTGCACGCGGTTCACTGGCAGGGGCATGGGTCCGTCTGCAATGGCAGAAAAAACCTGCTTATTTAAAATAATCCTTCTTTTGGGAATAAGGAATTTTACCTTGAGAACTTCAAACTTAAAGGGAAAACCAGTGAGTAGGTACGAAAGCACTGTGCATTCTGATGCTAGCACACCCTCACAAGGCCTCTCCAAAAATGGGCCAAAGTGGAAGGCCATGGCCACTATCATATAGCTTCCAAAGGGCGAAATCCCCAAGAACATAGTTCTGGAAGCTTAGAAACACACCCCAAACCCAAAAGGGAAAACAAGCCAAGAGACTGAGGGCTGGCAGAAGGAAGTGAAGTCCTTACTTGGAGGCCTCACAGGCTGTGCCTGCGGAATCCCTGGGGGCTGTGCCCCAGGGGCCGGCAGGGCAGGCTGGTTACCCAAGATGCCTTGTTTGTGCAAACGTGACCTCCGTTTCTCTTCTAGTTCTTTTTGTATCTTGTAGATTTTTTCTGCCAGTAAGTGATAGTATTCATCCTAAAAAGCAGTAACATTCAATATTAAACAGCCAAAATTGTAAAAAACACACAAAAAACCCCCCAAAAACCCAAACCCCAACCTGTTTTATATGTTTTAACAGACTAACGCACTTTTAAGTATGTTGTTCTGTTGTGTTTTAAGTAAGCTCTAGACCCAACAGAAGGCTTGAACTCATGACCCTGAGATCAAGAGTCGCATGTTCTACTGGCTGAATCAGCCAGGTACCCCATTATCCAGCACTTCTAACCAAGAAAGCTAAGGCCCAACTTATTGTTGAACACCCAGTGACATTACAGGACTTATCAGACAAGAGGCACTAAATGCACACTGCATTTCATTCCACAGGTCAGTCTTGGATATTGGACACTGGCAGTAACCCAGTATAAGCATTATAAACAGGCCCGCTATAAAGCACATCCGTGGATAAAACACAATTTTATTTATTTTTTTTTTTTTAAATTTTTTTAATTTTATTTATGATAGTCACAGAGAGAGAGAGAGAGAGAGAGAGAGAGAGAGAGAGAGAGAGGCAGAGACACAGGCAGAGGGAGAAGCAGGCTCCATGCACCGGGAGCCTGACGTGGGATTCGATCCCGGGTCTCCAGGATCGCGCCCTGGGCCAAAGGCAGGCGCCAAACCGCTGCGCCACCCAGGGATCCCTAAAACACAATTTTACATGCCTTGTTCACCACTGTAATGGTGACATTTGTAGTCAACCAAGAGCTGTGCAGGGGTCTCTCTAGTCAGTGTCCTTGAGGTGATTAGTCTACGTGACTAACAGATCTCCCCGTTTCCAGACATTAAGCCAGATGGATGCAGTTTTTTCTACGGTATGTGTCATGCGGCTCAAACACGTATGGCAACCTACCCTGCTGTTGGCTGACTCGTACATGTCCCCTTCCACTTTCTTAGCGTAGGCCACCAGGTTCTCCATGCGGCGATCCTTTAGGGCTGCTGGGTCAGGGGTTGGAAAGATGGCTTGGACGCTGCAAGGACAACATGCTGTCAACAGACTTTCGAGACACCATCAGTATCCTGCTATTTTATACACGATGACACATACACAGAGAAACAAGACCATCTACTTAAGGGCAGCAACGTACCGCTGAGAGAAATGCCACATCTCTCTTGCCCAGTATACGAACACACAAATGAAGTCACTTTCTGGAGACAATACTGACTTGTCAATTTATCTATACATTTAAACATTATTTTGCTATTTACAGTAAGTGCTAGATCATTTCAAGAATAATACAATTTTAAACTAATTTTTAAAGATTTGTTTGAGAGAGAGAGAATGTGAGCAGGGTGAGGAGCAGAGGGAGAGAATCTTAACCAGACTCCCTGCTGAGCGTGGAGCCCAACACAGGGTTTGATTCTTTGATCCTGAGTTCATGACCTGAGCCAAAATTAAGAGGTGGATGCTACCCAGGCACCCTTGAACTCCCTAATTTTTAAACTATTATAAACAATTTTCATTAAGATGGAGGGAAAAAAAAAACACTCCAAGGAAATTAAACTGATCATTTTCACCTTCAACTTAACTAGCTCGAGAAAGTTAACTGTTGATTTCCTGTCTGTTAACATACTATATGTGGCGCTATCATGCCCTCTGTATTTACTGGGCCCAAATTCACCCAATTCTCATGGGCCTCCACAATTATAATCCTGAGCTCCAAAACAAGGCAAAGCTTCTGAGCTAATAAGCCCAGTGCCCTGTTGCGTGCCAGAGCTCAGAGGATGGAAGGTCTGGCCACACTAGGAGTCTTAACCTTTGTGACAGGGGTCAGAGTTTATGTCCTCCCACAGGGAAGAGCCATGGATGCTCTGACATCTCCTAAATGGGATTCTCTGGCCTGCCAGCAGTGGTTGTGGCTCCATGAACGAGTGTGTGACCCTCTTCAACTTCTAGGGCACTGTCATCTGGGACTCAGAGGACCATTTAGGAATTAAATCAGACATCAGTTAAACTGCCAAACTGTCCCACTGCTGTCAGCCACAAAGTATCTCCATCATATGTGAGTACAGGAGAGGTAGGCACATACAGTTTATGCACTAGATGGCTCCGCAGGTCCTGAGTGACGTGTTCATGCCAGCCTTTCCGAACACCAGTGCCGGAAGGAGGGGCCGCTGTAGGCAGAGTGCTGAGGGTCCCAATGTTTGCAGGGCTTGAGCCATCGCTCATCAGCGGGCTAGGGGAAAGAACAAGAACATACAGTACACCTACTGCAGTGGAGCAAATGTGCTTCATTTACATGAGGTCTTTCGACCACATCTGACTTTTAAAAATCAGACAGCCAAGGTGTGTGTGTGTGTGTGTGTGTGTGTGTGTATATATTTGCAATTTTGTTATACATATGTTATATATATATATAAAACAAAAACAAAACCGTGTTTATTATTTGCTCTACATTTATAATAGTAATAATAAAAAGCCCCCCCCGCCCCCCATTTAAACTATCTTCGCTATCACACATTTAGAAACTATCACAGTTTTGTGATTCCCAACCCACTTTCACATGCTACTGTCACGCAGATAGGAGCGGACTAAAACTTGGGTCTTACTTTGTGGCCCCAAGGGATGTCGGAAGAGCTGATTCTGAAATCAAGTTTGGCGGCTGCTGATCTGTTGTTATTCCTCCTGCTGGAATGTTCATTGGGTTATTTCCTTTAAAGACAGAAAGAAATCAACCAACTCCTAAATTACACTTCAAAGTTTTGATAATATAAACAAGTCACCACAAAAGTAAGTAATTCTTGAGTTATAACCACAGCCACTATAGCAGGAACTCTGCAAACTCTATTTTCAATAATGTAATCAACTTGCACAAACTCAGTTGCAGACTCCTTCTCACTGCATTTTATAACCAAAATCAGGCACTTCTGTGGAGGCTATTTGGTATTATACATGTACTCTGTGGTGGTGCAAAAAACTGTAGCTTCAGACTTATATTCTGGCTTCATTAATATTGTGCTCTCAACAACTACACCAACCTGCCACATATACTTGTGTCAACTTTTCTTTTCCTATCAGAAAATAAAATCATAGAAATTACATGCAAGTGAAAAAATTTGTGTATTCATTTTAAAGTAGGAAAAATTTGAGACCGAGAGAGGCTAACAGTTTTGTCCCAAATTATACCCTCAAATAGGAGTAGTCACCTTACAACTCAGGTCTGAGGGCTCTAACCCAGTCTCATGGCCAGAAGTTAGGTATGCATTAGGGCAGTTTTGTCCAAAGAGCAATAAATGAGATGTTTTTAACTGGTCACTCATAGAAGAGTTATTTTTAAGGTTAAAGTACGTACTCTATTAGGAAAACAACAAAGCTAGCACAACCACCTTGACTTGACTTGACTGATGTAACTGCCTGGCTTAAGCTTAACTTTAAGAGCTCTGTATCAATTTAAAGAAAAATGTTAAAAATAAAACAATATGCAGAGATTGTGGAGATGTGTGAGTGAATGAGCAAACCCTGGCTAATGACGTGCTGAGATGACAGCAGGAAATGCCATGCCAGGGAGAAGGCCGAGGCAGGAGGCATTTCCGGAGACTCCTGCAAGACCACTGCCCCGGCTGGGCTGGTCATCTCCAGCTATGGGTCAGCCCATGACCAAGATGTGCCAGGAAGTGGCAGGCCACCTCCGAGCTCTCCACCAGATCAGTGGTCGACAAGTGGGACAATCGTAATTCTAACTCATGAGATTCTGCATTCTGAGCCATGTGAAATGCCTTTATGAAAACTGTCCAGATAGGAGTGGCATAGCAATCCCATGTTGGTTTGTTTTGCAAATGCTTCTCTTCTCTCAAGCCTGTAACATCTTCCCTGCATGGGCACTGCAGCCTTTCCTGGAAGTTCTTTATTTCAAACATTTAAAAGATATCATCATCATCATCATAACTTATATACATATTACTTTGAATTTACAGTAACAGTAAACAGCTTTGGGTTCCAGAAAGACTTCTCATTCCCACTGCTGCATTGGATAAACAAGTTCTTGAGTGTTCCTTCACCTACCCAGGGGGTTGAGAGTCCTCATCTGCTGGTGAGTTTGAGGCTGTGCTGGTTGCTGGCCGGGAACCTGAGGCTGCAGCTGCGTCTGGGGTTGGTTCAGGTAAGGGAGTCCAAGAGCAGCGTACGCGCGCTGCATGGAGCTGGGGTCTATGGGATTTGGATTACTTAAAGAAGCGGCATTCTGCTGGCCTGTGCCAACAGAACCAATTGTGTTCTGAATCCCACTAGCTGGAGACCCCAGGATGGCTACAACAACAAACAGACAGACAAACGAAAAAGGTAAGTAAAAGGGAGAAGTTCACAAATGATTGACAAGCTACTGAGAAGCAAGTACAATTTCATCAAATCTATCTAAGTATGTCACGAGGCAACAGAACAAGGCTACTGAGAATGGAGCTGCGCAGAGAAAGGGATTCTGGCCTGGTCACCTATTCTGCACAGCAGCGCTTGAGGAGCAAACACTTGAAAATTCAAGTTTTGATCTTACAAGGCAACAGACCACAAAATCAGAGATCACTTAATGAAAATTATGTATTAAATCTAGAGACTCAGAAGTCCATTTCGGAGGAGTGGCAAACACATGACAAGATAAAGTGTTCTCATGGGGCAGGAGGTGGTGTGTCATCTGCCATTACTGACATGAAGTCAGGGGGCCCCCTTGGCAGCTATTTTCCCTGGGGTCCTTCCCTGCTCTCCTGCACAGGTAAGAGGATTAAAGAAGAGGCAGAGGTGACACCCAGCTGGTCAATTTTGTTACTTATTAATAAATCAAGGACATAATCTTTCTAAAGACAAAATTGCAATTCCTCAAAACTTACATGTATAATGGCATTAACATCACACCTGTCCTCCGGTTTCCTAGCAGGAAGGCCCCATGCTAAGCTGTCTGGCTACCTAAAGCCGTTCAAGAAATACTGTACCTGACTGACTGATCTAGCTATAATTAATGGATGGAACGAGGCTTGGTGATTCTGTGTGGATTTTCATTTATTCAGGTATCACTTCAGTACCACTGAGATTCAGGAACTGGCATAACCTCACACAGCCAGCCCCAGCTTCCACCACCCGGCCTTCTGATGGCTTGCAGGGCACTCTACCATCTACCAGGGCGAATCCCAAAAGACCAGAGGAAAATCTGTGGCAACATAAAGAACCCCATTCCTAAGGACTTCAAAGTTAACAGAGATGACCCCAAATTTGCATCTCCTTGGTCACTTCAACTCATCCCTCTGTCCAACCATCCAAATGTCCTCTTTTGGTGACTTACCATAAGGCAGAAGTTTATGTCCTACTATTTATTCTTAAGAGTTCCCTTCTTTCCAACTTCCCCAAACTTTAGAGTCATGTTATAAACAGTGGCTTATAATAAAACTGATACTATAACATATGATCCTTGATACATTAAGCACTAATCACAAAGCTTTCCTTTCATATTCAATTATGTGTAAAGATAATATTCTCACATTCACCCATGCAACCAGAACATAAACACTTCACATACTTATCAGAGAATTTTAATTAAAGTTATGTATATTAAAAAAATCTTGGTAATTACACATTCTATACTATTAACTTTTCTAATAAGGATATTCTGATCTCAAACTCATTAACGCTCATTAGATACAATTACACACACCAAGCACCTCATTATAAAAGAAAAACAATTCCCAAGTACACTTTATGACAAGCATGTAACTTAAGTCATGTATGATTTCTTTTAAAGTTAATACTCCCCACCACACAGACTTTCAACATGTGCCTGCCACATTCCTAAAACTGACAAGGCAAATTTTCTAAAAGAACTCTGATGTTAGGGGCGGCTGAGTGGCTCAGTGGGTTAAGCATCAGAGTCTTGATCTCAGCTCAGGTCTTTCTTTCTTTCTTTTTTCTTTTTTTTTTTTTTTTTTTTTTAAGATTTTATTATCTATTCATGAGACACACACAGAGAGAGGCAGAGACACAGGCAGAGGGAGGAGCAAGCTCCATGCAGGGAGCCCGACATGGGACTCAATCCAGGGTCTCCAGGATCACGTCCTGGGCTGAAGGCAGCGCTAAACTGCTGAGCCACCAGGGCTGCTGCCCTTAGCTCAGGTCTTGATCTCAGGATAGTGAGTTTAAGCCCTGTGTTGGGCTCCACACTGGGCATGGAGCCTGCTTAAAAAATAAAACAAAACACTGATGTTAAAAAGAAAGTAATAATGGTAGGATGATTTATTTTTCTATCATCTAGTGGTATAAGAAAGAACAGACCTAGACTATATTTGCTATACACAGTGATGAACTGTGGAGAGGAATTTAAAGAAAGAAGGTGTCTATGTGGCCTTCTGTTTCCGGGTAAAAAAATAATAACCTTTCCTACAATATTCCACTTTCATCCACCCAGCCTCAAATGCCATCCTTTCCATCAAAATGCCCCACCTTAGGGTGAATGCCACTCCCAAGCCAAAGGCCATTTATGGGCAAGCCAGTCTCCCATGGAAGCTCTAACACTATCACTGTATTTGTATTTATTAAATGCATGTATTTCTTTCATATAAACATTATGGTGGTTTTTTTTTTTTTTTTTTTTTATAAAAACAAAATACACTACCCATCAGGAGACAAGTAAGCATTTGGAACTTGCCAACTCTAACAATTCAGATATACGGAAAATAAAGCACAAAAAGGTAAAATAAGGTCTCTGACATTGGAGCATGGTCCAATTGGAGTCCAAATGCCAAAGGCTACTTTTGAGTGACACAAATACCTCAGGGTAGGGGAACGCAGATATCTACTATCGGAGTGACGGCTGGCTCCAAGAGGAGCCATCACGAAAAGTAAACTCTTGTTTAAATTCTGTTCTGCGGGCTCAAGACATTACCCTCCCTCTTAGAAGTTCTTCTGATCTCTTGAGTGGCAGTGAGGCTTCCTATAATTCCCACAACACCTACTGGGCCTCTCTGCTTCTCTTTGGGCATTTACACTTCATGTCCTCCCTCCATCCCTCCATAGACGGAGCAAGTACAGGGTTGGCTGGGAGAGAGAACACATTAACCTAATAGCCCCCCTACCCTGGAACATACAACGGCAGCTCTGGACCCCAGAAGGAGAAAACCACACTTATCTCATCACTCCTGTAACACTCCCCTCAAGGCAGCACCCAACATGGGGCTCAGCTCCAGGTGTTGCACATGGTGCTGAGCACACAGCCCCGGAGAGCTCCCTACAGAGCTCAGGGCGCCCGAGTGATTGCCCTCCCAGCACACAGCACCACGGGCCTTGGTGGGAAACAAAATCAAGGGGTGCTAAAAGCAGCAACGCTCATTTATCTGGCATCACTGAGAACGAGGCCTTCCACATTAATCACTTTTATACATTGACATTTACCTCTTTAAATGTCAAAACTTCTTGTTCTTTTTCCCATTTTTACATCTTCTTTCCTTTCTCAGAGCCTAATGCTGTATTTCATACATACTATGTCACCTCACACAGCGTGGTTCTTCACCCTCTGTGTCAGTGCCATTCCTGCCAGCAGCAAATCTTCAAAATACCCCCAACATTTCCACTGCCTCACCATTCCCCTTCTGATCAATCGGGAGACTATGACCCTGGAAATAAAGGCCAAGTTTTATAGTGGACTCTCTTCAGGACCCACCTGCCACTTGTCATGTAGGTCAAACACAGTCCTTCCTCCAAGAACAGAGATGCACCACTAACAGGTCTTGCGCATGGGGCACACTGCGGACATTCAAGTCCGCAGTCATTCTCAGTAAAAGTGGACATGACTTCAAAATCCAATGAAAATTGACAAAAACTAAACTTCAAAGCTTTGTCAGCATGGTGGGAGATATACCACAGGGCAGGAGAAGCAGCTACTAACTAGTCACCACTTAGATTTCTACTGGAGAAGTCACGATGGAATGAACTTAGACCTGCAGATGTCTTGGCAGAGTGGCTCCCACGCCCGTGTGCCTCCTGGGTGCTGGGTGTACCAGGATGGGCTTCCTTTCCAGCATCATCTTTTTTTTTTTTTTTTTAAAGTAATCTTTACATCCCACGTGGGGCTCAAACTCAACCCTGATTTCAAGAGTCGTATGTTCTGCCAACAGAACCAACCAGGCATTCCTCCAGCATCTTCCTAAGCGTGGAGCAGGGCAGGACGAGAAAGAACACTCGAGCCCCAGGGCCAGACCTCCAGCACAGCCACTGCCAAACAAGCGCACACAGGCATGCAATAACTTCCCCTCAGAAGCCAAACGACCCAAAAGGGGCCACACTGTGGGACCTAGGAGAGCAGACAGAGAGCTACTCTGATGAAATACATCACCACCGACTGCTAGGGACCTAAATCAGGGCCAGACAAGCCTACTGCTCTCTACTCCTACAGCCATTCAAGTTCTAGGGTAATCTGCTCCCCATACCAAGCCCAGGCTGTCAAAAGAGGCACCCGAGAGTCCTAGAAGGGCTCTTCAAGGGGAAAAACAAGGGTGTGTTTAACACTTACTGTGCCCCCCGAGTAGGCTGCTCCATGAGCAGAAGCTTTAAGGATGTAGAGCTGGACTCATGTCATGAAGGAAGGTGCTGAAAACCAGAGCAGACAGCCAGACCAGGTAGTGAGGGTCCAGCCCCTGGGGGTATTCAAGTGCCAGAGCAGAGGACTGCTGACTTAGATGCACCACCATCGTGCTGCAGCTTAGCCTGCATCTAATGTGGCTGTGGGCAGTGAGCAGGTTTGGTCTGGCTGGGAGACTGGTCCTGCAGTACCGAGTCTGACAGTCCTTATGGGATTCTGAGTTGGGAAACCTACGATTTCCCCAGAGAGCGACTCAAAACTTCTCAAGAGCTCCAAGACAAACAGCCAGCCCTTCAAGGCATCCAGGGCAGTGCATCTCAGCTGCTACTGTGCATACCGATTACCTGAAGTGCAGATTCTAACAGAAGAGGTCTGGGATGGGGCTTGGGTTTCTGCATTTCTGCCTCGCAGCCTAGTCTGGGGACTATACTTTGTGTAGCAAGAACCTCACTGATGAGGCAACAGGAGTTCAAATAGGGAATCTGGTCTTGTGTGCACGCAGTCCCAGTCCCCCATGTAACCCTGTGCCTGGAAACTGATGGGAAGTTAGATGCCAGGACTCTCATTAGATGTATACCTTGGAAAATCAGAATTATTCAATAAAATCTGATTATGTATATACAGGAGGAATAGTTCAAGATCAGTGATAACACAACCTCTTGAAAACAACTCACGGGAACATCAGACAAAATCTCAACACAGGCCGAAAAAGGTAGCCAATGGCATGGCTTCATTTCACAGATGATGCCGGTAGGTTCTTTCGGCAGAGATGGCCACGGAAGAAGGGAGGCAGTGGTGTGTGAGCATCTGCAGGAAACATGCCTGGAAAGCACAGCACTGGCAGGAATGGCGAGTCTCCTGGCAGCCCTCAGGGGCCCTAACCTCTGGCCACAAACTCTCTCTCCCTGTATCCCCTCGCTTGCACAGGAAGCTCTGAGTCTATGCCGGTTCTGCGGACTCCTGCGGGGTCGTTCTGTGCCGTTTGGAGCATCCTTCCATCATTACTGTACTGGAATTGGGCTCCATCAAGCCCCACCCTCCAGTACATGCTGGCCCTCCCTTTAGGACTCGACTACATCTAGTTGCTGCCCGTGACACGCCTGTCACATTGCTTGATGTATATAGTCTGAGTCGGACCCCTGACCTGAAGCTGTCAGGGGGCTGGACCCGCACGTACTTCCTCCCTATCACCAGCACGGTCTGTTTCGAGAGAGGAATAGCAAACATGTATAGAAAGCACACTGCTGGAACTTTCTCACTCATCAGATCACATCTTCTGCCCTCAGAAAACCACAGTGCTAGAGAGAGCCAGAAGAGTACACTCAGGGCTAAAACATAATTTGAGAAGTATTTAACCATTTCTTACTTAAGTGCTTTCATTTCTTTTGCAAAAAAGTTACCAGAACCTCGTGTAAAGTTAATCTAAATATTCCCAGTGACTTTACGTTATAAAATCACCCTGGTGACACCTTACATTATGACTAGTGGAAACACTGTGGTTTACCACTTCAGAGCATGTACTGGATCAATTGTCTCAACATTCAGGCAGTTATAAGGATGTTGAAAAAAAAAAAAAAACAACACAACAAACCCACATATATTTCTTTTCTTTTTTAAAACAAAAACCACATAGGTGTTTCTTAAAAAGAGAAATCATAAAAGTTTAACATTGTCGTGGCAACACATACTAAAACCAAAAGGTCCCAGAAAAGCCACACCCCCAAATGAGCACCCCCAAATGAGAAGTTCAGAATGAAGTCCCAACTTATTATTCATGGAATGAGTATTTTGGCACTTAAAAAGCCTGTTACTGAAATGTGTCCTAAAACACAAGAAAATGTAACCACCATAATATACCAGCTAACTAAAAATAAAATAAAATAAAATAAATAAAATAAAATAAAATAAAAAATAAAATAAAATAAAATAAAATAAAATAAAAAAAGTTTTACACTAGCTATGAGGGAAAACAGGCTTATTCCAGTAATACTACTCTCCCAAGTACATGGTTCTGAAAGACCTAGATTCCTAGAATTTCATTTCATGTAAGAGAGGTCCTGGCAAACTGTGTATTAATCCCAATTTTGGTCAATCAAAGAAAAATTTAAGTAATTTAGGAAAGTGCCTTAGAAAGGAAACTTAGCGTGAGTCCTTCTGCAGGGAGGGAAGACGGCGGGCCCACTCAGGAGGGATGCCCATGGTGTCACCGGCGCATCCTCCACAGCACTCGTAGGAACAATGGGCTTCCTGCCGTGCCCTGTGCCCCAAGGAAATGACCAGAGACACAGCTGCATGGGCTCTCCAGGCAGCAGTGGGGTCTTGAGGCAGATGATCAAGAAGGATGAGTGATGAACACGCAACCACAAACAAGATGGTACAGATGAGATGGAGGAAGGTGAGCAAGCCTGTATGGTACTAGAGGTAGCAGGGAGCAGCTCCAGCCAGAGGGGTGATGTGACACTGGAGGGCATGTCCTATCTGTCCACACTGAGGGACATAATCCAAAGACCACAGTTTTACCTCTGAAATTACAGGAAAGGACTTAAAACTGGAAGAGATGCTCATCCTTTCACTGTTCTGATGCCTGCAGAGAGCAGGTGCCCCGGGGAGCCACACTCTGGCCTCCCCTAAACAGGGACCTGGGCTTCGCCGACCAGCTACAGGCTACACAGATGGCTTGAAAGACAATGAAACGATGGGAATGGTCAGGATGTGGCCAGTCCTGGGGCAAAGACTCTCAATCTGTGCTGAATAAATTGTTAATTACACAAACAGGTCTGGAAACTGCCTCTGCTTGGAGGAGGGAAAACCTCCCAGGTGTCTATAGGTGGCATTTTATGCTGACCCTTCCTACCTGACTCTTCTACCACACAGCCCTCTCCAAACTCACTTTAGGATAAGGCATTTCAATTTCAAAGTAAGTGTCCCCTCTATTCCCCGCCCCCTTGAAAGTCACTGCCATTAGAGTGATGCGACATTCAAACCCTCAGATACTAAGCATCTGTCAAGACCTAGGAAGCCTCTTCATGTCTGCTCTGCGGTCACAGCGATCCACTGCTGCTGATTCTACTGTATGTGTGCAACGGTGGGAGTGGGGCTAATGGGGGGACGAGACTCCCCAGTGGCCCTGTGCCCTGCGCACGCTGAGAATCCATCTCTCACTAAGCTGGGCTTCCCCCTGGTGGCACTGGGCAGCTCCACTTCCACAGCTCTGCTCGCCACTATGCTTTGTGCTAGGGATTTCTGCCCTGCCTCCTACCTCCTCTCCCGCACTCTCTTTAGAAGTATCTGTTCTCACCTCCGAGCTTCTCTACCCACAATGCTCACTTACTTTGTTGGTTTCGCTTGTCACTGGCATTTTTCAAAGGGAGGCAAACAGGACAGTCATGTCGTGTGCAGTTCTTCCAATGAGAGATGATTTGTCGTGAAGATGCACAATGGGCAACTATGACCAGAAAAACAACGAGATGTTATTTTTCTATCCAGATCGTCACACTTTCAATTACACCTAAATTATAATGCCAGATTCCATAAGAAAATGGTAACACGTGTAACCATAACACAGTACAGGCAGTCCTCAACTTACAAACAGGATGCTTTCCAAAACGTTTGTAAGTAGACTGTTGAGAATTCTAAACACAAATTTCCCATAGAAGCAATGTCATGGATGATGGTGATTAAGGTTCAGCCCACAAAACAAAAACAAAAACTATCTGACTTGAAATACTGAGCAGCTGGAATGAAAGGTAGGACAAATAATAATTATGTCATGTCACTACTGAAAACAAAAATTCTATATATTATGTTGAAGGATGAAACCATCTCAATACTATTATTCAAGAAATACATACAGAGAAGCAAATGAGAAGTCTGGGGGAGATTCTAAAGGGACGCCAGGCACTTTTCTAAGTATGTGAGAGGGTAATTCTGAGTCTTCATTTTCACTCCACACTGAGGCACTGTGATTTCTTTCTAAAGGTCTAGCATGACCCACTTCTGCTTCTCCATCGGAATCAGGGTTATGCTAGGGACTCACAAATGTCACAAAGGGAGAGAGAGGGAGGTTGGGGAGAGACTATCCCCAAGGTTTAGGAGCACAAGTAAGAAGAGGAAAGAGGAGGATAAAGATGAAAGATGGCATAGCTGTTGGTAAGAACCACTTTCTTCTGTAGACTCGAGGTGTTCGCCAGAGAAGAGGGAAAGGGAGCACATGACAGGCGTGATTCATCCCTTCTTAGGGAGAAGGAAGGAGGTGGCAGGGATGACTTGGTGCACACGGTTCCCTGTGTCGTGGACTGTCACCTAGGACAACCTCGCTGGTATCCTGATCGGCCTCAAGACGAAAGGGTGGAGGAGCAAGGCAGGGGCCCAGCAGTCGGAACACATGAAACAGTTGCAAGACAGATGCTCTAGATTCAGGGAGGGGTGTGCACACATGGCCTGTGCCATGCCGCCCAAAAGAAACCCGCGCTCTAGACATTTATGATGAAGACAGTGCTCAAGAAGTAACAAATGTCTTCCATGACAGAGAAAGGAGGAAGAGAACAAAGGCAGGGCACAGCCCTGTCCAGCAGAAGCTCCCAACACATCATGACACCGAACAGCCGCTCTCTGAGCAGGTAAGCATGCCAGTGGCCTGTGCCTGGTTGGTGTGTGGAGACGGAGGTCGCAGTAATCTTATCAACAAGAGAGCCACTGAGGAATACAGAAGACACATTTCATCCTGAGCTACACCACCAGGATTTCAGAAAATGGCACTTACCTTGACAGGCTTTCCCAGCCTGACAATGTGTCATGTGATTCAAAACGTTCTTCATGGTTCGACAATGTGGGAGAGAGCAGGCCCGAACCTCTCCGTTCGCTTGTTCTCGTCTCTGACACTTATGAGCGTGAAGCAGTAGAACCAGCTGCTGCTGTATCAGTTTGCGTTTCTCAGGATCTGCAGTGGGGCCCGCTGCAATCGCCTGCGTGGGCACGATTCCCACTGAAGTTTGCATCTGAGACTAAAATAAAACAAATTAATGAAAATATTTTTTTAAGCTTTCTGAGGGCTAATTCATGCTCCTTATGTTTCCAGCCACCATTCAAGCTGATGGGTAATGTTGGCCACGGTGAGAAGGCAGCCAGTGTGGCTCTCTTTAATTCATCAGCAATTTTAAGGAAGATCCAGAAGCACAGAAATAAACCAACTCAGAAGGCTGATTAAAATCACTTGTGTGTAAGGATCTCGGAGCAAGAAAATGACACTTATTCTTTAACTATATTCTACCCTACACACAAGTGTGGGAGAAGCTGTAGACTGTGTTAGCTCTATTGTATGAAACTGTTGTTTCTATAGGCCCAAGTGGCTACACACTGGCAATTTCATATGGTTCAACCTAATTAAAAAGACCATCAAGGGGCACCTGGGTGGCTCAGTGGTTGAACGTCTCCCTTTGGCTCAGGTCATGATCCCAGGGTCCTGGGATCGAGTCCCATATTGGGCTCCCCGTAGGGAGCCTGCTTCTCCCTCTGCCTATGTCTCTTTCTTCCTCTCTCTGTGTCTCTCATGAATAAATAAATAAAATCTTAAAAAACAAACATCAAGGCCTTGACCAATCACAACCCATTGCAAATACCCAACACATCAGAAGAACTGGAACCACAGTGAGGACTTCATTATCTCGTGACCAGGACAATGCTTGTTTCACTCACGACTTCTCCTCAAAGAATACTATGATATGCATCCTTAAAATGACAACCACCCCACCCGCACAGCTGTTAATGCTCAGGAATTGCTTTGCCTTCTATCAAAATTTCAACTCTGACATCTGACAATTTTTTTTTCAAAAAGTATTTGATGATCTGCTAAGGTACGGAAATAGAGTTTAATTGCTTTCATCCTTTCAAGCAAGGCTGACCACACCTCCTGACAGCAAAGAGAATGGGGAAAGGTGACCTGTGGAGTTGTTTTCTTTACAGACTGCCAATATCTTCAGATAACTTACCAAAGAAACCTACAAAGTGAGAGGAATGTGACATTCCTAATATGCCACAGCACAGTCCACAGTGCAGGGGTGTCTCCCTTCTCTCCTGCTCTGACCCCAGAGCTCCTAGCTCCACTTCACAACACTCACTGCCTCCCCCAAAGTACACCACCTCTGTGACTTTTCATATTAACCATCAAAACTATCTGCTTGCAATTTGGAGGAAAAAAAAAAATAAACATTTCTTAATGGATCAAAGCTCATTTTAAAAAAGTTACACACTTTTGTCTGGATCTTAAGAACTCAGAAATTAAGTATATTAGAAAAGCCACAAAGGTTTCCTCAGGAGCACAACTCCCGGAAGCCTAACTGTGGTCCAAAGCAAAAGCAAAGTCCTAGTGGAGAGGCAGAGCATCCTGACTGGAGAAGCACTTCACTCCCAAGAGAAGAGAACCTTTCCTTCCTTATGCTAATTTCTCCCTGGTTATAAATGTACTATATGCATACTGTAGAAAATCTGAAAAGCAACCGAGCTATGAAGGAAATAATTAACACTTGAAATCCCAACATCCAGGAGTCCAATATTAAAGTGTTGATAGGTTTTTCTTCCTGTAATCTTTTCTTCTATGTACATGCATATGTATGAACCATAATCAATAGTCTACCACTCACTCACGACTTGGTATTTACTCCAGGCTCTGTCCTGTATCATTAAGTTGTTTCATACAATTTGACAGCATGATTTGTAATGAGCATAAGGCTATACATATATTTTCCAATCTCCCATTGCTGAGCATAAACTACACTCCCTGCCTCCTTTTCTTGCAACTTAAAATAAAGCCTTCACAAGCAGCCTTTGACTGTGCCCCCAGCAGCATTCACTACCAATGTTCAAAGTCTCCTCTAGATCAGGTTATTTCCCCAGATACAAAGTCCAATCACAAAACAATAGGGATAGAGAAATGGAAGAGGACCCTTGCTCAGGCTTCTCTCTTCTGCATTTACAAAAATATCAAACATACAGAAAAGTAAACAGAAAGAATATTGCTATCATACCTAACAAAATGAACAATTCTTCAGTATCAGTTAATATTCAGTCTATATGCAAATTTTCTCTAGGTGTCCAAAAAAAGTCATTTAGAGTTGGTTTGCATAAATCAGGACTCAATTAAGACCCCACATTTGGGGTCCCCACAGGCGGGACTCGATCCCAAGGACTCTGGGACCATGACCTGAGCCAAAGGCAGATGTTCAACCAGAGCCACCCAGGTGCTCTCATTTGGGATGTTCTTAATAGCATCTTTTTAACTATACTGACCATATTTTGAAAGCTCAACATGTCAAAAGAGCACAGTTGGAAAGTCTAAGGTACACGTTGATCAGTAGATGCTTCATGAGCTCTACGCACCGTAGACAAGTGTCTTGGACAAAAGGGAACAGAAGACACACCTCATGTGCCTGTGTTTGGCCCTCCCGATGACTCTGCATACCTGTACAGGCCTAATCCACTTAGCAAGGTGCTGACAAATGCAGGGCACAGTTAATTGCCTCCACCATCAAACTGATGTCTAAAGAGATGAAGGAAATGCATGAACTACAAGTGTCCTGAACTCTCACAAAAACTCTTCAGATGCTACCAATTTCCCTGCTCAATGCTCGCTGCCCAGGCAGGCCTGAGAATTGAGGTAAAGTGCTCAGACAAGAACCTCTCTTAAAAAAAAAAAAAAAAAAACAACCCTGCCATGTTGTAACTTTGCTCAAAATAAATGTATACATTTTATGCCACAGCAAAGAAAATTCTGAAAAACATTAAGAATAAAGGGGAACCTATTTTGCCAGATACCAAAACTATGAAGCTACAGATTTCTTTATTTGTAAGTCTGGAAAAAGACCCATGTATATATGAAATTAGAATATCATAAGGTGGTATCTCAAATTGGAGGTTGGTGAGAGCAATCTGTGATCCCTATGTCACCCTAAATATGAAAATAAATTCCAGATGAATTAAAGTGAATAAACATAGATAAAAGATGATTAAAGTACTAAAAAAAAGTATTTTTAGAATGAAGGTATGAAAAACTTAATATAAGAAGTTTAAAAAGTAAAAAAAACTAAGGAGGGATCCCTGGGTGGCGCAGCGGTTTGGCGCCTGCCTTTGGCCCAGGGCGCGATCCTGGAGACCCGGGATCGAATCCCACATCGGGCTCCCGGTGCATGGAGCCTGCTTCTCCCTCTGCCTGTGTCTCTGCCTCTCTCTCTCTCTCTCTCTCTGTGTGACTATCATGAATAAATAAAAAAAAAAAAAAAAAAAAAAAAAACTAAGGAAAAATGGCTATTTTTGAGAAGTAGAAATCAAATCAAATGATAGCTCCTAAAATGCTGCCTGTTTTCCAGAAAGGCTGTGGCCATTTGTTATCATATAAAGAGCTCTGAGGAGGAAAAAAACAAAAAACAAAAAAACCACTCCTCCACTAAACAGTGTGTGTGGGAAATGTACAGACACCTCAGCAGAGGAAATACGAGGCTATGACAAACAGGCCTCAGTGCCTGGACCACTTGACAGAGGCAAGAGTCTCCCCGACCACTGGTAGCAAAGGCAGAAGGACGAGATGCTCACCCACAGTGCACGAAGGTGGCCCCTTGCTCACAGCAGACCCAAACAGTAACTCAGCAAACCTGGGTCCTAGCAGTGAGCACTGAAACTGTGGAGCTCTCAGAAAAATCACAGGAGTAAATTGTCATGACCTTGGAATAACCATGAGTTCTCTGTCACTAAACAAAGGGCAGCAGCCACAAAGGTAAGCTGGACTTCATTAAAATTAAAAACTGTTTGCTTCAAAGGACATCACTAAGAAAGTAGGGAGAAAGTATCTGCAAACCATAAATGTGACAGGGATCTGCATGTAAAACATACAAAGAACTCTTACACCTCAATGATAAAAAGACAACCTAGTTTAAAAAGGGCAAATTATCTGAGTATTTCCCTAAAGAAGACACACAAATGGTCAATAAACACAAGAAAAGCTGCTCAGGGCAGCCCAGGTGGCTCAGCAGTTGAGCGCCGCCTTCAGCCCAGGGTGTGATCCTGGAGACTAGGGATAGAGTCCCAAGTCAGGCTCCCTGCATGGAGCCTGCTTCTCCCTCTGCCTGTCTCTCTCTGTGTGTGTGTGTGTGTGTGTGTGTGTGTGTCTCTCATGAATAAATAAAAAAAATATTTTTTAAAAATGAAAAGCTGCTCAACACCATGAGCCCTCAAGAAAACACACATGAGAACCACCATGAGGGCAGCCCGGGTGGCTTAGCGGTTTAGTGCCACCTTCAGCCCAGGGCATAATCCCCAAGACTGGGGACCAAGTCCCAAGTCAGGGTCCCTGCATGGGGCCTGCTTCTCCCTCTGCCTGAGTCTCTGCTTCTCTCTCTCTGGGTCTCTCATGAATAAATAAATAAAATCTTAAAAAAAAAAAAAGACAACCACCATGAGAAGCTGCCTCACCTGCACCAGCACGGCCACGTAGAAAGCGACCTCACCAGGGACAATGTCAAATGGAGCAGTCACTTTGGAAAACAGGCTGGCAGCTCCTTAAAAGGTTAAACTTACAGTCACCAGAAGACCCGGCAATTCCCCTCCTAAGTACCTACCCAAGACAAGTGAAAATTATGTTCACACAAATGTCTGTAGCAGCAATGTTCACAACAGCAAAAAAGCAGAAACAACTCAGACACCCACTAAAGGACAAATGGAAAAAAGGAATGCAATCCATCCAAAATGGAATATTATTCTACCTCGAAAAGAAAGCACTGACACGCTACACTATGACTCTGCAAGCATCATGCTCAGTTACAACAATTACAAAAGAGCACACACCATATAATTTCACTTCTTTGAAATGTCCAGAACAGGTAATTTCACAGGGGCAGAAAATACTTTACTGGTTGCTTCTGGCTGGGGGTTCATGGAAAAAGGGGATTAACTACAAAGGGTATAGAGTTTCTTTTCAGGGTAAGGGAACTGTTTTAAAATTGACTGCAGTGCGGGGCACCTGGGGCGGGGGGAGGGGGGGGGCGGCTTAGTCGGTTAAGAGTCCGATTCTTAATTTCAGCTCAGGTCATGATCTCAGGATCCTGGGATCAAGCCCTGCACTGGGATCCATGCTCAGCGTGAAGTCTGCTTGAGGATTCGCTCTCCTTCTGCCCCTCTCACTCATGCTCTCAAATCAATCAATCACTCAATCACTCGATCAATCTTTAAAACTGATTGTGGTGATGGTTACATAATACAACCGTTATGTACTTTAAAGGCAAGAACTGTATGCTATGAGTTATATCTTCATAGTTTTTTTTTAAAAAAAGCTCTATCTCAGTATCAAAAAAAAAAAGAAATTAAAATAAAAAGGCATTTCCCATCTACCCATCTGACCTAAATAAAAATATAATAACTGGTATTGATAAGGGTGTAGAGAAAGCAATTCTTAGATGCTGTGGTGATAATGTAATATAGTGTGACTTTGGAAAGCATGTATCAAAAAGAAAAAAATGTGCATTTTTTGATCTAGTAGTTCTACTTCTTATAACTTATTATTACAGAGGTAAGAAACTGGGCTAGTATGCTAAAATGTGCAGACAGGCATCACGCCTGGATTAAATTACATCACCAAAAACCAGAATACCCTTAAATTCTACAGAAGGTGGACTAACTATGGCTACAGACCTAGTGAAATAATACACAGCAATGAAGAATAAGGCAGGCCTCAAATGACCCTAGTCAAAAAGCCACAGGGAGAATGGCCCAGCCACACCTGGCCCAAATCCCTAACTCCCCTCAAAACTGTGAGATGTAATAAAATGAATGTTATACGAGGATTACAATAATATTGTAAACCTTTATGCTTTCATGAAAATGTCTATATAACACGTTAAGCTAAAAAAAAGTTATAATACCATGAAATCAGTTTATCCTTATTTACTTTAGATCTGGTGGCTATCCCTGGGCAGGGGTGGGATCCTGCTTATAATCATGTATTGTGTATTTTACAAGTGTCTACCACTTTTAGAACCAGACAACATTCTACTTTGGAGAAAAAATAAATCAGAGGAATAGAAAACACATAAGAATTAATGCACAAATTAAAACTGTAAAGGTTCTAGAAGGTAATTAAGATAAACATTTTATGAGGCGTCTGGGTGGCTCAGTCATTTAAGCGTCTGGCTTCAGCTCAGGTTGTGATCCTGGGGTCCTGGGATGGAGCCCCACATTGGGCTCCCTGCTCAGCGGGGAGTCTGCTTCTCCTGCTCTCTCTGCTGCTGCCTCTGCTCATGCTCTCTCTCTCTCTCAAATAAATAAAATCTTTTTTTTTTTTTTTTTTAAAGATGACTGGGACACTTGGGTGGCTCAGTGGTTGAGCATCTGCCTTCAGTTCAGGTTGTGATCCCAGGGTCCTGGGATTGAGTCCCACATGGGGATCCCTGCGGGGAGCCTGCTTCTCCCTCTGCCTATGTCTCTGCCTCTCTCTGTGTTTCCCATGAATAAATAAATAAAATCTTAAAAAAAAAGATTAATATTTTGTAATGCAAAGATGGTAAGGGCTTTTTTCACACACACACACACACACACACACACACACACACACACACAAAATACAAAGCAACGGTTCCCAAACAATCCCCAGGAAAACTCCTTCAAGCAGATTCCCCATTCCTCCCTCCGAAAGACCAGCATTCACAGAGCTGGCATGGAGCCAGAAACATTTCCATTTGTTAATGTTCCATGGGGGAGGGGGGTGCTTTATCATTTTAAGCATTATACTTTCCCCCAGATTTTTCCAAAATAAACATGTATGTACTTTCACAGTGAGAAGAAAACAAAACGATGAAAAGAAAAAAGGCACACAAGTGAGCCTGGTACAGGGCAGACGGGTTTGTAAAGTTTGGAAAGTGCCAGAGGCCATACTACAGAAGAAGTTACATTCGCTCCATGACCCAAACTGCTGGGACAAATGCAAAAGCAATCAACAAACTAGGAAAAAAATACTTGAAACACACAAGACAAAGCACAGTCAGGCAGGTCTAATTCCTGCTTCTTCTTTTGGATACCCCTATCCAAACCACCTTGAAAAGCAAACCTTTTATATTCTGGTATTCCTTAATATTTAAAGGAATCTAACATGCACTTTTATTAGGACTGTTATTGTTACACAGGTTTGAAAACACAGCACCAAACCCATTTCTCTATATGCCCTGTATTCTATCCTAAGGATATAATTACAGACGTGCATAAAGAGCACATATAATAAAATTTATCCTGGCATTCTTCCTGGAAAAAAGTTATTTTACACAAAGCATCCAAGAACAGGCTATAACGTCTGCAAAGACTAGGGTAAACAGTATATACAGCAGGAATTGACCAAAGTAGGACTGGAGGTGGAGGTGGGGTGGGGGTGAAAGTGCTTCCTCTTTCTACACAACTACTGCCTCACATCCACATCAGGCTGGGATTTCTGAAGATGGCCCTTCAGATTAATCTGGCCCAAACCTTCCACATCTCCAATGGGGTCCAGACGTACACTCCTCTAACATCCTTCCCTGGCCCACCTGGAAATTTTACTTCTCCCCAACCTCCACTTAAAGTCAGAAAATGACACCAAAGCAAACACCAGGTGGGACACAGAACTGCTCTGCAATATGTGCTTGTTCTGATTCCCCCAGAAGGATCCTAGAACAGCTGGGTATGCAAAGGTTTGGAGTCATAAAATAAAGAAAATGTTCATTAAATGCACACAGCTATCAAACTACGAAGAGGCAATAATCACCTTTGAGATGATAAAGATCAACTGGTAAGAAAAAGAACACAGCTATTTAGATAGACCGAATAACGTTTCTTGCGTTCTCTTCTTTTTGCTTGGTGCCTATTTTAAAAAATAAGATTACATTATAATTTAAGATTTAAATCTTGTAAGACAATAACTTAAAATAAGCAACTGGACAAGAATGATTTTTAAATAATCTTCCATATAAGAAATACGATTAGAACATAAGAAATAATTTTAGAACACAAAACAAATGGTTACATCAAGAAGAAAGCACAGTGGCGGGGAACAGGGTGGCAAAGGTGTGGGTCCGACAACTGGACACACGTCCCCCACTCTCTTCTTGCCCTCAAGGTCACTCCTTCCAAACTGGAGACTGTCTGCCAAGGAGGAGTGAGTGGTTACCCATTTCTGCACAAACAAACCCTAAAAGGTAGAACTTGCTGGACCTATTCTGATGGCCAAGGTGACAGGCCAACCAGACCAAGGGTTTCAATAGCATCAGGCCCATTCACCAAATTGACCAGATCATGAGAATTATCAATTTATCAAAAAGTTTTAATACATATCCTTCTTGAATATCATCAGCACATATGAATACCTTCCTCTGGAATACTTATCACAGTTAAGTTTTGAGAGTTTGGCAAATTCCTCATGTGACAAAGTGGTATCTGGCAACCCAAGCCTCAGGGCCATTTTGGAGGCCATGGAAAGGGAAGGGAAAGTTGGCTCGTGGCACTTCAGACGCGGTGGTGGATGGTGCGGACTCCTGTGCAAGCTACAACTGTCCCCATCCAGACTGAGTGGGCTCTCTATGGAGTTCTTTGAAGGGTCACTTCACATCTCAGAAATGCCTGGTGAAATGCTCCTCGTGCTGCTGACAGGTAGGCTCAAGGGGCAACAGCTGGAGACCCCCAGAACCTTCTCGCAGTCTCTCTACCTGACAGTGGGCACAAGAGCCCAGTGTCTTTGGTGATAATATGAGTTGCCACCTGGAGGGGTCGCTAAAGAAAGGGTTGTACTAATCAGACTCTGAATTCTAGACTAAAAGTTATTCTTCAAAGGCCCTGCATCCACATTCTCTCAGGGATCTTCAAGATGCAGGTGAAGGATTAAGATGAGAGAAGCAGATATAAACTCTTATAAATACATAAACACCAGAGTTACTAATCATGACACACACTTGCTTCCTAGCCTTTGGCCACGCTTCCTGGTTCAAGTACTGAGGCACCACTTGTAACTATGGAGGGATCTGAGCTGGTGTGACCACTCCCTTGCTGTTCATTTCCCCAGAAAAACGGGAGGGCTCCCCTGGGTCCTGGGGCTGAGGAGACCTACCATGCAACCAGGGATGGTTAAGTTCCTGCTGTGAAGTACAAGGAGCTATGGGAAGGGAGCATCTCTGCACGGAAGCCCTGGGTTCATGAGGCTTTGGTCACTTCAAGTCTGGATCTCTCAGTGACCAGAAATTGGACACAGGAGACAGGAAATGATGAGACTAAAACAAGTGAGGGTCGGTGGAAACCTTCTGATATACTAGAGCGGACAGAAAGACCAACAAATTAAGCCCACTTGACACCAGGACAGCTGGACATCACTTTGCCAACGCTATAATGGCCAGAGGCTCTTCAAAATATTATCCTACATCTGAGTCACCAGAGCAGCTTGTTTAAAACTGTAGGTTTCAGTGTTAAGAGAAAGAATGACAAACCCAGCTATTGGGTGATTCTCCTGAACTGCCTTAGAAGGAACTGGGTGGTGTATATTGGAAAACTGAGAGACAAAAAAATGAATAGTGACCATGAGAGCAGATTTCCTGCCCTTCCTCTAAGAGATTCTGACCAGGAAGATTGGATGGGGCCCAGAAGCCAGTCACTATGACGCAGCTGGTCCATGGACACATCTTGAGAAACAGTTGTCACAGACGGCCCCACAAGGGCCATGGCTGATGGCTCGCCATGCATATGCAGCTAACGGCACAGTCCCAGGTAGGTCGTTCTGGCAGGACTACAGTCTACGACCCTTCTCTGTGTGCACAGGCCTCCATCAGCCATGTTTTCCTCCCATGGACAGACCTGGATCAGCAGTGACCTGGGAGGCTCAGCCCAAGCTTCTACTTCAAACTTCTGTGACACAGAGATCAATGTGAATCCTGATTTCCTGTGTTACAACTTTAAGAATGGGGATGTCTCCATAATACAGTTCTTAGTTTTTCTCAAAAAACAAACAAAACCTCCAAACCAAAGAGAAACAATGACAAAACAACCCCCCCCCCCCATACACACACATGAACTTCCCATTACAAAGAACCTTGCAGAAGACTACATCTCTCCACAGGAGATTCCATGTGAGAACCTGAGGAGGCCCCTGTAGTCACCTAACTTTCTCAGATTAGATACACCCAAGATGTGTCCCACTTTTAAACAATGCTCCTTTAAAAACAATCCTGAACCTATTGTGAAGATCAGCAATGACCTAATTGACAAATCCAGTACCAGATGATGTCTGATGCCCTCACTCCCCTGCTTCATGTGTTAGAGGACTTTTTCAGATGAAAATGGCAGAAAGGACAGTATCACCAGGAGTGAGGGGGCCTCCTCTTTCAGACACTGCCCTGGTACCACGTACCCCCTCTTCCTCACAGATCCTTGTGTATACTCCTCCTCCGAGATGGCCTATGAGGATCTCAATCCTTGTTCACGGAAAGATGACCTAATCTCTATTCCAAGCAAAATCTGCTTTGTTCTTCTGTCAGTAACATTTAAATAATTAAAAAAATCTTTATATCCGTGAAAGTTGTCCTGGAAAACTATACAGTGAATATATATGTTTACCTGTTATGTCACTCCTATTAATTCAAATTATGAACAAGTAAAAGAGCATACCTACTGTGTTTTATTACATTTAAATAAATCTTGATTATTTCTAAAATACACCTGATTTTAGAGATACTACAATCTGAAAAAAAGTGGATCTTAGAACCATGAAACGCAGTAATAATATGGTGAATTTCTTTTTTTTTTTTAAAGATTTTTAAAATTTATTTATTCATGAGATAGAGAGAGAGAGAGAGAGAGAGAGAGGCAGGCAGAGACACAAGCAGAGGGAGAAGTGGGCTCCATGCAGGGAGCCCGATGTGGGACTTGATCCTGGGACTCCAGGATCATGCTGTGGGCTGAAGGCGGTGCTAAACCGCTGAGCCACCCAGGCTGCCCTTGATTTTCTTTTTTAAAAGATTTTATTTGAGGGCAGCCCCCGTGGCTCAGCGGTTTAGCGCCACTGTCGGCCCAGGGTGTGATCCTGGAGACCCGGGATTGAGTCCCGCATCGGGCTCCCTGCATGGAGCCTGCGTCTCCCTCTGCCTGTGTCTCTGCCTCTCTCTCTCTCTCTCTCATGAAGAAATAAATAAAATCTAAATAAATAAATAAATAAATAAATAAATAAATAAATAAATGAATGAATTATTTTATTTAAGAGAGAAAGAGAGAGAGAGAGAGAGAGAGAGAGAGAGAGAGAGAGAGAATGAGCAGACAGGAGGAAGAAACAGACTCTCCACCAATCAGGGAGCCCAATGCAGGACTTGATCCCGGTACCCTGGGATCATGACCTGAACTGAAGGCAGGTGCTTAACTGACTGAGCCACCCAGACACTCCTTATGGTGAAATTTCTAACAAACATAAATAATCTAAAAAGTTAAGAAATTACAAATACTATGGCCAAAGACAGAACTGTGATGAGACACATTTGAAAATTTATGAAAATGTGTCAACCTCAACTGCTGTGTGCTACTCAGACCTGCTGGGCCAGTTTGTATTTTGCGATTACTTGTTTTCCATCACCACCGACCAGGTTTCATGAAAGAGGAAGCGAGCTCTATGTCACTCACACTGGCATCCTGGGAGCAAGTGGGCCAGGAGAAGGTATTCAACAAATGGGGTGAATTAAAGAGACAGCCACATTCTCTTCCTTTCTCAACACTACTGGGGGATGCTGGAATCCTCCAGAAACTAGGAGAGGAGAAAAGCAAGCGCCCTGTGACCAATGACTGAGCAGCTTAAAAATCACTCCACGAAGAACTTGACCAGGACATCAGGTGATGTGGCACCAGAGCCCTGACCTGAATTGTTTGGTACACCAGATTCAGTTGGGTTTTAAGAGATTATAACCCAAAGGATGACAAAAAACCACAAAGAAGATCAAGGCCTTATATTATGCCCCCCCCCCCCTTTCCACTGAAGATACCTTTTTCCCTCACTGTGCAAAATAAATAAAAATCCATAAATTCCAAGGGGTCAGATAGAATTTAGAAAATTTAAGGAAGACACAAAATGTGCTCAAGGAAGTGACATAAACACAGGCTAGCATTCCCAGTGGACTCGAGGCTGCTAAAACATAATGCCAGGCATTATCAAAAAGAGCTCTGGGCTTTGCAGACAGGAGCTACATAGCCTTGAACAAATGAAAACCTCTCAGACCCTCAACCTCCACATCTGTAAAATGGGACACGTAATAATGTCTTTTAAGAGGCTGTTATAAAAAATAAGGTAAACCACAGGGCATGAGAGCATTTAGAAAAATCTCAGGCAAACCACATGCGCTGGCTGTCCCACATCTCTGCCAGTCTCTTCCGATCCCCATCCCAACAGCACCAAGGGTGCAACTGGGCCTCGCTCCCTCACAGGAGCTTGCAAAGTCTGCCCCATGCTCTCCAGCATTCGAAGTCTGTCCTCCAAAGGCACCTGCTGGGGATCTCTGTCAAAGTCCATGCAGACCCCTGTGGGAAAGCGGCGGCTAGGCAAACAGAGCAGCTCTACAGACCCAAATGTTTCTTAGTTTACCCTGATATTCTGATAAGGCTGTGGGGGAAAGAACTGAGTAAGAAAGAGTGGTCAGAGGGGAGAGAGAGAAAAGACAGGGATGGAGACAGCTAGATGTCACAAACACAGACAGAAGGAGAGAATGGTAGCGCTACTGCCTTCCCAGAGCAGGTATTCTCACCTGGGGTGACTGTGGGGAGCGAGGAAGGGCTGTGAGCACCTGCTGGGTGAGAGGCAAACACACAGGATGGCCCTTACAATGGACAGAGATCCAATCCCAAATGTCAGCAGTACCGAGGGAGAAAGGAGCCCTTCCCCACACCAAAGGGTCATCCCTACCATCCCCACCACCCCTGCAAAGGTGAAGGGAAGCAGAAACTTTTTTACAGTCTAGAATGAACCTGCCCCTGACATGCACACTACTGTCTGGAATTCAGTCCCCAGGAGCAGAGGCAGGCAGGGGAAGTCATGGCAAAGGGACTCTGCCACCAAGCTGTGGGTAAAGGAAAGGATGGGGAAATGGGCTGGGGAAGAAGGCAGGAAAATATAAGGTGGGGTTTCCCAGACTACAAAACACAGAATGTCTGCACAGAAGCACAACTCTCACTCTGTGGCCAAGCTAAGGCGATGATCACCAGCACTGCAGCCCACATAAGGAGACTGGAAAAGGAAGAGCAGAAAAGCCCAGAAAGAGTGTGGGTCCTGGTCCCAGTCTGCTGCTCAGACTCGGAGGAGCCAACCCAAGGAGCAGCAGCTCTGATTCAGGTTCTGGATCTACACAGCTGAGAACAGGACAATCCCGGCAGCAAATGTCACTACAAGGAGAGCAGCAGTACAGGGAGTTTCCAGGGAGATGATCATAAGAAAGAAAGTAGTAAAACTTTAAATAGTTTGAGAAAATACATTTTATTACTTGTAAACTCCCCCCCCCCTTTTATTTTAAAGAAGGAAGAATGCAGTAGAGATGACACTTGATCAAGGACACCTTGCTCTTACTTCATTTTCTGAAGTACACTACAGTAATCTACCCACCCCCCAATTCCAAGAGCCTCAAACCTGTAACTACTACTGTATGCAATGTCAATGTCTTAGTTGTGACAACTGTACCAAAGGTTACATTAAATGCTAATACCAGGAGAAGTCAAGTGACAGATATATAGGAATTCTCCATGGTATCTTTATAGATAAAATAAATAAAGAAAAGAAGTTTTAAAGGTTTTATTTATTTATTCATGAGAGACACGCAGAGAAAGGCAGAGACACAGGCAGAGGGAGAAGCAGGCTCCTTGCAGGGAGCCTGATGCAGGACTTGATCCCCCAACCCAGGATCACACCCTGAGCCAAAGGCAGACGTTCATCCGCTGAGCCACCCTGGCGTCCCCAAGAAAAAGTTTTTTCAAATCAAATGACAAAAGAAAGATGATGCTTTTCTGAAAGTAATCCCTGGTTTTCTACTGAGCCTTTCTAATTTCTTTTAATTTTTTAAAAAAGATTTTATTTATTCATTTAAGAGACAGGATACAAACAGGAAACCCAATGTGGCGCTCGATCCCAGGACCCGGAGATCACGACCTGAGCCCAAGGAAGATGCTTAACCCTCTGAACTACCTAGGCGCCCCCTTCTGGACCTTTCTAAACTGCTACTGTACAACTATGTGGATAGCAAGCTGCAAAGGGCAGTTCCCCAGAAGCAAGCCTAGGGAAGATGACAGGTGGCCTTGACCGACTTCCACAGGCACATCATATTTAGTCACTAAGTGTGCACAGAGAAATCTGACAAAAGAACACACCTCCCCCCACCTCAGTGTTTGGAATTTTAAGAGATTCCATTTTGCAGGGCAAAAGGAGCTATTTTTCCATCACTATCTTGGTTAGTTAGGCTAGGAGGTTCCAAGGCTAGTTCCTTTTTTTACAAGTGGGAGATCTCAGGAAGAAGAAACCTCTATCAAGGCAGGTATGACACCCTTGTCTCGCAGACGCACTACAGTCCTCGGAGATGAATGCCCTTCATTTATTACACAAATCGATGGGCTTCTTTGAATAGCCTCAACCACTAATAGGAAGCGTGAGAAAAGTCCAGCTCTCCACTGCTCCACTACTGAATCAAGACAGTGGCTGTAGTTCATGGCTGTGAACCTCCTCCTGCACAAAGGGAGCCAAGGAGGATTGTCTGAACCATCTCTATCTAGCCTCTGACTGCCAGCTCATCAAAGGAAATATAAACTCACCAAGAGTGCTACTCATAAGTATTTCTCTTTTCCTATCACCCACGACACACATCCAGCTGCAGATCTTCACAGGTAGCATGATACTCCACACGCCAAAGCACCCACTGGAGGCTGCAGCCTAAGAGCCAAGGGTAACTTACCATGTTTGGCACGTTGGTGACTGAAGCATTCTTGATGTCTGTAGGGAAGGGAGGCAAACTATTGACCATGCTCTGTTTGCTGGATAACTGGGGGTTCACGCCAGGGGCTCCCATTTGCTGCCCTCCAGTCTGACTAAAGGGTTGTCCAAATGGACTTGTGTTACCAGTCATTCCCATCTGAAACAGAAAGAGGCAACATGAGCTGTCATGACACAATCACATACAAAAGGAAGGGCCTCAGAAATGAGGCCCACTGAAGCAAAAATCGTTACTTCTTGTGAAACCTTTTCAATTATAAATTGAAGGTTCATTCATTTCCAATTTCATTTGGATTATGAACAGAGCCACTTGCTTCCATGGCTGCACATAAAGGGCAAGGGACAAAATAGCTGCTCCTGACAGCTCCACCTGCCCCTCGTCATAACCATCACCCCAAGAACCAGCGCCTTTTCACCCTCACCCCAGCTGTATCCCTCACCCCAACACCCCCACACCTGACAGTGCAGCAATTAGTTAAGAAAATCATCTGGAAAACAAGAGCTTCCAGAATCACTGACAAAGGGGAACTCCTTAAATTTAATCCTGAACTACTCCCTGAGTAGTTTCTTTCAGGTTCCCCATCAGATTTAAACTTTGTTTCCTTTAATTCAAAATACACAGTGGGCATATTGACTAATAAATGACATAACCTCCGGGATTCACTTTAAAGTAGTCCCAGGAGGCAAGGGGTAGTGGCAAGAGAGAGGCCTAGATGAAAAGCAACCGGCCGTATGTTGCTAACTCCTGAAACAGGTGACAGGTGTGCAGGGGTTGTTCTACTACCTTCTCTAATATCACAAGTGTTCCATTAAGCTTTTTGTTTTCGTTTTTAAATAGTGAAATAAAACATACAGTAGCTAAAGGCCAAGAACAGGAAGAAGGAGCCTGGAGCCATGCCCCTCTCCCACTCTGGCCTGTGCAGGAGTGGCCTGTGCAGGAGTAGCTCTAGCTCGGGAGGCCCGTTGCACACCCCACCCAACCTGCCTCTTTGAAGGTACAGGAACTGGCTTCTTTTGTTGCCTGCCCCTGCTTTTCCTGAAAGTCCTAATATCCTACCTATTGCCTCAGGCTCACTCTACTTTTCTGGTGTTTTGGTGAGTGTGATGTTTGGAAACTGGGGGGCAGAGGGGGGGGGCAGGGTCCCCTGAGGGACGGCCCCCTAGGGAAGCACAGTCCCTACAATTGCAATCAAGGACCTGAGGCTCAGCTCTCCCCACTAACCTCACACAGGGACCCTGGCTGCAGCCCGAGGCTGCGGGGCCACCTCCCTTTGTTCCTCCCTCCTATGGACCCCTGACCTCACCTGTCAGAGGAGTGTCTTGAACAAGAAGAATTACATTATTTCTTTCAGCTCCAAGATTTTAGGTGCAAACCAACAATGCTCACCACAGGCTAACCCTTAACAGCTGAAATGTCCACATAAAAACACAATAAAGACAAACTAGTAGAACCCAGATCTCGCTTCTGTGCAGGTTCGTATGTGCAAGTAGCTTCTATGCCTGGCTCTCACATCTGACATTTTCACCTTTTTCAAAGTGAATACATTCGTTGCCACTTTTGCCCTATTTGCTTTCCTTGAGTATATGAAAACAAATTTAAATTCAATTGAACTTCAAATTCAACTCGAGTAACTGAAACAAAAAAAAATTATTCTCAAAGCCCAATAATTAGGCTCAACTTTAAGTTCAGATGATTTAACCAAAGCGACACGGTAGCTCAGGAAATTTAACATAGCAGGCATTTCTGGTTCTCGACTAGTTTCCTTCAGCTGTTATCTGAAACTCTGAAGAAGTGAAGCAAGAACTATTTTCGAAAAATATGACCCCAAATTAACTCCATGCAATAATTATTTCTCTCAGAATTTGTTTTATTGCGCAAAATCAAACCCTGTTTTTAGCCGCCCAAAAATTTGCAGAAAAAAATATAGCTAGGATTTCTACTTCCTGGATTCCATCTAAAATTTCTCTACTTAGGGACCACCTGTGTCAGAAGGCCTGTGCACCATTCACGCATCTGTGAACTCATGCTGTCCTCGCGGTCAGCCAGGACTTCCTGACTGCCTGCCATGAGTCCTGCCCGGTTCTGAGCATGCGTAGACACAACTCTTCCACCTGTCACAGTATGCTCCTTTAGAGCCACCAAGTTGACAGACAAGAAAATCAATGTTGTGGAAGCTTCTAGCATCGACAAACCAAAGTGGGAAGCATCTAGAGGGCGGGAAGAAGTAACTGTCCTCCTACTCACACTAACCACCTAAGGTCATCACCCCTTTGGTGCAGAGGGAAGTAAACACCAAGAGGCCACTGAACTCCCAAAGGAGTTCGGTGAGGCTCAAAGTTCACCCCACCTGTTCTATGAAATATGAAGCTATTTCTTCTGCAACTGCCTTGCAGGGTGAAATGAGTTGGGTAGGTGGTCCAGTTAGTTGGGCACAATTTGTCTGGTGAGCCTCTGGGCAAAGCACTTTTTCTAGCTGGCTGAACCAAGTGTTTCAGAGTGTCTGATGCACTCTGACACATTTCTTGTCACTTTTTCTTCATGACCATCCAATCAATAATGAAGGAAACTGTCTCAATGTGGTTTTGATCCACAAAAGGCGGGACAAGAACCAAGGTAAAGTCAAAGCCAAAGATCGCAGATGGCAGGTAAGCAATGTCCAGCTCCCTGGGGACTATACATTTAATAAGTAGGAGAAAGTGCCATCCTTAGCCTACGACAACACACACAACTCTAGAGATCAAGTGCAATGAGTCCAGGCTACCTGCGGGAGGCCAGGCTCAGCTCCCTTGGTCCAGAACCAGCCCCAGGCTGACCTTAACCAGTCAGAGTGAACAGGGAGACCAATGGCCAGTCCTACAAAGGGCTGCCGCCACCTATCTCCCCTGTCGTTGACTATCTCGACAGAACCTAATAGAACTGAAGGCTACTCTCCAGTCCTAGCCTATAGTTTGGGGTAAAAGCTGTTTGCTTCTAGAGATTTGTAAATTTCTGAATTCCTGTTCTATATTTATTCTCCTTTGATCAGACTGCATACATGTGGTCCTGAGTCTAGTGCTAACACATATTTTTAACACCAAGGCTCATAATGAAGTAGTAAAATCGAAGTGTCTAATTCTGATTAATAAACATCTACATATTTGTTCTAATTTCCCAACAGTTACTTGATAATAATTACTTGCAACTGAAGTTTATCAGGATCTGGCTTAAGGCTGTTAGAGAACTATCATGTAATCTTTTCAATAAAATTCAAAAGGCAGGATAGCAGAAATAGGCAACTGTTGAACTGATGATAAAATCATATAACATGAATAAATTAAAGCCTATGGAATTAATATTTATATTCTGCCTCACTCAGCAACAGCCCACAGAGGCTCACCCTGTTTTTCTGGAGCCCCTTTAAGCACTGAATTCAAGTTCAATCTCAACTAGGAAAAGTGGGCAAGTTAAATACCTAGAAAAAAGAGCTAGCTCTCCCATAATGAAATCTTCTCTTTTTAAGATTTTATTTATGTATTTATTCATGACAGATACAGAGAGAAGGGGGGGGGGGGCAGAGACACAGGCAGAGGGAGAAGCAGGCTCCCTGCAGGGAGGCCAACGCAGAACTCGATCCCGGGACTCCAGGATCACGCCCGGGACTGAGGGGGCGCTAAACCACTGAGCCACCCAGGGATCTCCTCCCATAATGATATCTAAATTAAATAATGCCTTACAGGTCTACCGCATCATTCCATGAGAAAACATTCTTATAACCAGGTGGATCACTCATATGAAACCCTACTCACTCTGTTGTCTGTGGCTCTCACTTCAAGGAGAGAATGAGACATGTAAATGGCAGTCCCTGCACAGGAACGCACAAACTAGGTAAGAAGGAAAGAAAATCCTGGTGCCAGATCCAGAGGCCTACCTGCCTTCAACTGCACAGGGATGCGGATTACATATTTGCCGAAGCAGGACTCTAAAGCATGAGATCCAAAGACAAAAATCTCTCTTTAGAGTTTAGTTTAAGAAAGCTGAACAATACCTACACTAGCCTTTATTATTGAAACAGTGTCTGAAGCAAATTGTAGTAACAGTGCCTGGCTCGTCAATCAAAACCTGAAGTCCTGAGCTATCTGGCAAGCAGATGAGTGACAGCCATCCTCAGAAGAGGGACAGGGTAGATGTTGCTTCTCTTTCTACTATGACAAACATGTACTACAGATATACTGTGCAAAGTACAGAGCACTACATAAGTCTATGGCATTATCTGTCATAGTAACATTTTTTAATTAATTAATTAATTTATTTATGATAGTCACAGAGAGAGAGAGAGAGAGAGAGGCAGAGACACAGGCAGAGGGAGAAGCAGGCTCCATGCACCGGGAGCCCGATGTGGGATTTGATCCCGGGTCTCCAGGATGGCGCCCTGGGTCAAAGGCAGGCGCTAAACCGCTGCGCCACCCAGGGATCCCCTGTCATAGTAATATTGATGACAGTCTACCCTCAATCTGTCTTTGGCTTAACACTAGGATAAGGCTTGCCTTCCTGGAACATACATCTCTGTGTTCTCAGGCCCTAGCACATAGCGGGTGCTTACTTAGTATTTGGGGAAGGAACCAAATAAATGAATCCTCTAAGAGACTGCTGTATCACACAGCTGCTCAGAACAGAGACCCCAACATCAGCCCTGAAGGCAACTGCAATCAAAGAACTGGAGGCCAGTCACCACTGGCTGGAGGGGCACTGGGAACGGCAGCAGGAACAGTGTCCCCTTCTGTCCTCTAAATACCCATGAGAACCTCAGCTCCTAGCTGGAACAGACAGGCAGCCTGCTGACCCTGCTGAATTTCAGCACGATGAGACCATTCCCTTGGGAGCTGGTTTCAGAGGAGGATGATAGCTCTGGGGGGCATCACAGTATACACAGGAGCCTGGCCTGGCTGTAAAACATGTCCTCTGCACTACATCCACTGAGCCAGCAAAGCCTTGGCTTTGGCACAAGACTCCAGGCCATTTCCCCTTCCCACTGGTGCAACAAGACACTGATCTATCAGCCTCAGTGGTCACCAGTGGCTGCAAACAGCCTCCTCTGCTGACCACAGCATGTGGGGCAAATATTTACATTTTTTACTTGTGTCATGATATGACAACTATCAACATATAGTAATAAAAAAAATAAGCTCTGGGCTCCCAAAAAACAGCAAGATTCTCTCCATTATACTAAGCCTAAGAACATCTTTACTACTCACCTAATCAAGTAAGGCAGTAAACTGAAAATCAAAGAACTAGGGGGGCTAAAAGAAAAATAACTCTGACAGAAATTTCCTCCCCAAAATAGGTTTCTACAGTAGGAGCAAGCCAAGTCTCCATGTTCTTGCTCCCTGGTATCCCCAAAAAGTTAAGAATGCTCGCCCTCAGGGAAGGAAAGTACCAGCTGCCTATCTCTCTCAACTCTCAGGGAAGGGTAAGCTCTCCCCACAACTCACACACCCCTGCCACATACAGGCATTTTCCAGTGGAAAGTCTCCTGTCTAAAGACATCAACCACTCAACCATCCTCACAAATGAACTCTCCCCAATTTTCATCTCCAAATATCCTCTTTCAACATACACTCTCAGGAAGGATCAGTTCATAACCATTTATGAGCTAAAAGCTCAATGGGGACTTTGCTGTGTGACCAGCTAAGAATATCTGGAACAGGACAGAAGTGGAGGATGAACAGGGCTGGAGGAAAGTTGCTTCCACTGCATGATTTTACTCAGACTCAGCCAGGCCTTCAGAAATGCTTCAAGTGGCAACAAATGTGGAGTTTGATGTGGTTTCGATGAGACCACTAAACACGTTCTTTTTTTCAAAAGCTGAATTCTTCAGTTTTCCCCGCACCTTGATACACACTTAAAACCACACTACACAGCACAGCAATCAGAGGAAGTACTGCTCTGGGGGGTATTAATGATGCTGCTGAGAAAATACACAGAAGGGAAACCCTCTGTGAGTGTGGCCTTCATCAGTAACCTTAGAAGGGACAACAGGACAGGTTAGAATTTTCCAGTGCAAGGGCTTCAAAGACCATTTGGTTAGAACTTACCCCTTTGTGGATGAGGATGGGGGGGGGGGGCGGGCACAGAAAGCTGAGGAACATAGCGCATCAGCTAGAGAACTGACTGTGGCGCTCTCCACCACCTCCATGCTTAAACAGAACCGTGACTCCCCCCAGCTACACCTGCACTGGCATGTGACACTGATGGACAAGAAGGCTCAGTCCACAAAGCCAGCCCCATGCCTGTTTTGTGGCAATAAACATTAGCTAAGTTTTATTGGAACACGGGTACCAGTAAGATTTCATTCAGTCAGCCAGCAAGCTGTAGTTCAGTGTATGGACACTGGAGATATTTACCTGGTCTGAGGGTAGCTCTTTGATAAGGGTGAGCTGTGTGATCCCGGGTGATTTACTTACACCTCTCTGTGCCTTGGTTGTATTGTCTCTAAAGCAGACATAACAGCACCTCCTCTTAGAGTTGAGAAAGGTTAAACAAACTCACAGATGTATAACATCTGAATGATACAGTACTGCAGGTGCTGGCTAGGAAGGACACTGCTGTCGCTTGGTTTGGGGAGGAATGGTTTCACAATAGATAGGATTTCTTTCAGAAGTATGCTTAGGGTAATAAAGGAAATGAATATTTTTCAGAGAATGTGTGATGGTAGGGAGTATTCAAACAGGTAGGATCAGAGGGAGAGGCCAGCTGGAGATATTGGCACTGGATTATGAGACATTTTCAGAGAAACATGAAATAAACTTGTGACAAACCCCATCTCATGCATTTGCCAATTGTAGCAATACTCATAATGGGCAACTATTTTCAGGCTGTCCTAGTAAACCACAAATATTTCCAGTTCTCACTTCAGATTGTTTTCTGGTATTAAAAACAATACTCAGAAAGTTCATTTCAATCTTAAGATATATCATGAACAATAACAATTTAACTTCAATGTACCTGAGGCCTAACCTTACTGGGCTGGAATTTAAACCAAAACCTGGAAGAATATGCCCACAAAGGAAAGAAACTGAGGGGCCTCCTGCTTGTAAGCTGGCCATGACACAGCAACAAGTGCTCCATCCTGATGCAGCTTCGACCCAGCCCAACACGTTCACCAGCCTCAAGTGTCTAGCCTGTTCTGCACATGCTGGCAAACACATGAAGCCACAGATTCAGATAGGGTATGTAAGACAACACAATTTCATACACCATGAGCAAAAATTTACCAAATAATTTAAGAACCAGAAGTATTCATTCTTTTCAATGACATAAAGAACCAGAACTAACCCAGAGTATGGCCATATCATCTGCAAAGCCAAAAGCATTTTCTCTTGGCAACCTACCATTGTTGGGAGAAAGCCAAGAAAAGCAGTTTTCATGGAAAGACATGGCTGCATTGCATTCAGTTGTCTTGCTATCACCCGCTTGCTCTTGGAATCCTTCCAGTACCTCAACTTGGCAAATAATGAGTAAGTAGAAATATGCAACAGATCGCAACACCAAAGACACTGCCTGGCTTGTGCAGAGTCACCTGGAGCAAGAGAACTGGGCTGGAGACCCTGGACACACAAGCAGCCTGGCCCACCTCACTGGACTCGACTCTTACAATGCTGCCACCCCGGAAATTATCCAGGGAAATCCACAGCTCCTGAGACTGGACACTTCCCTTAGACCAATAAATCACAAGTGGAAGATCGATAAGAGTATTTAGCAACTCTCGTGGTATCTCACTTAGATGATGTATGACCAGAATGTCACTTAGAAACAATAATGGAAACTGCTAAAAAGAAGGTGATGGGACACCAAATCACTGCCAAGGCTTCAGGCCTGGGGCCTCATCTGTATTCACCGAGATTTCACTCTAGAAGTTTCTAGCAACAAAACCAGTACCTCAACGCAGTTGGGTCTACTTTGGCATGTCACAGCAGATAGACACACCAGTTCTCCAGGGTGTAGTCCCTGGCAAAAGCACCAGGCCAAGGTCAGTGGGAGATTGTCTGCAAATCTGGTTCTGTACTAATTAGCTGTGTGACTAGGACAAACCTCTTGTCCCTCTAAGTCTTAATTCTCCTCGGCAGTAAAACATGAAGCATTCATATGACTAGGTGATCTTTTTTAAAGTTCCTTCTAAAATAAAAAAAAAAAAAAAAAAAAAAAAAAAAAAAAAAGGTTCCTTCTGAGCCTAAATCCAGTGACTTTTTTTTTAAATTTTTATTTATTTATGATAGGCACACAGTGAGAGAGAGAGGCAGAGACACAGGCAGAGGGAGAAGCAGGTTCCATGCACTGGGAGCCCGACATGGGATTCGATCCCGGGTCTCCAGGATCCCGCCCTGGGCCAAAGGCAGGCGCTAAACCGCTGCGCCACCCAGGGATCCCCAGTGACTTTTTTTATTTAAAAAAATCAGCACTAAAAAAAAAATAAATAAAAATAAAAAATAAAAAAATAAGAAAATCAGCACTTGAATCTCATGAGGTCCACACTCCTAGAAGACCCAGCTATTTACAGTGAGTGACAATCAGGAGACTCAGACTAACAGAGCCAAACGCCAGGCCCTGGGGCAGGAGGACCTCCCAAGGTAATGTTCCTGTCTTCCAATCCTGTGGAGTGGCCAGTGGCCTGTCCAGAATATTGGGGGTCTCCCATCCACACTGCACAGGGCCCAGGCTTTCCACAGCTCTGTGCCCTTCTCACTATTCCAGAGTATGTCACAGGCTCAACAATCCCAGGTGAGGGCAATGAAACTGCAATCAATTCCTTCCCCTAAACATCTTCTTAGGTAGAAAAGCAGCCTCTTTAGGATTGAGTACTCTTTGCAAGCAAAATAAAGCCCAGGGTAGCCCACAGCAACCATGGAGATAGAAGAGAAAGGAGGATAAGATGATAAAATAAGAAAAGGGGGGAAAAAAAAAGCATTTTGTTTTACAAAGAGCAAACCTTGATGAATTTTAATTTACACTGCGGCTCAGCTGCAGCACAATGGAATAGCGATGCAGGCTTTCAGTAACCCACTAGGTGACCCCGGCCTTTACCCCAAGCCCTCTGCAGGGAGCACTCTCCTGCAGGCATTTACTGTCCCCTCAAAAAGTGAGGAAACAGAACACACAGAGAGAGCAACAGAGGAACAAGGCAATGTCCACACAGGGAAGGACAGGTAAAGATGGGACTGAACACACAAAGGTGGCTTTGGGGAAGCAAGTCCATGATTATTATATTAAAGAAGAAAGAAAGCTGACATTTCAGAAAATTATGTTCCTCTTCTACCTTGGGGCAGGAAAACAACATATTCTTCAAACAGCCAGGGTGGAGGCTAGCTCTCGGAGACAGACAGAGGACAAAGACCTGGAGCTTCCTGTGGCCTCCTCCTGCTCATCCTATGAAATGCCACAAATCTCAAATCATGAAACACACTCAGAGACACAGTACTGTTTCACACACACACACGTGACTCTACTTCTAACCAAACACTGGGTTGTGAAAATGCTAACAAAATATGCTCAGTATAGTAAAGTGTTTCCAGTCATCCTCACTAGTGATCCTGGTGAGGAGGTGGAGCAGGGCCTTTAAGGACACCCAGAGTCATCTCTATGCTCCACAGACTGCATCGTGGTCCCAAATGAAGTACGTGAAAGCACTTGGAAAAGTATGAAGTAGATGTAAGGCAGTGGTGCCACTATACGTAAAACTCTTCTTTCACTATAAAAACTCACTCATTTCTGAGGAGAGATAAATGTTCCTTGCATAATACTTCTTAACAAAAGGATACAAAACACATAATCTCTAACAGGTGTGTGTCTGTGTGCTGTGCACAAATACACAGCAAGGAGAACACATTTCTTTTCTTTTCTTTTCTCTTCTCTTCTCTTCTCTTTTCTTTTCTGTGACTCTAGGCCCAGCATGGGCTTAAATTCATGACCCTGAGGATCAAGAGTCACTGGCTCTACCAACTGAGTCAGCCAGGCATCCTGAACACCAACATATTTAATAGTGGTAACTCTAGAGCATTTACAGGTGATTTATTTATTTATTTATTTATTTATTTATTTATTTATTTAGACAGAGAGAGCGTGCACGCGTGTAAAAGTATGGGGAGGGGCAGAGGGAGAAGCTCATGCCATGCTGAGCAGGGAGCCAATGTGGGGCTCAATTCCAGGGCCCTGTGATCATGACCTGAGCTGAAGGCAGACGGTTAACCGACTTGAGCCACCCAGATGCCCCAGGTTTACAGGCGATTTTTATAAGTTTTCTTTTAAATGTTTTCTATATTATTCAAATTCTCTACACAAGGCATTATTTTATAGGGAGAAAACTTTTTTACTTTTATATTTTTTAAGATTTAGTTATTTATTGATGAGAGACACAGAGAGGCAGAACACAAGCAGGCTCCCTCCAGGGAGCCTGAAGTGGGACTTGATCCTAGGACCCCTGGATCATGACCCAAGCCAAAGGAAGACGTTCAACCACTGAGCCACTCAGGTGCCCTGAAAAGTTTCTTTTAAAGATTTTATTCATGAGAGATACAGAGAGAGGCAGAGACACAGGCAGAGGGAGAAGCAGGCTCCATGCAGGGAGCCTGATGTGGGACTCGATCCCGGGTCTCCAGGATCCCACCCTGGATTGAAGGCAGCGTACTAAACCGCTGAGCCACCGGGGCTGCCCTGAAAAGTTGTTTTTTAAAGCTATCCTCTACTCAAACATTCTGACTACCCATAATGATAAGATCGCCCACTGTGTGGCTGCACATCTATATTTAAAATATTAATTTAAACTGTCATCAGACACTGAATAAAACTAGGTAGATCAAACTGATTATGACTGCCAGAGATTACTTTTGGGTGGTAATTTAATCAAATTCATCCTGGTTATAACATGGCTATAAGTTGTCACACACTGCTCTAATGGATTATAGATGTGGCCAGAAAAAGCCTGAACAAGGCGCTTAGCCACTCAGCCATGTCTAACACTCTCTGCAAAGAAGGCTGGAAGAAGGGAAATGAGAAACAAATATAGTCATCATCCCATCAGGATATAAAAATCTGCAAACAGCTCCAGTGGCTTACATTTATCAACTTGGAAACTGAAGAGTTGACTCTTGGTACAACAAAGGCACAATTATCCTGTTATCTGTACTCTGGTTTTTAATTCAGGCAGTCAGGGATACCGTTCCATTCGAATTTATGTGGTACCTGAGCTTTGGAGAGAAACAGGCAGTATCTACCAGAATGTGTTTGGTTTCCAGATTTAGATAGCAAGGTGCATTTATAAATGGAAGGTACCTACTTAAGGAGGAGACAATCCAGCAGCTATCCTGTCTGCCCACTCCCACTAAAGCCCATCCGCATCCTTACCTCTGAGCAGTGATGCTCTGATCTTTGTGACAGTGGTATCTGAAAAGGCTGTAGCAATATGCATGCTTACTGACCATGAGGGTGATGTTTCTTAAGCATCTTCCAGGAGGAAGACACTATAGGGGCAGTGGAAGTGCACAGGATGCAAGGCCACGTCCTCCCAAGCCCAAGGAGAGACACAAGCTACAAGGAAACCAGATGGGCAGGTAAGCGGCTGGCACTGACATGGAATGCTAGGGTGCAGTGTGAAGAGGGAAAAGAGGTCCTGACCCAGGAGACAGACAAATGGCTCAAGAGGTCACACCTGAGCTGGGCCGTAAGGGGGAACTAAACAGTAACATTGATATCCAAATGTGGGAGCTACTGTTCTGTATTATCATTGTCAACGAGAAAACCTGTCAGCAAGGGGTCTGAGTATCCACAAGGCCTAGAAAAGCTTTCATTCTTGCAGTTTCAAAGTCTACCTCTACTCACACATCCACAACAATAGGACTAGATGACCAGCCATCTGGCTGGGAGTGAACTGACAGATCTAAGGTATTAATTAAAATGAGCATGGGAGACTGGCAAAAGCCGGGGTAAGGTGGTTATTAATGCTGATGATCACTCATCAAAGCTAAGCACTGTCTCAGAAGAGCATCATTCGCAACACCCACAATGGGGGAAGAAATCTGCGGTGATACCTCCAATCAGATCCTTACAGACTCCATCCCAGAGTCACAGCCGGGCATCCTCAGGACACTCCCAGCTCCACACACCTGTCCTTCGAGGAGCCCACAGGAAGCAGAAGCACACCTAGGCACAGCCACACCCTGACAACTTTCAGTACAAAGGCCAAGTGGGCTTGCGCCTATTCCACAGTAAATCTCTAATCAAAATGTGCCAGGTTTTCAGGGGAGAAAGGGTGCCCTGGACCCTCCCCTTGGTCTGTTCCTTAGCTCCCTGTCTGGCTGCTCCCCACTGAGATCACACACCCTTGCAAGAAGCACCCAGGGCTGCTCAGACTTCCTGACTTCCTGTTACTGACTTACGTGGACAAGCACCTAGGAAGAGGATCTGGAAACCACAAAGCAGTGTGCAACCTGGAGGTGGCTTTAAGATTTCTTCCCAAAACCAGAGCACAGAAAATCTTTAGCATCAGAAGGGATTCTCCACAGTGAACATATTTCCTACAATATTGAATAGACAGGCATGTACGCTAACTGTAACAATTTACCAAGTCAGTAATTTCAAGACTATGTTTGAAATTGGCATGTCCTAGTATTATCTATCTATTGTCTTGTTCCAGGATTTTAACATGGCTTGTTTTCCAGTTCATTCTGCATATACTTGGCAGAAAAACATTGAATGTATTGAATAACACAGCTCACTACTGAGGGCACGAAGTTCCCACTCAGTGATAACACAGCAACCATTGCAATAAGGTCACTTCAGATTACGCGCTGTTTTGAAAAGCCACAAACCAAAGTGCCACATTCTCATCCTAGAATATACAATAATATGCACAGATGTATACATACAGAACTATGGCCTTGGAATTACAATCCACTAATTATTTACATCTTCTGAATAGACAATGTCAACATTCAATTCAAAGCCCTGATGAGGTGCTGTTTAAAGCACCCTGGACACTTGCCTCGTTAGAACATTCAGGAAAGGTGCGCACTCTTCAGCAGACACCTGCCCCTGTGAAAGAGAACTTCTTCCTACACAGAATATATTATATCAAGCAAATCAAAGATGATCAAAGATGCTTGGGGAAGAACTCCATTTATAACAGAGTACATACTTCCCCTCCCCCACCTGCCAATTATGTCATCTGGCTTTAATTATTTATTGGAAGTACAATTAACATACAATGTTACATTAGTTTCAGGTGTACAACATATTAATTCAACAATTCCATCCATTTTCCTACTCATTCTCTTACGCTCACCTACCATGGTAAGTGCAGTCACCAGCTGGGACTATACAACATTCTGAAGATGTTGCTGACAATATTCCCTATTTATTTTGATTTATTTATTTTATAACTGTATGTTTGTATCTCTTAATCCTCCTTACCTACTTTACCTACCCCCCTACTAACCTCCCCTCTGGCAATCAGCAGTTCATTCTCTATATTTAAGAGTCTGCTTTTGTAGTTTTTTTATATTCCACATATAAGTGACATCACATGGTATTTGCCTTACTCTGATTTGTTTTACTTAGCATAATACCGTCCAGGTCCATCCATGTTGTTGTAAATGGCAAGACTGCATTCTTTTTTATGGTCGAATAATATTTCACTGACCACGTACACATATACATACGCACTCACATTTTTTCTTAACCCATTCATCTATTGATGGGCACCTGGACTTCTTATGATTGAGTACATCTTTATTTAAAAATTACTAAGACAGGGCAGCCTGGATGGCTCAGCGGTTTAACACTGCCTTCAGCCCAGGGCCTGATCCTGGAGACCCGGGATCGAGTCCCATGTTGGGCTCCCTGCATGGAGTCTGCTTCTCCCTCTGCCTGTGTCTCTGCCTCTCTCTCTGTGTCTCTCATGAATAAATAAAATCTTTAAAAAAAAATTACTAAGACAAAACCTCTGGTTTCTATGGTCCAGTTATGCTCACTAGTTGACTCTCTCACAGGAGGAAGTTTTATGGTTGCATGGACCTTCAGAAGTTTGCATCAACAATACAGAAAAATTGTAGTAGAAAAAAATACAAGGCAGAATTTAAAATCATATGAACAGAAGTTAATAACAATCAGGGCAGCCTGGGTGGCTCAGTGGTTTAGCGCCACCTTCAGCCCAGGGCCTGATCCGGGAGACCCTGGATTGAGTCCCACATCAGGCTCCCTGCATGGAGCCTGCTTCTCCCTCTGCCTCTCTCTTTCTCCGTGTCTCTCATGAATAAATAAATAAAATATTTTTTAAAAAATGAATCAAATCTATATGCATTCATTTTTAATAATACCAAATATTTTTTTAAGTAATGTCTACAACCAACGTGGGACTTGAACTCACAAGCCCAAAATCAAGAGTCACATGCTCTACCGACTGAACTAGTCAGGTAGAGGGGCCTAAGGGCCTAGACAATTAGATTTTTAATGTTAAATTTGATTTTAAAAAACAACGAAAAAGAGACAAATCTCCCATGCAGATGTATTTCAAATACATTATGTAGACACTCCAGCAGAAGGGAGGTAGGCACAATCCCTTCCCCTTAAGTGTGGGCTATGCCCAGTGACTTCCTTCAAAAGAGGGCAGGAAAGAAGGGGGAAGATGGGAGAACGCTACAGAGAGACACCTGGTACACAGGATCTCAGCCAGGTGATCCGGGGCAACACTGGCCATAATAATGATAATGATAAGCCATGCTGACAGTTCAGTACGCACCCGATAGGATAAAAACAGCACTTTGTCTCTACAGTTCTCCTTCAGTTGCCCCAAAGCCCATAACCTAGTCTTATGGGAAAAGATCAGAAAAACCCCAGTAAAGGAACACCCTAATTGTCAAGGTCATTAAAAACAAGTAAAGTCTGAGAAAATGTCACAGTCAAGAGGAGAGAGCCTAAGAAGACATGACATATGTAATGTGGTGTCCTGGATGGGATCCTAACTAAAATAAAAAGAGGACATTAGGGGAAAATTAAGGAAATCTGTATAGATTTTGGTTAGTAATAGTGATATATCAATACTGGTTCACAAACTGTGACAAATACATCATATTCATAGATTTTAATAATGGGGAAACAGTATAATTGGTGGGCAGGAGGAGGAAGATATGGGGATCTTCTGTACTCCTCTAATTTTTCTGTAAAACTGTTCTAAAAAAAATAAGTGTACTTTATAAATGAAGATAGTCTGATAAATACCAACATGTATTAATTCTAATGGAAGCATACGGCAGTGATTACATTATTCTGTGTTCTTTTGTTTTGAAAATTTTTAAAAACCTGAAAGTCACAATTCAAACTTTTCTTTGCTACAGTACTATTGTAAAAAAAAAAAAAATTAAGAGGCAAGATCACTGTTAAAAATCATGTTTGAAGGAATTAAAATTGTGCTGGCCTCCTGCACGTAAGGTAAACACCACACATTTTCACCAGCCAGAAAAGTTGACTTCTTCCTGGGTCTTGCTTACAAAACTTGCTTGGCTGAGTTATATTTCAGACTGAGAGCCACAGCCCCATCAAAACACAGGCAAGGCTCACAGTATACATGGGTGTGTTTCTAGAAAGTATAAGCAGAAAATCCTTTCAGGACAAAAAAATGCTCCTGGGAAACTAAGACTTTCTCTCCAAGTTCTTTGTTCTACACATTTTATAGACGGTGGAAACCTGATACATATACAGAAAATTAGGTACTACGCACTTCCCCACCAATCTTGAATCTTGCTGTCTTATAGACAAAATGGTACAGTACAGTAACTACAGACTGAAGTCAGACACGAACAAGCTATACGTCAAAGTCGGCTACTTTCTAGCACGTGTCATCTTGAAAAATTTCCTGGGAGGCAAGAAGGTGGCTCAGAGCATTTTGTTCCATGTGTCAAACAGGTAAGACACCCAGCTCGCAGGGCTATCAAGTGCAAGATGAAGTGAGATCATGCTGTCAACTCCCAGCACAGTGGCCACCCAAGAAGTGTCACACTTTACCTGTTCTCTTACCGTAACTTAACAAGAGTAAATACAGTAATTGTTATCCTTGTTCATAATAGGATCATACTGAAATGTTATGTTATAGTCATTTTATAATTCTAAAAAATGCCAGAAGTATTACATAGTAATCAACATAAAAACCCTAAATGTTTTAACTTGGTGACAGATGGACAGCAAATTACTGTCTACAGTAAATGTGATTCTTTCCAAAATATTGCAGAAACATTTTGAAGAAGTGGATCCTTGAAGTCATGCTTTAGACCCATTTACATAAGGAATGTTAGGTTTAGCACATCCCGACTTTCTACACTGAGTAAAGAAGGAAATGATAGATACCTTTTGAAGTGTGATATGTCTAAGCACCAATTTCTTGTGTGTGTGTGTGTATGTGTTTTTTAAGTAGGCTCTGTGCCCAGTGTGTAGTCCAGAACGGGGCTTGAACTCTCACGACCCAAAATCAAGACCTGAGCTGAGATTAAGAGTCAGACGCTTGACCCACTGAGTCACCCAGGCACCCCCATTCCAAAATTCTAACGTATGCTCACATCATTGAGGTGGAGAGGTCTCCTAGGGCCACAGTACTAGCCCCTTATAGAGCTGATGACAGAAGCAGACTCACGGGGATCCCTGGGTGGCTCAGCGGTTTAGCGCCTGCCTTCGGCCCAGGGCGTGATCCTGGAGTCCCGGGATCAAGTCCCACACGTCGGGCTCCTTGAATGGAGCCTGCTTCTCCCTCTGCCTGTGTCTCTGCCTCTGTGTGTGTCTCTCATGAATAAATAAATAAAATCTTAAAAAAAAAAAAAAAAGCAGACTCACAGTGCCCTATACCAGACCTCCAAATTAGAATTTGCATCTTTTTTTTTTTAATTTTTATTTATTTATGATAGTCACAGAGAGAGAGAGAGAGAGAGAGAGAGAGAGGCAGAGAACCTGCAATCTGGACAGGAGCTGGGCAGGGCTGAAGCTGAAGGCAGTGCAAGAGCCCTGAACACCTCAGTGAATAATGTGGGCTCTTTTATTTTTTTATAGGTTTTTTTTTTTTTTTTTAATATTCATAGAGACAGAGAGAGGCAGACACACAGGCAGAGGGAGAAGCAGGCATCATACAGAGAGCCTGATGTGGGACTCGATCCAGGGTCTCCAGGATCACGCCCTGGGCTGCAGGCAGCGCTAAACCGCTGCGCCACTGGGGCTACCCAATAATGTGGGTTCTGAATGTGAATGCTCAGGTGTGCATGACTACCAAGGAATTATGCACTGAACAGATAGCAGAGGCAACATAGTGCTGGAGACACAGAAATTATGACCAGCCAGAACTTTAAGACTTTGCTCGAAATCCCGAATATGAAGCTGAGACCACCACCCACCCCCATGCTGACCTGCCACTAAAGACCATGTCTAAGGAGCAGGGCTCCTCAAGACCTGCCTTAAGAAAGTTTAAAAACAAATCTTGAAAGGTTCAAACTGGTCTGTGAGTACAACATATTCTAGAACAAACTCAAAACTCTCTAAAGGGAGACAACAAAACTCATCAACAACATATTCACAATGTCCACTACATAGTCAAAAATTATTGAACATACAAAGAGGTAGGAAAACGTGACCCACAATCAGACATTATACATACAAACAAACAAAAGACCACAAATGAAAAATCAGCCTTCAAAAGGAGGACAGGAAAGAAAGAAAGAGAAAAAAGGAACAAAACACAGAAGGGACAAATAGTAAACAAATAGTAAGATGGGGACCGAAATCCAACTATATCAACATTTGCTGTAAATAAACCAAACACTGACACACCTGGGTGGCTCAGTGGTTGAGCATCTGCTTTTGGCTCAGGTTGTGATCTCAGGGTCCTGAGACCGAGTCCCGCAAGGGACTCCCTGCAGGGAGCTTAATTCTCTCTCTGCCTGTATGTCTCTGCCTCGCTCTGTGTCTCTCATGAATAAATAAGTAAAATCTTTAAAAAATAAAATTAAAAAAAATAAAAAAATAAAAAATAAAAAATAAAATTAAATAATTTAAAAAATAAACACTCCAAGATTAAGATTGTCAGAATTAAAAAGAGGTTCCAACCATATGCTCCTTACAAGAGATGGACTTTACTATTATTTTATTTATTTTATTTACTTTTTAGAGAGAATCTCAAGCAGGCTCCATGCCCAATGCAGAGCCCAATATAGAGCTCAATCTCAAGACCCTGAGTTTATTACCTGAGCTGCAATCAAGAGTCAGATGCTTAACCAATTGAGACACCCAGGTATCCCTTATTTTTTTATTTTAAAGATTTTATTTCTAAGTAATCTCTACACCCAACGTGGAGCTGAAACTCACAATCCTGAGATCAAGAGTCACATACTCCACTGACTGAGTCAGCCAGGTGCCCCGTGGACTTTGTAAGATGTAAGAGTTTTTAAAAAAAAAAAAACACCTTGCAAATATTAATCATAAAAAAGTAGAAGTGGCTATGTTAATAAGTAGATTTCAAGACAAAGGATATTAACAGAAATAAAGGATATTTAGAATGATAGAAGGCTCAACTTATCAGCTAGACAGAATAATCCAAAATGTATATTCGTTTAATGAAAGGGCTTCAAAATACAGGAAGTAAGCAGTCAGATTTCATTCTAAAGGAAAAATAAACAAATCTATAATCACAACTGGATATTTTAATAATTTTTCAGTAACTAATAAAACCAAAAAAAGAGGGTTCCTGGGTGGCTCATTCAGTCTAGCATCAGCCCTCTGCTCAGGTCATGATCTCGGGGTCCTGGGATAGAGCCCTGCATCCAGCTGGCTCCCTGCTCAATGGGGGAGTCTACTTCTCCCTCTCCCTCTCCCCCACGCTCATGCTCTCTCTCAAATAAAATCTTCTTCTTTTTTTTTTTTTTTTAAGATTTTTAATTTACTCATGAGAGACAGAGAGAGAGAGAGAGAAAGAGAGAGAAAGAGATGCAGAGACACAGGCAGAGGGAGAAGCTGGCTCCCTGCAGGGAGCCTGATGCAGGACTTGATCCTGGACCCTGGGAACACACCCTGAGCTGAAGGCAGATGCTCAACCACCAAGTCATTCAGGTGTCCCTCAAATAAATAAAATCTTAAAAAAAAAAAAAAAAAAAAAAAAAAAGGTAAGAATATAGTGATTTGTGAATATGTGTGATTTGAACACAATTCACCAACTTATTTTGACATCACAAAACACATCTCACTCTACACCTGCAGGATGCATGTTCTTTCAGACCACCACACGTAGAACACTCAACCAAGACACACTAGATGCTGGACCATAAAACAGGTCTCAGGAAACTTTAGAGGACAAAAAGCACCAATACTCGTTTTCTGACCACAAATGAATTAGAAATGAAGAACAAAATAGTATCTGCAAAATTCCCAAATATTTGAAAATCAAGCAACGTACTTCTACATAAAAACAAATCAAAGAAGAAATCACAAGTAAAATATAAAAATACTTTGAACTAAACAGCAATGAAAATAAAGCATCACAATTTATGGGATGCAATGTGGAGCAATATTTTGGATGAAATTTACTGCTCAAATGTTATTAGAAAAATCTAAAATTAGTGGTCTAAGGGCCTACCCCAAGAAGCTAGTAAGAGCAAAATAAACCCAAATTTATTGGAAAGAAAGTAACCAAAATGGAACTAATGATACAATAAACAAGAAAGGTGACAAATCAAAAATTGATTGTTTGAAAAGTAGAGTTGACAAACCTCTACCCAGCCTGATCAGGAAGAAACGAGAGAAGTAGAATTATAAATATCAGATTGAAGATGGGTACTAACCATTATTACAGATTCTACAGATATTAGAAGGAAATTGGGGGAATATTAAAGGCACATTTATGCCAAATAAATTTAAGAACTTAGATTAAATGGATAAACTCCTTGAAAAATAAACTGATAAAAAAGGGAACACAAGAAGTGAAAAATCTGAATAGCCTGTATCTGTGAAGTTAGCTGAATAACTAAAAATCTTTCCATCAGAAAAGCTCCAGATGGCTTCACTGGTGAATTTTATGAAACACTTAAGGAGTAAACAGTACTACTCTTAGACAAACTTTCAGGAAAGAAAGGAAAGGGTGACAGTTCCAAAGTAATTCTAAGAAGCCAGGAGGGTCTTAATACCAAAAACAAGTAAGGACATAGTAAGAAAAGCACACACCTATATCCCTCACAAACAACTGCATAAATCCTGGATAACATTTTAATAAATCAGATCATAAACAAAAAAACAAATAAATAAATAAACAAAATCAGATCCAGTAATACATAGAAAATACACCATGATAAAAGGAACTTATCCCAGGAATGCAAGGTTGGTTCAACATTCAGAAAGATGTACTTCACCACATTAGTAAGGAAAATTCTACAATCATCTCAAAAGATGCTGAGAAAGTGATGAAGTGAAATGAAGCAATCATTTATGATCAAAAGCCTCAGTAAAGCAGAACAGTAAGGGCCTTTCTCAGTCAAGGAGATCCTAAAAAGCCTACAACAAACACCACACGTAGTAATAGTGACAGGATGCTTTCCTCCACAGGTCAAGAATAACACAAGGGGTATGTGTAAATCACTCTCATGAAACACTGTACTGGAGATCTCAGGCAGGGCAATAAAGCCAGAAAAATAAAAGTGGAAGAAGTAAACTCTCTATTCAAAGACAACATGACTTAGAAAATTTTAAGGGATCTACCAAATAACAGAACTAGTAACGGAGTTTAGCAAGGTTACAAGATATACCTTTATTTTTTTTTTAATTTTATTTATTTATGATAGTCACACACACAGAGAGAGAGAGAGAGGCAGAGACACAGGCAGAGGGAGAAGCAGGCTCCATGCAGGGAGCCTGATGTGGGATTCAATCCCGGTTCTCCAGGATCGCGCCCTGGGCCAAAGGCAGGCGCTAAACCGCTGCGCCACCCAGGGATCCCAAGATATACCTTTAATATACAAAAGTCAAGTTTTATTTCTCCTTATTAGCAACAAACAAGTCAGCCAATGATATAAAACCTACAAATTAAACAGAAACGAAAATGAGAAACTAAGGAACCTGATTTTAATACTTCCCATAATGCTAAAGAAATGGGGGACAGACGGGGGATCCCTGGGTGGCTCAGCGGTTTAGCGCCTGCCTTTGGCCCAGGGCGCGATCCTGGAGTCCCAGGATCGAGTCCCACATCGGGTTCCCTGCATGGAGCCTGCTTCTCCCTCTTCCTGTGTCTCTGCCTCTCTCTCTATCATAAATAAATAAATCTTAAAAAAAAAAAAAAAAGGAATCATAAAAAAAAAAAAAGAAATGGACACAGATTAATGGAATAGACCAGAACAGAGCTAGCAGACTTCTTTTGTAAAGGAAGAGTTACTAAAGATTTTAGTCTTAGTAGGCAACCTATGGTTTCCACCCCTCATCCTTTCATTTACTTGGTTTTTTAGTTTATTATTTTAACCAACCCTTTAAAAATATAAAAGTCATTCTCAGGTTGTGGGCCATATAAAAATAGTCAACAGGCCAGATCTGGCCCATGGGTTGTAGCTTGCTGACTCCTGGACTAGAGTCTAGAAACAGACCCCCTCCTTATCCAGTCAATTCCATTCCTAGTTATTTATCCAAGAGAAATAAAAATTTATGTCCACACAAAGACTTACACAAAAATGTTCAGAGCAGCTTTATTCTTAATAGCTCCAAACTGAAAACCACCAGAACCTCCATGAATAGGAGACTGGATAAGCAAATCACAGTATATTCACACAATGGAATACTATTTGGCAATAAAAAGAACTGAACTCAGGAATTACATGGATGAATCTTAGAAACATGCCATGAGCCTTACAATAAAAGTCCACACCATAGGATTCTGTTTATACAAAGTCTGAGAAGAGGTACAAGGTGAAAGAAATCAGTAGTGACTGTAAGAGTTGGATGGAAGAAGACAGGAGAAGGGAGAAATACAAAGGAACTTTCTGGGGGTAATGAAAACATCCTATATCTTGACAGGGGTGTGGGCTATACCCCCATGAGTTTTGACAAATCAACCAAATTAACACTTAAAATCTATGCATTTCATACTATATAAATTAAATTTCTTTCTTTCTTTTTTTTTTTTTTTTAAGATTTGTTTATTCATGAGAGACACAGAGAGAGAAAGAGAGGCAGAGACACAGGCAGAGGGAGGGTCAGGCTCCATGCAGGGAGCCCGACTCGGGACTCAATCCCAGGTCCCCAGGATCACACCCTGGACTAAAGGTGGTGCTAAACTGCTAAACCACTGGGGCTGCCCTATAAATTATATTTCTAAAGATAATTAAACAATAAAACATTTTACAATTAATACATGTAGGTCTTTAACAGTTGACCTTTATTTGGAAAGTAACAAGGTTGACTGGGTTTCCTTACAAGTATTACTCTTCAAAATAGTCACCCAAGAGACTTATCTAATCAAAGTACTCAATGTTGCTATATCATGCAAAACATTCATTCAATTTGTCTTACAGAACATAATTAGTTACAAAGTTAACTGCAAAAAAGAAATATGACTCCCACTTTGACTTTAAAAAGATACATAATCATAGATAAAAGACTGGTAAGGAAGACATCAAAAAGGTAACACTAATTATGAAGTAGGTAATAGCCTTCCTCATGAACAATATTTTCTTCTCTACTTTCAAAATTTTGTACAATAAATAGCAAGTATATCCATTATTAGAATATATTCTCTGAAAACATTAGAAAAGCAGTCTCATTATCACTTCAAATGTTCTGTGGTCATCTCTAATCCTTTCTGTAAGAAAAAGTATGAGCCACCTAATCAATCTTCTCTGAAAGTTTTCCATTAAAGCCAGGCATTGCACTAAGAACTCTGCGCACCCCACCTCCTTCAATCAGCACAACTCTCCAGGACAGATATTAACATCATCACCCCCCTTTAATCTACACAATTCTCAAAGGCAGGTACTATTATTATGCTCGTTTAAAAGACAAAAAAACTAAGACCCAAAGTGATTGCATAATTTTCCCACAGCTGATAATTAGCAGAGCCTAAGTTTGAGCCCGGGCAGCTCACTCCAGAGCCCTGGCTCTGCTCTTCAGCACAGAGCCTTACCGAATCTGGGGAAGGCAGTGGTGGCAGTGGCTGCATCTATTAGTCCCCTGAAGAGGAGGAAGAGGAAGATCAAGTACTAGCTGTAGTCAAGCCATTTACTGTACATATACAATCTCATTTAATTAAAAAGTTTGAGAGAGAAATAAATTCATGGATAATTATCATGGGAAGTTAGGCACAGCTGTGAGCATCTTCCATTAAGATCATGGATAGAAATAAATAAAATCTTTAAAAAAAAAAAAAAAAAAAAAAAGGGCAGCCCTGGTGGCTCAGCCGTTTAGCACCGCCTTCAGCCCAGGACCTGATCCTGGTAGACCCAGGATTGAGTCCCACGTCAGGCTCCCTGCATGGAGCCTGCTTCTCCCTCTGCCTGTGTCTCTGCCCTTCTCTCTCTCTCTGTGTGTCTCTCATGAATAAATAAATAAAATCTTAAAAAAATAAAAAAAATCAGGTTGCAGATTATTCCTGGGCCTCTAATTCCTTGGAACTTCTTGCTTGTATGCAAACCAAGCAACCTTAAAAAAAAAAAAAAAAAAAAAAAAAAAAAAAAAAAAAGATCATGGATAGGATTACTGAGCTGGCTTAGTATTTTTCCCCAAACCTGATGCCTACTGGAGCTACACACAACCCATGGCACACTGCATTCAATCAAAGCTCTCACTCTTCTCATTCCATAAACTGACCACTGATTTTCAGTGACTTTAAAAAAAGGCCAAATTAGGATTTAAAATTCCCTAATCTTCCTTGCATTAAGGATCAGATGACATTACATGAAAACAAGTATCAAATGTACAGTATTATTTCATTTGCTATTAAATGTCAGAAATTTCCTATTATCATTCAAAAATAGAGAAAGTGGATGAGTCATTCATTCCTTTATACTAATTCTTTACGCACTATATTCTCCTCATTCATTCCTTCAGCGCTCAAGTTCTCAGAGGGTGGTCTCAGACTAGTACAAATGGGGTCACATGGGAGCTGGCAAAAAAAAAAAAAAAAAAAAAAAAAAGCTAATTCTTAGGCTCCACCCCAAAACTGTTGAAATCAGGAACCCTGGGGAGTTGTCTAGGATTCTGTGATAAGAAGCCTGCAGTGATTCTTCTGGATGCTCAAGTCTGAGCACTGCTTCCTCCTATCTGACTGGGCCCACAGGGGTCTCCAGGCAAAAGAAAGCTCTATGTTTTCTGACCATTTTTCAAAAGAGAATAATATTCCAAAAATCCTATTTAAAAAATAAGCCCTCATCTAACCCCTTGTGAAGATGGGTTACCATGCAAACTATTTTTATTCCTTTCAGACTTGTTACTAAGAAAGGACTAATAGGATTTCTAGGGTCAGAAAAGTACATTTTTATCAACCTCAGAATCAGATTCTGGACCCTTGCCAACAAACATCACAACACCATCCTCTTTCTACCAGCTACCTTCTCTGTGCAGAGCAACAACTCTCAACACCTGCAGCCAGGAGACTAACTTTAAGTGTACAGTTTCCAATTTCCACTTGAATTTGTCTTTTTTGCTTTCCCTCTAAAAGACAAGCATTTGGCTTATTTTCAGTGGAAAACTAGAACATCCTACCAAAAAGATAACATATCAGGTTTTGCCACTTTTGAAGTTGAGACTGTTTCCTTTTTTTAAAAGTCATATCATGACTTAACATTATTGCTATGTTGTTGATATAGCTTATATTTTCTATTTTAAATATTTTAAGAACCCCAAAATTAGGAATAAGAAAGTGGAAATAATGACAAACATCGAAAAAGTCTAAAATAAAAAATTTGGCACAACTCTAAGCTAATGAATCTTAAAGCCTGGATGAAAAGAATTTTTTTTAAGATTTTTTTATTTTTTATCTTTTTAAAAGATTTTATTCATTTATTCATGAGAGAAGGAGAAAGAGAGAGAGGCAGAGACACAGGCAGAGGAGAAGCAGGCTCCATGCAAGGAGCCCAACGTGGGACTTGATAGGATCACGCCCTGGGCCAAAGGCAGGTGCCAAATCGCTGAGCCACCCAGGGATCCCTGAATTTTTTAAGATTTATTTATCTGAGAGAGACAGAGGGAAAGTGCACATGTGTGCGTACACACACACACACACACACACACACACACACACACTTGGGGAGGGACTGAGGGAGAGAGTCTCAAAGAGACTCCATTGCAGAGACCAATGTAGGGCTCAATCTCACAATCCAAGCCAAAACCTAGAGTTGGATGCTTAACCAACTGCGCCAGTCAGGTGCCCCAAAAAGAATTTCTATTAACATATAAATTATAAAAATTGACCCAAGAACAGACTGCACAAATCAGTGATGAAGAGACAGACACTTGGCCAGACTGTGTAGAATCTGATCCTGGTTCTGCCACTGGGCTAAGTTAGTAAATTTTTCTTCACTGTCACCTGTGTTCTTCCATTTCTTAATCTGTGACATGGAAATAGTATATACTACCCACTTCATATATTTTTAAGAGAAATAAAAGTTAAATATTTTGAGTTTCCCTCAAAATCAAAGTATATTTAGACTTTTCTTAAAGAAAATTATATTGACCAAAGACCTCAATCATTCAAATGGTCCAAGATCTATAGAAAATAGCAAGAGTGCTGTCAAAGATATTCAGTCACCCTAGGGGAAAAAAAAGCTTCAAGACCTTACAGTTGTACAGGGGATGCCTCTCAATTCTTCAAGAAATGAATCATTCAAATGCTAAACCAAATAGATGTGAAAGGCTTCCAAACTCATTTGACCAAGTTATCAGAACACTGATATCAAAACCTGACAAAACACAAAACAGACTATGGATCAATTCACTACTGATTAGTGAGAAGCAAAAATTCTAAATGAAACATTAGCAAATAAAATTCAGCAATACATTAGCTTTTAATTTCACAATTACAGAGATGGTTCAAAATTAGACCCAGACCCTATATATTTGAAAACTGAATAAAATGTAACAAAAATGTTATGCCACGTTTAGTGGGGGGGAAAATGCTGGATCAGCAATATTTAAATAAATGGCACTGGGATGATGACTACAATTTGGAAAAAATATACAGCTAGATCTCTGTATCTCAGGCCAAAATCCATTCTGAGCTAAATACCCAAGATATAAGGGGAAAAATACAGGAGAATATTTCATGATTTTGGAATACAAAAAGCATTCCTAACCATAAAACCCAGAAGCCATAAAAGAAAAAAAATGGATAAAGCTGTTTCTATAAATACAAAACATCCATTTTATTTGAATTTGATAGTTCCAATCTGAACTATCAAATTGTAAACCCAAGTAGCCATACTACCGGTAAAACAGACTTCAAATAAAAAAGAGGAAAAAAGCTTACATTTATTAAAAGGTCTTAACTTTCAATATACAAAGAATATTAAGAATTCAAATCAACAAGAAAAAAAGGAAACATAGCAAAAAAACAGAGAACATGAACAGCACAATATAAATGCCCATGAACTTATGAAAAGACATTTTTGTCTAAGAGACAATTTGCCTAAGAGAATAGCCAATCAGCAAAAAGATGCTATCAGCGTTGGTAAGAACGGGAGGGGGGGGGGGGAGTGGGGGGGCTGGGACAGGGACTCATTCACTTTTTGGTGAGGGTGTAATCTGCGCAATGTTTATAGAGAGTATTTGATAACAGCTATGCTTATTAAAGATGTCAAAATCCTTTAATCCAGAAGTCTCACTACCAAGATTGATTGATTGATTTCTCTCTTTTCTTTTTGGTGAGTAAAGCAACAGAACTTTATTAGGCAAGGACACACAAAAAGCTCTGTGGAGTAAGAGGGGACCCAAAAGGGTTGCCCCGCTACCAAGATTTATCTAGCAGATACACTCAGCTGTACAAAGATGTGTATATAAATCAAAACCGTTATAGCAGCAAAACACTGGAAACAACCTAAACATAAAGCCATTAGGGCACTAGTCATAAATTAAGATACCCAAATCAGGGACCATTACCATACCATACCATGTAAGAAGGGCTGAGCTGGATTTAACACAGAATTCTCTATTTACATAAAAGTGGCAGGAAGGAGGCATATATACACACACACACACACACACACACACACATACATGGAAGGGAGAGAGATGTTATACCATACAACTCTCTTTAGGGGAGATGGATACACACACACACATACACACACACACACACACACACACCCTCTCTAGGCCTCTGTATGCACAGATCATTCCCAACAGGAGAGATAAATAGTTCTCAGTTGGGCAGCCCGGGTGGCTCAGCAGTTTAGCGCCGCCTTCAGTCCAGGGCACGATCCCGGAGACCCGGGATCGAGTCCCACGTCAGGTTCCTTGCATGGAGCCTGCTTCTCCCTCTGCCTGTGTCTCTGCCTCTCTCTGTCTCTGTCTCTGTCTCTATGAATAAATCAATAAAATCCTAAAAAAAAAAGAAAAAGAAAAAGAAATAGTTCTCTGTAGTGAGAGAATGAGGGAGAACCAAAGGTCAAAGGTTAAGGGAGATTAACTTTTCAGTTCTTACTTTTAGTGCCTTTTTTCATGCGTGTGGTTTATTGTTAAACCATGTACAAGATTACTTTCTAGAAAGAGAATTTTAACAAAGCCTTTGACCCAACAGCTTCACTTTTCAGAATCTATCCCATGATGCATGTAGATATGCCTAAACTAAAAGATACATTTCATTGCAGCTGTGTTTGTACTAATGAAAAATCCAAAACAATCCAAATGTTCACCATCAGAGTAGATCAATCAATTATGGTACAGCCTACGATGGAAGACTCTGCTATCAGGAAAACAAGGGAAATATCTCTGTGCTGATAAGGAAAGGCAAGTAAGGTATATACTGTTACATAAAACAGCAAGGAGCTTATGTAGTTTGGTTCCATTTCTTATGAACATATTTATATAGAAGTGGCACCTGGGTGGCTCAGTCGGTTAAGCATCCGACTCTTGATCTCAGGGTTGTGAGTTTAAGCCTTGTGTTAGGCTCCACGCTGGGCAAGGAGCCTACTTTAAAACAAAACTGGTCACCTGTAAGGAATGAAGCTGCTCTTTTCTATTGTTTTAATTATTTCATAGGAAATCTGCATTTCCTTTGTGATGGTAATTTTTTTTTTAAATTTTTTTATTTATTTATGATAGTCACACAGAGAGAGAGAGAGAGGCAGAGACATAGGCAGAGGGAGAAGCAGGCTCCATGCACCGGGAGCCCGACGTGGGATTCGATCCCGGGTCTCCAGGATCGCGCCCTGGGCCAAAGGCAGGCGCTAAACCGCTGCACCACCCAGGGATCCCTGTGATGGTAATTTTTAAAACAAAATTATCTTTTAAAAAGTTTCTTCCCTCCCTCACCCCATGCATTTAAAAATCTTATTTGGCTTAAAATGAACTTGTCTCTTGCTCTTACTACTTGTCCATCACTGTTAGTTCTGTTCCACCCAAGGCCATGACAACCATTCCAAAAAGCACCAGTCCCTGTCTTTCCTTTTCCATTAGCCTCTTTGGGATACCTAAAAGGGAACTGAGATGCCTGTCTGCACGACACTAAAGTGGCTTCCTTTCCACGTAGTGAATACTCACAAAGTGTCGTTTGAAAGACAGATCACTCTGTACAAAGGAATGAAAGCCCTGGGCAGCCAGAGGAGCATGAAATGACAGAGATATACCAACAGAGCTCAGACTGCAGGAAACCTGCCAGAACCAATAAACTAAATAAACAAAATCATCAGGTTCTTCAACAAATGAATTGTAAGGATCCTACAGTTAACAGGTTCTTAAAAGCCATATCCACTGAATATAGTTATTCAGATATGGGGGGGCGGGGAGAAACCTGTAAAAACAAATTAGGACATAGGAGACCACTGGAAATTTGACTTACTTAGTAGACCTACATGACACAAAGAAATCATTTATTTACAAGAGAGAATGGTGCTGGGTTTAGGTATACCAAAGTCTAACTTTTAGGAATACACATAATAGGGGCACCTGGGGGGGCTCAGTTAGTTAAGCATCTGTCTTCGTCCTGGGGTCCTGGGAACAAGCCCTGCATCTGGCTCCCTGCTCAGCAAGGAGACTGCTTCTCCCTCTCCCTCACCCCCTGGGGCTCATGTTTTGTCTCCCTCTCTTAAAAAAAAAAAAAAAAAAAAAAAAAAAAGGAATACACAGATAGCTTTTGGAGGGGGAGGGGGTCGTGATGTCAAAACTATTTTCATAAAATACTAAGACACTGCCTTCTTTACTCTCATTTCTCACAAAAACACAGGCATTTTCCAGGAGCTCTGTGACATGTGGTATCACTGTGCTTAATGGCTAATGGAATGTGTGCTTGGTTTTCAAAATTCTATTTCAGTATTTAATGTGGCAAATATTGATAGATATAATTGACTTTTTAAACAAAATCTCCTTGGGGCCCTCAAGAGTTAAGATTATTCAGGAGTCTGAAGACCGAAAAGTTTGAGAACCCTTGCATTAAACTATTATGTCTACTTTTTTTTTTTAATGTCTACTTTTGCACTGGACTTCAATTCTCCAAAATAAAAAGGTTTTTGTAAGAGGGTAGCATGGGTTGATGAGTGAATCGGGAAAAAGCAAACATCAAGCTGACCTTGAGCCCTAAGCCCACAGTAGTCTCTCCTCAGCTTACCTTTAGAAAGAATGTATGTATACAGACACACCTCTGCCAATGCCAATTAAAATTTAAGTTCACATTCCCTCCCCTTTAACAACACTTCACAAGAGATAAATGCAATATTAATGTCTGAAATTACAGCTGACTGTTGAACAATGTGGGGGTTTGAAGCCCTGACCCCTGCCTGTCCAGTGGAAAACTGGCATAAAACTTGTGACTTCCTAAGAACTTAACAACTAATAGCCTACTACTGACCAGAAGCCTGTCAAAAACATAAACAGTCAACACATATTTTGTACATGTATTATATACTGTTTTCTTACAATAAAGATAAAACATTAAGAAAATCATAAGGAAAACACATTTACAGTCTTGTATTTATCAAAACAAGCAACAACACAAAACCCTGTGTATAAGTAGACTTGAGAAGTTCAAACTCATGCTGTTCAAAGGTCAACTGCACTTCATTTTTATTTAAGTTAAAAAGCCCTGACTCCTTACCTAGGACAGTCCCAGGGCTTCCTATGCACCTCCTGGTGCCCACAGCAGCTTTGGGGGAAGTTGTGTGCTACTCTTACTTGTCCTTTTCCTTCAATGGACTAATCAAATTCAAGAAACAGCCCAAACTGTTCTTTTGTTCTAGAGTTTGCTGTGGCAAATACTGCCTGAAACAGGTGCTTTGTCTTGGAGACACAGTGGCATCTACTCCCACACTGGGGATCCACCTGCACCCCACTTCCGTGCCACCTTCCAGCTTTCCAGTTGTTCCCTCTCTACCCTGGCATCCACCTACCCTGTCCTCCACGTTCAGCTTCTACTCTATGTGCTGGCTGCATGGTCGGTGGCGGAAACCTAGAGTGGAGTTCTCACCCTGCACAGGCCCCGCTGCACCTGGAGGCTTGAGAAAGCCCAGGTTCTGGGTCAGCAGCTCTGCACTTCTAACAAGCTCCCTACTGCTGCTGCTTCTGCTGCTACTGCTGCTGCTACACCCATGGACCTTGCTCTGGGAACCACTGCCACCGAGTTTCTTCTGGGACCTGAGGGCCCGCACTGCCCTGGCTCTGCCGCGTCACCCCAGTGAACCACGGCAGGCAGCTCACCATCACCAGCTCAGGACATGGCTTCTCGGTTGGTCAAACAGTGACTTCACTGGGTGGACGGAAAAAGGCAAGGGTATGAACCGCCTAAGAACTTTGTCAGCTGGGTGAAGGGGAGGGACAGGAGCCTTCACCAGATTCAGCAACGTCACAGAAAGCAAATTCCCAGCAGAAGCAGCCTCTTTCAACCATGTGGTCCTATTTCCACCATTTTCCTCAGAGGCTGAAAAGTGACCATCAATCCAAACACATCTCCTATGTTTTCAACTGCCTGATGTGGGGGCTCTTCTACTGCTGGCTTCTTTAAGAGCTCCCACTTTAAAGATAAGGACAAAGATCTTTATTTCTGGGTTCAAAATACCAAAGCTCCCTCTTCCAAATCCAAGGGGCAGGAAGGAAGGGTGAAGGAGGACAGGATCGTGCCCCATAGTCCCATTGCACTATACCACTTGTTTGGAAGGAAAAAGCTCCTGCCCCCCACTAGTAGGATGCATTCACAGCACTGAAGCTCACTTACCTTGGTCATGCCTCCGGCCTGCGCCGTATTCAGTCCGGCGTGACTGGCCATTTGCGGTGAAACCTGTGTTAATGTCTCAGCCAGCACGCTGCTCGTGGCCCCCTGCATGGCCGGAGCAGGGTACGGTATCCCAGCTCCTCTTCCTCTGCCAGCGGCCCCAAGAGATCCATTCATGACTTGTGCCTGTCCTTGCTGGGCCTGGTTCATTAAACTATGGCCAGAGTTACTATTGAGGAGGCCTGGGTGGGTCTGGTTAAAGTTTGCATTCATGCAGATCCCAGGTCCCGTCTGCGACGTGGCAGGGCTGCTGGTCACCAGCCCCACTTGCTTTTGTGCTTGCGGATTCAGTGCTTGGGAAGCAGGGGGAGTGGGCCCAGAGGTGCTGGCTGCCTGTTTGGGCAGGCTGGGGGCTGAAGAATCTCCCTGGTTCAGAGGGCTCTTGCCCATGGCACCCAAGCTGGCCATGTTTGCACTGTTCGGCTGCCCCTGAGTCTGGCCACTGAGGCCTTGCTGCACGGGGCTGCTGGCGCTAACATTTCCTATTCCTGGGTTGATACTAGAGCCGCTGCCTCCGCGCAGAAGCTCCGACAGTTGTTTATGTTTGGAAGCAGCATCTGGAACAAGGTTCCCACTGTTTAAAAGGCTTAATTCTCCTCCATTGGGGATCAGCTCATCAGGAAGATCATTTTCCAAGTCAAACAATGATCCAAAATCTAGAAATTAAACAGAAATAGAAATGAGAAACTAAGCAACTATAACAGCTTTCCAACTGTCATATGTTACTATGACCTTAACCTCAAGGAGCACTTAACACAGAAAGCCAGCATGTCTTAGAGTTATGTCAAAATGACTTGAAACTTCATTTGGGAAAATTAAACAAGGAAGAATATTTTTCAAATTCTGAAGAAGGAAAAGTTACACAGATGAGAGGAGGGCCAGCCCCACTAGATGTTACCACATATTCTAAAACAACAATTAAATCATGTGACTTAAAGAGAAATGTAGATATACAAATCAAAGGAAATCAAGAGGGAGTTAAACCTTCACTGAATTTATGTTAAAGTTCTTTTAAGAATATCTGAGTGCAAAAAAGTAATTGGGCATTTAGTTAGATGAATACCAATTTGGGGAAATTAAGTAAAGCCTAATTTTAAGTGATTACATATTTAAAAGGTAAATCATTAAAAAACCTACCCCAACCTAAATAGAAAATGAGAGTTCTCCAAGTGTTGAAGCTGCAGAAAATAATGTATAAAGAAACTAAAAATAGTTAAAGGTAAAAGAATATAACAGCCACTTGTCCCACATGAAAGGGGCTAACTGTCAGCCACGTGGAAGGATGGGCAGCACACTGGACTTCTGAGTAGACACACAAAGGATGCCAGTGGGTAAGCATCAAAAAGGAAGATAAAAAACAGTCAACAGAAGAGACCATCCTTCCTGAAGGGTAATTGATGACAGGTAAAGCAACTTCTTCCTTCTGGTCCCTCTCAAGGTACCATTTCTCTAACACGTGGCTTAGTGTATCTCTAGTCTCTCACCGACCATGCCTTCTTCAACCCACAACAACCTGGCCACACGTGCACAAAGGACAAGATCTGCAGAAAATATAACAAGAGTGGCATGTGTGTAACATGGAGACAAGGCCAAACCATACACATAGGCAGGTCAGCCAACTGCTCAGACTAAGACCCAGGCTGCCTACACCTGAACCCCAGCTCTGCCTCCAGCTCCCTACTTCTTAGCCATGAGTTTCCTGGACTTTCTGTGCCTCAGGTACAGTTTCCATTTGGAAACTGTGAAAACTACCACACCTCATAGGGTTTCATGGGGGCTGACTGAATGAATAAGTGTAAAGCACTTTAACCAACAGTGCCTGTGGGTGGTAAGTGGACCATATTAGCTGTTATTATTACTGTTATCCAGTAATAGAAGGTTTAATGAATTACTATATAATGTTAGAATGGGGCACCTGGGTGGCTCATACGGTTGAAGGTCCAACTCTTCATTTTGGCTCAGGTCATGATCTCAGGGTCATGAGATCAAGCCCCGTATCAGTCTCTGTGCCCAGTGTGGAGTCTGCTTAAAACTCTTGTCCCTCTCCCTCTGCCCTTCTTCCCTTCACTCACTGTCTAAAGTAAATAAATAAAATCTTTTTAAAAATTACACATCTACTAAAATAATTTTGAAGACTATAAAAATGTAGGAAAATGTATATGTTATGTAAAGACATGCAAATGGAATATGCAAAATGGCTCAGGAAGTAAGATTAGCAGTTTAGTATATGAGCACATGGGCAGTGGTCATAGTGGTAGAAGTGGTGGGGTGATGAGTGCATGTGGCTTTTTGTTGCCGTTGTTTTAAACACAGCCACCCACCCCACCACCACCCACTTTGAAAAAACTGAACTGCCTTCTCCCTAAGACTGCTTCCCCCATAGCACCCCGGGTGGCTGCTCTGAGGTTGCTCTAAGAAGAGCACCACCTTCCCAGCCTTGGGAGAAGTGACTAGTGACCCTCCCCCCCCAAACCTTCTCCTTGCAGGTGACACAATCCCAGCTAAGGGAGTTGAAGGTACATATTTCCACGACAGCATAGAAAAGGTTTTCCTTCCCAAAAGTAAGGGATGCTCAGGAAGAAATCTCCCTTCCCGCATCTCACAGTGGAACTATGGCAGCCACCCTCGGGCAGGAGAGGGCCTCTGACACGCTAGGGATGACTGCTGCAAAAACTATAAAGTGGGGTTTGTGAAGTCGTCCCTGAGCTGCTTTATTCAACCCTGGAGCCTCCCCTACCCTCAGATTTCTCATTATAAGAAAAAAAAATCCATTTCCTATATTTAAGCCATTCTAGCTGGAGTTTAATGTCATCCAGATGAAGCTCAAAAGCTCCTCCATAAGACATCTGAGGCCATCGGGATGTGGCCCCTGACCAGTTCTCGGCCCTTCTTTCCCCTGGCACCTTCAGATACACCCTACGTTCCAGCCACAACAATGAGCTGTCACCTGCAGCAGAAATCCTTCTCCTGGATGTTCACTCTCTGTCTAGAAAACCAGACCCCTACCTCTCACTGAGATTAATCACAGTGACTATGAAGACTTTCTTTGGGCTATCCCTGAACAGACCAGTGCCTCTTTTTAGCCACCAAAGTTCTCTGTACATATGTGCCTAGTAAACCACCTCTAACTAATACATATATATTTCACCCTACTCGACTATAAGGAATTAGGGATTACTTGCAACTGTACACACACACTCACACATAAGCACACGGGCACACAGAGTTTTGTAGAACCTGCGAGAGTAAGCTGCAGATAGCATGAGCCTTTCCTCCCAAGTCTCTGACCACGGACCTCCTAAGAACACCCTTGTACAAAAACATCACGTTTATCAAATTCAGTAAATTTAACACTGATACAATACTTAATATATTGATTGCCCTAACTCAAATTTAGCCAGTTGTCTCAATAATGCCCTTTATTACATTTATTTTCCTGGTCTAAAATCCAATTCAGGACTCCGGTGCACCTGGTTGTCTTGTCATGTCTCTGTCCTTCCCTTTTGTCTAGAAAGGCTTGTCAGACTTATTCTTTCCTAACTCTGGCATTTTTGAAGAGGATAGGCCAGTTGTTTTGTAGAATGTCCCACAATCTGGGGCTGCTGCCTTGTGACTACAGGACACGTAATAATGAAAAGACACAGGAGTTGACTCCTGGATACAGCAGACAGCTGAGACACAGCCACGAATTGGGGGTTTTTGCTGCCAACTACCCAGCTTCTGCATCTCAACATGGTTTTGTGGATTCCATTCCATAGCTTTTATGGCACTGTGCTGTCCTGAATCTGGAGGTTCACCAAGGTCTCCATGTAAAAAGAACACATGGGGGGAAGAGCACACAAAAGAAAAAGGAAACAATTCTCCAACATAACTTATGTTTCCGTTGCCTTTTAGACTCTGTCCATATGCACACACATTTTTTACTCACTCTTCCTTTATTTTTTAAAAGATTTTATTTTTAAGTAATCTCTATACCCAACATGGAGCTCCAATTCATGATCTCAACCAAGATCAAGAGTTGCATGCTCTACTGGCTGAGCCAGCCAGGCGCCCCTACTCAGTATTCTTTAAACAAAATAAAACAAAACAAAAAACCCCAGTGTATATGTGTTTTTTAATGCAATGTTCCTTAGCCTATGAACATGAAAATGAAACTTCATCTAAACCAGCAAGCAGGAGCCACTATAACAGAGAGACCAAGCTTCCTTTCTATTTGCCAGGGAGGGGACGAAGAGTTGGTGTCAAGCACTGTAAATTATTACAAGGAAACGAATTCCAAATATTTAAAAAGTCTGGAATGGCGTGCTGAAGCTCCTTGATTGGCTCTTCCAAGTGTTTCAAAGCACTCTTCCTGAGAGAGGGCGGCTGGCCAGGACAAGAACAGGTAAACCCAAAGGAACAGTTAAACACTGCTGTGTCAGATTCAGGGTCCCTACTCCAGTGGAAACTAGATATGAGGAAGGAAAAGGAACAGCTGGGAATGGAACACATGCGTTCAAATCCCGGCTGAATCAACCAGCTCTGTATCCTTGAGCAAACTGCTCAGTGTCTCTCTCTCTTTCCCAACTGTGATACCCCAGAGTTACATGATGAAAGCTGATCAGGGCACCTGGCACCGTAGATGCTGGTTCTCTTACTCTATCTTGCACAAAAACTTTAAAAATTTCTTACCTTTAAAATTTACCCACTATCCTGCCACTCTCAAATTTACCAGTTTGGCTATTTTTTTACTTGCTTATGGCAAGTTTTACTCCAAATGCACATGCAACTTTTATAGCTGTCACAGGGCAGAATGTCTTGGGCTCAATTTTGGTTTGTGCTGCTCTGCCACATTTTGTCCACCTTGGCCACTTTTCTCATCTTGTTTCAGTCTAAACACATCTCACAGTTGTTTGGTTGTGGAAAGAATAGACTAATCCTACTTACATCCTCACCTACCAGTGCAAACACATATGTACGTGTCCACAAGCAAATACACAAGGAGTATCTTTCTAAGAAGACAAGATGAGCTGTGCAGGGTTTGAGGGGGGGGGACAGTGGCATCCCCCTTCTCACTGTTACTGTCTCCATGCACATATTGTCTAGTTCACAAAATTGACAGAGAGTGAAGAAGGAAAGGCAGGATATTGCAACATACACAGTTACACTTTCTACACACCAAAGTGTCCCAACACTGGTTAGGCAATACCAATCTGAATCATCGGAAGTTCTGAAGATTCAAGATTGAGCATCACCACTTCCAATTCTAGGTAATTTCCCTTTCCTCCACCAAGCCCCCAGCAGACCCAGGGAGAAGTGAGGCTGCACGAGACTCGTTGGACCCTGCTTTCTAGGGGTTCACCACTGGCAAGAGACATTGGCATCACAAAACAAACACAGCCTGTCATGTTCCCACAGCCAACAGGAATTCTCTCCCTCTTGGGGCTCTTGGGCTGCCAACTCAGAGTCCATCCCTTTCACGAAGCTGCGCTGGGAAGGTAGCTGTTGGTTTTCCCAGTCTCTGTCACACTCCTACAAGGCTGGGGCACCCACTGCACAGTATCTCCATCAAGCATGATGACAAGGATGTGTCACTTCTGCACCATGCAGAAAAACCTCACTACAGGAAACAATCACCTCTAAACACTGAAAGACAAGCATCCTACACACATTCTAAGATCCATTTTTATCCATCATATTCAGAAGTTCATATTTCACCTTAAATAGGAATGAACTATATTATCAGGGACTCTGAAAAAAGCTCTTCATTTTACAAATCAAATACCAGGTAAGTGGTTGAATCAATCCACCCAGCCTGTAACATTTAAGAGCGGTTTTGTGGGTAGCCTGGGTGGCTCAGCAGTTTAGCGCTGCCTTCAGCCCAGGGTGTGATCTTAGAGACCCTGGATCAAGTCCCACGTCCTGCATGGAGCCTGCTTCTCCCTCTGCCTGTCTCTCTCTCTCTCTGTCTCTCATGAATAAAATTTTAAAAAATAAAATAAAAGCGGTTTTGTTTGAAAATAGTCTGTGTTCAAATGTGGCGAAGCAAATCATCCACAAAACACATCTTTCCTTAGGTTTGCTAACATCTCCCCTTGTGTCATACTTTACGTTTTCCTCTTGAATAGCAAGTGGAGCCTCAAATTCTCTGACCGGCAGAACTGATTTTTCTGTCTAAATGTGTACAAACTAGTTTATCAAATCTTGTATTGGCGCAAAGTAGGAACTCTTCTATATTTTACATACATAATGAATGAGTCTTAAAATCACACTATCAACTCCGAGTTATAACTCACAAGGCTGTAAAGACCACACGAAGGATCAGGCTCTCCACAAATATCTTCATCCTGAACAAATGAATGAATTCTGGAGAAGAGTGCCAAAGTTATAGGACACACAGTAACAGTTTCAACATTTCACTTGTCTAGCCCAAGATATAAAGTAGTAATCCTAACATTCATTACTACTTTTGTAAAACAGAAACAAAGAGAACAAAATTCAATAGTGAATCCTCCTAAAACACTTCCCTATTCTAATCCTCCTCCTTTTTACCCCCCTCTCCTGCAGCCTCTTTATCCTGCGGGAGACCAGTCAGATTACTGCTGGATACACCCCAGCATCCACGCCTCTTCATCCTGTGGCTGGTATATAAATGAAACGGTCTAATACGAAATAAGAGATGTTAATCAGAGAAACAACCCTGAGAGTAAGAGTGGAGGTCCTCGTTCCTGTTCATGATTCTCTACTTCTGAGCATGAAACCCCTCCTCCTACAGGTGCTCCCTCTCCCCTCCATGCCCATTTCTCGCTGCAGCCCTCATTCTCTGTGGAAAAGGTCTGCTTTTGTTTCTCTTTTCATAATTCTGTTTACATGTTCTTTGGCATTACTTGTACTATATCTCTGATTATTCAAATGCATCTCTTAAACTTTATTTTTTTAATTTTTAATTTTTTTATTTTTTTAATTTTTTTTTTTTAATTTATTTACTTATGATAGTCACAGAGAGAGAGAGAGAGGCAGAGACACAGGCAGAGGGAGAAGCAGGCTCCATGCATCGGGAGCCTGATATGGGATTCGATCCTGGGTCTCCAGGATCGCGCCCTGGGCCAAAGGCAGGCGCCAAACCGCTGCGCCACCCAGGGACCCCTCTCTTAAACTTTAGAAAAGCTAGGCATTTTTATTCATCAACCCTGGAAATTTTTACAAAAAGAATTTTTAATTCCTAAGTCAAAACTGGATACAAAAATTAATCCAAAAAGGGCAATGCACTCTGAAAAAGCTCACATCTGAAGAGGAGGAATCCAAAGAATGGTAAACACTTTCATAGGGTTGTAATTCTTAGATGATCTGGAGACCATCTGAAACTGAAGAAAGAATGAAATCATATAGTGTGTACACAGCACTTAGCCTGGCATGCAGTAAGGGCTCAATACTTATCAGTCACTAATTGTCATAGCACCATCTTCCAAGGTTGCTATGAGGGCTGACCCGTACATGCCCATCAAGGACCTGGCACCCCATGCTCAATGACTGTCACTTCTCTAAGGTAAAGTCCTAAGAATCTGTGACAATGCTAAGAATTAAAGCTTACTCTGCTTTGAAAATCTGTGGGGATTGTGCAAATAAGCAATGGGACAACTCTTCAGAAATGCAGAATGAGGGGATCCCTGGGTGGCCCAGGGTGTGATCCAGGAGTCCCGGGATCGAGTCCCATGTCAGGCTCCCTGCATGGAGCCTGCTTCTCCCTCTGCCTGTGTCTCTGCCTCTCTCTCTCTGTGTGTCTCTCGTGAACAAATAGATAAAATCTTTAAAAAAAAATTTGCAGAATGAAAACATTTTTAAAAGGAAAAGAGGGGCGACGGGGTGGCCCAGTTGGTTCAGTGCCTGCTCAGTCATGATCCCAGGTCCTGGGACAGAGCCCCATCTAGGGCTCCCTGCTCAGTGGGGAGCCTGCTTCTCCCTCTCCCTCTGCTGCGCCCCCTACTCGTACTCCCTCACTTGCTGTCTCTCTCTCAAATAAACAAAAATATTTAAAAAAAGAAAAAGAACACGGTTTTCTTAGCACTTAGGCCATTACAAATAATTGAGGTGGGGCACAGAGGGAGAGAGAGAATCCCAAGCAGACTACATGCCCAGGGCAGAGCCCAACTTGGGGCTTGGTCTCACGTTCCTGAAAACATGACCTGAGCCAAAATCATTGGATTGAGCCACCCAGGCGCCCCACAAATAATTTTTATCTAGGCATTTAAATACATTCCCAAAAGACATCTAACTTTTTTTTTTAACAATTACTATTAGAAAATAATTAAAGTAAATTCCTTCTTAAATGTTCTGTGATTCAAGCTTTTCATGCAGACACACCACCCCTAATTAGTACAGAATAATGAGGTTTTACTTCATTCTGAACAGTGATCTTACACTGAACAAAAAGTCCCGCCCCTCCTCAGAATTGCTATCTGCTTAAGAGCCAGAGTGGACCTGGCTGAGCGATCTGCCTCCTCCTCTTAGGCCACATGGCCTTCCTCTGGGAACTTCACTCCTTGAAGGGCTAACTGGGCTTATTTGAGACTCGAATAAAAGTCTGCCCCCCAGAGAATTATAATCTAATTGAGGAAGATAGGCCACAGACACCAAGTCACAAACTGAAACTGGTAACACACAAAGAGCGGATTTTGCAAGCAAGTGGAATAAGGGAATGAACAGAGGCAAGAAAGGCTCCAGATGAATGGCAAACTCAGAGCAGATCTTAAAAGGAAAAGATGCAAGAAATGAACACTGCACATGGGGGGGGGTGGTTCAGCAGACAAAACAAGCTGGCCACTTTGCCTACGGTAGGTTTCAACACCAATATGGCAGGCTTCCCTCTGCAGGTGTCTGAGTGTGATTCAGGAGGGAAGGATCCCACCAGAATGCTTTTAAAATGAACAAAGGTGGGCAGCCCGGGTGGCTCAGCGGTTTAGCACCGCCTTCAGCCCAGGGCCTGATCCTGGAGACCCAGGATCAGAGTCCCACATTGGGCTCCCTGCATGGAGCCTGCTTCTCCCTCTGCCTGTGTCTCTGCCTATCTCTCTCTGTATCTCTCACAAATAATCTTTAAAAAATAAAAATAAAAAATAAAATGAACAAAGGCCTTCTTGGGGGAATATCCATTGTTGATATCCACTTAAATAATTGCTCATCATACAGAGCAGAGCATATGACAAAACAAAACAAAACAAAACAAAACAAAGCACCCTGCATTAAAACCCAAATTCTGTTCTTTAATATAAACCCAAGTGTTTTGTTGAGAGTTATAAGGCAATTCAATTTATTAAACCCAAATTTACAGTTAATTTATGGGACAAACATTCCTGTTAGCAAAGGATCTATCCAGGGGGACTCTTTTAGATGGAAACCTGCCAAGTACCCTTAAATATTTAAACACTATGAACTATACTGTCTGAAGTGAGGGGAAGGAAAGCAGGCTGTTGTACTAGATGAAACTGAAATAAAACTATAGTACCTCAGGAACTGTGATGTAAGTCAGAAGGGAAAAATCTGGTTTATAAAAAGGCACTCTACACAATTTTTCTTTTTTTTTTCCTACACAATTTTTCAAGAGTAAGTCTACCCAAGAAGGGTAAGTCTACTTTGCATCATCATTTACTATTAAAATTTGAGCATTTTCTTTTCTCATTCACAAATGCATTTCATGGTTTACTCTACTTCAGAGATCAAGAGATCTTGTTTCCCTGAACATCAGCTATTTACCTTTCACTTAAAGAATCCAGGACTCCTGACTGAAAATCCTGTCACCCTGGACCTGAATCACCAGAGCCCTGGAATCACAGCCAGCCTCCTATCCTCACTCCACACACTTACATGTTCCAGGGAAGTGCCATTCCCAGATAGCTAGGACAATTTTAAGTTTCCTAAATGTGGTGGTCTGTGTGCTATCTTCCTCAGACCTGAAGGGTGCAGGATGTGAAGCCTCCATAAAACAAAGGTGGAACAGAAGATGCTGTCACAGCAGCAAGCCACCACCAGACCACCCATAATTCACTCAGCAGCCCTCAAAGGGTAACCAGATGGTCTGGAACAGAAAGGGGTTCACTGTTCACCACCACCATGGCCGAAGGGACCCTGAACCCCAGGTGAGGTGCTGTCATCAGCTGCCTGTCCACTCTGTAACTCAAAAGTCCTAGAAGAGGAAGAATGGTGGAGGCTGAGCTAGGAACAAACAAGGGATGCCCAGAGACTAGGTCCTCTGGCCCAAATGCTGGGGGTTGTGGCTGGTAGATAGCAACACTGTGTCAGGAAAAAAGGGGAAAGACCACTGTCTAGAATGGAGGTGTCCGTGTATGGCATAAAAAGTGGGCTTATACGTGGACCACAGGCGCACTCTTAATGGGAAGTGAATGCATTAATTCCCAAAAGTATACCAACATCCAAACAATGGAATATTATTCAGCCCTCAAAAGAAATGAGCTATCAGGCCATGAAAAGTCATGGAGGAACCTTAAATGTGTATTACTAAGTGCAAGAAGCCGAACTGCAAAGGCTACAGACTGCATGGTCCCAACTATAAGACATTCTGGAAAAGGCAAAATTATGGAGACAGTAAAAAGGTCAGCAGCTATGGGCTTGGGGGTGGGCGGACTTGGATGGGAGAGCCCAGAATTTTTTAAAGAGAGTGAACATACTCTGTATGATATAATAATGGATACACGTCATGATACATTTGTCCAAACACAAAGAATGTACAACACCATGAGTGAGTGAACCTAAAGGTAAACTGATGATGTATCCGTAGGTTCATCAACTGTAACAAACAGGCTCTAGTGGGAGTGCCCAAGGCTGTGCATGGGGGGCCAGGGGGTGTGTAGGAAATCTCTGTACCCTCCCCTCTATGTTACTGTGAACCTGAAACTGCTCTAAAAAATAATAATAATAATAAGTCTTAAAGGGAAAAAACAGCACAGAATTATATATAAGTCACAAGTGACTGAAAGGCACAAAACGATGGAGAATCACAAGCTGAACAATAACTTGAGTGACCATCGACTAGACTGTATTAATAAATAATATACACAAAATATCAGGGATGTCTATGTTGGATATAAGCGTGCTGCTTTTCAAGCTTTAAGAAGGGCTTAAACATATACCCACTTGGGAGGATTATTTGATGATATGATCAAAATTATAAATGCATGGGCAGCCCTCGTGGCCCAGTGATTTAGCGCTGCCTTCAGCCTGAGGTGTGATCCTGAAGACCCAGGATCAGGTCCCACATCGGGCTCCCTGCATGGAGCCTGCTTCTCCCTCTGCCTGTGTCTCTGCCTCTCTCTCTGTGTCTGTCATGAATAAGTAAATAAAATCTTAAAAAAAAAAAATTTTTTTAAGTGCATATTCCTTTTAACCATTAATTCCCTTTTTAGGAATCTGTTCTATAGATATATATATGTAACTGTGCAGGACTATTCATTAAGGCACTGTTTGTGACAGAACAGGATCGAAAATAACCTCAATGTCCATCAGTGGGGAGCAGATTAAACCAATTACGGCACATCTCATATAATGGATACCAGCAACTATGCAAAGAGATAATGAGGCTCTCCACATGCTGCCATGTACAGGTGTGCAACAGTGTGTACAGTATGCTACCTCCAATAAGAAAAGGCAGAAAAGAGGCAAGGGAGCCAAGAATAGCCAATGTCTGCTTGAAGAGATAAAACCTGGAGGGGCCCACATTCTACTCACAGTGGTTACCTGGGGGCACTACATGGAGGGAGGGAGAGAGGCTTTCACTCTACAGCTTTGTGTCCTCCTCTGATTTTTTAACCCTGTGAATGAATGATTCATTTAAGTAATTAAGGAAATTGATTTTTTTTTAAAGGCAGCCCCTGGGGTGTCCAGGCCCAGGTGATGAGCTTCATTCAACTCAGATGATAATACCTGGAATACTTCGAGTTGGGAGTATTTGCAGTTTGAAGATGAAATCTGAAACAGGCTCAATATTAGTTTAAAATAGTTTTAGTGTTAACATGAGTTTAAGGAAAAAAGAAAAGAAAAAGTACTTTAAAGAAGGACTTTTCAGGGATCCCTGGGTGGCGCAGCGGTTTGGCGCCTGCCTTTGGCCCAGGGCGCGATCCTGGAGACCCGGGATCGAATCCCACGTCGGGCTCCCGGTGCACGGAGGCTGCTTCTCCCTCTGCCTGTGTTGTGTCTCTGCCTCTCTCTCTCTCTCTCTCTGTGTGACTATCATAAATAAATAAAAATTAAAAAAAAAAAAAGGACTTTTCAGAAACTACCATTTTTTTACCTCTAAAAGAATGTAGCAATCTACACATAACATTTTGCGCCCAATGTAATAGGTAAATGTTGTTCACGTTGGGAAAGTGGACAGTAATTCGAAATACTCAAACATTAGGACCTGACATCCTGCGGCTTCCAGGACACCAATGGAGAAACCTCTCATTGAAAGGATTCTGTTAAAATTGGAGCTTGTAACAAAGGAAGTGATAACTGGACATCCCACTAAAACACAACCACATTGTTGTATCTTTGGACAGCACCTCTAAGTTAATTTACACTTGTTCAAATCACTCTTGCTAGAAGAAGACTCAAGATTTTGCAACAGAACTAACCAAACTCCACTTGTCACCATTTAACAGATTCTTCTAACCACATAAAGGAAGATGTTTTGCTTTAGATTTGATTTACTTTCACTAGTTTGCAATGAAAGTACGATGTTTATGGATTTTTTTTAAGCATTCAGAAGAATATAAAGTATAAGGTAAAAAAAAAAAAAAAGTATAAGGCAGAGAGTCCCTCAAACTATCTTCAGTGCCCTGCTGCCAAGAAAAACAATTTCTAGAGATTTCCTTCAGGAAATCTATGTACACAAATTTTTCACTCCTAAAAAGGATCTAATTATCATGTATGTTTTCCATCCTTTTTAAATTTAATAACCCTCAGACTTCTCTTCCTTCTGAAAGAGGCTGCTTTCCCTCCCCAAACCGGCCACAGCAGGGGACAGAGTCACTCCTCTTCGGAAGGGTCTCCCGGCCACCTTATGTGCATGGAGCACAGCAGGCTTCATGCACCGGGAGCCCGACGTGGGATTCGATCCCGGGTCTCTAGGATCACGCCCTGGGCCAAAGGCAGGCGCCAATTGTTTTTGCAATTTCTAGGTCAATTAACTACATAAAAAGGTCTGTAGTTACTGTGAACATTCTTAGAAGTCCTACCAAACAAGAGACAAGTCTTACCCAACTTACTTTATCTGCTTGGTATACAAGCAGGTTGTTAGGTTTCAGGAATCTTTTCCAGAAACTAGGAAACTATGAACAGACCTTTGGTGCAAACTGGGTGCATGATGTGCAACATGATGGTGGTAACGAAATCTCAACAGTCTTCAAGGTAACACGAATTAGTTTTTTTGAAACTTCAATTCTTCCTATTTATAGTACAGTGAAAGCACTAAAATCATTTTGTGTTAAGTACAGCACCAAAATATTCTACCATAAAAAAAAGGATTCTTAGAATGAAGCCTGCCTTTCAAATGTTAGTATTTCCAACAGCTCTGAGATAATTATCAGTCAGGAGTACACTTACAGTGGAGCAACACATATGCTGTGCCACTTCTTAAGGAAGAGCAAGAGAGCATACACTTCCACCTGCACAGCGTGCTCTAGAAAGGTGCTCAAGAAAAGCCCAGCCAGAGGGCTCTGGAGGCAGGAGATGGAGGTGCTCCCCTAAACCTTCTTTCATGCTGTTTACAAGTGTGAACACTATGAATGTTACCCATACTCTCAAAACAAATTTTTTTTGAAAGAAAATTGTTTGTACAAAAAGTTTCTAATATCTTAAATAAGTACATGAACCCTGATTCACGGGGCTTTTCCTTTCACAAGCAGGGCTTGGTGGGGAGAGAAGGCAGTTGTCAAGTCTCCCAGCACATAGGAACACGGATGGAAAAATACACCCTGGGAAAAGATGATCCAGATTTCTGGAGAACAAATCACAGCTGCTTCCTCCAATTACCCCGGATGCAAAAGCCCTTGGATGGGTTTCTAAAATTTTGTATTGTTTTTCAAACCCTAAAAAGATGATCTGGACTCCCTAGTCTAACATGGGAAGCTCTCCACAACCTCACCTTGCCTTCTGGTGCCCAGACTGACTCCCCCAGTAGTCCTTCCTCTCAAAACTTTCCCTGATCACCTGGCCCTAAAGCCTCACATCACAGCACTCATCTCAATACACATCAGACAGGTACCGGTGGGCCTGCCGACACCACAAGTCTGTCCAAGAGGACGGAAAGCAGCACTGGGGACCCCCGCAGACTAGCAGTACCCCACACATAACATGAACATATCACTGATGTAAGCATTTAAATCTTCGTTGCCTAAAAGAATGCAGTGGTACAGTTGAGACTGGCCCAAATCTGCCCAACATTCAGCAGTCTCTGCCTCTTGGAAGCAAGACCATGTGGCCCCTAAATGGTAGCCCAGTGAGTATACACCAAAAATAAAACTGGCTCCAGCAAAAACTGTTACACACTTAGGACTTTCTACTTCCAGACCTTCACCATGGCTATTCATGTTGTTCCCCACACCTGAAACAGTACGCACCACTCCCATCTCTCCTAACCATCTGCAGGTCTCCACGCAAATGTCACCTCTTCCAAAAGGCCTTGTAAGACCTTTCAGAACATACTCTATCCTGTGCCCCTACCACGCATGGGGACCATCATACCTAGGGAGCACCTCTCCAAGATACACCAGACTACAGCTGCCTCCCATGAAGGCAGATACTGGACTTGTGTCACACTAGATTTCCAGGGCTGACATCACAGTATAATAAGTACTCTCTAAATGAGTAAAAAATCCTACATCTAAAGCAACAAATATTTTTGAAAGCGTGTTTAAAAGATGGTCCCTTTGAAGGAACTTTGTCCTTTAGGTCATAAAAATCTGAAAACCACAAACAAATGACGTAAGTGGATATACTCAGAGCTGTGCTGTACATACATACAGCAGCCAGTAACTGTGGCTTTTGACATGTACATAAATTAAAATTAAATATAATTTGAAATTTAGTTCCTGAATCACATTAGTAAAAATTTACGCAATAGCCACAAGTTGCTGGTGTTTCCAGTATTGGGCGAGTGCAAACACAGAAATGGGCACCATCACAAAAGTCCTCCTGGAGAGTGCTCACTCACAGATCACCATGAGAACACTGGTATTTCAAACCAAGGAAATGTCCCAATCTACTCTCATACTGATGGGAAGAAATCAGTTTTTCCTTACACTTTCAAAGACTGAGAAAGTCACCAGTGCAAGCTAAAATAGCCAAATATCTCCCAATAATTGAATGATTCTTTCATAGATTTTTATTTATTTATTCACGAGAGACACAGAGAGAGAGAGAGAGGCAGAGACACAGGCAGAGGGAGAAGCAGGCTCCATGCAGGGAGCCCAGTGAGGGACTCGATCCTGGGACTCCAGGATCACACCCTGGGCTGAAGGCGGCTCGAAACCACTGAGCCACTCAGGCTGCCCTCTCTCACAGATTTTTATTTTTTATTTTTTTACTTAATTTTTTTTCACCAAAATGTAGCTCCTTTATTTTTTTGTATTTTTTTTATTGCAGTTTGATTTGCCAACCTACAGTATAACACCCAGTGCTCATCCCGTCAAGTGTCCCCCTCAGTGCCTGTCATCCAGTCACCCCATCCCCCCATCCACCTCCCCTTCCACTACTACCTCTTGTTCGTTATTACTCAGCCATCAGAAATGACAAATACCCACCATATGCTTCAACATGGATGGAACTGGAGTGTATTATGCTGAGTGAAGTTAAGTCAGAGAACGACAATCATATGGTTTCACTCATACGGGGAATATAAAAAATAGTGAAAGGGATTACAGGGGTAAGGAGAGAAAATGAATGGGAAATATCAGAGAGGGAGACAGAACATGAGAGACTCCTAACTCTGGGAATCTCACAGATTTTTAAAGAGAAGTTCAACCCTGGGCAGACTGTGCTCTTCAAACAAAACCCAACTCCATTATCAATAGAGGCACAACCAAAATGGCACAGAAAATCTATCAATACTTCTTGCCTTTTTGTCATTTTCAGTGAAAGTTGTTTCACCAAGTATTTAGTTGTTAATTAAATAAAATATAAGACTTAATGTAAAGACACCAACAAATTAGGAAAAGTTCTCTGTCCACCACGCGAGTTTTTACTAGCAAAAACCACAGATCACCATACCCAAAATATCTAGGAGAACAGAAAACAGTAAACTCCATCAAAACAACTTCCTGGGATAGAATCTGTAGGAGAGAAAATCCTCCACAATAAGGTAAAAAACTCACTGTGCTCCTTTCCAGAGCAGCGACAGCTGAACCAAGGGAGAAATTAAACTTTACCGACACTTCTTTCAACCAATCAACTTGACCAAACTGGACAATGATCCCAAGGCCATTTTCTCCCCTAACTCTGTTTTTGAAAAAAGAAATACTGTTTTTATGTTTTCTCCATATTTGCTTTTCCTTTTTCACTAAGTCCTAAACTAAACCAAGTCCTTGCTGAAAAAGTTCCATTTAGACTTCCATTTTCCAATAAAGAATAGTTTTTAACTTCAAACACAGACTGAGTAAAGTGTGTCAAACTATCACCCAATTTGTACGATTCCTGAATCACAGATTCTAAGTCATTCTTTTGCAAACGGGTAGATACTACATGCACACTGGCCCTGGGCAGGGGTGGCATCTTTCTATTTATTCAGTGAGAAAGTTCCATGGATCTGGTTCTGGGTCAGACTCCTCACCTACATCATCCCAATCCCCACTAGCCCAAGAGGAAGAGCACAACACGATTCATGTTTTCCCACACAATTAAACACCAGTAACAGCTGCTACAACCTGCTACATACCCGGAACCAAAGTACCCTGATATACAAAACGAATCAAAGTAATAACAGAAGGGCAGCCTGGATGGCTCAGCGGTTTAGCGCTGCCTTTGGCCCAGGGTGTGATCCTGGAGACCTAGGGATCGAGTCCCACATCGGGGTCCCTGCATGGAGCCTGCTTCTCCCTCTGCCTGTGTCTGTGCCTCTCTCTCTCTCTCTCTGTCTCTCTCTCTCTCTCTCTGTCTCTCTCATGAATGAATAAATAAACTCTTAAAAAAAAAAAAAAGTAGTAACAGAAAAAGGGATACCCCCGTACCCCCCGCCCAGAAAAAGATCCCCACCCTTACCCACTCAAGCTCAAATGTAGAGTCACTGAACCAAGTCACAGAACTGACAAGCTGGGCGCCAAGATTCAGCGTCCACTCCAAGTGGAGGCCAGAGCTCTTTCCTTACTACCATGCTGCCTGCCTCCCAGTATAAAAAGCTCTGACATTTCCTTCAACTCTGAGTCATGGTTAGAAGGTTCTACTTTTAATCAGGTGACAAATACTCAAAATATTTTAATCCAAAGGAATTGGGTCAAGCTTTTATAGCCCGTAATTGTCAAAGCAAGCCCTAATTATTTGATAGATTTCTATAGTTCCCAGTGTCATCATTTGGTTTGTAATCAACTACCAAAATCTCCTTTATTTAAATATTGCACAAGCCTCTCATAACAGAGGTGTTTTGTTTTGCTATTTCACTGGTTATCCTAACTACAAAGTTAAAACATGTATAAATGGTACAGTTTTGATTTCAAAAATCCAAAATATTTGGGGGGTAGGGCAAGGGGAAGCTTTAGAAGTAATAAAAAGAATCTGCTTCACAACAGAACTGTACAACCCCATTAAACAGCTTACCACTGTTAAACTCTTACTGCCTATGCTGTGGTACAGGTGCATTAGAAAGACGGGCAAGTTAAAGACATTCTCAAACAGTAGCAGATGGGGCATCTAGAAATAGGAAAGTCAGATTTAACCAGGTGAAATTTTTTTTCACCCTTAGATTTTACTAGTCTCAGTGATGGTTCCATTAAATATTCCTTTGATTAATGGAAATGAAAACATGGGGGGAAATGTTACATGGGATGATGTCTAAGGGGAAGGTTTAAAAAGAAAGGAATTCAACTTTTATATACAGAGCTCAGAGATAGCATTGCTTCCCAAATTTAGAACCACAAACACCCTGCAGGTAGTTTTCAAAGTCAGCAAGTCATTTCCCATATTGTTTAAAATCCTGGGGGGTGGGGGGGGGAGGTTAGGATTTTGCTTATTTACAGGTGTCTCCCTGCACTCGCTCCCTGGGTCTAAAGAGCTCTCCCACAGATCCAAGTACAGGCTCCAGCTGGGCCAACTATGCCCATGGGACCCCGCGTGTGGCTCCACCTCAGCACCCCTGACAGCAGAGTACAGCCTCCATGCAAAGCCCAGTGTGCAAAAGCCCCCCAACAGGCCCTGCCACGAGGGCTTAGGTTTCTTTGTCAGTGATGTGCTGCAAGGTGAGGATTTTCCTGAAAGCTAAGTTTCAGACTGAGCTGGCCAAGTATGGCATCCCTTCCCATTAATGCAGGAGCCATGGACAACCACTCCAGCCCTGAAGAGTAGATCAAGCGTCAGACGACATTTCTAAGGAGGGATGTACCACTAGGCAAAACCTCAAGAGTGGGCGAGGAATAGCAGGCACATGTGCTGAAAACCTGAAGGGATGGCCAGGGTTTGAGAGCTTACGAGAGACCGTCTGGGACAACCAGAGGACTTCAATGTGAGCCATGGGCCACAGATCATACCCACAGGCCGTGCACGATGATACTCACAGAGACAAAAGTGCTGTGAGTGGCCAGAGCGCTTTTCCCAACAGTACAGAAGGCAGGGACAACAGCAGGCTTCCCCAGCTGCCTGGCTCCTTGTTCTCGCTTCATGGGAGAGGCCCGGGAGGCCCACCAGGCTACTTCTGGGGCTTCCCTCAGCCAGGGCTCCCTCGTCTGTCCCCAGGATCCGTTTCAGGTGCTAACTCTCACCTGGACATCCAGCCCAGGGTTTCCGCATGCAGGGCCATTCAGTGAACAGCATGTGAATAAATGAAGCCCTCTTCGGGTTCCCCTTTCTGACTCAAGCTTCTGGTACTTGACAGCATTTGATAGTCTTGAATTTTACCTCTAAGTCTTATTTTGTCAACACTGTTCTAAGCTACTTGGAGCCATCAATTAGAATCCTCTGTATACCGCTACTACCCCAGACAGAACTGCTACATATAAAGAACCAGAATCCAAAATAAATAAATTAAAAAAAAAAACAGAATCATATATTCATTTGCTGTTGAGACAGTCCATGAAATATGCTTTTAGTTAAGAATCTTCAGAACATACCACACCACCTAGGTTTCTGCAACTTTAGAATTTCATAGTCTTCCTGTTCCTATTACAAAGACATATAATTGAAAATGGAAGGATCCCTGGGTGGTGCAGTGGTTTGGCGCCTGCCTTTGGCCCAGGGCGCGATCCTGGAGACCCGGGATGGAATCCCACATCGGGCTCCCGGTGCATGGAGCCTGCTTCTCCCTCTGCCTATGTCTCTGCCTCTCTCTCTCTCTCTGTGACTATCATAAATAAATAAAAATTAAAAAAAAAAGATATTTAGAAAATGGAGACAAAAATCAATAGTCTTGACTATACAAGTTTTTGCTAATATCCCCACTGAGTGTTATACCGCAACAGATCTGCCTGCTTGTGGGCCTGCATAGATGCATGCACATGGCTACTGTCACTTACAGATCAGATCCATCGACAAACAGGTCTCTGGTCCAACAAGAGAAATACTTTCAATAAAGTGGGGCTACAGGGAACATCCACTTTTCAGAAGAGAAAACTGAGGATCCTCAGAGCATTAATTCCACATTACATCTGGGTCCCACACTGTGGCCCAAGGGCTGACTTCTGGCTCTCACAAAAGTTACTAGCTTTACTGGTACACGGCTGTGCCCATTTGTGTACGTACTGTCCAGGGCTGTTTCCGTGCTGAAATGGCAGGGTTCAGTAGTTATGACAGAGACCGTATGGCCTGCAAAGCCAAAAATGACCTCTGGCCCTTTACAAAAAAGTCAGCGGACCCTCGACCCTCACATTACACACAAAAAATTTGAGGATGGTGCTAACAACAGTCCAGCTCCCCCAGGCTCAGAGCCCCACAGCATGCTAGGGCCCTGGAAGGCCTGCAGTAAAGCTCCTCAGCTACTCCCAACCTCCTCTGAGCACAAAACCTTTTGAGAAATGCTTCTTTGCATACCGTCTAGTTTCTTGGAATATATTTGAAATGCTGGCCTGAATTAAGATAGAAAAAGTGTCCTGACCAATGGCACCCAAGAACTAAACTGGCTTAATGCAACCTTTGCTGATCCTCAACAACTCACAATGAGGTACATTTCATCCTGACTAGGGAAGGCACACTTTGGCAAAATCATTTTTAACTCTTTTGTTTTCAAACGCACTGAGTAAAATTATAAAGTTAGCATTTAGGTGGCCCCAACTAATCACATACTTTGTCACACAGCCGCAGTGGCACTAGTTAGAAGTTGTAAAAACACAGTCATTGCTCTAAGCACAACTTCCAATGAGCCTCATCCCTTTACAAGTTGTTTCCATAACGTTTAAGAGTTATAGGATCACACTCAAATGGCCAACAGGAGTGATTCTCAGTGGTCTGCTGTACTGCCAGGCATCCCTGGGGGCTTCATACTTACCCAGCATCCTCCCTGAGCAACTTCAACAGAGATGTTCTGGCCCCTCGGTTATCCAAAAGTTCCTACTCTTCTAACGTGTAAAAGGAAAGCAGTGTCATGAAAAGCCCTGCCCCTAGAAGTCTCCACAAAAGCTTACGTTTCTGATGTAGCCAGAACTCAATGAAGAGATGAGAAAACTTGACCGGTACTCAACTTTCCACTGCCATACGCAGGAAGGTGAGACCAAACTGCTGCACCAGAACCAGCTGGAAGAGGGGGGACACCCCCCCCCAGTAGAAAGAACACCCCAGCTTCCCCCCAGACCCGGTGACAGATGCCCCCCCACAGAGATTTACTTCATTTGCTGGAGTTACACGACTGAAACTTGTCAAGAACTACAAGCTCCTAAATCCACGATTCAATCAAATTTCACATTTATGGATGGAGGCTTATAAAATGAATATACACAATTATTTACTTTAATCATCTAGGTTTGGTTCTGGTTTGGCCCTTTATGTTACTCTGGGCAGATCACCTCCTTCAAGTCTGGTTCCTTACCCAGAATCGGCAGGAAGAGTGTCTTCCTGTCCCACCTCACAGGATGCTCTGAGGACCAAGCTGAGGTGATGGGGAGAAAAGCACTCTGACACAGAAAGCACTACACATACATAACAGATCATCATTTTGTTGTGAAAGGCATTTTGGTTGGTAACTATATTTACCCCATACTTTCTTTAAATATGGTTTCCTATAGCATTTAAAGGGATCCATGTTATGAAGTATAATCACAACTGCTAGGGACACAAACAGGATAGGATGAAGTAGGTTCCAATTTTCAGAAGACAGTCTTAAAAAACTTAACAGTCTATTTGTTGTATGTAAATCTGGCTTCAATAAAGCTGACAAAAAAAAAAGTCTGCTTGCTTGGATATTTACTTCTCCTTCACTGTTAAGTCATGAATCCCTGCTTTTGAAAAACACTAATATGCTGTTTTAATCGGGACATATTAAATAAAGAAGTTTCCAAAACACACAACTAACTATATATTGGAAACACACAGTCCTACCTTTTATAATGGGTGCCAAGTGAAGGAAGACTGCATTTACAGGAAAGCATTTAAGCCCTCAAGGTAAAACAATACCTCACAACGTTGAAATCCAGTGCCACTCCAGAGCTGAGGTGTGGGTGAGGTCAAAAGTACTATTTCTCCTTCTTCCTCTTGCTACCTTCCTTTGGGGCACATTTTCTAGTGCCGCATCCCCTCTGCATACTCTGTTCAGAAGACTTCCCTGACCTCCCCAGCCTTCAGAGCCTCTCCCGTCTGACAATCTGATACCGGTGGCAATGACATTCATCACTCAGAGATGCCACCTAATCTCACTGGCATGCTATATACACGCTCCCCTTACTAGACTGCAAGTGCCCTGCGGGGAGCACCCTGGCTTGTGAGCTAGCTACCCAATGTCAGGAGTACTATTCTCTCCACCCAATGTCAGTCCCTTAGACTCACGCAACGGACACGATGGCTCCCCAGGCCAGTCCCTACAGACATGTGCTGCATGGTAGCAGTCCAAATCCCTCGTTTCTCAGGCCACCAGGCTGCCTCCTGCTCCTCCTAACCTCTCAGCTCTTCCCATGTACAGAACTCCCTTCAAATTCTATTATCACGGAAAAAGAAAACGCGCTTTGCTCCACCTGGCTCCATTTTTCTTCCAGGAGCCTCAAAAACACATCCCCTCACTTAAACGAGGTTGAGTCTCTCCCTACTTTCCCACCTACCCCAATGCCTTCACTCCTTTGATTGGACGTAATGTGATTCCTAGAGTCCTTTATTTGTTCAATATATATCCTTAGGATCTCTGTCTCAGACTACTGGTTACAGAAGACAAGGTTGTACCTCCTTTAATTTGCTCGATGACGATCCTTCCTTGGCCCCCGCACTGATAGACTCTGGCCAATAATGTGACGTGATGAAAACGTAACCAAGGTGACTTGACATAAGTATAATCATGAATTTTATTATTTAAATCAGAGCTATTAAAAATTTGTGTTCCCCATTTGGAAAAGAGTGAGCCCTCATGCTTTAGGAGGATCAACGTTGGAAAAGAAAGGGGAGAAAAAGTAGCCAAGAGGGAAAAATCCTTTCCGAAAAAATTTGTTGTGATTTAGCAGCGCATCAAGTAAATATCTGACCATCCATTAACAGAACTACCCAAAAAGGCCATTCTCTAGGCTCCACCTTGTTAACAGCTGAATGTATATATTCGGAAAACCCTTTCTGTTAAGTCTTGTGTTAGTAATTTATCCCTCTATAGAAAACACAATCTGCAATAGCCTCATTTGACAAGAGCAAAGCTGCAAAGCCATTCAAAAAGTTACCAGTTTCAGAAGACAAACTTCAAAGCTGAACTTGCCTGGTATGATCTATGTTTCATATGATTAAAGACTTTTCACTCAAACATAGCAAGATTAATGAAGCAAAAGAGATCTGTTCTATAGTAAAAGGGCATCTAAGTCATGGCTGTTTCCACATTTCTTACTTCAGACAAGCTGATTTGACAAAATAAACATCACACTCCACTCTATCAATTACAAAAAAGTATTAGTGACTTTTTGCCCCATGAGACTTATTTACTCCCCCCCCACCGTTTAACAAATTGTATTTAAACTAGATAAGAATCTCATGATATTTTAAAATATCCTTTCTCTCACACCTACATTACTATCCTTGAAATTGTATTAAAACCGAAGCCACAAAACCCAAGTAGTTTTGTTTCAACAGGAGAAACAGATTTTTTTAGACCATTAGTAGAAATATGCCAGTGGCCACAGAAATATTTGCACAAGCTGAACAGCTGTGTCTACTGCAAATCTGAAGGCATCGCTGCAGCAATATAATTCAATTTGGACCCATTCATTATAAACTGATTTTCAGATGCTGCTACTACCAAGACCGTACTGGAGAAATGCAGGCTGCGCTGGAGACAGAACTGTTCGCAGCGGTGCACAAGTTTTTACTGCAAAGGAGAGGTCTGAAAGAGGAAATACAACTCGATCATAATGCTACCGTGAACCAGCTCAGAAGAGCCCAGAGTTATTAAACGAATAGAAACTAAAATACTTAGGCAACTGATGGGATTACTTCACAAAGTTTTCATGGATGCTGTTTGAAAGAACGCTTCATTTAATACCTGGCTAAAAAAAAAAAAAAATTTTTTTTTGGAGGGGGTGGTGGTGGTGGGTGGGACCTGCGATTCCTACATTCCTTAACATAATTTTCTTTAATACACCCACAGTGTAAAAGCCCCACCAACTCAAGCCGGAGGATGTAGCCCGAAAGGATCTGCTGTACCTAAACTTTCTTTTAAGGTCATGCCTCTGAAGTTAAACACAGCACAGCAACTTGGATGACATCTTGCTAACCGAGTTGGGGCTGGTGCAAACGGAACGGCCTTGGGTAGACCCAACAACCAGAGTTTTTTCAAGACAAACTGCGAAAAGCATCTTCCCAAGGACCGCATCCCAAGAAACTTCCAAAGTCCCAACTCCCAGGTCGGCTGCTGCTACGAGCGAGCTGTGTGTGTGGAGCGTGTGTCCTGATCCGGATCGCAGCGCTGCGAATCGTGCTACCAGCTCAGAAAAGACTTTGGGTCGTCCCCCCACCCCCACCCCCGCTTCGCTGCACTTTTCCCCTCCGTCACCGGGAAGCCCACCCTCCGCTGTCAGCCCTCCAGGCAGCCCCGCGTGAGCCGACGCACGGCCGCACAGGGAGGCGCGCGGAACCGCCACGAAGCCCGGCGCGCTCCGCTCCCCTTGTGCTCCCCGCAGGTACCGCTCGCCTTCCGCGCGCGGAGGGCTCCCCAACTCCGGGGCTGGCCCCCCGCTCGGGGCCCCGGCGCCGTCCGGCCACAAACTTCCCCCTCGGCCCGGGCCGGCGGGGCCCCGGGCAGCGGCCGCGCGGGCTGGCGCCTCGGGGCGGGTCCCCCCGGCGCTAACCTGCGGGCTGGGCCCCCGCCCCCCGCCCGGGCCCCCCCTCCTCACCTGTGCTGTCATTCGCCGAGAAGCCGGGCGAGCTGAGTTTGGCTCGTTTGGGGTTGGGCGGTCCGTCCAGCAAGTTCTCGGCCATTTTCACCTGCTCGCGGAAACAGCCCCGAGCGCGGGCGGCCGGGCCGGCAAGAGCTCCGGGGCGGGGGTCGGCGCCGGCCCCGGCCGGCTGCGAGGGGAGAGCAGCGAGCGCGAGCCGCGAGCGAGCGCCGAGGGAGAGGGAGGGCGCAGGCCGGGTGGGGGAGGCGGCGGCCAAATCTCAGCCACAGCAACAGCGCCCCGCAGCGCTCACCGCCCGCCCCCGGCCGCCGCCGCCGCCGCCGCCGGCCGCGGCCCCCTCATCCCCTGCCCGCCTCCCGAGCGCGACACTCCGCGGCGGGGGCGCCCCGGCGGCCCGGCCGCCCCCCCGGGCCCGGCTGGCAGCGACGGCGCCCGGCCGGGCGGCTCAGGCAGTCCCCGGGAACATGGTGCCGCCGCCGCCGCCGCGCCGCCGCCTCGCTCCCCCCCCCCCCCGCGCCCCACTTAATTAATTCGCTCGCGGCCCGACGACCGGGGGGCTCCGGGCTCCGCTCCCCGCCCGCGGCCCGCCGCCGCCGCCGCCGCCGTGAGGAAAAACAATGCGCGAAGCGGGGCCGCCGCCGCCGCCGCCGCGGCCCCCCCACCCCCCGTTCCGCCGCCGCCGCCGCCGCCGCCGCCGCTGCCGCCGCCGCCGCCGCCGCCGCGGCTCCGGGAGGCCGAGCCGAGAGGCGAGCGGGGCCGCCGGAGCGGGCACCGAGGGCCGGGCGGAGCGGGCCGGCCGGGCGGAGCGGGGTGCGCGGGCGGTTGTGGGGCCCGGGACCGGCGGGGCCGAGTAGATCGCGCTCGAAGCCCCGGTCGGGTCCGCGACAAGATGGCGGCTGTTGATTCCTCAATTAAAAAAAAAAGAAAGTTTTTTTTCTTCTCTTTCCAGAGCCTGAACGGGGAGGGGGAGGGGGCGGGGCACGCCGGTGCGTCACCCCCCCGCGGCGTCACCACGCACGGCCCCCGCCCCGCCCCCTCCACCTGCGCCGTTCGCGGCGGAAAGAGCCGAGCGCGCTCGGGCGGAAGGGGCCGAAGGCGCGGCCGGCGTGCGTGGGGCGGCGGGGCTGCCCCGGCGGCGCAGCGGCCGCGCCTGTGGGACGCCCCGCGCCCCGCGCGGCAGCCACTTTTGTTCTGCTGGCCGCTGGGCGGCTAGGGCCAGGGCTGCGGCCTGGCGGCGAGCGGGGCCCCCGGGCGTGGAGTCGGCGCCGGCCGGGCCCGCCCGTCCCGCTGGGCGACTCTGCCCGGTCCCCGGTTCCTCGCGTCCCTGCCCGCGACCGTCTCCCGGTTGACCGGGCCTGGCCGCCTCCCCTCACCGGTTGCCAGCGACGCATCGGGGCTCCCGCAGGTTGCAGACCGTCCGCGAGTGTGTGCAGAGGGGGAAACTGAGGCAGGAGGGGGCAGGATCGGGACTCGAGCCCCCCCCCCCCAACTGGAGTGCGGGGGACGCAAGATGCCCTGTTCCCCCAGCCCGATGCGTCGGGGCTGCCTGCGCGACGGCCTCACCTGCACGGGAGGTGGTGGGTGCGACCTCCCCGGGCTGGGACCTCCCCTGCACCGCGGCCTGGAAGACCCCTTCCATCAGTGCGCCTCGGGAGCGCTCCCCCCGCCCCCGACAGCCACCTGGCACCCTGCGGGGGCTCCGCAGGTGTGGGGCCACCTCCCCGTGGGACAGACGGAATGCCGAGGTGTCCACGTCTCCGTGCCTGGGCTGCTTCCCCAGACCTGCCAGCACTTCACCTCCGAGTCTCCAGGGTCCTAAGGCAGAAACCAGCGAGTCCGCGCTGCCCACACAGCAGTCTCCCCACGTCCCTTACCTGTTCCTCGCGGTCCCTCTGCCCCAGGGTTGCCGCGCATCGCGCCAGTGGCTCCGGTGGCAGCTTCCCACCTGTGTCTCTTGCGCTCCACGTTTCAACCCACGCAGCACCAAGCGATAACTTCCTGAAAAAAGGAGAGAGAACTCTGTCTAAAGCAAATAGCTGCCTCCCAGAGGAGTGGGGAAAGACTGTGTGTATGTAGTCTGTAAAACAGAACAAAGCCGGTATAGCTATTTAAAATACAGACATAGGTATGGGTATATAGTGTATAAACCAAAAGAATGACTGTCTTCAAGTGTCAAGACGGAGGGATCCTTCTACTTTTTTTTCTGTTTGTATTGTTTGAAATCTTGAGCTGCCCCACCTTGCCCCATACCTGTCTCTTCCACTTCCCATCCCAGTCTCCACCATCACTCTCTCAAACCCACTTGGCCCCTAGGAAGTTCTCGTCATTCTCAGGCCTTTTTAAACTTTTGCAAATGCTATTCCTGGTGCTGAGATTCTCCAAAACCCTCCTCAAATGTCACCTCCCTTAGGAAGCCCTTCTAGCCCACTTTAGGCCTCCCGCAGCATTTCTGGACACTCTGTCACTTTTTTTTTTTTTTTCATCCATTCATCAGACATCCCTTGAGACTCTCCTGAGGGCATTGCCACTGTGCTAATCTCTTGGGCAAAGAACAAAGAAGTCCTTATATATTCAAGGAGGCCAAATAGCAAGCCCTGGAAATCATAAACAGGTATTCAAGAGGTCAATTTGCACATTAAGGCAGGAAGTGTACCAAGTCATAAGGTGACACAGGCCTGGCAGTTCCCTGTATCTGAATGTGCCACAATGTCCCTCTTACCACAAGTCTATGGGCCCCGTGGGGGCAAGGGCAAAGTCTTAGTCGTAGTCAGTGTCCCACAAGAAGTAGGTTTGTAAAATGTGACGATGAATGAATGGGCAAATGAATGAAAGAATACTGTCAGATTCCTCCGAGTCCTACAGGTCTCTAGGACACCAAAAAGAATGGCTCAACCTGAAGCAGTCCAGCACACGTCTCCACAGATGGCCCAGTGTGTCAGGTCCCCAGGAGGCCTCAGCCAGGGCCTGCCTTGGGTCAGTAAGGATACCACCCAGCCCTCTGGGTCCCTCAGTAAGTGGTTTATGCAGCAGTGGGCACGTGAGCTTGCGCCATCCCCCTACCAGTGGGCAGTGATGGCATGGGTCGTGCCCTACTTTACAGAGAGGGAGGTTGAGGGAACCCAATCCAGATGACCCAGACATGTCAGGGCCAGGCCTGAAGCACAAGTGTCCAAACTGCACACCCCAGGCTCTTCCTTTTCCCTCACATGTATCATTTGATCAGTTCCTCTGGTATTTCCTGATAGCTGCTTTTTCTTTCTTTTCTATTTCTTCTCCCCTTGGTCTGACTCTTGGCTAAGAACACCATGCTCAGACATTGATGGGGGAATAGCAAGGAAGGAAGTAGGTTCCTCCACGCACACACTTAGCTGAGATCAAGGTCAACACAGACGAAAGGGACACAACACTTTTAAGTGCCCTGTGTATGCCGGGCCACTCTGCCGCACGCTGGCCTTGGGTCAGCACTTCTCACAATCCTGGGAGGGCATACCCTTGTCCTCATTTTCTAGGCAAGGAAATAAGGCCCAGAGGAGGGCCAGTCACCCAGCCACAGAGGCTCAAGTGGATTGCCAGTCAAAAGCTGCCCGCTTTTTGAACAAACCTTACCCTCCCCGGTTTCATAGGCCATATGACCAAGGAATCCCGGTTTATGGAAAGAGTAAGGGCTGAGAGAGCAAGGTGGGGAAGGGCTATATCAGGAGCAAAGAAAGTTTCCCTAAGTCCATTTGAATCTACCAACTGGTGAATGGGTCGACATAATGTGTTACACCACATAGTGGCATATTATTCGGCCATAAAAGGAATACAGATACACTCCATGGCGTAGATCTACCTTGAAAATGTTACCTCAAGGAAGGAAGACTCTCACCAAAGACCATCTGTTGTCTGACTTCATTTGTATAAAATGTCCAGAACAAGGCAAATCCAGAGACGGGAAGTAGAGAGTGGCTGCTGGAGAGAGGAAGGAGATGGTGAATCGCAGCCAGAGGTTATGGGGTTTCTGCTTGGTGTGATGAAGATGTTGTAAAATGGATGGTGGTGAGGGTTGCACAACTCTGAACATACTAAACACCATGGAAATCTATACTCTGAATGGGTGAATTGTATGGTCCATGAATTGTATGTCAAGAAAGCCGGTTTTTAACATGTTGATTTGGGAAGGGGGAAGACAGACAAGGAATGGCAGAGGGAGGGAGGCACTCCCAGCTGAAGGAAGCAAGCTGGGGAGGGAGAGCACAAAGGGATTTGCTTTGTGGTGCCCAGAGGAGGGGTCAGGAATGGGGGTGGAATTGATGTGCTTGGCATTTGCCAACTAGGGTCTGAGGTTTGAACCAGCCAGCAGAAAACAGGGACTGAGATCCACAGAGGGAGCAGCAAAGAGGAAACTGAGGAAAGAGAGAGAAACTTTCATCTTGCCCCCTTTACCCTCAGGGACGACTCCTCGATAAACACACAGTCTCCACAGTTAACCCGGATGTCACCCCATCTCTTCCATTCCCAGACAAGCTGCTTGACCCAGTTGTCTACACTGACCCGACCTGCTTCCTCTTCTCCCATTCACTGCTTTTATTTTTACTCATAAAAAGAATCTCAAACAAGTTATAGAAAATAATAGACACTTATGTCTACATGGTTAAGGCTGGCAATGCTAACATTTTGCTACATTGGCTTCAGGTCTTTAGTTTATTTATTTACTTAAGAAATAACATGTCAGAGATAGAACTAAAGCCTCCGTTTGCTGCCTCTCTCCCCAAAAGTCACCACTCTCCTGGAGTTACCATGCAAGATGTGTATTCTCATTAGGTGGAACTATATGAAATCGCCCTACTTGACCATTTTACCACCGTCCCATGACCAATTTCTATGGTTTATCTAATATAACATCTAATACCCAACCATTAATAATTGTTTTGGGTGCCTGGGTGGCTCAGTCGGTTAAGCGTCCTCCAACTCTTGATTTCAGCTCAGGTCATGATCTCAGGGTCATGAGATTGAGCCTCATGTGGGGCTGCCGCTTGGTGCAGAATCTGCTTGTCCCTCTCCCTCTGCTCCTCCCTGCTCCTATCTGCTCACTCTCAAATAAATAAATAAAATCTTTTAAAAAAACAATATTTGTGATGCACCTGGGTGGCTCAGTCAGATTCATTTATGTTGTAGTGTGTTCAGAATTTCCTTCCTCTTTAAGGCTGAATAGTACTCCATTGTTCATACCTAGTACATCTTGTTTATCCATTCATCCATCGGATCGACACCTTTGGGACACCTCTTTTGGGTTGCCTCATCTTTTGGCTGCTGGGAATACTGCTGCTGTGAGCATGAGTGTACCTATGTCTCTTAGAGGCCCTGCTCTATCTCAGCCCATTCAGGCTGACAAAATACCATAGACTAGGTGATTTATAAACAATAGAAATTGGGACGCCTGGGTGGCTCAGCGGTTGAGCGTCTGCCTTTGGCCTAGGGCATGATTCCGGGATCCGAGATCGAGTCCCACATGGGGCTCCTCGCAGGGAGCCTGCTTCTCCCTCTGCCTGTGTCTCTGCCTGTGTCTCTCATGAGTAAATAATAAAATCTTAAAAAAAAATAGAAGTTTATTTCTCACCGTTCTGAAGGCCAAAGACGAAGATTGAGGTTCCAGCAAATTTCATGTCTGGTAAAGACCTCCTTGGTTCATAGATGGTGTCTTCCCACTGTGTCTGTGGTGGAAGGGGCCAGGGAGCCCTCCAGGTCTCTTGTGAGGGCACTGATCTCATCCAGGAGGGCTCCACCCTCATGACTTAATCACTTCTTAAAGGCCCTGACTCCTAATTCCATCACACTGGGGATCAGGTTTCAACATATTTGAGGGAACACAAACATTCAGTCCATAGCCATGGGTGAACAAATATCTCGTTAAGATTCTGCTTTCAATTCTTTTGGGTATATACCCAAAAGTGGAATTGCTGGATCATATGATAATCCTATTTTTAATTTTTAATTTATTTTATTTTTATTTTTTTAATTATTCATTCAGAGAGAGAGAAGGGGGCTCCATGCAGGAACCCCGACGTGGGACTCCATCCCAGGTCTCCAGGATCACGCCCTGGGCTGCAGGCGGCGCTAAACCACTGCGCCACTGGGGCTGCCCCTATTTTTAATTTTTTTTAATTTTTTAAATTTTTTTTATTTTTAATTTTTTAAAGACCATAGTGACTGCACCATTTTACGTTCCCAGCAATAGGGCACAAAGATTCCAGTTTTTTCACATCCGTGTCAACACTTGCCATTTTCTGTTTGTTTTTGTTTATTTAAAATTTTTTTGATAGTAGCTGTCCTAGTGGATGTGGGGTGGTATCTTCCAGTTCATTCCTTTTAATTTCTATCTTGCATTCCGTCCCAGGAACAAACCACATCACATTTATCCAATCTCCTCCTAAGGGACGTTTCTAAATTTTTCCTACGACAAACAGGGGCTGCAATTAATATTCTTGTACATCCTCCCAAACTGAAACTGCACCTAAGAGTGTCTCTCCAGGAAGAACACCAAGAAGCAGATTTCCTGGGCTTGAGGGTATTCTGGGCAGAATTGTGGTAGGAAGATGGCATCCATAAAAGAGACTAGCTTGTGGAGAGTTTCACAGAAGTACTACTTACAATGTCAGGACAGGTTGCAAAGAAACCATAAAGGACAGGGCAACTCGGGTGCTAGTAGTGGCTGAGCTGTTACCACCATGAGGCCAAAGGAATGTGGGCAGGAATGCCTGTCAGAATCAGGAGAGAAAGGAATTGTGTGGAGATGGCCATCTTCAGAGGAGTCAGCTGGCTTGGGTGTCCCCGACCACTCTCTTGCTTTCTGATCTCCCGCCTGGCTGCCCGCTGGGAACCCAAGCCCAGGAGCATGGCAGCCTGCTGAGCTCAGCCCCCTGAGGCACAGGGCTAGGTAGAGAAGGTCGAAGAGGGTCACCTGGAGAGGTAAGGGGTACCGCACGTAGGGTATACATGTCTTCAGCTTTAGTAGGAATTTGCAATTTGCTTTCCAAAATGATGTTATCGATTTACATGCCCAATAGCATGGTTTTGTGATCCATACTCCTGCATCTTTGTCAATGTTGGCTATTTGCCAGACTTAATAAATTTTTCTGAAAGATTTTATTTACTTATTTGAGAGAGAGAGAGAGCATGAGCAGAGGGCAGGAGGCAGAGGCAGAGATAGAAGCAGACTCCCCACTGAGCAGGGAGACGGATGACTGTGGGGCTCAATCCCAGGATCCCAGTATCATGACCCGATCCCAAGGCAGACACTTAACTGACTGAGCCACCCACCCATGCACCCCTAGAATTGCCATTTTAACAATAGTGAGTCTTCCTATCAATAAGTAAGCAAAATGGAGGACAGAGAAAACACATCACACAACACTATGTGATGTAATCTGCAAAATCCAAAATCTGGGAAGATCTTTGGGAAACACAACTTGGTTTCCCCTAACAAATAAATTTCAAAAGAAAAAAAGCATAAAGTAGATGAAAGGAGAACCTACAGATTAAGACACTGAAACAGTATAACAAGCAATCATATGTGGATGTTGTATAGACCCCGATTTCAGCAAATCAAAAGGATGAGACAACTGGAAATTGAAATACTGGCTGGTATGGAATGATATCGAGAAACTGGTTTTGGGGTGCCTGGCTGGCTTAGAGAAGCATGCAACTCTTGACCTCGGGGTTGTGAGTTTGAGCCCTACATTGGGTATAGAGATGACTTACTTTTAAATAAATTTTAGGGCAGCCTGGGTGGCTCAGTGGTTTAGCACCGCCTTCAGCCCAGGGCCTGATCCTGGAGACCTGGGATCGAGTCCCATGTCGGGCTCCCTGGATGGAGCCTGCTTCTCCCTCTGCCTGTGTCTCTGCCTCTCTTTATGTGTCTCTCATGAATAAATAAATAAAATCTTTAAAGCAATCTAGGCTTAAAAAATAAATAAGTAAATTTTAAAGAGAAACTGATGTTAATTTTATGTGTGATAATGGTATTGTGATTACGTATTTTGAAAACAGTCCTTATTTTTTAAAGGCATAGGCTGAAAAGTTTGTAGATGGGATTATTATTTTTTTAATTTTTATTTATTTATGATAGTCACAGAGAGAGAGAGAGAGAGGCAGAGACACAGGCAGAGGGAGAAGCAGGCTCCATGCACTGGGAGCCCGACGTGGGATTCGATCCCAGGTCTCCAGGATCGCGCCCTGGGCCAAAGGCAGGCGCCAAACCACTGCGCCACCCAGGGATCCCTGTAGATGGGATTATATATTATCTGGGAGGAGTAGATGGGAAACAGATGAAACACGTCTGCCCAGGAATTGACAGTTACAGATGCTGAGTGATGGGCACACAAAGATTCATTATGTGATTCTGTATACTTTTGTATATCTTGAAATTTTCATAATAAAACATTTCTAAAACATTGAATTATCAAGTCTTTCTATCCACAAACATGATATAGCAGTTCATTTGTTTAAATTTTCTTATTGCATTAGAATTTTATAATCTTTTCTATAAGGTCCTGCATATCTTTGGCTGATCCAACGAATTTGCCAAACCCTCTTATTAGTTCTAACAGCACTGATAGTTTTTGTCTAGATCTCTTGGATTTTCTACATAAGCTATTGAATCACACATTAAAAAAGAAAATGATGGAATTTTGTTTCTTTTGCCCAGTACTCATAACTTCTGTATCTTCAACTTGTTATATACATTGCTGGCCAGAAGCTCCAGAATAATGCCAAATACAAATGATAGAGGCATCTAAGTTCTTGTTACCGACTTGAGTAAGAATGGTGTTTTCTGTTAGTTCATTCATTTCACAAATATTTGGTGAACACCTACCATGTGCCAGGCACTGCACCAGGCATTCGGAATACAACAGCAAACAAAACAAAGGTCCCTGCCCTCATACACCTCACATTTCAGTAGGCAGAGAGAGAAGATGAACGTTATTATGAGTAAATTCTACAGTAACTGTGAGAAGGTGGTAAGTATCATGCAGAAAAGAAATGGAGTCAGTTAAGGAGGATCCAGAGAGTCAAGGTTGGTGAGAGGGAGGCAGGAACAGTAGGTGCAATTTTATTTTTATTTTATTTTATTTTTTAAAGATTTTATTTATTTATTTATTCATGAGAGACAGAGAGAGAGAGAGAGAGAGAGAGAGAGAGGCAGAGGGAGAAGCAGACTCCATGCAGGGAGCCCAATGTGGGACTTGATCCCAGGACTCCAGGATCATGCCCTGAGCCAAAGGCAGATGCTCAACTACTGAGCCACCCAGGCATCCCCAGCAGGTGCAATTTTAAATAAGGTGATGGAGTCAGGCCTCGTGGAGAAAATTATATTGGAGCAAAGACCTGGAGGAGGAAAGAAGTAAGTGTGGGCACCTCGGGGACCCAGGGCACACTGAGCTTGCAGCCCCCTGGCAAGGATGCCGTGGGGTGGTTTGCAGAGACAGGGTGGTGGGCCTGGCCCGGGCTGAGGTGGAAAGAAGTGCGCTTCTGGAGGAATGGACCAGTGGGAGCCCACCGTGGACGTGCTGAATTGCATTCTCGGACCTCTTCCTTTTTCTTTACCTTCTTTATATTTGTTTAAGCTTATTCTCCATACGTAGCATCCTGACTTTGACAATATTGAGACCCTCTGGAGACCTTCAATCAGAAATACTAACTCTTCTGGGGGCACCTGAGTAGCTCAGTGGGTTAACCATCTAGATCTTGATTCCTCAGGTCATGCTCTCAGGCTCCTGAAATCAAGCCCTCCAACCCCCACTGCAGGGCTCCATGCTCAGTGGGAAGTCTGCTTGAATTTCTCTCTCCCTTTCCTTCTATTCCTTAAAAGAAAAAAAACGGAATACTGTCCCTTCTCATTGCTCTTCGCCCCCTTAGGCTCCTCCTTCCCCCTCTTACTCACCTTAAATTACTTGGTCGAGGGTCCTGGACACCAGGCTGCACACAGGCTCCCTTTTTCCTGCTCCGTTGTTGTCACCCTTGCTGAAGGAAGCCACCACTGGGTTCACCGGACTCCCTGCCTGCCTGGGAAGAAAGCAAGTGCGTGACACACAGACTGGTCCCCTCAGTGACCACAGGTCTGGAGTGGGTGCTGAGTGCCGCCAGGCCTTCATGCAGTTCCACGGCCGCTCAGGGTGCGTCCCACCCCGGTCCCCACCCTCGATCACCGCTGAAGGCATCACCCGGCTCTGCTGAGCGATGGACCCCCTCAGGAGAACTGCACATCCTTGGGGGCTGTGCCACCTGCTCTCCTGCCGAGGCAGCCCCTCGCGCTCACCTGTGGACCCGCCTGCCTTTCACCTGCCAAGCACTCACCTCCCAGGACTCTCTACAGGCCCTGGACTCCCCTCTCCATTGAATCATTCCCTGGGCACACGAAAGTGCTCTTCCTTCTCCCCACTTCAAAAAGGAAATCAAACAGAACACCCCTCTATTGATCCCACCCGTCAGTGACCTCCTCACGTCCCAGCTCCGTTTTGCTGCAAAACACATTTTAAGAGTTGTCCCTACATGTGGTCTCCTGTTTCTTTCCTTCGATTAAAAAAAAAAAAAAAAAAAAAAGCTCCAGGGCATCCTGGTGGCTCAGCAGTTTAGTGCCCCCTTCAGCCCAGGGCCTGATCCTGGACACCTGGGATTGAGTCCCACGTGGGGCTTCCTGCATGGAACCTGCTTCTCCCCCCCCCCCCCCCCTTTCTCTCTCTCTGTGTGTCTCTCATGAATAAATAAATAAAATCTTTAAAAAAAATTCCATTTACCATCCCACTTCCTATAGGACTGTCCTATCTTTTACTCCAATATGCATTAATAGATCTCATCTAACATTGTTATTATTACTTTAGTCAGTTGTGTTTAAGTTGTAAGAAGAAAACGAAATCTTATTTACCGTTTCCAGTGCTCTTTATCTCTTCCTGTAGATCTGAGTTCCCATTAAGGACCATTTCCCCCAGCCCGAAGGATATCCTATGGCATCTCTTAGCAGTGCGGGACCTCTGGCAACAAATTCTCCCAGTTTTTGTTTGCCTGATAATGAATGTATTTCACTCTCATTTGAAGGATATCTTTATGGATATAAAATTGGGGTTGATGGCTTTTTTTCTTTCAACACCTAAAAGATGCCTTTGCATGGTCTTGCATAGCACTCAGGCCCCCATTATTGCTAATAAACCATTCAGCACGCACTCAGAGTGCTGTTTCCAAATGTGACACGTGTCTTTGTTCTCTTGATGCTTTCAAGATTTCTTCTCTATCTCTGCGTTCACAGCACGACCGTCATGTGCTAGATGCAGTTGTCCTTCTGTTCGCCCTCTCTTGGGATGAATGCAAGTTTATCCCTATAAATTGGTGTTTTTCATCAAACCTGGGAGATTTTCAGCCATAATTTTCTTAAATTTTTTCTGCCTCCATATGACCCTCTTCTTTTTCTGGGATTCCAATTATGTGGATGTCCAATTGCTTGATATCGTCCCAGAAGCTTTATTTTTCTTTCATGTTTTTCTCTCTTCTTCATTAGGTAATAATTTCTATTGACGTCTTCACATTTACTGACTCTTCCACCATCTCCAACCTATTGTTAAAGCCATTCAGTGATTTTTTTTTTCTTCTTGGCTTCAGTTATTCTTCATTCCTAGAACTTCCATTTAGTTTCCTTTCATAATTTTAATCTCTCTGCTGAAATTCTGTATTGATTCACTCCTTATGACCACATTTTCTTTTAATTCACTGAACATATTTCCCTTTAAAATATATTTATAATGGGCACTTTAAAATATTTATCTGCTAAGCCCAACATCTGGGCCATCTTTTGTTCATTTTCTTTTGACTGTTTTCTTTCTTTCTTTTCTTTTCTTTTTTTTTTCCTTTTCTTGACTTTTGGATCATGGTTCCCTGTTTATTTGTCATTTAGTAATTTTTGATTGTATAATAGATATTGTGGTTAACACATTGTAGAGATGGTGGGTTCTGTTACCTTCCTCTGAAAAGTATTGATTTTTATTCTAGCAAATAGTTCTACCCCAGGCTGATGATCTTGAACATCTATAGGCTTGTTTCCATACTTGTTCCTTTAGATCTGTAGAAACCCAGGGTTTTTGGGGCAGCCCCAGTGGCCCAGCAGTTTATCGCTGCCTTCATCCCAGGGTATGATCCTGGAGACCCAGGATCAAGTCCCATGTCAGGCATCCCTGCATGGAGCATGCTTCTCCCTCTGCCTGTGTCTCTGCCTTTCTCTCTCATGAATGAATGAATGAATGAATGAATGAATAAATAAATAAATAAATAAATAAATAAATAAATAAATAAAAAAGAAACCCAGGGTTTTCTCCAGCTCCTCTGACTTGGAAGGACTCAACCTTCAAACTCTGCTTCTGCAATGGATCTTATCTTTTCATGGTTTGATGTTAGACTTTGTTAGAATGAGTCTGGAAGAGATGCCTGGGTGGCTCAGCGGTTGAGCATCTGCCTTCAGCTCAGGATGTGATGCCAGAGTCCCAGGATCAAGTCCCACCGTAGACTCTTTGGGTGGAGCCTGCTTCTCCCTCTGCTTACATCTCTGCCTTTTTCTCTCTGTCATGAATAAATAAAATCTTTTTTAAAAAAAGAATGAGTGTAGAATATGCCTTATTCTATTCTTTTTTTTAAAAAGATTTTATTTATTTATTCCTGAGAAACACACAGAGAGAGAGAGGCAGAGACACAGGCAGAATGAGAAGCAGGCTCCATGCAGGGAACCCGACGCGAGACTCGATCCTGGGTCTCCAGGATCATGCCCTGGACCAAAGGTGGCGCTCAACCACTGAGCCACCCGGGCTGCCCCTATGCCTTAGTCTAGAACAGGGTTTGGAACACTACAATCCTTGGACCAAAACTTCCTGTCATCTTTTTTCTGCTTTATTAGACCACGACCATATTCATTCGTTGTGTATGTCTACGGCTGCTTTCACACTACAACAGTAGAGTGAAGAGTTGCAGCAGAGATCAGAGAGACCATAAAGCTTAAAATGTTTAATATTCTTTATATTTTCAGAAAAATTTTGCTGGTCCCCGCTCTGGGTCATGGCCCTTACTCCTAAGGCCGGGGCCTGAGCTGACCCCTGGGAGTCCTGATGAGAGGTCAGGGTGGTTGCCAGACTCAAGCAGGGCCAGGGCGTCAATTCTGCCAGCACTCTTCTTCCACCTGACCCTCTCGTTTGGAGCGGTTGGCCTCTGGTAAGCCTGGGCAGTGTCACCCTGCCCAAGTACAGCCCCTCCCTCACTCGTGACTCACAGAGGACCTCTCCCCAAAGACTTATGAGGTCCCTTACTTCAGAGTTTCCTCCTCTCCAGGGCCTGGCCCCAGGGATTTCTGCTGCTTTAGGTTTGCTGAACTCTAATTTCTGGCTCCTCACTGTAGAGAAGCCACTGTGCTCTTTCAGAGCCTAGCTCTTTGACCAGATGGTTTGATACATGGTCCTGAGGCAGAGGGCAGGGCAACAGTGGGGCTCACTCACAGATGTCCCTTGTCTTGGGCACCACAGCCTTACTGCCTGATGCCCAATACCTGAAAACAGCTGCCTTGTGTACTCCTCTAGTTTTACTGTTACTTTTGTTTGCAGGGCTCATCCAATAAGCATTGAGTTCATCATGGCAGGAATGGGGAGCTCTCCATTTGTTCTTAAACCCATTCCAAGTGAGCTTTTACCCCCACCATTCCACTGGCAACTGCACTTGTCCAGGACGTGAGTGACGTCAGAGTGGCTGAACGCAAGCATCTGACCTCAGTTCCCACCTCTCCTGACCTGTCAGGAATGTCAGACACAGCTAATGACTTCCTCTTTCTTGATCCACTTTCTTTTCTTAGCCCCCAGGACATCACACTGTCCAGTGTTCTTCCCACCTTGACTAGTCTCTCCTCGCTCTCCCTTGCTGGTTCCTCCTCTTCTGAGCAATTGATGCTGGAATGCTGCAGAGCTCTGTCCTTTTCCTTGGTCTTCTCTGTCTTCACTCCTCCTGTTGATTGTTTTATCTGGTCTGGTGGCCTCAAATAAGACCTAACTGTCCATGCCATCCCAATTGATCCTACTGTCCCAGACCCCACCTCCCAAGTTATAGATACAGGTACAACACGTATCTCCAAATTCACATATTCCAGAACTGATCTCCCGATATTCCTTCCACAATACCTATTCCACCCAATGTCTTCTTGATTAACCACAACTCAGTTTTTCCAGTTACATCAAAAAACCTGATGTCATTCTTGATTCTTCTATTTCTCTTGCCCCATATCTAACTCATTTAAAAAAATCCTCTAGGGGTGCCTGGGTGGCTCATGTGGTTAAGTGTCTGCCTTCAGCTCAGGCCATGGGCTCAGCGTCCTGGGATCAAGCACCATGTTGGGTTTCATGCTCAGTAGGGAGTCTGCTTCTCCTTCTCCCTCTGCCCCTCCCCTCGCACGCGCTCTCTCTCATAAATAATAAATAAATAAATAAATAAATGAATAAATAAATAAATAAATAAATAAAATATTTAATTAAAAAGTCCTCTAGGCTCTACTTCAGAAATATATCCAGAATCCAACCCCTCTTCATCACTTCATTACTACCTCACTGGTTCAAGTCACCACTATTTCTTGCCTAGATTATTATGCTACTCTCCTATTTTTAGTGTATGTTCTGCTGAAGTGAGCACATTATGCTACTCTCCTAACTAGCCTCCTAGCTTCTACCTCACCCCTCTACAGACTATAGTCAACTCAATATTCACAATGATTTTTTGAAAATCTAAATCAAGCCATGACCCTACTCTGCTCAAAACTATCCATGGCCCTCTCACTTGGCAATTATTCATTCACTTATTTAAAAAATATATTTATTGTGAGCTTTCTATGGGCCATGCACTATTCTAGGAACTTGTAATATATCAGTGAACAAATCAGTCAAAAGTCTCTACCCTTATAGGGAGAGTCTAGCATTGGGAGTAGCTAATAAATAATGAACATAACAAATAAATTCCACAGTGTATTAGAAGAAAATAACTAGCCACTGAGAAAAGATATAGAGCAGGGTAAAACGAGGTTGGGAATGTGGAGGCCAAGGTAAATCTTTAAACATTAATTAATTCCTTAATTCATTTATTTGTAAGCTCTAGGCCCAATATGGGGTTTGAACCCTGAGATTGAGAGTCTCATGCTCTACCAACTGAGCCAGCCCGTAAATTTTAAATACAATTGTCAAGGTAGACAAGATTGGGAAAGTGATATTTGAGTAGAGACTAGGAGGAGGACAGCTGTGGGGGCTCCTGGAAGAATGGCCCCCAGACAGTGGGAACACACGGAATAAAGGCCAAAGGCAGCAGCAGGCAAGACATGGTCTTAGGAAGAACAAGGACACAGGTGTCTGGGAAGGAGTGACAGAGTTGTGGAGGAGGACGTAGGAGACATAATAGTGGACCTTGTAAGGTGTGCAAAGTATTATAAATACATTGGGTTTTAGTGTGAGTGAGATGGGAACCACTGAAAGATTCTAAAGCAGCGGAATGAGGTAATTTGAATTGATTTAAAAGGATACCTTTAGTTGCAAATCACATATCAGGTAAGCGACTTGTAGCTGGAATGTGGAAAAGCTATTAAGCTCCATATTAAAGGATAAATAACCCAATTTAAAAATGGGCAAAGGTCCGAACAGTTCTTCATGGAGCATATACAAATGGCCAATAAGCACATGAAAAATGCTCAGCATCATTAATCACCAGGGAAATACAACTCAAACCACAATGAGATACTCCTCCATAACCATTAGAATAGCTATAATAATAATAATAATAATAAAAACAGAACAAACAAATGTTGGTAAGGGTGTGGAGAAATTTGAACTCTCAGACATTGCTGGTGGAAATGTAAAATCATACAATGACCTTAGAACAGTGCAGCAGTTTGTCAAAATGTTAAACCTAGAGTTATCATTTGACCCACCAATTTCATTCTTAGCTAATATTCCTAGGAGAAATAAAAACATATGTCTACATGAACCCTTGTACATGAATGTTCACAGCAGCATGATTCATCACAGCCAAAAAGTGGAAACAGCCCAAATGTCCACCAACTGATGAATGGATAAACAAAATGCGGTATATTCATACCAAGTAACATGATCCAGTAATAAAAGGAATGAATCACTGATACAGGCTACAGCATGGATCAGTCTTGAAAACAATGTGCTAAGTGAAAGAAGCCAGTCATATAGGACCACATATTATATGATTCTATTTATATGAAATGCCCAGGCAAATCTGTAGAGACAGAAAGAAGATTAGTTACCTAGGGTTGTAGGGGATGGGGGAATTGGTGGTTATTGTGTTTAGGGGCACAGATTTCTCTTTGAGTAATTAAAATGTTTCAAAATTGATTGTGGTAATAGATACAGTTTTGTCAATCCCCTAGAGGCCATGGAATTGTATACTTTAAATGGGTGAACTGTATTGTAAATGAATAATATCTCAACAAAGCGTTTTTTAATAAAGGATGTCTTTGACCAAGCAAATGAGCAAAGGGGAAAAAAAGAGAGAGAGGCAAACTAAGGAACAGACTCTGAACTGTAGAAAACAAACTGATGGTTACCAGAGGCGAGGTGAGTGAAGGATGGATGAGACAGGTGATAGGATCAGGAATACACTTACTATGGGGTGCCTGGCTGGCTCAGTAGGTAGAGTGTGCAACTCTTGATCTTGGGGTTGTGAGTTTGAGCCCTACATTGGGTGCAGAAATTACTTAAAAACCAAAAATCTTGGGACACCTAGGTGGCTCAGCTGGTTAGGCATCTGACTTCAACTCAGGTCCTGGAATCAAGCCCCACATCGGGCTCCCTACTCAACGGGGAGTCTGCTTGTCCCTCTCCCTCTGCCCCCACCCTGCTCATGCTTTGTCTGTCTCTCTCAAATTAATAAATAAAATATTTTTTTAAAAAAGAAATCTTAAAAAAAAGAGTACACATCATAATGAGCACTGAGTAATGTATAGAATTATTGAATCACTATATTGTACACCTGAAACTAACATAACACTGTACATTACCTATATTGGAATTAAGATTAAAATTAAAATTTTACTACAAAAATAAAAAAGGATGTTTTTGTTGCATTGAGAATAGATATGGGGTAAGGGGCAGAGTTGGAAACAAGAATTTCAGATAGGAGACTAACATTTTGAGGTAGGTAGTGGAAGATTCTGGACTAGTACTCACAGTGGAGATGGTGAAAGGTGTTTAGATTCTAGATGTATTTTGAGGGGAGGGCCACCCAGATTTCCTGATGAAGTGGAGATGAGGCAAGGGGAAAATAGAGGGGTCAAGCATGATCCTGTGCGTCAGTCTAAGCATCTGAACAACCAGAGTTGCTCTTGACTAAGAGGGTGAAGGCTGGAGGCGAAGCATTTTGGGGACAGAATTTTGTCAGATTTCAACACACCAAAAGAGGCTTTGGTAGATATATTTTTCAGATTAAGGAGGTCACCCTCGTCACCTCTGCGTACAAGAGTCATCAAAAAAGTGTTGAATTTCATCAGTTTTTCTGAATTTGAGATGAACCTATATATTTTTTCCTTTAATCTGTTAATGCTGTGAAATACCCTAGTCAATTTTCTCATGTTAAACCTTCATTCTATTCTAGAGACAAAGCTTACAGGATCATAATGCGACTGGATTCTTTTGTTTTCCCAATTGTTATCATTTTTAATATATTGCTGGACTTTGTTTGCTAGCATTTATTTAGGATTTTTGCATTGAGTTTTATAAATCGGATTGGCTTATAATTTTCTCTATTTAAATTGTCCTTGTGTCACAGAATTAGGTGAGTTCCTTTTCAAACTCCCCACCTTTTTTTTCTTTTTTTCTTCTCTGAAATAATTTGTATGAGATACAATATAATCATTCCTTGAATGTTTAGTAGAACTTACCCTAGAAGACAAAGTTAGTGTGCATGTTTGTTGTTATATTTGTTGTATTTCTCTTATGAATACAATGTTAACTACTGACTCAAGAGTTTTTATGGTTATAAGTTAATACACATATTAAGTCATTTTTCAAAACTCCCTATTTTATCTGTTTTTAAAAGTATGGGTAAAAAGTTGTCCACAAAACTCTCTGATTTTTAAAGACTCTGCTGTGCTTGTAGTGATGTTGTTTATTTGCATTTCTCTATTTTTTTTAGATTTTATTTATTTATTCATGAGATACACACACACACAGAGAGAGAGAGGCAGAGACACAGGCAGAGGGAGAAGCAGGCTCCCCACTGGGAGCCCAAAGTGGGATTCAATCTTGGAACTCCAGGATCACAACCTGAGCCAAAGGTAGGTGTTCAACCACTGAGCCACCCAGGGATCCCAAAGACATTATATTTGTTATCCACCTTCCAACAAAGAATACTCCAGGCCTGAGTGGCCATACTCATGAATTTGACAAAGAATTTAAGGGAAAAACAAAACTACCTCCACACAAAGTTTTCTAGAAAACAGAAGAGGCCACTTATCACTTCATTTCATGAGGCCTGTATGCCTCTCCACCAATATCAGACAGAGATCACCAAAAAACTCTGCAGACCAATATTCTTAGTAAAACGTGGACATAGAAAGCAAATTTAAATATATCATGACCAAGTGGGGCTTATTCCAGGAATATCAGATTTGTTTAATATTAGAAAATCCATGATTGGGCAGCCCCCGTGGCACAGCGGTTTAGCGCCGCCTGCAGCCCAGTGCGTGATCCTGGAGACCCTGGATCGGGTCCCATGTCGGGCTCCCTGCATGGAGCCTGCTTCTCCCTCTGCCTGTGTCTCTGCCTCTCTTTCTCTCTGTGTGTCTCTATGAATAAATAAATAAATAAATAAATAAATAAATAAATAAATAATCCTAAAAAAAAAAGAAAATCAGTGATTGCAATGAAGCATATTAGCTGAGCAGGGTAAGCCTAAAACTAGCTCCTCAAGGGATATCCATGTCAAATCCCAGGACCTGTAAAGATGATCTAATTTGGAAAAAGCGTCTTTGAAAATGTGATTTCATTAAGGAACTTCAGATGAAGAGATGATACTGGGTTACCCAGATGGGCCCTACATCCAACGACAGGCAGGTGTCCTTCTAAGAGAAAAGCAGAGGAATATTTGAGATACAGACACAAGGGAAGGAGATGTGAAGACCAAGGCAGAGATTTAATTGATGCAGCTACAAGTCAAGGAACACGTGGGGCCACCAGGAGCTGGAGGAAGCAATGAATGGATCCTCCCCTGGAGCCCTTAGAGGCAGTGTAGCTCTGCTCATACCTTGATTTCAGACTCTGGCCTCCAGAGCTTAAATTCTGTGGTTTGAAGCCACCAAATTTGTGGTCATCTCATTTGTTATGGAAATCTCAGGAAACCTAACACACTGATTAGAAAATAAAAGTTTTATGATCATCTCTTTTGATTTAAAAAAAAACTGACAAAATTCAATAAAAATTCATGATTAAAACAACAACAACAGGATATGACCAAGTACTGCAGGAAAACTCCAGTGATTATCAGCCAAACCTCACTTAGGTAAAGAAACAACACAAAATAGCTTTTCCAGAAATAAAAGCTGTGCATTTATGAGAGTTGTAGAAAGGGAGGGATATCTAGCATACTCAGTATGATTGGTAAACGGGAAATATTGATTCTGGTTACTCTTGATCAGCTTCTTTTTTCTTTATATCTTCTTTCTTTTTCTTTCTTTCTTTCTTTCTTTCTTTCTTTCTTTCTTTCTTTCTTTCTTCTTTCTTTCTTTCTTTCTTTCTTTCTTCTCTTTTTAAAAAGATTTTATTTATTTATTCATGATAGACAGAGAGAGAGAGAGAGAGCAGTAGAGACAGGAAGAGGGAGAGAAGCAGGCTCCATGCCGGGAGCCTGACACGGGACTTGATATCAGGACTCCAGGATCATACACTGGGTCAAAGGCAGGCGCTGAACCACTGAGCCACCCAGGGATCCCTTCTTTCTCTCTTTTTAAGAAAATAAAAATTAGGCTTAATAGTTTTGCATTACAGGCTTGTGATTCATGCTTACTGTAAAGTGGAAGTCAAAGTTGTTTTAGAACTTCAAGCTCAGTAATTTTGAACATTGAAACATTCATCTAGGATGTAATAGCAATGTTCAGTATGGACCGTCACCATTAAAATAATTTTTTGCTTTCTTCTAGTTAGTTATGTTGTAGGAGTGCACCTAAGCAGCAAGCATGTGTAGGTTAAAGCAGTTGTACTTATGTTAAATGCTGCTCTTATATCACAATTCTCTGAAAACTTTGGACGCACATTGAGAAGCATGCTTTCTTGTAAAACTCAAATGTAGGAGCTGTGTCTATGATTCAGAGTGAAAACATTTGGCATGTTTGTTAATTCTAGCTGTTTGGTTTAATACCCTGTAAGGCATATGAGTATACACTTCTACTTTTCTCTTTTAAAGATCTGGGACAGTTTTGAGATGTAATACCAATACTTTAGTAGGAGTTTGGTCATGTCATTTGCATGAGATTCCGAGGCTTTGATTTAAATCTTTCCTTGTATTGCGATTTCTATCAGATATATTGTACTAAGTGAAAGTTGTTAAATAAATCTTCCTTTTAAAAACTGGCGGGGGGGAAGGGGGGAAGAACTCTCAGCAAACTAGAACAGAAGTAGAAGGAAGTACTTCAATCTGGTAAGAGGTATATACAGAAAATCTACAGCTACCATTCCATTTAGTGGTGAAAGATTGAATTATTTCCCCCTGAGATGACAAGCAAGACAGTGCCATCCATTCTCACCTCTTTTTTTTTTTTAAATTAGAGAGAGAGTGTGTATGTGAGTAGGGCAGGAGTTGCAGAGGCAGAGGGAGAGAAAGAATCCTAAGTAGGCTCCACACCCAGCATGGAGCCAAACACAGGGCTTGATCTCATGACCCCGAGATCATGAACTGAGCCAAACTCAAGAATTAGATACTTAACCAACTGAGCCACCCAGACACCCCATTCCAATCATCTTACTTAACATTGTAAAGGCTGTCCTATCCACTGCAACAAAACAGAGACAGGAAATAAAATGCATATAGAAACAGCAAAGGAAAAAGTAAAACTCTATTCACAGATGACATAATTGCCTCTGTGTAAAATCCTATGGAATCTAGAAAAAAGTAGAACTGATATGTGAATTTATCAAGGTTACAGGATATAAGGTCAATAAACAGAAGTAAGTAGTATTTCTATAACTATTGTAGCATTTCTAGTAACGAAAAATTAGAAATTGGGGCACCTGGAGGGCTCAGTGGTTGAGCGTCTGCCTTTGGCTCAGGTCATGATCCTGGGGTCCTGGAATCAAGTCCCACATCAGGCTCCCCACAGGGAACCTGCTTCTCCCTCTGCCTATGTCTCTGCCTATCTCTCTGTGTCTCTCATGAATAAATAAAATATTTTTAAAAATTAGAAATTAAAAAAATTAGAAATTGATACTAATTAATAACATATAAAACAGCATAAAAATGTGAAATATTTAGGAATAAATTTAGCAAAAGATGTGCAAGACTCATACCCTGTAAACCACGAAACATCTCTGAAAAATTAAAGATTCAATAAATAAATGAAAAGAGATGCCGCTATGGTCAAAATGTGTCCTCCCAAATTTCATATATTGAAAGCCTAATGCCTAATATGATGTTATTAGGAAGTGAGGCCTTAGGTCATGAGGGGGTTGCCCTCATAAATGAGATTGGTGCCCTTATAAAGGAGACTCCAGAGAGCTCCTTAGTCCCTTCCTTTGAGGACACAATGAGGAATCTGATTAGAAGAAGGCCCTGCTTGGATTGTGCTGGGATCCTGATTTCAGACTTCCAGCCTTCAAAGCTGTGAGAAATAAACTTCTGTTGCTTATAAGCCACCCAGTCGGTGGTATTTTGTGATAGCAGACCAGATAGACAAAGGCAGATACTTGAAGAACTAGAAGACTCAATATTGCTAGCATGCCCATTTTCCCCAACACTGACCTATGAATTTCATGCCACCACAATCAAAACCCCAGCAGGACTTTTTTTTTTAAGATTTTATTTATTTATTCACGATAGACATAGAGAGAGAGAGAGAGAGAGAGAGAGAGAGAGAGAGGCAGAGACACAGGCAGAGGGAGAAGCAGGCTCCATGCTGGGAGCTCAACGCAGGACTCGATCCCGGGACTCCAGAATTGCACCCTGGGCCAAAGGCAGGCGCTAAACCACTGAGCCACTCAGGGATTCCCCCTCAGCAGGACTTTTTAAAAGAAACACACAAGCTGCATGAAGAATGTGTGTGAAAAGTAAGGGACCAATAAATGCCAGAAGGTCATAGATCGATCGATCTATTATCTAAATATCTATCTATCATCTATCTATCTATCTATCTATCTATCTATCTATCTATCTATCATCTATTTATCTACTTACCTATCTCTATCATATCTATCTCTATCTCTATACCTATCTATCTATAGTTTATGTATGTAATGTCCTTGAGAACAATTATGTTATGGACTCAATTGCGCCCCTTATTCATAGTTAAAGCCCTAACTCCCATGTGATTGTGTTTAGAGATGAGATGTAATTAAGGTTTAATGAGGTCATAAGGCTGGGGTTTTAATCCCATATGCCTGGTGTCTTTACAAGAGGAGAAAGAGACACCAGGGAGGTGCATGCACGGAGAAAAGGCCATGTGAGGACACAGTAAGAAGGTGGCCATCTGCAAGCCAATGAGAGACCCAGAGAGAACCAATGAGGTGAACCCAACCTTGGCTGTCACCTTGATCTTGGAGTTCCAGCCTCTAGAACTGTGAGAAATAAGTTTCAGTGGTTTAAATCATCCAGTCTAGATCACCCTAGAAGACAAATACAAGTTACAATGCCTGCTAATTCCAATGTTTTGTTTATCTTGAGGTCAGTTTCCACTGGTTGTTTTTATTTGAGAGTAGGTCACATTTTCCTGTACCCTTGTACATCTAGTAACACTGAGTGGTGAATGATAGAGTGCAGAGACTCTGAATTCTGTTATCTTCCTCCAAAGAGTATTGGTAATTTTTTAGCAGTCATTCAACTTGGCTGGAATGTCTTCCAAATTCTGTCTTCCCGTAGTGAGCAGCAGCTAAAACCTTAGGTCAGTTATTTCACCCTTGGATTGGCACCATATGCATTTGTTGTTTATGAGTCAGCCAGAGATTTGGGCTGTTTATACCCAAAACCCAGAGCACTCTGTTTCTGTTCTTTCTAGGTTATCTCTCAATGACTTATGGGACAATATTAAGTTGTCTAAGATATAAGGAATTAGAGTCCTAGAAGTTGAGGTGAAAGAAAATGGACAGAAAAAATTTTTTTTGAAGAAATAATGGATAGAATTTCCCCATATTTGGAGACATACACTTGTAGATTCAAAAAACACAGAAACTCCCAAGCTAGATAAACACAAAGAAAACTGCTGAAAACCACAGACAAAGAGATAATCTTGAAAAGTGAAGAAAAGTGACATGATAGATACAGACAAGGACCTTCCCTCAAAGTTCTTAAGGGGGAAAAAATCTGCCAACTCCAAATTCTGTATTCAGTGAAAATCTCCTTCAATATTTAAGATGAAGTACACATTTTCAGGTAAAAATAAAAGAATCTATTCCAGTAAACCTTTGCTATAGGCATGCTAAATGAAGACCTGTAGACTGAAGAGAAATTACACTACTTGGAAAATTGAATTTTCAGGAAGAAAGGAATAATACTGAAAACAGTAAATACATGGGTAAAATTTTTCGTGTTAATTTTGTTGAAATATGTATATTTAAAGCAAACTCAAGGGACTGGATGGTAAGGATTACGATGGATGTAGATATAATATATATGACAGCTATAGCATTAAGGGTGGCAGTAAGGAGTAAATGGACCTCTATAAGAATTCTACATTTTGAGCACAGTAGTGTGACATTATCTCTAAGCAGACGAGAAGAAATTAAGGATGTACATTGCTATCCTTAGAGCAATTACTAAAGAAATGCTGCACAGAAATATTGCTAAAAATATTCAATTAATGCAGAAGGAGGCAGGAAAGAGGAGATGCTGGAACAAAAGTAGAGTAGACAAATTAAATAGTAAAATGGTAAACTTCATTCCAACTTCCAACCATAGAAATAACTACATTATTTGTTAGCAAACTAAACACTTCAATTAAAAGGCAAAATAGTCAACATGGATTTAAAAATTTTTATTTATTTTTATTTTCAAGTGTGGGGCTTGAACTCATGACCCTGAGATCAAGACCTTAGCTGAGATCAAGAGCTGGACGCTTGACTGACTGAGCCACCCAGGTGCCCCAACATGGATTTTTTTAAAAAGCAATATCCAATGATATGCTGTCTATGAAAGATTGACTTTATATACAAAGACATAGGTTGAAAGTGAATAGAAAATTGTATCATACAAGCAGTAGACATAAGGCTGCAGTGGTTATATTTATAGCAGATAAAATTAATTTCAAGAGAGCATGGGTGGCTCAGTGGTTGAGCGTCTACCTTCAGCTCAGGGCATGAGCCTGGGGTCCTGGGATCGAGTCCTGCACCCAGCTCCCCTCAGCCTGCTTCTCTCTCTGCCTATATCTCTGCCTCTCTCTCCGTGTCTCTCATGAATGAATGGGCAAAATCTTTTTTAAAAATTAATTTCAAGATACAAATGATTACCAGAAAAAAAGGAGGGACATTTCTTTAAAGATTTTATTTATTTATTTATTCATGAGAGATACAGAGACAGAGAGAGGCAGAGACACAGACAGAGGGAGAAGCAGGCTCCATGCAGGGAGCCTGACGTGGGACTTGATCCCAGGTTTCCAGGATCATGCCCTGGGCCGAAGGCAGCACTAAACTGCTGAGCCACCTGGGCTGCCCAGGAGGGACATTTCATAGTGATTCGAGGGCCAACTCATCAGGAAGATATAACAATAAAAAATATGCACGTGTTCATTTAAGACTTCCACTTGAAAATGGCAAACCAAACATACGCATTTGGTTCTACTCCCTCAAAACACCCTATTAAAATGATACTAAAAACATAGCTTATTATAAAATATTCCAAGCCTACAAAAAATATAATGAATTCCCACTTACCCATCACTTAGATTTAACACTTATTTACATCATGCTATATTTGTTTCTCCTTTTTCTTCCCTTTGAAGTATCTTAAAGTAAATTTAGTTTTTCAAAATTTTAAGTGGTGGCATCTCACCCAGTGCAGGAATTTTAAAAAATTAAAAAGGCATATGAAACTTTTAGGAAAAAATAGGAGAGAAAATATTTGTGACCTTGAGTTAGTCAAAAAGTTCATATGTATGACAACAAAAGCACAAGCATAAATGAAAACATCAAAATAAATAAATAAATAAATAAATAAATAAATAAATAAATAAATAAAATTTAAAAATGAAAGCAAACAAACAAATAAATAGAAAATAAAATAAATAAATGAAAACATCAATCAATTGGACCTCATCAAAATAAAAATCTTTTGGGGGTGCCTGGCTGGCTCAGTTGGTGAAGAACACAACTCTTGATCTCAGGGTGGTAACTTCAAGCTTCATGTTGAGCCTGGAGCCTACTTAAAAAAAATCTTTTGTTCTTCAAAAAATACCACTTTCAGAAAATGGAAAGGCAAGTCCATACTGGGAGAAAATATTTCCAAAACACTTATCTGTCAAAGGACTTGTATCCAGAATACACAAAGAATTCTAACAACTGAATAGGAAGAGAGGGCAGCCAGGGTGGCTCAGTGGTTTAGCACCGCCTTCACCCCAAGGTGTGATCCTGGAGACTCGGAATCAAGTCCCACGTTGGGCTCCCTGCATGGAGCCTGCTTCTCCCTCTGCCTGTGTCTCTGCCGCTCTCTCTCTCTCTGTGTCTCTCATGAATAAATAAATAAATAATCCTTAAAAATTATAAAATAAAAAGAATGAATAGGAAGAGAAACAATCTAATAAAAAAAAAAGGAGGAAACACAGACCTCAGAGTACGAATACCAGGCTGTTCTAAAAAAGGGGGGAGGGGGAGATTTGATTAGACATTTCACTAAAGATATTATATAAGGAGTAAACGAGCACATGAAAAGATACTCAAAATCATTAATCATTATGGAGTGCAAATTAAAACCACAAAAAGATAATAATTCATACACACTAGAATGGCTACAGTAAAAAACAAGGAACAAAACAACAACCAGATAATAACAAATGTTGGCAAGAATGTAGAGAAACAGGACACATGCATTGCTTGTGGGAATATACAATGATGTAGCCACTTTGGAAAAACAGTTTGGCCATTTAGTAAAAATTAAATATATTCTTGGATATGTTTAGTCAGAAGTACAATCAACAAAAAGAAAAAAAATGGATAAATTGTACTTCACCAGACAGCCCAGGTGGCTAGTGGTTTAGTGCTGCCTTCAGTCCAGCAATTGACTGTGTGATCCTGGAGACGCCGGATGGAGTCCCACGTTGGGCTCCCTGCATGGAGCCTGCTTCTCCCTCTGCCTGTGTCTCTGCCTCTCTCTCTCTCTCTCTCTGTTTCTCATGAATAAATAAATAAAATCTTTTAAAAAAAATGTACTTCACCAAAACTGAAAACTTTCATGCATAAAGAACATTATCAACAGAGTGAAAGGCAAACTACAGATTGGGAGAAAATATTTGCAAATCATTTATCTAATAATTGATTAATATCCAGAATATAGAAAGAAATCCTGAAACTCAACAACAAGAAAACAAACAACCCAGTTAAGAAATGGGCAAAGGACTCAAATAGACATTTCTCCAAAAGAAGTTACATAAATAGGCAATAAACACATGAAACCATGCTCCATATCACTATGAATTGGCAAATGCAAATCAAAACCACAATGAGATACCATTTCACACCCTTAGGATAGCATGTGCACACACACACACACACACATACACTCACTGAAAAACAAGAGGATGTGGAGAAATTGAAAATTTTGTGCAGTATTGCTGTTAAGAATGTAAAATGGTACAGCTACTATGGAAAACAGTATGGTGTTTGTTTCAAAAATTCAAAAAGACCTACCATATGATCCATCATTCCACTACTGTGTATATACACTAAAGAAGCCAAAGTAGAGACTCAAATAGATATTTGTACACCCATGTTCATAGCAGTATTATTTGCAATAGCTAAAATGTGGAAGCAACCCAAAGGCCCATTGACAGATGAATGGACAAATAAAATGTGGCATATACATACAATGGGATATTAGTAAGTCTTAAAAAGGAACTAAATTCTGACGAGTGCTACAACATGGGTGGACCCTGAAGATATGCTCAGTGAGATAAGCCAGATACAATGGGACAAATATGGTATTCTACTTACATGATGGACCTAGAACATCAAGTATACAGAGACAGAGAGTAGAATAGTGGTTACTAGGCTGAGGGGGGTGGGGAATGGAAGTTACTGTTTAAGGGGTACAGAGTTTCAGTTTGGGATGATGAAAAAGTTTGGAGATGAATAGTAGTGAAATAAAAACATGTATCTGCACACAGTCTTACACACAAATACTTAGCAACATTATTCATAATAGTCTCCAATTGGAAACTACTTAAAGGTTCATCAGCTGGACAAAATGGAGTGTATCCAAACAATGGACCATTATTTGGCAATAAAAGAGAGTGAATTATAGATGTATGCTATGACATGAGTGAAACTCAAAAATATCATGGTAAGTTAGAGAAGCCAGGTGTTGTTTAGGGTCCAGAAGAGGGTCATTGGACTGGAGAGCAAAAAATACAGGAAGAGCAAAGCTCTGATGTTGAAAACAAAGGGACTAAGTTAAAGGTTATAGACTAATGAGGAGATACTGACCTTCTCCCCCAACACAAATTCCATGATAGTGGCAGTCAGGCTTAGACCCCCAGGCAGGAGATGGAAATCTGACCAGTCCTCAAGATAACAGATCTGAAGATGTTTACAGCTGGGTTCTGCTTGCAATAGTTCCAGCCCATTCAATAACAGCGAATGTGACAAGGCCCTCCCATATGCACAGAGCTTCCGATCTGCTTCTTAGTAACTCCCTCCCAAACAACAGTGGTTGATCAAATGTCATTAGACTCAAGAAAATCATCTTATAATTGCACCACCCCTACAAGAAAACCAAGCAAGCAAAGCATACAAAGAGAATGCCTTGGAGGGAATACAGACCATGCAGAGAGAAGGAAAAACAGCATGCTAACGAAAAGAGATTGCATTGCATTTTTATTATTTTTTAAAATTTATTTATTCATGAGAGACACACAGAGAGAGGCAGAGACATAGGCAGAGAGAGAAGCAGGGTCCCTGCAAGGAGCACAGTGTGGGACTCGATCCCGGATCCTGGGATCATTCCCTGAGCCAAAGGCAGATGCTCAATTGCTGAGCCACACAGGCATCCCAGAGATTGTATTTTTAAAAGAAACATTCAAAGAACACAAAAAAAACTATTTAATTTTTAAAAAGATTTTATTCATTTATTCATGACACAGAGAGAGAGAGAGAGAGAGAGAGGCAGAGACACAGGCAAAGGGAGAAGCAGGCTCCATGCAAGGAACCCGATGTGGGACTCGATCCTGGGACTCCAGGATCACGCCCTGGGCCGAAGGCAGGCACCAAGGGCTCAATTTCTGAGCCACCCAGGGATCCCCAAATGAACAATTTTAAATGGAAAGGTTGGAGGTGATAAAAAATGAAAGAGAGAGAGAGAGAGAGAAAGAAAGAAAGAAAGAAAGAAAGAAAGAAAGAAAGAAAGAAAGAAAGAAAGAAGAAAGAAAGAAGAAGAAAGAAAGAAAGAAAGAAAGAAAGAAAGAGAAAGAAAGAAAGGCAGATAAGAAGAGAGAAAAGGAAGAAAGAAAAGGAAAACAAGAGAGAAAAAATCTAAGAAAATTAGAGAACTTACCAGAAGGTCCAACATACAACCAATCAGAGCTCTAGAAAGAAAGAACCAGAAAGTGGCAGAGAGAAAACCATCCAAGAAATAACTCAAGGAAATTTCCCAGAATGGATGGACACAAATCACCAGATGGGAGGACACCCACTACTACCTAGGGTCAAGCCCACTCCTAACACTTGTAGGGTTTGGAGCAGGAATAAGTGGAGGCCTATATGCCATACATATACATTTTAAAGTAATAAATGAAGCTAACAAACGAGTAAGTCAATATGTTCTATCCTCCTACCTTGATAAATATACCTGCGAAACTACCCAGAAGTCCAGGTTTTGAAATAGAACACTCAGGTCATTTGGAGTTCTTCTCCAGAAAATGGAGGCGTGTGAGAGCTGGGCCCTGATGACATCCTTCATGCACTCCCTTTCTCATCTAACTCCTGGATCTGTCCCTCACCATGAAGAGCCCTCCAGTGCATGCATGTGGACATTCCAAGCTCCATCCTTGTCTCCCACAAAGAGCTGTTGCTTGGCTACTCCATAAAAGTATGGGGGAAACCATAGGGTGGTCTGTCCTCAGGAAAGATGTAGGAAGGGTACCTGCATGGGGCCTAGAAGTGAGATTTAGGCTTTTGGGGCAAGGAATTCCAGGTATGTGTCTAGGTCATCGTCAGGGCATGGGTACTTAGTTGGCTGATGGGTGAAAAGATACCCACACCAAGGCACATCATTGTGAAATTTCAGAACATGGAGAGAAAGAGAATATTCTAAAACTTGTAGAGAGAGGGGGAATGGGTTTCATACAAAGAGCCGCCATTAGTAGAATGACAATGGACTTCTTAACAGAAATACTAGAAACTAGAAGACAAGGGGGCAATGCTTTAAAAATTCTGGGGGAAGTGTCTTCTCACCTAGAAGTCTATAGCCAGCCAAACTTTCAATTAAGTGTGAGTATTGAATAAAGGCAGTTTCAGGCACACAGACTTACTCCTTGTGCATCTCTTTGGAAGCTACTGGTGTACGTGCCACACTCAAATCAGAAAGTAAGCCAGGAGGGAGAGGACCTAGTGGACCCAGAGGACCCAGTGAAATGAGAGGCCCACTCCAGAGGGAAGTGAAGGCTCCCCAGGGTGGGTGTCCTCATTTTCTGTTGCTGTGTAACAGTTATGCCCACTGTCCTCCCATCCCCACAGGTCAGAAGTCAGTGGAGGGCTTGGCTGGGTTCTCTGTCTGGGGTCTTTCAAGGCTGAAATCAAGGTGTTCACTGTGACACAGTCTCACCTGAAGGGTCTGGGGAAGGATCCACCTCCAAGACCACTCAGGTTATTGGTGGAATCTGGTTCCTTGTGGTTGTAGGACTGAAGGCCCCACTGTCTTGCTGGATGTTGTTAGCTCTTGAGGATCGCTCTTAGGTCTTTATCCTGTGATCCCTTCCATCTCAGCAAAGATAACATCCCTAAAGGGAGACTCCATACTTGAAATACTTCTGATACCAAATGCGTACATTTTCCACACCAAGCAATTCTCCAGGTGTCTGTGGACACCAACTGGGTGTCCTCTAATTTAACTGAGTTCTGACACTATCTACAGGGCTGCCTATACTTCTGATGCCAATCACAGTTATTGGGTCCCTGGGTTATGCACACTTCTGTTCAACGTGGCTACAAATAGAGTCTCCCCAAACCCCCCTTCTTGGTTTAGATAATTTGCCATGATGGCTCACTGAACTCAGGGAAACACTGCTTACTATTACTAGTTTGTTATAAAGGATATTATAAAGGACACAAAGGCACAGCCAGATAAAGAGGTACACAGAGTGAGGTCTGGAAGGGTCCTGAGCACAGGAGCTTCTCTCTGTGGGGATTGGGGTGCACCACCCTCCCAGCACACGAATGTACTGATCATCCCGGAAGCTCTCAGAATCTCGTTGTTTAGGTTTTATGGAGGCCATGGAGGATTAACTCCATTTGCAGTCCTGAGCCCCACCTCCTCTCTGGAGGTCATGGGACTAGAGGGCTGACGATTCCAACCCTTTCACCACATAGTTGATTCCTCAGGTGACCAGACTAGCCCCGTTCTGAAACTATCTTGGGGTCCACCTAGAGTCAGTGCATTAGCACAGACTCAAGTGTGGTCGAAAGGGCTTTGTGATGAATAGCCACAGATGTTCCCGTCACCTGTCACCCAGGAAATTACAAGGGTTTTAAGAGCTCTGCACCAGGGCCAGGGCAGGAAGACCAAATATGTGTTTCTTAGTACACCACGATCTCACAGTCCAGCATCTGGAGGCCTTTCACTCAGAATCGTCTGATTAAAAAAAAAAAAAAAAAAAAAAAAAGAATTGTCCAATTTCCTCTTCTACCACCTGCGAGAAAAACCCTCTGCTTGGACAGAACATGTGTGATTAGATTGGCTCACCTGGAAAGTTTCCCTATTTTAAGGTCAACTGATGAGAAGCCTTGTTTCTTTGCCAACATCCCTTTGACATGTAACATCACAGTCACAGAAGTGACATCTCAACATCAGCACAGGTTCTGTCCGCACTCAGGGGAGAGCATCACCCGAGGGCCAGGCTCACGGGGTCATTCTCGGAGTGGAAGGGCACCCAGGGGGGCAGCCCGACCTCTGGAGATGGGGTGGGGTCCATGGTGGGAGGAGGGAGACCCCTTCGAGACGAAACTGACTTCAAAAATGTGTTTAAATGTATTGAGAGATGTTTTTCCTCCTGGGGAGAGTTTGTGTTGTATTGTGGGTAACACCAAAGGCAGCAAAGCCAAAAAACAAGACAAAACACTGGACAATTAACGTTTTCCCAGAAAACAAAATGTTGCTCAGGAATAGCAGGGAACCATGGCACCTGTGAGGCTCAGAGTCAGGATAGTGCGACCGGCACGATTCTGTGAAACCCCAGCCTCCTTCTAACCGGGCCCCAGCTTTCCCCGGCGGATAAGGCCAGGGAACCTGTGTCGGAGGGAGAGTGGGACACTTGTCTTCCTCCAGACAAACCGTCTCTAAAAGCTGAGAACGAGGAGCGTGAGCCTGTTGTTTGCAGACAGGGAGGTAAATAGTGGGGGGAAACCAGCTAGGACAGTTAAAAGGGAGGTGTTTGGGCAGGGAATGTTTTTTTTTTTTTTTTTGTAATGAGTCTTGTAAAATTCCTTTACTCCTTAAGTATATCTTTGATAAAAAGTAAAAACGTAAAGAGAGAACACTTTAGAAAATGGACACACCCAGGCTCCTGAAGGGGTGCTGCTCTCCTTAACCTGGGGCATCCCCCACCTGTGGCGTCCGTGCCGGGGACCCCCCAGTGCTCAGCCTTCTCCAAGGCCTGCATCTGTGCAGCCACATGCTTGCCCCCAGCCGACCCCAGCGCCTTCAGCTCCACCTGTCCCACCAGGCCGCCCCCCCACCAAAAGCCGCCCCCAAACCTGCTCCAGTGTGGGGCTCAGCACATCTGCCCCAGTGTTCAGCCTATGACCGGGTGGCATTCCCAGCTTGTCCTTCCCCTTCAGCGGCGCTGAAGCAGCCTCATCTCCAGCGCTCGGCTCCAATCTGCACTTAGAGTCTGTGCGGTTGTCTCATCTGATTCACTCCTGTTCATCCCATGCACCACTTCCAGAAGATCCTTCAAACTAAAATATATATAAATAGAAATGGGGTTTAAAAGTCCCTCCAGCTTGGGACGCCTGTGTGGCTCAGTGGTTGAATGTCTGCTTTCGGCTCAGGGCGTGATCCCAAGATTCTGGGATCGAGTCTTACATTGGGTTCCTTGCAGGGAGCCTGCTTCTCCCTCTGCCTGTGTCTCTGCCTCTCTCTGTGTGTCTCTCATGAATAAATAAATAAATAATCTTGAAATAAATAAATAAAAGTCCCTCCAGCTTTTCTGGTTGCCTGCAGGATAAGATCTAAAATTCTAAGCACAGAATACAAGGCCCTGGCCACCTGCCTCCTGACGTCCTCAACCACCGTCCCGATGTAAGTTCTGTGCCAGTCCTTACCCAACGGCCTACAGCCCCCCATCCGCCATCCTCCTGAAACCATGCTGGACAAAATGGGTCCATTTTGCATTTGTGCATTCCCTCTCCCAGTTTCTTCTGTGGCGATGTCCTCCCCACGTGCCCAACACATTCTTGCTGTTCTCGAAGGTTTAAGGCGGCAATCACGGCCCTATGGTGCAGACCCCACAGGGGAGCCAGGCGGCCAGGCCTCCACACTCTGCCTCCAGGCCACAGTCCGTCTGGAGCTCTGCAGCCACCTCACTCACCACCCTCCCGACCCTCGGCTATTCTCAGAATCAGAGAAAGGGCTTCCTTGTAAAGCCTGGCGGAGAATGCTTGCTGGAGAAATGAGGAAGGAGATGTTGTGTTTGGGAAACTCTCTTCCATTAGGATTCTTCTAGTTGCAAGCCACAGGACGCTTTCTCAAACCGTCTTAACCAAAGGGAAGTTATGGGCTGAAAAGTCAAGTTGAAAAATCCAGGCGGGGCTGACTTCAGTGGCCTGTGACCCCCACTCAGACGGGCCCTTGCTTGGGGGTAATGGTCTGCTGTCACTGTACTGCAATTCTTGATAATGCCTTTGAACTTGTGTTTTGTAAGTGAAGTCTGGTGGGGCAACAGAGCACGCAGGCAGGTGGAGGAGGCGTGCATAAATGCACACCTGCTATTCCTTGACGCTCGTTCACATGGCATGGAGAGGCCCCAGGAGCACAGAATTCTGGGGACCCATAATGTCTGGGAGCTCGGCAAGACTCAAAGTCAACAGAAGGTAAGCATTTAGCATCTGTGACTGAGTAACTTGAGGGGGTGGCTCTGACACCCCCAAGAAAACCAGAACCTGCTTCCAACCCAGAAGAAGGCACTGATGCTCTAAGAAATGGGACAGCCAAGGAACCCGGTCCTACCTTTCTCACCTGAGTGTTACGTCACTACACCCGTCAGCTAATGACACTGAAAATGCTGATGTCGTAGGGAACAGTCCCCCATGGTCCCTTGCTTCTAGTCCTTCCTCACACAGCAGTAAGCTGAAGGCCACATTTGGTAGAATGTGCTCCTATCGAAAAGTGAAATAGAGACCACTGAATTAACTTTGTTCACATTTCTGCTGTTCTGGTAAGAATCAAACACACATGCAGGTGCCGTGCTACGCAACACAAACTGCGTACCTCGGTAATTCCACGTACAGGTTAAATGCTCTGCTGTTTGAATTTAAAACTGTCATTGCCCATGTAAAGCTGGACAGCAAAATCCAAACTAATAATTTAAAATTTTAATTTCTCTTGGCTTAGAATGACATTAAACAGCACGTTTAAAAATGCCACGAGAAGTTGACAGAGGCCACAGAAGAGAGAAAAAAAACACACCTTTCTTTTATAATACTTCTCATGGTACTTTGCTCCTGCGTTTGGAACAAGAGGCCCCACAGGGGACGTAGCCAGGTCTGAGTCCACAGGTAGAACTGGCTTCAGACACCCCAGGCTTCAAGATTTCAAATCACACAATCAAAACTTGGCTTCTCTCTGCCCCTCAGCCTGGGCCCCTTTGGTCGCCGGTCTCAGGCGGCTGCAGGACAGTGGTGGCAGGAGGCTCCTTCCTAGAAGTCCCAGCAAAAGCTTGAGTCCGATGGGCTTCATGCCCTTCCTGAACCCACCACTCCTCTCAGGAGGTGAGATGTCTGGGTGGGTTTCACCCCCATTTACTCAGCCTCACCTGCACTGAGAATGGGAGATAGAAATCAGGCAACAGCAGCCAGAGGAGCAAGAACGTTTAAGTCCAGAACACAGTTCTGTGTACCCCCTCCCGGATGCCCGACAGCCACACATGCCCTCTGCCCTTACTTTCCCTCTTTCCTGCAAAGATGCATTTGCCTATATTCATAGAATGCGTTTACTCTCTCCCCCAGGGGAGACAACTCAATATTTTCCCCGTCACAGTATCCCTCTCTAAGACTGTAAGCTCAGGGAGATGCGCTGACCTGTCCGTTAGATCTGGGGGGGAGGTCCTCATGGTCTGGGCTACCTCTGGCTGAGTGAAGAATTTGACCAGCTCCAGCACACGGAGGAATAGGGCATCCTAGCAGGATATCGGTAAAACCATCCCAAATAACCCTCAGCTGGCAAGGGGAGGTTGGGAAAGAGCGGTCACCGGGGCAGGGCACACACATTCTGACATCCAGGATAGCAAGGGGCCCTCGCCCTGACCGTAGAGCAAGCCCCGGCCCCGGCCACACGGTCTGGCCCTGACACCCCTGTTCTGCTCTGTGCGAGGATCGGCCACAGTCTTTGCTCTCTCAGACCCCTGGTTGTGGGGTCTGTCGTGGAAACATCTGAGTTGGGTTTTGGGGAGAACACAGCTTCTGGAGGCTGCGTGTCTCTGCCAGCCCATTCCTTACTGGCATGAGAGACTCCATACAACGTAAGTGGAGACCTACTCTTGTTCAACAGATCTGGGTTTTTTTTCTGCAGAGACCCTGAAGGTCAGGCTCAGCATGCTGTCTACTGGCTTCCTGCCACTTCTACAGGTGAGAGCAACTGGAGCCCGAGACCCAGTCAAGACAGAGGCTGTGGATAGGACAGGTGGCCTGGGAATGTCAGGTTCCTAGCACCGGGCTTCCCAGTTTGGCCTCCACCTCAGGACCTCAGTGTCTGCGGTCTGCTGCCTGCTGGGCCAGTGTCACCATCTTGGCTGCCGCCTACAAGTGGGTTCCTGCCATGTGGAAAATGGAAAGCCGAGTTTCCGAGGTGGGCAGCCCTGCTCTCTGCGCGCAGGCTGCATGCCAGCGATGTCTTTACACAAAGAGTGACCTTGCACAGACCAAAGCTGAGAAGCAGCCATGCACTGAGGAGCGTGAGTCACTTAATCCTCTGCATCTGGGTCAAAAAAAATAGAGGGGTCGGAAGAAAGACTAGCAACAAACACAGTCGTGTGTCACTTGCATAATTTTAGAAAATGAAGTGTTTTAATAGTCATGAGAAAAACTCCATGACCAAAGAAACCATCGTCAGTCAAGGATTAAAATGTAACTGAACATCAGCAGCGTTAAGGAGACTCCTACCGTGTGGCGAGGCCTGCAGCGGGTTGACTGAAGATGCTGGGTGGGGCCGAGCTCTGTTCGGCCACCACTGGGACCCCAGCAGGGCCCGTGGAGCCAGCAAAAGCCCAGGAGATGGAACATTGTGGGGAGTCCAGCTGCGAGCAAACTCGTGCAGCAAGATTCTCCTGATTCAACCCCAGGTGCCGTGCGTAATCCTTGCTGCGTAACACGCCATCAGGCATCTGTGGCCAACGTATGCTGTGAGCGATGTTGTTGCCAGGTCACCAAGCATTTCCATGGTCAACCATGGGGATGGATCGGGTTAGAGATCAGGAATTTGTGAGGTGGCCCCTCGTAAGTTCCTGTGACTATGAGCCAGTGAGACTCAGGCCTCTGCCTCCCAACCCCACGCAGGTGACCCCTGAGCCTCATGCTGACAGGCAGGCCTGCCCCCCATGGGTGAGACGGGCTCAAGGTGGATACCGAGATCCACGTCATACTTGGATCAGGGTGACACAGCCCTCTTCCCTTGTAGTGAGGGAGCCCCCTGCCCCTGGTTGGCCTCAGAGTGGTGAGGGCTGCAGGGACATCTCGATGAGTCTCCCCCACTCACCCCTTCAGGAGTGAAGACCTGGCTTCCCAGCTGCTGGGAATGCTCCGGGGATTGCCCTGACTGAGGAGGCCAGCCTTCCTGGATGCCTGCCTCCAAGACCCCGACTCTCCCAGGCCTGCACAGGAGCACCCCAACAAGCCTCCTGCACACTCACCTTGTCTCCGAGTCTGCTTCCTAGCAGCCCAGACTTGACAACAGCACGTGAGTGACTTTCCGGTAACTGCCTGGCAAATGACCGCAAGCCGGGCGGCTTAAAACAACAGAAATTTATTCTCTCAATCTGGAGTCCAGAAGGCTGAAATAGGAACTGCAGGGCCCTGCTCCCTCCAGAGGTTCAAGGGGAGGATCCTTCCTCACCTCCTCTAGCTCCCGGTGGCTCCTGGCGTCCCTTGGTCTGTGGCCAGGTCACCCCAATCCCGGCCTCGGTCCTCACATCTTCACGTGGCCCCTCCCTGCATGTCTCATCTCCCCTACCCTCTCTTACAAGGACCCTTGTCATTGGATTTAGGGCCCATTTGGATAATCCAGAAGGACCTCATCTTGAGATTCTTATTTTAATGATGTCTGCGGAGAACCTCACTCCAAATCCAGTCACATTCTTAGATTCCAAGTGGACGTATATTTGGGAGGCCACAATCGAACCCACTGCATCAGTATGGCTTCCATTTCCATGGCAACAGCAGGAGAAACCGTGAGCTCCCAAGAGGGCAAGGGTCTCTGATGCATGTGTTCCAGCCTCCAGGGGAGACATTTCCCACCTGTCACACCCCTCCAGCACAGGTGAGCCAGGGGAGGTCACTAGTGGTCAGAGGAAAGGGAGCAGACGGGACAATTTGGACATCTTTTGAAACTTCTCCTTTAGAAGAAAGGAAGAATAATCATTTTTTAGTGGAGCTGTTAGAATGAAAGCTCAAAAGGCTTTGGTGGGGTCCAAGCCAGTCTGAGCGATGTTGCCCGCTAATGTGACCCTGAGATTTCCAGCTGGGAGACACCAGGTTCCACTGGTAAATCCAATCACTTTTCCTGGGGAATGTGCTGCTTAAGGACATTGTTAGCCATGTCCCTTGGATGTTTTCTGGTCAATCTGTGCTGTGATTTCCTAGACTGGGGTCTCATTTGGGCAAGTCCTCATTTGGATTCTGGCCCTTCTGCTCTTGTCCAGGGAGCCCAAGGTGCTTTGGAGGGAAACATGGATCTGGGATGGGAGGTGATGCCAGAGGCCTCCAGACCTCGTTCCTTCTGGGGAAGCCAGGGATGTGTCCCAGGACCACAGTCATGGGAGGGCAGCACCCGAGGAGGGCAAACCCCTTCAGAGGGAACAGAGGATGGTTGTTGAGAGTGAAGTGTGAGCTGTGTGCAGGGTGGGGGGTGCTCTGCTAATAGGTGGCTCCCAGAAAACCCAGTTTCTGAAGATGTAAGGATGGGAGGTGCTCCCCATGACACTGTGGGTTCAGGGGCTTGGAGAAACCATGTGAGGAGTCTTGAGTTCAGCCCGGAACTTGCAGCTCCAGGCCTGTTAGGTGAGGCCATGCTTGCCATCCCCTCCCGGGGTGTCATGGGGCCCAGTGAGATGACAGAGATGGAGTCAGGGCAAGCTGGGTTTTGGATGCAGGCAGGGCTGGGTGGCTCCTCTGCAGGCTTTGCCACCCACTAGCAGGGTGACTTTGGGCACATGGGGTGCCCAGAGCCCTGTTTCTACTGCTGGAATGTGGGAAGCATCACAGGAACATCACCGAATGGCAGTCATGGGAGCAATTAGCTCAGTGCTGGGCCCTCACTGAGGGCTCCGCTCACGAATTCTTCCCCTCCCTGAGGGCCACTGGCTACACAGGAGAACTCCATGGGAGTCTTCATGTCCTGGGTGGCTGCAGGGTGCCCAGGTCGAGCCAGGAACTCACGAGGGATGCCTTGATCATCATCTCACTGCAGGTTCACGGTTTTCCTCACTCTGAGGCACATGGAGTGTAACAACTTGCCTAAGGCTACCGCCTGCTCAGGCCACCGAGTCCTGTCTACCCCGGATTCTAAGGATCGTGATCGTGCTTGGTGCACAAGACTCATGACACACAGAAGCCCTTAACATGCCGTACACGTGGTTGTGTGTGTTCATGCACAGATGCATAGCCCATCTTTGAGGTAAGTAGAAAATGCTTAGCAGCAGAGAGCCGAGGAGCAGGGGATGTGCTGGCTGGCGCAGGGATCAGAGAGCAAAGCTCCATCACTAGTTCTCGCGCAGAGGAATTAGATGCTCTCTAGGGGTTTGACTTCCCCGTAGGAGGTGGAGCCTGGACAAGGATCCAGGACTTCTGCGCCTCTGGGCACACTCTTCTGCTACCTGGTGGCCTCTTCTTCCCTTTAAGTCCTTCTGGTCCTCATGCCACTTCTCTCTACCACCTCCATGTGTCCTGGCACATGTGCAGCCACAAACTAGGGGTGCCTTTGTCTCTCCTCTACCTCTCCTAGTACTCTAGATTAGCCCACAGCTCAACCATGGCGTACACAGTCTTCCACGGGCAACAGTAAACTTTATGTGCTCAGACAGTGAGATGCTCCTTGGAGGGCACACACCATCCCAGGGCACAGGTGGGCCGCTCCCTGTCCTGAGCCATGGGGGCTCTTGTCATGCTCCTGCGCCAGCCCTTGGCCCTGAGACCTGCTTAGGAGTCTGATCAGCAGCCTGCAGACCGGGAAGCCAGTTGAAGGAGAGTCAGCAGTGAGGGGCTCACACAATCCTTCAACTGGCCGCAGCACAGATGGAGGGAAGGCTGCTGGCGTGACCCCACATAGATGAAATGGGGCCGCCCCTCTGAATGGTGACAGTGAACTCAGACAACTGGTGCCCACAGAGCACTTACTATGAGACCAGCACTCACCATGAGGCAAGCATCTTCCACATGCTATCTTGTTTAATCCTCTCAACAGTTGTGGGAAGTAAGTGCTACTCTTATCGCCCAAAGCTCAGAAACATATTCCAGGCCAGGCCCAGCTGACCTGGAAGTCAGGGCATTTGTTCCCAGACTGTGCGCTGCAGCGAGAGCGTGGATCTGCCCCTAATTGCATAGCTGGGAGTGATCGAACAAGTTCTATCACATACCATCACCGCAGTCCCCTTGGCTCTTGGAAGCCTCCATAAACACCTCCTGGTGATGGGCTGGAGGGCAAGGCCAGGAGGTCCCTGGTCCCCTCTTTCTAGCCCCACTCTGTTCAGCACCCTGAGATCCAGCCGGAGGGTTGCCCAACCCCCCAAGCCTTGCACCAGCCCTGACCCAGCAGCACACTGCCACACTGTCTGCAGCCCCGGGGGAGGAGGGGACCCTGGGCACACATCCCCTCACCCCTGCTGTACTGTCTTGGTTCCCCAGTAGGGAAACCCTAGACTTGGGCATAGGATGGGCCCACGGTTGGACTCATTTCCAGAAGCATAGGTTTGAGCCAAGGGGTCTAGCCCCACCAGAAGCTGGCTGCAGAAGCCAAGGAACTTCTAGAAGGTAACTCACCTGAGGAACCAGGGAGCCAGGCCCAGCGATCTGATCCTGTGACAGGCAGCTCTGTAGGCCGGAGGATCCTGTGAGGTAGCAGAGAGCAGGGGGAGGGGGAGGGATATGTGTGCTGTAAATACAAAAAAAATGATGCCAGTAGACCCTATAAAACAGGATATAGGCACTGACCTGGCAGGAGAGCAGCCACCATGGCCAGAGAGAGCAGACAGGCCTGAGGAGCCACTGTGACCAACCCGTCTGAGCGTCCTCACTGACACACGTCTTCTCGGGAGCTGTGGTGAGGCCTGTGGACTCTACAAGCAGTGTGGCAGCTGGCTGAGCTGGGAGCTCCTACCCCAGCAGCCTGGCACAGGACAAAAGATGCAGGCACTGGAGACCTGGCTTCTAACCCTACTCCTGCCACTTCCTCGTAGTGTGCCTTGGGGCGATCAATTAAAGACTCGCAACCTGCGATGGGTAATTTCAAAATATGTCCACAAATTCTCTGATGTTCTTTGCTTCAGGAGGTGGAGCCCAGTTCCCCACCATTTGAGTGTGCACCAGGCTTAGTGACTTGCTTGTAACTAATAGAAAAAGACAGAAGTGACAGTGTGCAGCTTCAGAGACCTAGTCATAAAAGGCACTGTGGCTTCCTGCCTGGCCCCTCTCTTGCCCTTGGACCACCCGCTCTGGAGAAGCTAGCTGCCACATCACGAAGAAAGGCCTGCCTGTGAAGAACTGAAGCTTCCATCCAACAAACATATGAGGGCGCCATATTGGAATGGATCCTCCAGCTGCCCACAACCCCAACCTCATGGGAAACCTTGAAGGGGAACCTCCTGATTACACCGCCCCTGAATTCTTGACCCAGGGAAATGGTGAGAAATGTCTGCTGTTTTAAGCCAGTACATGTGTGTGTGTGTGGGGGGGGTAATTTGTTACATGGCAATAGATAACAGATACATACTCTCATCCTGAGGCACTTATCAAGATTTGCTGAGATAACACGAGAAAGGGCCAGAGGTGCTAAACACACTCACTCTGATAGATCCTTCCCTCTCTGGGGTTTCAGTGCTCCCCTCCTAGGGGCAAAGGCTTGGATTCTGGGTTCTACCCACTCAGGGGCCAGCCCTCCAGCCAGGTTCCTGGCATCCTTTTCCCCCGGTGTGCCTCCTGGCCTGGCCCAGAGACCCTGTTACATGGGGGGAGGCCCATTCTCTCTTTTATACAAAGGATCAAAGAAATCCACTGGCAACCAGTTTAATCCAAATCCTATGGCAACACCATGTATCAAGCTCTCTTCCCAGGCTCACCTTCTACATAGCACAATGGGGATGTTCAAACTGTAAATCAGTTCACGCCACTTCTTGCGTAAAAACCCTCCAGTGGCTTCCCTTTGCCCGCAGTAAAAATCCCAACTCAAACCTTGGCCACAAGACTCATGATACACCCTGCCCCCACTGGATGCTGTTCATCACGCTCCAAGCTCCCTCTTCCTTAATGCCCCTCAACCACACAAAGCTTCTGCACTATGCATCTCCCATGCGGAGCATTCTCCCTCCAGACATTGCCAAGGCTGCCTCCTCCCTATCAGTGTCACTTCTGTGGAGCCCAGACACCCCAGGTCCTCACCCCTACATCGTCTTATTTTATCCTTTTTATCACCAGCTAAAATGGCTCATTGACTTGTTATTTGCCTGAAGCTCACTCTCTCAAGGGCACCTCTGGAGTCCAGGGGCTAGAATGCTATGCAGCACCCAAGAGACATTTGATGAACATTTGTGGACAATGTGGCTTTTTGAACATCAATCAAAGTCCCTTTTGAAAGCTTTGGGGGCAGCTTTCTTTACAGAGAGCCACTCTGGAAAACCCTGCCATAAAGGGAATAAATGACCTTCAGGCTTTCTAATAGTGTATTATACCTGCATCATGATCATTTTAATCCAGGAAGGGTCTTGTTAGGGATTTTAAAACAAACACTGGTGTTCTAGGAGAGACAAATCACAGAGTCTACCCAGGCAGCTACCCCTCTGTGGAAAGCAGGGGTCTGAGGACCACGTGGCCCTATGATGTAAACCTCTTCCCCCTCCACCAGAAGGGCTGGGATGAACAAGGGGAACATGAAGAAGGCAGAATGTTCTCAGGCCTTAGAGGTTGGATGAGGGAAGAGAGAAAGGAGGAAGTGGGACACAGCAGGGGGCTGAGTGGGACGGGGGCTCAGCCAGAAGAAACGTCTACTGGGCCATTGTCCAGCGCCCAGGGCCAGTGGGGGAGGTGGCCGTGGCTTGCAGGGCCAACCACATAGGGCTCTGCTTTGCTGTTCCTGCTTCCAAGACCTGGGGAGCCGCATAGATTCAGAGAGAACCTCAGTGCTAACTGGCCCCCCTGCTTCTCTTGGCGCCTGAATACCACCCCCTACAAATAAGATGACATCAGTCTTCTGCTTGAGATACCCACTCTGTTCTCAAGACAGACCCAACTCCACACTAAAGTTCCACTCAGATCTCCCCACTCACCTCCTCCAAAACCCCTGTTCACCAATTCACTCTGGTCCCAACCTTCTCTGTTTCATGAGCTGCATGACTGTACCACCATGCTGCCTCCTGAAAGAGACCAACCCGGCCTTCCTGGCCAGTCCAGTCCCACCCCCTTCACTGTCCTGTGGGGGCACAGCACTGCCACACTTTCACCTCTGATGAGTGCACTTGGTTACTGCCCTTAGTTACAACAGTCCCTTGAGAGCAGGGACTTGCCTGACCTACTCACCGCTACACCCAGAGGGCAGAGCCTGGGGATTTCCTGGCACTTGGCAGGCATTCAGAACATACCTACTGAGTGAAAGAAAGACTAGGAAGCTCCATGGTCAATAAGACATTCCTGGAAATGCAATGAAAATGGCAGCCGGGTCTGGAGAGCTGGGTGACAATTCAGGTACACCCTGGCTGTGTCTCCTGGTGGGCAGATGTGTGCAGAGATGTCAGTGGGCCAGGTTGTATCCAGCATGTCCTCCTGGCTGGCAGGAACAGGTGGGCCAGCTGGGGAAGCCCAGGACCCAGTGCCAGGCTGAGACCTAGCCCTGTCTCCCATCCCTCATCCAGAAAGCATGTGGTCCAGGAGGGAGAGCTCAGCCCAGGAGAAGCAGAGGAGTTGGGAATACCCAAGGATGGAGAGATTGAAGGTGTCAGGAAAAGAGCTATGACCTAACAGGTGCCCAGGGAAAGTGGGTGAGCGAAACTGATTGGATTTGGGGCACTCTTGTGCATTTTGTGCAGCTGAACACAGAGCATCCTATGGGGTCCCACTTCTGGGTGAGGAGCCCAGGTGAGAGCAGCAGCTTCAGCTAACAGGCACGATGTCACTGCCACTGCCGGAGAGATTTGGGACCAATCCAAGGAGTGCAGGACACTTGGGGTCAGCCAAACTTGTATCCAAGGGAGCAGGAGCAGGCAAAACATAGGCAGGACCAGCCAGAAGGGATCCTGCTGTTCCAGAGGCTTCCCCTTGGCCAGGTATACTCACTTGCTGGATTCCAGGGAGGTTCAGGAGTCCCTGGAGTGGGGGAATTGGGTGGCAGGGAGGCCAGATAAGTATTGAGATCTTAATGTCTTGAGCAGCTGCCCTACTACGGGCCAGCTGAAGTCAGCCTCAGCAGGTCTGGCCTTGTCTCCTGACCAGCTACATGCCTTCTCCTTGTTGGGACACCCAGACTCTCATCAGTCCCTGGAAGACACTGTGCTCCCCAGGGCTTTGGCGTCTAGTCTTCGCTCTCCCCAAAACCCTCGTCCAGGTGGGTGGGGAAAGGAATAATTGGGTGATGGGCATGAAGGAAGGTACTTGATGTGATCAGCACTGAGTATATGCAATCAATGAATCACTAAATTCTATCTCTAAAACTAATAATAGTATAGCATATGTTAACTAAATTGAATTTAAATAAATATTTTTTAAATTAAAAAATAAAGAGAATATAGACTTTAAAATTAAACAGCAAACAAATAAAACCCGTCCTCACTTTTCCAAGTTCAGCTCAGCTGTTCCATGCACATGGAGGTTTTCCTGACCCCAAGATTGGTATAGGTCCCATGGTTCCCCCCCAAACACTCATCCTCCTCGGGGCCTAACCACTGGTGCGTGTTTCAATTTGTAATTCCAAAGGGATGAGAGTTTCCCACTAAATTCAGCCCAGACGCTCAGAACTAGAACAGATGTCTATCAAAATTTCATTAAATATTTGCTGCGTGGATGAGAAAATGAACAGTGGATGAAAATTGCCCACTCTCTGTGGATGCCCTTACCCCTTCCTTGGCTACGTCTTTAGGTAGGGGGTACTACTCTTATGGTCAGGAAAATGTGGCTTCTATAAGGATGCAGGGACCATTGTAGCAAAGAAAACCCATATGGACTGGCTGCAAAGGACACTAGATCCTGCCAGAGAATGAGGCCAAAGTAGCAACCCCCAAGGGCCACACCCTTGAAGTCTAAACTGAGTAGAAGGAAGGTTGCCCAAGATGCACACTGCTGTGCTGGTGGGACCTTTTCAGCACAGGCATCTCCTCCCTTGACTCACCTTTGTGTGCCCATCTCAAAACACATGGGCAAGAAACACTGTTGGCATTGCCATGGACCAAAGAAACAACCCGATATTTTATTTCTGTCTCCATCCTACTTGACTATTCAGCCAAGATTCGTTTCCCCCACCTCTAGAAATATGTAATCTTTCTTGACTGGTTGGAAGGCTGTAAAACAAACAAAAAGTGGTAAAAAGGGGCTTAATTAAAGGTCACAGGCTAATAAAAAAGCTGTGATAGGGCAGCCCCAGTGGCGCAGCGGTTTAGCGCTGCCTGCAGCCCGGGGTGTGATCCTGGAGACCTGGGATCGAGTCCCGTGTAGGGCTTCCTGCATGGAGCCTGCTTTTCCCTCTGCCTGTGTCTCTGCCTCTCTCTCGCTCTCTCTGAATAAATAAATTAATTAATTAAAAAGAAAAAAAAGCTGTGATATTCCATCCTTTCCTTGACACTATACTATAAGGGTAATGGGTGATGGGTGAGCAAGAGATGACGAGTCTTCTGTCACTTGGTGGCATAAACTGAGAAGGTTTTGGCCAGAGGTTTCCCAGGATGGATCCTGTGGGAACTGAATGCAATTCTGTTGGGTGAGGAATGCATTGCTCTCGTTCCCTCCCTGAATGGACAGCAGCAGAGCCATCCCTACCTATCAGTGATGGGCCAGTGCCACTGCCAGGCATAGCCCTGGGCAGAGCCACCAAGTCCACATGCAGCCAATCAGCTCCGAGGAAGTCTGCTCCAGCCAGACCCCCCTGCATTCATGCCTGGGACTGGGAGAGTGCGGAGAGGAAGCACCACAGAACTGGAAAAACCTGTTATGGTGTGGGGAAGGCTGTGCTGGCTGCAGGAAGCCCTGCTCACAGAAGCCGAGCAGGGATACGTCAATGGAGGACTTCCAAGGTCTCTGCTAATCTTGAATGATCCCGTATCTCTCTGGCAGGAAGATTTTTTAAACTGCACATAAATTGGGTAAGATGCACCTGTTTAATGGGGAGAGAGAGGGAAGAGATGAGATGAGATGAGATGAGAGACTCTCAGTGTTCCAGGACACCTTGAGAATCCTCTCGGGGAGGGAAAATTCTAACAAAGATGGAATTAGGCATTTGCCAGTCTTGCTGATAAAGGTTTGGAAACATCTTTCTTCTGCAGAACAAACTCAGTGGGTTTGCCTCTATCTGCATGGATGAGGGTGATGCAGGGAAGCTTAAAGCAGAAACAGACATAAAAACCAAAGATAATATCCCTGTTCCAGGCAGGTCAAGATTGATGGCATTATTCATGGTCAGGGAAGTGCAAATCAAAGCCACATGAAAGACTACTTCAAACCCACTAGGATGGCCATAGTCAAAAACACTGGTAATAGCAACTGTTGACATGGATGTGGAGATGTGGGAGCCCTAGCTCAGTGCTGGTGGAAATAGAAAATGGAGCAGCCACTTTGGAAAACAATCTAGTATTTCTTCAAAGGATTAAAGATAGAGTTACCATATGACCCAGCAATTCTACTCCTAAGTATCTACCCAAGAGAAAGAAAATTTTGCACGCACACACAATCTTGAACACAAATGTTCATAGACACACTATTCATAATAGCCCAAAGTGGAAAAATTGAAATGTCCAGGGACATCTGCATGGATATACACAATGCAGTCCCTCCATAAATGGAATATTACTCAACCATAAAACAAGAATGAAGCACTCACACCGGCTATAGTGCAAAGCACCTTGAAAACATTGTGCTCAGCAAAAGAAGCCAGACACAGGACCACATGTTGTATGATTCCATTTCTCTGCAATGTTCTGAACAGGCAAGTCAATGAAGATAGAAAGATGAGCGTTGCAGGAGGCTGGGGGTGGAGGGTTAGGGAAACTATGATAAAGGCGTTACGATTTCCTTTTGGGGTGATGGAAACTGTTGTAGCATTGATGGTGGTGATGATCACAACTCTGGGAATACATTAAAAGGCACTGAGCTATACCCTATAAATGTGAGTAAACTGTATGGTATGAATGATATCTCAATAAAGACAATGAAAGGAAAATGATCCTGATGGGACAGGGAGTCTCTTAGCAGGCCAGGGGCATCTCCAGTAATCCCTCAAGCCATCACTGGGTATGTGAAATGACTGACATAAGCCAGAAAGGGCCAGCAATAAAGAACATTCTGATTTTAACAAGTGCATAAGGTAAGGGACACAGACTCTACCCTGAGGCAACCACACAGTGAGGATCAATAAAGAAAATGGCACCCGGAAGATTCAGAACTAACAAGAACCAACACATAGCTACAATGATCTTTAGCAATGTGAAAGAGTGTGGGCTTGTTTTGCAAGGCTCTATCAAGTGGGCTGCATGCTCCAGGAGGGCTCTACATTCTTGTGTTCCCTGAGTTTTCGTTACAGCATCACTGGACATCCTGGTCTCTGGCTAGTGGATAAACTGAACACAAGGTATCTTCCCTAGGAGGTTCTAAGCTCTTTTAGGACATTCTAAGCTCCTTTAGGACATAAATATCTTGTTTATTTATCTTTTAATACTTGATATCTCTAAAATAGTAACTTATACATAGTAGGCACACAATAAATATTTGCTTTTTTTAAAAGAAGAGTATGGTGGATACTTCTACTTCCAATAGTGGTAGTTTAGGTAACTCGTACCAACTTGCCCAATGGCAATGACTAAAAATACTGGAAAAAATATAGAAAGCAGCGAAGAGTGAGCACAGTCATGAGAATCACTGGGCTAACATCTAGGTGGGGCAGAAAGCTCAAGAGGTGAGCTTGGCATCAGGGTTGCTCTCACTCAGGGGCTATGTGCTGATCTGAAGAGACAGCTAAGAGGCTGAGCTGCATGTGTTCCAACTTTGTGGGGCTATAGGGACAAAGCCAGGATCCAGGGCCTACCACTTGTGGAAGCCCTGAGAAACCATCCCTTGGTTTTGGCTCTGATTTCAAAGAGCAGCACATTAGGAGGAAGGGTGACCCAGAAGTAATGCAGCTGCTGCATGACCAAATGCATATCACCAGGTATCCCAGATAATACCCAGCCCTGATCTAGGGTTAAGGAGGTCCCAGATTGCTAATGTTTACAAGGACCTGGCAAAAGAAAAAAAATCCTTTCTAGAGTGAGATACTATCATCCCAGGCCTCAGAGTATCCTACAAATAATTATTCAAATACAAAATCCGGCACTGAGATAATCAGGCCCATGGTGCAGCTTGATCGTAAATAACAGGAACCACAGAAAAAGCTCCACAGGGCTTCCAGACACTAGGGTCAAACAAACTATAAAAATAAATCTGCTTGCTATATTCAAGAAGGTAAAAACCAAGCTTGAAAATTTTGGCAGGGAAGCAGAAATTATATTTTGCATAGTTGTGAAAAGTTCTGCAAAAGAATCCAATAGGAATTTTAGAACTAAAATACTGTATCATGATCAGAATTTAAAACTCAATAGAAGAGTTTACCAGAAAATTAGACACAGCTAAAGAGAGAATTAGTAAAATGAAAGTTCTGAATGCTGTATATGATTAGTATAAGAATTTGTGAAGGATGTTTTCATTTGCTTGCAAAAGTGAAATTATTTGACAGTGTTTTCATTTCACCTTGTTACACTATAAACACCTTATTCTTTAAAAAATGACCTATGTTCATGTAAAACTTGTTTTGAACATAGTTCTCTTAAGAAAACTTTTTTTTTTTTTTTAAAGTAGGCTCCACACCCAGTGTGGATCCCTGTGCAGGGCTTGAACCCCTGACCCTGAATCAAGACCTGAGCTGAGGGGATCCCTGGGTGGCTCAGTGGTTTGGCGCCTGCCTTTGGTCCAGGGTGTGATCCTGGAGTCCTGGGATTGAATCCCACATCGGGCTCCCGGCATGGAGCCTGCTTCTCCCTCTGCCTGTGTCTCTGCCTCTCTCTCTCTCTCTCTCTCTCTCTCTCTCTATCATGAATAAATAAATAAAATCTTAACAAAAAAAAAAGACCTGAGCTGAGATCAAGAGTCAGATGCTACTGACTAAGGTACTCAGGCATCCCAAAAATACTTTTTAATAAAGGAAAATATGCTTATATGTGAAGAAAAATTAGTGTAAAAAAGTGGTGGTTTACATTTTAAAGAAAGCCTTGAAGAGGTAAAGGAAAAAAACTATGTTAATACTCCTCATTAATATAATCTCTAACCTCCTAGTAGAAATTTTAGCATAAAACAGTGGCCCACTCTAATGCCACTGTGCACTCAGCAACAATCTCCCTGCACCTCCCTGGAGAACTCTGAACTGGGTGTTTTGCAGGTCACAAAACACTGGCCATGAGGGGACTCTAAGTCATGTTTTGAGGAAGGAAGTATTGCTAGCAGAGGTCACGGATGCACCAGTTGAGAGTCAGCAGTGGCCAAAGGAGAAGACTGAACTAATGCTGGTAAAGTCATGTGTGCCTGCCTGTTACTCCATCTCTCCCTCACACTGATTTGCTTCCCGCTTGAGTGAAGGGATGTGTGTGTGTGTGTGTGTGTGTGTGTGTGTGTATGATCAGTAGCTTCTCTCAGTACATACTTAATTTATGTTTTTATGGCTAACCTTGAGTTAATACTCAGAAGAAAACAATCTAGAGTGAAGTAAGAAGAAACAAAAGAACAGAAAATATAGTAAACTAAGATATAAATTATATGGAAGGAATACCTAACATATGTTTAATTGGAGTTGTAGGAAAGAAGGAGAGTAAGTATGAGGCAGAAGCAGTATTTGAATGAATAAGCTGAGGATTTTCCAAAATTGATGAAAAACACAGCAATCTACAAATTCAAGGGGCCAAATAAATCTCAAGCAGGATAAATAAGGAGAAATCCATACCTAGTATGGAAACTCCAAAACAGAATTTTAAAAGTAGCCAAAGAAAAACAAGATGACTTTCAAAAGTGCAAGTGTTGCTAATTTTTCAGCAGCAAAACTAGAAGCCAAACATAGTAGAATGATATCCTCAATATGTTGTAAAGAAACTAAACAAAACAAAAATAGCAAACTTGCTACCTAGACTTCTACCTGGTTTAAAAAAAAAAAAATCCTTCATCAAAGGGAATTCTCATCTACACTTCAAACAGGAAAAAAAAAATTGCCCCAGAAGGGAGGTTGGAGATAGAAGTAAAAATGGAATGTCAAATGTGAGGGTAAATCCAATTGAGTCTTGACTTTATAAAATAATGTCTTTATGGCTTATGATCTAGAAAGAAAAAGTATCTAATATGACAGATATATAAATGTTCTAAATTCCTTAACTTCTCTAGTTGAGGAGTAAAGGTAATGATTCCTATTTGATAGTGATAAGTCAAGGCTGGGTATCATAATTTCTAGAATATCACTAAAAAATATGGTAAAAACCTGAATCACTGTAAACTAACAGAGGAACAAAAGGAAATATTAAAAAAAAAAAAACCTCAGCCAAACGAAACCAAGGTAAAGGAACAAAGAATGGGTGAGATGAGAAGAAAGTCCATCCACAGTAAGATGATAATGGGAAGGTCAATAATTACATTAATGATAAGAGGTCAACCACTCCAGCTAGAAGATTATCACAGGAGATAGAAACAAAATCCTATATACATACTTAGTACAAGAGGTACATCTAAAACATCAGGATAAAGAAAAATGGAAAGGAAATTAGCAAAAAGTTACATACTATTGAAACACTAGTAGGCTAGCTGGTGTAGCAATTTTAATATCAAATAAATATACTTTAAGGTAAAAAGCAGGGATACCTGTGTGGTTCAGTCAGTTATGCGTTTGCCTCAGGGTCCTGGGATCTAGCCCTGCGTCTGGTTTCCTGTTCAGTGGGGAGTCTGCTTCTCCCTCTCCCTATGCCTACTGCTCCCCCTGCTTGTGCTCTCTCTGTCAAATAAATAAATAAATAAATAAATAAATAAATAAATAAATAAATAAATAACATCTTTAGAAAAAATAGGTAAAAAGCATATTTAGAGTCACTCTAGAATAATAAGAGATTATCCTAAATTTTTTATGAACTTAATAACATGATATATAGAGCAAATGCAGACAGAATTATATGGAAAGATAGACCAGTTCATATTCACAATAGGATATTATGACATACTTTTCCCATTAATTAATGGGATAAGCAGAAAAGAAATAACTGTAGAAGATTTGAAACAATGTAATAAATAAACTTGACTTTATAAACATACATAGAAGAGTATACCCAACAACTGCAGAATATATTATTTTCAAGAAGATAAAATCTACTAAAAATTTTGGCTCTATGTTGGGCCAAAATGCAAGTTCTAACAAATTTCAAAGAATGGATATGAAACAAATAATGTTCTTTAACCACACTGTAAATAGGTTAAGAATCAATAACAAAAAATCCCCTATATCTGAAAATTTCTGAATAATATGTTCCAAAATACTCTTCTAGGGCAGCCCTGGTGGCTCAGCGGTTTAGTGCCAGCTTTCGGCCCAGGGCGTGATCCTGGAGTCCCAGGATCAAGTCCCATGTCAGGCTCCCTGCATGGAGTCTGCTCCTCCCTCTGCCTGTGTCTCTGCCTCTGTCTCTGTCTCTCAAGAATAAATAAATGAAATCTTAAAAAAAAAAGAAAAAGAAAAAGAAAACTGTTGAAATATGTGTTTCCATAAAGAAATCAAAACTGGAAAATAAATGTTTTTTTTTAAATACTCTTCTAAATGATGTATAGTCCCAGAGGAAATAAAAATGGAAATTAGAAATTATTTGGAACTAAATTACATATAATGGGGAAAAAATGACACAATGACATTTGTGGAGTAAAGCTAAAGCAGTCTTTGGAGGGAAATTTATAGTCTTGATTGCATATTTTCAGGAAGAAAAAAAGCTGAAATATGAGCTGAGCATTCATTTTAAGAGGTTAGGAAAAGGACAGAAAATAAACCTAACAAAAGTAGATGGAAGGAAATAATTTAAAAGTATAAACAAATGTAAAAGAAAATACACAACAGAGAGAACAAGCAAAGTCCAAATTGAAAAAACTAATAAAATTGATAAACCCACAATGAGAATGATCAATCAGAAAAGGGAAGGCAGAAATGGCAAGTATATAAGAAATGAGAAAGAGGGGATCCCTGGGTGGCTCAGTGGTTTAACGCCTGCCTTGGCTCAGGGTGTGATCCTGGAGTTCCGGGATCGAGTCCCACATTGGGCTCCCTGCATGGAGCCTGCTTCTCCCTCTGCATATGTCTCTGCCTCTCTCTGTGTGTCTCTCATGAATAAATAAATCTTTACAAAAAAAAAAAAAAAAAGAAATGAAAAAGAATTCACACAAATAAGAGGATATTGTGAACAACTTCATGCCAATAAACCAGAAAATTTAGGTAAGCTGCGTAGATTCACAGAAAAATCCAAGATAACTGACACAAAAACATCAAAAATCTTAGTCCTATAATTATTAAATAAATTAAATTGTTAAATAAATTAAATAAATTAAACAGCTGATAATGAAAATTCAAGATGGCTTCACTGGGGAATCCTACCAAACACTGAAGAAAGAAAAAATTCTTGTTTACCTACCTCTGTCAGAAAGTAGAAAAAGGTACATCAACTAATTTTGGGAGACTAGGGTAACTTTCTACTAACACTCAACAAGAACAGCACTAGAAAGAAGGCACAGGCCAATTTCATTCATGAATATAGGTACAAAAGTCCTAAAAAAAAAATAAAGCTAACCAAATTAGGGATTATATAAAAGGATAATACATCATGGGTGCCTGGGTGGTGCAGTCGGTTGAGTGGCAGACTTGGTTTTGGCTCAGGTCATGATCTCAGGGTTGAGATCATGCCCTGAGTTGGGGTCCACTTGGCGCAGAGTCTGTTTGAGATTCTCTATCTCCCTCTGCTCCTCCCCCTGTGACCTCTCTTGTACTCTTTCTCAAATGAATAAATAAATATTTTTTTAAAAAGGATAATACGTCATGATCAAATTGGACTTACCCCTAGGAATGTGCATTGATTTAACACTAGGAAATGAATTAATGGAATTTACTACTTTAATAGATTAGAAGGGAACATTCATAATCATTCATAATCATCTCAGGTCTTGAAGAAGAAATGTTTGCTAAAACATAGAATCCCAATACAATAAAAACTCAAAGGAAAGAGTGAAAGTTTCTGAATCCAGTAAAGGACATGAATAAAAAAAGCCCATAGCAAGCATCATGCTTGCAAACAGAAAGCATTTGGCATAAAAAGCTCACTACTATCATTTTTATTCACATTGTATTGGAGGCTGTAGCAAGTGTAGTAAGCAAAAAAATATAGACGAGGTATAAGGGCTGGGAAGGGAAAAAAAAAGTAAGACAGCCATTATTCTCTGATAAGGATTCTATATCAATCACCCAAAAGACTCTGACAAATATTAGAAATAATAAAGGATTTTAGCACAGTTACTGGATGTAGAGTCAATATGGAAAAATCAGGACTGTTCCAGTAGCAAACAGAAAAATAAATTTAAGAGATACTATCTATCACTCCTTAAAGAAAACAAACAACCAATATCTAAAGGGAAAAAAAAAAAACTAGAGAAGGATATGCAAAGAGCTCTACATGGAAAACTACTTTAAAAAACTCAAAAATTACTACAAGAAATTTGAAAAGACCTCAATAAATGGAGAGACATGATACATTCATGGACAAGAAGATCCAATAATGTAAGTACATCATCTCTCAAACTGATCTGTAGGTTCAAAACAGTCCTACTCAAAAACTCAAAGGTTTTTTAAAAATAGAACTTGACAAACTGATTGCAAAAAATAAACAATTCTGAAGTCTACCAACAGTAGAATGGATAAATAACTCATGGAATATTCAGAGGATGGAGAGACGATGAATTAACAATATGTAACAATGTGAATGACTGTCAAGAAGAAGCCAGATGTGCACAAATGCACACACGCACACACACATATACACACAGCCATAGGATTTAGGAATGCATGTTTAGGTGGGAAATAATAGGTAAGCTCAAGGAAGTGATTAAATAAAAATTAGGACGGGAATGGAGAAGATGTGTGATGGGAAGGGGAGTACAGTGGGTTCTGAGTTGCTGGCAGTGTTCTGTGTTTTGACTTGGGTAGCGGTTGTACGAGTGTTTGCTTTATGATTGACCACTATGATTGTTGTGTGCACTTTCCCATGTGGGTGTCCTATTTCACAATGATGTTGGAAAAGCCACAGAGTATTTGTTTTGCATTTCAGAATCAGGGCGTTTTAAGTCTCCATCAGGGTGACAAAATGAAACCTGTAAAAACAGCAGCTATTGAATGAACGGTAACATGACAAAGTCCGTAAGAGAAGGTGGTGGCCTGGACTGAGTCTAGGAAAAAAGACTGCCCACCCCCCGCCAAGGCTAAGCATTAGCTGTTGTTTATTCAGTACAAACAATGGGAAAGGGACCCTCTGCCTGGCACCAGATCATCGGCCAGGGACAAGGATGATTGCATGCCCCACCTCAGCTGGGACAGACCAATCAGCATTACCCTGCCCCCTGCACTCCTTTGGGCAGGAGGCCAAGAAACCTCCACGTGGCTAATTTGCTTTCTTGAGTATTTAGAAACTAAAACCGAGGTCAAGACAGGGAGGGCAGAGTGTTCCTTGAATAAAAAGTATGAATTTTCAGATTTCAGAAAAGGTCTACTTCGATTATAAATCAATAAAATGACATTCTGACCTAACTGTTTTACCTCTCTGGGTACCTATGACACAGTTCCCTAGGAAATTATCATCCTTGGGCATCTGATAAAATTGACTTCTTGGACCTGGATAGTAGAAGCTCAGATCTTGGTCCCAGCTTTTCCCATCAAAGCTGCATGCTAAGAGACCAGGTGGAGCTCTTAGCCCATTTATTTTATCTCATCTCATCAACACTGGCAGGTTATTACTCAGAGCATACCTGGGAACGGGGCCCCACCTGGGGAGAATCTCAGGCTTGGAAATAATCTCTATGGGGAGGACTTCCCCAGTCCCCATATTTTATTTATGGAGGAAGTAGGGCTCTGTAATAAAGATATTATATATGTATATACATATATATATATTAAAAACCCTACAGACCAATATATCTCATGAACACAGACACAAAAATCCTCAACAGAATGATAGCAAACAAAATCTAGTAATATATTTAAAGGATCATGACCATATGGGGTTTATCTCAAGAATATAAAGTTAGTTCAACTAACAAAGTTAGTTAGGCACCTGGGTGGCTCAGTGGTTGAGCATGTGCCTTTGGCTCAGGTTGTGATCCCAGGGTCCTAGGATCTAGTCCTGCATCAGGATCCCTGCAGGGAGCCTGCTTCTCCCTCTGCCTATGTCTCTGCCTCTCGCTGCGTGTCTCTCATGAATAAATAAATAAAATCTATGAAAATCAACCAGTGCAATGCCCCACAACAGAATAATTGAGAAAAATTCATTTTAATAAATGCCTAGAAAAAGCACTTGGCAAAATTCATCATCCATTCATGAGAAAGACTCTCTGCAAACTAAGAAAAAGATAAAACTTCCTCAAAATGACAAAGGGCATCTACAAAAACCTACAATGAACATCAAACTTAGTGGTGAAACACGGAATCCTTTCCTCCTAAAACTGGGAGCAGGACAAGGACGTTCACTTTCATACTTCTAGTCAACATTGTACTGATGGTCCTAGCCACCACAATAAGGCATGAAAAAGAAATAGAATGAATTCAGACTGGAAAGAAATAAAATCACAAAATTAATAACAGAAAGGTCCCCGATGCCCTTTACCCAGTTTCTCCCAAAGCTGACATCTTACATAATATCAAAATCAGGAAACCGGCATTAGTACAATGTCAGTAAACTGATTTTTTTGACAAGAATGTGCCAAGGCAATTCAATGGGGAAGCCTGCCTGCCTTCCTTCCTTCCTTCCTTCCTTCCTTCCTTCCTTCCTTCCTTCCTTCGTCTTTTTTTCTAGAGAGGAAGAGAGAGGAAGGGGAAGGGCTGAAGGAGAGAGAATCTTAAGCAGACTCCATGCCCAGCATAGAGCCCAACATGGGGCTCTATCTCATGACTCTGAGATCATGACCTGAGCTGAAATCAAGAGCTGGACGTTCAACTGACTAAGCCACCCAGGAGCCCCAGGAAACAGTCTTTTCAATAAATGGTGCTGGATCAACTGGATATCAGTATAGAAAGAATGAACTTTAAACAAAAAATTAATTCAAAATGGATCTCAGACCTGAAAATAAAAGCTAAACTAAAAAGGCTAAGAGAAAATCTTGGGGTTAACAAAAATTCCTTAGGACGCAAAGATTTCTTAGGACTTAAAGTAAAAGAAAAAAAAAAGGTAAAATGGACTTAATAAAAAATTTCATCTTTTGCTCTTCAAAGATACAACCAAGAAAATGAAAATGCTTAATTTGCTAGATGCAGGGAGCCCTTTCACAATGTATACGTACATATATCAGACCACTGTGATATATACTCCACCATACAATTTTATATGTTAATCATTCTTCAGTAAAGCTGAAAAAAAAAAGCCAATGAACAGGCCACCCATAAACTGCAAGAAATATTCCCAGTACTCATATCTGACAGAGGAATAGTGTCCAGAACACTTAAAAATCTCTTTACTCTCCTGGTGTGTCTGAGTGGCTCAGTTGGTTGAGCATCCGACTATTGATCTCAGCCCAGATCATGATCTCAGAGTTGTGAGTTCACGCCCTGCAGTGAGCTACTTAAAAACAAACAAACAAACAAACTCTCCCAAACTTCTTTGCTTTCCCAATAATAAAGAATAAACCATCTGCTTAGAAACTGAGCAAACCTTAACAGGTCCATGGGCCATTTTCAGAGTGATGGAAATGCTTTGAAATTTAGTGGTGATGCTTGTACAACATAGTGAACACACTGAAAGCCACTGAAGGGCACACTTAAAATAGTGAATTTTGTTATGTGAAGTATATCTCAACTTTTTTTTTTAAAGATTTACCTATTTATTTGAGAGAGAGAGAATCCCCAGGCTGAGCATGGAGCCTGACCCTGGGCCTGATCCCAGGACCCCAAGACCATGACCTGAGCTGAAACCAAGAGCTGGCCATCCAACCTAATGAGCCACCCAGGTACCCAAGTATATCTCAACTTTTAAAAAATGCTCTAAAAATGGACAAAAGACTTGAATGACCCCTCAAAAGAAGATATGTGAGTGGATAATACACATTTTAAATTTCTTCTTTTTATAAGATGCTTAAGAGTACTAATCATTAATGCTAGGGACATGCCAATTAAAACCACAAGTACCTTACCACACCCACTGCAACGACTCAGATTGTTTTTTAAAGTCCAATGCCAAGTGTTGAGGAAGTGGTGGGGTCCCCAGAACCCTTCAACACTCCCAGTAGGAGTGTAAAGTGGTACAAAAACTTTAGAAACAGTCTGATCATTTCTTAAAATATGAAATATTCACCTACCTGTGACCTGCAATTCCACTACTAGGTATTTACATAAGCGATATGAAAACAATCCACAAAAAGATTTGTACACACATGTTCAGAGCAGTATTCATAATAGCTAAAAAGTAGAAACAGCCCAAGTGTCCATCTATTGAGGAATGGATACACACACTGTGATATAGCTATTCTACAGAATTCAATACTGCAATGACAAGGAAAGAAGAGCTGTTGGACAAGGAACATGGTTGGGTCTCCGTGACATGTGCTGATCAAAAGAAAACAGTACACTCGGCATGGTTGTAGTTATACAAAGTTCTGGCACAAGCAACAGAAATCAGGTCAGTAGTTGCCTGGAGCATTGTGGTTATGTTCGGGGAACTGACTATAAAGGAGAATGAGGGAACTTTCTGGAAGGATGCAATGTTCTATATTTTGATTGTGAGAGTGGTTATGTGGATGTGTGCATCTGTCAAAATTCATCTGACTGTAGACTTAAACCTATGCATTTTAATTATAATTATATATACGATTATAATAATATAATTTTATATATACATGTGTATATATATAATTTACACATCAATAAACTTGACTAAATAAATGTAATTTATACCTCAGTAAACTTGGCTAAATACATTAGAAACGGCATGGGATCTGGAATCAAACTACCTGGGTGTGACTGCTTCATCCTGGCTCTCTGTTTAAAAGCTGTATGACCCCAGAAAAGTTACATACCCTTTCTAAGACTCAGTTTCCTCATCTGGAAAGTGGGGATACCACTCAGACGCAGGAGGGGTATACTCCTGGATGTGTCCAGGTGTCTGGTGCATATTAAGAACAGCTCTGTGCTGGGGCACCTGGGTAGCTCAGTGGTTGAGCCTCTGCCTTTGGCTCAGGGCGTAATGCTGGAGTCCTGGGATTGAGTCCCACATTGGGGTCCCCGCAGGGAGCCTGCTTCTCCCTCTGCCTATGTCTCTGCCTCTCTCTCTGCGTCTCTCATGAATTAATAAATAAAATCTTAAAAAAAAAAAAAAAGAGCTGTGTGCTTACCATGTTCCAGGCGCTATGCTGAGCAGTCTGGAAGGGCAGCAGATTGGATGGGAAGAAACACGCATGCCAGGCTTCTGGTTCCTTTTCCCTCTTGAGCTCTGGGGCTAGAGATGGAGTGGGGGAGCTATTAGTTGGCTGGGGCTGTTGCAACAAATTACAGCAGATCATGTTCCCTATACAACAGAAATGTATTTCTCACAGCTCTGGAAGCTAGAAGTCCGAGATCATGGTGCTGGTGGGTTGGATTCCTCCCGGGGTCTCTCCCTTTGGCTTACAAAGGCAACTTCTCCCTCTGCCTCCACTTCCCCTCTCCTCTGGGCACATGCATCCCTGTGTCTCTTGCTCTTCTTATCTTGTAAGGACTCCAGTAAGATTGGATTTAGGACCCACCGAACAGCCTCATTTTGAATTGACGTCTCTCTCACTTTTTTAAAAGTAGGCTCCATGCCCAACATGGGGCTTGAACTCACAAACCCAACATCTATGACTGTGCCAGCCAGGCCCCCCTGAATTAACATCTAAGATTCTTTCACTAAATGCAGTCACATTCTGAGGTTCTGAGGGTTAGGGCTTCAACATATGAATGAGGAGTTGGGGGACAGAGAGGAGGGGTGTGGCAGGGGCAGAGTGGGGACATAATTCAGGCGGTTAACAGGGGATGAACCCAGATTTGACTCATCTTGGACAAAAATATCCAGGAACCGGGCTTTATCCTTGACTAACTGAGACACAGCTCAGAACAATCAACCAGAAAGACCAGTGAGCTATTTTATCATTTTCCAGCTGCTTGAGGTAGGATGATACACTTAAAAGTCTCTGAACTTGGCAGCGCTGCCGCCACGCCTCCAAGGGGAGACAGTCTTACTTCACAGGGCTGTTGGGAGCAGCATAGCCTGACACCATTAACATGGGAAGAACTAGATCAGGCCATGTCTGGGCCATGGACCAACACACAGCTGTTAAAATGATAGGGTAATTATCTTAAAATAGAAAGTTAAAAAAAAATGATCAAAAAGACCTGCAGATACCGTGGACCTGTAACTGAAGGACCCAAGCAAATCCCAAGGCAGGGCTGGGTCTCCTGCATCACAGTCACCTGTGGCTTCTCACCGACTTGTTCTGAAGGGAGACTCAGGCACTGGTATTTAAAAACAAATTAGCTAAAAGCAGACAAAGGTTTTTCTCCTATGCAGCCCAGGGCGGAGAGCCACTGATGATAATAACAAGAGCAGGTATTTTGTCTTTATTCTATAGCAGATGCTCTTCTGAGCGCTCTGTGTAACAAACTCATCGAATCCGCACAACTGCCCCATTTCACAGATGAGGAAAGTGAAGTTTGTTTCTGTCCACACAGCTGGAGGATGAGCTGAACCCAAGGGGAGTGTGGTTCCAAAAATAAGCAGAATTCTATGAGGTGACTGGAGGCAGGAGAGGAACAGAACTTAGGAATTTCCAGTGTGAGTCTGTCGGGAGAGGCTCCCAAATCTCATTATCAGCCAGGTTTTGAAACCCAGAGGGCAGTGGTTCCCAACTCCCTGATTTAAAAAGCTTCCCTTGGGTGAATTCTCTAAAGACAGAGATTCCTGAATGTCTTTGCTGGAGACTGATTCCCCGGGGCCTGGGGAGGGCCCCGGAATGCACGTAGTTAGCCAGGGTCCCGGCAGGACGGGCTTCAGCGGCCTGTGGTCCATCTGCTGGTGAACCACACTTGGTTCGAGGCTTGGCTGCTGACAGCTTGAAAGGGTTGATAATTTTATCTCTGACTTCATGTTTGCAGGTGATAGCACACTATGTGGGCACGTGTGTGTGTGTGTGTGTGTGTGTGTGTGAGTCTCGGTGTCCCTGCCATAGCACCTCCCATCACCTCTTTGCCTCCCTGTGGCCAGATCCTGTGGTCCCCAGCTCGGCTGGGGGCCCCCTCCCTGCTCCTGCATGGTGACCATGTCTGCCCCTCACCTGTAGTCCTGATTCTGCCCCTGGGTGTGTCTGCCCTCACTCCTGCCCTGCCAGCATCCGGGGTGGCAGGAGAGCACAGGGTGCGACACCAGCAGAGTTGCATGCAAGCCTGTACTCTCCAGGGTAGATGAACTCAAAGCGGTGAACTTGGGAGAAAGGCAGTAAATGAGGGTGGGCTCAAGAAGCAGAGGAGGGGGGTGCAGGGGTGTGAGCGGGCTCACCCCGGTGGGAGGCTGTGCTCTCAACCCTTAGTCTTACCTTGGGAACATCTAGCAAACTGGGAAACACTGATACCCAGACCCCTCCCTGCCCAGTGTATTTGGCCTGGGGTGGGGCCCACATACTTCTCCTTTAGGGGGGGTTTCCTGTGAGTCCCAGTGACCCACCAAGGGTCAGGGACTGCGGGTATGTCTGTGGGTTTCCACCGGTGGTCTAGGGGCTCCGGGGCACCTGTGCTCTTGCACTGGACTTCCAGAGCTGGAAGCGCCCTCACATGTGCGCAGGGCTACTCCGGCTGCTGTGACACAAGAAGGAAGGGATGCTTCGAGGAGGGGCAGGGCCCTGTCCCCCTCCCCGCCCGGCGCCCTCCCTGCGGGCTCCCGGGGTTTCGTGACACCAGGCCTGGCTCCCAAATCCAGGGGTCCCCCTGCTTTGCTTTGTCCGCGGGGGGCCGGGGAGGGGGATGGTTGGTGCCACCAGGGGCTCAGGTGCTCCGATTGCGGAGGGGACCGGCACCGCGCGCGGCCAACGCTAGGTGGCGCGCGACAGCCGGGCCTGCCCTGCTCCCGGGAGGATCAGGGGTCCGGGGTGCTGGGGTCCCGGGTCCGCTGCTGGCAGCACAGCCGCGCCCCTTCCGCAGGACCGTCGGGCGGACTGGGTGCAGTAAGGCCTGGAGACCTGGCGCCGCCCTCCCCGCGCTCCCTCCTGCCCCCCGCGAGGCCGGCGCGCGGGCTCAGGGCAGGGGCTCCTCTCCGGCCGCGGGTCTGCAGGCTCCTCGGGCGCCGCCAGCCCGCCGCAGCCTTACGGGACTGTCCGCTGGCAACAGAAGCACACTAAAAAACAACAACAACAACAACAACAACAAAACAAACAAACAAACAAAACCAGGAAATGTACCAAAGAACGCATTTTCTGCACTAATGGGATGGGAGAGGCCCCGGAGGCTCCGCGCAGTCCCCACTCCGAAAGGACCCCGTTGGTTCCGCGTTACTTTCCTGTAAAGTGCTTTTCGTGTCCTCCGACGCCCGTCGGGGCAGCCGCGGGGCAGCGAGGTCGGGGCAGCGAGGTCGCGGCCGGGGGACGCCCCGCAGCCCGGAGCGCGGGGGTAGGGCCGTCCCGCAGCGCCCGCGCTTCACACCCTTCCTTTGGAGAAGCTGGAGTTAGCGTTGGCAAAATGGTGTTTCCCGTGCTCCCGGGTTTCTTTCCTCCCTCTTCATTTTATTTGAATCAATGTCTTCAACTAACGATTATTTGCCGATCTCTGGATAAAATGTTCCAACGCCCCCTCCCCCCAAACCCTCCCATAAATAATAGGAAACCATCCTGCACTCCTAGGAAGCGGCCCATCTAACAGCGAGAGGGGGAGGGATGCGAATAATGCTCACCCAGCGTGCTTTGGGATTTTATGGGCACGTGTTTAGGGGAACCGTGGCGGAGCAATTCATATTTCATTGCTTTTTAAACTTTGGATTACAAAAAAAAAATTCCAAATATAAACAAAAGTAAAAGGAATAGTAGAGTGAATCCTGTCTGCCTGTCACCTGATTTACAAAATTGCCAATCTCGCCTCATCTATGCCTCACCAACCATAAAAGTTCACCCACTCCAAATGCACAACTAAATGATTTTTAGTTTACTACATAGTTGTGCAACCATCATCCCAGTGCAATTCTAGAATATTGCTCCTAACTCCAAAATTTTGATTGTGACTATTTGCCATCCGGTCCTTGCTGTCATCCCTAGACTTAGGCAACCATTAATCCATCTCTGTTGCTTTGTCTTTTCTGGACATTGCATATGGTGGAAATATAGAACATATAGTCACTTGTATCTAGCTTCTTCCACCAGCGTCATGTTCTCAAGGTTCATTTGTGTGTGACATGTATCAGAGCTTTGCTCCTTTTTACTTCTGAATGATATTCCACTGTATGAAGAGACCACATTTTTATTATTTAGGCCAACTAATTTATCCATTATTAGTTGATGGCACATTTGGGTTATTTCTGCTTTTTGACTAGTATGAATAATATGTTGAACATTCACATTCGAGTCATCGTGTGGACATATGTTTTTCTGTCTCTGCTAGGGATCTAAGAGTGGGATTACTGGATATTATGGCAAGTAGAGTAACATTTTAAGGTTCTTGTGCCAAACTTATTCTTCCCACGTGGGTGCTACCACTTTAAATTCCCATCAGCGACGTAGAAGGATTACAGTGTCTCTGCATCCTTGCCAACACTTGTCATTTCATTTTGATTTTAGCCATTCTGGTGGGTGTCAAGTGGCATCTAATTATGGTCTTCACTTACATTTTCCTAGTGTGGAGCATCTTTTCATGTGCTTATTGGCCATTTGTATGTTTTTGTTGAAATGTTCATTCAAACCTTTTGTCCAATTTTTAAAATAAACTTTTTACTACAGATTTACAGAAGAATGGGGAAAAGAATACAGACCCTTTACATCTCCCACACCTGGTTTTTTCTGCTGTTACCATCTGACGTGAATGGGGCACATTTGTCACAATTCACTGAAGTCCACACTTTGTTCAGACTTCCTTTTGAGTTTTTACCTAATGCCCTTTTTCTGTGCCAGAGTCCCATCCAGGACACCACGTTATATTTAGTTGTTGTGTCATCTCAGGCTCACCTTGACTGTGATGGTTTCTCAGACTTTTTTCTTTTTTTACCTTGACCTTTGATAACCTTAGTAGTTTTGGAGAACTGGTCAGGTATTTTGTAGAGTCTCTTAATTGGGATTTGTCTGAGGTTCTCTCATGATTAATATGGAGTTATGAGTTTTTGAGAGAAAGACTTCAGAGATAAAGTGCCTGCATTGGGTTGGCTTGGGCAGCTTAACCAGCAGAAATTCTCTCCCAGTTCTGGAGGCTGGGATTCCAACATCAGCGGTTGGCCTTCTGAGGCCTCTCTGTTCTTGGCTTACAGATGACCCTCTTCTCCCTGTGTCCTCACATGGTCCTCACTCCATTTCCAAATCTCCTCTTCTTATGAAGACATGAGTTCTATTGAATTAGGCCCACCCCAGTGACCTTATATAATATTAATGGCCTCTCTAACGATCTGTCTCCAAATACAATCATATTCTGAGATGCTGGGAGTTAGAACTTGAACATATACATTTAGGGGTTGGGGGGGAAACACAATCAATCTGGCCCCTAAGAGTGTCACTTTCATCCTATCCAGGGTCCATGTTTTGGGTGTGACTTATTATTGTTGATGTTGACCTTGGTCACCTGGCTGAGGTGTGTTTGTCAGGTTTCTCTACTATAAGTTTATCCCTTTCTTCCCTTTTCCCATTGTGGTCTTTGGAGAGAAGTTACAATGTGCAACCCACATCATGGGTTTTGTCTCATTGTAGGGATTATATTCCATATATTCTGTAAACCTCTTAGAAGAAATATATGGGTAAATCTTTGTGGCCTTGGTTCTGGCAATGGAATCTTAGGTATAACTCCAAAGGCACAAGCAACAAAGGAACAAATAGATAAATTGGACCTCATCAAAATGAAAAACTTCTGTGTATCCCAGGACATCATCAAGAAAGTGAAAATAGATGGGCCTCAGAAGGGAGTCTGCTCATCCATTTCCCTCTCCCTCAGCACCACCCCAGGCCCCATGCTGTCTCCCTCAAATAAATAAATAAAATCTTTTTTAAAAAGTGAAAAGACAACCTATAGAATAGGAAAAGATATTTGTAAATTACAGATCTGATAAGGGCCTAGTATCCAGAATATATATAGAATACTTACAACTTAACAATGAAAAGATGAAACTCTAGCTTTTCCAAATCAATGCTGTACTGAAGAACCTTGTACAGAAGATACTTTGCATGTTTGAGCAGATCTATAGAATTAATTCCGGGAAGGGTGTGTGCTTTTCTAATTTTGACAGCTGTTGCCAAATTGCCCTCCATGGAGGGTGTATCAGTTTAGATCCCTCTAGAATTTATTTCTAAACTTACTATGAAATATGGCAACACTGACAAGAGCGTTCATGCCAGCATTATTCGTAATAACTCCAAACTGGAAACAACCCAATGTCCTTCAACACAAGAGTGGATAGACACAGTATGTTTTCGTCATACCATGGAACCCTACAAAGCAATGAAAAAGAACAAAAAGTTCTGCTACCTGCCACATGGGGAAATCTCACAGAAGTGTCAAGGAGTGAAAGAAGCCAGACACAAAACAGTACTTACTGTAGGACTCCTATAAGGTGGCTCAATTGTGAAGCTAAAGAAAGAAGCAATCTATGATGACAGCCCAACAGTGGTTAGCCTTGGATGGTGGGGAACTGACCACTGCCACAAGAGAGTCCTCCCGGGTGCTCCAAGTGCCCTATATCTTGATCTGGATAATTGTGACATAGGTGTGTAATACATAAAAACTGATTGGATTGCATGTGCTGCACTGTTGTAGGTTAATATCTCAATAAAAAGTAAAAAGGTTAAAAAAAAAAAGCCAATACTGCTGTGCTAACCACATGGCCCCAGTAGCAGGCAATCTCCTTAGCCACGAAGATCACACGGAAGACCCTGTGTCTCTTTTGTCCAGTCTTGAACCAGTTGTGGGTTCCAGGCACAAAGAGGGAGTGCCTAGCAGAGGAGGGGTCCTCTGGGATTCCTCCCATGGGCCCAAAGGTGCCTTTGGGCAGGCAGTTCTCTTCCTGAACCCTTCCCAACGCCATCCCCTGCTAGACCATTCCCTGCACCAGCTGTTGAGCAGCTGCCTGGTTATTTATAGCCTTGGGGCTCTGCATGAAAAGAACCTCATTCCATGACTCCTTTCTCCTGCCATCGACTCTGCTCCTAAGCCCTCTCTCCCCACCCACCCCAGGCTTTAAGGTTTCTGGAATATTCCAGGTCCCACTGCTAGGTTACATGTTGCTATGGTGCAGGGTCTCCCCTGCATGGGTGATTCCTTAACTGCCTGCCCCATCCCGTGGAGGTTGCCAGTTCTGAGACAAACCCCCTCCAGGACACCTTGTTAAGGGGCTGAACTCTCACCTCTCAGTCCACCTCTTCTGGTGGGGCCCAATGGCAGCCTTGAATCTCTTCTCCAAGCCCTATTTGGCTCCAAGTTTATCTTGTTCCTCATTTTGGAAAACCAGGATACTTCCACCACCACCGGGAATCAGAAGGGTGGTTGGCTGCCCACCTGCCCAGCAGTGGAAGGAACAGAAGAAACTGTAACCCCCCCAGCACTTTCCATTGTTCAGCTTAAAACTGCAGAGGGGAGGGCAGCCCTGGTGGCGCAGTGGTTTGGCACCGCCTGCAGCCTAGGGCGTGATCCTGGAGACCCTGGATCCAGTCCCACGTCAGGCTCTCTGCACGGTGCCTGCTTCTCCCTCTGCCTGTGTCTCTGCCTCTGTCTCTCTCTCTCTCTCTCTCTGTCTCTATGAATAAATAAATTAAAAAAATTAAAACTCCAGAGGGGAGCCCCCTCCCCTTCGCCCTTACCAGGCAGGGCAGGATACTCACCACAGCAGACGTGATCTAGAAGTGCATTTGAAAATCCACATCCATCGCTTCTTGGCCTTTTGGCTAAGATCAAGTGTGAAAATCCACATCCATTTTAAAACTAGTAAAAACATTTGCCTGCCTCTGCTCTCTCTCTCCTTCCCTCTCTTCTCTTTCCTTTTTCTCTCCTCCCTCCCTCCCTCCCTCTGTCCAGTGGAGGGTCCTCTCCACTTGGGGAGGAAGGCCAGGTAAGCCAGACTTAATGGACTTCCCCGGGTTGGTGTGAGGCATGTGGCCCATGTTCTCTGGGAAGCACACAGGCTGAGCAAGCTGACCTCCCCCAGGATGGTGGGATCATGGCACCAGTGTGGGCCAAGATGTGCGATGAGGGGGCAAACAGTCTGTTCCGAAGCAGAGTTCACTTTGCTGCAATGCGAGGACCACGACAGGACAATGCATCCCCTTCTGCGTAGCAGGTCCTGGCGCTTGGTGTGCAGCTGACCTATGAGAATCTGCCTGGGGCCCTGCCTGTGCAGAGCGCGTGGGGGCCTAGGAGCTACTGACAGAAAAACAAAAGCAGAATTAGTTTTCGCCCTCTGAGTCTGTGGCTGCCTGCCAACTTCTCCTTCAAATACGAACATTCCTGTTTTCATTCTGGCAGTTTTTGTCAGGTTATTACAAATGGAAGGGTGAGCAGACAGAAACAGAATGACATTTGCTGAGCTGGAAGGATGGTTTCTAAATCTATTGTCAGGAGCACACCAAGGTATGTACACTTTTCAGGGGCACTCTTCTCTGTGGGGGTTATGAATCCGGGTCAGAGACGGCCTTGTTTTACCAAGCAGTCTCTGGTCTCGATGCATGCACTTTTCCATGTGTACAGACTAAACCAGCATGTGACCAATACACGGCGAGGACCAGTGGCAGCCACCACCTCAAACATACGCAGGACAGGTGGGCACTAGATCTACAAGATAATGGAGGAGTCTATTAAATTTCATTGGCATCACATTTTTATGTGTCTGTAAACCTCTGAAAACCTCGAAATTAAAATTACTGCCTCACGACATACCAGAGTGACTAATTTCATCGAAACACAAAACAAAACCCTTCCAGAAAAAAAACTGGTAAATTAAAACTAGCACTAATACCGCTTAAAAATTGAGAACGGTGGAGATCCCTGGGTGGCTCAGCGGTTTGGTGCCTGCCTTTGGCCCAGGGCGCAATCCTGGAGTCTCGGGATCGAGTCCTGCGTCAGGCTCCCGGCATGGAGCCTGCTTCTCTCTCTGCCTGTGTCTCTGCCTCTCTCTCTCTCTCTCTCTGTGTGTGTGTGTCTCTCATGAATAAATAAATAAAATCTTTAAAAAAAAAAATTGAGAACGGTGTCCCCAAGGTTTAACATTTGCTCCCAGATCCCTTTGGCTGTAAGAATGTTATTCAAGTTACTTTGTTTTTTTTAAAACAGTGTTATAGCCTGGGTACACCGGCTGCTGTCAAGTGAAGCATCTCACATGGGAAGGTCTGATGCGCCACCTGGGATGGCTCTATCCATCTCAGGAGAGCTACTGGGCTGGGAAGGGATCCCTTCCGGGGCAGGATTCTATTTAAAGAGATGCTTCCTGGGAATCCCTGGGTGGCTCAGTGGTTTATCGCCTGCATTCGGCCCAGGACGTGATCCTGGAGACCCGGGATTGAGTCCTGCATTGGGCTCCCTGCATGGAGCCTGCTTCTCCCTCTGCCTGTCTCTGCCTCTCTGTGTGTGTGTGTCTCTCATGAATAAATAAATAAAATCTTTTTTAAAAAATAAAGAGATGCTTTCTTATATTCACACAAATTTGATAACTGGGATAAAGCAGGTGAAGACTGTTTCCTTCATGGACGAAAGAAAAAAAATGTAGCTACAGGACATTTGTTAATAAGCACATGTAAAGACTTTTCTCCTTACCTCCCTTACACATCGCTAAGTGGCCAGGAGAGCAAATCTTTTCTCTTTCTAGCTAGTTGGGCTGAATTTTGAAACAAAAATGAAAACAAGCCCAGTCTCCTCCCAGGGAGTACACAGCTACTCTTGGTATTGTGTTTGCTAAGCAGCTTCACGCACCTGTTCACCCACCAGCTTCCCACACCTGTTTACCCAACACCAGCTAAAAAATAGTCACACTCAGAGCTAAGAAGTATACACCTAACAGTCTGCACAGGGAAGCTGACCCAACCACACATGGAAAGAGCTTTCTATGACTCCCGGGCACCTAAGCTTGTTGGCTTGTTTTCAGCATATTCTTACAATCCAGGGAATTGGCAGTCACACGTCTAAGTGAAAAGACTGGGAAACTGGGCCAGGGAATAAATGCTTACTTTGGATCTGTACTATTGATTTAAAAAAAAAAAATCACCGGAAAAAAATGAGTCCTTTTTTTCCATTTTTTTTTGCTCAAAGCAGTCCAAAGAAAACAAGTTTTGGTTCACTCCTGTCTGTGAGCTCAGTTTGGTGTTGAACAAACTCCAGAGAAATCACAGAGAAAGCTTGCACCAGACAGGCAGTCGTGCATCCCATCCACGATTCATAAAGGCTTCCCTTCCCTTAAGGCTTCCCTTCCCTTTGCAGGTTGGGAGAGAGACCCCCCAGGGAGAGCACACTTCTTTGCGCCCCATCCTGCATGAGAAGAGGGGCTAGTGAACCTGCTAGTCCTGTGACTGGCCTTTAAGGCTCCCGGAACTTGCAGCCACGCTGTGTGTTCCCGACACCTCTACTCAAGCTAGAGAGAGCTGATGGCAGCCTCGCCCCTGCAGCAGACTAGAAGGAAGGCTGCAGCCCCTGCTCCCAGGAACTGCCTGCATTTGCTGCAGCCCCTGCTCCCGGAAACTGCCTGCATTTCCATTTGCATTAAAATGCACCGAATGCCTTCCACTGTGATGGTATGGTGCCCACAAACACGTACTACGTGGGTAAGCTGTGTGAATCGGTGTGTGTTAAAGAGAGGTTTCACGATTCCTGCAGATAAATCCATTTTCTGATTGATAATTTATCCGAAGCACATTTTCTTTCAGAATTATGCCAAGCCCCAGAATAAACAAACAACAAAAGTTGAGTTAATTACACTGTATTTTGAGTTACTTTCCCAGCCTTCTTGATGGATGAAGTTTTCTCTAATACAGGACATTTTAGTACACAACAGGTTACAAGGTCTGTAGTAATGAAGTAGAGATAATGTGCTTTTATCTATGTACAGATATAGCTTAGTATTTCATAGGAAGAATTCTTCCTGTTTTTGGTTGTTGACAGCATAAGCGTAGATTTCTTATTTACCTATCTATTCTTATTTACAGTTCGGCTCCTTCCCTTTAACTGAAAGCAACCTTTCAGTCCCCCTCTCAGCAGTGCTTCTGTCTTTTGGGACTGTGTTCAGAGGGGATGAAAGAAAGAACCACAAGCAGTTTCTAGAAAGTATGATTTAAAAAGAAAGCTATCCATGCTTTTGGAACGGAAAGATTATTTATAATCTGTGATTTTCTTTCTGTGTTTCATGACAAGCAAGAAGTGAAGCCCATGCGTGGGAGGCCTCCATCAGCACGTGTGAAAGCCGCTTTCAGGGGGGACCGGACGACTGTCCACAAGCCAAAAGGCTGCTTCAGCAAACCCCCTGTTGCTCCTCCACAGTGATTCACCACCATGAACAACCAGCACATGCCCTGGCAACCTGTCGGGACAAAGCTGGACGCCCGATGTTGGCGTGTCGGGTTACATTAGGCCCTGCGTGCCTCACAGAATTGGTTTTGGTATAAGGATAACTGCATGGATTGAGATAGCGGACTGAGTTTAGTAACCGCATCATCTCAGGGACGTCTAATCCTAAAATGCTGCTTGCTACAGATTGTGAAATCGACACAGGATTTCCAGGGGGATGTTAAGGCTTTGGGTTTTCCGCTTGCTGCGCATCCGTGTGTCATTACTGGTGCTTCCGTTTAATGCCGCAGCGTGAAGAGGGTGCACCGGGAGGTCCCTGCCTGGTGAACCTGGCCTGACGGCCTATGGCACAGCTGTAGCCCTAGGTCACTGGTGCCAGGGATTCGCTTTTTTGTTGACATCCACTTCTCTGGGCATTCCCAGATGGTCCTCTGCTCTGTCCCTGACTTCCCCCAAGTCCAAGGACAGCTTTGGGGATCCTGGGATATTGGGGATTGATCGGGGTCTCTGGCAGTCAGGCTTGCTGCTGCCCAGGATGGCCCAGGTTAGAGAGATGAAGGTCTGCTTTCTGAGCCCAGTTCAGACTCCAATTCCCAGCTTGCTGTTCTGACAGCTTCTTGGAGCTCACACCAGAAGGGTCTTGCAGATTATTTCTTGAAGGGTGGTGTGTGCCGCAGGCTTGCCTAAGGCCTGATGGCAGTTTTTGGTGAGGAGCTGGGAGCCCCTGAAGCTGGGCGAGTGTGTGAGGTGCGGGGGGGGGGGGAGTGTGACAAGTGCAACATGAAGGTCACCAGAGTTCACCAAGAAGACAAGGAGGCAGCAGGAGGGTTGGAGCCGTGTAGGTGCCTGGAGATTGTCTTCTTGTACAGCAGAGGAACTCCGGGAAGGGAAGCCAGTCTCTTCCTCAGTGCCTGATCGTCTCAGGCACACGGGACGTTCACACTGGCACTGGCCGTGCTCCTGCTAGAAGTCTTCGCAGGGGCTGCTGCCACAGGTACTGATGACATGAGTCTTGTATTTGAGGCGGTGACAGGAGCCACCGGTTGGGAACACAGGCAAACTCTTCTGGAGTTCCAGTAACTATGGAATGGTGAGTTCACTAGGACATGCTAGGCTTTCTCTCAAAGCACACAGATCTGCGCCTACTGTAATTCTGCCAACAAAATGGGTGGTTGAAGGAGATGAGGAAGTTTGGAAATGGGATATTGAAAGCATTGAAGTGGCCCCTTGTGTTGGCTGCACAAGAATGGAAGAATTTGGATCATTGTGTGATTCGTGCAATAAATTCACTTTGTCTCCTTATAGAAATATTTTAGGAAAAAGGATGCTTTTATCCTAAATTATCTAGATGACTGCTTCAAATCTTTTTTTTTCCCAAATAGTTTTACCTCATCTTGTTAGGTTTCAATTGAAATAATTTTTTGAAAGTTCATGTAAATTGCATTTTTCAATATTAGAAGCAAACAAATCCAAATGCTCTCCAGGTATCGTGGTAGATCTTTAGAAGTCTATGGAAGTCCTTGACTGAGATTTTTGAAGTACAACTCGTCACGCAATTAGTAATAGAAACAAGAGATCAAGGACAACATTCATCCATATTCTTCTGTGCTAAATGAACATTCCAAACATATGTGTGATGCCACAGAAGTCTTTACCTTGAGGAGGAAGAGATAACATTCTGGCAAACCAAAATTACCAAAGAAAAGTTCCACTAACCCACCGTATTATTAAGACTTGCTAAAAATTAAACTACTGGCTTCCTCAGACCTTTGTGAATAGTCAACAAAGTCCATTTTTCTTACCTAAGAGCCCCAAATTGGTGGAAACTGCAAATTATGTTCTATGATGTTTCAATTTAAACAGCCACGTTGTATTTTTCTATTACTTTCCTGAAATACTAGAGATGTACGGGTATATAATAAAGGTGTTTTAAAAAATGACCTGACATGGGCAGCCCAGGTGGCTCAGGGGTTTGGCACCACCTTTGATCGAGGGGATGATCCTGGAGACCAGGGATCAAGTCCCACGTCAGGCTCCCTGCATGGAGCCTGCTTCTCCCTCTGCCTGTGTCTTTGACTTTCTGTGTCTCTCATGAATAAATAAATAAAAATCTTTTTTAAAAAAATGACCTGACATTATACATGATTTATTGTGTAATCAACAATTAGGGGGCAACGCCTGATTTTGTGTTAAAGGTATGAGATCTGTTTCTGCTCCATTAGCAGGAAGGACAGGACAGCCACATAACCTGTGCTTTACACAGATCATTCTGAAGGCACTGGCATGTTGCACACTTTGCATTTCCCTGGTGCTCTTTGTTAGCACGTGGACACAAGTCCATATGGACGCTGGAATACTTTTAAAAGGTTTTCATTCTCAGCATACACTAGGTAATAACTTAAATATTCTACATTTAATTCAAGTAGCCAGTCTTACAAAACGAAGGGGAGGAGGGAAAGGGAGATGTATTTTACCTTGTTGGTCACTTGGTGACCTACCAACTTCACCACTTAATTGCACGATGACCCACTCCACCACCAGGATTTTTTGTTCTTTCTTGGCGAGGAAGGGAGAGGTCAAGGCATGCAGTCGTTTCGATTTGGCAGCATGCTCTGTGTTCCGGCTCTGTAGCTGGGAAGTATGGGCAGCAACCGGCTGGACTGGAGCAAGTCCCTCAGCTACACTCAGTGCTCCAATCTATTGTATAGAATAAACCACTTCTGTCTATCCCCATAGGTAAGGCATCGTGAAGACAAAAGGGGTCTCCTGTGTTTTGAGTTCCTTGGTGGAAAGCTGAAATGGGAAACTGCTTTATGTGCAGAGACATGTTTGCATATGTGAGAACTGAATTTAGTGGCCAAAGGGTCCTTTCCTTTAAATCAACAAGCTGGCAGCTCACCATGTTGTTGGTTTATCCATCTTCCTGAAGTTAGAAAGTGAGGACGGCATATGGCATGGAGCTGAAACCTACTCAGGAGGTCAAAGATCGTGGTGGAAGCGGTGGGGCGCAGGCAAGTGTCCTTGGAGAGGTCTGGCTGTCGGTGAGGTGGGGCTGGCTGGTCCTCAGTGGGAGGACTCCCAAGAAGCCAGCTCTGGAGACCAGAGAGGCTGGAAGCCAGGGAGCATGTGAATGGAGATCTTCATGAGGCAGGGCGAGGTGAGCTGTGAGGTTTGCCTTGGGCACAAGGACGTCACAAGGGAGCCCCACAAGCGTGCAGATGTACCATTCCCCTTTCCCGTCTGCCCCCTTTTCCCGGGATCATGGACAGATCCAAACAATTCCTCCTTTCTGACACCATTCACTGCCCTACCAAACTATGTGGCAAGAATTTTGTTTGCTGAGATGAGGAAAGTCAGAGGAAGACGAGAGAGAGCATGTTCAGAAGATTGCCACCTGCTGGAAGCCACTGCTTTGCCTGGCGGTAGGACCCAGGGCAGAGATGGGACGGGCAGAGGCTGCTGTTCCCCGCCCCTGTCACCAGCGCTTCTTTTGGGGAGGCCAGGGAGACGCTTTCCTGGGTGGTGCTATTCCTGAAAGGCTCCCACCAGCCAAAAAAAGTCCAAGCCATGGCCTTGTTCTGAGACCCTCTTGCTGGGGCCCCAATTGCCGTCTGGGGAGGATGGTTTTAAAAATAAAATGTATGATTTCATGGGTTTTATGTGGAGTGGCCGCCCTCCCCATGAAGGATCCACACAATATAGGTACAGCTGTTTTCTCTGCTTCTCAAGTGTTGCTCTTTCTTCAAAGAGCTGAACACTCCTTAAGACCATGAATACAGAAAATCATCTCCTTGCTTACAGCTGACACTGAGAAGCCGCTGTTTAAAAACATCCAACGAGGAGAGGACGTCGCTGTGTGAAGCCAGATACCTCCAACTGCCCTTTCAGTCTACTGAAGAATGTGGGGCGGGAAAAGAACAGAGAAAGCAGAGTCTCTAATCACAGCTGTTCCTCAAGTATTCTCAGGCCTCGTGGCAATTTTTAACAATCCAAATAAAGGGAGGTTTGGCGTTACTTGGCACATAGTAAGTACTCAGTAAATACTGGCTGAATGTTCCTTATCTGTTGGGAAGAATTTGACTAACTTCGTAAAACTGTAAAGTTCTTTGAGGGGCTCCTGGAATATATCTAGATAATTCAAACAGAAAACACTAAAATGTCATTTGCTTGGGAATGCATATGCAAACAAGCAGTATTAGCAGGGCGAACCACATTTCTGATGGAGTCCGGAAATGCTTGGAAACCTCACCTGCAGATAGTTAAAATTTAAAAAAAATCATCATTCCTCTAGTTGTTGCAGATTGGGGGTACTTTATTTAAATCCAGGGACTCCTGAAATTGTATGCAATATTAAGAGGGTTTGTGTGTGTTTCTGGAGAAAAGAGCCACAGCTATCATCAAATTATCAAAGGCTCTGTGAGCCAAGAAAGGTTAAGATCACTGCTTTCGATGACTGAGATTTCAGGAGGTGCTCGGCTTGCTAGATATTATACAACAGCTTAATTTGCTTCTCCTTCCGGCGTCTAGGCCCATCAGGAACACGAGAATTCCCCAAACTTATGTTATTCTAATATACAGTGACAACTCTTTGGAGTCATGTAATTGAAAAAAAAAAAAACAATTCTTACAAAGGAACTGTATAAAAATAGACACTTGGGGAGATTTTTAATTTATACGTATATGGTGTGCAAGTGTGTGCTTTTCTTAATCATTTCCTCTTACTTATCTCTTCCCCAGTTAACTTCCTTTTCCTGGCACTCAGGATCTATTCCAGGTGGCCACAAGGAGATTTCCCACGCAGAGAAAAGCAACCACATGCAGGAGAGAAACCACAAAGGCTAAGTTCTGAAGCGTACTGCAAAAATTAGGGGCTGTGTTTTGTGACTGTTAAGTCCTCAAAAGTCTTCGGGATATCCCTTCTAGGAGGGACGGAGGGAGGGAAAGAGAGAGAGAGAGAGAGAGAGAGAGAGAGAGAGAGACCGATCCACGTTCTCATGAGACCTCCAGTGTGGCACAGACCACGACTCCCTGACCTCCAGCAAGGTTTCTAGGACTCAGGAGGGAAGGACGCCAGAATCGACAAGGAGCGCCCTCATTGGCACCAGCTTCCAGCAGAGAACCACCTAGAAGCTGGATGATCCCTATGAGGTGATGGACAAGGACTGGGGAAACCACATCTTCATCTCCCTTTGCTGAGTCTACAAGAGGATCCTGTGTTCTGAAGTTGCTCATAAATACTGCACTCACCAGGAAAAACCTTGCAGGGGGGAAAAAGGCTCTACACCCCAACAGATCCATAACTTTGCTCCAGATCTGGAGCTGTTGTGAGCTCCTGGAATATATACAAATGCCATGGATGTGTTTCTGGGAAGGGGCTCTGTGACTTTAAATGGATTCTGAAATGCGTTTGTGACCCCACCACCACCATCATGCGGACACCCCCAGGAAATGCAAGGACAGGCTATGTGGGCACATCTTTTCAGAAAACCTGCTTTATTTTCTTGGTCAATTCCTTCTCCTGAGGGATCCCTGGGTGGCGCAGCGGTTTGGCGCCTGCCTTTGGCCCAGGGCGCGATCCTGAAGACCCAGGATCGAACCCCACATCGGGCTCCCGGTGTATGGAGCCTGCTTCTGCCTCTTCCTGTGTCTCTGCCTCTCTCTCTCTCTCTGTGTGTGTGACTATCATAAATAAATAAAAAAATAAAATAAAAAAAATTCCTTCTCCTGAGACCTTGCAGGAATAACTATTTAGGAGGCCTAATGAAGCAGGGGTGTCGCTGCACACAAAGCTTGTCCTGCAACCTTTTAAAATTTTTAAAAAAGTTCCATATAAAAATAAATATTTTTCAACTGAAGTTAACTGTAGCAAATATGTCCATTAAACAAAAAGAAAGAAACCACATACATAAATAGGGTTGTTTTGTGTTAGTTGCCTTGTGTTCAAAGTCATGATGTGAAAGAAAAGCAAATCTTATTTTAGCCACACGCTGCAGGAAATAAGGAGTGCCCTAATTTCTGCAGTGTTACTGATCTTTTCAATGAGGAAATACCAGGCATCAAATATTTAGATTTTAGAATATTTTAATATCCATTTCTTGAGTGGATGCATTCTGAAAGAATTAACAATTTAAAAAGAGCAGAGTGAAGGAAAGACGGAAAATGCAAACAGTTGGTTCTTGTTAATTTAATTTCAGGTTCTAGGCATGATGTGATTTTCTGAAACAACCAGCCAAAAAATGCTTACCTCAAAAATCTAGAAATGCAAACGCAGACAGATCTTTGGAAACTACAAATTATTACAGTCCACGTAGCGGGAAGCACGCGGCCCTCTGGCTCTCAGTGTCGTGTGCAAATGTGCAGGTGTTGCCTCCGTGAGCGGAGTCAGTGTTAATGGAGTCGCGTGCAGGTGTTGCATAATCGGTGTGACTCTTCAAGCTACTTAAGGGCTTCATAACTGATGCTCTACATTTGTTTGCACTGGATAAAATTATGTGTGCGTGTGTATACACACACACACACACACATATGTATAATTCGATCTGACTTGGGGCCAAGAAAACAGCAATTGTAACTCAAAGCGACTATTTACACACATTCAATTCTGAAGTATTGCTTCCTGACCTAAGTTCGTAGGAGGTATTGCCACTGTGAAGAGCACATCCATTGTATTGGTAGCACTTGAACCGCTGCTTAGGGACCTGTCCTCAGTGGCTATTTGTTCAACGCCAACAGAGTTGGATGCACAGCATTTCTGTTGCAGAGATTTTGTGGTCCTGCGTTGAGGTATGCTTCAGGGCAGGGAACCGGGAAGGACCCAAGTCGCCTAGTGGCCCAGAGAGAACATCTGTACTGGTTATTTAGGAAGGCTCAGGGTGTTTTTTAAAGACAATTTGAAACTCTGGGTGAGCCATCCATCAAAGGCTCCAATTTGCACATTGCTGGACCAGATCACCAGATGTTAAGACCATCTCCCTGCAATCTGCGGCTTCCCAGGATCAGGAATCACAAACATCTTTGCAGGAGGGGAAGAAAAAAGACAATGTGCTGGGGAGGAAGCATGTGCAGAGATGGACCTTGTAGATAGAGCATGTTCTGAGCGGAACAGCAGAGACACAGGTGACTCGTCGGCAACCACCCAGCCCCTTAGCTGCTGCCAGAGCTAAAGAGCCTGAGGACAGAAGGCAAAAGGAGAGGATCACACTCAAATACATGCCTTAACACTGATGGGAGAAGCCCCTAACATGCCCACAGTCCCTACAGACAAGGACAGTGTCAGGTAGTGTTTTAAAATAAAGATAAAAATCCTGCAGTATCTTATAAGAATACATTCTTTAGAAGCAAGAGGTATTGTCACACCATCCTTCCTCCAGCATTGGAAGACCAACAAACTGACAGTAAAATCTGAAGGAAGATCTTAGTGAGAATGCTCTCGACTCCCTGGGACATCAAGATCCTGGCTATGGCTGCATTGCTGGGAGGCCATCCCATACATGTCCTCCCGGGGAGCTGGCCAATCAGAAGCAGTATTTCCTGATGCCAGAAATGGCAGATTCTGTATGAATTGAGGGGCGTGGTAGGGGTTTGCTGATAATGGGACTTGATGTTGATGTGACAGTTATACAGAGATTTAGCAGCGAAAAGAAAATGCACAGGGTATGCCAGGTATGCCAGTGAAGATCTTAACAGAGAAGGAGCTAGTCCTCAGATTATCCTGTGAATCGTACACCGAGTCACCTTGAAAATAACAACAATGCCTACGGCAGGGCAACACTAGCCTGAGTTCAAGTCTACATACACTCTGGACTCAACGTGGCAAAACATCACAGGCAGGATCAGCAACAGGGGCCCAGAAGTGAATCTCCTTAGGTTTTCTAGACTTGCCCTGGTTCAACACCTCACGTGCATGCAGATGACTGTGTCTCTACACACAGTGTGAGAACTCCATCTAAAGGGGGCTGGACTTCACTGGGTTCCATCCTGCCACACAGAAGTCCTGCACAAGCCAACAAGAGCAAAGGACGAGGAGCTTCTCGGATGTGTGGGAGCCAAGTCCCCCGGGCACTGCCTGCCCACCTTGTGCTCAGCCCAGGCCTCCTGCCTCCTGGGAGCAGGGCTCTGACTCGACCCCCGGAGCAGGGAGGCTCCACAGGCATGGATCTGCTGCACACAGGACAGAAGCAGCAGTGCTCATTAGGTTTATCAACTGTGACCCAGTCGGCCTCAGGGCACGGCCGTTCAGGTCTTGCTCAGCCCCTTTTGGTGGGTGGGGGGGACCCAAAGCAGCTGAAGCTCTAATGGACATCTTCTCATCCTTCTGCTGTGCCCTCTGCCTATGTCCCTTCTCATACTTCTGCTGTGCCTCCCCAGCCTATGTCCCTTCGCCAGAATGACTTGGCGGCTCCTCCCCAAAACACACATTTCCTGATAAATAAATAAATAAATAAATGCAACCCTCAGACGTTTATTTTGAGCTTCCCTCTCAGAGGATTCAGCTTCAAAGGCAAACCCCTTCGGCTCCCAGCTGGAAGACCCCTCGGTTTCTGGGGCAAAATGAAACACGGCTTTTAAATACCTGAGGCCTGGGCTCACAGGCTCTGCTACTGGTTAGCATCTGGAATCTTGGCCTGCACACAGAGGAAGCCCTAATGCCGCGGGGCTGGGGAGCGGTGCACCCACAGCCCCGAGGGCCCAGGTGCTCTGGAAGGCGCAGGTGGGGAGGGCACAGGCCGTCCTGGCTGGCTGCTGCTCGCAGCCCATGCCCCCCCACCTCCCCTCACAGTGAGTTACTGGCACTTGATCTCAGATTCATAAGTGAAAGTGTGTGTGCGTGTACATGTTTACATAGAAAGGTCAGGTCACTGGAAAACACTATTATGTATATAGAAAAAAATAAACCGCAAAAACATTGTACTAGCAAAAACAAAACAAAAAACAAAGACCCAAAGTGTCTTGTGAGAAAAAGCAATAAAAATGATATCTTAACCACAGCTTTTGTTTTAAAGTCCAGCAATACCCAATGCTGCGATCTCCATGGGTGGCCTCTGTCCCCAGATGCGAGGGCACAGTCAGCCCCTGAAGGCACTTGTTCTCCTCCATGCTGCTGAACGGTCACACCCAGAGGACAGGGCTCCAGGGGAGAAAAAGCAAAGAGACAGATGGGAACAAGCCCTGAATAGCTGTGGCGCACACAGACGTCAGGGTAATGACCACATGACACCACGTCTGGGGATGGAGGCGGTGGCGCTCGAACGCACAACAGGCAAGTACAGATGTAATTGTGTTTCGAGGAGCAGAGCACCGTGGCAGCGATGGGTGCTGCGTCACACGCTCTTGGAAATGTTGAGCCTGGTGAGCTCACTGGCTTCTTCCATGCCTGCTTCTTCACAGTCACTTTTCTCTATGGCTTTGCCAAATCGACATCTTTCTTCAGCTTTGACAGGCTCTTTCCATGGCCTCTTAGAGGACAGGTGAGTGTCCTTGGCCAGCACATTGTTTTCGGACCCCAGAGACGTCTTGTCCACGTTCTGTACAGAAGGCACCAGGTTGGCGATCTCATCCGTGGGAGACCGCCCGATGCTGCCATCCACCTGGACTCGGATGTCGGGGGAGATGGACAGCTGGTGCTGTGGCACGGCCCCGCTGTCCATGCACTTTGGGTATAGGTAGGTCTTCATCTGGCCCTTGCCCTTAACGTTTACTGTCCCCCGGTAGTCGAAGTCGTAGCCCATCTTGCTCAGGACACGGTAGCTCTCCTCACTCACCTGGATTCGGCATTCCACCCCTGTGCTGTCCATCCTGCTGGCGATGTTGACGGTGTCGCCCCAGATATCATACAGCAGCTTGGTGGTGCCGATGACCCCGGCTGTGAGTGGCCCGTGGTTGAAGCCAACCCTGAGCTTAAAGTTGAACCACAGCATGTTGCTGTTGAAGTCGTCCACCACGCGCATCATCTCCTTGGCAAACTCAAACAGGACCTGCAGGTGTTCTTGCGGGTGGCTGCCATCCTGGCACTGCGCGCCGTTCAGCCCGGAGGCAGCCATGTACGTGGCCCCAATGGTCTTAATCTTTTCGATGCTGCTGTAGCCCGGCCTGCTCAGGAGCTCATCAAAGTCCCCGATGAGCTCATTGAGGACCCGGTAGCACTCCTTGCCCCCCTCATAGTTCTCCTCATAGAACTCACTGAAGTTGACGATGCTGGCAAAGATGACACCTCCACTGTCATGGTTCTTGGAGTAAGTCTGGGAGACCTTCAGCTGCTCAGCCACATGGTAGGGGATGATATTTCGCAGCAGCCAGTCAGCTTGGTCCCTCATGCTCTGGATCTTAGTGCGGTGAAGGTCCGCCTCCACGTCCCCGTGGTAGTGCAGGCGATAGCTGACCTCAAATTCTCGATTCAGGAACCAGACCAACAAGAGCAGAAGAAAGAAGACAAGAATCACCTCCTGGCCAATCAGGCTGGCGGTTCTGCCGTCACGCGGCAAGGAATTATTGCACGGATTCCCCTCGGAACTGGAGAATAAAGAGAAGAGAAAGGACGTGCCTTCTTAAGTGCATCTTTTAAGGGAGAGGTTGCTGCTCAGGACTTGCAGGTTCTGAAACACCCAGCTAACCAGCTCTCTGCACCAAGTTCTGTGGAGTTCAAAGTGTCAACGACCCGCAGCCACAAAGCTACCCAATCCTGTTTAGCTGGCTGGCTAAGGTGTGCAGAGATAAACACGGACTTTTTAAATTGACTTCTGAGTAACTACTCGGTGACTGCGTTTTTTCAGGAGTCTTTAGCTCCTTGATTTTAAAAATCTTTTCATTTCTACCAACTTTCTGTTTTGAAAATTCTAAACATAGGAAAGTTAAGAGGCTAGTAATACGTTTGTACACCCATCTCCTGGATTCAACAATTGCTGACATTTTCCTGCTTTGTTCTTTCCCTCTGTCAATGCACACGTGTGCACACACAGCTTTCCTGATGAACATTATGAAGGTAAGCTGCAGACATCATGACACTTCCATCCTGAATATTTCAGTCCCTGCCTCCTAAGAATAAGGACATCTCCCTATGTAACCACACTACTATCATCATACCCAAGAAATTTAACATTCTCTGACATACTCATTTTTTAGATTCTTAATCCAACTTTAGTTCTGAAAGAGGCATAATTTTACAAAGAATATAAATTCTCTATTGTTTACTTGTATAAAGCCCACTAAATGTACCATTATCTCCCTACTGGGTTAGTTCTGTTTTATCAAAGGCATTTAAGGCAGTGTTAACATTTTTACAAATAATATTATACTTTTAAAAAAAGTTTTCAATTATTTATTCATGAGAGAGAGGCCGAGACATAGGCAGAGGGAGAAGCAGGCTCCTCGCAGGGAGCCCAATGTGGGACTTGATCCCAGGACCCCGGGATCACGCCTTAAGCTGAAGGCAGACGCTCAACCGCTGAGCCACCCGGCATCCACATGACCCTGAGATCAATACCTGAGCTGAGATCAAGAGTCGGATGCTTAACCGAATGAGCCACCCAGGCACCCCAATATATATACTTTTAAGAGTAGTACCTTGTAAGAAACTCAAACAGCATTTTAAAAATGGTACAAAATAAGTGTCTTTCCTATGAGAAAGTTGTGATTTTCTTGTGGTTGCAAGAAACTGTAATACATGGATATGCTGTAACAACCAGATTTTAACCCTGGGCATTTGGGCTGTGTCTATCCCTTACCTCCAGGGAATGCCGCTGGGATGACCCTATGCAGAGAAGGGAATCTGTCTGAGGGATAAGCTATTGGAGTTGGAAATGCTGAGTCACTTCAACTACTGCACATTTATGATTCCTTTAGAAATTTCCAAATTGTGCTTCTCCTTTCCGTTCCTTCTAATAACAGCCTGCTCTCGGTTGGGGGGGGGGGTGCTGTTCTGTAGTTGGACAGTACTGATGAGCAACAGCTGTGACTGAAGATTGACCACCATTACCCCCAGCAAGTCTCTTTGAAAGCTTCTTATTTAGATGTAATGTTTCCACTTAAAAATCCTACATACTCATCAGAAGATATTTAGAGGAAAACATAGAAAGAAGATTCACCCATATGGATCATCCAGAGGTAAGTTCTGTTAATGAGCCTTGTGTTTCCTTCTTTTCTTTCTTCTGCTTGTTTACAAAGCAGTGGTTGCTCTGTTCACATAAATTCTGGGCCCTGATGTGCTCCTAAAGCAGGCATCTAGGTTTCAGGTGGCAACGGGCCAAGTCACTCTATGAATAAAATTATATATAAAATGGTGGGGTCCTCAGTTTAGACAGCTCCATGGCACCGAAAACTTGATTCTGTAATCAGGGTGTTTAATAATTTTACTGTTACCTGTGACTTAAGGACATTAAAGAAAATAGTGAAATTGACCAATCTGGCCATAATGGTCCTCTATGAAACATGGTCACAAAAGCCCTGGACTGTCTCAGCTGGACCACTACAGAGTTCTGGAACCCTGGGCAAGATTTCTAGGTCTCAATCTTCTTACGGGTAAACTGAAGATGGGCTAGAGTATTGTTAAGTACCTACTGGCCTCAGATTCTGTGCAGAAAGGAGTTAACACAGCAGGCCTGAGGCTGCCACCCATAGAAAGGCCTACTGGCAAGGGTGTCTGAGGCTGGCATCAGGATCTTGGATTTGGGGAGATTCTCACCCCTCTCCTTGATAAGAAGGGCCTATTGTGCCTAGAATGTGACTTCTGAGTCTGGAATTTTGGTCCATGCCAGCAGAGATGCCTATGTGATCAATCTCTAATAAAAACCCTGGGTACCGAGTCTCTGATAGGCTCCCCTGGGAGACAACACTTCACCTACACTGTCCAAACTCAATGCTGGAGGAATTCAGAACATCCTGGATTACACCACGGGAACAGGACTCTTGAAAGCTGGCATCTGGTTTCCTCTGGATTCTACTTCATGTACCTTGCTGCTAATTTTGCTTTGTGTCCTTTCACTGTAATAAGTCACAGCCATGAGTACGACTCTGTGTGGAGTCCTGAATCCTCCTAGCAAATTCCTGGTTCTGGGGGTGGTCCTGGGGACCCCTGCCATAAGTTCCATGACTTTGCCCCCATGAGCCAGGAACCAAAAAAAGGCCTCCATGGTAAGACAGATCTATTTATTCTTCCAACTGTCATTTAGCCAAATGGCAACACATATCATGAATCTCAAGTACTAAACAATTAACTATTTTAGATGATCAAAACAGATTTGTGTCTAGCCCTGCAAGCCCTCTAACTGGCTTGAGAGTAGAGACAGAATCTGCAACAGGTGGCAGTAAGTATTGTCTTGTGTGAGCCCATCCTGTTGGGTTAGGAGGTGACCTTTCTGTTTCTCCAAAGTGGTGATATTGAGGAACACCCCACTTTATGAATAGACATCACCAAGGCTTAACATCATCCTAATGGTCCAACCAGATTTTGTAGCCCTGCGGCGGAAATGGGCAGCTGCTCACTTTCCTCCCTGTTCTATGGTCAAGGCCAGCAGTGTGGCCCGACTCTGGAGAGGGGCACAGGCCAGATCCTCTGGACAGGGGAGGGTAATTGTGGAGCACAGGACAGTGTGAGAGAGGTTTGCTTTCATCTTTGTTTAAAAGGGGAATCCTAATACACAGATTTATGATTAGTGACCAACGGACTGCCATGCAACAGAGATCTGTAACAAGCAGGTAAGATAATCACTTCCCATAGATAACCTGTATTTCTCATTCCACTACAGAAGGAACAACAATGGTGGTCCCATTTCTAAGTTCCAAAAAGAGGAATTTTATGGGACTAAATGCAAGAGTCAATTTATGACTTAATAGCTGAACATCAAGTCATAATTGGAAGTTAAGAGTAAAATAGAGTATAATCTATTATCATGGAGAAGAAGGATTAAATCAGAGAGAAAAACAGAAAACAAAGATCACTCATGGTCCCAACCAGCTGAACATGGAATGTGTTAACATCTTAGTGAATTTCAGTGCCATGTAAAATCTATGCCTACAGACGCGAGGCTGGGGGAGCTGCCACGCTGGGACACAGAGGGTGGGGCTGGGTGCTGGTAATGTTCTGTTTCTTGGTCCGAGGGGCAGTTGATGGGATGTACCCGCTTGTGAAAATTCATTGAGCTGTATTCTTGTGATTTGGGTACTTTTTTGTGCACATGTTATATATTCACCAGTAAGCTTATTATTAAAAAAGCTAAGTGTTTTGTTTTTAAATACCTTAGTTGTGATCCTAAAAGAAACAAATTTGTAGTCTGCCTTTGTTCCATACTTTATTTCTCCTTCCCAGTGTCTATATTTCCACAGATTTACTTTTTTAATTGTATAAACAGAAAAAAAAGTCATTCATCACTCACTACCAAGTCATTACTATGACATATCTTACATTTTTTTCATATATATATAATGAAATACAGGACATATGCAATTTCACATGATGTTTTTCTTATTGCTGCATTTTAACAGTGGCAATATCTGTGTACATGAACATCATTTAATTCATTTCTTTTTATTGCAACTGAAGTTGCTGATGAATTTTCAATGTTATCAGCCATTGTGATCAACATTTTTGGACAAGTGACCTTTATCATATGCTGAATTATCCCCTCGGTAGATAAGCAAAAATAGAATTATTAGGTCAAAGGCTATGAACACGTATGTAGATCATCAAATTACTTTCCAAAACTATGTGCCATTCTGAGGAGCAACGAGGCATGGCAGAAAGAGCAGGGCCTGGTAGTGAGGGAGGCCAGGGTTTAAACACTGCTGATGACTAGCTGCATGACCATAGATGGGTTCCTTAACTTTCCTGAACTTCAGCTTCCTCATCTGGAAAATGAGGACAAAGTCACCTAATGTGTCAATCATTGTGAAAAATAAACCATACGTATAACTGCCTGGTACCTTAACAAAGCAAATACCCACTCTTGTATGAATGTGCCATGCCCTTGCCTGCCCTGGGTATTCACACTCTAACATCTTGAAGGTCCGATGGAAAAGACCACAAGGAGTTTTTTGTTTAAATGTGCAATGATTTCAGTAGTAACATCTTTACCTTCTACCTGCATTTCCTCTTGTGAATTTTTTTTTTTTTTTGGTTTTGTCCTTTATCGGGCCTTAGCTCTTCGTGGAACGGCCCATACATACTTTTCTCTACCTAAATCCCCCCACCCCATCAATGTGTCAGTCAGTTTTTTATTTCTGTGCATGTGTGGTTCTCTGTATTATTTGTAAGATTGGAGAGTTATCTCTGTCTTAGAGATAATTCTATTTTTTCTAGATTTTTATATAGTTTTATATAATTTAATGTTTATTTCTATTTAAATTTTAATTTGACGTTCACAGTAAAGCAAGAGTCTAACCTTTATTATTTCAAACCTCTAATTAGAAATTTCAAAATATTTTAGGAAATTAAAATAAGTACTTTCTTAGATTTGAGAGATTTCCTTTGTAACCTGGTGAAGTCTTACATAAAATGAAGCCAAATCTAGTATATTCTTAACAATCATTTTCTCAATAAGATAACTATGATTTGGTATTTCAACAAGTAGGTATTTTCCACTTATTCCTTTAAGAATTACACATAATTATTTTTATTCAAGATATGACTGCTTTTTATGAAGCTGAGAAAGAAACAGTACTCATATAGTTGCCCTCATTTGTTCAGACATAAGCATGATGTCAAAAGCTTACCTGAAATTCTGTCCTGCATCAAGGTGTGAAATTACTATGGAACTGAAATTAAAATGCAGAAAAATATTATTATAAAAAAACAAGGTGTTATATAAAGTGAAACTGAGAAGAGTTAAATAATTTCCTTTTTTTTAATGTGTAGATTAAGTCAGACAATTAAGGATCGCTAATTCTTTATTATAATTTGATATTATGTGTTAACTAAAAATCACAGCCACAGAGATAGTGATGCAGCTAACAGGACTTCACAAAGAGCAAAACCAAGAAGTCTCTAAGGCATTCGCATGACAGTGAGGACTTATCCACATGGTCCCACAGGCTAGAAACCAGTCATGATAAACAGCGATGCCCACTGACTAAGGACTGATTTAGGAACTGCTGGAGACACTGGCGGACCTGAGAAGCCAGACTATCCTACTAGGGTGCCCAAAGCAATCAAATCCCAGTTCTGAGGCACAGAAACCACATACAATAAAAAAACTCTGGGTGTCGGGGCAGGACCTGTGACCCAGTACCCTTCCCATATCCCCCACAGCTTCTTCTGGGATCCTGTTGCACCTGATACCCCCCAGGTGGGCAGATCAACCCTGTACCCCTATACTTCCTGGTCTGCTAGATCCACTGGCTCCCACTCATTACCAATAGGGACCTTACACAGCTTCTGCAAGCAGGTCCCCTGGGCAGCAGAGGCGAGGGGACAGCTAGGAGTGGCTTTAGCATCACAGGCGGTGTGTCCTCTTCTCTCCTTGCCCATGCATGACTGTGACACTGTCCTTCTCCATGTGTCCATGTCCCCCTGCAAGGCTGGCATGGCTCTCAGAAGTCCCTTCCCCTACACAGGAGGCCTGTCTGGATTTTCGTTCCCCATTCCCCATGCTTCCTATCCTGTGGGGCTCAGTGATGATGACCAGGTGAGTGGGAGAAGTACCAGGTAGAGGGGAGATTCAGCTGCCAGCCACACCCCAACATCTGCTTTTTGAGTTCTGGGCAAAGGTGATGGAGTTGGTCCCTCATCACTCTGGTCCCTCCTGATCTAAGTGGAAAAGCTCCGCACCAGTGACTGAATGACCACAAACTGGCTGATGGGGTATTTGTGATGGTTCTTTTAGAAGGTTAAAAGGCAATCTGATGAATTCCATGCTTTTGGGAAAGAGCTTCATAATGACCCTAATTCCAGATGGCCATAACTTCAGAAAGGGAAATGCATGCTTTGTTCTGTTTAAAGTAATTTAACTATTCATTAAAGTTTCCTTTCAGATGCTGAATGATAGTTCTGCTTAAAATTCCCTTTTGATCTTAATTTGCAGGAAATGTGAGTGTCTTTCATGTCGTCATTACTTTATTAAGTCTTACTGAGGAGAAGGATGCTTGCTCTGTCCATTACCGACCACTGCTTTGGTAATACCCAAAGATACACTAGAGTGGTTTCATACTTGATATTGTGACAAATCGGATCATTTTCTACTTCTGAACTTATTAAAGCAATGGTTCTCAGCAACAGTAATGCCATTCCTAGGGGGCATCTTGGAAATGTTGGGGCTCCTTCTGGTTGTCATAATAATTTGAGGAGCCAGGAATGTTAGATGTCCTGCAAGGCATGATGAAGGAATGCCCTGTGTAGCTGAAATATCCTGCAAACCTAAACCCATAGTAATTATAAAGAAGCCATTCTTTAATATGTGCTAATAGTAAAATGTTTTTATAAAGCATTTATCCAAAAAAGTCCAATATTTAAGTGAAGTTTTTTTTAGGCGAAGTTTATTACAGAAACAGAAGCTTAATGGCCTTAAGACATTATCCTGAAGTTTCTGAACCACTCACTGTGACAATTATTCTCTCCAACATATCACTGTATCCCCAACTATATATTTAGTTGAAAAAAGCCAACAGCCACAAAACCAATTGCAAATGTGCAATAATCATTTTGAGACCTATTTATACAACACTAAGAACCAAAAATGATTCAATTAGTAGGACACATAAAAGACAAGGATCTTATTGGATTTCATTATTATAGGATGTTTTAATATCCTATGTATTATCATTGCTGTCCTATACATTTTAATATCCTATATATATCATTGCCATCCTATACATTTTCATTTTTAAGTTTTTTTGTAGCACAACAGTAAGAATTGCTCCTATCTCTGGGGTCTTTCACACAGACCCCTTCTCTTCCCATGCCATCCTGTCTACACCTTGGCACCTACCAGTGCAAGGATTTTGAAGGCCATTTGAATACCAGGAACTGAAAGTATTATTCAATATGTGGAAGGACCTCAAAATAAAAGATGTATTTCCAGTGACTGGTCATCACTCCATTTCATGTCATGACACACATGTCACAAGAGTGAGTCCATATTTATAAATGAGGTCTTGACCACATGCAAAGAGCACCTACCTCTTCACTTCCTCTCCTCAGCAACCTACAACCTGTCTGGGTGTGTTATTCTTACTCAAATGAGGTTAGAACAGCTTCCTCTTTGCCTTTTCATGTCTCCCTATACCTCTACTTCTTCTGTTTCTTGATCATCTCATATGAAATGGCTCTGGTCCTACTTCTCCATTATACTAAGTTCAAGCATGTGTCTACTGCACTGTCTTCCAGGGCGAGGGGTAATCCCCCAAGGATGTCTATAGGCACATACATATTATGTCATGAAGAATTATTTTTTTTCTTTTTTGCATATTAGTCTTCAGACATTTCCTTAAGTTGCTGACATTGTACGTGTTGGACACCACTTCATGTTGTGACAGTAGCCGGCAGAGGAGAGGGAGAGGGTATCGGCATGGATGTGAGACATGTGAGGTCAGGAAGGGTGCCCCAGCTGGCAAGGGTGCCAGATGCAGACCACAGTGGTCGACGTACCTGTCAGGGCACAGGGAGATGTAGAGCAGGAGCAGGGGCCCAGCCCCGACAACGGTGGCTAAGGAGGACCTCATCCAGGAGCTCAGCTGGCAGAAGTTACAGTAGTGCACGACGGTGATCAGGACAGCGGAGCCCGTGAACACGGTGAACTGCAATGAGGGGCTGGCGTGGTTACTGACCCATCCAACCCTTGCCATGTGCGCCCCTGGCCTCGCTTCCAGCTGAGCATGCTGAGATCAAAGGATTCACTTACTTATATTTCTTGCAATATAAAAATACCATGGATATCACAAAGTACCTGGCAGTTTCAGGGACAGATCATAAATCACTGGGTTAATAGTCCAGAGCTTTAGGCTACAAGCTTGCACTGGCACGAAAATTCTCCTCCAGAGGTGTGGAGACTGCATATGTCATTCTGGAGTAAAGGAAGGTAGGCCACCCATTTGAGAACCACCACTGGTAAGTGGTTACCTTTACAAAGCCTTCCTTCAGGCATCCTGCTACATGCCAGGGGAAGTGTAATTTGGTGTTAAGAGTATCAAATGCTGTCAGCCCGCCTTGTAGCTCATGTTACACTCACTTTCACCAAAAGTAGAACTTTCCACAAGGGCATTATTAGTTCACTCTTCATGGGGTTTAAGTTGGAAGCTCCTTCCCTGACCAAGAGCAACTGGACTAGGGGCAGTCACCTCGCTGTTGCCAGTTTGACAGGTAAGCACGGTATCTCATCTGGAAATGTGGGACAGATGCTGCTTTGTAAAATGCATAAGAAAATAACTGATTTGGAGCAGGGGAGGCTGGAGAGGGGACATGTGAACTGGGCAGGGCAGCTTCATACCCATCTCTACTTGACTGTGGTCAGTGACAGGCTTGAGCATCTAGAGAGGCTGCATGCTACCCTCCCTGCCTGTTCCTCTGTCCCAGCCAATGCTTTTAAGAAGACAAGCTCAAAGTGCTGATGAAGAGTTTGTTACCTCTTATATTTAAGTTGCTGTCCTAAGACATAAGGCTTATTTAAAAAGAAAAAAAACAAGGGCATCCTGGAGAGCCCATAAACAAAGTCACTAGGCCTTTACTTACGTGTATGTTTGTCTCAAATTCAGACGTGACATGTGAATAGACTGCAAGGGCAGGGAGTGACACCAGGATGGCCCCAATGAAATGGCGTGGGAGCCAGCCAGCTATCCATTCCAGGAGGCGCTTGGTACAAGCCATCACGTCTTCCAGGAAAAACACCATCCTGGGATGAGGGGAGAAAGGAGAAATCGCAGTGGGTCAGCCTGCCCAGGACGATGAGGGCAGGAGACCCAGCCAGCGTTGCTCCCGACTCTTTTTTTTTTTTTTGCTCCCGACTCTTACTTATGTGGCCTCCATGGGTCAGGGGGGCAGGAAGAGTCCCTGCCTCCTTCACTTTCAGTTGACAGTAAGTGAATTGGACTTGCTCAGCCCATCACACCTTATTTTAAGGTCATGTGTCATCATGATAACACGTGTTTTTACAAAGCCAAGCATGAACTTCTGTGGGTCTCAAAGTAGATGTAAGGACCAGGAACACCCATGAGAGGTTACCATTAACTGTCCCAGGCTGCTAGGGTGAGAGGTCTCCAGCGGGGTGCTTTGCAGGTGTTTGGGAATTTGGCAGGGCCTTTTTGGTTGCCACAAGGACTGAAGGTGCTGCTGTCATCTAGTGGACAGGAGCTAGGGATGAGAGGCCCACTGTAACATATAGGGAGGCTTGTCCTGCATCCCACAAGACTGCCACATGCTCCCTGGACACCTACAGAGGTGAAAACCCTGCTGACAATGACCTCAGCCTAGAGCCTAGTTGTGTCTTGTTTTCAAACAGAAAGTATTTCTGGGTGGTGCTAACACAAGCTGATCTTCCAGGAATGAAGTCCTCTTTGCTTTGGGACCTCACCAAGGCTCATTCAGCATTTCAGAAATCACATCACAGGCTGCAACCTGGCACATGGCGCTTGTGTCACCAAGTCCGCACATCTCTAGTGGTCTGCATGTGGAGCTGGCACACTTATGTGATGGTGCACACAAGGATGCAGCTAATGGCTTTGTTATGACTTCCCAGATGGTGGTGTCCTGGCAAAAATGAGGTGAAGTACTACATATTTTATTTTGAATAGCTCTCTTGCTCTTTCTCCTTCATATTGGAGTGACAGCATTTCATCAACTCCTACTGAGACTGTGTGTATAAGTAGGCTTTATTTCAGGTTAGTGATGTGGAGATCACAGAATGATTTTCATAAAGAAGGGGGAGCAAGTACGTGGGGGTGAGAAACTCTTGTTCATAAGGAAGAGCAGTATTGGCTAAGTGAGGGGCTAGTACCTGGATGCCAGCAGCAGGAGATGGAGGGTGGGGGGCACCAGGTTCCCATGCACACAGACCCTCTCTGAAGCCAGGCCCACATGGAGCAGGAGAAGGGACAGGCCCGCTGTCCTCACCTCCGGAAGTGCCAGAAGCCACTGCTGAGCTTCAACAGCAGAAGTTCCCCTCAAGGCTCTTGGCCACACACCCAGGTGCCTGCACCTTCTGTCCGGGACACCTGCAGTGCAGCGACCACTAGCTACATGTGCTTGATCTCCACAAGGAGCCCGAATCTCAGCCATTATCCACATAGAGCCAGGCGCGGTCTGACCTTTTTAGGGCCTGGATAGTTCTGGCCTGCTGATACTTAACGGATAATGGAGTCCTGGGAATATTTCCAAGAATAACCACAAATATGCTCGAAGGCAGAATACATAAGCCCCACGAGGAGACAGAGGGGGCCAAATTCCAAGGGAGAAGGCAGGGCTGGGAAGCCCTCCACGAAGGTCCCTGGAACGGCAGAGCTCTGAAGATGAGACCTACCATTCTCACGCCTGCCTGGGCTTGGCACAAAATGAAGGGGAGTGAAGGGACAGGCTATGAGCTAAGATACAGGAAGGCTTCCAGAGGAGGTGCCAGGCCTGAGGCTGGCCCCCAGAGTAGCTGCAGAACAGGCCCCCCTGGAGCACCCACATATCCTGCAGCATAGATTCCTGTTGACTTGGAATCCTAAATATGCCCTCTGCGTGACAAGAGGGAACTCCATCAAGTTCTCAGCCCCTTCCAGGCTTTGATGATATGGGTAAAGTGGACTTTTAAAGTCACAACACCAGCCATTCAGGAGCAGTGGCCACCTCATTTTGAAAGCACTTGCAGAACATGTGACAGGCCACCCACCTGGGTGCAGCCAGCCTCGCACCTTTGTGGTCTGCAGCCTTCTGCACTCTCCAGACTGGAGTTAGATCAGATTCTATAGAAGTGGGTCCGGAGGAACAGGGAACAATGGCGTAAAGGACTTTTGAAAAAGGAATGGAGACAATGCCAGCCTCTAAGAGAGCCAGAGCCTTATCTAGCCATAGGCCATGTGTCAGACAGAAAGCTGGCCCCAGGGCAGGGAGTGTGGGCATGAGGGGACTCACTGCACCTATGGGTGCCAGGTTTTCTTTGGGCTGATAGAAATGTTCTAAAATTATATGGTGATGTTTGCACAGCTCTGTAGGTTTACTAGTAATCAATGAATTATACACTTACATGACTGCATTTCTCATACATGAATTCTATCACAATAAAGCAGATTTTAAAAAGGAAAAGACAAACTGGAACCTGAAGATGCCTTGGTTTGGATTCCCCAGAAGCAGAGCTGATTTGAGAGGGGTCTCAGGCAGCTCAGCAAGGAGTACAGAGCTGAGATTTGAAGGGCAGGCCCATAGGGAGGGCTGGGTTACGAGAAATCCCTTACTATGTGTCACGCAGCTCAATCCTGGTGGGGAATTTGGGTAGACAGTGAGGATGTACCCTGTAGTTATCTCAACCTGGAGGAGGCACAGGGGTCAAGTGTGAAGCCTCTAGAAGCCAGAGAAGACCCTCAGCAAAGAGCCAGAGGGGTAGGTGCAGGGGTGTAGGAATAAGAGGAGAGGGGAGGGCAGTCCAGCCTATACTTTTCAAAGTGGGGTGGCACAGGACTAGCATTCAGAAGCCACAGAGCAGACCTGGAGCTGTTGCTTCCTGTCCTGGGGTGCTGGAGAGGAGGGGCAAAAACTCAACGTCAAGGATGCCTGGGTGGCTCAGTGGTTGAGCGTCTGCCTTCTGCTCAGGGTGTGATCCCAGAGTCCTGCATCAGGCTCCTTGCATGGAGCCTGCTTCTCTTCCCACTGCCTTTCTCTGTGTCTCTCATGAATAAACAAATAAAATTACAAAGAGAAAGAAAAGAAAAGAAAAGAAAAAGAAAAGAAAAGAAAAGAAAAAGAAAGAAAGAAAGAAAGAAAGAAGAAAGAAAGAGAGAGAAGGAAAGAAAGAAAGAAAGAAAGAAAGAAAGAAGAAAAGAAAAGAAAAAAAAGAAAAGAAAAGAAAGGAAAAGAAAAGAAAAGAAAAGAAAAGAAAAAAGAAAAGAAAGGAGAGAACAGGGGAGGGGAGGGGAGGGGAGGGAGAGGAGAGGAGAGGAGAGGAGAGGAGAGGAGAGGAGAGGAGAGGAGAGGAGAGGAGAGGAGAGGAGAGGAGAGGAGAGGAGAGGAGAGGAGAGGAGAAGAGAGGAAAAAGAAAACTCAAGGTCAGGGCTGTCCTTCCCAATTCTGCTTCACTTCCAGCTTCTGGGGCAATCACCAGAAGGTTGGTTGCCTGTTGACATGGACAGGTCTGAACCATGGTCACAGTGCCCAGGAGGCAGACGGTGGTGGGGGAGCGGGGGGAGGGCGCTGAGAATGGAGTACCCTGTGCATTCATACTTCTTTGAAAATACTCAGAGTGGCTGTGAGCTTCCCCAGGTGCTGGGCTGAACCCCCGATATCAGGATGAGTAGAGGTCTGGAGGGCCTACCTTTCCTGATAGGTTCCTGCTGTCTATGCAGATCTTCTGTCCATTTCTAAATCAGTTGCTTGTCTTTTCATTACTGAGCTTACATTCTAGATATCAGACCTCACTGCAGATGCACTTGGCACATACTCTCCTGTTTTGCAGGCTCCCTCACTGTGGCATGAGAAGTGACAGGTGCTCTTTGGAACTGAGAAGCTTTACATTTTGATGAGGTCCAGGTTATCTCCTTTCTCTGGCTGATCGTGCTTTTCATGTCATATCTAAGAAACCACTGCCTGACCCAGGCTCAAGGAGATGGACACTCACAATTCTTCTAAGGGTTTATAGTTTCACTCATACATCTAGAAGAGGCACCCACTGATCCACAGGTGGCTGCCCATCATTTGCTCCCTCTATGATTCTGTTCTGCTTCTCTTCCCTTTCTCACTCCCTCTCTTCCAACTTGTTCTTTTTAAGTCTCCAAGGGAGGAGATCCAGGGACTGGCTGGCAGCCAAGGGGCGGCAGAGGACACTGACCCTCTGGTAAAGAAGATGCCCACCTGTGCCAAGGGCTGAGGCCTGTGAGGGAGGATGCTTAGAAGCAGGACTGGGGGAAGGAGGACCAGACACCTGAAATAAGCTTGCAGAGGCCTTCGGTTCAGGAGATGGGTTGGCAGAACTGCCGCCAGGCTGTGCAGCCATAAACTGTTGAGCCAGCAGAGGGAGCTAAACACTAAAAGCTGGAGAAGTGCTTGGCGGGCTAGCCTTTACCTGACTGAGACCACGAGTGACAGCACCTCCAGCAGCAGGGCGGCGCTGAAGACCGCCAGGGCAGCAGGCGGGGGAGGTGTGCCGGCAGCCCCATACTTGAGGAAGCAAGTGATGGAGAGAATCAGAAACACTGTTGTCGACAGAAACACATCCAGGAGAGAGCTGAAGGTGGCGCTGGCAAAAGTCTTCACAGGAGAATTCTTGATAACCTGTTTGGGGCAGAAGTGGGGAGATGGGAGGCATGAACAGAAGCTGCAACAGGTGGCCACAGAGTCAGATTTAAAAGAGGGAAAACAGAGCGAACATTTGTTGAGCACTTGTCCACCCTGGACCAGGCACAGGTGGTAAGTGCTTTGGGTGGGCCATCTCTCCCATCCTATTTAACAATGAGGAAACTAAGGCACAAAGCACTTAGGAAACTGCACAAGGTCACATAGCAAGTTATTACAAACCAGTGAGTTCTCACAAGCATATTACACACTGAGCCTGAAACCTGGGTTATGGACTGATGTCTGTAAAGGCTGTTGCACAACCATTTTTCTGGAAGCTTCCACTGAATGGCTAGGTCCCAGTTTCAGGGTGTGTGACAGCTGGCTTCATAACAGAAGTAACAGGCAGGGATTGAAGCCACAGCAGATGAAAGCATGGATATGTCAACAGATAGTAAGACATGCTCATGCTTCCACTCAAGAGCCTCCTCTGGGCCTGGCTCTGTGTAGGCTGCTGGGGGAAGACACAAAACATCGCCTTCCAGGAGCTCACAGCCTAATGGGGAGACGGACAAGATCTGAAATGCCAGGGTGGTGTGATAAATGTAACAAAGAGCCACATGTGTGGAGTTAGGGAGTCTCAGGGAAGGAGGGAGAAAATGAGGACAATGCTAGCATGGAGCAAAGGGGCCTGGAAATGACATGCCAGTGACACCAGACAAAGGAGCCCAGGAAGATCGGGAGTTTTCTCTGTGTGGATAAATTCACTTGCAAATGCTGTTTCAGGCTTACAGATTGTGAGAAATCAGTAGTAGGCTTCATTTGCCTGTCACTTGAGGGGTTAAAAAAAAAAAAAAAGACTGCCAACAAGCACAAAGCTGATAGTGAACTGTCTGATGCAAACAAGAGATTTCTCCAGTAGAGACAGAAGAGGAAACACACCTCTTCTTGATAGCTGGTCCTGTAGGATCGCTCTAGCTCCTGGTCCAGGAAGTTCAAGCTGAACTCATTGATGGGTGGCTTGAAAAAATAATCTTTCATCAGGCTAGGAGAAACAAAAATGCAGCTGATCAACACCGCACACAGTTATTGTACTTACTCTATCGAAGATTGCAGTCAGCTATCCAAACGCCATTCCTGAAGCATGTCACAAGAACCATGTCTGACAATCACTATGAGACAGATGCTGCTTGACCACTCCTTTAGAACATACATCTGGAAAGTGCTTTGTGACATTATACTTCCTTTCCACTAAACAACAACTGTTTGCTGTCATTATAGCACACGTCATGAGCACTCTGATTTTGGAAACATCTTCCAGGGTTTGGGGAAGAAGGCAGATCTGCTGTGCTAGGAAACAACTGCTTCTGGAGAACCAGACACCCTTGTACCAAAAGGACTTAGGCTGATTCCAAGGCTTCCAATGAAAACCTAACTCAAAGCCAGCTGTCCTGTCATTCAGAGTACTGACAGTAAGTAATTACTGCCACCAGAGCTGACAGGTTGTTATCACAAAACTGTTTATAGTTAGTGTAATTGGGGTGCTATTGTCACATATGTAGATTGCGTGTGAAACCTGAAAAATAACACTCAACTATTTTAAAGCAGAGACATCAAACCTGCTTTATGTGACTCTTTCATTCTTTTATGGTTGCTAGCAAATAGTAATATCCTTTTTATACTGGAAATTACCAGAAATTTATGGGAGTATTAACACAATTTCAGAAGGCAAATACAGCCATGGAGTGTAGTCTCTCTCCCTCATATGATAACATCTGTAATTAAATCAGATAAGGTCCCTCACATATGCCTGACACACAGTGTCCCTGTGTGGGACAGAAGACTCTCTCTTTCTGTGACAGGTATACCATACCTCACTATGCTCTCAGACTCAGAAGAGACAAGATTCCATCCCTGAATGCTGACAGCCATCCTCCTCCCTTCCACCTAGGAAGTGTGGATAGAGAGAAAATGAGCACAGCAGCCCTACAGAGGATGTGCAATGGCCACATTTAGCTAGATGCTGTGCTGCTCCACTGAAATTAATATTGACAAGTTCCATTTCTGAGAATAGAGATTAGCTCCTTTTGGGCCAATCCCCTCTCAGACAACAACAATAAACTCTGGAGAAGATATAAAAATGACTCCTAGAAGGTAGTGGAGACTGACCAAAGTAGGTAGAAAATGGAGGAGAGTCACATGTGGAAGAAGGGAACAGCACCAGGTTAATTTCCCATGTTTTACTGTTTTTCTTTTTTACCGTTAGAAGCCATTAGTCAGCACCATATGCAAGACGGCTAAAATTCTGATGGAAAAGTCATGATCTCACTGGCTTAGAAAAATCAGAAAATAATTTTTGGGCTGCCCATAGTTGGAAAAGAAGCTTGAAAATCCTAGAGAAAGAAAAAGCCAGAGAAGGGGCAGCCCCAAATTTGTCATATGAGCTCTGCTCAAATCTCTGGCTAACCCTTGAAATGTGCAGGTGCACAGCAGACTCCAAGCAGCCTAATGAAGGCTTATGAAAGAGCAGCAGCTGCTGGAGGAGACAAAGTTTGGTGTGCAAGTTTAGGTAAGTTAATGGCTTAATGAAACCAACAAACAAAGAAACAAAATACTGACATTCTTCAGAGCAATATAACAGAATCCAGAGTTTCTAAGCACCATACAATAAAAAATTATACAACATATAAAGAAATCGGAAAATATGATCCAACTCAGCAGAAGAGTAATCAATGGAGACCAATCTGAGATTACCAAGAGGGTGGCATTAGAGGTCAAGGTCACAATATGGGCAGACATAATACATTTGAAAATTAGAGCACAAGGGGTGGGAAAAGAGTAATGGATCTATACAGCTATAAGATGTCTACATTTCAAGTGAAATGATACAGGGTCACCTGGTTGGCTCAGTCCAAAGAGCATGCAAATTTGGACCTCAGGGTCCTGAGTTCAGGCCCCCTGCTGGGTATAGAGAGTACTTATGTAAATAAATAAGTAAACTTAAAAAAATAAAGTGAAATGATATGCTAACCATAAGTAGACTATAAAAATTCAAGGATGCCTATCTGTAAGTCCTAGAGCAACCATCAAAAGTAATAATAACAACAATGCAAAGAGGTATGGGTAAAAAGCTGATAATTATATTAAAATAGAATTAAATGGTAGAGACTTTTAGGATGATTAAAAAAAGCAAGTCCCACAAGAGACACACTTCAAATATAAATATACAGGTTGAAATTTTTTTATGGTAATTGATATACCAGGCAAAGAGTAAGAATGAGAAGGCTAGAGTTTCTGTGTTAGTATCAGATAAAGTGGTTTCTTTCTTTCTTTCTTTCTTTCTTTTTTTTTTTTTTTTTTGATAAAGTGGTTTCTAAGATACAGTATTACCAGGGATAAAGTAGTATACTTCAAAATAACAAAAGGACCAATTCACCAGGATTTGTAACAGTCATAAATGTGTATGTACCTAAAAAAAAAAAAGAGCATGAAAATATTTGAAACAAAAACTTTCAGGACCAAAAAGAGACATAGACAAATCTACAATTACAGTGAAAGACTTTAAAATCCCTCTCTTAACACTGATAGAGCTATAGACAAAAAGTAAAGAGACAGATGATCTAATACTGCCCACTGCCTGGACCTAATTGTGTTTATGGATCACAACATCCTACAAATGCAGAATACATTCTTTCCAAGTGCAGGTGGTATATTCAAGAAAACAGATACATGTGAGACCATAAAACAAAGTATCAATAAATGCAAAGCGACTGAAGCCATACAGAGTATGTCTTTGGCTATAATGACATTAAATCAGACATAAACAATAAACATATCTAAATACCATCCTTCACCAAAAGGAGCCAAGCCTCTTTGGACAAATGGCTGATTCCTGAGTAGGATCAGGGAAGATGTAATTAAGACGAGCTTGGAATATTCTGTTGTGCTAGAACAGGGTGCCAGAAACTGAAAAACAAATGATGGAGAGGTGCTTGGGTGGCTCAGTTAAGTATCCTATTCTTGGTTTTGGCTCAGGTTGTGATCTCATGGTCATGAGATTGAGCCCTGCATTGGACTCTGCACTTAGCATGGAGTCTGCCTGAGATTCTCTCTCTCCTTCCCCTCCACTCCACCCAATAAATAAATTAAATTTAGAAAAAAATGATGGAGCCATGCCAATATGCTGCAACTGTCACTGTGGAGTTCATGCTGAAATAGAAGAACTGACATTTTGAACCATCATAGTAAAGGCTGTTTCAAGGAGTGCCTCGATGGCTCAGCGGGACCCTGCTTCTCCCTCTCCCTCTGCCACTCCCTCTGCTTGTGCTCTTTCTCTCTCTGAAATAAATACATAAAATCTTTTTTAAAAATATGTTTCAAAGGCTATTTCTGGCAAGAACCATGATGGAGATGAAATCTAGGGAAGTTTGCTGGGGAATGGAATACATGCATGATCTTAAAGTACTGCTTATTAGTCACAAGGAGAAAATAACCAGATTGGAGAGGTCAGTAACACTTGCCTGGTTGCTCAAAATTACTATCACTGAGGGAAGACAAATGGGCACCATGTGCCTCTGGATAGGACATCTGAGAAGGACACATCATTTCTGTGGCCAAAATCCCTGCCAAACTGGAATATGAACCGTAGATAAGATCAAATATGCATCCATGTTAGATTTCCTGAATTTGGTAACCATGGTTATGTAAAAGAATATCTTTGTGGGGCACCTGGGTGGCTTGGTGGTTGAGTATCTGCCTTTGGCTCTGGTCATGATCCCGGGGTCCTGGTATTGAGTCCCACATCAGGCTCCCCACAAGGAGCCTGCTTCTCCCTCTGCCTATATCTCTGCCTCTCTGTGTCTCTCATGAATAATTTAAAAAAAGAATATCTTTATATTTAGGAAATATTGTATTTAGGGGCAAAGGGCATGATATATCCATCTTATAATCAAATGGTTCAGAAAAAAATAAATTTCATAAAGAAAGAGAGGGCATAAAACAGTAAAAAGTTAAAAGTTGGCAAACTATTTTTTTAAAAAGATTTGTTTATTTACTTTTATTTATGATAGACACAGAGAGAAAGAGAGAGGCAGAGACACAGGAGGAGGGAGAAGCAGGCTCCATGCCGGGAGCCCGACATGGGACTCGATCCCGGGACTCCAGGATCGCGCCCTGGGCCAAAGGCAGGCTCCAAATTGCTGAGCCACCCAGGGATCCCCTTGGCAAACTATTATTTATGCAACTTTTCTCTAAGTTTCAAATTACTTCAAAATAAAGTAATATATTAACAACGAAGGGACAAACACATGGAGATAAGGTGACTCAGAAAAAAGGGAGCGATCCCTACCTGCAGATCTTTACTTTTTTTAGAAATGATTGACTCTTACCTGTCTTCTTTGATAACATCAACAAAATGGGCATCTGTTTTCTCCCGGATGTTCTTGAATCTCAGCGGAAGGAGAGCTGACTGGTCCAAGCTCACTCCTGCCCACCTTCCCTTTTCCTGTAAGATCTCACACAGGGATGTCTGACTGTTGGTGAGCTTCTCCTCTTGCGGAGGACTCAGAAGTCCATTTTGAGTTTTGGAATTAGGTGCTCCAGGAGCCTGCCTCAAGACAAGAATAGTGAGGGGCAGACACAGAGGCTGAAATGTGAGTATGCAGCAGTGCTATACTATCCTGACCTCTGTCACACTGGGCCCCCACTGTACACTTGACCTTCATATCTCTGTTTTAATCTGATGCTCAAACTCTCCACCCATCCACTTCTCCTCATCCCCCTATTTTATCAGATTGCACCTCCAGGAGTTGAGGCAACCAGGAAGGTGATATCATAGGAAGAGCCAGGAAGGAGATGGAGAGAAGGTCAAAGAAGAGTTGAGGCTCTTGGAGCTTGCAAACCATAGAATCAGCATTGCAGAGGGCCATGGGGGCAGGTTTGGGAGGTTAGGGTGGTAGATGTAGTACAAGAATCCATACAGGGGCAGATGGCAGGAGGCAGAAGGCACCAGGGTGGAGGATATCACACATAGGCCTCCCTGGAGATTCAGTTTTTATACGCTTTCTTGAAAGGGCTCTCAGATTTGGTCTTTGCTTTGTTCTCTACTGTTGTCCTGGCCCTGTCTCCAGGTGAGACTTCTGTGGCAGTGTCCTCCCTGCAGGCTCTGAACCCAAGCCTCTCTTCAGGATACATCTGCACATCCCTCTTTTCTCTCCACATCCACATTCTACCACATGTTCTGGCCCCAGAGATCTTCCCTAGCTACTGGAGTCCACATGTCTTTAAGCTCTTACTGCACATTACAAGAGTCCCATCCAGTTGGGCATGCAATTATTCTACTTCACAAGGGTTAGCCCCAGAGATCTTCCCTAGCTACTGGAGTCCACATGTCTTTAAGCTCTTACTGCACATTACAAGAGTCCCATCCAGTTGGGCATGCAATTATTCTACTTCACAAGGGTTAGACCTGACTCTCCATCCCGATTGTTACTGGTATATTCAAAACCATTAGGATGAGAAGGTGGGGAATGGTGTCACCTAAAAGGAGCTATTCATAGAACTGAGAATCCAACAAGACAGGAATGTCACCTCAGGTGGATTCACCAGGAGAGGAGCTGACAGGAACAACAACCAAGAGTTTGTTACCTTGGTGCTGTTTTTATGCTCCTCTTGACCACCATTTTGGACTGCTCCTCCTTCTGCACCAGCTTCCGATTTGGGGGCAAACGTGATTCCGCATGAAGGACAGGTCTACAAGAAAAACATACACCATAGAATACACACAGAAAACACAGCCATAACCCGTAATTCAATCAGGTCCATTGTTGCAACTGGCTGTCACACTGAATGGCTGTAACCGACTGGAAGGCTTACTGAGCCACTTGAGCAGGAGTCGAAAACAAACCAGTGAAGTGAAAACAGAAACATGTCCACACAAAGACTGGCGCACATGAATACTCAGAGCAGTGCTATCCATAACAGCCAAAAAGTAGAAACAACTCAAATGTCTATTGATAGGTGAATGGATTGACAGAATGTGGTCTATCCATAGTTATCAAAAGGAAGGAAACACTGACAGCTACTACAACATGGATGAACCCTGAAAACATTGTTAGGTGACTGAAGCCAGACACAAAGGACCACATATTATGGGATTCCATCTGTATAAAACGTCCAGAAAAGGCAAATTCATAGAGATGGTGAGAAGATTAGCAGATGCCAGGGGTGAGGGGATGAGGGGATGGGGAATGATCTAACGGATGTTGAGTTCCTTTTTGGAAGGGTGATGAAAATATCCCAAAACTGATTGTAGTGATGGCTGCACAATCTTGCAAATATACTAAAAATCACCAAACTGTATACTTCAAAGGGGAAAATTTTATGGCAATGTGAATTATATCTCAACAAAGTTATCATCAGGCCAACAAACCAGCCACTAGCCTACACAGGGTTCTCCAGCCTGTGTGACAGTGAGCTGTTCATGTACAACAGGCTGGAAATTCAGAGGAATATGCCTGCAGACTAGGAATTCTCAGAAGCTTGAGCAGTTAGCTGACCTAGAAAAGAAAAGTCGAGGCTTAATCCCAACATGCAGAGCAGAAAGTGCCAGGCTTTGCTTCTCCCAATCACGGTGTGGAGATGCCCTCTTGCAATCACCCACCTGGGCCCTCTCTCACCTACAAAACTAGAGTGGTGACATAGCTCTTGCAGATGTGTAGTAAGAACTAAGTGAAGAAGTGTGTGACACAGCTTAGCCTTGCTCCTGGCACTCAGTGTATCTATCTTCAATCACTTTACTCTTATTATCTAAAAATGGGATTCAGGAAACTGGCTGCCGCCACCAAGACAGCAACCAACAGCTTCCAGTGGAGAAGATGAACAGCAGCAGAAAACAGATTCAGTGAGACTCTAAAACAATTCCTAGCATAATAAGCACAGTTAAACACTGGAATACATTATAGGAGGCTAGGCACTATTTTAGAAATTTAAAATAAGGATCACTTAGTACCCAAGGGCAAGGATATGAGCTATATCACATCCTAAGTTAGATTTCAGGCCTCTGTTGTACTAAATAAAAGAAATAAAGATTCTAAAGAGTTGTGTCATCTGGGAATCTGACACGATGCACAAGTCTGAACATCCGTATTCATTCTCAACATGAAAATATACACACCAAAGCAGCAGGTCAAATCATTAACTAACATACTGAGTAAACAGCAGTACCAAGGTAAAACACACCAATAGCTCTTTAAACACAGACATTCTTAACAGGGGCAGGGTGTTCTAATTCTCAGTAATATACGATGAATTATTTTTTTTAATTTTTATTTATTTATGATAGTCACACACAGAGAGAGAGAGAGAGGCAGAGACACAGGCAGAGGGAGAAGCAGGCTCCATGCACCGGGAGCCCGACGTGGGATTCGATCCCGGGTCTCCAGGATCGCGCCCTGGGCCAAAGGCCCGCGCCAAACCGCTGAGCCACCCAGGATCCCTATACGATGAATTATTTTAATGCATGTTGGTAATGATGGAGTTAAACCTCAAAACATGTTGCTAATGGGGCCACTGATCTTCTCAAATGAAGAAACAAAATCCAACACTGCAAACATGGAGCAGTCCTTCTAGCCCCCTCAGGAAAGGTAAAGTAACAGCACTCCTCAGAGGAGCACATGACTCCTGAGGGCTCGCCCTAGAGGGGGTGGGAATGAATGGTTACCGGGGTGGCAGGTTGCACCTCCAGGGCAACACTGGCCTTTGCAAGGGCCAGGTGGCAGCCTGGGGGGAGAAGCAGGCACAGTTTGGTGCATGGGACAGTCCAAGAGATTCTAACATGAGTCATACCCTTAGGGTCCAGGGATGTCCCCAATCTCATGCAGGTATGACAAAATACTAATAGATACTTCTCTGGCTACTTTTTACACTTTAAGACTAGAGATGTAGTGTGACAGTGCTAGTTCTAGTTCTAGTGCTAGAAATTACTCTAGTGATTACTAGTGTAGCACAGGGATTAGAGGTTTTGAAATCAACTGTCATGGACCAAATCCTGGTTCTTACAGTTACTAGGTAGGGAGATCTCCGAGCCTCAGTTTCTCCTTTCCACAATGGAGGTGTGTCTCCCTCTACTGACTGTGTGGAAGAAAGAAGAAGGACGAGGAGGCTACACCAGGGCCCAGCGGGAGGGCTGTAGCTGACCAGTGATGTCCGGCAGGGGTGGAGGGGGCATGACTGGAAGCGCACATGCACTTACCACACTGGGCTCTGTGTCAGGTGCCAGTGGGCACTCAATACATGTTGGTCCTTAACAATAACACTTCTGGTCATGAAGACAGCTCATATGGTAATTTGATATCCTTAATGCAGACAGGACAGTCATCCTTGGTTATCTCTTGGCTTCAGTTTATTCCTAAGTACTAAGCACACCACATGTACTTTAAAAACAGGCCATCTGCTTCTTAGAAACTCCCTGTGGCATGCTGGCTTTACACATACAAGATGTTTTATGCACTTAGAGCCACAAATATGCAACAGAGACTAGCAAACCTACTGGACACCAGAGGGCACACACCCTCTGCGAAGGTTCCCTAGACACACATCAAAGGCACACAACTTCAGAACGGTGCCCTCTCTCTGGGGAGGCTGATTGCGAAGTGGCTGGCAGGCAGGTGGAGACAGGGAATGTCCATGGGGACTGGGCTGATCTCCAGGAGCCTATGACTCTGGTCTTCCCAACTGGTCAACCCCAGTCCACATTCCTTTGACAAAGAGGGGCTCTGCGGCCTTTACCCTGACATGATAAAATGTTCTAATACAGAGGTAAGGTCTGGTAGACTGCCCACAAAAGAGCCTCAGGGAGCAAAGGCACAGACATAATGTTCATAAATGGTCTCAGAGACTGTCCTCGGGGAGGTTCAGGGGGCTTATCAGAGTCACATGTCAGGCAGCAGAGAGTAGGCACTGTGGCTGGGATCCCCAATGGCTGAACAGTACTCACTGCTCCCTCTAAACCTCCACAGAAGCTTCATCCCAGGAGTGAGTACACCAGGGGCAGGTGGGAGAACCAGCTATGGACTCTAAGACCTCCTGTAGCAAAGCAGCCCCAGGAACTCACAGCACATGGATCCAGAAGGTCATTTCATTGTGCTTTGAAAATGTGGGGTTTTGTCCTTCTATATCGTCCTCATCAACTTTGTTTTGGGGAGGAAATTTCAGTGATTAAGTATTAAAAACAAATGAAACAAAAAAATCTCAGAGAGGTCCATCTGCCCTGATGGAGGCATCCTCACATCTCGGTGTTCTCTTCTGATGTGTGGCAACAGTCCCTTTTGCACTAGGAAGGTCCCGCTAAGCAGCAGAAGGTGGGTTTGTTTCCCTCCCCACTACCCATAGAAACTACCAGTGAAACTATTTTCCAGTTTCATTTTAATCTGGGTTAAAGTATCTGGCAAACTGGTTTTTGCCAAACAAACAGATACCTCTGTGAAATGTTTCCCTTGCCATTAAACATCTGACTGTCCTGCTGAGAAGCCCTGATCCAGAAGAGCACTTTGGACTTGAGGAACTATCTGGGGTACCTCACCATCTTGGGAGGCATGCCCAATACGTTAGATAAAACCACTCTTACATTAACAGCAGGCTGCTGTGCTGGAGAATTGCCTGTGTGCTGGGGACATACCCATGAACAGCAACCAGGTCCTTATCCATGCAGTGTCTACAGTCTCTGTGCCTGACTTCAGTTCCTTCTAACACACTAGGAGGCTGCTTGGAGGATACAGTTTCATCAGCAGTGGGAGTCCGCCTGCAGGCTCCTGGCCCCTGACCACCATGCAGCCTCTCTCTGACTTCCTTTCCTAACACAGGGAGGACCAGGGAATCATCCTGGCACTATGACTGCCTGGGCCTCATTCCCCTAAAGTAACCCAAGCAGTAATGACCACCTCCCGGGCACCAAGGGAAGCTTTATTAATAAGACTAGCTAAGGTCGGGAATCCCTGGGTGGCACAGCGGTTTAGCGCCTGCCTTTGGCCCAGGGCGCGATCCTGGAGACCCGGGATCGAATCCCACGTCGGGCTCCCAGTGCATGGAGCCTGCTTCTCCCTCTGCCTATGTCTCTGCCTCTCTCTCTCTGTGAGACTATCATAAATAAATAAATAAATAAATAAATAAATAAATAAATAAATAAATAAATATTTTTAAAAAGACTAGCTAAGGTCCCCCAAACAGTACTCTAGGGGGCCTCGGAGTGTGCTGGCTGTTGCCAGGGAAACCCGAGATCCCTTGGAGAACACCCAAGAACAAATTCTGCATTTTCCCAGATGATCTCTGCTCCTTCCTCCAATGCGGAGGGAAGATTATAACTATTTCTCTAACCCACTTGAGTACATTTGCATTTGTTTTTAACACATTTCAATACACACACCCTACATTCTGTTTGAAATACATGGCATAGAGCTATGAAATAGGTTTTTCTTCAAGGCTATTTCTCTTCACAAGATAAATCATTTCTAAGCCAACAGCTGTCCTTATTCATAACTGTCAAGGAAGAGAGCAGGGAAACCTCTTTTCTGAGAAATGAAGAGGAAACATCAGAAAAGTCCTGGCTTAGCCTGTTTAGTCTGTAGAACGTGACTATTTGGTAAGCTGTCCTATGACTAAGAGAAGCAACCCTCGCTCCCAAACTCAAAGCTCAGGCTGAGTGTGGCACCCAGGAACAACAAATGGACCTACTGAGGCCCATCCGGGTTTCTCTGCTCCCTGCCTGCGGTCACCAGAAGCACCCAGAAGCAGATGCTATGATTCACTCTGTTCCACACAGATGAAACAGGCAGAGAAGAGAAAGGACTTGCCCAGAGTCACACAGTCACAGTGTGACACAGGGAAGCTCAAGCCCAGGCAGCAGTCCCCTGGACCCCATCCATGCATGTGACATCTCTGAGTGAACAGGAACTGCCTGCACTGAGGGGCCTCAGTCAGCCTGGCTTCTGCTGCCCTTAAGGGGCCAGCGTGTCATTGTTTACATTAGTGGGCTAGCATGAGCATGAACACTTCCAAGTAGACGATTTCTGCAATCAAAATACTAGAGAAAAAGAGGAGCAGAAATTGTTACAGAAAAAGAAAGCTATCCCCAAAGCTTTAAGAACAGAAAGTGCACAGTCTGAGAGTACGGGAGGCAAAACAACAGCAACAACGACAAAAAAACCTATAAAAATCAGACCCAAGATCTCAGAGTCACAGAGTATGGAGTAGCAGAACCCTGCTTGATTCCCGAGCCCTAAATGACCACTAGTCTAATAACTGAGGATGATAAGGCAGAAATATTTCTGTGGAAATATTCCATCAGGAAGTAAAAAATGAGAAAATATTTGGTATTTTGGGAAGTTTCATTGACATGTAATACTTCACTACCTGCTGGTGCCAGTGAAATGATGCTGGACATATCTTCTTATGTCAATTCATATGTAATACATAATAGAGATACAATCAATATTATATGCTTTCACTTATATAGTATGATTAAAATAATCTAAGTAAAATAGTTAATACATATATATTAAACATTTAAATTGTAAAACAGCTTAGACTTATGGAGAGCAGGAAAGACAGTTAAGAGAGTTGCCATAGGGGATCCCTGGGTGGCACAGTGGTTTGGCGCCTGCCTTTGGCCCAGGGCGCCATCCTGGATCGAATCCCACGTCGGGCTCCTGGTGCATGGAGCCTGCTTCTCCCTCTGCCTATGTCTCTGCCTCTCTCTCTCTCTGTGACTATCATAAATAAATAAAAAAATTTTTTTAAATATTAAAAAAAAAAAAGAGAGAGTTGCCATGTGTCTTTCTCTGGTGTCCCTGAACGTCAGCAACCACAGCATGGCCATCAAGACTGGCACAGTGCACAAACTATGCTACAGGCTTGACTCTGACTTCCCAGCTTTTTCCCGAACCACCTTCTTCTGTACCAGGATCCTACGCTGCATTTAGCGGCTCCTTGTCTCCTCCAGTCCACGGCAGGTCCCCGGTCTTTTCTCATCTTTGATGACTTGTCACTGTTGTAGTGTCCTGGTCAGGCATCAGAATGTTTTGTAGACTGGCCTTGGATCTGCACTGTCTGATGCTTTCTCACGAGTTGGACAAGGTTTAGGATTTGGGAGAAGAACCCTACAGAGGTGATGTGATGTGCCTTTGTCAGCACATCACATGGTGGGGGAGGGGCGCAGACAGGGCACTGCAAATCTTCGAATCCTTGTTATGATGTCAGCCTTCATTATTCAGTGAGGCGGAGCCTACCAGGTTTTCCACTGTGGAGTTACTATTCTTTTTGTAATCAGTAAATATGGGTGGGGGAGGGAGATGCTTGGAGCCTGTGCAAATATCTTGTTTCTCCTTAAACTTTTAGCCACTAAATTTAGAACTCACTGAGGGACCCTGCCAGCAGCAAATACTACTGTGGTGTTCTAGTGTTGGTTCTTTCCCCCTCACTCCTCTACCTCCATCAGCTAGAACTCTTCTGTAAGGAGAAGATGTTGATTTCCAGGGTATAGGCTTTCTCCTGGCTGAAGAAAACACACATGACTGGAAATACAGATAAAACCTGAAAGTCTTTTTTTTTTTTTTAACTAACTTTACATTCACATTTCAGAGCTAGCAGTCACACTACTATTCATTTTTATAACAGCTTAATCAAGATAGAATTCACATACCATGCAATTAACCCATCTTGAGTATATATAATCCTGTGGCTTTTAGTGTATTCACAGAATTGTGCAACCATCACCACTACCAATTCAACCACCATTTATAAGAAATACTTAGTGTCTAAACTATAGATAGATAGATATTTACCATCTTTTCCATTTCTGAAATACTAAAAGGCTAGCTGCCTCCTCACACCGAGCCCACAGAGTCTGCTTATAGTGATTTTACACACAAATAATAGAGAGAGAAAAGAAGTGGCCATTTACTTAGAATCATTTAAAAAGTCACAGGGAAAAAAAAAGTCACAGGGACTGCCAAAGAAGGATGGTCCCTGGGGCTACCAACCTCAAAGGAAAAGTATTACCCTTTTGAAGATGTAACAGATCCTCCTTGAATTACCCCCATGTGGGCAAATCCATATCATCAGCCTCATTACTGACTGTAAACATGTAGAAATGCCCTATGAGCGGACAGCCCCAGGGTTCTGAATAATAGATTAAGGTTAAATTCACAAAGACTAGCCAAGCAGGTGTCTTTCCAATGAGGTCCTTTAGAGATGAACTAAGATGCTTTCACAGCTCACACAGTTTACTGGTTAGGACTAATGTGATTAAACAAACAAACAAAAATCCACATCTTAGGTTTTCGTATCCTTTCTCTTCACAAAGATGCTAGACAGCTATTTTTATTGGCATACATAGTCTCAATCCGTCTATCATCCACAGTGTTCGTGGAAAAGGAGCAACAGACATCCAAAACTGAGGTCACACTCAAGGGGCCAAGGTGCTCATGCTCCAGTGTCACATTTGTGATGTAGTTATATCCCCTTCAGCAAAAACTGAAGAACCACACTCTCATCAGAACAAACAGAGAAGGCAAGACCTTCCTGAGACAGTGACTCCTTGTGGGCAAATCAAAGCAGCATCTGTCTCCTCCTGTCCTTCCTCACTCCTCCCACATGGAATGAATAAATGTGCGTCTGGTGTTAACTGAGCTTCTACTCCAAACCTAACATTCATGGGCATTACTTAACCTGATCTTCACAGCAGCCCTGGGAGATTGTGGTCGTCATCATGTCTCATCGTGGCCAAATAAATGGATTTGCTCACAGTCCCAAAGCCAAGGCTTTGAGAAGGATCTTTGACTGTAAATTCTGGCCCTTTCCATGGTATGCAAACTGTCTCCCATGACACTGATATATAAAGTCCTTGTCCCCTTCCCTGGCTCCCCTCTTGATTCCTCCTTCCCCCAGTCCAACCCTAGTGGTATTTTTGCAAGCTTAGGCTCAGAAAGCTGAATGCCATGGTGCTGGTAGTACCCTTCTTTCCCCATTACGCTATCCAGGGCCTTCCGGATGAGAAACTTTCACTCAAGAAGCCAAGGTGTAGGTGTGGGAAGGGGTCTCTCGGACCTATGACCTCATCGCCAAACCCTTTATCCTTTGACATCACTACTGTTTCTTGGTAGGTCATTACAGCACTCAGAGTATTTTGTGAAATATTAGGTAAAAATCCTCTAGCTATGAACTGGGAGGCAACTCACATGGGACATGTGCACTAGGGACACGTGCACTAGGAGTGGAAACCAAATGCTTCTATTCAGGTCTGCTTGGGCTTCTTGGCCTCGCTCTGCAGAGCTACAGTTCTCTGGGTATCATTCACGAATAAAAAAAACTTAAGTCAAAAGAAAGTTATAATTATCTACCACATGCCAGGCTGTACACTTGGGAAAAACGTAAGTTATTTCACATATGGGTCCTACCTGCATTCAAAGAGCTCACAGGAAGCCGCATAAGAAACAAGTTAAAAGTGTATGTTATAGCTGAATGGACCGAGGATTTGGAGATGGGGAGACAACCGTTAGCTAATGGAGCCTCAGGCAACTCCAATGACACTGAATAGGGCAAGGAAGGAAGCTCCGAGGGAGAGTGACAGTGAGGTGTGCTACAGGTGACAGAAACCAACAGGACCAAGACATGCACGCATTCACTTGAGGAATATTCACTCAACACCCTTCCTTAATTTCTTGGCTCCTCCATAAACTCCTCCTACTTGACAATCATTCCCCCAAAACGTGTGGTTTGAAAAAAGAAGACTGTGGTCGCAAAAACCTGAGAATACATCCCTTTCTGGAGGCCTAATGTGCATGTTAGTGCACTAAAGGCTCTGAGAAGTCCTGCCATACAGAGACCCTTTCTGTAGTGTGTAACCCAGAATTCTGCATGTTTACTTGACCACAGAATGCTTTTTCCATACTTGCCACCTATTTCCAACCTGAGAAACCAGTGCTCAAGGGAACGTACTTTCAAGGGGAGCACTGCCTAACACAAACCCCTTCAACGAGCTAGGGCTTCCCATGCTGTACAGAGGTGTAGAGTCGGTGATAGAAATCCACACGGAGCAACCTCTCACTGGATGAGGTGGCAGTAAGCACAAAGGAAAGTCACTCTTTCACAGGGAGGGTCACCAGACACTGGCAAAGGATTAGGAGAAACCAACCAGCGCTTCTAGCTAAATAGAAAAACCAACTGTAGTGCAGACGACGTAACAAACCAATGATATGCATGAGGTACTGACAAGCACACAGGATAAGTCTGCCCCAAAAACTGATGAGCAGGTGGCTAATATTTTTTCTGTTGTGCAAAAACTCGTCAGATTACAATGTATATAATCCTTGAAATGGACCTCAGTTTTCTTTCAGGCTCAATGATAGCTCCTAAGGACTCACCCAGCTACCAAGGCTTACAATTTGCAAGGCACTCACAGATGCCTACTCTTGCCTGACCCTACAGAACTAGGAGCGGAGGGGCCAGACCGCGCATGACTTCCCAGAGCAGCAAAGTCTGGAGTGGAGACCGCGCTGTCTACCTCTCCATCCTCCCATGCTAACTGCTGGGGCAGTCCTCATCTCAGATGTCCTGTAATCCCCTCCTCAGCACATGAAAGTAGCCCAGAAATTATACTTCAAGGTCCAGCTCACACTTCCCTCCTGGAAGGGCCACAAAGATCTTTTTTCTTCCTCTGAAATTCCTTTTGGCAGACACAGTTAATTTAATAGATCACAAAATTTTCAGAAAACTTGTGATGATTATTTGGAAAATTTATACATGACAACAGAATACACTAAATAACTTCTGTCTACCAGATTTTAAAAATAAAGGTAAATATATTTGTATCTATAAATATACACATAAACTAGAACAAGAAATGTTCTTTTGGGATAAGAGAAAACTTTTTTAGGTCAATTTAGCATCAAATCGCTGTCATTAAATTGGAAGTTATGTGCAATGGATAGAAACACACATATATGTAACAATCTAACATGGCAGGCAAACACAACAAATCATTTATTTTTGGATTTGAGCTCTATTTCTCTACTTAAATACAACTCAGTTTGAAGCCTGGAGGAAATAATTTCTCTCTAAATAATGAAGCTGTATTTGGAAAACTACATTCTCAACTTCTTCCCCTACAACTGTTCCTGCCCACGCTCAGGAACAGCCCATGAAGCCCATGAGCTCCTCTTCCTGACTGCTGCAAAACATTGCCCCAAGCAAAGAGGCTGTCTTGAAAGTGCCACAGGTAGTAAGGAAATTTCAGATACATTAGCAGTCACACATGCACCAGAGGACATGGGAAAGCACCGGGTCTACTACCCTAGCTCACAGGTTCTCAACCAGAGGAGATCTTACCCTCCCTTCCTCCCTCCTCAGGGGCCACTGGGCTATGTCTGGAGGCATTTTTGGTCACCATAATGGGAGAAAAGGGTGATCCTGGCATCTGGTGGGTGGTGGCCAGAGATGTTGCTCCACAGTGCACAGGAAGGCTCCCACCACAAAATTACCTGGCCCCAAATGTTCCTAGTGCTGAGGCTGAAAAACCCTGCACTAAATTAACAAAGCACACAATGAAAATGATACATGAGTGCTGTTAATAAACCTGAGCCCAGTAATTACACAAGTAACTGGCCGACAGGGATTACGGATTCTGCCAGAGGGAAATGACCTGGACGCCCACATTATGATCCTGTTGAATTTAAATACCAGCAGAGCTGGCTTTCAAAGCCGTGAATGAATGTGGATAAACAGGAACATACTGGATAAAGCTGTAACAACAGGCCATCATCCTGGCCAACATATTTTATTATTTGAGAGCACAACACAGTGAAGGGGGACTGTTATGAGTGCCTCTCTTTCTTTTTTTTAAAAAATGGAAACAGCAAATATTTCAATAGTAAAAACAAGAGATACCAGCGAAGGAAGTGAAATCACATGTAAAAACTGAGGAGCAGCTCATAAACTAGAATGGTTTCATATGCCCACAGTCCACTATGTAATCCTGTGGCAGTTTATGTACAGAAATGGGTAGTTGTAGACAGCCGCCAAGAGGTCTCTGCTCCAACAATGAAATACTGTAGTGATCCTGGCAAGCCCGCACTCTTGCTGTGAGCTTCGCCGTAAGATTCAACCACACCAACAAAATTGAAAATAATTGTAAGACATTAGATTTCAAGAGATGTAGGAGCACTTGAGAAAATGGGTCTCTGAAATAAGATACCAACTAGCTCTCCAAGCAAGTTGTGAGAAGAATTACTTTACTATCACTTATCATTAACTTTCTGAGACCCCAAAAGACAGCATAGGTCTCAGAACAAGAAAACAATAGCTCGAGTGAGAAGCAAACTGATGCAGTGTAGAAAGAAAATGGAGGTGCATAATAGGTCAAAACAAAGATGTTAAAAAATGCAAAATGCTGGTGACTTTATACTAAATTTAAAAATTGCAAAAACCAAATTGAAAGGCATTCCAAGTTGTCTGCCACAGACCCAAAGGCTGCTTATTATTTCACATGTTCTACTGCAGAATTAATATAAAATTTTAAAAGTAGAAAAAAAAAACTAACCTTAAGGTTATCAAAGGTTTTGACAGTCTGCGCCAAGTCACTGACACTCCCTGGTGATGCTGTCCCCTGTCCCCTAGGACCTGAGGACACCCGTGAGCCGTCAATGACCTCAAAGCCTGAAAGCAAGGCCTCTGTACAGCTGCAATGAGACTCCTTCGCTCTCTGACCCGCTATCAGGTATGTCTTCAAACCTATGGATAAAAATTACAATCAGCACAGATGGAAACCACCGGTGGTTGAAATGCAGCTTGATCTTGCTCTCTATGTGCAGGACACGCTCCTGAAAAGTGGAGAGTAAAGTGAAAATATGAATGTCATATTTTACTACTGACTTCCATGATGTTTTCAGAGACGTGCAGGCTCAGGAAGAATGTTTGCTTCCAAGACACACCATTAACTTATATCATGTTTTCTTTGAACTTTGGCTGCTTGTTTTACCTTGGGGGTCTGAAATGAGCATAAATAGTTCCTCCATGAAAGGGTCACATGACCGATTTGTGCCAGCAACCTAACAGACTGAGGGCTGACCCCAGACATTCTTGGGTTTATTTTGCTAGATCAGTCTATATGTAAGGGTGATTTAGAATATGGATCATTTTACCTATGTCAGGATTGCAAACCTCTTATGAAAAGCAAGACTGTTACACATAACGTGTACTGACAGGAGTAATTAAAACCTCCCTTCATTCAGATGGTCAAGTATCAGTTTTCAGTTGGATCTAAACATTCACAGTAAGAACATGCAGCTCTAGTCAAGCTGTAGGCTATGAGAATTTTATTCTCTCACAAAATCTTCAGTTAAAGAAGTGGGGGAGGGGCATCTGGGTGGCCCAATCAGTTAAGCATCTGACTCTTGGTTTCAGCTCAGGTCATGATCTCACGGTCTGGGGATCTCAGGGTCCAGGGATCAAGCCCTGTGTCTGTTGCGCTCAACACTCAGTAGGGAGTCTGTTTCTCCCTCTGACTCTGCCCTTCCCCCTGTTCTCTCTCTCTCTCATAAATAAAAATAAGATCTTTAAAAAAAAAAAAGTTAGTTAGATGGACAAATAATCGACATCTTTATAATTCTCATTAAAAGACTGAAATAACATGCTAACATATGCTACACTATTAGGTAGCTCTAATAGGCAGGTAGGTCTCTGCTCCAGGTCCTCAGAAAGAATTATCTGCTGGGAAATACTAAGCAGCAGTTTTCAAGCAATTTCTGGAAAGGAAGCAAATCTTATTTAAAAGAATCCACTGTTAGCCCTTACTGAAATTTAACCAGACTACAAACCTGTTGAGGGGAGTGGCAATGTAATTTGTTCAGTAAACATTTGTTTTAGGCCTGGGGTTGGCTATACCTAGAGAATAAACTTAAGAACAAAACAAAGTCCCTGTCTTGGAGAGTTGAAGCTCTAGCAGAAGATGGTAATGAAAAGGCATCATGGAAACATTTGAGGGGAGGGGTCTACACTCCTAAACTCACATGGGTGCTTACGTTCAGTACATTTTAATAAATGCTTTAAAATTAATTAAAGAAGGCAGGGGGAGGGCCCCTGGCTGGCTCAGATGGTAGAGCATGTGACTCTTGATCTCAGGGTCATGAGTTTGAGCTCCATGTTGGGGACTGAGAATACTTTAGAAAAAATTAGTTAAACAACCTAGGGATTACTTAATTATCCTTTATCATTTTACAGTTATGCAACCATTTCTTTAGTCTCTCATTTCCCTTTCTTCGCATAAAAATACTATATAGTGTGTGTTTTAAGTCGCCTAGAGAGATCCTAGAGCACAGTCAAACCATAGATGGGAATCAAAAGACTCAGATAAGTAACTCTGGACATTAATTTACCCTAAAGGAGACCGTGAAATACTCACTCTTAACTAAGGTCCTGAACTTCCATGTTTTTTTTTTTCTTCAACACAAATACACAATCAATATACTGATTCAATCCCAGTCACAATCAGGTACATGTACCAACTTGATACGGAAGCATGAAGTGGAAGAGGACAAGGAGTAAAAGCACCTATGTGTGAATTCCTCACATTCTGACACAGACTACACTGAACTCACTGCCATTCTGCCTTGGGAGAGTCAAAGAATGCAACCTTTGTGGGCTAACCAGAGAAAAGCCCTACTTCCCGTTCCAGAGTCTCCATGCTTGTAGGCTTATCTCTGGCTGTGTCAAAGAAGTGCGTGGAAAGGAAAGGACCATTCCCTGGAGCTGCTCCAATGGGCTCTCCCCTGATAACACAGCAGACAGCTTGTAGGTCTCCTGGTAGTGAGTGGGGAAGGCTCCGGCTGGCACACTGTGCTGCTGCAGAGGGCCATCCAGGGGACCAGGAGGAAGAAGGAGGAAGGCAGTGCGTGAGGAGATACTGCTGTGGGGAAAGGTTTTCAGTTATGTCTGTAGCTGGCCATGACCCCAGAATAGCATTCCCTACAAGATGCTGGTGGCTTGGGACTCCCTTGCCTGAGGCTGCTGCTCCTGGTGGGTAAGGACTCCCCAGGGAAGGCAGAGCCAGGGCAGCGAGAGAGGCTCTGCTCTTGGAAGTCCTTGGTCAGATAATTGCTTCTCTGCCCGCCTACCCCTGCCCATGAGGCTCCACACGTGGACAAGCAAGTGAAGGAGGCCTTTCCTGGAGGCGTGACAACTAAAGCAGGGAAAAGGCTGAGCCAGCAGACCAAAAGAGCTACAGACGGAGCCCAAGATACACATGCATGAAGCTGGAGCTAGTACTTCAAAGTAGAGGCGTGCCCTCCAGCAGGGGACGCAAGTGACAGCAGCCCAGCTCTGCAGTCACAAACTCTGATGCTGCCTTGGGGTGCACATCCCTGAGGTCTGTTGTTGATACTCTCAACTTGACTACCAAGTTGCTGCTTATTCATCACTTATCATGTGCCTCCTGTTTACCACATACTGTGATAGGACAGGCAACCATGATTCCCACCTGTATTGGGACGTCACCTGAGGAAGGATCTAGAGAGTGGGCAGTTGTGAGTCCAAAATCCTAGGACTAGGAAGTAAGGGTGCCCTGGGAAGCACAAGAGGGTGGCCCCTTACAGACTTGGGGGTTAGGGAAGCCTCCTAGATGAGGTGCCTTCCAAGCTGAGGATTGAAAGATGAAGAGGGGTCAGCACAGTGAGAGCCAACAGGCAGGGGCTGGAGCCACTGCTATCAGGCTGTGGGTGTTGCTATAACAGTTCATGAACAGGTCCCACAGAAAAGCCTTTGGCATAGTCAAGGGATGGAAATGAATTTAGTATTGCTGGAAAAGAGAATGCATGTGGAAGGATGGCCAGAGATGAGCAAGGGCCTGTGCAAGGCACCATGTAGACCAGCTCTGGGAGTCTTCATGCTGGAATCAACAGAGGGTACAAGGGGAGATGGTAAGGAGCAGGCATGAAAGGAAAGGACAGGGTGCTGTGGAAATGCCAGCCACAGTGGGTGATAAGGGAGTTAGGGGACATAGGAGTCAGGAAGTCATGATGGAAACAGGAACCCACTCTCCCCAAATGTAGTGATGGTAGCAATGCTTCTATGATGGGCCACGCAGAGATGGGTAAGGGCATGGATTCTGCAGAGGAGCCCTCAAGTTCAGGCCCCACCCCCTCTCCACTGGATGACCTGAAATAAGATACTTCACTGTAGGACAAGGCTAAGAACAGGACTTGCCCCATAAGGCTGACACAAAGATTAAATGAGTAACACAGAGGAAGCCTTTATGACAGTGCCTGGCAACAGTAAAAACTCTGTAACATTCACTATTACTGTCAATGAGGGTATCTGACTTGCTTATCACTGGGAGTCTTCTTCCTGTTCCACGTACAAAAACATTTGTAGAAATGTTAAATCAACAATGGTTCCAAATTTGTTTCTAATGTGAATTTTTCTTTAGGGAGCCCCTAATGACCAATGTGTACTGATAACACAAAGCTGCTAGTGTTCCCAAGGTCAGACGTATATATGTGTCCATAGCAAGCAAAATTGGTGAACAAATTAAGTATCCATGTTTCCATGTGGAAAAGTAAATCTAAAGTGACACCTTTTGCCAAAACTAGAGTGATACTGGCCTGATAAAGTAAGGCAGCCTGGGGATCCCTGGGTGGCGCAGCGGTTTGGCGCCTGCCTTTGGCCCAGGGCGCGATCCTGGAGACCCGGGATCGAATCCCACATCAGGCTCCCGGTGCATGGAGCCTGCTTCTCCCTCTGCCTATGTCTCTGCCCCTCTCTCTCTCTGTGACTATCATAAATAAATAAAAATTAAAAAAAAAAAAAAAAAAAAAAAGATTTAAAAGTAAGGCAGCCTGGTGTGAAATACCCCAGAAATGTATCCAGGCTGGATGACTGAGTTCCAGCCTCATCAAAGTCTCAAATCAAGAGTTTATAAGAGATAAGGATTTAATGAGTAACCACAACACCCTGGGGTCCAAGTCCGTTAAGAATGACTCTCTTGGAACAGAAGGTCAAAATAAGGCAGCTAAATGATTTATTAAGTATAAACAGGAGATTAATAAGATTTCTTATATTCCTTCTTGATAATTGATTTTAAACTTCAGCGGCATTGATGTCTTTTTTCATCAGCTTAACTTTACAGAGGCTATAAAAGGGGGACACAGTTCCAAAAATGCTCCCACCTGATGGAGGGGCTAGTCTGTGGCTACATGTGCCAAGGAGACTGATGTGGTTCATATTCTTAAGCATATGATCAATTTTTTGAGGATGAAAACTGCGGCTTGCATAAGACTGGTGCTTAGTTTTGGTGGACTATGTGTAATTTGAGTGTATGCCAAAGTCCATTTTGGAAAAGACAGACTATTCCAGCATTCTTTCTTTATCATGGTCTTTTTCTGCGTGGCGCTTGCTTTGGAGTGAGACAGCCTCCATTACCCAGATCAAGGATCTGAATGTCAGCTCAGCAGAAAGAATAATCAGGAAGGAAAGGATGTTTTGAGACACAACCTTGGGAGTTAGGAGTGTAACACAACAAATGCTTAGAAGCCTGCATCACTAATGATTTGAAACAATAAACATAAGAGAGGCAATCAGTTTGGCCTAGTTCATAAACATTCTAAAAAGTTATTCCACTTTGTACTGTATTTTTTTTTTCATAACTAGGTCTGTAATGGCCTAGAAGCATGCGAACTTTTTTAAACAAAAATGTAGTTAGTTAGGGCACCCGGGTGGCTCAGTCAGTTAAGCCTCTGACGCCTGGTTTTAGCTCAGGTAGTGATCTCAGGGTCATGAGATCCAGCCCTGTGTCAAGCCTGGAGTTCAGCATGGAGTTTGCTTCAGATTCTTGGTCTCTGCCCCTCCACCTGCTCATACTTTCTCTCTCTCCCTCTCAAATAAATAAATAAAATCTTTTTAAAAACACAAATAAATAAAATGTCAGTCAATAAGGAAAATAAATACTAAAAGAGCACTTTGTCTATCAAATAACCAGGTTCTACAAAACTATAGATACAATATTCCATAATTATCTCTTGCTTCTGCTTAAGAAGACCAGAAGTTTTGGTGGGGAAAACAAAACAAAACAAAACACTTACACCTTGTAATGTTAAAACACTCTGGATGGGTCTCTGTCCTTTCTGCTCCTACGTAACACCACTAATCACAAGGACTGATTCATCCCGGTTGTCACAACACTTGACAATAAATCATAAGTTCTGACGGCAAATGGGTGTTGGTAAAATTGAATTCCTTTTTAAAAAATGAAGTGCCAAATAATAAAATATGCTACTCAAGCAGGTAAAAGAAACAAAGGGTGGGTACCATGCCTGTTTAACTTAGTTTTGACCAAAACTTTAGGCTAATAAAACAAACTCTTAGAACACAAACACATGCTCTACATTATGCTCCCAGAACAGGGTATTTTTCTGTACCTATCTTCCCTCTATCAATAAGAAGTAAATATGCTGCCATCACAGCCACATGCAAGTGACCAGACACTAAGTGACCAAATTCCCACCTACTGTCTTCTTCACTTTTGTATCTAGCCTTACTAAATCCTACCCCTTACGTACTATGTTGCCAAGCACTAGTACCGGAGAACCCAGTGGGGAAAACCTCAGAGACCCACTCCTCTATCTCTAAAATACTCCTGAACTATGCCTTCATGACACAGACCTTCACAAAGGCTACGGAAACAAGTTCTTTAAGGAAAACATTTGACACACCCATAAAGAACTATCTCATTCATTCATTTGCTCATTTACTTACCCAACAAATTGACTATTTACTGAGTACTTACTGAGGGTGAGTCACTGGGCAGAGTGTTTAAGGCAATGGAGAGGGGAAAAGCATATTCCAGCTTTAGAGACTGAGTGTAGTTGAAAAGTGTGACTTAAATACTAGACTCCAGCTCCTTCATCTATAAAATGCAAACACTAGGAATTCAGTAATAATAGCATTTCACAGAGCTGTTGTGGGGATTAGAGTTAAATATACATTAAAAAGGGGGTGATGATGCTCTTCCATAGAGAGTCCTTGGCGGCATTCAGGAGTAACTCAGTAAACCGAGGAAGGGCATGAAGTAATGTTCACAAAAAATTAAATCAGGGTGTGGGAGGATGGCAGCAACTGTGAGGATAGTAAGTGATGACACACATCTACAAGAGAGAACTACATGGATTCAGGTCCCTCTGCTGACGGAACGTTCACAAGTGACAAGGATTTCTACACTGAGTTTCAAAAAACAACCCAAAAAAATGAAAGTCTATAATAACTGTCTTGAAATAAAGTATAAGCGAGTCTAAATAATCAGAAGAGACTGTGAAACAAGAGGGCAAAAAGGGGCTGAAACAGCAACAAGTGATCAACGGTTATTCACCAGAGGGTACTGCAGAGTGCCATCGGACAGAGAGAGCATGTAGGTTACGTCTGCAGCAGGCAAAAGAAGGGTCACAGACTCTATTCTTCAACCCAGACAACTGAAAAATAATAGTTAATTCTAAGATTTTAATGGTTAAACTAATGGTTTAAAAATCAATAGTTGAAGATTTAAGTACAACAAAGCCGACAGAAAAGAAACTCCAGGAAGAAGATAAATGAGGTGGCAGCTAAATACCTGACAGAGAAAACCAAACAAAGGGAAAATGCTGAAAACATAAGTAAAGCTCTGTGATGCTCAGTGAGAGAAGCCAGTCACAAAAGGCCACAGAACCTACGACTCTGTGTCTGTGAAACATCCAAACAGGCAAATCCATAGAGACAGGAAGCAGAAGAGTGGTTGCCAGGGGCCTGACAGAAGAGGGAACAGGGAGCCATTGCTAGCAGATACAGGGCTTCTTTCTGGGGTGATGAAAATGCTCTACAATTAGTGGTGATGGTTGCACAACTCCGTGAATATATGATAAACTGCTGAACTGTGTACATCAGAGGGGTGCATTGTATAGGGTGTGAATCATACATCAATAAAACTGTTAAAAAAATAGAAAAGAAAGCAAGCTATGTGAACTTCAAGATGCAACCATTCTGAGATTCAGAGGAGACAAACTTTGTAAGGAATACACCATCCTTGGAAATTCAAGGTAAGGAGTGGGGAGTGGCAAGTAGAAGAGAAAAAGAAAAAGAAAAAAGTTTGGAAGTAGCTAATGTGCTAGAGTAAGGATAGGAAAATATATAAATAAGAAACAAGGCTGAATAACCTTGAAGAACCAAAAAACTCAACATGGCAAGAGCTCAGAAGTCTAGGAGAGATTAAACAAAACAAAATACTAGTGTGACCTTCATGAGCTACCTCCCGGATCATCAGATTTGCACCCCTGACCACAGCAGTGTGATCCCAGAGAGCCAGGTGACTCCCAGGCTGTCTTCTGCATCTGCCAACCAATGCCTCCACATGGCAATGCTTCCACATGGTGCCACACAGTGTGGCTGCCCCGGCACCTTGCCCGCCACTCACTTGCTCACTCAGAAGCAACAGAGCTGAAGGCTCCAGCTTCCACGGCTGCCTTCAACACTGCTGTTGCTTTTCATCCAGGGTAGATTTATTTGCAGAGGCATTTCCTTCTGCCACAGGGGCAGGCTACCCACAGTGACACTTCCTGTAAGCATCTTCAGCTGGGAAGAAGGGCAACAGAGCTGGCCTCCCTCTACTGACCCTGGGAACATCTCACCATGCAAAGGAAAACATGCAATGCTTACAGTTCCTGACTACCCTTCCCTGGGAATGGCCACACTGGTGCCTTCGCCACCTGTTTCTTTGTGGAAATGTTGATCTCGGCTTCTGGCGTGACCCCGTGTCCCGTTTCCAGGACCACCACACACTGGCTATGCTTTTCCTCACTTTTCAAGCCAGCCTGCTGCTTATGTCAAGGTTAAAGGTTTTCTCTCCCTTGAGGACTGTTTTTTGCATGTTGACTAGAGCACTGACTGTAACAGTTTCCCAAACTGCATGTCCTTGTTCCCACAGAGAACATGGCAGACTTGCTCAAGCCATAATAGCTGAGAAAACCCAAAACCTCTATTTACTGATTAAGAAGCTGTATCATCTTTGACATCTCCGATTTCTCTCATTTCATTGCTGAAATGCTCGGCACTGGAGGCAATCTTCCTTTTTAGTCCTTCTCCAGAAGATCCATAGTTGTGTTTGTGAAGTCTGTTCTTAAAGATTTTATTTATTAATTCATGAGAGACAGAGAGAGAGAAGAGGGAGGCAGAGACAGAGGGAGAAGCAGGCTTCCTGTGGGGCAGGGAGCATGACTTGGGACTCCATTCCAGAACCCCGGGATCATGACCTGAGCCAAAGGCAGATGCTTAATTAACTGTTAGCCACCTAGGTACTCTGTGAGGTCTGTTTTTAATAACCTTAAAACTGTGGCCAGGTATGGGTTAGAAGCCAGAATGGGGCCACTCTGCCACTGCGGAGGTCAAGGGGCTGAGTGCTCTGCTCTCCCACACCAACTTCACACTGCATGACCTAGGACTGCAACCAACGCCTCCAGAAAATCACAACCATGTTGTACACTCTTGAAAAAGCAAAACTGAAAGTGAAACCAAGGCAGTGAACAGTGAGTGCCCTTATGAGAGAAGAGTATGCAAAACGGGGCACATGGGCACACAGAGCTGGGGTGACAATCAACAACCCCTTCTTTACAAAAGAGGGTGGAGGAGTCTTCAGAAGTCACCTGTCTGGGGCTGGAAAGTGGAGGTCTGCAACAGAACCTGAGGGAGAGATGGGAAGTGAATTCAGACTGCCCAGGAAGGAAGGTTCCACACATTTCAGCAAGCAGGTCACTGCCCAGCAGAGGTGCTGGTCCCAAACCTTACAGCTGAGTGCTTAGAGATGAAGACAGGAAGAGCAGCAGCTAAGATCACAAGAAAAAAAGAAAGAGTTAATCTGAATAACACTAGGGTAAAAACAGAGAAGCACAGCCTGAGGGCCAAATGTAAAATGTGGCTACTACAGTCACAACACTGTGTTGTCTAACTGAAACAGCTAAGGGAGTAGAACCTAAATGTTCTTACACATATACACAATAAAGAACACAATATACACCTTAAGTATCTCATCATTTTCTATTTGTCATATTATACTTCAATAAAGCTGAAAAAATTAATTAATTAAAAGAAACATGGGGCACCTGGGTGGCTCAGTCAGTGAAGTATCTGCCTTCAGCTCAGGTCATGGTTCTGGGGTTCTGGGATGGAGCCCTGTGTCAGGCTCTTAGCTCAGCAGGGAGTCTGCTTCTCCCTCTGCCCCTCCCCGACTTGTTTTCTCTCTCTCTCTCTCAAATAAATAAAATCTTTAAAAAATAAAACACACCAAAATATGCCAAAATATTGATAGGAAAATAGGATTATGAAAAACATTCATTTTATATATTAGATATTTGTTGTTTATCTTTAAAATAAGCATGAATGTTTAAATTTATTACAAAATATTTTAGATACAGAAATATGTAAGGAGAAATATGTTGAGCACTTAGGGTCCCACTAGTCTAAGAAATCAAAGGTTGCTTGCCTTGTTCAGGTGCCTGTGGATTTTCCTTCTCCCCCAACAGAGCATGTAACTATTCTCAGTGCCAGGTTGCTATATGGTGTAAAGCTAAACAATAGAAATCTGTTTCTATTGTTTATGCAGCATTAACATTGTCTATGCAGCATTAACTGAGTTTTTTAAAATTTAAATAAGTGACATTTTACAAGTATTTTTCTGAAAGTTGCTTTTTCTGGCTCAACATTATGTTTGAGATTCATCCCTATCAAAGTGCATGAACTACACTCATTTATCGGCAATACTATGAAGTTTCCCACTGAATAAATATACCACCATTTATAAAAGGAAAACTGAAAGTATTAAGTTAACACCAACTACAAACTGTGTTCTGTTAAAAATAAGAAAGAAAAAAAAATAAGAAAGAAATATAATAAATAGGGCAAAGTTATACTTAACATAAAATACCACTGAACCAAGAATACATCATAAATATAAATTTAATAAAGAAATGGAATTATGGAGACTAATTTAAAAAAAAACTCAGGGGAGGAGCTTAAGCTCAAGGATGAAAGACAAGTTGCTGGAAAAAAGTCAACCAAAAGAGAGAAGTAAATACAAGGAACACAGAGCTTTTCATTTTTTTTCTTAAGATTTATTTATTTATTTATTTATTTATTTATTTATTTATTTATTCATAGAGACAGAGAGAGAGAGAGAGAGAGAGAAGCAGAGACACAGGCAGAGGGAGAAGCAGGCCCCATGCAGGGAACCTGATGCGGGACTCCATCCCGGGTCTTCAGGATCACACCCCGGGCTGCAGGTGGCGCTAAACCGCAGCGCCACCAGGGCTGCCCAAACACAGAGCTTTTCAAATTGCAAGTCAACAAGCTGAGAGGTAACAACTCTATTAACCCTGGTCAACAAAGTCCTCGTGTGCTGCAGACACAGGCCAGTGTGCCTGCCACTTACACTAAGAAGGGACAGAGGGCCCCAGGGACCAAACCAGTATCCAAAAGAACTTTCCACCATGATGGAAATGTGCCAGACCTCTGAGTGCAGTGGCCACTAGCCACATGTGGCTCCTGAGCACTGAAATGTGGCTACTTTGAGTGAAGAGATGGATTTCTAATGTTTTTTTTTTTCATTGTAACTTACATTTTCAAAAACTATGTGTGGCCAGTTGTTACTGTACTGAACAGTGAAGATCTAGATCCTTCCTTACTAGAGAAAAGGAATGGACAGGCAACAGAAAGCTCTTTCTTAACTTCATTAAAGTAGAGAAGAGGTAGGGGTACCTGGGTGGCTCAGTCAGTTAAATGTCTGCCTTCAGCTCAGGTCATGATCCTGGGGTCCTGGGATTGAGTCCTGCATCGGGCTCCCTGCTTAGTAGGGAACCTGGTTTCCTTCTGCCCTTCCCCCTGCTCATACTCTCTATCAAATAAATAAATAAATAAATATTTTTGAAAAATAGAGAAGTGGTATAAGAACTATTAAAAGAAAGGGGATCCCTGAGTAGCTCAGCGGTTTGGCACCTGCCTTTGGCCCAGGGCACCATCTTGGAGTCCCGGAATCGAGTTCCGCGTCAGGCTCCTGGCACGGAGCCTCCTTCTCCCTCCTCCTGTGTCTCTGCCTCTCTCTCTCTCTCTCTCTATGTCTATCATGAGTAAATAAATCTTTAAAAAAAATAAAAAATAAAAAAATAAAAGAAGAATGGGTGGGGATAAAGAGGACAGCTACATGTGAAACCAATAAATATTAACTTTTATTTATTATACATGACAGTAAGGAGCAAATATAAGGGAGAAATTACCCTGTAACCTAATAGCAGGGTAGCCAACTGGAAATGGAATAGGAATGGATATTTCACCAAAAGAAATGGTAGGAAAATCTCTAATATTACTCAGCCATCAAAAAGAATGAAATCTTGGCATTTGAACATTGTGGATAGAGCTAGGTGAAATAAGTCAGTCAGAGAAAGACAAATACCGTATGATTTCACTCATATGTGGAATTTAAGAAACAAAACAGAGGAACATAGGGGAAGATAAAGAAAAATAAAATAAAATGAAAACAGAGAGGCAGGCAAACTATAAGAGATACTGAACTCTAGGCAATGGAGGGTCGCTGGAGGGGAAGTGGGAGAGTGCAGGGATAACCGGGTGACGAGCATTAAGGAGGGCACTTGATATAATGAGCACAGATATTGTATGCAAATTATAAATTATTAAATTCTAACCCTGATACTAATAATTCAGTATATGTTAAATAAACTGAATTTATTTTTTAACTAAATTGAATTTAAATTAAAAAAAAAGAAAACAGCAAACACTAAATATATTCCAAAGAAGATGAAAATGGGTTGAAAAATCAGTTCAAAAATTTAATTCAGAACCCATCTATATAGCTCCACCTTGCCGGACATATATCATTCCTTAAAAATGTTTTTAATGTGAATATTCATAAGATATGCCACATTTTCCAGGTTTTATACAGTTTACATTTCACTACATGATTCCTAAAAGCAGTTTATAAAATGAACACGGGAGCTCCCTGATCTTTCACACCCATTAAAAGCAACACATGTAGTAAAACACACCACTGAACAAATTGCCATTTCGTGGGGGTTCTCTTGACTCCATGGGGCCTGAATGTTTAACTAGGCACACGGCCACAGTGCTAATAGGACCTGGCGCACACCGCTGAGCCAGGCCCGGAGAAGGTTTCAGGAGTTACTGACCCTTCTGCTGAGGCTTCAGCCCCAGGCAAATTTGTAAAGCAGATAAACAAACTCTGGTCACCTTGGCCAACCTCTCCGTTCTTTCTGCCTCTCCAGGATCCCCCTGCCTCCAGGGTCCTCTCCCTATAGCCAACCTACAGGGTGAACACCCGCAAAGCAGCCAGAAGACCTCTGCTTCCATAAGCCATGGTGTCACCTGACTGGTTTGCATATTATGCCTTCTGCACTGAACACAGGTGACAATATCTAGTGCCCAGTCATATTACCAACATCCACAGTTTCTGCTAGGCACCGCATGATGGTGCCTCCCACCAAAGTTGCAGGTCCTAGCATAAAGCTCTGCTTCACCTGGGATCATCACGAATCCTGACATTCCTGCTACACTCTTTGAAATACTTTAAATTCCTTGAGGACGCATAATAACACCTTCTGGAAACCAGATGATGAACCAACCACATGTTCTCAACCCGATCAGACCCAATGGCTCCTTTTTATTACATTTTTATTACATACTTAATTTGTAATGTCCTCTTTACCATCCTGAATAAAATTAAATTCATGGACAATATATAACCATTAATCACTGAGGCCATTAAAAAATCACCTCTAACCATTTCCCAGACACCCCCCCTGTGGAGTTTTTCCTCAAGCTGCAATAGGGTGCAGCAGTGGGTGCCTGGCAAAGGCAGGACAGCAGCAGAGCCTCCTGTCCTGTGGCTCTCTTCCCAAGTTGCTCCTTGCCAAGGCTAAAAATTTCACCATGCTATATGTGTGTATCTATCACATGACTATATATGTAATGCATGAGCATGCATATGTGTATCTATCACATGACTGTATAATGCATGAGTTTGTATCTGCCTTATTTAAAAAGGAAAATATTTAACTTATCCTACTCATTCTTTTAACAAATAGTGTTCCTGAGATCTGCCAAGAATGAGGTTAGTCCTATTACAAAGGCTAATAATACCTTGCACCTGACTATGTCTCAGTCCTTCCAGCACCTAGCTAAAGGCCTCACACAGAGGGCATGCAGATATGTGAAGAATCGAGTCACTTCTCTAAAGGAGCAGGCCACTTATAAACAGTATGAAAATCAAAGAAGGGCAGAATAAAATGGTGAAAGTACTGTAACTTCTTACAAGGCTGAATTACAGAGTAGCTTTCCTCACACAATGAGGAACAGGAAGTTACTTATCTGCTGATTCCAGCCCCTTGCCACTGTATGCTGGCCCAGACACTAATAATAAAACTGCAGGCATGGTACGCATCGTCCCTGATTCCAAGGCACTGGCAGTATGGAACATAAACAAGTGCCAGGTCACCAGCTGTGAATAAGGACCCTGAAGAAAACAAAGGGTTTCTGCACAGAGAACAGCAAGTGAATAGGAGGGCTAGTCTAGATACAGGAGTCAGGCAAGGGCTCTATGAAGAAATGGCACTGACGTGGAGACATCAATGATAAGAAGGAGCCAGTCGCAGTGTGGGCCTGGGGCAGGCAACCCTGGATGGGGAACCAGTGTGGTAAAGGTCATCACCTCTTCTCCTGGCTGAAAGAGGACCACGGTTGCTGAAGCAAAGTGAGGGAGAAAGTATATCATTCCAGCAGGCTGGAGGGATGGGCAGGGCCCTGGAACCACCAAGAGCCTTCAGAGTCACGCGTTGCACCTATGGGAGCTTCAGCAGAATTTTAAGCTTGTGAATGAACAATCCAATTTTCTTTCCTTCTTTTCTTGCATTTTTATTTTTTAAAACTTTTTATTTTGAACTAATGTATACAGAAAAGTTGCAGATATAGAACAAGGAGTTCCCTCATATTCATCACCCAGCTTGACCTAATGTTAACATCTTATTGTACTATGTCAAGGAAATTAATGTCGGTACAATGTTACTAACTAGACTACAGATTTTATTCAAATTTCAACAACTTTTGGTCTGATTTATGTTCTGGGATCCAACCCAGGAGTCCACATGACTGGCCTGCTTTAAAAAACAAAACAAAACAAAACAAAACCACTCAGCTATAGGCGATGAATGGCTTGGGAGGTAGCAAGAAAAATAAAAATTAAGAAGAGTAGTAGCAGGGACTCATTTCCAGGTTGTTGCTGTGGCCCAGGTAAAGGGCGAGCATTGCCTGGCCTAGGTGACAACAGAATAGAAGCAGATAGATTCACAATATGATATCCAGGCAGGACAGGTAAGATGTTTCAGCAGACTGGATGTGGGGTGTAGGGAAAGGGAATGAGGATGACTCTCCGGGTTCTGCCCATAGTAAATGGATGATGATGATGTATTTCCTGGGGTAAGACTGAGGCAGGAAAAGGTTTTAGAGACAAGACCAGAGATTCAGATTTGGACCCCTTAAGTTTAAGATGCCTATGAAATTGCCAAATGAAGATGTCAAGGCGACAGCCACATCATCCCAATCAGAGACAAGATCTAGGCTAGAGGGGCCTTCTACCCTCTACTACCACCCTGGAGACAATGACAAGAAAGGAAAGGGCCAAGAAGTGAGTCTGGGGGAACTTCAATGCTGACAAATGGTATGGGGTGGGGGAATCCAGCAACAAAGTCTGAAGGGGGACCAGTGGGGTTGTAGGGCAGTCAGACAAACAGAATTCTAAGATAGCCAAGAGAGGAGAGTGTCCCAAGGGGAAGGAATGGGTCACTATGTCAAGTACAATGTGGCTAGAAAAGTGATCCTGGGGTGGTAGTATGAAGACTGTTGATACCGTGACAGGTAGAGACACAGTTGAGTGGTGGAGAGCACAGGCCAGGCCTGAGGGTAGGGGGTGACATGTCAGTGTAAGTGGAGAAGTGGAGAAAGCCCATGTGCTCAATTCTTTAGAGAAGTCTGGCCATCACATATGGCAGAGAAGGGGGTGATATGGCATTCTGGGAGGATCTGTGCAGGGTGAAGGTGCTAGAGACTATTGTGGGCTGACAGAATGGCCAGAAGAGGGAAGAGATTAGAGATGCAGGAGAAGGAAAAGCAGTTGAAGGAGCAGAGGTGCCAGAAAAGGGAGAGAAGATAGAATCCACAGCTCAAGTGTAGGGACTGGGCATTACCAGAAGGAAACAAACTACTGTAAAGAAAAGAAAAAAACCACCAGACATATGTACTGGTAGACTTTTGGGGAGGGAGTCGGTATATTTGGTTTGATGGGAATGAGGGCAGGAAAGTAGGACTGTTGGGGTACAGCTGTGGGCCAAGAAGATGTCATATCAGGTGATGTGTGGTTCAGATTGGTACAGATGCTCTTGTGCATAATCATCTGGAAGCTCCAAGATGATAGTGCTACCATCAAACAAATGACAGTGGGAGCTAGCTGTTTCAGAACAGCACTGAGAAGGCTAAGAAATAGCAAAGACATGACTAAGGCACTTAAATATCTGTTGAATAAACACAAAATGGATGGATAGATGAATGAGTTGATTCACCAAGAAATCAACTTACAAATCAAAGCCTGTCGTGAAAGTAGAGCAAGAGGAGCAGGAAAGTAGTGTGATGTGCTATGGACACCCAGAGGTGGAGTATACAAAGAACTCTTCCAACAACAAAATGACACCCCAGTTTTTAAAAAGGTAAAGAATCCAATAGATATTTCCCCAAAGAAGATATGCAATGGCCAACAGCACCTAAAAAGATGCTCAACATCATCAGCCATCAGGGAAATACAAGTCAGAACCACAATGAGATCCCACTTCACACTTACCAGGAGGATGGCCACAATTAAAAAGACAGATGAAAACAGGTGTTGATGTGTATGAACCGAAATTGCCATCTCCGTAAACTGCTGGTAGGAATGGAAAATGAAAACACTCTGGCAACTTGTCAGAATGCTAAACACAGAGATTCCATAATGTTACCAGCGATTCTCTTCCTAGGTATAGAAATGAAAACATTCATCCCCACAAAAACCTGTCCATAAGTGTTTACAGCAACATTATTAATAACTGCCAGAAAGTGAAAACCACCCAAAGTTCTCTCAACTGAGTGGTGTATCCATACAATGAAATCGCATTCAGCCACAAAAAGGAGTGAATATTTAGTTTATACTACAAGGTTGAACCCGGAAAATATCATGCCCTGCATGATTCTATCTTCATGAAAGATCCTGAAGAAGACCCCAGGCAAGACCTGTTCTGCAGGACTCCAACAACTCTGACAAAGCTATAGTGGTTAAGGCAGGAGATAGCAACATAAGGGCAGACAAACAGATGAAACAACATAAAGTTGAGAACCAGATTCTCACACATATGGACATAATTTATGATGAAAACAACACTACAGAGCATGGGAAAAGGACAGTCTTTTCAAAAATAGTGCTTGGTTCAGGGTGGATATCTGATGCTTCCTTTGCAGCCACCCTCAAGACCCTGGGCTGGTAAATATGCATATGAAAAAATATTAAAATCACTAGCCATGGGATCCCTGGGTGGCGCAGCGGTTTGGCGCCTGCCTTTGGCCCAGGGCGCGATCCTGGAGACCCGGGATCGAATCCCACATCGGGCTCCCGGTGCATGGAGCCTGCTTCTCCCTCTGCCTGTGTCTCTGCCTCTCTCTCTCTAACTATCATAAATAAATAAAAATTAAAAAAAAATAAAAAAATAAAATCACGAGCCATTTAGGAAATGCAAATTTAAAAAAGGAAATAAGTATCACCACACATATATTAGTATGGCTAAAAGGAAAAGTCCTGACAATATCAAGTACTGATGAAGACAAGGAACAAAAAGAATGTTCATATACTGCCGGCAGCAATACAAAAATTATAGACACTCTGGAAAAATCTGCAGCTGTTACTTATAAAGCTAAACAAACACTGACAATATGCCCCACCAACTCTAAACCTGGATATTTTACCCTAGAAAAATTATGTTCATATGAAACATTTTGCACAAATTTTTATACAGCAACTCTATTCATAATTGCCAAAATCTGGAAACATAATGTAATTGTCAATGTCCTTCCATTGGTGTATCCACAGGGTGGAATACCATTGGATTACAAGGAATGAACTGCAAACAAGGAAAGATACATGCAACAAGCTTCTCAATTATACTAAGTGAAGAAAACCAGTTTTAAGTGTTTATATACTCTAGCGGCACGTGGATGGCTTAGTTGGTTAAGCATCTGACTCTTGATTTCAGCTCAGATCATGATCTCAGGGTTGTGGGATTGGGCCGCGCTTCAGGCGCCTCACTCAAAGGGAAGTCTGCTTGAGATTTTTATCTCTCCCTCTCCTCTGCCCCTCCCACCACGAGCATATGCACATACTTTTTTTCTCTCTCAAAATGAGTAAATCAAATCTTCTTTTAAAAAGTTTATATACTCTATGGTTCTATTTTTTTCTAAGATTTATTCATTCATGAGAGACACAGAGACAGAGAAAAAGAGAGAGAGAAAAGATACAGGCAAAGGGAGAAGCAGGCTCCCCATAGGGAGCCCAATGTGAGACTTGATCCCGGATCCCAAGATCACACCCTGAGCTGAAGGCAGATGCTCAACTGCTCAACCGCTGAGCCACCAAGGAGTCCCTCTATGGTTCTATTTTAATGACATGTTTCCAAAGGCAAAACTATAGAGACAGATAACAGATTAGTCGTTGCTGAGGGGAGGGAGAGGATTGGAGGTGGGTCTCTAAAGGATCTATACAAGGAAAAGATAGATAGGGTAGAACTGTTCTGTGTCCTGATTATACTATACTGCTGGCTACAAAATCTATACATGTGTTAAAATTCATAGAACTATACACCAAAAGAAGAAAGTCAATGCACAATGATTTAAAAAATAAAATTAGGGATGCCTGGGTGACTCAGCAGTTGGGCGGCTGCCTTCAGCTCAGGTCATGATCCTAGGATCTGGGATTGAGTCCCACATAGGACTCCTGCGAGGGGCCTGCTTCTCCCTCTGCCTACGTCTCTGGCTTTCTCTCTCTCTTTCTCTCTCTCTCTCTCTCTCTCTCTCTCTCTCTCTGTGTCTCTCATTAATAAATAAATCTTTAAAAAATAAAATTATACAAAAAACAAATTACCATACAATCTTGCAAATCTAATCCAAGTCTCTACTCATGAGAAATTAAGACATCTATCCACATTAAGACTTGTACACAAATTTCTAGAACAGCTTTACTTATCATAGGCAAGATGTGGAAATAACTCCATCAGCTGGTCAGTGGCACCAGGATACCGACAAACAATGGTACATCAATACAATGAAATTTGACTCATCAGTAAAAAGGAACTGAATACTGATCCACACTAACATGGATGAACCTCAAACAATATGCCAAGTGAAAGAAGTCAGATGCAAAAGACCACATATTGCATAATTTCAATTATGTGAAATGTCTAGAAAAGGCATTTATAAGGACACAAAGTAGATTCTTGGTTGCTGAATCTGGAACCAGGTGCTCCCTACAAATAAGTACGGTAGGCCTGTGAGTGATGGAAGTGTTCTAAAACCAGATCACAATGATGCTTATACAATTCTGTATATTTTCTAAAAGTAAGTGAGCTGTACATTTTTAAGAGGCTACTTTATGGTATGTAAATTATATCTTAATAAAACTTTTAAAATAGTGTTCAATTAGATATGCATATTTTAACAAAAACTTGACCTAACCTCACAGAATACACACCAAAAAATAATTCTACATGGATTACTGACATAAATCAGAAAAGATAAACAATAACATATTTAGGCAACAATACAGAAGAGTAATGTTATGACCTCAGAGGTAGAAGACAATTTCCTAAATAGGACACAAAAAGCATTAATCTAACAAGGGGAAAGACTAGTAAACCTCACACTAGATAGGTAGAATCACATGAAACTACCAGTATCTGAACATTCTGATCTACACAAATGGCAATTTCATACTAAAAAGGCAAGACCAGGGTGGGAGAATTATTTGCCTCACATACAACTGGGAGGGGACTGATTGCCTGAGTATAAGGAACTCCTGACAGTCAACAAGGAAACAAAACACAACAGACCACTCAGAGGAAACATGAGGGCACTTCACAAAAGAACAAACCCAGATGGACAACAGAAGCAACAAAAGGCACTCAATCAGAGAAATGCAAATCAAATCACAGAATTTAAAAATTAAAGCTACCAAAAGAACCACACACCCGCCAGATTGGCTAAACCAGACAGGCTGACAGGCATGTATAGACATGGAGCAACAAGAAGTGTCACAGACCTCTGGTCAGAGGAGGACCTGCTAAAAAATCTGTGAAGCAGTTTCCCGTTTTCTATGAGACTTAAAGATATTCATACTCCGTGACCCAACAATTCCATCGCTAGGCATTTATTTACCCAACAGAAACACGTGCAAGTGTGCACCAGGATTCGACATATCTACATGCAGGAATTCTGTAGAAGCCAACATGCACAGGCCACATATTTGTCAGCAGGAGAATGGGTAGTCAGGCTAAGATCACTGACACAAAGAATGTGCTACAGCAATGAACATGAACCAACTACAACTGTGGGCAACAGGGATTAATCTCACAAGCTTAACAGTGAGTAACAGGAGTAGCCCCAAAAGGATCTATATCACAGATCCCACTTATATGAAATCCAAACACTGGAAAAATTGATTTATGGGGCCAGCATGTGGCTATGTGTAGGAGCAGAGAACAGGTAGTACTGAGAGGCACAAAGAGGGGCATCTGAGATGCTGGCTATATCATCTGGGTGCTAGTCATGTGGATGTATTCACTTTGTGATAATTCCTCAAATGTGCTCTTATAACTAATGCATTTTATTTATGCATATTATACTTAAGTGCAAAAATTTATTTTAAAAACCAGACTTCTAAACCCTTAAAAAATGCTGGTATCATTAGAGACAAAAATGGCTGGGAGTAGTTCTAGATCAAAGGAGATGACACAGATGTGTGATAACTAAATACAATAAAAGATCCCTGATTGGATCCTGGATGCAAATAAGAAAAGCTGTAAAGGATACTTCTAGACAACTGGGGACATTTAAATATGAATCATATATTTGATAAGAGTATTTTGTAAATGTTAACTTTCTTGAGTGTGATCATTTATTTTGTCTATATAGGAGAACATCCTTGTTCTGAGGAGATACATGCTGAAGAATTTAAGGGTGCAGGGCCAGGCTGCTTGCAACTTACTTTCTAATGGCTCAACAGCTCAAGAAAGAGACAGGACACACACACACACACACACACACACACACAGGACATACATGTATATGCATACATCTACAAAAGATGTATGTGTATAAATATAAACACACATCATACATTTAGAGAGAAAGAGCAAATTTGGCAAAACGCTAACAATTAGTGAATCTAGGTGAATGGCATATTAGTGTTCACTATACCGTGTGATTTTTCTGCAAGTTTAAAATTCTTCAAAACAAAAAGTTGGGAAAGCAGCAAAAGCAAAAGCAAACCCCAAATCTGGCAAAACCAAACAACCAAAGTCAAATATTTGGATGCACACTTGGGTAATAAAACCATAAGAGAGGGAAGTGACCCCAGGTAAGGGCAAGACCATGGTTGCCTTTGGCAGGGAGGGGACAAGAGGGAACATCTGGGTGACCAGCAGTGTTCTCTTTTTCAGCCTGGCTAGTTAAGACACAAGGGTGTTCACTTTATAATAATCAGGCTATACATTAGTTTTATATGGTCTTCTGTATCTTCTCATATTTTACTATTTTTACAGAATTGTGGTTTGACTAAAGACGACGCTGAGCAAGGCAGAGCAGCATGTGCAGTGTGAGGGGGCAGCCACCGTCAGATGCAGAGGACGATGGTGGCTCCACCACTTAGCTCCAGGCTGCCGTGGGTCTCACCAGCTGTGTGGCGTAGCTTCTGGTGTGGTTACACAATCATAATAGCACAGCTGCCTCTTAGCTGCCAAATGTTCTCACAATTTGGTTGCTATGAAAACACACCTAACTTACACTGCAGAGGGGAACCCTGGGTGGCGCAGCGGTTTAGCGCCTGCCTTTGGCTCAGGGCGCGATCCTGGAGACCGGGGATTGAATCCCACGTCGGGCTCCCGGTGCATGGAGCCTGCTTCTCCCTCTGCCTATGTCTCTGCCTCTCTCTCTCTCTCTCTCTCTGTGTGACTATCATAAAAAAATTAAAAAAAAAGACTTACACTGCAGATTGATTTATTAAAGGTGTGGCAAGATGGTCATTTTTTTTTTCCGAAACAAAGTTGTTTTCCAGGAAGTTATTTTCCCATAAATCACATATAAACACTTAAGAAAAAATATTTAAAACTCCCATAGTTTTTGGTCCTTAATTCTTTTCTCCTGCTATTGCTACAAAGAAAACGGAAACAAAATATTTACTGTTTACAGCTGCTTGGAATTTGGTTCCAAATGCGTTGGTCCGTAGACTCACTTACTGCAGAACTAAATACGCAAGACTCCATGCTGAAGACAAATTTTCTCCTTATACAGGATGGATAAACCCTCAAGAGTCTCTCCCTGAGATCACCCTTGACAAGCTAACAGCAGCATCTGTGCCATATGTCAGCTTGCAAACTCCAGAACCACACTGCTTGCGTTCAGACCCCAATTCTGCTACATGGAGCCTGTGTAATTCAGGCAAGTCCCTTCTCCTCTTTATGCCCCTGGCTCTTAATTTGCAAGGATAGGATGCATCACCTTCCTTACAGGGTTGGCATGAGGACTCCCTGCTGAATGCTCAGCAGGTAATTAGAACAGCACCTGGCACATGCAAGCATCGCATCAGTGCTTCTTTAAAACCAGGACTGAAGTAAATGAGGGAAGCAAGTGGGCTCAACACCACGAGAACACCCAGAGCACATGGCTGAAAGGATCACAAGCAACTGGAAAGGAAGGGGCTCCAGAGAGCAGCACTGCCCTACAATTTAAGAGCAGACTCTGGTCTCAAGCTGTTTGGCTTTCAGCATCAATTTTACTACCTTGAAACTAGCTATTATTTAACCCCCTCTGTGCCGTTTATTTGTTTGTAAAACTGGAGCAATGGAAGGTCCCAGCTCACGGAGTCATCGGGAAAATTAAATAATTACACAAAAAAATGCTTGGAACAGTGCCCAGCATACAGTAAGCACTCAATAAGTGTTTGCTGCTGCTATTATACCAGTGTGTTTGTGCTGTGCTGCCCTATAAAATAAATAGTGCCGTGTATCTGATTCTGGCCAAAAAATTCTATTGTCCATTGGTCAATAGCTTGGATGAAGACACAGGAAAGCTGTTTATCACAGATGCAGATGGGAGGAATAAACAAAGGCTCGTGGGTGTTGAAGGAGCTGCAGGCCTCACAGCTGCCCCATGCCAAGAAGGTAAGCCAAAGTGCTCTAGCTGCCTCTGTGCTGACTTTTTGAGTGTGAACAGATGTGGCTGCTGCTTCACTTCTGCCTTCTAGATGTTGTGAAAATTGCCTTCTGTGGCCCAAGCCACATGCAGATTTCCAACCATGCTGATTCAAGATGAATCCACTGCAGTCTGCCACTTGCCAAGTGTGTGTGATCCATACACACACTTCTTTTAACCATACTTAACTTCTAAATAGAGTCAGTAGCAAAATCAGACTTCCACCTAATATAACGCGTCTATCCCTCTCTCTAAACATGCCAACACTCCCTCCAAAAGAGGGCCCCACCTCCCTGTATGTTCATTTCTCATCTGGAAGAGTTATTCTTGCTTTGAGCAGTACCCTCTGGAATGAAGAGTGTGACTGTGTGCCAACACAGGCTCAAGTGCTGGTAGAGCCCAAGGGTAAGTGTGAAGGAACACTGCCGACCTGCCAGACACAGAAGAACAAGGCTTTCACCAGCAGACCATCAGCCGGCAAATATGTTGATGTGTTACAGCAAGAAAACCACATCTGGCACAGCAGATGCAACCAGAGCCACCACCTGGCTAAGTTTATGACAGCCCACTGCTATTCTCCAAGACCCACTTGTCTTCTTCACAGGCCAAGCAGGTGGGCTGGAGATGTGATAGGAATCATCACCCTCGCATCTTTCAAGTCCTGATGGTGGCACTAATCTCTGCCACTCTGACAGGAATGTGATACTACTTTAGATGCACTATTTTGATGGGTAGAGCAGTTCTAGTGGCTTCCACTTGGTCTTTCACACCATAATAGCTCACTCCCGGGAACTAATTCAGAATTCTGACAATATAAGTGGGTATATTTCAGTTAAACACTGCAGAACTGGAGGAAGAAAACCACAAAATAGGTTGTTATATCCTAAAAATTACTTAATATATAGTATGCAATAATGTGTGGTATTAAATATTACATATAAGTAATTATCCTGAAATTGATGAATATGTTGATACAGATGCAATGGATATGTTGAGTGATTATGCATGTGCAGTCAAAAGTTAGCCACGGGCAGCCCTGGTGGCGCAGCGGTTTGGCGCCGCCTGCAGCCCAGGGTGTGATCCTGGAGACCTGGGATCGAGTCCTATGTCCGGCTCCCTGCGTGGAGTCTGCTTCTCCCTCTGCCTGTGTCTCTGCCTCTCTCTCTCTCTGTGTCTCTATGAATAAGTAAATAAAATCTTTAAAACAAAAAACAAAAGTTAGCCATACTCACGCATTACAGACAAACCCATGAAACACGTACACACAATCTCAGGCTACCCTGGAGCCTCTGTGCATATTAAGCCAGTCACACACACACACAGGGAAAGAAAAGAATACTGAGCAGCTTCCCTGTCACATGGAACCCCCATCCCCCTCACTTCCTCCTCCAGGGGACATTCCTGTCTCCTGGCTCTCTTCTGACTTTATTTCATGACTGTATAGTCAGGTCTCCTAATTCCCTGGTCTTGGCCTTAAAAATTCCAAGGGCCCCACACCACCTTATCCTCATCAAACAGAGTCTGGTCCTCTCCAGCTTCTTTAAGATCTCACAAACACGCACACTCTCTCCAAAGTCTTGTGTGTTGTAACTGTACAACCTTTATCGCATGCAGTCTGCATGGAGCCATTTGGGAAAAGATGAACAGAATTGTTGTGTCCTAGCCCCATGTAAACCCACTTTTCCCTCTTTCCCTAGGGGACCATTCCCCACTCATCCCAACCAGAGGGCTCCACGTAACTGTTGTCTTTCCGAACCCTGTCCAGTCTGCCTGCTGAGCCCACCTTCTCTCTACTCCCTCTGCCTGAACCCTGGGTACTAGCTAACAGCTTCCTAACTTTAGGTGCACCATCTTCTGGTTTCTCTTCCAGTTCATCGCCTACACTGTCACCCAACCGACCATGCTCTAAAACCTCTGAGAAGTATCCTGTTATAAAAATAGTAATAGCAACAATAACTACTGTAGCCAACACTTAGAGAACACTTACTGTGTGTCAAACACCATGCTGAGTGCTTGACATGCATGATGATCACACTAAACCCACAAAGTCCTATGAAGTAGGTGCTATTACTAATTACCAATAACAGGGGCAGCCCTGGTGGCCCAGTGGTTTAGCGCCGCCTTCAGCCGGGGTGTGATCCTGGAGACCCGGGATCGAGCCCCACATCAGACTCCTTGCATGGAGCCTGCTTCTCCCTCTGCCTGTGTTTCTGCCTCTCTCTCTGTGTCTGTCATGAATAAATAAATAAATAATCTTAAAAAAAATTACTGATAACAGAATGAAGTATAAACTCCAACATGGTGTGGAAAGCTGTTCACATCCTGGCCCCAGGTTATCATTCCAACTCCAGATCCCAAACCCATTATCTTTTTTTTAAATAAAGATTTTATTTATTTATTCGAGAGAGAGAGAGAGCGAGAAAGAGCAGAGACATAGGCAGAGGGAGAAGCAGACTCCTCACAGGGAGCCTGATGTGAAATTTGATCCCAGGACCCTGGGATCACTCCCTGAGCCAAAGGCAGATGCTCAACCACTGAGCCACCCAGGCACCCCCACACCCATTATCTTTGCCTCTTCCCTATATACTCACAGTGCTACTTGGCAAGCACTCTCACACTGTCATATCAACACAGCCCTTGTGTGATGCTCCCTGCTTGCCTTTTTAGAGGATCCACTAATGTTGCGATTCTTGTCTTTTTAAGGGTTCCAATTACACTTAAAAATTGCTTTGAGGGGTGCCTGGCTGGGGTAGTCAGTGGAACAGGACACAACTCTTGATCTCAGGGATGTAAATTCAAGTTCCACGTTGGGTATAGAGATTACTTAAAAACAAAATATTTTTTAAAAATTGCTTTGACTGCAGGATTTCACATTTGAAAATGGAAATTCTACTTTTACTAAAAGAAAAAAGCTGAGCTTACCATGTCCTTTCACATAGATAACTCCAGTGATGGCTTTAATCTAATTTTCTAATTTAAATCTAAAATTAAAAATAAATAAATAAGTAAATAAATAAATCTAAAATTTTCGTTTCCATGAATATAGCATTTTACTAATAATTAGACAGTCACTAATAAATAAATCTAAAATTTTCATTTCCATGAATATAGCATTTTACTAATAATTAGACAGTCACTGATGCTCCAGGACACAAATCAGAGCCTCTGAGTTTGAAAGTGTCTGAAGAATCCAGGTTTCAGGACACCAAACTATACAATCAGCTCAAACTATGCTAGTTTTTGTGTTGCTTTTAAAGTTTTTTCCTTCCTCTTTCCCTTTTATTTAATCAAGAAAGCTTCTGTAGGAGCAGGGAAGTTGTAAAGTAATATCCCCTGAACTCTTCTTCACTTTGGGTAGGACTACTTTGACAATAAACACTTAGTGAAGGTATTGAGCACCATCATATCTCCTAGTTTCCTCCTTACTTAAAAAGGGATTGCTCATTAAAACGACACTCAATTAAACAAACATTTATGGAGTGTCTACTAAGTGTAAGATATTGATTCCAGGTTACATAAAGTATTACAAGTGTTTTTACCTGTTGATTGAATTGTCTTTGATCATTGTGCTTCTGTGGTACTTTGCATTTCCATTATGTCATTTGATTTTCCAGGGAGATAGGTGAAATAAGTCTGCCTCCCATGATGATGAGTGCATGAATGGCAAGGGGAGGGCTTTACACAAGATTCTGGTTTTAAGCTGCAGGTAATTATCCACCCAAAACTTCAGGATGGAAAAGATCACACAAGGGGTGCCTGGCTGGCTCAGTCAGTTAAGCATCTGCCTTTGGCTCAGATCATGATCCTGGGGTCCTTGGATCTAACTCTGCGACCGACTGGGCTTCCTGTTCACTGGGGAGTCTGCTTCTCTCTCTCCCTCTGCCCTTCCCCCTCACTCGTGCTCTCACTCCTCTGTCTCTCAAATGAATTAATTAAAAAAAAAAAAGATTACATTGGGGATCCCTGGGTGGCTCAGCAGTTTAGCACCTGCCTTTGATCCAGGGTGTGATCCTGGAGTCCCAGGATTGAGTCCCACATCGGGCTCCCCGCATGGAGCCTGCTTCTACCTCTGCCTGTGTCTCTGCCTCTCTCTCTCTCTTTATGTCTCTCATGAATAAATAAATAAAATCTTTATAAATAAATAAATAAATAAATAAATAAATAAGATTACAAAAGATAAAGGCAGAAAAGCAAAGCTCAGAGAGGAAAATCATATACAGAGCATTAAAGACCAGTAGGGTTGTAAGACTTCATACACAACAGTAAGTTCTAGAACAAAGTTAAATTTGGGTAGGAGCTTACTCTCAGTAAGGGAACTGCCCCCCCCCCCATAATTCTGTTTCTGCCCTTATTTTTTTCTTCTAAAGGTTTAGACTCTTCTAAACTTTCAGATTTATTGACAAACTCAAGGAACATCTGATTGTAACCACATGCAACTCTGAAATGACAAAGTAGTAGCAAATTCTATCTTTGCATACTACCATTGCTGGTGAGCTAATACCAAAATGAAAAAATGACATGTAAAGAAAAACTGGATCGCCCATGAATCTAAAAGTTTTTATTTATCTGAATTCATTTTTTAAGTAGACTCCACACCCAGTGCAAAGCCTGAATCAGAAACTGAACTCACAACCCTGAGATCACAACTTCAGCTGTAATCAAGAGTTGGATGCTTTATCAACTGAGCCACCCAGGGAACCCTGAATTCATTTTTCCAAAAAGACGAAAAAATAGGACTTCCCCCACCCTTATTGTCTGATAAGATTATTTTATGAGCTGAATTCTTATCATACTTCACCTATTTATTTCTTTCTTCAAAACCCATTTTAATATAAGCATCTTAATCTGGCTGATGCTGTTAGGACTTAATTTTAGATAAATTCCCAGAGGACCTTCATTCAATTTTGGTTGATGAATTTTCTAGTTACCAGAATCTGTAAACACTAATTAACTGAAAGAGAGGGGTTAAACATGCAGTGTTTTTAGAGTATAATGCAATACCTGAAACCCTCCCCACCCCTAAAACTTGGAAAACTGGACCACATCAATGGTGAGATGAGAGCCCACAACCATCTGTGGTTCAGGCTGCATGGGCCTTTCTCTAGAGCATAGGATACCACTTCATCTGTAACACCTGCTTCTTCTGGGCTTTTTGGGTACAATATAATTTGGGCAAGTTGTTTTGTACACACTTAGTTTGGATCTGATAACTTACCAAGTGTCTGATTTCAGCAAGTTACTTAACTTCTCTGGGCTTCATTTCTCTCTTTTGTAAAGCAAGACTAAGAATATTAAGATCACACTCCATAGGGTTGCTTTAAGAATTACAGAATTTCCAACACATAAACATAAAGCATCATTATAAGAAGAGGTATATACCAACAGAACAAACTCAAAAGAAAATGCCTTAATTTTATAATTTTGGAATCTTTTATTCTTTGCCTAGACTCCTCAGTGCATTTCATGAAATGAGCACATAGTTCAAATAACAATGTCACTAAATACCTTTGTGACCTTGGGCAGGGCACTTCAGCTCCACGGACCTCCATTTCTCCCTTTTTAAAAAATGAAGTAGGGATCCCTGGGTGGCGCAGCAGTTTGGCGCCTGTCTTTGGCCCAGGGCGCGATCCTGGAGACCCGGGATCGAATCCCACGTCAGGCTCCCGGTGCATGGGGCCTGCTTCTCCCTCTGCCTGTGTCTCTGCCTCTCTCTATCATAAATAAATAAAAATTTAAAAAAATAAAAAAATAAAAAATGAAGTAGTTTAACCACAATTATCTAAACTACAAAGTGACTTTACTAATTCTAAGATGTAGAATTTATATAATAAAATTCTAGGATTTGATGGTGCCCCTTTGTCCAAGATGTTAAACAATGCCTGGCAAAGGGAATCCAAGAAAGAGTTACTGAATAGTTAGACTTACACCTTAGAGACTTGGACTTATCATAAATCTATGGAATCAAAGTGTGTAAAATGTAGCCACCAGTGACAGTACAGGTTAGCATCAACAAACACAACTATATTTAACCTGAAAACAAAGGTATACAGCTGTTTTTCATGTAAATCAGCTCAGTCTCTGGATATTCATAAATCCCAACTTAGAAGCCTGTTCTATTTTAAGAGAAACACAATAGGAGAGTATCATTTTTAAACCTTCATACATTTAAATGTATCTCCAGATTGAGAGCCTGCATGTAAATCCTATCAATTTTCCAGTACCTAGCTCAGAGGCCACTCTGGACAGGCGGATGAACTCTTTCCATCCCTTTTCTGCTGCCCCCGGAATAATAAATCTTTCCCTAGACAAACATTCCACTTCCCAGCATTACAGTGATTGGCCCCTGGCTCCCCTAACTGATTGTAAATTCTGAGACTGCGTTGGCTCTGCATTTCATGAAGTAAGCATGCGATAAATATTTGTTAAAATAAACTCCTATAATATAAAATTCTTAATTTATGAGTATAAAGTGCAAATTACAAATGCGTTGTGACTCTTCAGACAAAGTCCTGAATTGAATCCCAGTTCTGTTTTTAGATCCTTTGATGATATCTGAGGGGATCTAAGGACAAAAATAAGACCCAAATAAAGTGACTCCTGAAAAGCCTAGGTACGAATAAGCAGTTTGAACTGTTTTATTAAGGAAGAGCCAAATAGTTTTGCTTCCCAATTTTCTCAGTTAATTCAAAAAGGGAGAAAGATCTCAAGGAATAATTAGCTTTGAAAATCTTTATGAATTTACAGTTCATGTTAATGATGAAAGTGAGCCTAAGCTTAAATTCACTGTCCACGGTCACCTAAGTAGTATATGGCAGGGATTCGCCTGAACCACACACACGTTTTCTCATATTTCCCAAACTTATATTAATTAATAGGCTTTGTACAGATTCATGTGTGAGCACAGCTACAATTCTTATTAGCTTTGTAAATAAGGAAAAAATTATATCAGCCAGTAAAGTTTGTTGCTTGTGCATGTGTGCCCTGCATGGGTATTTCACTAATGATGTAAGTGAAGAAACCAATAATGTTTCCATTCATCCAGAAGGAATCATTAATTCTAAATGAGGTTAGTGGCTACTTACAAGGAAATGTTAAATGTGCACACTTCATGGAAAAGCACTGAGGCTGTTCTACTGTCCTTTCATTTAAATCTAGTAGGTGTGCCTCTCTGGTTGAGCTCAAAAGAAAGTAGGATTCTCCCAAAATTCTAGGCTGGTCATCAATGTATATCTTCTTAAACCAAGATTTCTGACAGGCCTCGCTTATCAAGGTAACATTTCTCTCCAGGTTAAGGACCAGAGGATTTATATATCAATTATAAAGCCATTATGTAAAAAATTTTGGTTCATTGGCTGGGGGAAGAGGGGGGGTTGGCAACTGGATTGACAAAGAAGCTTTCGTTGCAACTAATCCCTTTGCATGTGAAGCCTGAGACATGTACTGATTGGTATTCATTCCAAATGGAAACCAATGTGACATGAAGGTCTATAATGGGTCTTCAAAACTCTGCCTACAAGTAGTTAAAAAGCTGCTTTTGGTTGAAGCGTATGTATGTATATGTATATGTATATGTATATGTATATGTATATGTATGTAAGTATGTATCTATTTATTTATGCATACTTATTTATAGAGCTAAAGGGAGAATGCAGGCAGGGGAAGCTGCAGGCAGAGGCAGAGGGAGAAGCAGGCTCCCTGTTTTTTTTTAACTTTATTTTTTTTTTTAATTTTTATTTATTTATGATAGTCACAGAGAGAGAAAGAGAGGCAGAGACACAGGCAGAGAGAAGCAGGCTCCATGCACCGGGAGCCCGACGTGGGAATCGATCCTGGGTCTCCAGGATCGCGCCCTAGGCCAAAGGCAGGCGCCAAACCGCTGCGCCACCCAGGGAAGCAGGCTCCCTGTTGAGCAGGGAGCCAGATGTCCAACTCTATCCCAGAACCTCAGGATCATGACCTGAGCCAAAGGCAGATGCTTAACTGACTAAGCCACCCCAGTGCCCCTGGTTGAAGCTTTTCACTGTTGCAGTGAAACATTCAACATCTATCCCATCCAACACACACTTTAAAAAAAAAAAAAAAGAATTTTGGACACCTTTCATTCCTTGCTTTCAACTCTGTACATACAGCAGGTTCAAGGACTGGCACAGGTCTTCCCATACAGTAAGAGGGGAACTGGATCCATTACCCCACAGACCTTGCTCACAGGGTCTGAAAATTGCAGAGTATATTTCAAGAATACAAGAGAAAAAATTGTTTGGGGGATGGAACTTTTCCTCGAAATTTGCTGCTATTGTTTAAAGCACAGATATCCCCCAACTTTTCTTACTCAAGAGCAATGAGGCCTCCTGGGTACACTGGCTCTCAAGCTGTGCTTCTACTCTCAACAGGTCCCACCCTGACCCACTTGGACTTGTAAAGTCATCCCTTCCTCAGCCCCACAAGAGGACCCAGGTCTCCAGTGTGCTCATTCTAGACGGAAACAGGTCTGAGGCTAGGAAGGGTGACAAACAGACATCTTTTCATGGTGTCTGTTCCCTGTTATTGTGCAGGGAAAAGGAAACACTCAACAATCAGAAATTGTCAGGCAGATGTCAAAGAGATCTAATTAATCATAAAGATTAAAGTTGTATTTGCACTGCCATTTAAAAAGGAGATAATGCTAATAAACATTAAATGAAGACTCTGTTAAAAGAAAATGACTACATGTTGCCCAAATCTCAGTTATTTCTTTGATGCTGAAACACCATCCTCAGTCTGTTACACACACTATGAACCACAGCAGGCTATCCCTTTGTCATGCTTCTCCCTTCTGTGGTTTAAGTAACTTCTCTTTATTCAACAAATAGCAGTACAAGGTCAAGACGAAGTTTATTATGAAAATGGATCCATTAAAACCTATCCAAGAATAACACATGCTACAACTCCACTATTTTCAAAAGGTCATGAGTGAGGTGGAAAGAAACATGAGCACACCTTCAAGAACCACTTGGACTGGCACCTCATTCTACCCACAGAAGAAGGCCAAAATGGTAAATAATAGAGAACATGGCCACATCCAACTCCCTAACCTTCCTAAAGGTTGCCCATTTATGCCCCTTCTAGATGAAGTAGAAATTCCTTGAAATTAGGAACACGTGTCATTATTCACCACTTTGTTTTCCACAGAGCTTGACACAGTGTCTTGCACCAAGCAAGAGTTTAGTAATGTTGGGAAGTGTTTCATTCCTGGTGTTACTGAGTATTTTCACTGTTGATGCTCTAGCAGGGCTGCGCCAGCCCCCAGACCACTTATAACCCTAGGGTTAATGTCCCCATCAAATGAAATGTCTGGTCTCCAGATCATGACTCAAAGGCCAAGCAAGTGACCAGAAAGGCCCTGGGACCATCAGGACTTAAAATGACCAAGGGTCCTGTATTAGTCACAACTTGAATAAGGAAATAGTAAGCCCAGATCAGAAAGGTTTCAAACACAAGGAAGCAGAGGGCTTCAGAGAACCTCATCATATGTGCCACCTGCCACATGTCTGCTTCAAACGCTATGAACAACAGCAATACCTCCCCTTACTCCCACAGTTGAGCAGAACCTAACCTGGGGTCACAGGGAAAGTGCCGGGGAAATACAGCTCCAGGCCTTCCCTGAGATGAAGGAACACATTCAGGGAGGCAGTGGCAATCCACTGATACTGGACACACTTCCTACAGCATTCCTGACCCCATTAGACCCAAGGATTTTGGCTAACCAGACACTGAACTCAACTCATCTCTGCAGTCAACTCCCTAAGCCACTTCTGACCCAACCTGGGTGCACACAGATTTGTCTTCACACCCTCTGGTGAACTCCCCTTACACTTCCAATCTAGCTCTTCCAAAGCACTTTCACTTCCACAGGCCCATCACCAACAGAGTTAGCTGATTCTTCTAAGTGTCAACACCTATTGACTCGGCTTAGAAATCGATTTTGAGAACAAAGGCCTTTTATTCAGCTTACTTTGGATGTTATTCCCCTGCAAATATTGCTAGAAAGAACTACTCCTGGTCTAACAGAATGCCTTTTTAAGGCAAACATGTAGATTAAAAAGTACATGTAGTATTTGCTGACACAGGCCCATGTCACCTGCGGGCACAGGTAGGAGGAGGGGATGCTCCTGGGACCAGGGAGTAAGCATCAAGGCCTAGATGGCCTGTGTGTGAAAAAGCTGGTTACACACAAGGGGGCTGATCAAATAAATGAAGATATCACAGATGACGGAAGCCACCTGTCACTCTTATTGTTGGGGGAAGAGAGGTAATGAGCAGGGCAAAGGGAAAAGCTAAGCTGAACCAGGGAATCTGAAACTGGACACATTATAGTTCTCACAGCTAGGTGGGTGGATAAAGAACTATAAATGTATGTGTGCTCCCACGCATATATGTACATACTTGTGTGTGGAGAAGAGCACATACATGTCTTTAATTTTCTTATGATTTTATTTATTCATGAGAGACAGAGACAGAGACACACACACAGAGAGACAGAGAGAGAGCGAGAGAGAGAGAGGCAGAGACACAGGCAGAGGGAGAAGCAGGCTCCATGTGGGGAGCCCGACATGGGACTTGATCCTGGGTCTCCAGGATCACGCCCTGGGCTGAAGGCAGGCGCTAAACCGCTGAGCCATGTGGGCTGCCCCGTATTTAATTTTCTAACAACGTCCACCAAGAAGGCTTAGGAGCTGTGATGCCCCAGTGGCAGTGGACACATCAGTGCTCCTACCTTGGTTTCTAAAAACCATTCTCTACTAAAATAAACTGTAGCTTATTAGAGAAATGGCTGATTCCAGGGCTGGGACAAGGAAGGCTCAAGATAAACCTGCACATCTTACACCAAAAAGCAATCAAGTACTCAAAGAATGATGCAGACATGTCAAAAGCACACAAGAGCCAGAATGAATGGCTCCCACAGGCCAAATATGGGATAATCTGGGCATCAAAGTGGATAATGATAGTAATAGATTATAAACCAATGAATAAGATAGGAACCTGCAAGTCTGTAGCAAGGAAAGAAGGGAGGGCAAGAGGCAACGAGGAAGGAAAGAAAGCTCTCCAACTAATAAGTATAAAATAAATGATGCTATCAGTAAACCACCACTTGGCAGCCATTTTGCTAACTGATTCAGGTAGGAATCACCAAAGGGTACTAAAACTAGTGGGTGAAAGTTTAATGAGAGACAGGATGTTTACATAGTCTCAAAATACTTCCCCACAAAACACTTACTTAATAGTTGGAAAATGCTCATTTATTAATTTTGCCATGAAGAAACTGGTAGACATCTATTCAACTAATGATAAAAGTGAGCATCTCTGGAACAGGACAAATTAAGACTGTGAGCCCTCCTGTTAGCAGCACCTGGGATGCAGCCTCACATCCTTGGCCCTCTTGCCAAAAACATATAAGCAATCTAATTGTGGAGGAGCACCAGCACCAGACAAGCCGAGCTGTGGGGCATCTACAAAGTAACTTGCCTCTTCTCTTCAAAAATGTCAAGGTCACGAAACTCAAAACACTAAGGAACTATTCCAGGCTGGAGGAAACAACAAAAGCACTGGGCAACCCTGTCTGGGCACCTGGGCCCATAAAGGACACTACTGGGACAAGTGGCAAGATGTAGGGGGTGCCTATGGGTTAGGAGGTGCATGACGGCAACATTCACTTCCTGACAGCAGCCAGCAGCTACACAGGGAGGCATACACACAAAATATTTAGGGACATGGTCTGCAATCTATTCGCAAATGATCTGGAGAGAGAAAAATGACACATGAGTGCATGTGTCAACGTGTCTGTGGCTACAGAGAAGGGTACCAGGACATTAACAATTGAGGGAACCTGGCTGAACGGTCAGCACAGGGTCAGCTGGATCAGAGTGGGCCCTAAGTCCTTTACAAGAGACGGAAAGGGACACATGGAGATACCAAGAAAATGAAGTAAAAACGGCAGATGCAGAGATTACCATAATGAGTCTATAAGCCAACAAACACCAAGGGTTGCCAGCAGCCACCAGAAGCCTGGGCAGAGGCAGGGTACAGAGTCAGAGCCTCCAAAAGGAACCATTCCTGCCAACACCTTGATTTTAAACTTCTGGCCTCCGGAACCCTGAGAGAATTAATTCCTGTTTGTTTGCAGCCCCCCAGTTTGTGGGACTTTATTACAGCAGCCCTAGGAAATGAATATACTACTCGAAGAATACTTAAAGTGGCTTTTTCAAGTACACTAAAACCTCACTTAACATGTTAACTTTATTAAAGGTAAAATTACTTTAACATATTCTTATTTCAGCTACATGAATCTGACTTATAGCATCTTAAGCCACCCACTGCCTAAGTTTAGTTTCATTTTGAGATTAAGCTGCTCTTAATCAGCAGTGGAACAGTGGAGAAAGTCAGCGACCAAAAAGAGGTGCATGCTGTATTTTTTTTTCTTAAGAGACTGATTTTTAAATTACTGACAACCTACTATATGAATGGCACAGCTTCAGATGTTCTGACACATTTCAAATAAACTATAGTAAAAATTTCTTGGAACAGATGCTAAAAGTATGGGAATGAATATGATATTTAAGAGGCATGCATTTGCAGCCATGAATCATACTGCACATAAAACACCGTTATACATAAATCTATCATTTAAAATGGGGGCCATTAGAAATTTTAAAATTCAGTGAAGTAGGCAAGATAAACCTCTGATTAACAGTAAGAAAAAAATACATCTGGGCTACAATATTGGAAATAGTTAAATTATGTGGCACTTGTCCACAGAAAACACAGTTGTTTTTTTAATTTAGTCAGTGAAACAAAAAATAATATTGATGTCTGAGAAGGGAACAGCAGCTCACATTCATCAAGAGAGCACTTGCCCTTCATATGGAGCATTTCACGTTCAAGCCTCATGTCTATTTATAACAGCAGGGCACATGTCACTACAATAGTTGATTGTACTGTGCAGCTGTGTGTGTGCATCAGTAAGGGCAGCTATGGACAGCCTGCACTTTGATGTTTCCCTTTTTTTGAGATTTAAAATAACATTTAAAAAACTGCCAACCAGCAAGGTCACAAATATTTTTGGATGGCACGGGGAATGATTGCAAAGTTGTGGTTCACTTCAGATGCGGTGGTCTGGGACTCCGCCAACAGGCCCGATTGCACAACATCCTACCAATGCCAACTTCAAAAGTTATTTGCCTCAGAGAGCTCACAAACTCCTCCTCCCCTGTAATAAAACCACATTCTATAAGTTTGCAGAGGGTGTCCCTGATAGGGAATACCCAAGGAAACAAGGATTTCCCTGACCGCCTTATTTACAATTATAACCACTACCGCCAGGCCTCTTAGCTGCCCTTACCCCATACCACCTCAAAGCCCCTGCCCTTCCCGGCTCAATTTTCTCAAAGCACTCACCAGTGACACACTACATATTTTTCTAATATATGTGTCAATTTTCAACTCATTCTATTATATATGGTCCAGAAAAGCAGGGCTTTGTGTCTATTTTGTTCACCAATGGATCTATAGGCCTGAGATTCATGCCTGTCACATAATATTTATGGAGAGCATGCATGTGGAATTACCTAATTTAAATATCAAAGACAATGGTTGCAGGAAACACACGGGAATACCGACGCTCTAAATACTAGACTCCAGACTTTGATGCCACCCTCTCCCCCCACTATACACATTTGGGTTTTGTTCACACATTTATAGCATGTAAAATCAGAAATGGACTTTTAAAATACCTGATTATCTCAAACTGTGGTAGAAGGCAAAGACCAGGACCTCACAAGGCTCAATTCTAAAATAATAATATTCACTCAAACTGTGTCTCTGGAGCTCTCAGATCACAGTGTGTCCATCTGACAAACCTTGCTGGAGATGCTGAACATGCAAAGCTCCTGAATTAATGAAGTGTGGCCCTAATTAAATGAGTATTTAAAAACCATCAAGTTGCACAAAGAATATAGTATTGTGTACAACTCTTGAGGCTGTAGTTTTTTTTCAGGGTTTTACATCAGTGTATCACAAAAACCTAACTACTCTAGGTAAATAAAATTCAATGATATACCACTCAGAAATTCTGGAAGGTCCGAAAGCAGCATAGAGCAGAGCCACAGTGGGAAGAGGGACACAGGGGAGAGGGACAGAAGACCAAGTGGAGGCAGGATCAGGGCTGCTCTGGTGAACTCTGCAAAGCCTTTCTTCCACACAGCAATGGGATGGCCACACTCAGAAAGCTGGTTCTATTCAACAGAATTCATAAGTGAAGAAGCCTTTCGAAATGATTTTTGAGGGGGAACAATTCACTAGCAGAATAAAGTTGTCGTTTAAGTGTGAGTCACTCCTTATCAAAGATGCCTGAGGAGCAATAAAGCCTCTGCAGCTTACAATGGACGGGACAGGTTTACTGAGGACCTTGGGCCAATGGTTTTGAAGCCACCTTCCTGACTGGCAAGCAGCATTTGAAACACACAGTCAAGGGGCTCCCCCTCAGGGCTGGGGAACTTAAAAGTATGCAACTAAGAGGCAACAGGTCAAGTTCCACTAGAGGCTCTTTTTTTTTTTTTCCCCCCTTTGGAGGTTGTCTTCAGAAGGAATCTAAGGATTCTTGAATAATTTCCTCGTTATCAGGTCTCAAAACATTTACAGAACTGCTGCATCATGCACAGCCATTTTTCTACCTGCACAAAAGTTCTGTGGCTGCAAAGCAAAGTTAGAAGGGGCATTAGTCCTCCCACAATTCAAAGCCAGCTCTCACTGTAGAAAGAAAAATAATTCCGACTTCAACACTGGTCTGGGAGCACTGAGAGGCAACATATGATCCGTGGAGGCAGAAGGGCAGTTCACCTCTGCATCAGTGGCACCCGGCACCATGCTCCACTGTATATTTGAAGATGACAGAGGCCAGAGATGTGTGGATTTCTCCATGTGTGTTTCCAGTATGGGCTCCTGCAGACAAGTTGGTCACACTCGCCATGCCCACCCCTCCTCCTGCAACATGTGAAGTCACACTATAGCAGCTCTAACTTCAGGCCCTGGAACCCAACGAGTACAAGCGGCCAAGCCTGGGGTTGATGTATGACTATTCCCCTAGAGCTCTATATAAGCAGTTCTTTCAAGTAACCTGCACTAAGGAAACCCACTTCCATCTTATTCTGTTACTATTTCATGTCTATAGTGGGTTTGGGCAGATAAAATAACATTCTTTCTTTTATTTTATTTATTTAAAGATTTTTATTATTTATTAATGAGAGACACAGAGAGAGGCAGAGACACAGGCAGAGGGAGAAGCAGGTTCCATGCAGGAAGCTCGACATGGAACTCGATCCCGGGACTCTAGGATCATGCCCTGGGCTGAAGGCAGATGCTCAACCGCTGAGCCACCCGGGCTGCCCCACATTCTTTCTTTTAAAAGAAAAAAATTGATGCTTGCTTTTTCGTTTCAAAGACAACACATATTTTTTGCTGGAAATATCTGGAAGAGCCAAAAGTGTAGTACAGCAAAAACATAAAAATGATCAGTAACCCCAGCTTGAGAGATCAACCTCTCTTTATTTCCTTTCCACAAGTTTTTAATGCTAGCTCTATTGAGGCGGAATTCACGTGCCACACAGTGTGCCCATTGAAAGTGGACAATTCAGTGATTTTCAGTGTATTTAAGGAGTTGTGCAACCACTGGCACAATCAATTTACAAAATTTTTGACATCCTAGAAAGATACTCTGCACCCTTTAGTGGTCACTCTATCATCTTGGCTTGTCATTTTCTGTGTCTATTCAGCTACTGCCCTGTTCTGTTTCCTTCCTAACACTAGCCTCTCTTCCCAGCCTTAGCATCTCCCAGCCAAGCACCACCAGCCACGCCCTGTAAGAAAGTCTTGACTCCACTCAGTGGTTTATTAATACCAAAGCTTCTGTGAGCACAGAAGAGGTCCCCACTCAAAATTTTCTCTCCTATATGAGAGAAAATTCTCTCCTATTATTGCTAAGGGTAGTAACGATGATATAATCAAGACAATGATGACAATGTAGGAGAGGAAAGCATTCACTGTGTGCTTCAGAGTACCAGGCACTATTCTGTGCACATTACACAGGGTGTCCCATTACATCCTTATCGCAACCCAATACAGCAACGACTGCTACCAACCCCACTGTAGAGAAGAGAAAACCAAGGCTCACTGAAACCAAGGTCATAAAGGCTTAGAAGAAGGAGAACTGAAATGTGAACTTCAAGCAATACGACACCAAGCTCAGGCTCTCTTAACCCTATACTGCACTGCCTCTCCTTTTGGAGAACTCTCTAAAATGGAGTCGAGCCAGAATGACATCATGGGGAAAAATGACTGGTTGGGCACTTGCCTAGAGAGCCTGGGAAAGGATGAACTATCATTAGGACAAAGGGCAGGGGAATGAAAACACTGTACAGAGGAGACTAGACAAGGGTGGCCAGAACCGGGTCTTCTTCAAGGGTAAGAGTCACAACAGCCTTAGTGTTCTATCCTCACCAGGGGAGGGGCCCTGGGCTCCTTTCAGTCAAACTAATTATTGCTAATTAAGTTTATCTCCTCATATCAGGGAGTTAAAAGAAGCCTTAGAATTAGAAACTGTTGTGGTAAAGGGTAAGAATTTGTGTAGGGAAAGGATATACCAAAAATGCAATGATTAAAGTTAAGGCTTTAGTTTAGAAAAGCAATTCACTCATCTATTAGCAGCGACTATCTTTAAGGGATGGGAGAAGTAAGTCCTTATTTCCATTTTATACATTTCATACTGGCAAATTTCTACAACAAGTTTATTCTACTTAGAAACTTGAAAAAAATACCTATATAAAAGAAGGCTTGGAAGGAAGGGGCAGAACTTCTGGAACAATGTGAAGCTTGGCAAAACTTTCCGCCAAAAAGCAATGGTAAAACTGGACAAATCTGTCAAAAACAACCATTTCAGGACTGGAAATCAACCAGAGCCATACAACAGATTAAGAAGTATTTATTCAAGAAGAACTACAGAGCCTCAAGTTAGAATAGTTGCAGTGTGTGACATTTTTATCCTGGAATACTCCCACCCTCAGCCCAGTTTATTATGGTGGTCTAGATCCACCAGGGCATAACAAGCTGTGAAAACTGGTGGCTCCTCTGTTGGAGGGGCTGACTTGATGTGAAACAAAAGCCCATTGGCATTTTTGTAAACAGTGGTCATGGGCAATTACAGACCAACCTCTCAGGTAGCTTTAGGTTGCAGTACTGATTGAAGCAAGCAACAAACCAACAGACAAGAAAACTGACAGGTAAATACCAAGAATAAGAAAGCCACATGTCCCTGGTGTTCTGGAAGGGTGCACATCTACAGGAGAGATTAGAGATGGCCCTGGTTATCAACTCACCCTAAGTGAAGTGAGGCCTAGTGCATGCACAGAGGAGGCAGTAAAAAGGTCTAAAGGCATAAAAAGCCAAAGACAGACCTGTAAATACCCTGCACTTTGAATGTGCTCCACTAACTAAATATAGATCCACTGCAGACTGATGAAGCTTTACTGGCTTAAGGTGTTTAAGCATATCTCTGAACAATCACTGGCTAATCACTAAGCTATTGGTCCACGGGTGATCCTTATGATGCTAGGCTTAAATATAAAAACAAGGGGGGAAAATGAGCAGGATCATCAGCAGCTGCATACTGCTAGGAAGACAGACTCTACAGAATTATCCAGACAAGTCATAAACAAAAAGCAACAACAAACCTGGATTTTGCCAAGGGTGGTCAGAATCCAGAGTTGCTACAATATGTGAATTAGAATATCCAGTCTAAAAAATAATGTGAAAAAAAGTGAAACATTCAAAGAAACAAGAAAAGTGTTAGGATTATACTCAGGAACCTATACTCAGGAAAAAGTTATCAATACAAACCTAAGGCGGCCCAGATACTGAACTTAACAAAGATTTAAAGTAGCTATTATAAGTATGGTCAAAGAACTGAAAGAATGCATGTTTAAAGAGTAAAAGGAGGGATCCCTGGGTGGCTCAGCGGTTTAGCACCTGCCTTTGGCCCCGGGGCGTGATCCTGGAGTCCCGGGATCGAGACCCGCATCGGGCTCCCTGCATGGAACCTGCTTCTCCCTCTGCCTGTGTCTCTGCCTCTCTCTGTGTGTGTCTTTCATGAAAAAATAAATAAAAATCTTAAAAAAAAATAAAGGGTAAAAGGAAAGTATGATGACATATCAAATAGAGAATATCCAAAAAAAGATAAAAATTATAAAAAGGAATGGAAATTCTGGATATACTTTGAAAAAGTAAGTAGAAATAAAGACATCCCCAGATAAACAGAGACTGAGATAATCTGTTGCTAGCTGACCTGCCTTACTAGGAATAGGAAAGGAAGCCATTCAGGCTGAAAGAAAAGGATACCAGCTGGTAATCCGAATCTACCAAAGAAATAAGGAGCACTAGTAACAGCAATTACATAGGTAAATATAAAAAAAAGAGAGTTATAAATATTTTCTTCTCTTTTCTACAGATAACTGACTTAAAAGCACATAAAATGGTAACTATAGACCTTTATTTTGGGACTTGTAACATATGAAGATGTAATATATATGATAATAATACCACAAAGAAGTGAGGAAAAGAGACTCTTTTTTGGGGGGGGGGGGTCTTTGATACAGTGTTCTTTTCTGGTGCTTCAAAATTCTCTGATCCTGGGAGTGCCAGGATGGAGTTCACTTATCTCTGGAATCTGCAGAATGGGAAGATTTCTTACATTTGATTATATCTCTCTATATATATGTAGAAAGAAAAGAAGAAAAGAAAAGAAAAGAAAAGAAAAGAAAAGAAAAGAAAAGAAAAGAAAAGAAAAGAAAAGAAAAGAAAAGAAAAGAAAAGAAATTTATTTATTTTCCAGGCAGGTAAGAAAGATATACATCCAAAATAGATGATGTCTTTTATTTTTAAGTCCTAAAGCTGCTGATCTTGACTTCAAAAGAATATCAATTATAACTCTTCAGAAAAGAGATCTGATAGTTGGAAGTTGACAGAATCAAAACAGTGTATACCCGGGGATCCCTGAGTGGCTCAGCGGTTTAGCGCCTGCCTTGGGCCCAGGGCGCAATCCTGGGTCCCGGGATCGAGTCCCATTTCGGGCTCCTGGCATGGAGCCTGCTTCTCCCTCCTCCTGTGTCTCTGCCTCTCTCTCTCTCTCTCTCTCTCTTTCTCTCTCTCTCTCTCTGTGTCTATCATAAATAAATAAAATCTTTAAAAAAAAACAGTGTATACCCAATTTTTGGAAAAGTACACTTTATTGGTTAAAATGTGGTTATAACACAGTGTCCAAAACAGCATCTTTGTATTTAATATTACTATGCATTGAATGAACTGAGAGATGTAAGGGAGAAAAGTTCCTATATTTTATTGGAAATGAGTTAGTATTAATCAAAAGTAGACCATGATGAGAAACATATTGTAATTTCTAACCACTAAAAGTATAACTCAAGAGGGGCACCTGGGTGGTTCAGTGGTTGAGCACCTGCCTTTGGCTCAGGTCATGATCCTGGGGTCCTGGGATTGAGTCCTGCACTGGGCTCCCCCGCAAGAAACCTGTGTCTCCCTCTGCCTATGTTTCTGCCTCTCTCTGTGTGTCTCTCAAGAATAAATAAAATCTTTTAAAATATACATATACATAATTCAAGAAAAAATGAAAAATACTCAACAAATGAATTAAATCTAGTAGAACACTAGAAAATATCTAACACAAAAGAAAACTGAGGAGCAAGGAGCCAAAAAAGACATGAGTCGGAGAAAACAAATAGCAAACTAGTTGATGTAATACACAACCATATCAATAATTAAATTCAAGTGGATTAACACTCCAATAAAAGGCAAAGACTGTCAGTGTATAAAAAATAAAAACAATACCCAACCATACGCTATCTACAAGAGACACAAATAAGAAAAAGATGTACAATGTAAACATAAACCATCAGAAAATTATAGTAGCCATACTGATATCAGACAAAATAAACTTTAAGATAAAAAAAAGTTACCAGTGAAAAAGGCAAGTTTTATAATTATAAAAGTGTCAATTCATCAGGAAGATATGACAATTATATATACATAAGCACTTAACAGAACACCAAAATACACAAAGCAAAACCTGACAGAACTAAAGGGAGAAACAATTCATTTTTTTAAATTTTTTTTAAATTTTTTATTTATTTATGATAGTCACAGAGAGAGAGAGAGAGAGAGAGAGGCAGAGACATAGGCAGAGGGAGAAGCAGGCTCCATGCACCGGGAGCCCGATGTGGGATTCGATCCTGGGTCTCCAGGATCGCGCCCTGGGCCAAAGGCAGGCGCCAAACCGCTGCGCCACCCAGGGATCCCCGGGAGAAACAATTCAAAAGTATTTGGAGACTTGCGTACGCAACTCTCAGTAATTGATGTAACAATAAAGGAGAAAATCAGCAAGGATACACAAGCCTTGAACAACACTGTCAAACAACTTGACCTAATTGACATCTTGAAAATACTTTCAGCAGCAACAGCAGAATACACATTCTTTTTAAGCACACATGTGACATTCTCCAGGACAATCAATAGGCTAGACCAAAAAACAAGTGTTGGTACATTTTAAAAGGATCGAAATAATATAAAAGTATATTCTCTACCACAATGGGATTAAATTAGAAATCAAGAACACAAAGAAATTTGAAGATCCTCAAATATTTGGAAATTAGAAGACATGTCTAAATAACTCAAGAGTCAAAGAGGAAAATCACAGGAAGCTTAGAAACTACTCCAAACTCCATGGAAATAAAAGTACAGAATATCAAAATTACAGAATACAGCTTTGGAAAGTGCTGAGAAGGAAATTTGTAACTTTAAAAGCCTGTGGAAAAAAAAGAAAAGTCTCAAATCGATAATCTGAATTTCCACTTTAAGAAACTAGAAAAACTAGTGAACTAAAGCAAAACAAGCCGACAGAAGGCAATAATAAATACTAGAGAAAAAACTAATGAATTGGAAAAAAAAAATCAATGAAACCAAAAGTTCATTCTCTGATCAGGAACAAGGCAAGGACTCTGACTCATGTATTATCACTCCTAGTTAACACTTTACTGGAGGCCCTAGCCAGTGTAATATGGCAAGAAAAGAAAATTTTAAATGTACAGATTGGAAACGATAAAGTAAAACTTCCTTACTCACAGAAGACATGATCCTGTATATAGAAAACCCTAAGGGATCTACCGGAAAAAAAAAAAAAAAAAACCTAGTATAATAAGTGAATTAAGCAAGTATCTAAGACACAAGATCAATATCCAAAAATCAACTGTATTTCTATATACCAGCAATCCACAATCCAAAAATAAAATTAAGAAATAATTCTATTTACAATAGCATCAAAATTAATAGGAATAAATCTAACAAAAGAAGTGCAAAAGGAGATAGATACTATGTTCTCGGATTGGAGGACTCAGTATTGTTAAGATTGTATTTCTTCCCAAAATTTCTTCCCAGAGCTAGAGATTCAACACAATCCAGGAAGTTTTCATAGAAATTGACAAGAATGGCCATAAGTAGATAACTGTTTGAATCTGGGTTATGGGCACTTGATGGCTCATTATAATATTCTCTTCATTTTTGTATGTTTTAAATTATCCACAATAAAGTTGAGTTTTTTGTTTAAAAAAGGTACTGAAGGAAATAAAAAAATTAACAGCTAATGAGGAAAAATCAGAATTTCAATCACCACCTTAATATTCCTTGTTTTGGGGCAGCCCGGGTGACTCAGCAGTTTAGCCTTCAGCCCAGGGCCTGATCCTGGAGACCCAGGGATCGAGTCCCATGTCGGGCTCCCTGCATGAGGCCTGCTTCTCTCTCTGCCTGTGTCTCTGCCTCTTTCTCTCTCTCTCCCTCCCTCTCTCTCTCTCTGTCTCTCATGAATAAATAAATAAAAATCTTAAAAAATATATTCCTTGTTCTTCATCCTCTGCCTAGATCACTCAGCTACAGGTTAATCCTTGCTTAGAGTCCATTTTTGTGCACATGGCTAGTGCATGGGTAGGTGAAAAGGGAAAACTAAGAGAGCAAACACACAAACTGGCAAAGGGAGCATAAGTGAAAGATCAGACGCATTTGCTACAGCCGTTCTTGTGGTTTAATCCATCACCAGGCTTAAATTTTTGGCAGCTTATAGCAACTCCACAACTGCACGTGTCAATCTCTAATAATCCACGTGCCAAACTGGAAGCTACCAGAGAACTGTTACAAAATGCTCTATTGTTATGACAATTGCACAGTAATTTACTTGGATCTGAGCTAAGTACAAATTAGCAGTGCTCTAAAATCAAAGCTTCCAGATCTTCAAAGTTGCCATCTTCGCTGCCCTACCCCATCCTGTCTGGAACACCTGCACATTCCTTTCACTTTCTATTCCCAAGTGCACACTATAAAGCCCTGGTTGAAAGGGAAAGCAAAGCCTATTTTAGTTTCCTTCCAAATATTTGGTGCTTTCCAATTTTACTCCTTCCTTCCTTGATGTAATAATACTTTACACTTATAAAGGATCATTCATCTCCTAAGATCCTTCCCAAACCACCACAACATAGGCAGGACAGGTATTAAATCTGAAGTAATGGCAGAAGTCCAATGGCAGCATCCAGCTTCCCCTCCAGTCCGTGACTGTAACAAATGGGATGTGCATTCCACTTCCTGCCACTGCCTCTCAAAGCATGAGGGTCACTTGCTAGCAACAGATAAGGGAGGCCCTATTCTAGGAGTGGGTAAAAATTTGCCTGAATGGTCTGTGATGGGCAACTGTAAAGTTCCATCTACACCTCATCACGGAACCCAAAAAATAACTTATAAAAACATACAATCCTGAAGTTTAAAGAAGTGTTTAATACTTCTTAAGCATGTAATACTCTAACATAATACTCCATAAATATTTTGTCTGACAAAAAAGCACACTTGGTTTTCTCCTTTTGATCTACAACTACAAACATCCTTCTACTACTTGACTATGTTTAATTTTTTCTCTCTTCTCCCTAGTCTGGAGCAATAATTTTACTTTTTAATGAGACAGATCATATGTCTAATAACATTTCCACGAGGTCCATGAAAAAGGCAAGTATTACTCTTTAGAATAAATTATTCATATCAAAACACTTAGCTTTAAAAGAGTCCCACTTGTAGGAACAATCGGAATTTCAAAAATGCCCAGTGAAATATAATCTTGCCCATCCCAACTTTCTCATTTACATATGATTAAAAGAAATATTTTATTTTTCCATAAATTTTAATGTCCTTTAGTTGCAGCAAAGATTCTTTATTACATCAAAGCAAATGCAACTTTACTATTTAACTTCCTTATCTCTTACACAATTAAACTGCAAATCATCATCTGAGACAGAATTCGACAACTTGCTGATGCTCAGCTCTTATGAAAAAGTGTTTCAAGAACTGAAATGACGACTTTAATACCATTAGAATAACGGATGATGGGGAGGGGATGAGGGAAAAAAAACACATTCCAAGTTAGAAACATAAGCTCCTGTTCAAAGTGCTGGGTTGTTGTTGTTGTTTTTAATGAATTTATGAAACAGACTGAAATAATATTTATAACCAACATTATTTCACAAGTATAGTAAAATACTAATTTTTAAAATCCTTATTCTTGTACCATGGCTATTTTTGTGTTGGCCAAGCAAGTCACCTCCTCTCTCTCCAAGTTTCTAACAATGAACATATTCTGACAGCATTATACACACCACAACTCCACTGCAGACCAAGATAGTTCTGGGTCAAATCCAAGACTTCTGTTTCAAATTAGGATAGTTATCAAATTAAGATAGTTCTGGTTCAACTGAGTCATCCTACCCAAGCAACTGAGTCCATTTCAAGGTTAATTGCCTACTGTGGGGTAACCCTGAGCATCCTGGATAGCTGCATTTTATGGTCTGTCCTAAACAGAACTGGACCCGCAAAGGAGTTCCAAAATCAACACAGCTTCCAGGTGGCCTTCAAGAGCAGGTTAGGTTACAGCTGGGACAGACCAAGAGGACAGGGTCTCTATCACCAGCAGGTGAGATGTCATCTCCCTAGACACACTCCCCCCACTGTGAGCTAAGTATGCAAATATTTGCTTTGTGAATTTGTATATCATCACTTAGCAAAATCAAATCTCTGAACCTGCTTTTTCTGGTGGTTGAACTAAATCTACAGTTGCACTTTTGGTGAAAAATTGATTCTTTAGTTAAATAGGCTACAGGGGAGAAAGGTAACAGAAACATCTTTCTCTTTCACTTTTGTGATTTGAAGGTCTTTAAGGGTTTTTCTATTTGTGAGGAAAACAAAGTCTTTGAATATTATGACTTATAATTTAAACAGCTTGAGAAATAAAAAATGCAGAGGGGCCTGGGTGGCTCAGTTGGTTAAGAGTCTGATTGCTGATATCAACTCAGGTCTTGATCTCAGGGTTGTGAGTTCAAGTCCTACGCTGGGCTCCATGCTGGGCATGGAGCCTACTTTGAAAAAAAAAAAAAGAAATAAAAAATGTATAAAATGTGATACTCTTACACCACAACAAGTGCACAGCCAATCGGTACCCAGTACACCATCAGAGTTAACTTGCATTCACTCTTCCTCATTTTCGTGCCTTTAACACACATTTCCACCAATTAGGATAACTCATATAACGGCTTTTTTTTTAATTAACAGGGGTTTTTTGTTAATAAAAGTAACACCTGTCTGTTGCAAAAAAAAAACAAAAAGTATAAAAGTATGGAAATTCCTCTAATCCCACTCTAATGACAATCGCTATTTACAGGTTTATAAACATCCTTTAATGCATATACCATCAGCTCTACGTACACATACTCTTAAACATAACTTCTGATGGAAAGTGAAGTCATGTTTCACTTATAGTACAGTCACTTGCTTTTTTCAATTAACAATTAGCAGTGGCTGTTTTGTGCATCTTGATACACACACATCTACCCCTTTCTTACAAATATTGACAAGTAGTCCACTATATGGATAGACCAACTATAACTTACACTTGGTAGATATTCAAGGAATTTCCAGTTTCCTGGTATTACAAGTAAGAAGGTAACCAAGATCCTCCTAAATACATCTTTGCACATACTTGCAAGTATTTCCATAGGGTAAATTCCTAAAAGTGGAATGGCTTGGTCAAATGGCATGACATGTAAAATTCTGACAGATATTGCCAAACGTCCCCCAAATAGGTTTTTTTAATTTATACTCCCAAACATCAATAGTGTCTCAGAACACCTGGTTTCCCTGCCCTCCCTACCAACAACTATAACCAATCTTTATCATCTTTGTAAATGAAAGAGATTAAAACTCATCATGCTTATTTCAACCTGTTCTTTTAATTATTAGGGAGGTTGTGCATTTCGCCTTCCATGTTACCAGATAAGTGACCCTGGGAAGGTGTTTAATCTATTCATGCCTCAAATTCCTTGTTTTTAAAATGAGGATAAGAATAATACCTTCACCCTAGGGAAACTGAGAAGATCTAATGAGATAAGGCAGCTAGGACACTTAGCACAGAGGCTGGCACACAGTAAGAATTCAATAAAGATTTATTGAACAATGGGTAAATATAATATTCTATCAGGCAGACTTCCCAGAATTACCTCAGCAATTACTACTGCTGGTAATTCAAGCACTGTACAATGTTTGCTATTATCAATTGCACTATAGTCTTTGAGTAAATTGCTCTTTTGTCTCTTTAGGACCGTTTTCTAAAGCTATTCTCCTAGGATTTGAAAAGTATTATAGTTCTTCCTTCTGTTCTTGAGAAAAAAATGAACTAGCAACAATATGCTACCCGTCACAAGTTTTAAGATATTTTTTTCTAATTTAAAAAGTAAATAATGGTACCTCAAAGCATTCTCATTTATACTTTTGAACTGCTAGTAAGAATATGCATTTTTGATATTATTCACTCCTCATAGTTTGGAAAATAAGTTTTATCAAGTATATTTTTATGTATATATGCTACTCCAAACTATGAACTAAAAACAACTTCTTTTATAAGCAGTAACTGAAAATCTGAGTATTAATTATAAATAAACATACACATATTTCTTATATGTGACTTTTCTTCTACCAGTAAAAAATAAGATTCAAATAAAAGTTTAAAATAATATTATCTTATAAATCTCATATAGTTTCTGAGCTTAACCAAACTTCTCAAAAATAACCAGGAAGTTATTTTAAGAAAGCTAGAAAGAGCATCATACCATCTTGATAAAAATTAAAGCCAAGAAAAGCTACAAAATCACAACTCTTGAACCCAACAAAGAGCTTAGTGCACAAAGGCAACCAGGCAGTCTGAAGTCCTAGGTAACTCCCACATGAGAGAAGAGACACATGGACTGTCCCAATAGTGGCACAGCCCACGAGAAACACATGCCTACACAAATGTGATCTAGTGAAATAGGTAGGCAACACAGATTTAGAGATTTAAATCTGGAGCAGAGACAGAAAAGAAACAAATGGGGCAGCCTGGGTGGCTCAGCGGTTTAGCACCACCTTCAGCCCAGGGCCTGATCCTGGAGACCTGGAATCAAGTCCCATGTCGGGCTTCCTGCAGGAGGCCTGCTTCTCCCTCTGCCTGTGTCTCTGCCATTCTCTCTCTCTCTCTCTCTCTCTTTTTCATGAACAAATAAAATCTTAAAAAAAAAAAGAAACAAATGGAAATCATAGAAATAGAAAACATAGTATCACAGATAGTAAGTACCAGAAATAGACACACCAAGCTGATGTAACAACTGATAAAGGTGAAAATAGTTAACAGAATCCCAGAAGAAAGGGAAAGGTAAAAATATTTGAATACTTAATGACCAAGGATTTTTCTAACATAATGAAAGACATCAAGCTACAGACCCGAGGGGTATAGAAGACCTCAAAAAAGATAAGTACCAAAATCACATCACATCCAAATTGCTGAAAACTAAAAATAAGGAGAAAACCTTAAAGCTGCCAGGGTAGAGGCAGGACCCAAGGAAACATATTACCTTCAGAGAAGCAAAAAGGGGAATTACAGCTGACACTCCATCAAGAACAATGTAAGTTAGAAGAAAATGGTGTGAGATTTTTAAAATACTGAAGAAAAAGATTCAACGCAAAAGTCTATGCTTTGAAAAAATGTCTTTTAAAAATTAATATGAAATTTTAAGACTTTTTCAAACAAAAGCTGAGAAGATTCATGCCCAGAAGATCCACACCATAAGAAATGTTAAAGGAAGTTCTTCAGTGGAAAGAAGTGAAAGAGCAGGGGAAGCATCCTGGACAGTGATGAGGGAGGTGGAAGGCAGAGCAGTGCACGCAAGGGGCCAAAGACAGGAAGGCCCTGAGGCCCTCCCGTGGTCAGGGTTCAGAGTTTGCAGGTTCTAGGCCCAGCCTCAGATGCAGAATCAGAAGCTCAGAGAGGTAAAGTGACCTCCCCAGGGCCACACAGTTCATATGTAGCTGTGACTGAATTGAAAATCTGGGGCAGCCTGGGTGGCTCAGCAGTTTAGCGCCCCCTTCAGCCCAAGGCTTGATCCTGGAGACCTGGGATCAAGTCCCACGTTGGGCGCCCTGCCTGAGGCCTGCTTCTCCCTCTGCCTGTGTCTCTGCCTCTCTCTCTCTCTCTCATGAATAAATAAATAAAATCTTATTAAAAAAAAAAAGAAAAGGGCAGTCCCGGTGGCCCAGCGGTTTAGTGCTGCCTTCAGCCCAGGGCGTGATCCTGGAGACCTGGGATCGAGTCCCACATCGGGCTCCCTGCGTGGAGCCTGCTTCTCCCTCTGCCTGTGTCTCTGCCTCTCTCTCTCTCTCTCTGTGTCTCTCTCATGAATAAATAAATAAAATCTTATTAAAAAAAAAAGAAAAGAAAACCTGGAGTGTCCAGTTCCAAATCAGTGCCAAGTAAAGTTCTGTGAAACAACAAAAGAGGGAAAAGTCAACAGGCCACTGGAGCTATGAGGTGTTTGGAAGTAAAATACTGCAGAAAGGAGAGATTAAGGTCCAGGCCCTCTGGGGCCTGATGGCCAGTAGACAGCTGAATCTGCACTGCTGCTGAGTTTGGTCTGTGTGCTAATGGTGGAGACAGTGTGTCCAGAGCCAGGAGCCCACATTAGTCCCCAGTCTTCAGCCTCAGGTGTGATCCAGACCCCCCCATGATGGACAGGAGCATCCAGTGTCTAGTTCAGTGGCATCTGTACATTTACATTGTTGTGTAGCTGTCACCACCAGGAACCTCCACTACTTTTTCATGTTACAAAACTGAAACTCTTTCCTTATTAAATAACAACTCCTCATTTCTTCCTCACCCAGCCCCTGCTTTGTGCTGCCTATGAATTTGAATATTCCAGGTACCTCATATAAAGTTTGTCTTCTGGTGACTAGCTTATTTCACTGAGCATAATGTTCTCCATTATGGATCCCCTTAAGATTCATACGTGTTGTAGCATCTATCAGAATTGTCTTCCTTTTGAAAGCCAATAATATTCCACTATATGGGGTGCCTACGTGGCTCCTGGGTAACTCAGCTGGTTAAGCATCCAACTCTTGATTTCAGCTCAGGTCATGATCTCAGGGTCCTGAGATCGAGCCCCATGTTGAGCTCCATGCTGAGTATGGAACCTGCTTAAGATTCTCTCCCTCTCCAGGCAGCCCTAGTGGCCCAGGGGTTTAGTGCCGCCTTCAGCCCAGGGTGTGATCCTGGAGGCCCAGGATCGAGTCACACATCAGGCTCCCTGCATGAAGCCTGCTTCTCCCTCTGCCTCTGTCTCTGCCTCTCTCTTTCTCTCTGTCTGTCATGAATATATAAATAAAATCTTAAAAAAAAAAAGATTCTCTGTCTCCCTCAGCCCCTCCCCACAACTTGCATGCACACATACTCTCACACTCAAAAAAAAAAAAATCTACTGTATAGATATGCCATATCTTGTTTACCCATTTATCCACCAGGGACACTTGGGTTGCTTCCCAACCTTTGGGCTATTGTGAATAGTGCTGCTATGAATGTGGGTGTGCAAGTATTTGATACCTGGCTTTCCATTTTTTTGACATACACCTAGACATGGATTTACTGGATTATACAGTAATTCTATTTTTTTCCAGTTGAAAATTTCCAGCTGAATTGACATCCAGCACTGGAAAAGTTTAAGGGACAGAGCACAGTGACTAAACTTACATATACTATGAAATGACAACCACAATAAGCTTGGTTAACAACCATCACCTCATATAGATAATAAAGAAAAAAAACATAAGATACTGTGAGAAAGAAACCTATATCTACACAAGAAACTAAGAGTTCCTGGAATGGTTTAAAAAGAAGAAAGTACAAAATAAAATAAATTTTAAAACTCTGTTCATCAGTTACAACCAGCCACCTTTAAGGTACTCAATAGTCACATGTGGCCAGTGGCTACCATGTTGTACATCACAGATGCAAGTACTTCTGAAGCTGCAAGAAGTTTACAGGGACAGCACTCTCTAAAAAGTAATTTAGTGTCTAAAGCAAAAATAACAATATATTATGGGGTTTATAACATGTAAAATACAATGTTATGAGAACAATAGCATTAAGCATTTTTACAAGGTTCTTATACAATAGATCAAGTAGAATATTTAAAGACAGACTAAGATAAATGAAAGATACATATTGAAAGCTTTGGGCAATCACTGAAATGGGTTAAAAAAAGGGGATACAACTAATAAGTTACTAAAAAAGACAAAAATGGAATCATAAAAAAAAAAAAAAAAAGATACTCAGGGCACCTGGGTGGAGCAGTTAAACATCCAACCCTTGGTTTCAGCTCAGGTCATGATCTCATGCATTGTGAGTTCGAGCTCTGTGTTGGGCTCCTCGCTCAGCAGGGAATCTGCCTCTCTCTCTCTCTCTCTGTCCCTCCCCTCTATGCTTAGGCTCTCTCTCTCTCAAATAAATAAATCCTTTAAAAAGAAAGTTTTAAAAAGTTTAAAAAACTAAAGAAAAAGAAAGTTAAAAAATAAAAAATAAAATATTCAATCCAGAAAGAAAAAGAAACAATAGGGCCAGGCATAATACCTATCTCAATAGCCAAACTATATAGCTAAAAAGGCTGAATTTTAGTATATGTATGCTAATTACACCTCACTAAACTGGTTTTACTTTTAATCAGAGAAAAAAATAACCAAGGAGTCTTTGTCCTGATAAAACACCATTTGGCACCACAACAGATGTAGAGGACTTAGTACTTATTTCACTAGTATGTATACAGAATTATTTTATATTTGGAAAGTACAGGCTGCCTCATGGACAGCAAAATTTCCATGAAGTGTGCAAATACAGATTCCCTTGCTAGTGATCAAAAGTTTATAAAGCAGTAAAGGTGGGATTCAATTTAAGCCCAGATTCATCAAACACTGAAGTCCACCCTAAACCCACTCTACTAAATCCAACAGGATTCTGTATTTGCTGCTTATGAACTGAGTCACAAATGCAGTTCAAGAACCAGCTCTTGATAAAGCAGTGTAGGGGTCTCACATGATTGTTTGTCCTGGTAATGGCATTGGGAATGCCTCTGTGATTAGCACTTTGCCAAACACCATGCGTCTGGCACACTGGTCATCCTAATGGGGTGCCCAGCTGTCAAATGAACAAACAAGACATGAGACTGGGAACAGACCAGTCAATGCAGGCACACATGGGTGATTGTCGTCAGACCTTCACTGGTTGCTGGACAACTCGTGTCCCAGACACAAAGGGAGGTGCCCTCCCCACCAGAAGTGGGCACTGATTCTCCAGCCTCCTGCATCCTCCCTCTTGTCTAACATGAGAAGAAAATGTTATCAGCAGACTGGCTATAAAGAGGAAGGTTTGAAAATGAGAAAGGAAACAAAGAAGCTAAATATTTCTTTTTATGAAAAATCTAACAGGTTATTTTGAAACTAACAAAAAACTTAAACAGAACTATTACTTTTAAAAGTCACTTTATGCAGATTATCGACAAACTGAGTCAAAAGACCTCACCCCCAATACTGAGAAGTGTGCAACACAGGCACATATTTTTATTATTATTTATGTAGTTTAAAAAAAACAAAGTGATAATATTTTGAGTATTAAGCTGGACTTTTATCCTGTTCTTTTAATCTCTAATTTAATCATCTAAGCCCCAGAGGATTATGAATTTATGATAGAAGTAATGAAGAAACTGGATGTATTCATAATTCACTTTACTGAAAGTATGAACCCCATGAACCTAAGTACTGAGTACCAACGAAGTGCCATACTCTGGGGATGCAGAAACCTTGTCAACTATGTCTCAGGTGCTTACAGTCCAGTTAAGGGAAGAGACAACTCCAACAAGCTCCCAAAGCAACAAGAACTAAATACAGGTTTAGAATTCATCCTGTGCGAACACAGAAGTAGGAATACTGCACTCCCTCTAGGGGCTTAGGAAACGCTTCACAAAGGAAAAGACATTAGAGTTGGTTCTTAGAAGGTGAGAGAGCAGGGGTTCGGTGCACATAAACACGTGGCTAAAGAGAGACCTAGCCCTATTCAGGAGGAATGCAGACAGGGTTTTTAGAGAAAATGACCAATTCTAGAGTCTAGAAAAGTTGGCTCAGTCGCATTGTCCTGAAATGCAATGGTGTTCCTCATTTCAGTGATAGATATCCCGCTAGTGAGGAGAAAAGGAAGGCACAAAAGCCCTAAGTGATGACAAATCAAATGCAGAACAGAGTTAGAGCCCAGACCCTTGGGTTCACATGTGGTTGCTCCTCTGTAACATCTCTGCTAGAAAAGCTAATCAGAGCTATAAAGAGAAATTCAAAAGTCAAATCCATGATTTATGGGGGCAAATCTATAAACCTATAAACTTAAAAATTGAACAAAACAAGAGATGTAGACATTGCATTTTCTCTGCCAAAGGACAAGAGCTTCTATTGTGTACCACCCATTCTGCTGGCTTACATCATCTGTTGGGTCACACAGAGGGTGAGCGACACCCCTTACAGATGAGCAACCTCAGGGGTCTAAGTGGACATGTGATAATCAGCAAGAGGTGAGGCACACTGGAGATTGAAGAAGGAAGTACCTAACATGGTTACAAAAAATGAGAAGTGCACCTGATCAACAGCTGCGGCCACCATGGACCCTCAGTCCATTTGACTGCTATGGGACACACTGCCAAATCGAGGTGACATCTGTTAGTATTACCCCAAAGAAATCCATACGACCATGATAAATTAAGAATCAGTCTGCTTTCTATATATGTTTTTCAATGCCTACAAGCAGACAACTGGATTTCAACTAGATTATGGGGTATAAAATGGGGCCATCAAGCAGACAACTGAATCTCAACTGGATTATGGCGTATAAAATGGGGCCAAAATTTAGGACTTATTCAGGGGAGTCACAGTTTTGTTCAAATTCACTCACATAGGAAATGGCCCGAGATCATGAATGAACAGTGTAGCACAAATTCATCCTGTTCTAGAAAAACAGCACTAAGGATAATTCCTGGTGCCACCTGAGTACAAGGGAGAAAATACTTTTTGTTTCTGGTCTGCTTATGAGGTCTTTAGGCTGTGAAGAGATCAAATGTCCTTGCCCAAACTCCTTTAGGAATTAAATTACCAGGGATCCCTGGGTGGCTCAGCGGTTCAGCACTTGCCTTCGGCTCAGGGTGTGATCCTGGAGTCCCGGGATTGAGTCCCACATCAGGCTCCCTGTGTGGAGCCTGCTTCTCCCTCTGCCTGTGTCTTTGTCTCTCTCTCTCTCTCATGAATAAATAAATAAAATCTTTTAAAAAAAGGAATTAAATTACCAGTTTTGCAGCAATGAGCACTTAAGAAACAAGACATTTCCTCCTTTATGATTATTTCCTGCATTTTATACCACCCTTTCTTTTCTTAGGGAGAGAAAATGCACACTTGTACACAAACACACATACACCATGGTCATAGGTTATTATAACTCTAAGCAGAGAAAAGGCATATCTTTGCCCTTTACATTTCAGTTCAGTGAGAAAAAGTGAGATACGAAGACTGAAAAGGAAAGAATTTGAAATTTATATGATTTTCTACCAAAGAAATCTAAGACTATCTGACTTTTAAAAATCAGAATCAGGTGGGATCCCTGGGTGGCGCAGCGGTTTGGCGCCTGCCTTTGGCCCGGGTCACGATCCTGGAGACCCGGGATCGAATCCCACGTCGGGCTCCCGGTGCATGGAGCCTGCTTCTCCCTCTGCCTGTGTCTCTGCCTCTCTCTCTCTCTCTCTGTGACTGTCATAAATAAATAAAAATTAAAAAAAAAATCAGAATCAGGGCGTCCGCGAGGTCGCCGGCGCGCACTGGCCCACGTGCGGCGGCCCCGGAGGACGTCATAAAAAAAAAAAATCAGAATCAGGGGATCCCTGGGTGGCTCAACAGTTTGGCGCCTGCCTTCAGCCCAGGGTGTGATCCTGGAGTCCTGGGATCAAGTCCCACAGTTGGCTTCCTACATGGAGCCTGCTTCTCCCTCTGCCTGTCTCTGCCTCTCTATGTCTCTCATGAATAAATAAATAAAAATCTTTAAAAAAAATCAGATTCAGAAAGCATTCAATAAAGTAGCCAATTACACAGAAAAGTACATTTTCAGCTATACAATTTCATATAATGTTCAACACACACTCACCATACAACCCAGTAATTCAACTATGTATTTAACCAGCAGAAATGAAAATATATGCCCACAAAAGACCTTATGAATGTTCATATTCATAGCAGCTTCATTCATCAAAGCCAAGAAAAACCCAAACATCCACTCCCTGATGAGAGGATTTTTCCCTCCATAGTGAGCTATCCATAGAAAGGAGTACTATTTAGCAAATAAAAAGGAACAAACTACTGATACGTGCAACAATATGAATGAATCACAAAAGCATTATTCTAACTGAAAGAAACGGGTCACCAAAGGCCACAAACTGTATGAGTCCATTACTTTGGCATTCTGAAAACGGCAGTGCTACAGTGATAGAAGGTGAATCCTTGGTCATGATGAGCTGTGAATGTGAACAGGACTGCCTGTGCTGGGATCTTCTGGAGCGATGATAATGTGCTATCAAGTGTGGTAGTGATTACGCAACTGCAAATATTTGTTAAATCCACTGAGCTGTGCATTTAAAATGGGTGGGATGTCACTGTTATGCAAATTATAGAAACGGGCAACTTTTTATACACCAACAGTAACTGCTTACAAAGCACAATGAAAAAAGATCCCATTTGTAGTAGAATTTAAGAATACATTTAAGAAATATGTAAGATCTCATGAACAACTACAAAACTTTACTGAGCAACATAAGCAGGGCTTGTATAAATGGAGAATATACATCCCAGCTTGCTGGAAGACAAGACCCAAAATTGTACAGATGCCAAAATGCTTTGATCTAGAAAAATAAATGTATAAAAACAGAAGGACAGGGCAGCCGGGGTGTCTCAGTGGTTTAGCGCCAGCTTCGGCCCAGGGCGTGATCCTGGAGACCTGGGATTGAGTCCCGTGTCGGGCTCCCTGCATGGAGCCTGCTTCTCCCTCTGCCTGTCTCTCTGTCTCTCATGAATAAATAAATAAAATCTTTTTTTAAAAAAGAGAGAAACTAAAAAAAAAAGAGAGAGAGAGAGAAACTTAAAAAAAAAACAGAAGGACAAAATTAGCCTAATTTTTAAAATTAATAAGAAAAAAAATACGTCGATTCACAGCCAACTCATAAAAGAAGAAACAATGACGGCAACACACACATGAGAAAAGGATTCAGCCTGCCTGTTAATTCATGTGAGCAAAGACAATTACCAAGAAGAATGTCTGTCACATTGCCATAACTTACGATACTATATTCCATCAAATGTGAGATGCCATTTATAAGACACATCACTGCTTTTTTATCTATCAGGAAATGAGAGAAAGTACTGCCAGTGAAACTATGACACACATTAAACTGTATGATACAGCCCAATTTGAGATATTTCTAGGAAATGTACACTCTAGCATCATGATACAGTAACACAAAACTGGAAACAATCTAAATTTCCAACATACACCCCTATAACAAAATATTACTGTCATTTAAAATGATGATATAGATGTATATACACACAAGCAGTGGAAAGATGTTTATGATCTATTAGGTGAAAAAGGAGGTCATAAAACACTATGTTTAATATGACACCATTGTGTTAAGAGATCATTATTGATACATACATCTGCATTGAAAAAGTCTAACACTGTATCAAAACATCCCAATGGCTACCTGTGGATGGAGGTTTTTTTTTTTTTTTTATCTTCCTTTTTGCTCCTCTGTCTTTTCTGAAAGTGAGATCATAAATATATTTCACTCTTGCGATAAAAAATAAAAATAAGGGGGATCCCTGGGTGGCGCAGCGGTTTGGCGCCTGCCTTTGGCCCAGGGCACGATCCTGGAGACCCAGGATCGAATCCCACATCGGGCTCCCGGTGCATGGAGCCTGCTTCTCCCTCTGCCTGTGTCTCTGCCTCTCTCTCTCTCTGTAACTATCATAAATAAATAAAAATTTAAAAAAATATATTAAAAAAATAAAAATAAAAATAAGGTGTCCACTCACTTTGTCACCTGTTTAAAACTAAATCTTTAAAAGGCACACATTTCTGGGGCACCAGGGTGGCTCAGCTGGCTAACTGTTCCAACTCTTGATTTCAGCTCAGGTCATGATCTCAGAATTGTGAGATCAAGCCCCACACTGGGCTCTGGGCTGGGCATGGTGTTTGCCTGGGACCCTCTCTCTTCCTCTCCTTCTGCCCTTCCCCTCACTCACTCATGCGCTCTCTCTCTCTCTCTCTCTCAAGTAAGGAAATAAATCTTTTTTTAAAAGACACACACTCAAAAAAAAAAAAAAAAAGACATACGCTCCTTAAAGGGGCAATATTTACAAGGAGAAAAAATCTTAAAATAGTCTAAAAAGTCAGACAGGAAATGGTTAAACAAATGATGGTCATTTATTCCAAGGAATATTATATTCTCCTTACAAATAAAAATAAGTAAAACATGGAGATGTATAGAAAATCAAGAGAAAATAGCAACAGAAAATGAAAGCACACCTTGACTAACATCAATTTTAATCAAGAAAAAATTACGGTCTGTCCCCAAGAATATGAAGTTATAGTCCTAAAAAAAGAGGCATCAGGTTTCACATAATTATTTGCTTTTACATTTTCATTGCTTATTCATATAAAATTAGTTTAACAGAGGTGATTTAAAAAAAAAAAAAACACTTTCCAGGGGCACCTGGGTGGCTTAGTGGTTGAGTGTCTGCCTTTGGCTCAGGTTGTGATCCTGGGGTCCTAGGATAGTCCCACAAAGGGCTCCCCGCAGGGAACCTACTTCTCCCTCTGCCTGTGTCTCTGCCTCTCTCTCTCTGTCTCTCATGAACAAAATCTTTTTAAAAAAATACACTTTCCAGAACCACTCAGCATTCTATAAGTCACTAATATTACTGCCCAAAAACACTCCACATAGAAACACATGGTTCATAGATAGTAATCTGTTCCCCTCCTGTCTTCTCTAAACTATTTACAAGTTTTTTCAATAACCTGTTCTAGAAAGAAAATTTCAGGCAGAAATGTCTATATTGCAGGGAAATGTAGCAAAAAGTTTCCTTCATCTCTTTCTGTGTGTGCTTTTCTCTATTTTCTGGTTAAGGAAAACATTTTCAAGTGCATAAAAACAAGGAACTAAAATTAGATAGACATGAACTGAACCTTGACTCACGGTAGGGAAAACGTTATTTTTAAACTAAGAAATATTTATAGGCCTGTGCTTTATGGAAAAGGAAGACAGGCGCGCTAATGTATGTAGATGGAATAGCCTCGGGTAGGGACAGGAGACCGGAGAAGAGAAAATACTTTCACTGCATGTTCATATTCCAGGAACCTTGGGCACTTCACATATTTTCTCTCATGGAATACGAATTAGGACCAATAATTATAGAATATTTGAGGACTCTATTTCACTTAACATTAAATAAAGTGTTGTCAACAGCTCACACCAGACCATGAAACCATCCCTGCCTCCTCATAAAAACCGAGGATCTTCCCTAACCCTGGAATAGTGGCTTTGCTCTAGACACTCTATCATCCCTGCAGGACAGCCAGTACTTTTTAGAGCTCCAGATGAAAGTCATAAGGTTTTTTTTTAAAAAGACACAGAAATGAAGTCTACGACACTTACCAGGTGATATTAAGAAATAAATCTTTCATGTTAAAACCACATTCATCTTGACATTCATAGCACCACTCAAAAACCTTCAAGAGTGCTTTACCTCCCACCGCATCAAGTCTAAATGTTTAAATGTCCTTTCATTCATTCACACCCATGAGGTCAACATGAGAGCAACTGCAGTGAGTCCCAGTCCAACGGGGGAGGAGGGCAGTTGTGTCTGCAGGGGTGGGTAGGAAAGGGCTGATGAAATGGAGGAAGAGGTGCGAGTCATTCCACTCCGGAGGCTGAGGAGAGGAAAGAGCTAAAGAGAAGTGGTGCTCTTTGAGCAAACTCAACTGATAGGTGTGTGCATTCTAGGGGGAAAGAATCATATGCAAGGGTAAGGAACTGGGACCACCTCAGAGACCTGGGAAGAGAAATGCAAACGCTGACTGGGTTATATGATCCAATTTCACAGGTTTTCACAAGTTTCTCCTAAGAACAAGCACCTAAATTTTCATTTTAAAAACACTGCATGTTGGGATGCCTGGGTGGCTCACTGGTTGTGTGTCTGCCTTTGACTCAGGGCATGATCCTGGAGTCCCCGGATGGAGTCCCACGTCAGGCTTCCTGCATGGAGCCTGCTTCTCCCTCTGACTATGTCTCTGCCCCTCTCTCTCTCTCTCTGTGTCTTTCATGAATAAATAATTTTTTTTAAAGATTTAAAGACAGAGAGAGAGAGAGAGAGAGAGAGAGAGAGGCACCACCACCATCCTTTCTATATCAGAAGCCTGATTCTCTTTGGGGAATCTGCCTTCCACCTGTTCAAGTAGACCTCCCTGCCATCCACCTGGTCACAATGGATGAGGCTGGGTAAGTCCAGGCTGATAGGGCCTCATTCCCCTTGTCCATGACGGGTAAGGACATGACACATAAGATACACAGGGGAGGAAGAGGGCCTCTTGTTCACTAGATGTCATTGTGTCACCTGGAACAGCTGCAGCACCTCCTGCCATAAGGGAAGTCATCTCCCACATGGCAAGAACAGCAGAGAGCAAAGGGCAGAAAGCACCTGGGTCCTTGAGAATGTCATCAAAACTCTGACAAGATCAACCGTGGAACTGATGTACTTCTTGTTATAGGAGATAATAAATTCCTTTTTAAAAAATTTTTTTATTTATGAGAAACACAGAGACATAGGCAGAGGGAGAAGCAGGCTCCCTGCTGGGAGCCAGATGTGGGACTCTATCCTAGATCCCAGGATCACTCCCTGAGCCGAAGGCAGACGCTCAACTGCTGAGCCATCCAGGCATCCCAGTAAATTCCTTTTTTTTAAAGCTACTTTTAGCTTGGTCTTCATGAACTCTCACACTACTAATTTGAAGCCATCTTGGCTTTATTTGTAAGCATTTTTACATATGTCTGCATTCCTTATAAAACGGAGTTTTCGGTCTTTGGTGAGGTTTTGTTTCGTATACTTGTTCTACAACAACTCATCTTCTTTAAGGAAAACACAAGGTAGGAACTTTGAAGGTGCTTTCACAGTTCAGGGAAGGTACTCAATCTGGTGGACATAAGTACTCCAGCCACTGGCAAGATGTACTCACTCACTCTGATTTCCCCATAGCTAAATAAAATACCACACACTTTAAGATCCTTTGCTCAAATACTATATCCCTTAAGCAATCTTGTTACTATTAATTAGGCCCTCCCAGATAGCCTGATATCATGAGGAAGTGCCCCAGGTGGTAGATATGAACATTCTAGCCACTGGAAAAGCACATGTCCCCCAGAGTAAACTAACACACTGGCACCTAGTTTATATACGTCAGTCCCATGATTCGCATGAACCAGTCCTCCGAAATGTGTACAACTCCAAATACTGAGCTATAATTCACATCCCATACAATTCATCCATTTATAGCATACACTCAGTGATTTCTTAGGACATTTGCACAGTTGTGCAACCATCACCACAGTCAATTTCAGAGCATTTTTATCACCTCAAAAAGAAACCCCAGACCCATTAGCACTCACTCTTCAGCCCTAGGCACCACTAATTTACTTTGTATTGCTATGAATTGACCTGTTCTGAACACTTAAAACAGTCATTAAATATGTGGCCTTCTGTGACTGGCTTCTTTCACTTCAGTTTTCAAGGTTCACCCGGGTTGTAGCATGAATCAGTACTTCCTTCCTTTTTAAGGTTGAACAATATTCCACTGTACAGAGAGATCACATTTTGTTTATCTATTCAGCACTGGATGGACATTTGGGTTGTTTCCACCACTTGGTGTTTCGAGAGATGCTGCTATAAACGTTCAGGCAAAAGTTTTTGTGTGGACCTATGTTTTCCATTCTTTTGGATGTACACCTGGAGGTGAAACTGCTGGGTCACTCAAAAACTCTGCATTTAATGTTTCAAGGAGCCATCAGGCTTTTACCCACAGCCTGCAGGCACTCCACTTCATATTTCCACCAGCATGATAGGGATAGTCTGGGAGATTTTTAGACAAGGACTACAGTTTGCTTGTCTTCCTATCCTCAATCTCTGGTAGGTACTCAACAATGTTGTTCAATAAATGTATGCTAGCAAAAGTGGCTTAAAAAAGAAAGCCAAGGGCGCCTGGGTGGCTCACCTGCCTTCAGCTCAAGGATGGTCCTGGATCAGCCATGCTACTCAGGCAAGGAGTCTGCTTCTCCCTCTGCCTCTCCCTCTCCCCGCTGCTTGTGTGCGTGCTCTCTCTCAAATAAATAAATAAAATCTGTAAAAAGAGAGTGAGCGAGAGAGAGAAAGCCAACAGCAGAGTCACAGGGCACATTCAAGGACCGGTTTCCTCCCTGATGGGTTCCTGACGTACACACTATGCTCTACACACTATGCTCCTTTTGTCCCCTGGAGTAGCTACTCCAACTTATCCAGAATAGTTTTACTTACCTACCTACAGCCTTGAATAACATCCTAACAAAAGGCAAACGGTACCTGCTGGGACTCTACTCACCTGAGGGCTGCCTGATAGTTTTGGGAATCCTCCACTTGTGGCAATCATAATCCAGCTATCCTATGGGATTTCCCAAACTGCCCTATGAGGAAGCCAATAAACCCGATTGGGGAGTATACCACTGCCCAGAGGGGAGGGCTGAAGTTGGCACCCATGAACATTTCCCACCCACCCCACCTCCTCTGCAAACACCAGAATGGAGCCTGGCTGACCTCCAAACTCATCCATCTAGCCACAGAGGGACACTGTCTTCCCTTTGCCCTAAAGGAGGAATACTGTTTTTCTGATTAGAAACTCAGTTTTTTCCACTTCTATCCTAAAAAGTACTGACACTTGGTAACACTGACAAGTTTACATACTCTTTCTTGTTTTAACTACATAAAAACAAATAAAAATGAACTATGAACTGATGACCATGTTTGGGAGTTGAGCTTTTAGTGGACAATATTTTTTTAGAAAAACATTCTATATTAAGGACTCATTGTGGGAACACTGCTGACTGTGGACAGTATCCCACATCCCTGCGTTCTAAGGATAGCTAACAAGCGGAGTGTGTCCCAGACGGGCACAAGAGGCCCATGGGCTCACTCGACCCCACAGCAACCGGCGGGGAAGACTAATTTTACCACGCTGTATTTAGATAGTTTGAAATTCATTTGAACAAGAAAGTTCCTAGAGCTGTTTTGGGCTTTTTTTTTTTTTTTTGGTCAATATTTAAATAGTACTGTTTTTTTAAAGCTTGCCCTAGATACCAACTGCTTATCTAACACACAATAATAAAGTTGCCAAATCCAATGCCAGCTTGAAGGGGACAGCCAAAATCTATATGTTTATCAGTAAGAAAAGGTCTCTAAACATGTCATATCTACGTTATAGTTTTATCTCAACCACAATATCATTGCAAGTTTCAAGATACATAATTCATGGTATTAGCTATTACCACGGAAGTTTTCGGAAACATTTAGCTACTAGATGTGCCTTTTTACAGGGCTCTTCTTGTAAGTTTCAAGTTTCCCATTTTAAAAAGCAGTAGAGGTTTGTCAAAAACATAAACATACAGTTACCATAAGTTCCAGCAATTCCACTCCTAGGCATATATGCAAAAGAATTTTAAAAATTGGGCAGCCCGGGTGGCTCAGTGGTTTAGTACCGCCTTCAGCCCAGGGCATGATCCTGGAGACCCAGGATGGAGTCCCATGTCAGGCTCCCTGCGTGGAGCCTGCTTCTCCCTCTGCCTGTGTCTCTGCCTCTCTCTCTATCTCTCATGAATAAATAAATAAAATCTTTAAAAAAAAAAGAATTTTAAAAATTTACTCAAAAACAAAAAAACGTGTACATGAATGTTCAGAGCAGCACTATTCACAACAGTTGAAAGGTGCAAACGGCCCAAATGTCTATCATCTAATGAACAGATAAACAAAATGTGGCCTATCCATATAATGGAATGTTTTTCAGTCATAAAAAGGAATGAAGTCTCAGTATACACTGCAATGTAGATGAACATTAAAAACATGATGCTAAGTGAAAGACACCACATTGTACGATTCATTCTTTTTTTAATTTTTATTTATTTATGATAGTCACACAGATAGAGAGAGAGAGAGGCAGAGACACAGGCAGAGGGAGAAGCAGGCTCCATGCACCGGGAGCCCGACATGGGATTCGATCCCGGGTCTCCAGGATCGCGCCCTGGGCCAAAGGCAAGCGCCAAACCGCTGCGCCACCCAGGGATCCCTGTATGATTCATTCTTATGAAATATCTAGCACAGGGAAATGCAGAGACAGAAAGAAGGTTAGTGGATGTCACGTGCTAGGAGAAAGGAGGGATGGGAAGTGACTGCTACTGGACACAGGGTTTTCTTTTTGGGGTGATGGAAATGTTTGGTTTTCTTTTTTTAGATGTTTTTTTTAAATGTTTTAGAATCGGAGGGGATAGTTGTGCAACACTGAATGCATGAAATACCATCGAATTATTAACTTTAAAATGGTTAATTTTATGTTATATAAACTTCATGTAACTTTAAAAAAAAGTGAACAGAGCATCAGGAAACTCTAGGATAACAGCAAGGGTGGGAGTGGGAGGGAAGTGACAGATTATAAGGCTTTAGAAAGTTCTAGATAAAGCACAAGAACCCCATCAGTGGACCAGTATCAGAGAAAGTTTATGAAAGCAGTCGGGACAGCACCACCAGGCCTGCATTTAGGCTGGGAGGCAAGTTAGCTTTCAATAAATACTGAGTCCCCCATGCAAGGGCTTTTCAGACCATCTTACAAAGACTAACATAAGAAATGTTACCCCACCCCACCCCCAGAGTGTAGGCACTGGACAAGCGGCTAACGCTTCCCCGTGGAGAAATCTGAACTAAATATCTGACATGTGAATATACATTTTTCTTTATCTACAGAAGGTGGGAAGGGGGAATTCAAGTGTTGTATTCATGGTCTTGAATCAGCCATAATATTAACTCACATCTATTCAGAGAGATGAATGCACCTTTCACCCATCAGATACAAAATCACTCTTATCAGTGACACTGTTCTCACCCAGCTTTATTTTTCTGTGCACCCCACCATGTGCAGGACACTGGGTCCAGTTTTTTATCTACCTGTTTTTATGCTCTCTCTTACTGGGATCATGCTGTGCTTCACATGCACGGCCTGGGGGAGGCCAAAATCAGGGCTCCAAGAGACACAAAGGAAGGGCAGGTGAGTACCAAAGATGAGGTCTCTCTGGATATGAGGGAAGCCTGCAGCTGACTTCTTCCCTGAATGACAGCGGGGATGCGGAGCTTCCTGCCACTAGCACCTGCTGGGCAAGAGGCTTCGCCATTATAGGACTCATGCTCCCACTGTGCCCCCTGCTTCTCATAGCTACTATGGGGTAACCTCTATTACATGGATTTCAATGCACATGAAAACAGGTTTGGGTGGGGTGGAAAGAGGGCAAAAATCAACATCTGCTACACACCTAGCATGTGCCAGGTGCTCTAATGTGCATGATCTCATTAATCTCAACCGAAAAACCCTTCAGGTTAGGCAATGTGCTCCCCTGGAGAGAAAACCAATATGCAGACTGCCATTTATGAAGTAACCACATATTAATCACTTTAAAAATTAAGAGCTAACAATCTGTACTCCTAAGAATTGACTTTATTTTTATTTTATTTTAATTTTGATTTTTAAACACAGGGCTTAACTCACAACCCTGAGATCCAGACCTGAGTGGGGATCAAGAGCCGGACACTTAACTGTCTGAACTGCCCAGGCAACCCAAATCTATTTTAATTTTTAATCTAAAAGAACAGCCTTACAAAATTTGAGGGCCAATGCTTTAGCAAACTTGGCAGACATGGCCACATAACCCGTGGAGTGGGGAGCAGAGCACAGACCTGGCTGGATACCCATCCGGCAGTCTGGCTCCCAGCGAGACTCTTCAGAAAGAACAAACCTCCCCAAAACAAGCAACAACAACTAACTAGCATTGCTGAATGCCAAACTACTATATTTCTGGGATGAGAATCCATGCACACCCTCAGTTTAAAAAAAAGAAGAAATGTAGCCTATTCTTCCTTGGCAGGTATATTAGACAACATGCAAAATCTCTATACAGTCATTCTTACCAGAGGCTTCTTGGGTAAGCCTGCAAAGTACTTTCCCAAAATTCTGGTAAATTTCAACATCAATACTTCCCTAATTAAACATTCACATTTTAGCTTTGTAATGTAACTAGTTATAGAGTTAATTGTTAATTAACTCTAATTAATTCTTCATCCAATCTGTTATACCCATTTTCTAGTTCCACTTAGTCAAAAGTAATCTATGGTCTTGTGGAAACCATGCTCTATTTATGAACACATAAATTTGATTCAAATTTCCCTTTCTCCTCCCCTTTAAGAAATATGCTAAAAATAACTGTCATAACATCTTACTCATCCTGAACTCAGTACCTAGCAACTTATTCAGAATATAGCTGACAACAAAAAAATTGCACAGAGACCTAATTCTTAGTTCTCTTAATCAAATGATATCTACAGAGTTAATAAGCTTAGTTATTTGGGCTTCTTTATGGAAGAAAGTAAAAACCAGAAAAACAGAAGTTTTTCTGTTACAGAAAAACATACCAATAGCTATATAAATTGACAGCAAGAGAGCAAGCAGGAAAATTATTTTAAAATGTTAAGAAATGGAAAAACAGAGTAATCTTGGTTAATCTATAGTAAAGCAAATTCTTATTTTTATAGGAAAATTGCTGTTTCATCAAAAGCTGAATGACAAGAATAAAAATAACTGAGTCATTGGGAAAATTAATTTATTTGATATATTTCATTTTTATGAAGTGTTATATACATTTCAGAAATGTAAAACCAAATGTTTAATCAGGTTAAAAGAGGAAAATGTCTGTTTGATTAAAGGAGAAAATCCTCAGCTCTTGGTAAATCCAGAAAGGCTTACGTTAATTGATACTTATATTTAACATACTAAATGAGGCTGCTTTCATATTCAACCATATGCTTCCCCTAAAGCTGTCTTTTAGGGATCTGGATAGGAGAAAAGAAAAAGATCAGAGAATTTAACATTTAATCAACCTAGATCAAGCACAGAAAAGAGGACAGCAGTTTAAAAAAAAAAAGATTATGTGAAACATTTTTATTAACATACAATTTGGTATCAATTCTCATTTAATCATGCCTTTTGGGAAATCACGTAAACAGCAGTGAAAACAAAGTGCCTAAATTTTAATCAAGGTTTATTATTAAATAATAAGAAGGTTTGTTTTTTTTTTACCCTTTCAACTTATTTTCAGTCAGCCTGACTGTCGATTTCAAACAAGAAGAGCTTTTCCATCAACTGGACAAATAAAATATGGTCTTTTTCCATCAATGGACAAATAAAATATGGTCTATCCATACAATAGGCTATTATATTATCATAAAAAGGGATGAAGTATTGACACATACTACAACATAGACGAACCCAGAAAACAGTATGCTGAGTGAAAGAAGCCAGACACAAAAGGCTGCATATTGTAGGACTCCATTCATATGAAATGTACAGAACAGGCCAATCTCTAGAGACAGAAAGTAGATTAGCGGTTGCCAGGAGCTGGAGGTTTTAGGGGAGATGGAGAATAACTGCTAATGATTATAGGGTTTCTTTTTAGGGTAATAAAAATGTTTTTAAATCACTTATATTAATGGTTACAGAGATCTGTGAATATACTAAGAATCACCAAATTAATGCTTTAAATGAATGAACTGCATAATATGCAAACTATATCTTCAAAAAAAGCTTTTATAAAAAAAAGAAGGGATCCCTGCGTGGCGCAGCGGTTTGGCGCCTGCCTTTGGCCCAGGGCGCCATCCTGGAGACCCAGGATCGAATCCCACATCGGGCTCCCGGTGCATGGAGCCTGCTTCTCCCTCTGCCTGTGTCTCTGCCTCTCTCTCTCTCTCTCTCTCTCTCTCTGTGACTATCATAAATAAATAAAAGTTAAAAAAAATTTAAAAAAAAATATAAAAAAAAGAAAAAAGAAAAGAAAAAATCATCCACTCTGAGACTCTTGTTCACATTCCTTGTTCAGGAAAGTTCCACACACCATAGCAATGCTGCGGAAAGAAACAGAAACCTTAGTGCAAACTGGAATACCTCCAGGGGAGTATATGGAATTGGAAATTTAATAGCAACTAAATAAAGTAACATCATGACTGGTGCCACGAAACCAAACATTTCCATGTGAACGTCAGTTGGCAGAGGGACAAAGATGGTATCTGAGAACCATCAGCTCTGAAAGTGTTCAGAATCACGGTTTTCTTTCAGGAGCTGAAAAGAACAGAGTTAATGAAGCTACTCTAGCTAAGAAATTCGCTGTGAAATGTGTGTTAGAGACAAAAACAGAAAATTTTTTGTTTGCATGGTAGTTCTAAGAGTTTTGACCTTGCGCAGTTACTTACACACTGAGTCAGTGCTTCAGTCCTAGAAACATGTGACTCCAACAGGCTGTGAATAACACTTTCTCTAAGGGGAGCTACAGTTTCACAAGGTGGGTCTTTGTTGGGGTGAAATTCTCTCTCAGGTCAGATGACACATGTAGCCAATGACAACACTGCCTTTGAGGACAAAGTAGAGTGTTTTTCCTTTGCCACTTTGTTTCACCAGCAATGGACATTACAACAAATATTATATTACTTTTCCTGAGCCACTTTGCTGTTCTTAAGACAGGATAAGAAGACCATTCAAAATCTTTTATAAATCCTTTATAATTAAATCCAAGGGGATCCCTGGGTGGCGCAGTGGTTTAGCACCTGCCTTTGGCCCAGGGCGCGATCCTGGAGACCCAGGATCGAATCCCACGTCGGGCTCCCAGTGCATGGAGCCTGCTTCTCCCTCTGCCTGTGTCTCTGCCTCTCTCTCTCACTGTCTGCCTATCATAAATAAATAATAATTTTTTAAAAATTTATAAAAATAAATAAATAAATAAATCCAAGGATTTCCTTTTATCACTGTTGACCTCTAATTTCTAATTGCAAGGTCAAAGGTAGATGTTTTCCAGGTATATTAATTTTTGGACTACTAGAGTCACGCTAAATATACAGTAAATATATGACTATGGTACAAGTATACAGTTGGCAGGTCCAGGAACTCACCATCTGGAGCAAGCAAGTCTTTTGTTAATGGAATAATTAGTACGAACATTATTAAATCCAGTATTTGCTCTGTTCTACTAGTGGAAAAATCTGCCAAAACAGTGAAATTAATTGTATTGGCAACTAACCTTCCAATCTTTCTCTAAAATAATGTTCAAACAGGAATTAAAGCATATTTTTAAAAAATTTAATCACATTTTCTCCAAGCCATTTCAAGAGCGTTTCTCAAACTTACAAATCAAGTGGGGTTCCTCTAATGATACTCTGCTTTATGTCACAAATGTGATTAAAAAAAAACTATGTATTATACCCCTATAATTCAATCTTATTCATTGATATGTAAAGCAAGTAAAGAATCCTATATAGAAAAAAAAAAAAAAAAAGATTCCTATATAGAAAGTGAAGAATCACACACCTGCCCTGAAATTTAGGTTCTGTAAATCTGAGTTTCCATATGCTAGATGTGCCTAAATGAGGGCTCACAGTTTAAAGAGATGGATGAAGAAGAAACTACTTCTTCATATTAAGAACACATACTATTTTCCAATCATATGAGAAGCTCTGCTGCTTTTAGAGAAGGGAGTGGGATCTATTCAAACTTTATGTTTTACAAATAGGAAGAAACTAAGAAGCAGAAAGTGTTTCACTATAGCAGAGAAAACATCTTAAGATGAAAAGCTAATTCTCCAAATTTTAGACAGCTCATTCACAAAACAAAAATTAACATTAATGACCATAAGCATTCTCTTAGGGGGAAAAGAACTCATATATGAAGTTACAGAATACAATACAATCCACACTTTGAATATTAACACTTAACAGGGTAAAACTCACTGAACCATGTGCAATAGACTCTTTTACTTAAAATGTCAAAGCCTTAATGGTTTATTGTATTTTAATATCCCATATACAAGAAAATAAATCACATACATATGGGTTTTCTTCCTCTCTACAAACTAACTGGTGAAAAGCTGAAGTTAATATTTCCCAAACAATTCAAACATGAATATAAATGATTCAAAAGCTGCTTTCAGTAGCACATTTTTCTGTGGAAGGAAAAAAAATGAATTTAATAGCATTACATAAAAATCCTGGAAATTATGCACAAAGACTATCCTGGAGCTTTGCCAAAAAAAGGATATGCTGGTTTTTCATGTGCATAAATGATAATCAAATAAGAATTATAAGGAGCTACAGTATTATTAAAGATAAATACACTCCTTGAAATCTCCATTTTAAAAAGCTTAAAAATGACTGCCTAAACTAAGCCATTCAACTCCACATTTCCTGGGCCCTAAATAAACACTTGGGTTTCAGTGACCTGAGTTACTGCCCTACAGCCCAGCCCCCACTGCCTGGCAGCCTTCACTGGCAGCACCCTGGAGCCCTCAGTCCTGAGGCTGCTCGTTCTCCAGCACCCATGCCCTAGGTCACCAGGCACTGTGTGTTTGCAGCTCGCTCTCTCTCTCTGCCTCCTTCCCTGGGTCCTTGCAAGATCCTACCTATCTATTTAACCACTCAACCATTCCTTAAAAAACAATCATTGCCCTCCATCTACCTTCTGGTCTATTCTGTATGGATGTCCAGGGTGTAGTTTCACATACAAGACAGTGCCCACATGTAGAGTGTAAGTAGTTATAGTATATATTCATGCAATCATGCATTCATTTAATCACTGAAACAAATATTATTGAGCATCTACTATATGCCAGACTATGTTCCCAGCACTAGAAATACAGCAGAAAATAAAACATGGGAAAATCCCTGCTCTGGAGACACATTCTGGTGGGATGAAGAAAGATCCTAAACAAAAATAAATAAGTCAAATACACGTTATGCAAGATGGAAAGGGGAGCGGCAGGGCAGTCATTCCAGGAAGCATTATTCAGAACAAGTTTCCCATGAAGGGAATTCCTGGAGTTGGGCCTTCTGGAACGTTCCACAGCTGTGCTGGAGGAGGGGGCTTCCTGGGCTGAGGGCACTCTTCAGTTTGCAAACAGTCTACATTTTGGTTTAGGATTCCTTTCATTTTATTTCTTTGTCTCCACTTATCCACATTCACAGGCACCTGTCCCTGGGCAGGCGTTAGTGGGAAGAGAGGACAAACAAATGCTGCATTGCTCTACAATTCTCAGTTGTAAGAATACAAATTAAAGCTTCCAAAGAACTTGAAGCAGCACAAACTGTTTCTTCTGCAGCGCTGTTTCCTCATATAAACATGCATATACTATTAATTTTCTTTTTTAAAAAGGAGAGAGGGGATCCCTGGGTGGCGCAGCGGTTTAGCGCCTGCCTTTGGCTCAGGGCGCGATCCTGGAGACCCGGGATCGAGTCCCACATCAGGCTCCCAGTGCATGGAGCCTGCTTCTCCCTCTGCCTATGTCTCTGCCTCTCTCTCTCTCTCTCTCTCTCTCTGTGTGACTATCGTAAATAAATTTAAAAAAAAATTTAATAAATAAATAAATAAAATAAAATAAAATAAAATAAAATAAAAAGGAGAGAGGGGATCCCTGGGAGGCTCAGCGGTTTAGCACCTGCCTTTGGTCCAGAGCATGATCCTGAAGTCCTGGGACCGAGTCCCACATCAGGCTCCCTGAGCCTGCTTCTACCTCTGCCTGTGTCTCTGCCCCCCCCTCTCTCTCTGTCTCTCATGAGTGAATAAATAAAATCTTTTTAAAAAATAAAAATAAAAAATAATAAAGGAGAGGGAAAACTAGCTCAGTCTCTTGGAATAAACCTATCAAACAAAATTAATGAAATTTTAATACCTATTCTCATCTCCTTAAAAATATTACTAAATGTGTAATATTACTAAATGTGTAAAAATTAAAGACTACAGGGTTGTATGAAAAGAACTCAGGTGCAACCTGAAGGTGCTCCCATAGGCCCAAGATGGGACAGTTTAAGCATCAAAAAAAAAAAAAATGATCTTGGTAACAGAGTGAAATATATTAAATAAGCTAAAATCCAAGAATTTATTGACTCTTGAAAGAAGTCATTGGTCACTTTTGGAAGAGGTTAAGAAACCAATTCAGCCTGGAAACCCTACAAGGGGCAGGCAGGGGGAGAGGGAGGTCCTGGGTGGCTCCATCAGTTAAACGTCCCACTCTTGGTTTCTGTTCAGGTCATGATCTCAACGTCCTGGGATTGACCCCCACTCCCAGTGCAGAGCCTGCTTAAGATTCTCTCTCTCCCTCCCACTGCTCCTCCCTCTAAAAAAAAAAAAAAAAAAATCCTATAATGGGAAAGAAGCAGGCAAATAAAATATAAACTTCTAAACATACATAGTTCCCATAATCCTAAGACTTCAGAACAGCTGAGATAACAATGTGCATCCATGCAAACACTCTGGGAGCTGGAAAAAGCTACACAAAGGTATAGTTATTTTTCTGCCATTGATGCTGCAAAAAAAAATTGCTCCACTCTCACTACCTAATGCATCTAATCCCTATTGAGTGCCACTGGGTGCCAAGTACTTTTCTACGTACTTAACATCATTTTCTCCTTTAATCCTCACCACAATTCCACCAAGTGGGCACTAGTGTTTCCTAATACAGCCCCCTTGGATCTAAATACTGGCTTTACCACTATGTGGCCACCCTGTGTCACTTAATCTCTGTGCTTCAGTCCTCTCACCTATGAAATGGAAATGATAAGTCCCTACCTCCCAGCCCCATTTGTAATATAAGTAAATCTAGTGTATATTTGTTCAGGTGATAATTTGATTAATGTCTACTTCCCCTTCTAGGCTGCATGCTCCCAGAGTGCAGAGGGCTCTTTCTCCAGAACCTAGCCCAAGCTTCACAAATAATAGGAACTCATCTGATATTTATTGAATAAGTAAATATATGAGTTTATAGTAGAAAACGGCAGAGCTGAATAACTGTTCTAGTTCAAACTTCAGCCAGTATCTCCAGAGTCACCAAGCTGAAGATTTCCCCATAATTCCTCAATTATCAAGGGCCACATCATCTTAAGTACCCCTAAGCTCTGGGGACCAGAAGCAGCCCAAGAACAATGCTGCCTGCACTCCCTGGGGTTTTCAGTAAATAAGTTGCCAAATTTGGCAGCTCCAGTTTAACCAGGGCAAGCTACACTCTTTTGTATTTTGGACACTTGCCCTTTTTAATTTGAAAAACTGACACAATCACAGTCCCTGGTGTGTTTTGGGTTTCAGTACCAAATTATACAAGACTGCACCAGAGTGTAGGAAAAAAGAAACACACTTGAGTACAGTACAAAATGCGACTCAGCCGGACAGAAGAGTTGGTTATTATTAATCGAATAAATCAATCATGGGCAAGTCACTACACTAATAAGGGCTTTCCTTCCAGTCCTCTCACTCGATTCTCCCAATAACCCTCTGACAGAGGTACTGTCACTTCTGTAAATTGGAGAGTCCCTACATAGCTTGCCCAAGGCTCCCCAGTTCAGAAACTGCACAACTGAGGACTGAATGCAAATATATCAGAAACCAAAACCCATGCAACCATCCACTAAACTATATTGCCAAAGGGTAAGCCCTGGGGAAAAAAATTTAAGAAAAACAAAGTTGATGGGTCTTCATTGTGAACTCTAAACACATCAACAAAAATTTGGCAGAGCCAGAAAGGAGTTTAGAAAAAAATAAAGGTATGAACTAAAGTCACTTGGTGCTTCCACAGTAAATGCACCATGTCCATCATATGTCCAGTCTGAGAGGTTTCGTATACATGAGAGTGTGTGTTTGGGTAGCAGGTACAAAACCCTTAGGCTTCCTATCTTACAGCTTAGAGAAGCATTCCCAAAGTATTTCTGCAGACCCTCAGGGGTCCCAGAGACCTCTGCAGGGCATCCATCCGTGGGGTCAAAACTATTCTCATAATGCTAGCACATTATTTGTCCTTTTCAGTGCTGGCATCAGTATAAAAGCAATTGTGGGTAAAACCACTAGGAATCAAGGTGGTGACACCAGGCTGTCTGAATTATCATTGTGTTCTTTACTACGATGCACTTGCAGAAGGAAAAAAAAATTACTCCATTTCACCTAAGATGGTAATGCAGTAAAAATAAATAATTGTGTTAAATTTCAACCTTGAGCAACTGTGTTAAAATAGGAAGTGGGGCCACAGCATTGCCACTGCACACGCATAGAAAAGCACCTCCACAGTTCTCTGGGTTGCAAACTGAACTAGCTGCTTTTTGGATGGAACATCATTTATACTTGACCTACAAACTGCGGTCACTCAGACTAGCATATTTAGCAGATTGTTCCTAAAAAATGAACAAAATGAGTCTGTCACTTCAAGAAAAACAACTGACAATATTTGTTGCCAGTGATAAAATTCAAACTTTCAAGTGAAAACGAGAATGAGAAAACTTCTGCCGTTGTGAAGTCGACATCTTCCCGGTATTTAAAAACTCTGCTTATGTCAACATTTGAGAGACCTGCAAACTCAAGAAACCAATAGTTTCCAAATGACCAATGCATTATGTTACAAAATCACACCTGGGTAAAGATTAATTTAAAAATAAATGCAGGGATCCCTGGGTGGCGCAGCGGTTTGGCGTCTGCCTTTGGCCCAGGGCGCGATCCTGGAGATCCGGGATCGAATCCCACGTCGGGCTCCCGGTGCATGGAGCCTGCTTCTCCCTCTGCCTCTCTCTCTCTCTCTCTCTCTATCATAAATAAATAAAAATTAAAAAAAAAAATAAATGCAGTTTTGGGGCGCCTGGCTGGCTGAGTCGGTAGAGCACGTGACTCTCAATCTTGAGGTCGTGAGTTCAAGCCCCATAGTGGGCATGAAGCCTACCTATAAAAGGTGGCGGCGTGGTTTTAATCCCATACCAAAAAACTGACTAATAGGATTTCAGATTCCATTTGTAACTAATCTTCAAGAAACTACCACTTACTGAGTGTTGGTGCAGCATCAAAGAAAAATAGCCACAATTACCTAAAAAAGCTATTAAAATGTTCCATTACTGAACTAGGTATCTCTGTGAAGCCAAACTTTCTACACATTCTTCAACATCCTGCAACAGACTGAATGCTAAAGCAGTTAAGAAAATCCAGCTAACACATTTAAAAAGGGTTCAACTGGTAAATTCTTAATGTGTATTTAAATAGTTTTTTCAAGAATCCAGCAGTTTTTTATTAATCTGGACATTACGGAGAAAATGTAAAGGCAAAAATGTAAAATGGTATCATTCTTCTCACCAAATATCTTTGATTTTGAAAATACAGTTAAATTGCTGACTCACTATATTGTACCTGAAAGTATAACACTGTAAGCTAACGATACTGAAATTTAAAATAAAATTTTAAAAATATATTTAACATATAAATATCTTTATAAAAATGTTATTTATATTAACATGCAATGGGTACAATGGATTTGTTAATATTTTGAAATGAATTATAAGGAAAGATTCTCTTAAACATCTCAGTTTGTTTCAATTTCTAATATAATAAATATCAATAGATAAGGCACATAACCAAGAGCTCTTTAGTTTCTCTAATAATTTTTAGGGATATAGAAGGGTCCTGAGACCTAAGAGTTTATGAAGGGAACCACAGGCTGATGGAAAGCCTCATCAGTTGGCCACAGCTGTTCCTGATCATCTCAGTAGCAGAATCCCACCCGTTCCCAAAGCTGTTTCTGTCCCTCACTCCCTTTCTGGTTCTGCTACTGCCACTACCACCACCAGTCTCTGGGGGCTTGACCTTCAGCCTATTCTAAGGAAGTGAGCCTCTCTCCCAACCTCAGCAGACTACACATGCTGAGCATTTTCTTACAAGTGCAAAAGCAGCAAATACTAAGGGAAAACAACAAAAACCTGATTTATAGGAGCAAGTTTTACAAAGTACAGTTTCTCCAAACCTGACTTAGGTGGCCATGGGTTGGCTTGGCCGGTACAGTCTACCAGAGTATGAACAAGATTGATGAACATCACGGCCTTATCCAGGCTTCTTCAGGGAAGACTATCCCTGCCCTTGGCCCATTACTCTGTGTGCCGTAGCCCCAGTCTGCCTGTGATGCACTCAGTTCCCTTACCTCTTAATGAGGCCAGTCTAGATCTCACATGCCAGTGCTCTTCCTATTTCAAAAACTCTCACCTCCTTATAAAATTCCCTCCAAGGATGCTAGTTCCTGCTGGGGAAAACAGGTCTTTAGTGTCTCATGTGCAAAGAACAAATGATGCCAAGAGATGCATGGATGAGGAACTACTCAGCCACTCCTCTGGTGGTCAGCAACCATCTATCATCCCTGGGAGAGGGGTCCTGCAGAACTCTAATGATTAATAATCACTGTCCTATAAAAATCCCAACACTGAAATCACCAACCAACAAAAAGAGGAAAGTTTAGGCACATGCATACACAATAGAAAATTCAATGTTTTCTTTCAAGATTATTACTCCACAGCAAAGTACTGCAGGTGACATTGAACAGGAGGTAGAAACACAATCGTTATTTAAATCAGGCTGGCAAAAAAAAAAAAAATCAGGCTGGCTAATAAAAGAAAACTCTGAAATTTCTTTACTTATGCTATTTGCTTCTTTTTAGTTTTTCCCTTTCATGGGCAGCCCTGGTGGCTCAGAGGTTTAATGTCGCTTCAGCCCATGGCCTGATCCTGGAGACCCGGACCATGTCCCGCGTCAGGCTCCCTGTATGGAGCCTGTTTCTCCCTCTGCCTGTGTCTCTGCTTCTCTCTCTTTGTGTCTCTCATGAATAAATAAATAAAATCTTTTTTTTTTTATTTTTCCCTTTCTTAATTCTACCTAAAGGATTACCGTCCTTCCTTCATTCCACCTGCCATTCAGCAAACCATATTCCTAACTTTCTTTGCCAAGGGCTAATTCTGCTCAAAAGCTGGTCCTCAGAATTAACACCTGTGTGCTCCTTGCTGGAAGGCATGTAATTTGGCCTGAAGAAGCCTGAATACGTTGTCACCAGGGGCTGCCGGAACATCAACACCACAGCTGTTTGTCGTCTCCAATCACAGTTGCCAAACCAAATTTTCTGCTTCATCTTAGCTTGCCACCCAAGAACGTATGTTTTAACGTGCACAAGACAGCCCACTCTAGGGTGCAGGTGAACACAGAATTTCTTGACATGACTTTATTTTTTTTTTAAGATTTTATTTATTTATTCATAGAGACACAGCTAGAGAGAGAGAGAGAGAGGCAGAGACACAGGCAGAGGGAGAAGCAGGCACCATGCAGGGAGCCTGATGTGGGACTCAATCCCAGGTCTCCAGGATCACGCCCTGGGCTGCAGGCGGCGCTAAACCGCTGCGCCACCGGGGCTGCCCTCTTGACATGACTTTAGAGGAAGCACTGAGCTGTCAGCTACAGGCTAGCACCACAGTGGCAAGCGTACATGCTTGGGTAGTGACAAGCTATCCAAGCTGTCAGGTGAAGCAAGGAGTGCACCTGAGCAAGCAAACTGCACTTAAAACAGGTACTTGGGTAGGGCACTTAACTGCCAGCTGGCAGGCAACAAGGGCCCAGACTGCCAGTTTGGGACAGGCGTTGGCAAAGGCTAAAGCTCAGAGTGCCTCAGCCCATCGTCAATTTGAGGAATGGTCCGAGCAGGGGGATAGACAGTAACTTTCTAAGTGCTGCCTATTAGCACTTGGGGAAGGTTTTGGTCACTGTGGCCAGCAGCTGATGATGATCTGCCCCAATGCACACCAGCAAATCTTTCCCCCAGTTGCTCCATAAGCCTAAAAGGTTGGCGATAGCTACCAGATATTCCCTTCATAAAGACATGGTTGTTGCTGTCAATTTGGAGTGATTGTGCACTCCATTTCAGCTTCCTAATATTTCAGACGTTTATAGATACCTTCTGACAGTTTCACCTTCTGTCTTTGTGACTATCTACTACAGGAAACAAAAAACAGTTCCAGACAATCTTTCTCACCTTTTTGGCTTGTGGCCCAAGGCAGAACAGAACAGAGGTTTGTCCTAAATGGTGTGAAAGGATGCTTCTTCCCCTCACTCATACCCCACTATTTCTCCCTATCTTTAATAATAATTGCCTCTTACTTTTTGGATCATTTTCAAAATCCTAGTCCTATGCTGAAAATTCTTTCAACCTTCTCTCTCAGTGACTGGCCACCCTATCTAAAATTTCACACGTGCATGTGCACACACGCACACATACTCCATATCCTCCTTTTTGCTTTATGATTTCTCCTTAAAACTTAATGCAAAAGAAATTTTATATTTCACTTATTTGTTTGCTGCCTGACTGCCCTATTAGAACAGAATACCACGAGGGCAGGAATTTCTGTTTTGTTCACTGCTGTATCCCCAGCACTAGAACTGTGCCCAGCACAAAATAAATTATTTGTTGAATGAATGAATGAACAAGCCAGGGGTTCCTGGCCTGTTTCATATTCTGCAACTTGATTCTGTATTTTCCATTCATACCACAGAAACTTCAAAGGTCTCACTCATTCCTGACTCCACACTGTCCCCAAGATCAGCTCCAGAAACCTTGAAAGGACATCTCCCATTCAAACAATCAAGCCTCTTGCCCTCCAAGTTGTCTAAAATCTGGCTCTATGTCTTATCAAGTTCGTCCTGCTACTGCTCATATCTGTTCCACCACCTCTAATGCCACTGCTGTCACCGTGGTTAAGGCTGCCATCAACCCTGCCTGGGATTTACTGAAACAACTTCCTAATCTCCCGTCTCATACCCTTCCAGCCTACATTCCCGAGAACTAAAAAAGTAAGCCTTCTAAACTTACAAATTAGATCACCTAAGCCTCCTGCCTAAAGCCTATCAGTGGCTCCCTGTTACCTACAGTATTGAATATAAACGCCTTCCCTTGAGCCCTCACCCTCCCTTATCCTAATGAACTACTGTATTTACAACCCACCAAGAACCATAACCCCAAGCCTTTGCTCATGTTACTCCCACTGCACCGAATGTTCTTTCATCTGCCTGGAGAGCCACTGCTTGGTCTCAAGATCCACCTCAGTATGTGCACTGCCATACAGCGTTCCTGACTTTGCACACTCTATGATCTTTAGAACTGTAAGCTTGCTGAGGTCAGGAACTGTGGTAACTCCATCTGCTCATCCACAGCACAGAGCACATCATAAGAGCACGATGAAAATTTTCAAAGAGTGAGCGAATGTGCAGAAATAATGAAAGTCTCCCCTTCCACAAACCTTTCCAGATAAATTGCAGAGGAGTAGCTACTTTTCACGCTGCCAGGCTGGTTCTGGAGTGCCCAGTCTACAAATACTCATTTCTATAGACTCCTCTACTGGGTATTTTTAACCTCATTATCAGAAAAGGAAATGGGAGGTAAAGGCTAATGCCTGACATAGTAGAGAGAAAATATCTCCACAAACTCCAAGACAGGTTAAAAGAAATTTTATTTTATTTACTTATTTTTTTAAAACAGGGGAGAGCATGAATGCAGTCCCCTGCTACCATATATTATATGCAGTCGAGTTTCCCACATTTGGGGAAATCACAAGGGTCAGCACATCCAGGGTTCAAATGGATAAGCCACACCCTGGGAAAACCACCTTCATGATCACAGTATCCCCCTGCCATGTAAGTCTAGAAATTTTAAATATATAACTTTAACCTCATGTATAAAAAGAGTTTTCTACAAACTGTGCTATGTTCTCAATTTAGCAGATGTGTACAATGACAGGAGAACAGGACTGGGCAGCTTCAAAAAGAGGCAGGAAGTTGTGTAGACGTCCTATATTACTGGAGTCCCATCCACAAAGGTTTTCAAAATGAGCTGAATAAAGCAAAAATCATGGCCTCAGGGAAACAGTTAAAGGAGAGAATACCGTATAAAACTATCACTGTTTTAGCTAAGTCTTCCATCTTCCCCTACCTTCCATCCAGTTGTAAAACTTTTCCCTATAAATATACAACATACACAAACTTAAAAAGTTAATTTACCAAATTTACACTATTTGAAGGTAAAAAAAAATTAATAACCCATTCTAGCATATTGTGTCTTTGAGACCCTTGACTTGAAGTTGAAAATAAAATTATCCATAAGTTAACAAAAATGGGTATTGCCAAAGAGTCAAAGACTTGGCGACTTCCAGACACACTTGATGATTACATCTGTTTTTTGTTTTGATTATTCAAGAAATACACTGTTCAAATTACCACTTACAAAACTGCTATCCTTGTCATAATGTCACATAGCACTGCTCCATTCTCTGGAATCTGTCCCACAACCCCTGAGGACAGAGACTGCAACACTCAGATCTTAAAGACGCCAAAGTGTCAAGCGGGGATTACATCCGCACCACGCTCCACTGGCATCTTTAGACTCTGAGAGCAAGAGTCACCCTCCTACGGGGAAAGACAACTGCCATGACCGAATCTCTCGAGTGAACTGCCAAGTGTAGTTTCTGACCTCATCAATGTAACATTTAGAGCTTTCTAGACAGAGGGAAAGATCAGGTGAAAATATTTTTCTACTAAATCCATCAATTCTTCAACTACTAGCAAAATTAATAAAGATAAGTCAGGAAAAAGATAAAGTGCTCTCACTGAATAACATGTAAATGACATGAGAACCTCCAATCACAAGCAGAGAAGAAATAAAGTATCAGTTGAGCATATAGGATGATGTCAGGCCCCACACACAACCACTTAGCTCTCTCTGATTTATAGTGCTACTTCTCTCATTTCTGACTTAAGCTGTTCCTTCCCCCAATGAGCTTTTTCCTGGAGCTTTTTACTGTGTAATCATGCAACGTATGGGCACCACAAAACACAATAAGCTTTACAAATTTTGGCTTTTAAGAATCAACATGTTTTCTCTACATACTTCCAAAACAGATGCCCCGCCCCCCCCCCCCCCCCCCCCCGCAACACACACACCGCCAACACAGAAGATTTTAGTAAAACATAAAGACTAAAAGGGAGTGGGCTGGGGGTTAGGTATTCAGAATCCTCACTTTGGGTTCCACTTGCCTATATATATGTCACTTCCCAGGCCTCAAAAAATTCTGTCCTGTGTGAAAATAAGAAAAATAAAAGAAGCCCAGTGAAGATATCAAGAACTTAAGAGCTTAAGACTGAGACAAGAGACCAGATCTAAATCCGAAGGGTTGGGTATAGGGGAGTCTAAACACTGCTCTGGGTGCATTTCTAAAATGCTGCGAATTATATGATAAGACAAATACCATGATAAAACTGAAAGTTTAAAACTGAAAATATGTTTTGTTTTGTTTTGTTTTTAAAAAGAGACCTAGGTAAAGGCAGTGTGTACTTGGGGGTATATGATTCCATCTAATTCTCGAGAGTCCTGTAGGGCTAAGCCAACTTCCTTATTCCAGCAAAGTGAGGCCTCAAGTCGAAAAAGGTTTTATTCTTCACAGTTTTGGAAAAAGGCATAGAAAAAGGTTTTAATGGGATTTAAGAGCAACCAAATGAAACATGAAGAGAGAATCTGTTAAAGTACCTCAAGGTCCTGCCTGCTGACGGGCTCCGACCCCATACATTCATTGGACCTGCCCCCAGAATTTCAGAAACAGTAACAGCTGACTGGCAGGATACAGATTTCCAAAGTTCTCCTTCCTCCTAAAGGTCTCATCTAGGTCAGCACTGTCACAGTGTGAACAGATCTGTGATATTTGACTCACCAGAGGAAAAGTCTCACCAGCCCTGAGATGCCCCCATGGTGAGGTGTCCTGAGACAACTGATCTGCCTCCAGATACTCACACTAGAAAAAGATTGTTTGGTTTTTATTTTCCCCAACACAAACAGGGCTGGGGAGGGAGATGACGAGGCAAAGAAATGCACATACCTTTCAACTGGTCAGCAACAACGCTCTGGCCAAGGCGTTCGGTAACTTTCCCATCTTCCATTTCGTACCGATCATCTAGGTATTTTGCTGTGGCCTCAGAAATGTGAACCTTGCCGGCCACTCCGAGCTGCTCCATGAGATTGGCCAAGTTCACATCGTTGGACCACACATCGAATTTGAACCTCCTCATCCCCAAGATGCCACACAAGACGGTCCCTGTGTGAACCCCGACACGCATGTTCACCATCTCTTTCTTCTCTTGGCAGAACTGCTCGATGGCTCTGATCATGCCCAAGCCCATCTCAATGCAGCAGTAGGCATGGTCAGCCCGGGGCTCTGGACACCCCGCCACACAATAGTAGCAGTCACCCAGGGTGCTGATTTTCTCACACTTGGTCTCTTCACACAAGCGGTCGAAGCGACCAAACAGATCGTTGAGGAGACCCACCAGGGCATGAGCAGACTTATTGGCACTCATCTTGGTGAAGCCCACGATATCTGCAAATAAAATACTGACTTCTTCGATCTGCTGCATTTTGAAAGGGCGGAATGCTATAGGGGCTTTCTGTATGGAGGACTTTTTCTTCCTGTTCTTGGGGCTGGATGTGGCATGCCTTTTGACAGAATTCTCACTCTCCTCATCCCCCTGTTTCATCAGGTCATCAGCTATGATTCTTGGCATCACAGAATGAATCATCCTCTCTTTCAGGGCTTTTTCCACTTCCAGATCCTTTCCATGCATAATTGACTGTCCCACCTTGAGAAAAGTGCTCCTAGATCTCACCTGGGACATGATAAATAGGTGAATCCCAATGGCGTGGATGCAGACGTGAAGCAGGGCTCTGCTCAGCAGCTCCCAGTGTGGGGCCCCTGCTCCAGGTGGGGGAAAGCAGTCTTTGTCTCGGAAATGATAGCCAAAGGTCTCAAAGAGAACAGAATACACCACTCCCAAAAACAAGCTCAAGTACAAAGGTAAGTGCATGACGGTGTAGAGCAAAAAGAGCACTTCAATGCACATGGAAAAGCTCCCCACTTGAGATAAGCAAGTGTCTGTGCGCTTGGCTGCAAGGGTATGATTGGAGCTGTCAACACGTCCTGAGAGAGGCGTCAAAACCTGAAACTGGGCAGCCAGGGTCAGGGCGAACACGAGGAGGGTGAGAACCAGAGAGGTCCACACGTAATGCCGGGCATACAGCTTGGTGAAGGTAAACAGAAAAAAGCCCACACATACTACGAGGAAGCACAGAGCTGGGGCCACCATGACAATCAGTCTGGACCGCATGTGTACCCCAAAGTAGATGCTCCATAGGAGGCAGGCGAAGCCGACGTAGAAGAGCGCATACCGGAAGCGGCGCTGGGTCTGCGGGAAGCAGCGCTCCATGCAAGCCTCCTCCAGGTTCACCGAATCGAACTTGGGGTCCCACCACCGGCTGGAGGCCCTCTCGAACAGCTGGGGCAGCTTCTTCTGCCGGCGCAGGCGGCCTCCGGCGCCCGCTCTCCGGGGGACCCCTCCCGAGTCCCCAGAGCTGCTGCAGCTGGAGGAGATGCTGTACTTGCAGTGCTTGGGGTGGCTGTTGGAGGACAGCTGCCTGGGGTTGATTTTGACCCTCACGCTGTTGCTGTCTCCGCTGGAGTCGCAGCTCACCTCGGTGCTGTGGTGCTGCAGCAGCTGCTGGTGGGGCGGGGAAGCCATGTTGCCGAGCGCTCAGAACCCTCCCGGCGGGGGTCACGGGTACCTGTCGGCGAAGACAGCCAGAGTCACCCCGGCAGCGGTCCCGGCCCAGGTACACCCGCGCCTGAGGGCCGCGAGCTCGGCCGGCGGCCGCCGCCGAGGTCTGGTCGGGGAGGCACCGAGTGCTCACGAAACGTCTAGGCGGGGCTCCCCCGCCACCCCGTCCCGCCCCGCAGGGCTCCCCCTCGGCCCCCGCCCCCCCCCCCACGCACTCGCCTGCTCCGGCCGCCGAGCCCCTCACGCCGCCAGCCGCCGTCGCCGGCACAGCCCTCCTGCCCGCGGCGGGCCCCTCATGCCGCGCGGAGCGGCGCCTCCCCTGCGTCAGAGGCCGGCTACCCCGCGGGAGGCTGCGGGCCGGCGGCGACGAGCGGCAGCGAGGCCCCGGCGCCGGTGCGAGCCTGAGGAGCCGTCGGCGCGCGGCCCGTCTAGCGGGGCCTGCTCCCGGCCTCCGGGGCCGACCCAGCGGGGCGGGGATGCCCAGCGCGCCGGGAGACGCCGGGCGCCGAGCGCAGGGCGCGGCGGGCGCGGGCCCCTCAGCCGGCCGCCCTGCGCGGCGCTGCCGCAGAGCCCGCTCCCGCGACGCCGACCCGGGACGCCCGCCCACGCTCGGGGCGGCCTCCCGAGCTAGCGACGCCGCCGCGGCCGCGGCCGCCGCCGTGCCCCCCGCTGCCGCTGCCTCATGTCGGAAGAGCCGCCACAGCCGCCGCCGCCACCATCTCCGGCCCCCTCCCGCTGTCACTGACAGACTCGCGCCCGCGCTGCCCCTCGCCCCACCGCAGCGCGCACGCGCGGCCCGCGCACGCCGCCGCCGCCGCCGGCCCTGGGCACGCGCACAGTGAGCGCGCGCCGGGCTGGCGGGGCTGCAGGGCGGGGGCGGGAGCGGGGCGGGCGCGCTGAGGCTCCGCCCTCAGTCCTCCGCCCGCCGCGCAGCCCCGGCTGCGCTGTGGGGGCTGCGGGGGCTGCGGGGACCCGTTTTCCTCCCGGCTCCCGCGCCCAGACGCGCTCGAGGAAAACCAATGGCTCCTGCTAGTTAAGGAGCAGCCGCTCGCGGTGCGACGTTAGGAAACACAAATGTTTGGCTCTCCGTCAGCACACCTTTTTTTTTTTTTTTTTTTTTTAATAAATGCAAGTTTGCAACTATTGCATTTGCTGAAAAGGAGGCAATGAGCACGGGCCCCGGGGGCACGAGCCCCTCCCTGAGCGTGCTCTCGCAGTCGGAGCCTGGCCTCTGCTGGCTGGGTCATGGGGGCAGGCCTCCGGTAGGTGCCAGTGACAGTCCACACCTGCAGCCCCAAAGATTTGCCTGCCCCGCACCTGTGTCATCTCTCACAACTGCTTTTACCCTTCCGCAAATGAAACTTTCCAAGGAGTCTGCTATCCATGGGGCAGCCCCCCCGGCGGCTTCCCTGAGTGTTGTCTGCAACGTGCACATACAGCCCTGTACTCCCCATGCACCAACGCAGACCCTTCCCTGCATACTTAGTACCTCCTGCCAGTCACAAGGGTCTCCTCCCTCCTTCCCTCACTTTCCAGGCCCAGCCCTGGGGCCCATGCCAGTTTTCACAGTTGATTTAGAAAATAAAGTAAATGTAGTCTGTCCACATAATGGAATATTATTCGGCCATAAAAAAGAATGAAGTACTGATCCATGAAGCAACCAGGATGAATCTTGAAACCATCATACTAAGTGAAGAGAAACCAGTCAGGGAAGACCACGTGTTGTGCGATTCCATTTTCCATGAAATGTTCAGAATTGGCAAATCCATACACAGAAAGCAGACAGTTGATTGTCAGGGGCTGGAGGTGATGGGAACGGAAGATCGCCTCCTGATAGGGAAGGCATTGCTTTGGGGAGTGATGGGACTAGATGGAGGTGGTGCGTGCACAACACTGTGTATGAAATGCCACTGGATTATACACTTTAAAATGGTGTAAGTGGTAAATACTATGTGTATTTTAGCCTGATACAGATAAAAGAAAAGCAAAACAAAAGTAACAACATCATGACTGTGATATTCCTGCCAAAAGTACATAACCTTGATCTAATCACCAGAAAACATCAGGCGAACCCAAATTGAGAAATATTTCTTCTAAGTAATTGGCCAGTACTCATCAAAAGTGTCAAGGTCATGAAAGACAAAAAATGAGGAACGTCCATCAGTTGGACTAAATGGAACATGGGATCGTGGTGTGGAAACTGGAATGGAAAGAACATTAGAGGGAATTCAACCGAGGTCTGCAGCTGAGTGAATGGCATCACCTCTTGCCAATGTTAATGTCCTGGTTCTGATCAGTGTACTAATTACATGCAATGTTAAGGTTAGGAGAAGACTGCTGTAGACCGAAGGGGAAGCTGTCGTATTTTGCAACTTTAAGTCTAAAATGGTTTCAAAACAAAAAGTCAGGGAAAAGCTATAAATAAATACCTTTATTGAGCATCAACTATGTGCCAAACAACTCTGATCTCTTCTGTTTTTCGCAGATGAAGGAACTAAGATTCAGTAGAGTACAATTGCACAAGCCAGTAAGAGATAATAGTAAACTTACACTGACTGAACATGTCGTAAGTGCCAGAAACCACTGGACGCTTTCACTTGTGACCTATTCGGTCCTTACCGCAACCCTCTGAGGTAAATGTGATTGTCCCTATTTTAGAGATGTGAAACTGGGGACTGACGCGTGACATGCCCAAAGTCACAGAGTCTAGAACAGAGCTCAGGCTCAAAACCAAATCTGGGGATCCCTGGGTGGCGCAGCGGTTTGGCGCCTGCCTTTGGGGGATCCTGGAGACCCGGGATCGAATCCCACGTCAGGCTCCCGGTGCATGGAGCCTGCTTCTCCCTCTGCCTGTGTCTCTGCCTCTCTCTCTCTCTCTCTCTCTGTGTGTGTGTGTGTGTGACCATCATAAATAAATTTAAAAAAATAAAAAAAAATCTGCCCCCAGAGGCCATGGTACTCTGAATAGCCTTGGCACCACCCTCTCTGCAAGCCTCGTGGTGGCCCCTCATGTACCCCAGCATCTCACCGACCTGGACACGAAGCCCGTGGACACGGTGCTGACAATTTACATTCCCCCAGTTAAGGCAATGCTGCCGCCCTCCTTGCTGGTTTCCTTCAATAATCTGAAAGATCTGTCTGTGCTTTTCCTTCCCTCCTCTAACCATTTCGGTCCACCCACCACTTGTGGTGACTTTGGCATTTGTAAATTAATTAGTTATGTCAGATTTTTAGACACGAGTGTGATTTTAGATCATGCTGACCTCCCTCCTTCTCTCCTCTCCTTCTGGAAGCAGTTGGACAGCATTTCCTGTTCATGAAGCCTGTAAACTACAAGAGCCTCCTCAGTCACCAAGTTAGGCTGTAGGTCATCCCATAGACCCTTGGGATCGGGGATAATGGGCCCGGCACTGTACACTAGGCCCTGGGTGTCCAATGATGTAGTGTTTTCAAGGGGCTCCTAACTGGGAAAGATACCGGGGAAGGTGATGGGTTCAGAAAACAGAATCATCATCCACGAGGGAGAATGCTACAGCGAAGGGTTAACTGCGTTCCCCTCGTGCCAACACCTGGAGGGGAGTCACTGAAGAGCCCGGGCCCCTGCTCCTTGGTCCCCAGAAAGCATGCAGCTGCCCAATACGCAGCAGGGACAGGACAGGTGCAACTCCTTCTCCAGCCATCCAACCAGGCTGCAGCCAGATCTGTCAGGCTTTCTCTCCGTCTGGTTGTGAAGTTCCTCCCTACACAGCGTGAATCCCATAGCGTCCACACGAACTTCCCCGGAGCTTTCAGCAAGTCTTACCAGCCTCATCATATCCACCCTCGCCCTCACTCCACGTTCACCTGACCTGCGAGGGCCTCGGCTTGAAACCATTAGAAGTCACACGGGGTGACCACATGACCGGCACATGGATGGAGCGCTGGCCATCCTCGTCACTCTGGTCCCTGAGGTCTCAGCGCACCCACGTTATTTCCAGCTGTTGGGTGGGCAATGATCTTGGAGAACTACCCCCTGGAGGGTGGTGGGGAACTCCTTGCCCTCATCCAGCCAAGCTGCAGTAAACAAGCTGTGAGTCCTCTCGCCTGGAAAGGGTGAGTTTGTAGGAATAGAACCACATTTTCCCCCTCCATCCAGTGGCTGGTCACAGGTCTCCGGCCGCTGCCCGCACACTGGCAGAGGGTCAGGTGTCAAGGCAAAGTAAAAGAAGGCTGATTAGGGAAGATCATCAGAATCCCCGGCAGGCTCCACCACAACCCAGGAGTCTTTGATCTCTTCATCTATATAAATTCCAAATCCTGCTCTGCCTGGTGCATTGCCCAGTAATGCCTACTGAATGACTGCATATGGGGAATTATAAGAGATAAGATGTGTGCGAAAGAGTCAAGCTCTTGGTTGCTTTTAATAAGTAGAATAAGTAATATTCCATGTAATGCTTATGAGTTTACATTTCTTTGCACCTACATATGTAGTAGAGGTTCTGGCATAAACCCAAAGCTAAAATACATGATCGGCCAGGGGGCCAGGGAGGACCAGTTCAGGGGCAATCATATTTTGAAGTAAGGGGGAGCTGGTTGGTTGGCCCAGAAGTTCTACTGAGACAGAGGATGGGGAATTCTGAGTAAAGCATGGTGACTTGTCCCTCAAATTTGCAACCTGGCCCAGCTCCTGCTGGACTGTTATTCCCGTCCCACCCTGTGGCTAACGGTGAGGAGCCATGGACTGCATAAGAGGTGTGTAGGTGGTTGAAGAGTGTGCCCCCCAAACTGATGTCCATCCAGAACCTCAGAACATGACCTTATTTGGAAAGACAGTCTTAGCAGATGTAATTAGTGAAAATGAGGTCATTCTGGATTTGGATCTGCCCCAAGTCCAGTGGCTGGTGTCCTTAAACACAACGGGGACAAAGAGACACGCAGGGAGAAGAAGGCCCCGGGGAAGATGGAGGCAGAGATTGGAGAGATGTGTCCACAAGCCAGGGAACAATGAGTTGCCGGGAACCACCGAAGCTGGATGAGGCAGGGGGGACCCTCCCCCAGCACCTTCAGAGGGAGCACGGCCCTGCTGACACCTTTAATGTCTGACTTCTGGCCTCCAGACTGTGAGCAAATACATCTCTGCTATTTGAAACCACCAAGTTTGTGGTCATTGTGATGGCAGCCCCAGGAAACTCCTACAAGCTGTTTCATCGCAAACTGCAGGCGAGGGTACAGTTAGCACTCCGGGTGACCCCTCCAACCGTGCAGACACAAAAGACAAAGAGCAGGAGGGGCTCTCCCTGTGTCACAGCAGACTAGAAGAAAGCCTTCAGGATCTTGAGGGGGGCAGAGCAGCAGGAGACCCCAAGCACACACAGGGGGATGGAGGTCAGGCCTGACCGGTGCATGTGGGAACGAGGAGGAATCGGGGTCACTTCTGTTTAAAAAGTCTCTAGAGACACATGCAGATGCTTGGGTTACATGACATTATGCCCATTTTAGACCCAGAGTGTGAACCAAGAGTACAGCACGTTGCCCACAGCCGCAGGGTCGTCAAGCATCCTGTGGCTTCCAGTGTTGAGAAGAGAGTTCAGACACCTTCTGACTCTTGATCCCAGGTGTGAAACCTGTTTTGTCTCTGAAAGTTTCCATGTAGCTCTGAAGCTTCACTGCGCTGGATTGTAGTGTGGGCCTGTGTTCACCCACTGTGTTGGGCATTTGCTGGCCCCTCTCAAGCTAAAGACTCATGTTCATTATTTCTGGGAAATTCTTATTAAATTGTGTCTTTGGTGATTTCTCACTTCTGTTCTCCTTGTTCTCTTTCTGAAACGCTTATTGTTGGAATGCTGGACCTCCTGGTCTGTTCCTCTTATTTTCCTTATCTCTATTTTCTGTCTCTGTGACTTTCTTTCCTTTCTCTTTGACTTTTTTCTTCAATAACTTTGTGTGATAATAACTCTACTGTCATGTTTTAATATCCGAGGGCTATACTGTCTTCTGAATTTTAAGAATTTCAGCCTTTTCTCATTTCACCAGTGGAATAACTTCTCATCTCTCTAAAGATACTTAAAATTGATTTTTTAAAATGCCTTTTTGCATAGTCTCCACTTTTTTTCATTGTTTTACCATTTTTCAAGTTAGAGGGTTTTCTTGCATGTCTGGGCAGCTTTGGCTATCCACTCACAGTTCAGAGGAGTCACTAAAAAGCCGATTAGAAACTCAGAGCAGGCGGTCAGAGTTGCCAACCATGGGCTTCCCTTTACACAATGCTTCTCAGCCCTGCCATATGCCATATGCCAACCATTTGGGATGTTTTTGGACCCTAATGATCTGACTCCATCCTCAGAAATTCTGATATGGGGGCACCGGAGTGTATCAGTCAGTTAAACATCCGACTCTTGATTTCAGCTCAGGTCATGATCTCAGGGTCCTAGGATCGAGCCCTGCATTGGGCTCCCCGCTCAGTGGGGAGTCTGCTCAAGGAATCTCCCTCTCCCTTTGCCCCTCCCTCTGCTTGTGCTATTTCTCTCTCTATCTCTCAAGTAAAAATAAATAAATAAATAAATAAATCTTTTTAAAAATTCTGCTGTGACTATTTGGGGAAAGGAAGGGGTACAGGAGGGCATTTCAAATCTACCCAGGTGATTCTTACGATCCTTTACTGCTTTCAAATGTTCTGTCAGGTCATTTTGTAGGAGACCCCCTCCCATATCAGTACTTCCAAGTATTTTTCCTTGGATTCGTCAGGTCTTCCAAAGAAGGCTCTTCCAGCCAGGCTGCCACTCATCTGAGAAGCAAAAATGTGTGAAAAGCTGAGCATTCAGGATCTGAACCCTCACTTAGCAAAACACTATTTGGGATGGTTCTGATCCTGGTGGACTGCTGCTGGCTTTGACTCAGGTGCTCTCCTAGGACAGTCACTTGCACGATGAACCTGAAAATTGTTAGCCGCATTCATCCGTATCCACCATGGTAGAACCCCATATACTTGTTACGATGACGTGGGTATATTTAGGCACACGATCATATCAAAGTATCGTTAACATTGCTCAGGAAGAAAGTTTGTGAGCTAGACAAGTATTACCACAATGTCAATAAATAATTTTTTTTCAAACATAGAAACATTCCAAGAGGAAGTATCCAATACCATCTACAATACTCACTATCTGAGAAGCTCCACACCATTGAGTCCAGGCTGTATACAACCAGCACAGTTTTTTCTGGATCTGTCTGCTGTTCTCATTTATACTTCGTGTTTCAGTACTTCATGACAAAGTCCTCACACAAGTCATGATAAAAACCCACCATGCCACGGTGCGCTGGGACTGTTTGAGAGAGACGAGCCTTTCCTCATGTGCAGTGGGCAGCAGAGCCTGTAGAAGACTCCATAACAGGGGCGCCTGGGTGGCTCAGTCAGTTAAGTATCTGACTCTTGATTTCAGCTCAGGTCACAATCTCAGAGTTATGATCTCAGGACGTGAGATGGAGCCCTGCATCGGGCTCCACACTCAGTAGGGAGTTTGCTTCTCTTTGTTTTCATCTCCTTCTGCCTCTTTCCACCCTACCCCCCACCCACTGCATACTCTCTATATACAAATAAAGAAGAAGACTCTACAATATTTCCAAAGAGTGCTCTTAACTAAATGCAACTACATTTAGTAGTCCATTTGGTTCAGAGTCCCATTGCTCACAGTTTCTAGGAATACTGTTATAATTTGGGCAACATCCGCATCCTCCCTTACGCCCAACCGCAACTGTGAGGTGGGGCGCCCAGAAGGAGGAGCCGGGGAGGGGGCGGGCCGCAAGCTGGTTTCTCTCTGGCCCTCATGCTGGCAGTGAGTAGGTGTGGTGGGCAATTTGTATCATCTTACAGGCTAGATCATACCCTCTACCACCAAATTCATATGTTAACGTCCAAACCCCCAGTACCTTAGAATGAGATGGCATTGGAAACAAGTTCTTGGAAGAGGTGATTCAGTTAAATTGAGGTCATGAGGGTGGGCTCTAACCCATGATCACTGGTGTCCCCCTAAAAGGGGGGAATTTGGACCCTTACATGTACAGAGAAAGATGATGTGAAGAAACACAAGAAAAAACTGTCCACGAGCCCCAGAGGGGGTCTTTGGAACAAACCAATCCTGCCAACTTGATCTCAGACCTCTGGAGAGAAAATAATTTCTATTGTTCAAGTTGCCTGGTCTGTGGTACTTGGTTAGGGCAGCCCTAGCTACAGACGGTGCATTTTTTAGATGTATCACACCACAATTAATAATGATAATAATAATAATAGTTCATAAGTCTATGAATATGCAAGTGAAATAAAAAGAATGACGAATCTTTCAAATTTTCCACTTCCTCTGCCCAATCGTTTCCGTGGCTCTATCCCCTCCACACATACCTTGTGCAATTATCCATTTTGTACCTCTCCAGCCAAGGATATTTAGGGACAGGAAGATTGCGTTCTTGAGAAGGGATTCACTGCAGGAATGGCCCCAAGGAAAGATGGGACTTTTTGCCCTCTCCCCCAAAACTGAGAAGTTGACCCTCTATGTGCTTACCTAGCAATTGGGACCTGCTTGTGTTGTCAGCCACAGCACAACTTAAAATCAGATGTGTGGATCGCTCCTTGAAGGCTCTCCACTCCTGGGAGGAGGAAATGGGTTGCAGGAAGGGCTAGTACCCAGGCAGCAAGGCTGCAGGGTCTGAGGGCCCCCAGCCTGAGCTGTCTCCCTCTCCCTGCACCTGCCCCTAGAAGCCATTGGCAGTCACAGAAGGAGAGACAGGAAGCCTTGCAAAACAAAGACTCAGCTGCAAAATCGCAGGCCGCTGAGCAGGGAAGGTGCACTCACGGTTTAATTGGAGCCTGTCTGGGCACCACGCTTAAACACATTTCAAAGCCTGGCAACATGAAAAGGTAGGAAACCACCTTTCCCCCCATCTTGAGTGACTGAAAGGCACATTCAAAGACATAAGGGTATAAGCACGTGGGGACCATGCACATCGTAATACAAACATCTTGGGTTTATGGAAATACTTTACAGTTTGCAAGAGGCTTGTCCCGGTTCTCCTTCCTTTGATCCTCAGAATAGTACGGGGATGTCCAGGGGGACAAGACAAACAGCCCCCGGGACAGGCAGGCACCAAGGCTGGGTCTGGTCCTGGAGGTCACAGAGCCATTCCTTAACAGAAGTGGGTCTCACAACACCTGGGTGGCTCAGCGGTTGAGCGTCTGCCTTCTGCCCAGGGCATGATCCCAGAGTCCAGGGATGGAGTCCCACATCCGGCTTTCCGGTGGAAGGGGGGAAGGGACCTGCTTCTCCCTCTGCCTGTGTCTGTGCCTCTCTATCTCTCTCTCTCTCTGTGTGTGTGTGTTTGTGTCTCTCATGAACAAATGCTCCCCATGCAGGGAGCCTGACGCGGGACTCGATCCAGGGACTCGAGATCACACCCTGAGCCGAAGGCAGGCGCTCAACCGCTGAGCCACCCAGGCATCCCCATAAATAGAATCTTAAAGAAAAAAAAAAGCAGTGAGTCTAGCTCGCTATTGTCTCTGCCCACCCTGAGAGCAGTAATTACCACTGTGGTCGCACTTGCTCTGGGTTTGCGATGTCCACTTACTGCCTCATTTCATCCTCAACCACCCCTTGATGAAACCAAGGTTTAGCCAATTACGGGGGGGGGGGGATTTGAACTCAGGAGTGTCCCCAAAGACCACCTTCTAACTTGGCTGCATTCAGTCTCCTCCCGTCCACCCCCCTTTTGTACTGGGTTCCTGGCACACACGAGGCAGGTTTGGGCTGCAGCACCACCTGTTGTTCAGTGGGGCCAGGGGCCGGGGTAGCTGCCCCTGCCACAGGCCTAGGACGGCAGACCTCAGACAAGCAGGCAGTGGGGCCTGTCATCGGAGAACTGGGGACAGGGCCAGTGTGCTGGTTCCCAGAGCAGCGAGCGGCAAGCCCAGGGCCAGGCAGGGCACAATCAGCGCCTCTGAGACTCAGGGAGCCTGGAGGAGAGAAAATCCTCGAGAGCCAGCCGGGGCAGCCTAAAGAGCCCAGGAGGGGAGGCTGTGGTCGGGGTCTCTGCTGCACCAGGCCACAGGCCCTGCGAGGGCGGGGTGTGCGGGGCCAGCCTCATCTGACAGCTCAGCCCAGAGCTGCGCTCCCTGCTGATCCCTTATCGGCTGAGGCTGCGGTCACAGCACCGTGCATGTGTGGGAGATGTGGCCTCACCCGGGCCCAGGCAGGGAGGTGGTGGCGCAGGAGCGGGCCGGCTGCCAAGGCGGCTGTGCGGGGGGCTGCCTCGGGCCACATGCAGTTGCGAACTGTGGTTGCCTTTGACAGCCCCACCATCTGCTCCCGGCAAGCAAGGAAACGGGGTACGATGGGTGGGGGGGAAGGGGAGCAAGGAGGGGTGGTGCCCGGGGGCTGCGGGCCAGCTGGGCAGCCGTGCACGGGGACAGCAGCCAAGGAAGACACGGCGGGGCCCTGTGGACACGAGCTCCGAAGCCTTGGGAAGAGCTGCGAGGCCGACGCGGGCGCCGGAGCAGCCCTTGCAGGGAGCACCGCGCAGAGCCCATCGGCCGCCCTCCCGGGGGTGACTGCTTCCGCAGGGGGAGCCAGGGTAGTGGCAAAAATGCGCTTGGGGTGAAGAAGAAACCTACCTCTCATCCGGGCCCAACGTCACTCACAAACGCAGACACGTCCTTGGCTGCTAGCGGCACTGCTCAGCCCCAAGGTGGACGTGCCCCAGGAGGTGGGGAAGGTGTGTATGCAGGGGGTGGGGGGTCTGCAGAGGCTCCCCGCGGAATCTGGGGTGCCGCCAAGCGGATTCCTGGTGCCCTGCTGAGGCTCAGGTTGTTCTGCAGGTGGAGGCCGTGGTGGAGAAACGGCATCCTGCAGACATCGCCCGGAAGGCAGGCGGTGGGAGCAGGTTCCACCCAGGAGCCCAGCTCACAGCCCAGCGCCAAACAGGCGTCATCTCCAGCACAGCTCTGACACTGGACCTGGTTCCCCGGGAGCACGCAGGGCAGCTGAGAGGGCCTCACCTTCCAGGAGAAGCCCTGGGGACAAGGGTCAGCCGCTGAGTTCCAGGGGCTCCTCTGCTTTATCAACCGGCTTCCCGCTTGGAACAGAAGTTATGTCCCATCCTCCTAACAACTGGTGGCTGGGGTGCCCGGTGGCTCAGTCAGTAGCACATGCAATTCCTGATCTTGGGGTTGTGAGTTCAAGCCCCACATTGGGTGTAGAGATTACTTTAAAAAATAAGAAATCTAAAAAAAAGAAAGAAAGAAAGAAAGAAAGAAAGAAAGAAAGAAAGAAAGAAAGAAAGAAAGAAAGAAAAAGAAAGAAAGAAAGAAGAAAGAAAGAAATATCTAATAGCTGGTTACTATAATATTACATATTTGTACCCATTATTTCAGTTATGCAAATGCCAAAAAGGACAAGTATAGAGCACAAGTCATTAAGCTAGAAGCTTTAGAGTGTCAGAGCCAGTGTTCCATTTCTAGCAATGTGGAGGCCTGAATGTACTGAAAAATCCTCCTGTTCCATGATACCTAAAAACACCAAAAAATATATATATTCTGACAAAATACATATGACATGAACTTTACCATTTTAACCATTTTTAGGCATATAGTTCAGTGGCATTAAGTACATCTGTACTGTTGTGCAGGCATCACCACCATCCGTTTCCAGAACTCTACATTTTTCCAACTTGAACCTCTGTCTTAAGCACTCTCGTTTCCTCTCTGTCTCCTGTCCCCCCATAACCTCTATTCTACTCCTATCTCTACAAATCTGACCATTCCGCCATTTCATATAAGAGGAATCATGCAGGACAGCCCCAGTGGCACAGCGGTTTGGCGCTGCCTGCAGCCCGGGGTGTGATCCTGGAGACCTGGGATCGAGTCCCACATCGGGCTCCCTGCATGGTGCCTGCTTCTCCCTCTGCCTGTGTCTCTGCCTCTCTCTCTCTAGCTGTGTCCCTATGAATAAATAAATAAAATCTTAAAAAAAATAAAATAAAATCTATAAAAAAAAAGAGGAATCATGCAATATTTGTCCTTTTGTGTCTGGCTTATTTCACTCAGCATAATGTTCTCAAGGTCCATTGATGTTGTACCAAATGTCAGAATTTCATTCCTTCTTAAGGCTGACGAATGTTCCATCATATGTCTGTACCACACTCATTCATCCATCAATGGACATTTGCATCATTTCCACCTTTTTGCTTTTGTGAATGATGCTGTTACAAACATCAGAGTACAAGTATCTGTCTCAAGTCTGCTTTTTCTTGACTTAGGGATTTTTTTTTCTAGAGATTTGTTCTTTTTTTTCTGAAAGTGAAAATTATCAGTAGGTTTTTCATAATCGTTTATCTTTATACTCTCCGGTGCATTTATGGTTATGTCCCCTTCTAAAATCTTCATAGTATTTATTTGTGTCTTCTTTTTCTAGATTGTCTTGTCCGAGACTTACCAACTGATACTCTTTCAAATAGCTAATCATGAGCACCTGAGTGGCTCAGTGGTTGAGAGTCTGCCGTTGGTTCAGGGCATGATTCCAGGGTCCTGGGATCGAGTCCTGCATTGGGCTCCCAGCAAGGAGCCTGCTTTTCCCTCTGCCTATGGCTCTACCTCTCTCTGTGTGTCTCTCATGAATAAAACAAACAAACAAATCATATTAGAATTGGATTCAAGATTAGAGAAAATCTCCAGATAACAGTGGCTTAATATATTCTCACTGAGATATGTCCAGAAGGCTCAGTGAAGGGCTGGTCTAGCAATCCATGGAGTCGGAGAACCAGGCTCCTTAGATCCTGTTGCTCTTTTTGTTGTCCAACAAAGGAAAAGTCACTGTCCAATATCTGAAGGTCACCCTTCTGTGTAGGGTAGTTTCTGGAGCTCCCGACAGGAAGGAGGAAGAGGGAATAGAAGGGCATGCACACAGCACTTCTGCTCCCATTTCCCTGGCCAGGATAGTCATATGGCCAACCCACTTGCAAAAGAGCTGAGGAAAAGTTGTTTTGTTGATTCTCCTCTCTAAACCTTCATGCTATTGCTGCCACACATTTTTTTTAAAAAGATTTTATTTATTTATTCATGAAAGACAGACAGAGAGAGACAGAGACAGAGGCAGAGGGAGAAGCAGGATCCATGCAGGGAGCCCGCGTGGGACTCAACCCTGGGTCTCCAGGATCATGCGCTGGGCTGAAGGAGGTGCTAAACCGCTGAGCCACCCGGGCTGTCCATATTGCTGCCACACATTGTATGTCTACATATGTTATAAACTCCACAATACAATATTTTTTTTGCTATAGTCAATTATCTTTTAAAGAAAAATTTTTAATGAGAAAAATCTCCATTTCCTATTCCAGTGGTCTTCCTTTCTCTACGTACATCTAAGTTTCCACCTGGTATCATTTCCTTTTGCCCAAAGAACATTCCATATATTTCTGATAGTGCATATCTATAGGGAACAAATAAATATCTATATCTATAGGGAACAAATTCTCCCAGCTTCTAAGTATTTGAAAATGTTTTTTAAAAAATAATTTCACTGGGCACCTGGGTGGCTCAATGGTTGAGCATCTGCCCGTAGTTCAGGTCATGTCGTGATCCCAGGGTGCTGGTATCAAGTCCCACATCAGTGTCCCCACAGGGAGCCTGCTTCTCCCTCTGTCTGTGTCTCTGCCTCTCTCTCTGTCTCTCAGGAATAAATAAATAAAATCTTTCAAAAATAATAATAATTTCACTAGATACGGAATTGCAGATTGATCATTTTTTCTTTCAGTGCTTTAAAGATGTTCTGATGTCTTCTGGCTTACATTGTTTATGATAAAAAATCTGGTAATTCTAACCTTTGTTCTTTATTTAATGTATCTTTTTTTGAAATTTAAGGATTTTTTTCATTATCACTGGTTTTCGGCAATTTGGTTATAATGTGTCTTGGTTTGGTTTTATGTTATTCTGCTTGGGATTCTTTGGGTGTCTTAGATCTGTTTATAACTATCTATACAGGGCAGTCCCGGTGGCGCAGCGGTTTAGCGCCGCCTGCAGCCCGGGGCGTGATCTGGAGACCCTGGATCGAGTCTCGCGTCAGGCTCTCTGCGTGGAGCCTGCTTCTCCCTCTGCCTGTGTCTCTGCCTCTCTCTCTCTCTCTCTCTCTCTCTCTCTCTCTCTGCATCTCTACGAATAAATAAATAAAATCTTAAAAAAAATAACTATCTATACAGCTTTCATCAAATGTGGAAAAAACTTTGGCCATTATTTCTTCAGATCTATTTCTTTCCTGACCTTCTTTCTGGAACTTCCATTATACACAGTCACACATATACTTGCTGCTCAACATTGTCCCACAGGTCAGAGAGGATCTGGTGTCGTTTTCTTCTTTTTTTTTAATCTGTGATTTAGTGTGGGTAGTATCTATTACTAAGTTTTCAAGTTCACTGATCTTTCTTCTGCAGAGTCCAATCTACTATTAATTCCACCTGGTGAAATTTTCATTTCACATATTGAAATTTTCAATGACACAAGGACCATTTGGGTTTTTAAAAATATTTTACACTTTCTTTTAAGCCTTTGAGCATATTTACAATAAGTATTTTAAAATCCTTGTCTGAACCATAAGAGACTGTTAATCATAGGAAACAAACTGAGGGTTGCTGGAGGGGAGGGGCATAGAGGGATGGGGTAACTGGGTGATAGGCATAAAGGAAGGCACAGGATGTAATGAACACTGGGTGTTATATAAGACTGATGAATCACTGAACTCTACCTCTGAAACTAATAATACTCTATATGTTAATTAATTGAATTTAAATTTAAGTAAGTAGGGGATCCCTGGGTGGCTCAGCGGTTTGGCGCCTGTCTTTGGCTCAGGGCGTGATCCTAGAGTCCCAGGATCGAGTCCTGCATCGGGCTCCCTGCATGGAGCCTGATTCTCCCTCTGCCTGCGTCTCTGCCTTTCTGTGTGTCTTTCATGAATAAATAAAATCTTTTAAAAAGATAAAATAAATTTAAGTAAGTAAATAAAACATTAAAATAAATAAATATAAATAAAGTCCTTGTCGGGATCCCTGGGTGGCGCAGCGGTTTAGTGCCTGCCTTTGGCCCAGGGCGCGATCCTGGAGACCCGGAATCGAATCCCACATCAGGCTCCCGGTGCATGGAGCCTGCTTCTCCCTCTGCCTATGTCTCTGCCTCTCTCTCTCTCTCTCTCTCTCTCTCTCTCTCTATCATAAATAAATTTTAAAAAATTTTAAAAAATAAAAAATAAAAAAATAAAGTCCTTGTCTGTTAATATCATCTCTGTCATTTCTGACTCTGTTTCTATTGACTGATTTTGCTCCAGATTATGGATCACATTTGACTGCCTATCCTCTGTCAAGTAATTTTTTATTGGATGCTGGATGTTGTGAATTGTACATTGTTGAGTGCTGGAGTGTTTTGCTCTTTTTTCAAGAGTATCAGACTTTATTCTAAGAGGAAGTTAGGTTATTTGCAGATTAGATTAATTCTCCCAAAGTATGTTTTTAAGCTTTGTTTTGGCAGATCTTTCATAGCCTTTCCTGTAGAAATAGTTCAGCTCAGCTAATGAGGCTGATCCTTCTGGGGTCTCAGTGAATGCCCATGTGTCCAGTGGCAATTCTCCACTCTAGCTGTTTGGAACTCAAGTATCACCCAGGCATTGTTCAGTTTACAGTTCTTCAGTTGTCCTTTGACCAGCTTCATGGAGTTTTGCCCTGTGCATTTGTGACTTAATATTCAGTAACAGTGTCCAGATTTTTAGAACCCTTTCTCTAGATAGGATCCTCCTCTCTGGTACTCTGTTCTGCAAATTCCAACTGCTTCAGCCTCTCTAAATGCCTGTATCTGTCTCCTCAACTCAGCAAGATTGCCATGCTCTGCTTGTATTCCCCCTTTTAGGCCACTTGGGTATTCCAGAAATGCAAGGCTGGTTTAATATTAGAAAATATATTAATGCAGTTAACCACATTAACATATTGAAGGAGGCATGATGACCTCAGCAGACAGAAGGGAAAAAAAACACAATGAAATTCAATGTGTCCATTTTTTTTAAGATTGTATTTATTTATTCATGAGAGACACAGAGAGAGAGAGAAAGGCAGAGGCAGAGGGAGAAGCAGGCTCCATGCAGGGACCCCGATGTGGGACTGGATCCCGGGTCTCTAGGATCAGGCCCTGGGCTGAAGGCAGTGCTAAACCACTAAGCCACCCGGGATTCCCAATGTGTCCATTTTTTAAACTTTCAGCAAACTAGGAATAGAAACTTCCTTAGCCTAATAAAAAAGAACCTACCCCCCTCCCCCAAAAAACCTATAGCAAACCTAATACATAGTTTTAAATACATAGCTGCAGTTTTAAATAGGGTCATCAGGTCTCACTGAGAAGGACACATTTGGGCAGAAATTTGAAGGGTGTGAAAGGAGATCCCACGTGGCTATCTGGGGAACAACATTACAGGCAGAAGGTGTGCTCCAGGAACAGGAAGGAGGCCCGTGTGGCCTAAGCACAGAAAGCCAGGGAGAGTGGCAGATCAATTTAGAGAAGCCATGGGGGTGACAAACTAGGGGAAAGACTTTACTCTGAACAGGATGAAGATCTGGAGAACTCAGAGAAGAATTGAGGAGTTATGTGATTCGTCCTAAATCTGTCTAAAGGCTCCCTCTGCCTACCGTGTTGAACAGCAAGCAGAAGAAGGCAGGGCAGAGGCAGCAAAGCCAGCGAGGAGGCCGCTTCGGGAGCCCCAATGTAATGGCAGCTGGGTCTAGCACAGTATCGGTGGAGACGGTCAACAGTGGTGAGATGACACATTTGTTCTCAAACCAGGGCCAGTGGGTTTGCTCACAGATCTGATGAAAAATGTGAAAGCAATAGGAGTCAAGGTGACTCCAAGGTCATCAGCCTGACAGCTGGAAGGACAGGAGGATAAAGAGGAGGCACAAAATGGGGATTCCATCCTGGCTGCTTCTGCTGTGTTCATAAGAGAGAGTTGCTAGGAACACTTAAAAGCCGTCCATCCGGGATCCCTGGGTGGCGCAGCGGTTTGGCGCCTGCCTTTGGCCCAGGGCGTGATCCTGGGGACCCGGGATTGAATCCCACGTCGGGCTCCCGGTGCATGGAGCCTGCTTCTCCCTCTGCCTGTGTCTCTGCCCCTCTCTCTCTCTCTCTGTGACTATCATAAATAAATAAAAATTAAAAAAAAAAAAGTTTAAAAAAATACTTTCTAAAAAAAAAAAAAAAAAGCCGTCCATTCATGGGGCAGCTGGGTGCCTCAGTCAGTAAAGCATCTGCCTTTGGCTCTGGTCATGATCCTGGGATCCTGGGGTCCTGAGTTCGAGCCCCACATCCGGCTCCCTGCTCAGCAGGGAGCCTGCGTCTCCCTCTGCCTGCCACTCTCCCTGCTTGTGCTCTCATGTTCTCTCTCAAATGAAGAAAAAAAAACATAAATTTTTTTTTTAAGATTTTATTTATTTATTCATGAGAGACGCAGAGAGAGAGAGGCAGAGACACAGGCAGAGGGAGAAGCAGGCTCCACATAGGGAGCCCCATGTGGGACTCAATCCCAGGCCTCCAGGACTATGCCCTGGGCTGAAGGCAGGCGGTAAACCTCCGAGCCACCTAGGGATCCCCCATAAAAATCTTTAAAAAAAAAAAGCAAAAACGCCTCCATTCTCATCCAGCAGTGGTCCACCAGCCACAGCCTGTTGTGTCCGTGTAACTAGCTCCAGGGCAGCCCCTTGATTTGCAATTATCCAAAGCTGAATGGGGGGATCCCTGGGTGGCGCAGCAGTTTGGCGCCTGCCTTAGGCCCAGGGCGTGATCCTAGAGACCCAGGATCGAATCCCACGTCGGGCATGGAGCCTGCTTCTTCCTCTGCCTGTGTCTCTGCCTCTCTCTCTCTCTCTGTGTGACTATCATAAGTAAGTAAGTAAGTAAGTAAATAAATAAATAAATAAATAAATAAAGCTGACTGGGACCCAGCAGGCAGCCTGCTTGCTTGTGTCAGCTGCTACTGCTGTTCACATTTCAGACCACTAGCAAGAGTGGGGAAGAAATGATTACCACGTGAGGCTTCCTCCATGACAGTGGGTTTAAGTTTGGGCTTTTGTCCTCTGATTTGCAACACTAATTTGACAATGGCTCATTTTTTTCATTTGTTTTTATTGAAGTTCAATTTGCCAAGATAAAGGATAAACCCAGTGTTCATCTCATCAAGTGCCCTCCTCAGTGCCTGTCACCCAGTTACTCCATCCCCCCCCACCTCCCCTTCCGCAACCCTTTGTTTATCAGTTAGGAGTCTCTCATGGATTGTCTCCCTCTCTAATTTTTCCCACTCAGTTCCCCTCCTTTCCCTTATAATCTCTTTCACTATTTCTTATATTCCACATATGAGTGAAACTATATGATGACTGTCCTCCGATTGACTTACTTCACTCAGCATAATACCCTCCAGTTCCATCCACATCGAAGCAAATGATGGGTATTTATATATAGACCACATCTTCTTTATCCATCATCTGTTGAAGGACATTGTGGCTCCTTCCACTGTTTGGCTATTGTGGACATTGCTGCTATGAACATTGGGGTGCAGGTGACCTGGTGTTTCACTACATCTGTAAGTGAAAATACCCAGTAATGCAATTGCTTTGGGGTAAATACCCAATAATGCAATTGCTGGGTCGTAGGGTAGTTCTATTTTTTAACTTCTTGAGGAAGCGCCACAGTTTTCCAGAGTGGCTGTACCAGTTCACATTCCCACCAACAGTTACACTGTTGGGTTCCCTTTCTCCCCATCCTCTCCAACACTTGTTGTTTCCCGTCTTGTTAATTTTCACCATTCTCACTGGTGTGAGGTGGTATCTTAATGTGGTTTTGATTGGTATTTCCCTGATGCCAAGTGATGTGGAACATTTTCTCATGTGCTTGTTGGGAAAATGGCTTATTTTAGAGATCACGTGGAGTCATGGAAGAACCACTGGATACTTTAAAATTGTTTAACTGATTGTGATGTTAAAAGTCCAGTGATCAATTCATTAAGTTGGCCTGACTCCCAGAGTTATTCAATCAATATTTTATTGAGTACCTATGATGTGCCTCCAAACTGAGAACCAAGTTTAAGGCCTCATCATAACACCAGTCTGCTCACTGTGTGATTATCAACATTTTCTTACTTTTTAAAAAAATATTTATTTATTTATTCATGAGAGACACACAGAGAGGGGCAGAAACATAGACAGAGGGAGAAGCAAGTTTCCTGTGGGGAGCCTGATGTGGGACTCAATCCCAGGACCCCAGCCAGGATCTGCCCTGAGCCAAAGGCAGATGCTCAACCACTGAGCCACCCAGGCATCCCACCAACATTTTCTTACTTAACACAACATCAAAATATCATACTTTTATTTTAAAATGGGCATCTTTTATCCAAATGCTGCAACTCATTGTGTTCATTTGCTCACTGTGGTTGGAGCCTTCATGTCTGCTCATCTATAAATCATTTACAGATTTTTCTCAAAGATTCATGACCCAGGCACTGAGGTCAAAACTCAGAGCCACACTTGTCATGCTGGGGTTTTTATTTAATTAATTAATTTAATTCTATCGAGGCCAATAGAAAATTCACTCAGACTTGGTTTTCTTCTTTTCTTTTACCATGTAATCAGACTGGGTTGTCAAGAAACATCCATCCGCTGTATTACCTGTGTTCAGGAAGGGGAAGATAATGCTTAATATAGAATCTGACTTTTTAGTCTAGGAAACTCCCCTTCTGGTGGCAGGTACCCATTTGCAAGTGAAATTAGAAAACACATGCACAAAAAGAGTAGAACTAATTGGTAGAGAAAGGCAAAGCAGACCCCTCTATATGCATGGTCTATTTTTTTTTTAATTTTATTTATTTAAGAGAGAGAGAGAAGGAGCAGGGGCAGAGGGAGAAGCAGACTCCACGCTGAGCAAGGAGATGTGGCATTTGATCCCAGGACCCCAGGACCCTAGGATCATGACCTGAGCTGAAGGCAGATACTTAATCAATTGAGCCACCCAGGAGCCCCTGCATGGTCTTTTCTAAAAGTGTTGGCACATCACCTTATAGTCCCAGACAAACCATCCCGTCCCTGCAAAGGGAACAGCAGAGCCAGGAAACACATGAAGAGATGCTCAACATCACTCATCGTCAGGGAAACAGAAATCAAAATGACAGGGAGATGTCACATCACACCAGTCAGAATGGCTCTCATCAAAAAGATAAGAGAGAACAAGTGTTGGCGAGGATGTGGGGAAAAGAGAACCCTTGCGCACTGTTGGTGGGATTGTAAATTGACATAGCCACTATGGAAAATAGTATGAAGTTTCCTCAAAAAATTAAAAAAATAGAACTACCATACAACCCAGTAATTCCCTTCTGGATATTTCCCCAAAGAAGACGAAGCACTAATTTGAAAAGATTTAGGTACCCCCATGTTTATTGCAGCATTATTTATGGTACTCAAGATATGGAAACAACCGAAGTGTCCATCGATAGATGAACAGATGAGAAGATCCGATGCACATACACACATACACATATACACACAAACACTCAGCCAGCAACAAAATGAGATCTTGCCATTCACAACAATCTGGATGGACCTAGAGGTATTCTATTAAGTGAAACAAGTCAGAAAACAACAAATATCATTTGATTTTGCTTATGTATAGAATCCAAAACAACAACAACAAAGCAGATGAACCAACAAAACGGAAGTGGACTCCCAAGTACATGGAGCTAGTGGCTGCCAGAGGGGACGGGGGCGGGGGGGCAGGGTGAGATAGCAAAGGACATGAGAGGCACAAACTTCCAGGTAGAAAATGAATACATCACAGGGATGAAAACTATAGGAAAATAAAGGAGGGGGGGAATCAGCAGAAAAACCCCCAAACCTGAAGCAGATGAAATCCGTTTGCACCTTTTCTGTGTGTCTGTCTCCCTCAGTGAATCTAGCGCTCCTCAGCAGCACACAGCCAGTGGGGTCGGGGAGACAGAACACCACACCGGAGATTAAACCCAGTTGCATAAAAGTTGCCAGCTGGGTGCCTTGGGCAGGTCATCATTACTTCTCTGGTTCTCATATTCCCCTTCTGTCCCTATTCTATTCTATTCTATTCTATTCTAATACTTGCCTTGTCCATCTCCACAAGGTTCATGAGACCCAAATAAAAAAACAAAGGGAGGGGGGCAGCCCGGGTGGCCCAGCAGTTTAGCGCCACCTTCAGCCCAGGGCCTGATCCTGGAGACCCAGGGTAGAGTCCCACGTCGGGCTCCCTGCATGGAGCCTGCTTCTCCCTCTGCCTGTGTCTCTGCCTCTCTCTCTCTCTCTGTCTCTCATGAATAAATAAACAAAATCTTAAAAAAAAAAAATGGGGAACTGCTTTGTGTGCAATGACGAAATGCAGGCTGGAAAAACGTAGTGTGTTATCACTGTTAGTCTTAATCCTGCCACTGACAGTGGGAAAGTTACTAAGGTCTCTAAGCTTCCATATCTGTAAAGCAGGGAAAATAAGACCTACCTCAGATGATTACAATAGGGATTAAATAAGATAGTTAACATAAAGCAGACTCTTGGCTTTCCCAAGCCCAGTAGAAGGCTTCTCCTCCTAAATAAGATAAGGACTTGCTAGGGGAAAGCTCTGCACCCTTTCACCCTCCCCTCCCCTCCTTCTTCCTGCCTAGAACATAAGTGTGAGGCCTGGAGGTACAGCAGCTGTCTTGCAACCATGAGACAAGAGGCTTGAGAATGAAGGTCTCTGCTAAGGACAGAAGAACAGAAAAGTAGAAAGAAACTAAGTTCCTGATGATCATTGATACTAGCCTCAGAACATCTCCCCTGGACTTTTTGCTACATAGGAAAAAAAAATAGTTTTTTTTTTATCGGCCTCAACCTATAAAGTAGGTTTATATCCATGTGCATTCCAAATAGATATACTGTCTTAATTTTTTTAATGTTTTTTATTTATTTCAGAGAGAGAGAGAGAGAGAGAGCACTCAAGCAGGGCCTAGGGGCAGGGAGAGGTGAAGGGGAAGAGATTGGGGAGCAGACTCCTCACTGAGTATGGAGCCTGATGCGGGGCTGGGTCCTACGACCCTGAATTCATGACCTGAGCCAAAATCAAGAGTCTGACACTTAACCGATGGAGCCACCCAGGTGCTCCTAAACTGTCTTAATTTACATTAAGTTTGGTCCCTACAGAGCACAACTATGGGAGAGGGCCTTGGCATATGGCTTTTACTGTGTTGAACGAGACAGCTGAAGCAAATAAAGTTTGCAATTAAAGTTTGAGGATTGGATGAAAAATGTTAATCACAAAAACTCTGAGAAAGTTGAGAATCCTCATACATTCACAAGTGATACAAATTGCAGTGTTCTTGTTAAAGAACAGTTAAAAAGTTCCTCTGGCAAATACTTTTTTTTTCAAAGATTTTATTTATTTATTCATAAGAGACACACAGAGAGAGAAGCAGAGACACAGGCAAAGGGAGAAGCAGGCTCCATGCAGGGTGTCCAATGCAGGACTTGATCCCGGGACTCCAGGATCATGCTCTGGGCCGAAGGCAGGCACTAAACCGCTGAGCATTATTTGGTGTCCCTGGTAAATACTTTTCTTAATAGTAAATAAATATAACATAAGAAGTGCAAGACTAGCCCCATAAAAATTGTAAAACATTATACACAAGGAAGTAGACTAGTGGCTCCCAGGCTGGGGCTTGAGGCGGGTGGGGAGTTAATGCTAAGGGGTGGGCACTTCTGGGGGCAATGAAAATGTTCTGGGAAGATGGTGGTGATGGCCATACAACCTTGTGAATATAACAACCATCACTGAACTGTACTTTAAAAAAAAAGTGAGTTTTGTGGAATGTGAATGATATCTTGTAACAAAGAGTAAAAGAAGAGGAAAAACACAGGGGCCCCTGGGTGGCTCAGGGGTTGAATGTCTGCCTTTGGCTCAGATCGTGATCCCAGGGGTCCTGGGATTGAGTCCCGCATTGGGCTCCCCACAGGAGGCCTGCTTCTCCCTCTGCCTATGTCTCTGACTCTCTCTCTGTGTCTCTCCTGAATAAATAAATAAAATCCTAAAAAAAAAAAAAAAGAGGAAAAACATAAAATAAACAAGAGTAAAGGAGACTGACTACTCAGAGCCCCTTCAGACTTTCATCTGAGTTCAATCAATTGACCTTTAGCCCAAAGACACATCCATGGAAGTTTCCATCAGGGATAAACTGAAATTTTTGCTCATATTGCCTCCTCTCTGGCAACGTTCCAAGCATCTTCCATCTTCCCCCCAGTGGTTATGGTTACATAGCTCATAAAGCAATGAAAACAAAAAGAAGAAGAAAAACCCCGCCATTTGCGCCCACCTAGCTTGCAGTAACCAACACGGAGAAAACAGTCCAGGTCCTTTCACTGATTTGCAGTGTTGGTCCTCTCCGACTCAGTATCCATGATTTCCAGGATGGCAAATACTAACATTGTGGTCTCACCAGAGTATCGTGGTCTGTTACTTCTACTTATAATTGAAAGAAGTACAAAATATCCATTAGGAACTGATTTAAAAAGAGATGTCATTTTTCCCATCCAAAAACCCCCCTAAAGATGAATACATAGAGGGCACCTGGGTGGCTCAGTCAGTTAAGTGTCCAATTCTGGATCTCAGTTTAGGTCTTGATCTCAGTGTCCTGAGTTGAACCCTGTGTTGGGCACTGTGCTGGGTATGGAACCTATTTAAAAAAAAAAAGAAAAAAAAGATGGATGGATACAGACCCTTTGGGCAGTTCCTGGCATACAGTAAGTGCTCAATAAACGTCAGCTACTATGGCTATTGGCAGATGCCAGTAGGCATGTTGAGGGTTCAGAAGCCTCCCGCTACTGTTCCTGGTTGACCTCTCTAGCTTCTCCCAAGGTCCCGGTCCCAGCTGAGCCCCCATCCAGCCTCCACGGTTGGGACACGGTGAGGCAGGGTTCTGTGAACTGGCTCAAGACGAGTGATCAGTGGCTCGTCGGCCTCAGCGTGTCCCCTCCTGCCCTTCCCTCTGCTCTCTGTTCTCAGACACATCATTTCTTGGGGCTCCATCACACCTATGCCGCCCATCCCGGCGCCACGTGGGTGTGCCAATGCATCACCTTCCATCCATGCAAACGATCCTGTTGCCTCCCGAACTGTTTCTCCGGGAAGAGGGATGGGCGCCCACGGAGACAGTGTGGTCTCCGTGGCGCTAAAGCGGCCCACCCCCGGGACTGGTCTGACCTGCACCCCAACACCCCTGCCAAGGACGAGCCAGCCTTGGGCTCCCGCAGCCTCAGCACCCGCCCTGGAGACACCCTCACCCTCCACCCCCACCCAGCTATCCTCCGACACAGAGGCTGGGCGTGGGGGACCCAGGGCACCGGACACACCCAGGATGTCCTCTCCGCTCCCCAGACCCCAAACACCCTGAAAAACAGAGGAGTGAAACCTGTAAATAATCAGAACTTGTTTCCAGGACTTCAGAGTTCTCCCACCGCACCCCACCGATTGTGTGTGTGTGTGTGTGTGTGTGTGTCTGCACGCGTGCGCATGTGAGTGTGCGTGCGTGTGCTGAGTGTGCGCGCGCGTGTGCTGAGTGTGCGTGCGCGCATGCGTGTACGTGTGAGTGCGCACGCGTGTGTGCGCGCGTATGAGTGTGTGCGTGTGTGTGTGAGTGTGGGTGTGTGTATGGACACGGAAGACACCGATCGATGGAGGCAGATACAGATAGAAAAGACACCTACGGATACGGTCTCTGAAACCCTCTGCGCACATTTCCTGCTTTTACTTTGTCAACCTGGGAAGAGGTATTTTATTGATGCGCAAACCGAGACTTAATGGAGATTTTTTAAAAAGATTTTTGTTTATTTATTCATGAGAGACACAGGCAGAGGGAGAAGCAGGCTCCCTGCGGGGTGCCCGCGGTGGGACTCCATCCTGGGTCTCCAGGATCACGCCCTGAACCGAAGGCAGGTGCCAAACCGCCGAGCCCCCGGGGGATCCCCCAGAGATTCTTTTAAACTTAGCTATGCGGAGGGTGGCGGAGGGGGACCGGGTGAGGCTGGCGCCGGGCCTGAGCACCCCGACCCACCCTGATGCGTTCTTGCAGCTCATTTTCGCCAGGCGCCAGGCACCGAGAGCCCCCGCCTTCCTGGCCTCCCCTGCCCCCCTGCGCACCTGCGCCCCCCCCCCCTCCGGGAGACCCTCTTACCCCGCGGCCCGGCTCCCGCTCTGCCTCCCCGGGCCCCTGAAGGCCCAGGGGTTGCCCGATTCCCCGGAGTCCTCCCTGCAGGAGCAAAGCCTTGCCGCTCACGGAGTCGGGGTGGGGGGGCTTTTCACCTTCGCCCTCAGAATGCAGCTCGGGAAGGAGTGAGTGTGGGATCTAATCTGTGAATCCTCGGGCCTGGCTCAGGAGCTCGGCCGGAGCCAGCGCCGAGGGTGAGGGCTGCATAACTGAGCAAATAGGGTGATGTCTTTCTACATCTTGCGAGTCTGATCCACAGTGTCACGTTGGAATTATCACTGATTATGCCACAGTTTTAAAAAGTAGGACGCTGTCTGGATCACATGCACATACTTTTTATCGTGGTAAGGTACACATAGCATAAAATTAACCATCTTAACCGTCCTTAAGTATGAATTCTATGGCATGAATCATATTCACAAGCATATTGTGCAACCGTCACCACCATCCACCTGCAGGACTCTGCCCCCATTAAACACCAACTCCCCATGTCCCGTCCCCGAGCCCCTGGCAGCCACCATCCTACATTCTGCCCCCAAGAATCTGACTGTTCTAGGGACCTCGTGTAAGTGAAATCACTCAATATCTGTCTTTCTGTGTCTGACTTATTTCACTTAGCAGAATGTCTTCAAGGTTCGTCCACATGGTAGCACGTATCAGAATCACACAATTTTTAAATTTTCTTAAAGTTCGTTTGTTTTTTTAGTAATCTCTACACCCAGCATGGGGCTCAAACTCATGATTCCGAATCACATAATTTTTAGTACACATTCACTGGGCCATCAAAAAAAAATGTCGATGACCTCCTGTCGTAAGCAGGGCCAGAACTCAGTGTTCTAACTTAAAAAAAAAAAAAAAAAAAAAAAAAGTTAAATGACAGAGTCTCTGCTCCAGTGTGTCAGACAGTTAATTTCATTTTTAAAGGGTCCAATGTGGGGCACCCAGGTGGCTCAGTGGTTGAGCATCTGCTTTCGGCTCAGGTCATGATCCTGGGGTCCTGGGATCCAGTCCCACATCAGGTGCCCCGCAGGTAGCCTGCTTCTCCCTCTGCCTGTCTCTGCCTCTCTGTGTGTGTCTCTCATGAATAAATAAATAAAAGCTTTTTTAAAACAAAGCTAATTGGTGTTAGAACTGGCAAACTCAGGCTTTTCTTTCACCAGTGACGCCTCTCATCCTATGACAGAGAGTGATGCATTCCTCATCTCCAGCCCCCACACTGCTCCTCCACTGAAGACCCCCACAGACATCTCGGGAAATACCTCAGCGGTGGGACCAGCCAAGAGCACAAGGACAGGTGTTATCCTCCACCCCATTGGAACCATAAAGAGGGTTGGAGGTCCCTCCAAAGAGGTCTATCTAGAAAGGACAAGACTTCTATGAGCCCTTAAATGAGAAAGGAGCAAATTCCTACAGCACAAACAGCTTAAGCACGGGTGGGGCTTCTCACTGAAACGAAGAACGCTCAGGCAGCTTTTCTAATTAATGATGGTTGAGTCATACAAAGAAAGAAAAGTTGGCTCCAAGCTGATTCTGAGAGAAGAGTGCCCTCTGTGAAGTGCCTGAGTAGGCGTCTCCTGCAGCCATATCCCCCACTCTCTCTTCCAACACTGATGCCACACCTTCTGGCACTTTCTTGTGGGTAGAAGCTGCAAAAAGAAGGAAGCCTTACCCAACGGGTTTGGGAGAGCTCGCTCTGGCCAACCAAATGACTGGTGGGGATGTTAGGGTGGGGGAGATATTTCCACATGGTGAAATGGATCGTGGCTGGTCTTGTACACCAGTCTCAGGATAATTTGAGAGGCAGTGGCAAGTTCCAGCCAAAAACACCTCTCCACATCGATGTCACTGCTCCTAAGAGTTCACCTTTAAAAATGTCTGTCTCAGAAAGCTATCGGCCTCATAAAAATCACAAATTCACTGTTATTCCAAATAAAATCCCTACATTGTTTTTCCATGGGACTTGATATAATTCATTCCATATTCATATGGAAGAGCACTGGCTAAAGAATATCTAAGAAAATTTGAAGAAGAACCAAGTGGGGAGATTTTACACTCCTGATTTTGGAAATTAATTCAACACAATAATGATTAAAACAGCATGGTTCTAATAGCAGAAAGGCAGACAGACCACAGACCAATGAACAGAACAGAGAACTCAAAAACCCACTCAAACATAGAAACTTGATAAATATCAGAAGTAGCTATACATAATGGGAGAAATGTGCACTGTTCAATAAATGCTGTTGGAGTTAAACAAAAAAGTCTTTCTTTGAGTTCCTTTCCTCGGGAGAAGTCTTCTTGGAAGGAGACCATTAATCAATTCCTGGTAAAGTGTTAGGCACAGAATCAAATGGATTTTGAGTGTTACATGATCCTGCCCAGTGCAGGAATCTCTGACAGTGTCTGCTTGTATATCCCAGGGATATGAAAATCATAATCAGGCAAGGAAGGCTGTCCCACAGCTGTACAGCTCCTGTAAAGTTCTTTATATTAAGCTAAAATATTTTTCCATAGCTTCTCCCTCCACATATGACACTGGGGATAAATGTCCTCCCTCAAGGCTGTCTAGCAAGTCATCTCCTGAGGACTCCAGTTCTCTCAGTCATGCTTGTGACAGGACATTCAATGCACATCCCCCCTCCAGGTTGCCTCTGATCGACCCATTCCAAATTATCAGTAAGACTTCTGCCTGTGTATGCTCTTTGTGTGTATGCGTGCACGCACACACACATACACAACCTAGTAACAGAGGGAAAGGCAAAAGGCTCCAAACTGAGGTAACACAACAGACCCAAAGGGAGTCTCATATGTGTCAGTTGGGTGTTCCTGGATGCAAAAAGTAGTAGTTCCTACAAGTTAGTTTATGCAAGTGGGCAGGCAATATGTTAAGATATTTGTAAAAATAAATAAATATCAACAGCAACAGAGGAGCCTTAGCCATAGAGCCAGCCCCCAAGGGACCCCTGGAAAAAATAAATACCTGGGGATCCCTGGGTGGCGCAGAGGTTTAGTGCCTGCCTTTGGCTCAGGGTGCGATCCTGGAGACCCGGGATGGAATCCCACGTCGGGCTCCCGGTGCATGGAACCTGCTTCTCCCTCTGCCTGTGTCTCTGCCTCTCTCTCTCTCTCTCTCTCTCTGTGTGTGACTATCATAAATAAATAAACATTTAAAAAAAAAAACATTAAAAAAAATACCTGAACTTTGTGAGAAGATCAGGAATCCCACAAAGTTAGGCCTCCCAGGCAGTAAAACTGGAAGGCTACTGGATATTCAAGGCAGCTATGGAAAGCAGGCCATCTGGTAGACCCCCAGGCAGCAGGCATTCATAGCCCCTGCTCCAATGCTCTGCCATTAAAGTCATTCATTCAGTTCCCCTCTCACATGCTGTCTCTTCCCAACCATCTCTTCTTTTCTCCTCCTTTTCCCAGTGTGTGGTTGATTTTGCCACATTTCCCAGTTCACTAAGGCATGGTTCTCCAAGCTGGGCCCTTGTGGAGGCCACTGGCCACTGCCACTCAGGGAACGGCCTAAGGAGGCTCACCAGGAGCTGAGGGAACTGCAATTTGTCTCGCGAGGAGACAGTGAGCAGGACCAGCCTATGCCTGACCTTCATAGTACAGCCAGTGTTCTAAAGAGAGGCCTAAAAAGGTGTTCATCTCAGTTCATTGAGGGAATAAGAGAACACAGACTTGTTGGCTGTCATGTCCCCAGAGAATCAGTTTGATTCTGAAATCTAGATGGAGGGGACTCAGTAAGAACCACTGTATGACCAGCTGCTTCTGGTTAGTGATCATCTGGGGCTCTGAATAGGGCCTCAACCCCAAATCAGCCCCATTGTCTGTCTACCTACCACCCTTTCATCCCTCTTTGGCTTCCAGTTTCCTCTATTAATATAAAAATGCCACTTAGGAATAAATTTAACCAAAGACACACAAGACTTCTATGCTAAAGTCTACCAAACATTATCAAGAGAAATAAAAGAAGACCTAATTAAATGAAAAGATGTACCATGTTCATGGATTATAGGACTCAGTATTGTTAAGATGTCAGTTCCCTCTGGATTGATCTATAGATTCAAAGTAATCCCAATCAAAATTCCAGAAGGCTTTCTTTTTAGAAATTGCAAGCAGTCAATTAAATAGAAATTTAAGTAGTCAATTTAAGTAGAAATGAAAAGGCCTAGAACAGTCAAAATAATCTTAATAAAGAACAAAGTTGAAGGGCTTACAGTAGCTGATTCAGGATTTACTATAAACAATAATAATCAAGACAGTTTGGCATTTGCACTAGGGTACACAAATAGATCAATGGAACAGCAAACCAAAAATAGACCTACATATATGATCAATTGATTTTCAACAAAGGAACCAAGATAATGCAATGTGGAAAGACAAATATTTTCAACGTTTTTGGATAGATGTAGAAATAACTGCCTATTGAAAAGGAAAAAAAAGTGAACCATAACTCCATACATCATGCCAAAAACATAAGCTGAAATGGATCCTAGACCTAAATGAAATATGGCATCTTAAAAAAAAAAGGAAAAATATCTCCATGACCTTGAAGTAGGCAAAACACAAAAAGAACTAACCATAAAAAAAAAATTTACAACTAGGGGCATCTGGATGGCTCCATCATTTAAGTATCTGCCTTCAGCTTGGGTCATAGTCTCATGATCTTGGGATCCAGCCCGAAGTCGAACTCCCTGCTCAGTGGGAAATCTGCTTCTCCCTTTCCCTCTGCCCCTCCCAGCCCACTCATGTTCTCTCTCTCAAATAATCTTTTATTTTTTTATTTTTATTTTTTATTTATGATAGTCACACAGAGAGAGAGAGAGAGGCAGAGACACAGGCAGAGGGAGAAGCAGGTTCCATGCACCGGGAGCCCGACGTGGGATTCGATCCCGGGTCTCCAGGATCGTGCCCTGGGCCAAAGGCAGGCGCCAAACCGCTGCGCCACCCAGGGATCCCTCAAATAATCTTTTAAAAAGAAAAATTACAGCTGAAATTCATAAAAATTTAAGATTCTCAACACACCAACCCGAATGGCTAAATTAAACAGACTGACAACACCAAATGTTAGTGAGGATATAGAACAGCCAAAAATCTCATATATTGTTGATGGGAGTGTAAAATGGTAAAACCACTCTGGAAAAGATGTCTATCAGTTTCTTACAAAACTAAAAATAAAACCATAGACAGAGCAATTCCATTTCTAGGTATTTAAGAGAAAGGTAAACATATGTCCATGGGAAGACTTTTACGAGAATACCCATACTGGTTTTATCCATCATAGCCATAATTTGGAAACAGCCCAGGTGTCCATCTGTAAGAAACTGTGGTAAAGTCATTCTACTCAGGGGAAAAAAAAAGGACACAAACTACTGTCATAACAGCATGAGCAAATCTCAAAAACATTATGCCTGGCAAAAGAAGGCTTAAGCAAATGAGTACCTAATATATGATTCAAATTATAGGAAGTTCCTGAACAGACACAATTCATCTATGCTGGAAAAAGATGCCACTGTGGCTGCCTCTGGGGGAGAGTGGGACTGGCTGGCAAGAGGCATAAAGGTTTTTCTGGGGTGATGGGAATGTTCCATATCTTTTTTTTTTAATGACAGCTTTATTGAAATATATTGAAATATATTTCATATGCCATAAAGTTCACCTTTGTAATCAGTACAGTACAGTGGGTTTTAGTATATTCATAGAATTATACAACTATTGCCACTGTCTAGTTCCAGAAGAAACCAGATACCCACCAGCTCTGCCCCAAACCCCAGCCCAGCCCTAGAGAGGCCACTTCACAGCATTCTGCCAACCACCCATCTGCTTTCTGCCTCTATAAATTGGCCGATTCTGGATGTTGCACATAAATGGATTTGTATACTCCGAAGCCTTTTGTGTCTGGCTTCTTTCACTCGGCATCATGTTTTCAAAGTTTATCCAGGGGCCCCTGGGTGGCTCAGTTGGTTAAGTGTCCAACTCTTGATTTTGGCTCAGGTCATGACCTCAGGGTCGTGAGATGGAGCCCCACATCAAGCCCCTCTCAGGTTCCAGACTCAGTGGGGAGTCTGCTTCTCTCCCTCTGGCCCCCCCATGTGCACTCGGGCTCGCTCTCTCTACATAAATCTTTAAAAAAATAGTTCATCTGTGTTGTAGCAGGGGTCCATGCTCCTTTCCTACTGCTGACTAATATGCTGTTGTATGGATAGACCACACTCTGTTTATCCATTCATTTATCTTTTTAGTTGATGGACATTTGGGAAGGTGCTTAACTGGAAAAGGTACAAGGGAATGAGCTCTCCGGGGTAATTAACATAGCAGTTACATGAGTGTATGGACCGGTCAAAACTTATTGAACTGTGTACTTAATTGTGCACTTTATTTTAGTGAATAAACTATAATTAAGGGGCACCTGGATGGTACAGTCAGTTAAGCATCTGACTCTTGGTTTTGGCTCAGCTCATGATCTCAGGGTTGTGAGATCCAGCCTCGTGTGGGGTTCCATGCTCAGCAGATGGCTTGGGACTATCTCTCCTTCTGCCTCTGTCCCTGCCCCCTGAGCCCACTCGCTCTCTCTCGTAAATAAATAAATAATTTTTTTTAATTTAATTTTTAAAAAGAGCCCCCAGAAAGAAAAGAATAAAGAGACAATACAGGAAGAAAGGAAGGAAGAAGGATGGAGGGAGGGAGGAAATGCAAGAGGGAGGGAGGGAGGGAGGGAGGGAGGGAGGGAGGGAGGGAGGGAGGGAGGGAGGGAGGGATGGGAAATCACCCAAAGCCCACAGCACCGGTTTCCCTGGGGAAATACAGGGAATTGTTCCCTGTAACAATTGCTCTCAGCAGGGATCGGGCTATGCCAGGATCACCCATGACCCTGTGGTAATCAGAGTGTACACCTTGTACACCTTGCAGGGCACATTCTGTCCTGCAGAGAAAACCTGCCTTGTGTAGCCAGCGTGCTGGAGGAGGCACTCAGCCAAGCTGCAGTGCATCTGCTTTGGGCTGGCCCATCCCCACACAGGCCCCTGAGTCTGAACCCACTCTTTTTTGAAGCCATCTGAGTCTGCTGCTTACGAAGCAACTCTGTAATACCAATTTGTCTTTATAGGGAGATGTTTATGCTGCAAGAGGGAGATGGAGCTGCTTAGCCGGGCAGTTCTAGCTCTTGATGTCAATCAACAAATTGATGTCAGGTTTGCCATTTAAATAAATATATATATGAAAGGGAGCCCGTGTCAAGAGGGAGGAAGGAAGAGACAGGGAAGGAGGCCTGAAGACTTGGCCATCACTTGCATCAGGACACCCTGGACAATGAACACTGTCTTCTTGTCAAAAGACATTTAGTATCCTGCAGGTTAAAAATGGTCACACAGTGACATTTTCATTTGGCTCAACCTTCTGATTTTCTGGTGGTTCCAAGACTGTGCAGGGCTGGAGACCTCTGTTCTTTTTTTTTTTTTTTTTTTTTTTTTTTTTTTTATTTATGATAGTCACAGAGAGAGAGAGAGAGAGAGGCAGAGACATAGGCAGAGGGAGAAGCAGGCTCCATGCACCGGGAGCCTGATGTGGGATTCGATCCTGGGTCTCCAGGATCGAGCCCTGGGCCAAAGGCAGGCACCAAACCACTGCGCCACGCAGGGATCCCTGGAGACCTCTGTTCTAATTGTGTTTGGGGATGGGGGAGAAGCAGGGTAGAAAAAAATAACTCAGAATATGGGACAGTAGATGCCAAGTACTGTACCAGTGCAAGCCACAGACCATGCACAGCGTAAAAGCTAAATGGCAGAGAAGCTGCTTCACACCATTCTGACAACACGTGCCATGTGCCAGGGCTCCGAGTGCCAGGATTAATCAGGTGTGGCCCCATGCCCAAGATGCTCCCCCATGCTCCAGGGGTGCAGACTAACCTACAAAGAATTGAAAGCATTGTGGTAGTCATTAAGTGGAGGGGTGTCTGAGTTCTGCCGACCCAGGGCTTCTGCCTGAGAGTGGGGGGAGCAGAGTGAAAGAGGGGAGATAGGCAAGGTCAAACTGGGAACATTCCAGGGAGAAGAAAGAAAGGTTCTTAGAGTATCGGCCTGGAAGTGGAAAGATGCACAGACCAGAGAAGTGCTCGTGGTCAAGCTCAGCAGCAGAAATCAAGGCTGAGGTGCATCCAGCTGGAGGGAGACAGGGCTTAGGGAAGACTTCCTGTAAGAGCCAGCACAAGCTCCTGAATGATGGGAAGAGAGACATGCAAATAGGAACACACACAGAAGCTGGGCCTCTGGGCGTCCTGCACAGGATAAGCTGAACAATGCCCCCCCAAAAGCTGTCTACATCCTAATCCCCAGAACCTGTGGATATGTCACCTGACACGGGGCAAAGGGACTCTGCTGGTGTGATTAGGTTAAGGATCTTGAGAAGGAGAGATTATCCTGCATGACTCAGTGGGCCCAATAAAACCACAAGGGTCCGCATAATAGGGACACAGGAGGTTGGAGTGCATAATAAATGAGACCGTGTGAGTCAGAGGTTGAGGTGATATGACAAAGGGGCTGCAAGCCAAGGAACCCAGGCCCACTCCAGACTCTGAAAGGCAGGGAAATGGAAGCCTCCAGAAGGAACACAGACCTACAGACACCTTGGTTTTCGTCCACTGGGACTCATTTCAGACTTCTTACCCCAGAACTGCAGGTTGATATATTTGTGTTGTTTACAGCCACTGAGTGTGGGAATTTGTTTAAGCAGCAACAGGAAACTCACAGGCTGCAGAATCAGTGGAAATGTAACTACACACAGCCCCCCGTATATTGGCTCCCCCAGCCCCCGGTGGATACATTTCCCTCCGGAGACTTCATGCCATCAGAGTCGGGATGCATAAGCACGGTTAACAAATGTGGTTCTATTGGCTGCTGCTGCTTCCTTCATGCACTCACTTAGCAAGTGACAGGAACACAGCAAGGTCTGGGGTCCATACCGACACCCCTGCCCTCAGCAAGCTCAGAATCCAGCGGGCGGTACAGACGTGTCAACAGCTGGGCACCATACAAGATGGTAATGCTTCGATGGATGCAGGCAGAGGGGAACACGACAGCACAGAGGGGAGCCAACTGGGCTGGCTTCCCGATGACGGAATGGCCTAGCACAGCTGGTCTCAGCAGAGGTAGGACGGGGGCAGAAGGCAGGCAGATGGGACTGCATTTAGCAGAACGGAGGCAGCAGGAGATACGGCTCCTCTGGAGGAAACAGGCGAAGTGAGGGTGGCCAGAACACAGGCCAGAGGCCAGGATAGGAGGCTCCTGCTTACAGGGTGGAAACAACTGCTTCATGGCCACTTTCTCGGTCCTTTGTCGGCCAGAAAAAAAGGGCCAGGAGCTGCAGGAAGAATCATGGCAGAGATGGGCGAGGGTTCTAGGGACAGCCTCCCTGGTGCAAACACAACCTGGACCTCCAAGCTCCAAGAGACAGCACCCAAAAGCAACATTCCAGGTGGGGAAGACGACAGGGCTAAGCACCCCGACACTGTTCCTCCCGCACAACACCCCGTCCTGGGAATCACCACACTGCAATGCCATGGCCACTGCACGCAGACCCTGGGTGCACTGCCTCCCTGCTGCCCCTTGGCCAAGAGGCAACACAATATTCCCACTGCTTACCCTCATGAGCAAAATAAGGTGGAGGAGATTCTCGCCTGGGGAATAGGCCGGCTTCCTGACCAGGTTTGACCTGAGCCACTCCCAGATGGTTGGTATCACCAATAACGATGAAGAAGGGGCCAACTGGGATGTCATAGCTGCACACAAAGGAACAGGCGCTGCACATGGGGAGTGACCAGAGGATGTGTGGTCACAAGGGTGAGGAGATCTGGAGATGGAAGGAAGGCAAAGAAGAACAGAAGGGAGGAAGAGAGGGATGGGGGGGGGCAGAGGTGGAGAGAAGCAGGAACTGGCATCTCCCCTCATACAAGGGATGCAGTTCAGACTTTCCAAGACAGAGAGGACCTTCTAGCACCTCGACCTCAGGGAACAAATCTGGGCCACAGCAGCACTCCAGGCCACAAGGAGACAGCCAGGCATCTAACCCACCAAGGCCACAGACCTCACGCATCATGCAAATCTGAGCAGGAGAGCGTGAGGAACTATATTAAATACCAAGGGGAAGATTGTGCAAATAATTTTTTTTCATTGTCACTACTTATGTGGGAAGACTCTGAAGTCTGAGAAGCGACATTTTATTCTCTCTAAGCAATCAGAGATAAATAAAAAGGAGCACTCCTGTACTTAGTAAATCTGTGTTGGTGTGGGCCCACCCTGGGCAGAACATGGCAGAGGGGGTGGGCAAAGCTACGGAGCTCCTTAGCACAGCTTCCATTCCAGATGGCACAGGCGTGCAGGCTGAGGGGGCTGCAGCAGAGGAAGGAGAAAGCAAACCAGGAGGGAGCCCGCTCCGCAGAAAGCCATGGGAGCAGCATGGGGAAGGATGAACATTTGTAGCTCAGGTATACAGAGGCGCCCTGAGGTCCACTCTGCTGGCTCCTCCTTTGCAGTGAAGGCTCCAGAACCAGAGGCTGTTGGCCGGGCCAGAGGAGCCATGGGGAGCTGGGGTGGAGCGGGCAGGAGAGCTAGGGGCCAGAGCTCTATTACTAATTGGCCATGCAGCCCGGGCTGGCCACTTCCTCTCTTGGATCTGGTATCTCATTTTGAAAAGGATGGTGGGTGGAGGGGTGACACTCTTTTTGGTAATGTCCAGGACCTCCAGAAGCATCATCGTTGGACCAGAGGGACTTGACAACCCTCTACCCCCAATTCTACCCAAATATGCTTCTGGCACTTCAAGCCTTCAGATATTTGCCATGTTTCCTCCAGCTGTTTTAGCTTAGCCCCTTATCTTTCTTACCAGGCCAGTAAGCATGCAAGCAGACCTCCAGATTTACCCAGGAGAGACGTGCTAAGCTGGAGTCACTCAGAGTGAAGCCTCGGGAAAGCTCTCCGTACACACATGCCATTCTGTGACTGAAGCCCAAAGGCCCCAACCCTGAGAAAGCACAAGATCTTGGGGAGGCTTCCTGGCTGGCTCGGGGCTGGCCTCATGCCACAGTGACATGTCCGGGGCTGTCTACCACTGCAGTTTCCCTCTCCCCCAACTCATGACACCCTTGACTCTTATGCCCCCCAAACCCTGCTTCACTCAGACTGATATGAGAAACAAGCCTGATAAAGGGTGTGCCTCTAGGCACCACAGACATGGGGTGTGTGTGTGACAGGTGTGGGGAGTGGGCAGGGGCACTTTTAGGGCACAGCTCAGGCAACTTCTCACCCTATTCCTGATGGGCTCCACCAACCATGACATTGTCCCTCCCGTGAGCCTCTGCAAATCTGGGATGAGGGCATGAGACCCGGAGACCCCCAGGCTGGCTGATTCTGCGCTAACTTTCCATTTCTGCCAAATACAGAGGTTTGCTTGTCCCTGCAGATGACAAAAGATGTCTCCTGGGTTAGAAGAACCTAAGACAGAATCAGACTTGAAGGAATAAAATTTGATTTGGGAAACCAGAGGGAGGCAGGGTGACTGAAATTCTGGGTAGGTATGTGGATCAGTGCAAGGGGGTGGCACTCCTGCTCAGCAGAGCTAATGAAACAGTAATATTCGCTGTTGCCACCGTTACTATTCTACTTTGACTTTCAAAAGGCAGCATTTTAAAGCAGCTTTGTTGAGAGATACTTCACATAGCATAAAATTTACCCATTTAAACCATAATTCAATGGTTTTTAGTATGCGTACAGAGTTGTGAAACCATCACAACTAAGTTTAGAACATCTCATTATCCCTGAAAAGAAAGCCCATTCCGATTACACTCGGCCCACGCTGCTCCTCCCCACCTCCCACCCTGGGCAACATTAATCTACATGGCACTCTGGCCCTTTACATACTTTTCCTACAATGAGGGTATGCAATGCATCTGCTGGCAGGGGTGTCTTAATCAAGATGTCACAACCCATAAACAAATGACCAACAAGCACAAGATGCTCAACACACTGATCATTAGAGAAATGCAAATAAAAACACCAATGAGATATCACCTCGCACCCATTCAGGATGACTGTTATCCAAAAAACAGAAACTAGTAGGTGTTGGCAAGGACGTGGAGAAACCGGAACCCTCACACACTAGTGGTGGGGATGTAACCTGGTGCAGCCACCCTGAAATACAGAATGGTGGGTCTCCACACCCCGAAAAATTAAAAATAGAATTATCATATAATTCAGAAACTTCACTTCTAGTTTTGGAGAGAGATTTACACACCCAAGTTCATATTGTTATTGCAGATGCAGAATTATGCTCCACAGCCACAAGAGGGAAGCAGTTCAAGGACCCAAAGGACTGATGAGTTGAAAAGCAAAGTGTGGTCTCTACACAAAACGGATGCTATTCTGCCTTAAAAAGGAAAATCCTAGCTCATGCCACATCACAAAGAAAACCTGAAGACATTGGCAGAGTTCTGGAGATGGATGGTTGCACAGCAATGTAGATGCACTTAATGCCATTGAACTGTACACTCGAAAATGGTGAAGATGGTAATTAAGGTTACTAATCATTTGACTTTGTGCTAATCAAATGAGATTATCCAGGTGGGCCTGACCTAATCACATAAGTCCTTTTTTTAATTTATTTTATTTTATTTTTTTTACATAAGTCCTTTAAAAGCAGCGTTTCCTAGGGAGCCTGGGTGGCTCAGTCAGTTAAGTGTCCAACTCTTGATTTTGGCTCAGGTCATGATCTCAGGGTGGTGAGATTGAGTCACATGTTAGGCTCCGCACTCAGTGGGGAGTCTGCATGAGATTCTCTCTCCCTCTCCCTCCCCCTGCTCACTCACTGTCTCTCTCTCTCGCTCTCAAATAGTCTTTTTTTTTTAAAGGGGGGGCTACTCCCACTGATAACAGTAGAGAAAGTCAGAGACTCCAAGCATGGGAGAACATGAGGCCCCATCACTAAACTGAAGATGAAAAGACTGAGTGGCCTCCATGAGCCGAGAGCAACCTCCAGCTGGTGGCCAGCGCGTCCTGCCCAGACACATGACCAGCAGACGCAGGAGGTAATGAAGGGGTACTGTGTTGAGCTGCTAAGCTGGCTCATTTGCTAGGCAGCCATGGAAGACTGATTTGATCTCCTAATTGGAGCCAGAAAGGAAAAGAAGATGTCTTGGGGAGCAGATCTGAGTCTCAGTGATTGACTCTGTCTTCCTCACATATTTCCACCTCCTCCAGAAAGCTTACCCGCCCCTGAGAGCCTTTGAGAATCCTCACCTCTGCTTTCCTCTGCCAATAGTTACCTACCACGCCCTTGGCCCTGCGCACACGGGCCTGCCAGCCTCTACTGCTCCTCTACAGTCATCTTTTCTTCTCAAATCTGGTATAAGTGCATCCAGCACAGAAGCCACAACTTTACCTTTTCCATATTCCCCAAAGTACTCAGTACAGGGCCAAGCACACAATAAATACTCACAAATATTTGTTGACTAAACCATCTCCTTTCAGATCCAGACCAGCAGGGCCAATGAAGGGATCCAAACCAATGTCGCTTTACCACCCCCTGCGATCAATAAAGCACCGGGATGGCGATACCCCATTTCTGAAGCCTGACCTTTCATTAACACTAGCCAGTCATATTTCCAAGCACGCATCATGCTACCATCTTACCAAAGCTTTCTTTTTTCCTTTAATGTTTCTCTACAACTGGAATTTGCAAACAAAAGAAGTGAGAATACGATGACTCGAGCTCCCACAAAACACCCTATATGTTCACAACAGCCTTCCCCTGAATGCCTGCCATGTCTGGGAACCAAGCTGAGACCCCAGAGACAGAGAACTAAATCACAGTAACCCCAACTCTTGAGCTATGGTCCAAGTGGCCCCTGAGCACAGAGGTCACGGCAGAGGGACCTGACACTTTAGAAACCAGATTGCATTTCTTCAGGTAGGACCACAATCAGGTCCTCTATAGGTGGGCAGTGGGTGGGGTTCCTTCTGCATTCAACCCTGCCCCCATGACTCTGGGGCCACCTTCTGTGCCCCACCCTGGACTCCAATAACATGCATATGATGTCACTCTCTAGATGTGGAACGGTCTTGGCAAATTTCATCCAGAGCCCTCAAGCACAGATTAAAAAGTAAATCCACAGCATTTGGACAGACCTTTACAGTTTACAAGGCACTGTCATATTCACAATCTCAGCTGATTCTCCCCCAAGCCCTAGGAGGTGGGAGGAGTATATTATTATGTTCTTTTTACACATGAGGATACCGAGGCATAGAGAATTGAAGTGACTTACTCAGAGTTACCTGGTTTGGACGGCAAAAAAACACATGCTTCCACGTTGGATATAGTCTTTGGGCCTAAAGGGGAACTTGGTGAAGACAGGCTAGGCTCCTCCCAGCTGGCCTCAGCAGCGGGTAACTTGAAAGTTTCTTTACAGAAAGAATGAAGGAGTGGTAGGGAATCAGGAATAAGACGAAAACACAATGATGCCTCATATTCTAGTAACATGTTACCCTTTTCAAAGAACTCACATATTTCTTATCTCATTTGGTTCACAGAACAATCCCAGAAGGTCAATAAAGCAAGTGTATTGTCACCAAAAATGGAATCAGAACTAGTCCCCCATCCTGATTCCAAGTCTGAGGGAGGGCATTCTTGCCACTCACACCCTCTTTTCGTCCCTTTGGTCCTAAAAGGTCAAGACCAAGAGACCACTGGATACTACTCTTGTGTGACCACTCAAGTCCAGCTTACAGTGATCTTTCATTTCACCATGTGTCCCCTATCAGAAACTGTCCCCAGAATACCAGAAAGGGAGACAGAACATGAGAGACTCCTAACTCTGGGGAACGAAATAGGGGTGGGAGAAGGGGGGGTGGGCAGAGGGTGGGGGTGACTGGGTGACGGGCACTGAGGGGGGCACTTGATGGGATGAGCACTGGGTGTTATTCTATATGTTGGCGAATTGAACACCAATAAAAAATAAATTTACAAAAAGAAAAAAAAAAAAAAGAAAGAAACTATCCCCAGAAAACAGGTACCTCCTCCTTCTAGTTTTAGGATTGTTTTTACAGACTGATTTTATATAACCCATATACCAGGGAGAATGGAATCCACTAAACTATTGCTCACCCACTTAACGGACATTTTCGGAGCAGGGTACCACTGTAGGCTGCTCACTGGGAGTTTGAGAAATACATCAGGCATATTCTTTGTTTATAAGAAGCTCAATATCTAGTGGAACTGGCGAAAATACAAACGCATACATGACAAGGTTCACAACATTCACAGATACATGACAAGATGGAATCAATGTCACAACAGAGTTATAATAAAGGACTGTGGAAGATCAGCACCATGCTGGCTGGTGGAAGGGAAGAGTCTTCATGAAAAATAAAGGTGTTTAAGTTGCACCTTGAAGGATGAATGGAGAATCCTGATGAGCAGAAAGATGCAGACTGCCGAAATAGCGTGAACATTTGGGAAATAGGGGCACAGCTCCTTGTGAGGGCAGCATGGAGTCCACCTTGTGCCCCAAATTCATACTGTGGCTGGCGGGGATGCAGCATAGACCGCCAGCTAGATCTAGGCTAAATCCTGCCCCTGGACCACCTGCCTCCTCCTTGCCCTCTTGACTACTCCTCTTTTCTGCTTTCTAGTTGGTTCTCACATGCATCTAGCTTTCCCAACTAGACTAAAATGCTCGTTTTCTGAGGACACAGCGGGGGGTGTCTATATATCCCATCCCAGCCAGTACAAGGTGGGGACACTGTGGGCCCAACAACCTGTTTGTTGACTGGTTGCTGAAGTCTACTGGCCCAAGAATCATGAGATGACAGTTGTACAAACAAGTAGAGCAAGCAGAGGCAGTGCTTGTAACCCTAGCCTGGGATTACAGGGAAGGGATTAGGACAAGACACATACTTCTGGTTTTTGGATTATATTTTATAGAACTGATCTAAACTTAAATCAAGGGGCTCAGACTTGCTGGGTCACTCTGTGGGACTGCCCTGTAGTTCACCTTCCGTTCTGAGACCAACATCCCAAGGTCCCTTTAACCCATTTTTCTAGTTCCTGCTTGTCCACATCTCCCCATGAGACAGTGTCTCATGCCTCCTGTTGGAAAGAGTTATGGAAAGGATGGCACAGTTGACATTTCCAATCTGGGGGCTGGAGGATGATGACAGAGGAGAGAGCCAAGTCAGGGCCAGGGTGGGAGTGGGGAGGACCCCAGGGTACAGCTTCCTACCAGCTGGTCTCCAAGGGGCTGAGGTCTCGCCTAAAGTGCTGGGTGGACAGAACTGTCAAGCAGGGAAATTAGATGGGGTCAACACCCAAACAGGTCACAGCACCCCTAGAACAGAGCACGAGCAATCAAGGTAATCAACCAGGAGAATGGAGGGGGGGGATGGTTGATAAGAACCAAAGACCCAGGTGGGTTCAGAGGCACCAACCCACTTTTCTAACCCCACAGGTGAGGTCCTCAAATGTCCTTTCCTGTGACAGTCTAACCCTGCTCTACCCAGCATCTCTCCACACCTTTGACCTTGTAATTCGTCCTCCATGTTGCTGCCACTGTGATCTCTCCACAACATGGATCAGTTCAACGTCTCCCCTCCACCTTCAGAAGGTCCCATATCCAAGTGACCCATGAAGGCTCTTTGCTGCTGGACCCAGACAGGCCTTTGATTCTAATCTCCTGTCGACGTCACCCTGATGTCATCCCCACTCCGCCCCTGCCCCCGAACGATATACTGCACAACACTCTACAAAGATGCAGGATCTACTCTGGGAGGATCCCCATTTCAAGGCCCAGCGCAAATATCTCCTGTGCTCGCCCATCCCCCGGGGAAAGATGAGTTAGTTTCTCTTCCATTCTCCCCAGACAGCTCCGTACAGCCTTTGTCACCCTGCCTTGCACTGATTTAGAGACCGAGACCACCAGGGGTAGGGGTAGGTTTTGCCTTCTCATGGTCCCGCTTGTCCCTATTCACTCAGCAGCAGTAGGTGGTCAAAAACAGGTGGACTTAAAGAACAAACCTCTTTCCTTTAGAACTGCATGTTTTTTGGGATCCCTGGGTGGCGCAGCGGTTTGGCACCTGCCTTTGGCCCAGGGCATGATCCTGGAGACCCGGGATCGAATCCCACGTCGGGCTCCCGGTGCATGGAGCCTGCTTCTCCCTCTGCCTGTGTCTCTGCCTCTCTCTCTCGCTCTCTCTGTGACTATCATAAATAAATAAAAATTAAAAAAAAAAAAAAAAGAACTGCATGTTTTTGAGCTCTGGGCGGGGCCCAGGTACTACGGAGGTTGTGTGATGCCCAGATCGCAGCACCGCTTTCCAGGCTGCTGCTTCTACCTGTCTTCTGTGACCCTGCAACTGGATGGCTCCGCACTCATCTGGACTTAGAGATGCTGGGACCATGACAGGCATTTGCACCAGCAGGAACCCAGGCTGGTAACTGCCAAGAGAGCCTTGGGTGCCTCTCCTAGGGAAGACAGGGAAGAGATCTGATTCCCAAGGGCTCTGAACCGAGCTGTAGGCGGCGACAGAGCAGGTGAGTCATGCCGGGCCACACCCGTCCTCCCCTGAAAGGCCCTAGGGTCTGTCTGTCTTGGGTCATATGGGAAATGGGTGCTCTGAGCCGACTTGGGTCCCAGGGGAGTAACAGGCACACGAAGGATCTTCAGGGAGATGCACCATCTAATCCTATATGTGTTTGCTCCTCATTCATTCATTCATCCATCCATCCATCCATCCACCACACAAACATCCACAGAGGAACTACTACACACAAGACAAGATCTCGGAGAGACACGTGGCAGCTTAGCTATTCACATCTCCATTTCTCGGGTTGTTTTGCTAGTCAGTCTCCTTATCTATCAGATGGAGAAAATGGGGTTTGGACATAACACAGAGTAACCTTACTAACCACCCACTATCCAACCTTACCAACAGAGTAAGTGCTCAAGACCTGTAAACTCTGCATAAGCCAGTAGAAGTAAGGTTGCAGGTTATGCTGGATTATCTTTCATTTGCTCCTCCAGGTACTTTCTGCATCCTTTTCTACCTGTTCTGTGGCCCTAGAATTTACCTGTATGGGCTCAAGACTCCCTTGCCCTCTGACTTCCTATTGGGTTTGGTCCATGAGAAACCTTGACAAATGAGAGTTTTATTCCTCCAACCTCCCTCCTGAGCCCCTTGACCTGAAGTCCCAGCTCTAGCAAGATGACCCTCTATAGAGGCTCTCTGCCTCCAGGTGTAAGACCCCACTGTTACTAGTTCCAGAACATTTCACTATCAAGAGTTGTTTCCCCACACCCTGCCTCAAATTACCCATTTGAAACGTGCCATCTGTTTTGTGCTGACCCCTAACATACATGGAGTAGGGGAATGAGAACCGGCCTGGGAATCAGGAGACCTGCGTCCTATCTCTGCCACCAGCTGATTCTGTGACCCTGAATGCTCTTTCCTTTATGAAGTATCAGCTTCTTCATCTGCAAAAAGAACAGATGGGACCGCATGGCTCTCTGGTACTACAATTCCCTGCCACTACTTGGTGTTCTGTGAAGTTAAACCCAGAAAAGGGATGCATATAAGGAAAAAGAAAGACTTCCAGTGCAGAGGGCAGGTTAGCCAGGTAAGCCCCACCCCAGGAGGCACCTAACTCCTTTCTAAGGACTTCCCTTTTCCTCCCAGATTCCCTGGGGACCAGATGCCCAAATGATCTCCACCCCAAAGAAACAGCCAAGAAAACCTAGGAAATTACAAAGCAACCAACTGACCAGCCCTGCTTTAGCCACAGAGGCCCCTTCCCAGGGTATGCCCAAGGGGGACCAAGCAGAGAAGCAGGTACACATGGCCACTGCATTCTCCACAGGGCTGCAAAGGGAAATGATGGCCTTTCACAACGGGTATCTAGGGCCGAGGGAGCCACCCAAACCAGCATCCTGTCAGGAAATCCTGAATTGAGGGGCGCCTGGGTGGCTCTGTGGTGACCCCGGGGTCCTGGGATCGAGCCCTGCACCGGGCTCCCTGCAGGGGGCCTGCTTATCCCTCTGCCTGTGTCTCTGCCTCTCTCTGTGTGTCTCTCGTGAATGGATAAATAAAATCTTTAAAAAAAAAAAGAAAAGAACTTGACATCCGTGTCTCTGGACACGTTTCAAACAGAGGCTAAGGACCATCTGATGGGATATTACAGAAACTCTGGAGTCCGCTTGAGCTCCTCCATGTGGCTCCGGGAAGCCCAGGGGCCGAGAGCCACCCCACTGAGAAGGCGGCCCTACCCCACCCCACCCGGCCCCCGCCCCAAGCACCGCCAAGTCCGAGGCCCCGAGCGCCTCCCCTCACCCAGAGGCAGCCGGGGCGCCCCGGGAGGGCTGGGTTTCCAATCCTCCAGGACAGGAGGCCGGGGCAGCTTGGTACCAAGTTCTCGGAGCTCCTGGCGGGGTGAGGGAGGTGAGGCGATCTCTAAAAATCTCAGTCCCTGGACTGGCCGCAGGTGCAAGCCGCAGCCTAATTACGGCCGGCACCGAGGTCCCTGAGGCCCTCGCGTCCCCCAGGCGCCTCCGGAAACCAGTGGCCTCTCCCCACAACTCCCAGCCAGTTCAAAGTCCTTCCCGGCCCCAAATCCAAACTTCCCGGACGCTCCGAGCGGGGCGGGGGCCCGGGGCGGGCGCGGGCGCGACCCCGACCCCCGCGCTGAGGCACCGCCCACCCGCCCGCGTCCCCAGGAAGCGCCGCCGTGCGCCTGCGCGAGCCTCGGCGCGTGACTCGGGAGCGCGCGGCCGCGGAGGGGACGGGGCCGGGCCCGCAGCCGGGAGGGGGGCGCATGCGCGGGGCGGGCCCTCGCGGGCGGGGCTCGGCGGGGACTGTCCTCCGAGGCGGGGGCCGTGCGGGCGCCGGGAGCAGCCCGGCTCTGGGGGAGCGGGTGGTGCGGAGGAGCCGGCTCGCGGGGCGACGCCGAGCTCGGCCAGCGGCCCGGTTCCCCCACCCCCTCGTCCCCGGTCCAGACCGCCCTGCAACGGGGGCTCCGTTTCCCCTCGAAGGAGACGGGGTGCAGCGGGGAAGGCGGACCCGGCTGCGGTGAGGCCCCGGGCCCGGGAGATGCGCCCGTTCCGGAGCCCGTCCCGCCGGATGATGTGCACGCGGGCCGGGCAGCCAGGAGCAGCGGGACCCCGGGCCGACTGCAGGCGCGGGCTTCCTGCACCGCCTCTTTAGGGGCTCCGGCACTGCTCCCCAGCTCCTAGCGGTGGGCAGCATCTGGCGAGGCCGGAGACGCGATGCCCCCAGCAGCAGCCGGTGGACCAAACGTGGCGGGTGGGGGGTGGGGAGCAAAATAGGCTCCTTGGTGCCTGGCTCTTGTTTCTCCGTGAGCCCAGGACTGCTGGGGCCCTCCCCCGCTTCTTCATGGCCCCCCTCTGTCCAGAAACTTAGAAACTTGGAGAGGCCCCAAGCCCGGAGTCCTTGAGTTTCCCTAACTCACCTCCTCTCACCTCGACTCCTCACTGGCCGTTCACAGATGTGTCTTCCTTTCTGAGTCTGGGTCCTTGATTTTCCCCCAGGATCCGTCGCCCTGGTCCTTGCCCTTCCAAACCCACCTGTCTTTTAGAATGGAGCTAGAATTCCTCTCCCTTTCTAAGCTCTGAACCCCCTGGGTGTCTCAGTATCCCCCGGAGAGTCCCGATGTTACGTAAAGGGATTCTCCTGAACAAAGGTAATCTGTTAAATGCTTAGATAGCCTGCAAGCATGGGTAGAACTTTTCAAATAATTGCGTTTACAAATGAGAAAGAAAACCCATTGCCTGAAAGAAAAAGTGTCCTGTGTTGTGATTGGGACGTGTGGCTGCTTCATTCCCCCAAGGATCTACCTGGTGACGTCATGCCTCGTGTCCCTAACTGGATGGTTAGCTCCTCTAGGGCAGAGATTATGCCTGAACAAACGTGTAAATTCCAAATCTTTTCAAGTTTTGGTGAGGGAAAAAATTTCAGAAGTGTGGAGAAAATGGAAATATAACCGACAAGTAATTTTGTACTCTTCACAAACACAGAATCACTTTTTAGCGTGTCAGAAAAATGTGCTGTCACAATTGCTCCAGGCTCCTGATTGACGCAAATCAGTGTGATTCAGTGTAGTAGAAGGGATAGTGGGATGGGTAGAAAATTGGCCTTTTAGTTTGGTTTGTCCTGTTTTAGCCAGATGAACTCTGACTTAACTTCTCTGGAGATGCAGTTTCCTCCTGTTGGATTTGGATTTAAGGATAATAAATATGCTTGCCCAGTCTACTATAGAACATCATCAGGGTGAAGATCAATGTGAAATGGAGTTAAAGGTCTGTTTGATTTTCTTTTAAGTATTCTGTTGTTGTTCAAGAAATAATCCTTAACACGTTTTTTTAAGATTTTATTTTTTTAAGTAATCTCTACACCCAACATGGGATTTGAACTTACAACCATGAGATCAAGACTTGAATGCTCTACGGACTGAATCAGCCAGGCGCCCCACCTTACTAAATTTTCCAATGCAAATTATTTTTAAGTGTTTTAAAATTTTGTGACTATTAAGTGCCAAGGTGATAACCGACTATTAAAAAAAAAAAAAAAAAAAACAAGTTGGGACGCCTGGGTGGCTCAACAGTTAAGCATCTGCCTTTGGCTCGGAGTGTGATCCTGGAGTCCTGGGATCGAGTCCCGCATCAGGCTCCCTGCATGGAGCCTAATTCTCCCTCTGCTTCTGCTTCTCTCTCTGTGTGTCTCTTATGAATAAATAAATAAAATCTTTAAAAAATAATAAAAGAAAATAAAAAATTTAAGAAACCCAGGCAATTCTGTATTTTTGCCAGTTTCTGAAGACGAGGGAAAGGCCTTGGGATCAGAAAGACAAGTGTCACCAAATGTGACCGTGGGCAAGTAACCTAGCATGCCCTAGTGTGAGTCAGACATAAGCTGGAATTCAGGCCCTCCCAGTTTCACATGCTGCATCTCCATCGCTCTGACCATCAGTCTCATCGGTAAAATATGAATAATAACAACATTGATGGAATGCTCCCTGCGAGCTGTGTGCCATTTCAAGCATATTGCAGGTTTTAAATGCTCAGGGGCTATTCTGATCTGCATTTTATGGCTGAGGATTCTGAAGCACAAGATATGTCATTTGCTTAGTGCTGCCCAGTCAGTAAGTGCTGGAGCCCAGGACGAAGCCCAAGCAATCTGACTCGAGTCTCTACTCTTTTCCATGCAAGACGGCTCCCTACCTGTGGGGCTATGTGAGCATAACACGAAATAATACACGTAAAGCACCTGACGTGTGGCCTGACATGTTGCTTGTTAGAATTATCACATCATGTCAAGGTGTAACTGTGGGGGACACCTGGGGGGCTCAGGGTTGAGCGTCTGCCTTCAGCTGAGTTCGTGATCCCTGGGTCCTGGGATCGAGTCCTACATTGGGCTCCCCACACCCCCAATGTGGGTCTCCCAATGGGAGAAGCAACCTGCTTCTCCCTCTGCATGTCTCTGCCTCTCTGTGTGTGTCTCTCATGAATAAATAAATTAAATATTATTTTTAAAAGGCGTAACTGTGGGAATGTGTATAGGTCTATAGCCCAGCTCCTGGCAAAAGGAGTACTCTAGAAGTTGGTTCTCTTCCCCATTAAAATTATGAGAAAACAGAGAACATGCTCCACGGTGCAAGCAGATACAGAAAATGTTCATTTATGCATGTTATTTTTTTTTTTTATCCTTTGGAAAGAGGTCACTACAGGGAATACCTCAGCAACTGTGGAATACAGGGGCACCTGGATGGCTCAGTGGTTGAGTCTGCCTTTGGCTCTGGTCATGATCTCAGGGTCCTGGGATTGAGTCCCACATCCGCTCCCCACAGGGGAGCTTCTCCCTCTACCTGTGTCTCTGCCTCTCTCTCTGTCTCTCATGAATAAATAAATAAAATCTTAAAAAAAAAAAAAGAACCTCTGGAATACACCTTTGCTACAGGCAAATTCATGTCTCTATTCTCATTTTCTTGTTTTTTATTATGCTTCTTTTTTATTGTCTTTATGGTCTTCTAAAGAAAAATTAAGGTTTCCCTGGACAGGGAAAAGCTTGAGCCTCATGTCACAGACAGGAGAATTGGCATGAAACATTGCCAGTGCCTGTGAGTTTTTGAAGGCTTAGACTTCCCCTCAGTTCTCTGGGGTGGCCTAAAATCCCAAACCCCGGGCCCTGGAAGTGTCCTCTGATGGCTGGGTCTTCCTGGGTCCCTACCCTGGGTTGGGCATCTGGTTCTCCCCATGCACACACCTGCCTACCTACAAACATGCTCCCATAATCTGTCATCCACACGTTATTCACACAATCACTTCTTCACACCCACACGTACCTGCCCACCCCAGACGTACCTTTCCACCCTAGGACCCCGTACAAACAACACACGGTGCACAGACACCAAATGCACTTACTCTTCCATCCATTCCAATGGCACACAGATAATGAGTCCTCTGTGCTGGGCACTGTGCTACATACTCAAGAGATCATTTAGTCACAAATACTCACATACACATTGGTTTCCACACACACACAAATTTTTCATGCAGCTATTTGCATGTCCTTTATACATATAACCACAGATAACTCCCACATATTCAGATACATACACATACCTCTAAGGACACTCTCGCCATTCATGCCCCCTCTATCATCTGGCTATGTTTAGAATGGTCTTTGATTTTGTTTTCTCGGTGGCATTTTGCTGTCCTGATGGCAGACAATGTAAAGGTGGTAGGTAGGGTACAAGGCTTGTGAAATGAGCACAGTTTTGAACATACTGGCAGGTTCTGGTGTGTGATGTTTATCTTCAAAACAGACCTCATCTACCTTCCATTTTCCAGGGATAAGCTCCGTATTTCTCCCAGTCATTGGGGGGAGGGGGAAGTAGCTGAGCTGGGGCAGGGCAGCAGTGGCCTTAGTTAGGTCAGGCTACTCCATTGCTAACTGTGAACTGCAGACTCCCTAATCAGGAGGACAGCAAGGGAGAGGGAGGCAATGAGCCACACCACCCTACTCATCCCGCCCTGAGATCAGCCTCTCCTGACTTAGGAAAGCCCAGAGCAGGTGGCCCTGCCACCAAATTAGGCCTCCTCTCTGTGCTGACCCCATGATGTTGTTCCCTCCCATACACACCCTTCTATCTCCAACCTCCCACTGACCCCTCCCCCAGCACCCAGCTTCTTCCTTTTCAAACACGCTGTAAAATGGGGGTGTGAAGTCCTCAAGAGGACACCACAGGTAAAATTTCAAAGTAAAGGAGCTCTGTTCTGAAGGGCACAGGCTTGGGGAGTCAATAACAGGCTAAAGTTTCTTTAGAAGCACGTACAAGGAAGAAGCCTAGAGTCAGGCTGTGGGGAGCACCACTTTGAGCAGAAGCCTTACATTCAGGGCAGACCCTCCAGTTCCCTCCCCCAGAGCCTTCAGGTACCAAGTGGGCAGCAGGATGGTTGAAGGCACGGACACAGTGGCACGTCTACCTTGCTGAAAGATCTGGGGACAGAAGCTTCCACAGTTCCTATGAACGGGCTACTGCCATAGATGCCAGGGAGAAGGAGTCAGGGGCTGAGGAGAGAGTGTCTTCGTTTCCAATCCTATAACAGGAAGCTTGGCTTTCAGAGTCATCTTTGACAATGGGGGTGCTGGAAGCAGGAGGGATCTAGAGAAGGCACTGGGGGTGTCTAAAGCCACAGTGGGCAATTCATGGACTGTCAACGTATCCCTAAGAAACTTAAAAATTAGAACTCGGGGTTGAGAAGAGACAGGAGGAATGAACAGGTGGAGTGCAGAGGATTCGTAGGGCAGTGGTAATACTCCGTATCTTCCAAAAAGATGGACACATCACGATACATTTGTCCCAACATGCGGAATATACAGCACTGGGAGTAAACCCTAATCTAAACTACGGATTCGGGGTGACTATGGTGCATCCTTGTCGCTTCATCAGTTGGAACAAACATCCCATGGCAGTGAGGGTGTTGCTGGTGGGGGCAGCTGTGCATCATAGGGGTGGGGGGTTGTGCAGGGAACCTCTACCTCCCTTTCTGTTTTGCTCTGGACCTGAAACTGCTTGAAAAACAATTAAGTCATAATAAAAATCGGTCTACCACTAGATACAAGGAAGAGAAAGAGATTAAGCTGATCCGAGACCATCAGAAAGCACGTGGTGTCACAGAGAGATTGAACTTTATTGAGATTTCCTCCCTGATGAAATCAGAATGGAAAGAACACCGGAAAGTTTCCACTTTGGAGAGAAACAGCAACAGTTTAGGCACGAATACTTACAAATAACTCTTCTTGGGGGAAATCTCTGGATCCTAAATTTACCTCCAGGTCCCAACCCCCTCCCCCTCCCCCTCCCCCAAAGAGTCAGAATTCTGCTTGAAATCCACATCCACAGAGCAGGGGCCTGAACAGCACTGAACACCCAGGCCGACCAACTGACAAGCCTGCAGGCAATTCAGAGCAAAGACAGGTGAACCAGAGAGCAGAGGAACAGGAGCAAGGAAAGGCAAACGGATGGAACAAAGAAAGGGAGGAAAGACCACACTGATAATGCCGCCCCCCTGAAAGTAGAGACACCGTATGTATGCACTGGCCCTCTTGCCCCGGCTTCCCCCAGAGCAATGGTGGCACGGGCCACTATGACAATGCCCACACAGTTCTGCACCTTTTATGTCCCAAGCTGAACTGAGAAAACCAGATACGCCAAGAGCAGCTCAAGGGCACTGGGAGCATCCAGGAGCAAGGTGGGAGGGCAAGCTCTTGAGAGGGTGCATGATGAGGTGAGGCAAGGGTTGGTTTTTAGTGAGAAGAAAAGCAGCTTATCAGGCCCTGGTCACCAGGCCCCTCAGGTGCCCCAGTATGCCCATTTCTCTGGTTGGTTCTGCAGCATGCACCAGAGTGCTAATTCTGGGAAGCAGGGATTCCGAATTCTCCAGGTGGACCTAATCTGATCGCCAGCTTGCTTCCTCTGTCTCGTCCTCAGAGAGCCTCCCATCTTCCTTCATCTTTGCTCTCTTTCTGGTCCAAAGCAACTTCCTGGAGCTGGTGGGCCTTGACCCAGGTCTCCTGGATCTACACATACTGTTCATCCACCTACTTTTCATCAAAAGGCTCCTTCCCTCCATCCCCTGCTGCCCTCCAAGGTGGTACACCAGCCAGACAGGACTCACAGTGCATTCTTTCTCCGTGCCCTCTGGCCTCTGCTATCTCCCTAATCTCTCCTGGACACCGCAGTACACACGTATTCACACTTGTTGGTATCTGAAGGCCCTGGCTTCCCTGTGCTACACTTGGTATCAGTATCAAGGTCAGGTAGAAAACCAAATGTGAAGCTTTGGTTGCCACCCACGCGGAGTGGCCGATGCTGGCTCTGACTCATGGGAAATCACTCTGAGTTTTGAGTGTTGGCACATCAGGGAATGGAGAAGAAGGGGAAGGAAAGGCCATGGCATGAAAGCCAGGAGAAAACGACTCCCCTGCACAGTGTCTCTGCAGAGAAGTTGTGGAAACCGCCCCTCCTCATTTGGGGGAGATGGGATGCCCAGAGAAGACCCTAATGAAAAGAAGCAAGGTTTCCATTGTCCCCTCTGAAACCCAACGCCTTTGGGGTCTGAGTTTTCCAAGACATGCAATAGACAAAGACACACTGCAAACCAATTAACCCTCTGAGCCCTTCCAGTACTTTCACTGAAGTCACTTCCAAGAAGTAAATTACCTGAATACATGGAACACTCAACCTCCTCTTGGGGCTGAGAAAGGGATCGAGCTTCCCAGCTGTCTTGGAAGACTACATCGAAGAGATGGCAGGGGGGAGGCAGATCCTTCTCCTCGCCGGAGTTGGGGGGGGTAGGGGGCTTGGAAGTGAGGGGTGGGGGGTTAGTGGGGGCGGGGGGGCGATGACACACTCCTGGTCAATCTTAGTGTTCTGGTATCTTAAGCCATTCCCCCACCCCTTGAGGAAACAGGAAAGAGGGCCTGGGGGTAGGCTCGAACCAAGGTGGCTTCAGACCCAGGGACTATCTCCTGCTGAAGCCAATCCAAGCCGGAGAGCCGGCGAGGGCTGGAGGACCAGTGGAAGACTGTGCGGGAAGAAGCTTCGAAAAACCTGAGCAGCCCTCCAGTAATCAAGTTTTCTCTATTTTCCCAGCTTACAGGGGAACTGCAGCTGCTTTTAGCTTGAAGCTCATCACCTCAGTATACACTAGAATGTAGTTGCTCTCTGTCCCTTTGCCATAGGACCCGGGAAAAGCAGGTGGGCCCCTCACCGAAGCAACAAGACAAGGGGAGGGGGCACACTATAATTCACAGTTTCCTTTTGCCTCCCAACTCACACCACTGGCCTCAATTAACTCCCAAAACTCCGAGGCGTAATGATTCTCGCCAGTGTGGCTCAAAGGGTTAATAAACCAGGACTTCTCAGACAGTTAGGACACAAGCTCATCCACCAACAGGAACCCAAGAACAGCTACACAACCTAGTGTTTCTTATAGCGATTCTTTGGGGTTTCGCCACACCCTGTTTTGTCACAGTTGAGAGCACCTGGATTCTTCCCTAGCCCGAGGCTTCCCAGGAGGCCAGGGAGCTCCTGAGTGATGGCCCGCTCAATCTTCTCCAGAAAGCAGCCCCCCATGTAGGAGCACTGCTGAGACAGCAACTTGAAACTGGAGATGGGGTTGATACCAAAGAAGTCCTTATAGGCCTCACGGTTGGGAAGGTCAAACTTGCTGACGTTGGTCTTTGCCAGGATGGTCTTGAAGATGTAGAACTTGTCAGGGTCTTCCACGATGTCCTTAAAGACCAGTTCTCCATCGCTGAAGAAGGTCATTTTGTCCTTGTAAGTCTGCAGATAGCGGTCGACCAGGAGGGCATGAATGCGGACCCGGATGGCATGCTGGCGGATGAATGCAATCTTGTTCTCCAGCCTGTTCTCAATCACTTGGTTCAGGTCTTCCAGGAGGGAGATCTCTTCCTTGAGAAACAGGTCCCGGTGGGTATCGGGCTTGTAGTCTTGCGGCCAGAAGGAGCTGACATAAACCCGTGGGGGCTCTGTGACGTTGATGAGTGGAGCCAAGCTCCAGAAGAGGGCCCCATACACCCGCATGAGCATCTGCGTGGCCAGGTTGTCAGCCTTGTTCAGAATGATCCTTATCTGAGATTCACGTCCCTTCAGCTGCCGGAAGAGCATCTCTAGCTCCAGACCCACATCCAGCTTGGTTGGGTCAAACACAACAAAGATGAGGTCAGCTCTGTCGATGAACCACTGGCACACATCATTGAAGGGGTAACCTTGGCGGGGGGAGCAAGAAGTCAAGCTGAGCAGGCTCACCCTAAGCCCCTCCTGCCCCCTCCAGAACCAAATCATTGCCTGAGTGAAGGAAGTAAAGGCAGCAGGCATTTTCTGGGTTTCTAAAGACTACAAGAATTAATTATCTATTTCCTGCACCTTGTCAACCCCCAACCAAGAGCAGCCTGACCGTTGTTTTAATCTGTGGAATCCGAGGCCCCAGGAAAGCAAAATCCTTTTTTGAAATGGGTATCTTCCTACTGTCTAAAAAGATACGGGACAGTGGCAAAGACATCAAAGGGAAGAGGCCAGAGAACTAGAAGGATATGAAAGAGAGGATGTGTTATTGAAGGGGAAGCAATGTGGAGCTGGCCTAAGACCAGGACTGAAATTTGGGTTTTACCACTGGCCAGCCAGCTCTGCTTTGGAGTTTTACCATCTGAGCCACAAAATGACAAGAAAAACAGTAATACCTAAGCTGCTAAAAAAAAAAAAAAAAAAAACCTAAGCTGCTGTAAAGATTATTATGTTGCTATAAATAAAGTACCTGACACTGCCTCTCACACAGTAAGTGCTTGACATATTTTAATTCCTTCAACTTATTTCCGAAATGAGGAGACTAGGAATACCTGTCTTGAGATTTTTCTACAACAATCAACCAATAATGCATAAAATTGTCCAATGCATAATAGAATAAAGGTTAATTTACTATTATAATTATTACTGATAATCTATTACTAGTCATAAAACAGTCATAAAATTAAAATGATGGGGGATGCCTGGGTGGCTCAGTGGTTGAGTATCTGCCTTTGGCTCAGGGAGGGATCCAGGGTCATGGGATCAAGTCCCGCATTGGGGTCCCCGTAGGGAGCCTGCCTCTCCCTCTGCCTATGTCTCTGCATCTTCTCTGTCTCTCATGAATAAATAAATAAAATCTTTTAAAAAAATTAAAATGATGGGATGCGTGGGTGGCTCAGTGGTTGAGTGCCTGCCTTTGGCTCAGGTGGTGATCCCAGGGTCCTGGGATCAAGTCCCACATGGGACTCCCTGCGGGGAGCCTGCTTCTCCCTCTGCCTATGTCTCTGCCTCTCTCTGTGTCTCATATGAATAAAGAAATAAGATCTTTTTAAAAATGAGACTTAGAACCATAAATTGAGATCTACCATCTGGTCATACAGTCCTACAAATCCCCTGTTATGACTCATCTCTGCAGACAGCCCTGTGTCATAGCAATACTCAGGGACCGCTGTCATAACCTAGTGTCTGCTGGGCTCAGAGAGGCACTCCAATGAGTCTAAGACAGCCTTATGTTGAAGCCGGCCTGGTAAAGCAGACACTGGACCAGAAAGAGTTTAAGGTCAGGTTCAAACCAGAACCCAAGTTAACCACAGGTCAATTACACCTGAACTGGGATCCAAGGAGTCCAGATTCTTGATCCCTCAGGAAAGCCTGAGCCTCCCAAACATGGCTCAGCCCCAGGGGGGACCTGAAGGAGCTACTTACAGAGAAGACCAGGCCTCCTCTTGGGAAAATATCGATCCCAAACTAGATCAGTCCTTGGGGAGGTGAAAGGACACAGTACTACACACCTAAGTAGCACCATAGGGACAAGCAGAAGGGACTGGAAGCAAAGACCACACCCCCTAGATCTTGGACAAGGCTGGCCACATTTCCTCTCCCCTATCTGCCTCCTACCCATGTTGAACAGTTTCCTAAAACAACACTCATGCTGTTCAGGCACAAGTGTTTAATTACCTCTTTCTTGTTGTTTGCGGTTCTCAATGATGCCCGGTGTATCCACAAAAGTGACTCGCTCCAGAAGTTTGTGAGGAACCTCAATGCCAATCAGCTTCTCTAGGAAATTCTGGCCAAATTTCTCAAGGGGTGAGAAGGACCGGGCGCTGTCGGCAGCCATGACAATACCCTCGATGGTTTTCAGCTTGGGCCCGTGCATGAGGACGGTGAACTCCGAGGTGGTGGGCTCAGCGCCTGTACACATGGGCAGGAGATCAGTAGAACACAGTCACCTCTGGGACAGTGACTGTACTACAAAGTAAGTGGATAAGCAAGGGGTTTCCGGGAAGGTTTGCCATGAGAATTGGAGACCTGTTTGCTAAGCTAGTGTCTTCCTTCTTTTTTTAACTGTAGGAAAATATATTTAACAGAATTGACTATTGTAACCATTTTTAGGTGTACAGTTCAGTGGCATTAAGTACATTTACACTGTTGTGTAGCCTTTACCACCATCTATCTCCCAAACTGAAACTCTGCCAAGTCATTCCCCCTTCCCAGCCCCTGGTAATCTCTACTCTACTCCATCTCTATGAATGGGACGACTCTAGGCACCTCATAAGTAGAATCGTAGGATATCTGTCCTTTCGAGTCTCGCTTATTGCACTTAATACAGTGTCTTCAAGATTCATGCATGTTGTAGCGTGTTTCAGAAATGCATTTCTTCTTAAGACTGAAAAATATCCCATAGTCTATGTACAGATAAGACCCTTTTGTTTATCCATTCATCCACCCATGGATGTTTGGGTGGTTTCCACCTCTTGGCCGTTGTGAAAATGCTCCTGTCAACTAATTACAGCTGCTGGTTTCTTGTATATAATTTTCATTGTTCTGTTGAAGACACATAAATGTTTTATCGTGCTTTCACACAGGACATCGACATACCAACGCACACACACGAAAATCCCACCGTTACCTGTATAGAGCTGGTAACGAGTGTTTTCCAGCCCGAGGAGGTAGTTTATCATGGTGGATTTGCCAACGCTCCAGGGTCCCAGGAACAGCACCATGGGCTTGGAAGTAATTTCCCCATCTGCAGGCAGCAGGAATTAGACATGGAAGTGACCAACAAAGTTAGTTACGGGAGTGACACAGTGTTCCATGCTGCATCCCATAGTCCATCTGAGTTATGGAATCCTACACAAGATCAGACAGGGTATGGCGATCCATTGCATGTCTCTTGCTATGTAAGTGTGATCACCCAGTTAAAAGACACCAGAAGATATGGTTTTGAACTTACACAGATCCTTGGCACACAGGCACCAGAAGGAGAAACTAAGTGATATCAACAAACGCTGACTCAGAACTCACTGTGGGTGAAGCCCCCTGGTTTACATCTGGAGGATGGTGCATAAGAAGGGGAGGAGGGGGCACCTGGGTGGCTCGGTTGGTTGAGCATCTGCCTTTGGCTCAGGTCAGGATCCTGGGGTTCTGAGATCAAGCCCCACTTTGGGCTCCCTGCTCACAAGAAGCCTGCTTCTCCCTCTCCCTCTGCCATTCCCCCCCCGGCTCATGCTCTCTGGCTCTATCTCTCTGTCAAATAAATAAATAAATAAAATCTTTTTTAAAATAAACAAATACATAAATAAAAGAAGGGGAGAAGGGAGCTACCCTATGGGGAGAGGTTAAAACTCTGCTATCTGGGGACACCTGGCTGGCTTAGTCAGTGGAACGGGTAACTCTTGATCTTGGGGTTGTGAGTTTGAGCCCCATGGATGTAGAGATTACTCAAAAATAAAATCTTAAAAAAAAAAAACAAAAAAAACTCTGCTATTAGGATTGGTAACAGGAAAAAAAAAAAAAAGACATGAAAGAGGCTGACACAATCTTAGACAGCCTGGAAGGGGGCCCCCTGACATCCTATCTCAGGCTCAGCCTGACCCTGGGCTCCCAGCCAGTCTTAAATTAGCCTCCAGAGACCATGACATGTTTGCCAGGTCCCAGGACCAACCACTGACTCGGCAGTTCTTGGGTTCCTGGGCCCTGTGTCCAATGTCGGGAAGAACACCCTGCTGGCCCACACCAGTTAGGGTCCCTGCAAAGGGAAAGCAGAATCCGCCAGGACTTTCAAAACTTGGGGGGTGGCGAGTGGCTCAGCAGTTTAGCACCGTCTTCAGCCCTGGGTGTGAACCTGGAGACCGGGGATCGAGTCCCACATTGGGCTCCCTGCATGGAGTCTGTTTCTCCCTCTGCCTGTGCCTGTGTCTCTTTCTCTCTGTGCCTTTCATGAATAAATAAAATATTAAAAAAAAAAAAAGCTTGGGGGGCAGGAGGGGGATGCAGCCACTGGCTGCAGACTCTCAGGCACGTGCTCTTGCAGCTTTTCTGAGTCACGGCACAGAGGCCAGCCCGGCGTCATGTATACACCTCAAGTTCTCCAACCTGTGTCTCCCTGAGCCTGGCACATAGGCCCTGGACAGTGGACACTCTTTTTTTCTTTTCTATTTTGATGTATTTAATTTCTTGGTTCAAAAATCAGAAGTATGGGCAGCCCAGGTGGCTCAGCAGTTTAGCGTCTGCCTTCAGCTCAGGGTGTGATCCTGGACACCTGGGATCGAGTCCCACATCGGGCCCCCTGCAGGGAGCCTGTTTCTCCCTCTGCCTGTTGTCTCTGCCTCTGTCTGTGTCTCTCATGAATAAATGGATAAAATCTTTAAAAAAAATAATCAGAAGTATAAAAAGGTATAGAGTGAAAGTCTTGCATCCCTGTCCCCAGTCTGCCTAGGCCATATCATCCACTACTATATTCTTTCGGGCATTTTAATACATGTAGTATAAGCAATATTAGCAGATATCACATTCCCCATCTTTTTTATGCAAAGAGGAGTACAGTATTCCTCTTGTTCTGCACCTTGCTTCTCGATGTGCTGGTTTTCTTTCTCTAAAGCGAGAACTTAGTCCCAGAAGACCGAGACAACGTCTCATAAGCGGCAGGCACATATGTAATTGCCTGAAGTTGATACCACAGCCCTGCCCCATTCCTCCCTGCCTGCAAATACGCACAATGAATCACTCGAATCTCTGGGTGTCAACCTTTGGCTCGAGGACTGAGGGGATAGGCAGACTGAGGGGGTGGCAGGAGTCCCCAGTTATAGCCACAGAGCTCCTACAAAGAGTGTCTTTTACCAGGCCCCGGAGACACAAGGGAACTGGACCTTCCAGCTCCCGGCTGAGACAAACCAGAAATGGGCTCTCTGGGGGTTGCTGTTTCGGCTGTCTGCAGCAGGGGGCGTCACTGGCATAGGCAGGAAGCCACAGGTGAGGCATGGAAGCTGCCTGAAGGCACATCTGCCAGCTGGTGGAATCCCTGGTACCCGGATAGGCCAGGGGAGAGAAGCCAAGCCCAGAAAGTGGGATCAGGAAACAGGGACACCCTCCAGCAGAGAACCATCTCCCCAACCCCACCCATGCCCATCCCCCACACCCCGCTCTCTGTCCGCGGCCTGGGAGGGGGGCAAGCCAAGCCACTGGGTCTGAGGGCTGCAAGGGAAGGCAACCCTGAATGACAGAACACATCCCCTGTGAAGCCCAAGAGGATGATGTGCTCCTAGGCTTGCAAGAGGCAGTCTGGAAAGCCATGGAAAAGGGCATTCTCTCAGAGAAGCAGCAGAGGGTTCCAGCTCCTGGTTCCAGCTCCTGGTTCCTGCTGTGTGATCCTGGGAAACCCAGCATTTCTCTGGGCATCAGGTCCCTCTTCTGTGAAGCGAGGATAATGTATACTCTAAATACCCTACCCACGTTAGAGCCATCAGGAGCACCACGGGAAGTAATACAGAAATCGCCAATTCACACAGAAAGAGATGCATAGTGCCAGTCACCAGTCAATCAGATGCCACTGTGAAAGTTTTCAGAGATGAATAACTCATAAAAAGGGCATGGCAGGGATCTCTGGGTGGCTCGGTGGTCTGACGCCTGCCTTCGGCTGGGGGCGTGATCCTGGAGTCCCAGGATCTTGTCCCACGTCGGGCTCCCTGCGTGGAGCCTGCTTCTCCCTCTGCCTGTGTCTCTGCCTCTCTCTCTCTCTGTGTCTCTCATGAATAAATAAATAAAATCTTTAAAAAAAAATAGAAAAAAAAGGGCATGGCTCCAGGGAAACAAGATCTCTCACAGACCATCACTGTGGCCACAAACTGCTACCACCTAAAGCAACTTGGCAACAACTGTGAAAACTTAACTCTGGTGTTACACTTTTAATGATTTGTCCTGCAAATATATTTGCACGGAAGACATAACAGTTTTGTGCTGGTAACGTTTTTGGAAAAGGAACATGGCGAACGCTCTGCTGTCCTAAGTAGAACAGTGATTACACAGTGTGATGCTCTCAGACGCTCAGAAAGAGCAAAGCAGGGCCGTGCACACACAACCGCGTGTTGTGATACCATTGGGTAAAACAGAGAAGGACATGCTTGCATATGTTCATGTGCACAGAGCAAATGTCTGGAAACTGTAACAGAGGGAGTCTCTGGAAAGAGGAAGCAGAGAAGCTGAAAATCAAGAGAGGGATTTTTATTTTTCAATGCATAGTGTTTTCTACTATTTGATTTTTTTGGTTTGGCAACAAGTGTCCTTTGTTCTTATTATTCTGAAAACAAACTTTTTTAAAAAAGATTTTATTTATTTATTCATAGAGACAGAGAGGCAGAGACACAGGCAGAGGGAGAAGCAGGCATCATACAGAGAGCCCGACGTGGGACTGGATCCAGGGTCTCCAGGATCACGCCCTGGGCTGCAGGCAGTGCTAAACCGCTGCGCCACCGAGGCTGCCCTGAAAACAAACTTTTAAAAGAATCCAGACCCAAGGAAAGCGGACCAAAGGAGTGATAAGGAGAAGAGAAGGACTCCAGGCAAATTAGGGGACTTAACACATGATCCCTTCACAGGCAGTCCAGAGGCCTTCAGGGGACCCTTCAGCACAGGCGAGAAGTGGGAGGGTGGAAATTGGCATTGCCGTCCTTGTAAACCACAACTGCATTACTGAAACATGAACACTTGCAAACAAAGTGATCTCTACAAAACCCTGTGCAGATTAGGGCACCCTTGCAAAGGAAGGGTGATGGCGGGACTGAGGCCTTCTTGTGGGGAGGGTGGATTCAGGAGAGCTCAGCTCCACATGTGCTCACACCTACCACTCACAGAGCCCCAGAGAGCACAGGCATCAGACACGAGATGTACCTGTGATCTCATGCTGCCGAAGCTCGTTGTATTTGTAAGACTGCTCCAGGGGCTTGATGGAGGAATGGTAGATCTTTCGAAGCCGCTGCAGCACCACTGAGGGTGGAAAAGGATGAAAGGAGAGGGTGAAGGGAGAGAGTCTGGCCCACTCCCCAGGGCAGCTCCCCACCCGGACCATGACTGATTGCCCTGTATTAGCATTCCTGGAAGGAGTTGGGCCACATCCCAAACCTCAGAAATCTTTAACCAAAAGGCATTCCCTCCCACCCCGAAAACCTCCTGAACTTTTTTTTTTTTTAAACCTAATCCTCTTCTCCTTCCACGGAGAAGCAACTCACCTGGTAAGGCTGGGAGCCTGCAGGGTATGAGGCCCAGAAGGAGGAACTAGAGGCCCCGGCCAGGCTGTCTACACCCTACCCTCCCACTGCTCCCCTCTAGCTGTGTGCCCTTTGCAAACCTACACCCTACCCTCCCACTGCTCCCCTCTAGCTGGGTGCCCTTTGCAAACCGTGGCTGCTCTGAGCTCCAGCTAGCTCATCAATGAAGAGGAGGCAGTAAGCCCCACTGCCTTGGGTTATTATGAGGATGAAGTGCCAGAAATAAAAGGGCTTTATAAACTGAAAAACCAAAGCAGATGGGATGAACTCTTATTAGCAAGCCTGCCGGCCACTGCATGAAGGCTGGCACCGGGCCCCAGGCAGCACTGGGATTTGTCCTCTACCCTGGCAGAGTTCCCTCTGCTTGGATCACCTTCCCCTCACCCCATTAAGCCAAAGTCCCCATGCGGGCCTTGAACGCGGATCTTGGGCGGGGGGGCTCTTCCACGGAGCCCCCTCCCCATCTCCAGGGCTTTTGGCCCGGGGGACCCGCCGGCCTCAGAGCCCAACCCCGGAGGTTACGCCTGGCCCCTGGTTACACAGCTCTCCCAGCTCCAGTCCCAGGGCCTCCCTCTGGTTACCAGAGTAGTCATCCACTGGCTTGTCCTCATTCAGCATCAGAGTCTTCTCTATGTGGGAGCGATCCCTCATTGGGGCTTCTTCACTCACATCGTCTGCCTCTTCTGAGGACAGAAGCAGAGAACAGGGTTAGGGCAAAGCTAAGAGCTGGGCTCTAAGCCCGTGAAGGAAGGGCATAAGGAAGAGCTGCAGGAAGGCTTGCCAAGTTCAGCTGAACGGAGTTCTGTCTCTAGGACGGACTCTGAAAACCCACCCCAAATTCTGCAAACTCCATGATCCATTTTACCTCTTCAACAAATACTGACTGAACACATACTAGGGGTGAAGCACTGAGCTCCACGCTGGGAAAGCAGTGGCCCAAAACAGACACAGCTCCTGCCCTTAGGCAGTTTTCCTATAGTCTCTCGGGAAGGTGGGCACGGAGGGGGGGGAGGAGTCATCTTGAAAGTAACGTAATAATTACAGTCAGTGTCGTGGCTAAGGCAGGAAAGATTCCAGAAGTTATGAGGACCTAAGACTTGCACCTATGAGGTCTCAGCAGGGCTTCAGAAAACCTCCCTGAGAGCTGAGAGGAGGAGCTCCCTCCTTAGCTCCCGGGGGGAGTTAAGTAGGCGAAAATGGAGCAGGAGTGGTTTAGAGGCGTCTACATTACTTCCCAGGAGCCTGGAAGGGCTCTAAGCAAATAAATGACCTGACAACACAAGCATTTTATCAGGATCACACAGGCTGCTGTGGGGCTGGGACAGAAGTGTGGCTGGGTGTCTTGGGTGGGGAGTGGGGGGCAACCAGTGCTTCTGACCAAGCGGGAGATGCCCCTGTGAACCCTTGCAGGCTCCCAGGGAGGGGTGCCCATGTTGCAGGTGCCTTGAATCACAGCCATTTGTACCGGGTGGGATGGACTTGGGATGAGGGGCAGGGGAGACCAGTTCCACAAGGTAAGGGAGCAGAAAATAATCACTATGCCTCATGTAGCACCTCAGGAGTATGATTCTCCACCAAGATCAGCCCCGGACCCCAACTGCAGATGCAGTACAGAGCAGACCTGGGAAAAGAGGAGCCCCCCATGGCTGCAGGCCCTCCCCCTTGTGGAGTGTACAAGGACCCAACAAGCAGTGTGGAAACTAAATCCTGCCAGGAAATCTGTGGGGGAGCCATGCTGGAATGTAAAGACTGAGCCCAGTCCCTCCATCCCAAGGCTGCCTTGGTCCAGGCCAGCCTATTCAGATGTGGCTTGCCCCCCACCCCCAGCCATCCCTAGGATCCCCTCCCCTGCGCCCTATTAACGTCACAGCCAGCCTGAGGTTTCTTATCGCCATCCTGACCCCGGTGCCTGTCCACCCCACCTGACCTGGCCTAGTCTTCAAGGGGAGACCCCCGGAGGGCTCCGGAACACACCTTCCCTGCACCTCTCTCCACCAGCCTGCCACTGCGCGGCCTCAAAACCTGCCACTACATCCCGTGTCCTTCAGGTTACGGCACTGGTCCCAGTTAAAGTCGATTGAGGGATCCTAAGAGGGAGGCTCTGGAAGGCCTAGCTGGGAAGTGACGGGGTCATTCTGGGCCCTCCATGGTGCAGCCTCCCACTCGTCCCTCCAAAAGGGATGGTTTGCTGACCCGTGAGCAGCCTGAAGGCACCCCATGAGCCAGGCATCCTGGCAGGGCCCCCACCCAGCAAACCCGGAGCTGGCTGGGGCTTCTCCAGTGCCCCCACCCCCACCCCATCCCTGCCTATCCCACCACACGCATCTTCCAGGATGAGGGCAGCTGCCCAAGGGGCCAGGAGCAATCCTGGCAAACCCCTACCCTGAGGCCCCTCCTTGCGCTCCTCTGCCTCGGGCCCTGTATTCAATTCCTTGGAGCTCAGCTGGGCCCCCTCTTCTCCAGGGCTCACGGTTCCTGCTGCTTCCTGGGGTTCCCCGGCTTCCTCTGAGGTGCCCCCTGCTTCTTCTGAGCTAGCCCTATCGCCACTGTCCTCCTCAGATTCTTCTTCAGATGGAGCTCCTCCTCCTTCCTCGTCTCCACTCTCTTCCTCAGAGGACGCCTCGTCCAGGCCCTCCTCGGTTAGCCCTGGTGCCAGGCCCTCGGGGGGGTGGTCTTCCTGGGTGCCCCCCGCCTTGGAGCTCTGTGCGGTGCCGGCCTCCGAGGCTGGGCTGGGGCTGGGCTCCCCCTGGCCCTCGGCCCCCTCCTGGGTCTCTGTGTCCACATCTGAGATTCCGTCGGGCACTTCCAGCTCCTGATCAGGCCCCGAGCTGTCCTCCAGTTGTGTCTCAGGGGCATGGACCTCCTTTACCTCTGGGCCAGGAAAGGCCCCTGAGCCCTCAGGCTGTGCAGTCCCTACTGCCGCCCCATGCTCGGGGTGCTCCCCTAGGACCTCTTCAGCCTCCCCAGGGACCACACTCCTCCCGGCCTGTCCTTCGGCCTCCCCAGCAGCCCCCTCCTGACCTGGGCCCTCTCCCAAACCCAGCTCTCCCCCAGGCTGGCCCTCCCCGTCTGGAGGAAGGGTGCTGGCTCCCGGTGGGCCCGCTTCTTCCTCCCCAGGCCCCGCAGGGCCCCCGGGGGCAGCTGACTCTGAGGCTGAGGCATTGGAGAGGCTGGCTTCAGGAGCAGAGCCGGGGCCGGCGGCGGGGGCCCCAGCGGCGGGCTGCTCCGAGCTCTCAGCCTCCCTGCCATCCGGGGAATGAAGGAGCAGGGTCTTCTCTCGAGGGGCCGCCTCCGCATAAAGCGCCCTTTCCTTCTCCTCTAGACTTGCTTCTCCAGCAGAGAAGTGATTCTCCAACAAATTGCCAACATCTTCTGTGCCACCCGAAGCGGAAACTTGCAGTTCTAAATGATTAGAACACCATTGGTCAGTTTCACAGGGTTGGCACTCACGCTGCTTCCCTCAAGCGTCTAACGTCTAACGCAAGCTAGCTCCCGTCCTCCAGGCCAGGCTTGGGCCGGGGCGTGTGCCCTGAGGCAAGCACAGCGGCGTTAGGCGTTACTCCGCCTCCCGCCCAGGCCCTGGAAGCTGTGGTGGTTCGGGTGATCGCCCGCGGTGCATCCTCCCTGAGAGCCCCCTCGGGCCTCCCCCGGGTCCTGATCGCTACAGGGCGGGAAATCAGGGATCCCTTCCAGCCCTCCCTCAACCTAGTGGCGGGCACACGTGCAGCGGGGCTCACTAGGAGATCTATCCAAGATAGGACAGATGCTTGGACATTCCACCCCCTTGACAGTTCCTAGAGTCATTAGCCGTGTGCTTTTTATACTGCTATCAGCAAAGGAGGGAAAACAGGTGTGTGGGGGCCAGATCATCTCAGGTTACACGGCAAGTACTTAGGGGATTACTTGTGGCTCTCGGCCTTAAGTCATATATCCAACTCTGTCCCCTTAAGGGCAGGCATTTGCTGGCCTTGCTACCTTATATTAGAGGGGACGTGGCCGGAGGAGGAGGAGATATCCAAAATGGGCAGGGCCAGGGCTTCCCGGTGGCCTTAGCCAACCCCTTCCTGAGGGGATCCCTTTCTAAGGGCCCATGGCTTCACCCATGGCACAGAAAGAGGAGAGCAGGAGAGCGTGAGGTGGGGGGCCTAATCTGTGCCAGAGACCTCTGTCAGGAGAGAAGTGTGATTTATGTGCAAAATGGGGTCAGGAGAGAAGGTTGGGTCTATCCTTTCTGTCTCCTCCCACTGAGGCTGGGACCTGTTTAAGGGGGAGGTTCAGGACACCTGGGTGGCTCAGTGGTTGAACGTCTGCCTTTGACCCAGGGCATGATCCTGGAGTCCCGGGTTCGAGTCCCATATCGGGCTCCCTGCATGGAGCCTGCTTCTCCCTCTGCCTGTGTCTCTGCCTCTCTCTCCGTGTCTCTCGTGAATAAATAAATAAAATCTTAAAAAAAAATAAAATAAAGGAGAGGGAGGTTCCAGGAGGAGGACCTCTGCAGACATGGGGGTCAGGGGGTTATGAGGGATGACTGGCCTTCTGCCTTGGGGTAGCTGAGACAGCCCCGAGGACTCCCTTGACTCACAAAGATGCTTTCTGAGGAAGCAGCATCCCATCTCTGCTGGGACAGCCTGATACTCCCACCTTTGCCTCCCACCAAGAAGAGCCACTTCTTGGGGTACCCACTCGCCTTGTTCCCTGAAAGCTGGGACAGCCTCCAGGGGCCAAGAACAAATATTTTCACATTAACCCCCACAGCAGCAATCTGCTATCAAATTCAGAAAGAGGAAATTTGGGTGTCTCTTAATTATAAAAGAGTTGCTTACACTGATTGGACACTTTCACATTCATGACCTTGGCTAACCTCCTTGATTACCATCAGACACATTTTCAGAAGGTCTAGAGAAAGTCTTTGACTTGCTTAAGACGGCAGGTGCCTAATGGGTGACTGGAACCCACAACTGCCTATTCCTCGTCCAGGCCTCCTGTGCCAACATGTGTTTAGGGGTGCACAGGGGAACCCCAGCCCTCACCCTTCCCTGCACACACCTTTTCTCCACGTTTGGACTGCAGGAGCCAAGGCTTTAATAATCTTCCCCATGTTCCCCAGGCTTGGGACTTTGCCTGGCCCACAGAAAGTGCTAGGGAGAGGTCTGTGGTGACATCTGGGTACAATAAGAATTTCTGGTTCCTCTGTGGCAGAGGTGGAGGTTATCCATTAAAATTTTCTTTCCCTACCTCCTAATTCTTCTGCCTGCATCTCCATCCCCCCACCCCTTGACTCCCTGGAGAAAAATCTATGGCAGGAACTTGGTTTAACCCAGAGACTGATGATCCTGAGCAGCAAGATACATGTAATGTATGTCATATGAGATATATTCGTACAATTTATTCAGTGTGCAGAAAATGCTTAAGCATTTTATATAAATAAAACATTAATTGATCTTACTCAATTTACTTAATCTCACTTGCTTCTGGAAGACAAGCCTTCCTCTTATCCCTGTTTTATAGCCAAGAGGACTGAAATCTGAGACACTGAATGCCTTGCCCAACACACAGCTGGCAACTGGCTGAACCCATTTAACTACAGAGTAGCAAAGGAGATTGCCTGGCCCTAAGTGGGGTATTACACCCATGCTACTCAGAGCGTGGTCTGGGCACCTGCAGAACCAGCATCCCCGGGGTGCCTGGTACAGATGCAGACTCACAGGGCGCAGCCCACACCCACTGAATCAGAATCTGCATTTTTACAAGATGCCCCAATGCTTTGTTTCCACATTAGTTTGAGAAGCACTGGTCTACACCCCTTGATAAAAATGCCTCTGACCCAGTGGTTCTGGGCACCAGCTACACACTGGAATCATCCAGTTCTTGGTGCCACTCCTCCCCTCTCCTCAGAGGTTCTGATTGAACTAGGATGTATCCCTAGCATCAGGACTGGAACAACAACAACAAAAAAAACGATAATTCTAACATGCAGCCAAAGCTGCAAACCACTGGTAAACCAAATAATCCTGAGCCCTAAGGCCATGAGCCCAAGGGCTGAGCCCAATCCTGAGCCCAAAGCTTCTGCTCCTGGCTCCTCCCGACTCGTGTGCCCACTGGAGGCTCCTTGGATGAGTCACCCAAGGCTTGGCACGTACTCTTGGAATAGCAATGGTCCAGGCTTCTCTGATGAATCTAGCCTTTTCCATAGGCCCCTACTGCCCTCTACTATTGATGATGTTGATTGTAGGAATGGTGGTGATGGTGGTGATGGTAATGATGATGGTGGGGATGGTGGTGATGATGACAGTGGTAATGGTGGGGATGATGGTGGGATGGTAGGTGGAACATACTCTGGGTCTGACCACCTGTGGTGTTTCCAATATTCTCAAAACACCTTCTGTTCCTGGCAAGGGTGAAAGGGCTACATAATCCCAAGGGAGATGAGCACCCCAGACTTTGGGGGCTTATCATGAACTTCCCATTGTTGTGTATTTCCACTCCTGGGCCGCGGACAGGAATTCAAGTATGTGCCTGTGTGTATACACATTTACATCCATAGCCTTCCTTGATTTTTAGGATTTAGTGTCAAGCTGTCACTGACCTGCTAAGCAATTTGGAGCAAAAAAAAAAAAGACCAAGGGTGATGCCTTCATGCCCTGTGACCTTCCTTCCCAGGCTATAAATAACTCTGATGGAAAAATCTCTCAATGAAACAAGCTGTGGCATTGGGTCCCCAGAGCCCAATCCCCAGGAAGCAGCTGTGCCACTGGGCCTGATATCTCCTCTGGGAGGCAGTCAGAAGCTTCAAGAGCCTCTGATTAAATTCAGTTCAATTCCATGAAATCAAATCCAATTCCCTCTCTCCTTGATCTCCCCAGCATCTAGCTGAAGCCCCCTAACGGCCCCTGGAGGAGGTGAGAGAAGGTATAGGGTACCCAGGACACCTGAATGGGTTGAGAGCCTGGTAAGATGAGTGTTGGTCTACCCCAGGACACACCGTACTGTACTGTATGTGCTGCTGCCAAGGCAGCCATCCTGGCCCTGGACGGGCCTGGGTGCTTACATCAGAGTACATGAATAGCAAGCCCCCAGCTCAACCCGAGATTACGGGAAGGCCTGAGTGCTGGGCAGAGAATGGCATAAACCAGTTCTGCTTTCTCTCCTGACACCCCCTCTGCTGTCTTTGGAGTCAGCCTTTTGGTAGCTTGCCCCATCTGCAGCCCCAACGGGGGGTCCAGGCTCAGTTCCTCTCTCTACTGCCAACAAGACACCTGATTTTCCCCAGCTCCTAACCTGTTCCACTTTCACATGGACTCAGAACTGTGGAGTCACCAGGGGCCTTGCCGAGTCCAACTGCAGAAGGGGAAGCTCTGGCCAGGGAGCCTTAGAGACTTTCCCAAGGTCAGGGTAGGGTTGGGACAGAGCCCAGGTTCATGACTTTCAGTCCAGAGTTTGTTCTACTCCCACGTGGTTTGCGAACCAAGTCCTGTGAAGGCCAGGGCTCCAACACGTGCCTAAGGGGTGTGGGAAGATGAAGAAGCTGGGGTTCAGCCACCTCTTTACCTCCTGCCAGCAGCTTTCCTTGGGTCTGTTTGTCCCTCTCAGGGACAGGATGGGGGCCTAAGGATAGGGGTATGTAACAGCCACTGCTCCTGCCTCTCTTGCCTTGTCCCTAAAAATTCCAGTAGCTTCCTCTTGATCATTTCCCCAGAAGCCTAAGGAGCCCCCACTACAGCATCTGCTGAGCTACAGCCAAGCACTGAGCTGGGTGATGTCTTGCCTTCACGCAGAACTTCACACGTCCCAGAGCAGTTTTATGTTCTTCTCTCATCCTGGCAGCCCTCTGAGGCATGAGAAGCAAGGACTATTAACCTCTGAGGAAGCGGACACAGGAAATCAAGTTGTTTGCCCAACAAGCATTCCAGGGATAGGCTAGAACTCGGGCCAAGAAACAAAGCAGAGCTCTCAGGCCACGTGCGGGTGGTATCCAAGAGCTGCAGGGCTTTCTAAGCACAGACGCCCAATCTCCAAGGCTGGGTCAGCGTGAAGCTGCGTGTTTCAGAAGGCGGTTCTCACGAGCACCAATGTTTGGGAAGCACTGCTCCGAGACAGCCTCTGTGCCAGGCATCAGAGAGTCTGTGTTGAAGCTGGAGATCAGGACAAGAGAGGTCAGAACCTGAGACCTTGCTTGGCTGACCTGGTTTGAGCCCACCTCTAGGCGCTGAATACATCCAGTGTCTCCACGGAATTAGAAGTTAACTTCTAAACTCAATCCCACCTGTCCAAGACTCCTTAGCACACATCTCTAAGGATCTGCCAAGGTTATCCTCCATGGGTCTTCTCATCCGACTGAAGCTCCTGAGTCCAAGTCACACAGGTAAAATACCTTTGACTGTCACTCACACACAGTTACACAGATGACTCATCAGTAATAAAGCCCCAGGAGGACAGTCACTTTCCAGTTCTAGGCCAGGACCCATATGTACCCAGGAGTCAGGAATGCCAGTCTTGCATCCAGAGGGGACTTCACCAGGTCTTTCACCAGTCTTTCACCAGGCTGTCCTTCACCCAAACACTCAGACAGCACATTGACCGTGCCTCAAGTGCAGCTGAAAGCCCTCCAGAAACAGGGTTTACAGAGTCAGAGCGGCAGACTGACCCTTTCCGTGTCCTAGATCTTGTCTCTGAACACTCCTGGACTGGGCCAACGGTCAGCAGCCTCTTTTGGTGTCACATTTTTTTCTTGACTTTATTTACAGAGTCAATGTTCACCACTCAGGGTCCCTTGTTCTTTCACTTCTTGGATGAGCCTCCAGACAGTTTTGTAGATGCCAATGCTGAGGACCCTAGAAGGGAAGTATCCACATCCTCCCAGAAGCCCAAGCCCCTCTCTGGCCATTCTGTTGGCCTTTATCTCTTTTCCCACCCAGACAAGGGAACCAGGGTACAGTGAGCGAGGCACCCATCCTTGGAAGGTTCTTTGGCCTCCTGGCCAAGTTCCTAAAGTCAAGGTTAATCCCACCAGGACAGCTAGTCCCCAGCTGGACTCTAGCCCCAAAGTGACTCACCCAGGGGATAGGACACAATGCCAAGGGCACAATTCAGGGAGAACATGAGGATTAGGAGTCAAAAGGGACCCTCTCACAGGGACCAAGTGGTTTGATTCACTGATCAGGAGCCTGAAACGCTGAGGAGTGGCTGCCCTGAGGCCGCAGGGCTGGTTCTAGAAGCCAGCCCTCCACCAACTGAGTCTCATGGGCTTTCCTGGCACCAAACTACCAACCCCAGAAAGGAGAGGGGGTTAGCGGGCCTCAGGACAGCAGCTTCTCAGTCTACCCTCTTCCTCCTCCCTTCAAAAAGGATTAAAACTTCAAGACCATTGTTTTTAACCCATGAAGTCCAGAGAATTGGCAGAAGAACTCCACCCTCCTTTTCCTGAGAATTCTTGCTTTGAGGGCAAGAGAGAAATCACCCACAATCCCACAACCATCATGTATACACAATCTTGTTGCTGGTGCCCAGAGGATTCACGAATGTGGATGTGCACTCACTTTCAAAAGGCAAATGCCTCTGGAAGAAGTAAAACCTGAAGTCCTGACCCCTCAGTGAGACTCAACTGTTAAAGGTATAGGCCATGGAAAACCAGTTTTCCCAGAGATCAGCCCTGCCTGAGGTGAACAGAAGTCATTATAGGAGTCATGGGACAATACTCCCTCCATTCAGAGGGACTGAGCCGGGGGCAACGGGGCAAGGGGGGTGAGGGGAGGCAGGAGAGAGAGGAACACGCTAGATCCTGAGACAGGTAGTTCGAGTCCTTACCTTCCATCTCCCCACCCCAAGACATGGAATCTCCCTGGAATCTGGAGGATGACTCCTGGGAGGGCTGACGGTTGACTCTTGGTACCAGGCAAGAGAGACCCACTGGGAGCCAAAGGAGTGTGGTTCCCTGAGCTCTCAGGCAGATGGCTGCCTTGAGTTCAGGTCAGAGCCACCTGGGCTCAGATGTGGGGGGAATAATGACTCACCAGACCCACCTCATCCCCAAGGCAGGGAAGCAGGGCAAAGGGAAGCATTCTCAAACATGGGAAACAGATCTGACACCTTCCCCAGCTTGGGCCAAGACCACATCTCAAGGTTTCCTTCTGCCCCAAGACCTAGACCCAGACTGCACTCTGGATGGGGTCAGGAGAACTCCTCAGTCTCATGAACCAGCAATGTAACCTTGCTCCTCACTCTTCCTGCACCAAATCCATTCACCCATAAAATGCAGATAATAATACCTCCTGTGCTATCCCCTTCAAAGTATTTTAAGCATCAGTTGATATTTAAAAGCATTCTGCAATGTCAGGTATAATAATACTAATTTCCTAGAAGAGCAAAGATGCCAGGCCAAATCCCAAATTCACTGAGTGAGCCAAAAGAGAACGAGCTTTGGACAGGAGCCATGATGGCTCACCTTCACTCCTCTCCCTCCAACCTTCTGTTTCTGGGGGGTCGGTCAGTGGGCCAGAATGGTCTTTCTGCCTGGGGACTCCTTCTCCCCTTCTTCCAGCCAGAAGCAGCTCGAACAAGGAGTTGTGCATGCTGGAGGTAGTCTGACTTTTCAGAGGTTCCAGCTGGCCTGGGACAGGAATGGGCCTCAGCTGTCAACACCCCTGGGGCCGAGATCTTGTCCTGCTGAGCTCCACATTGACTCTTGTGGTAACTGACCATTTCCACTCAGCCCTGACTCACCCAGAAACTTCTGAGGTGATACACAGCTTCCTCTCCCCCTCCAACCTCCCAGACTCCTTCCATCCACCACTGAAGGGAGGTGACCCTGCATGTCGCGCCCAGCACAAATGCGCAATCAGGAGGATGCCTAAGCAGACCCACTTGCGGCTGCATGTATCTGAGAAGGGGTAAGAGGCTCTGCTTGGAGGAAGAGTGACTAAGGGCTCTTCTCGGCTCTCAGAAGTGGCAACACAGCTGGAGAGGCCACCCCAGTGCCAGCGTGTCCTCATTGTCCTTGGAATAAGTGAGCACAGGAAGCAAAGCAATGAGCCCTTCAGAAAGGACTCAGGCCTTGAGAAAGTAGTTTTGACTGTGCCACCGCCATGGAGCGAAGAGTGGCCCTAGCTCCTGCTCGAGGGGCACTTTGCTTATCCCGCTAGGCTGAAATCAGAGCTAATGTTTTGGCAGCTTTGAAGGGCTTCACACATGGGTCTGTGCGACCAGAAGTGGCTCCTCTGCCCCCGTTAGCAGTGCCAGGCCCGCCCCACACCTGCTTGTTAGTGAGGTGTCCTTAGCCGATCTCCCCTCCAGCCGCCAGCGAGACCAGAGAAGCTGCTTGTCCCCACGTCGACTCAGAGGAGGTTGCAGAGGAAAGACGAACCAAGGGCAGAGGCTAGGGCAGCAACAGCATGGATATTGTGACCCACGTGTGGCCCTGTAAGCTCCAGCCCAAAGACCCTTCCAGCAAAACTGCTACCCAGATGTCAAGATGCAGATCTTTCGACCTTCTCTCCCAAAGGGCTTCACCAGGTTTACAACAGATAGGCTCCACTCCTGGGTCCTTACACTCACAGCCCCAGACTTCACCTTGTTTTGGTTATTTTTGCATGAGAGATACGTAGCACTGGAAGGAAACTTAGAAGTTAACAGGCCCAACTCACTCATTCCACAGCAGAGGTGACCAAGGCCCAGTGGGGGCAAAGAGTCTGTCAGAAGCTGCCTCCTGAGGTGGCGGCAAAGCTGGACCCAAATATAAGGCCCTGGACCCCTCGCCCTGGTCCTGGATCCAGCACTACTGGGACCGCCCACCCATTCCCCTGGTTATTCCTATATAAAGGGTAGGAGTGCCAGCTGAGGGCTCTGTCTGACATCAGGCTGGGTCCCCAAGCACAGCTGTCGATGGTTTTGGGAAGGACTGGAGTAAGGTTCAGCTCCAGGAGGCCATCTGCACTCAGTCCAGCCCTACATTCCCCCTTACTCCGGGTGCTCTGGTGGTCTGGAGGAGAATGAGGGTAGGGCTCCCTGTCCCCGGCACCAGGGGACAAAGGTCAGCTGGTTCCACGAAAGCTACATGAGATCAGCTCTCAGCTTCTTTTTTTTTTTTTTTTTTAAGATTTTATTTATTCATAGAGATGCAGAGAGAGAGAGGCAGAGACACAGGCAGAGGGAGAAGCAGGCTCCATGCAGAGAGCCTGATGTGGGACTCGATCCCGGGACTCCAGGATCATGCCCTGGGCTGCAGGCGGCGCTAAACCGCTGCGCCACCGGGACTGCCCAGCTCTCAGCTTCTGACTTCAGGACTGCAGAGGCCAAACGAGATCAACCAGGAGAGCCTTTCAGAGTCTGGGTCACAAGGGAAAAGGAAAAAGACCTCTGCTTGCTCCCTGCTCCGTAGAAGGTACAAACTCCCAAAACCTCTCAAGCGAATCCATCCATTACCCTGTTAGCATTTCAGAGCTTGGAACGCCACAGGCAAAGAATATCTGGGTAGCTCTATGGTAGAAAGTTCTAGAAATCCCATGTCTCCCGTGGGAGCAGGCTTCCCGGTTTGTATCCTCAAGTGGCCTAGCCCACTGAACCTCAGACACGTGGGCCACGCTTTCCCGGTGAGAGGTGGCTCTGTCCCTCCCTCAGAGCTCCCACTCTGGACATCCCCACCCCCCAGGGAGAAATCATTTCAGGCAATTAAATTTGGTGGAGTTACTGTCAAGGGCCTGAGCTCTCGCCTTGTCTCTTCAAACACTGAAACCAAACAAGGGTCTTATCAACCAGAGCTTTCTTTTCCTTCAGCAGCCTGGTGACCATGCAGGTCAGGGCAAGCGGAATTCTAGTTCCCACGGGGCTCCCCTGGGAAGAGGAAGGTCAAAGCCAAGGGCAGGCCAGAGGGCGGGGCAAGAGCAAGTGAACATTCCGCACTCACTGTCCCTGGGATGACCCTTCCTGATCAACACCAAGGGCCCCACGCAGCCTCTACCAGGCCACATCTGAGGAGCTCCAGCCAGTGGCCTGCCTGCCAGGACCAGGGCCCCAAATCCCTGCACCAAAAGCCTGGGCTTGCTCCTGTATTTGTTTCCTGTGGCTGCTCCAACAAAGTACAACCAAGGCAGCTTAAAGTAGTAGAAATGTTTCATCCAAAAAAAAAAAAGAAATGTTTCAGGGGAGGGAGGGAAGGAGGGAGGGAGGGAGGGAGGGAGGGAGAGAGGGAGGGGGAGAGAAACGTACAGTCCCACAGTTCTGGAGACCAGAAGTCCAAAATCAGTATGTCAGCAGGGCCGTGCTCCCACCAAAGATGCTAGGGGAATCTCCTTCCTGCCTCTTCCAGCTTCTGGTGGCTCCCGGCAGTCCCTGGCTTGTCCACGAATGTCTCCAATCTCTACTTCCATGGCACATGGTCTTCTCCCTGTGTCACTTCTCTGCGTCTCTTCTCCTTCACATCTAAGGGCACCAGTCAGATTAACTAACTACATCTGCAAGGAACCTATTTCCAAATAAGGGCACATTTGGAGGTACTAGAAGTTAGGACTTCAACCTACCTTTCTGGAAGACACAATCCAACCCATATGAGGTCCCAAAGGCCACACTGCCACCTGCCTGGAATGTCCTCCCACCTCCTCCCACCTCACCCCAGGTCCGGCCGCACCTGCTCCTTCCTGCCAGCTTACATCTTGCTGCCTCCATGTTCTCTGCTTCTCACCCCTCCAGGCCACCGGGATCCCCTGGATGACCTCAACTGACCCAGTGTCATGACCATCCACACTAAGCCAAGTGACACAACCCCTCTCCCATGTGGCTGTGACCTACAGGGGGCGGGCAAGTGTCCCATCTTCCCTCCTAGATTGTCACTGACTCTGGGGCAAGAGGAAGACCCAAAGCCTCTTCATGTCCCTCCCAGGGCCTGAGAAAGCCCTGACCACCCAAATGCACACAATGAGCGCCTGCAGAATTCTCTGAGAAACCGCTTTCAGTCCCCAGATATTTCCAACCAGTCTCCTCAAGTGCCACCCTCACTGTTGTCCACTTCCTGCAGCCTGGACCTGGCTAATTCCAGCTCACACTTCAGACCCAAGCTTTGAAGCCCATCCCCTGGGAGGCCTCCCTGGGCCCCTTAGTACTGAGATGCTTCTGCTCTGTGTTCCTACAGCACTCGTCACCCCATGTGGCAGCCTTTGTAACTTGTATCCCCATGGACAATAAGCCCTCTGAGGCCAAGGCCATCAGTGTGTCCCCCCTGGGATTGCACAAGGCCTGGCAGGTACCCCAGCACAGCAAACATCTGTTGGATACCCTGAGAGCACCAGAGTAATGAGCCTCCTCCCCTGGGTCAGCCCTTCTCAAGATGTGGCCCTAGGCCAATTGCAAAAGGATCATGGAGGAGCTTAGTTAAAAGATCCATTCCTGGGCCATTCCTCAAATCCACTGAATCACACTCCGAGGGAGGAGAGGAGGGGGCAGGGCTGACGCCTGTCAGCTCTGTGGACACTGTGGGTCTGAAGTCTAGCTGGCCCTACTACCCTGCCAGGGGATATTCCCAGGAGAAGAGCGCAAAGAAGTAGATGCGGCTGGTGGTGGGATGGAAGCCTGGTGGTCAAGTAGAGCTGCCCAGTTCCAGCAGCAGCTCTCTCAGAGAGGAGAAGAAAGGGAAGCACAGAGTTAGAGGCCAAATATGTTCTCCTGTTCAGCAGTGGAAACTTGAACAAGTATTTCAACTTTTCTGTACCTGTTTCATTAATAATAAAGTGGAAATGAAAAATACCAGCCTGCCCATGTCCAGATTTGTGGGGCCTTCCTTCCACAGCTATCAATGGAGCACCTACTATGTGTCAGATACTGGGAGGCTCCAATGACATGTGATAGAGTTCTTGAAAGCCAAGTAATACCAGAAAAGTGTAATGTATTTTTAGGGGTGCCTGGCTGGCTCAGTCAGTGGAGCATGTGACTCTTGGTCTCAAGCTCAGGAGTTTGAGCCCCATTATGGGCATAGAGATTACTTAAAAACAAAAACTTTTTAAAAAGGAAACAGAGGGATCCCTGGGTGGCGCAGCGGTTTGGCGCCTGTCTTTGGCCCAGGGCGCGATCCTGGAGGCCCGGAATCGAATTCCACGTCGGGCTCCCGGTACATGGAGCCTGCTTCTCCCTCTGCCTGTGTCTCTGCCTCTCTCTCTCTCTCTGTGACTATCATAAATAAATAAAAAATTAAAAAAAATAAAATAAAATAAAAAGGAAACATATAAAGTATGGCTGTTTCAAGACAAAATCTCCCCAAACACATCACACAAGAATGTGTACCTCGGGAGTTCCTGGGTGGCTCAGTCAGTTAAGCGTCTGACTCTTCATTTAGCCTCAGGTCATGGGATTGAGCCCTGCATCGGGCTCCATGCTTAACAAGAAGTTTGTTTGAGATTCTCTCTCCCCTTCTCTCTGCCCCTCTCACTCTTGCGTCTCCTTTCTCTCTCTCTCACAAATAAGCCTTTAACTAAAAAAAAAAAAAAAAAAAAAAAAGGCAGGGACACCTGGGTGGCTCAGTTGGGTGTCTCCCTTTGGCTCAGGTCATGATCTCGGGGTCCTGGGATTGAGCCCCACATCAGGCTCCCTGCCCAGAGGGAGCATGCTTCTCCTTCTCTCTGCTCATGCTCCCTCTCTCCATATCTCTCAAATAAAATAAAATTTAAAAAAGATTATGTACATCTATGTTCACAGAAGCATTACTCACAAGAGCCAAAAGGTGGAAACAACCTAAATGTCCATCAACTTATGAACAGATAAACAAAACAGATCCACACAGTGGAATATTACCCAATGAATATTCATTCCTTATTATTCAATGAGGTCCAGACACCTGCTACGAGGTGGGTGAACCGTTGAGGACATGATGCTCAGTGAGAGAAGCCAGACACAAGAGGCCACACACCATGTGATTCCATTTATACAAGAATCCAGAACAGGAAAATGCAGGGAGATAGAAAGCAGATGAGTAGTGGCCAGTGACCAAGGAGGCAGCTTGTAGGGAATGAGGAGTGGCAAGGACACAGCTTCTTTTTGGGGGTGATAAATAGATATTCTAAAATTGACTTGCTAGGGAATCCCTGGGTGGCTCAGTGGTTTAGTGCCTGCCTAACGTAATCCTGGAGTCCTGGGATCAAGTCCACATCCCTCATGAAGCCTGCTTCTCCCTCTGCCTATGTCTCTGCCTCTCTCTCTCTCTCTCTCTCTCTGAGTCTCTCATGAATAAATAAATAAAATATTAAAAGAAAATTGACTTGCTGATGGTTGCATGTATCTGTGAATACACCAAAAACTACAGAAGTGAACACTTTAATAGGCATATTATATATATTTGAAATGTATCTCAATAAAGCTATTTTTTAAGATTTTATTTATTTGAGAAAGAGCAGAATGAGAGAGAGAGAGAGAACGAGGGGGGGTGGGGGAGAGAAGGGGAGGGACAAGCAGACTCCTCGCTGAGCAGGGACCCTATACAGGGCTCCATCCCACAACCCTGAGACCAGGACCCAAGCCAAAGGCAGATGTTCAACCTACTGAGCCACTCAGGTGCCCCAAGTTATTTTTTTTTTTTTTAAGATAAAGTCTTGGGATCCCTGGGTGGCGCAGCGGTTTGGCGCCTGCCTTTGGCCCAGGGCGCGATCCTGGAGACCCGGGATCGAATCCCACGTCAGGCTCCCGGTGCATGGAGCCTGCTTCTCCCTCTGCCTGTGTCTCTGCCTCTCTCTCTCTCTCTCTCTCTCTCTCTGTGACTATCATAAGTAAATTAAAAAAATAATAAAATAAAATAAAAATAAGATAAAGTCTTTTTGGTTCCTTTCTTTCTCCAAAATCTTAGCTAAATCTGTTGTCTACCTTCAAAATCTATCCTCATTCTAACAATTTCTCCCACCCCCACCTGTCATCTCTTACCTGGGTTGTGAAACAGCCCCTCCCTGAGCTCCGCACCCTCTGTTTTCCGCACGTTCTCCCCCTCTGCACACACTCCGTGGCTCCCTCCTCCACACAGGCTTGCTCTTTCCTGAGCAATGGCACCTGGCCTCCTGCCCACCGTGCACTCACTGTGCTTTCTGCTGGGAAGGTTTTCCCTACACAGGTGCATGGCCCTGCACTCTCCTAAGACTTGGCTCCTTGTCACCTTCTCCACAAGGCCTTCTCCTGCCACCCTGGTGACACTGTCTCTTGACTAGCCTTCCTCCTCCCCAACCTAATTTCTTCTCCACTGCACCTAAAATCAATCAGTAAACTAAATAACTTACCTATTCGGTTTCCTCGTCAGAGATTTTGGTTCCCAGCACCTTAGACAACCACTGGGTGGGTGGATGGATGGTGAATGGGTGGGTGGGTGGATGGATGATAGTGGCAAAATGTAAGGCCTTCCCTCAATGCAGAGGCAGAGAGTTCCAGAAGAGAAGAGTTCTGAGACTGGGATTCAAAACCAGAGAAGTACCCATGGGTCAAGTCATTTAACCTAACCAGGCCTATTTTTTTGTGATCAAAGGATCATAGGAGTATTTGTCTTATCAGCTTACAATGTTGTTGTGGTAACATGAACTGGATTCCTGAATTTAAGACCCTCCCCTTAAACACACAGCATCTAATTGAAGGGGGAGGTGGGCAGGCAGGAAGAGAGAACTGGCCCTATGGCAGCAGTCTCAGGGGCTCCTTGAGGGGTAGGACATTTGGGGTCAGTGGCTGCAGGAGCTAAAGCAAGTGTGCATGGGGAACAGAGGCCATGGTCAGGAGGATGGGACAAGCCAGACAGAGGAGAGAGGAATGCCAGGCTAGGAGCCCAGACTGCATTGGCTGGTAAGCTTTTCTAGAAAGGCTAGTCGACCCTGGAGACCTGTCCCTATCTCTGCCCTCCTCCAGAAGACAAACCACAGAAAGGGAAACAGTGCCACAGCCACCAGCTTCCAGAGCTGTCTCTGGGCTAGGGACCCCTGAGTCGGCTATGAGGAGACCCAAATACTGGCCCTTTTAGCTGGGCGCTCCTGCCACTGGCAAGGAGGGTGCAGAAAGGCAGACACACCAGGACACAAGTCTCTCACTGACATAGGCAGAGGGAAACACCTGGAAGTTCTCTTTCCAAAGGGCTCCTGCAGAGGATGAGGTGGATCCTCCGCGTCCTACTCGCTCTCCTGCTGTACCTGGGGCAAGAGACTCTGAGGGGCTGGGCACAGGCACTCACACAGGAGAGCGGGCTTCATGCTGCCAGGCCTAAGTTGCTGGCTTCTTGGCCTGCGGCTCTCTCCATGTAACCAGCTGAGAACCACAGCTCCCTGCCCCCGGACAGACCTACTCCAACTTACTCCATACCTGAGCACACCAAACAGGGAGCTGGAAAAGTCCCCCCACCATCCTCCCCAGCACCACAGCTAGGCTAAGCAGCCTTCTGGAATGGTGTGCCACCCCGCCAGCTGTCCGTCCATTCATTCCACACACTTGGGCTGGGTGTGTCAGCAGAGCTCCAAATTAGCTGCTGTGGGCAATCACGTGGGCTGTGGAGCCAGAGAGAGGACCATGGAAACAGGTGCCATCTGTGCCCAGCAGAGGACTAGCACCTAGCAGACAGACAGGAACTGTACATTCAGAGCGAGCAACTATTCAACTGTCAGCTCTAAGGCTAAGGAGCCAGAGAGGTTGAAAAGTGCCCCCTGCCCCAATTCACATCCACCCAGAACCTTGGAACATGACGTTATTTGGAAATAGGGTCTGTGGAGATGTAACTAAGTTGAGGCCAACTGCATTAGGGTGGGCCCGAAGTCTGATGACTGGTGCCCTTACAAGAAGAGAACACACAGAGACACACAGATAAGAGGCCATGTGAGGACAGAGGCAGAGACTGAAGAGATGTGTCTACAAGCCAAGGAATCCCAAGGACTGCCGGAATTTGCCAGAAGCTGGAAGTGGCAGGAAGGATTCTCCTATGGAGACTTCAGAGGTAGCAGGGCCCTGCCAGCCCTGATTTCTGACTTCCAGCCTCCAGAATGATGAGAGGTTAAATTTCTGTTGTTTGAAGTCACCCAGTTTGTGGGAGTTTATGGCGGTGACCCCAGGAAAAGAATATGCGAACAGCCCTGAAGCCTGGCCCTATGAGGTCTTTACGACCCCTCTCCCATTAAGCGGATGGTGCTTCCACCAGCCGGGCGGCCCCGGGCCCTGGCCCACCTGCTCCCCTTCTTCGCACACTCAGGCTACTTATTTTTAGCCCCTGATTACATCTGCCTTATATGGTTCCCCACTCCTGTCATGAGCAGGACTCTCTCCCCTCCTGGTTTGTAAGCTCTCTGAGGACAGAGAAGCCGAAGGATATTAACAACCCTGAGAAGGGGCAGAGATGTGGATGGATTCCGTGGATTGTTCATGTTTCATGATATTTGAGGTAACCAGTAGCAGATGTCAAGCCAAAGGAATAGGGATAGCAGTGCCAGCCTATAATTACTGCCACAGTCCTTTCAACCTTAAAAAGTATCTGATATCAAAAAACATGTTAAGCATCTGAGAGCCATGTTTAAATTTTAGTCACCTAACAACCCAATGCTGTAAATAGGGCAAGTATTATTATCCCGTTTTATGGGCAAAAAAACAGGTGCAAAATGGGAAGGGGCTTGGTGGTGAATTTGTGACAAAGCTGGTGCTTTGCTCTGCCCTCCGTCTCCTGTGACCTGGCCATGCCCCACCCCAGGCTGGCTGCTCTGCTCCCCGTGTGGGTGGCCTCAGGTGACAGGGCTCCAGGTGAAGAGGCTGCTGGCCTAACTACCAAATCAGGAAAGAAACTGAGGCAGGAAAAGTCAGGAGAAAGATGATTTAGCCTGTACCCAGGCTCATTCCTGAGACCAGCATGGGCTCCCCAGGCCATGGCAAGGGCCGCAACCCTTCTCCAATCTTTCCAGACCCTTCCTGGTGTCTTGACCTCCTGGGATAAGCTAGAGAAATAAGTGGCCTTCTACCACTTGACACTTGGAAAAAAGGGTAGGAGGAAATGAGGGGGGAAAACCAAGAGACCAACAAAGTGGCCAGAAGCCCCTCTGGTGGATGCAGGTGCACAGGGCAGGCAGCTGTGGGACCAGGTGCACCCAGAGACACAGTTTTCAAGCCAATGGCTTTGTCAAGTTTTTGCCTATTGCCATCTATGGAAAATTGTGTGGGGGACAACCAAATGGCCACTTGGAAGAGGACCAGGGCCTGCAGTTTTGGCAGTGAGCTGGTGTGGGGGGAGGGGCCCCCAAACCCCAGGGTTCTCCCCTGGCCTGGTTCTGGGCTGAGCTCCCAACACAACCCACTTCCTGTGGGCCCAGAACTCCAGGCCAGACTTTGCCTGCACCTGTTTGAGCTCAGAATGCAATCCCTGCTCTGGAAGGATCCAAAAATATCTGAGAGGGAGTAGAGGAGGGACTAGAATACACTGAGGGCCCAAGAACAGCCACCTGGCTCAGCATTTGGCCCTTCGCCCACCAAGGTGGTCTGATCCCCTCCTCCAGCAGGAGCCCCACACCCAAGCCAGTGCAATGCTCAGAGCCTCCCCACTCCTGTCTTTTTTTTTTTTCTTAAGATTTTATTTATTCATGAGAGACACAGAGAGAGAGGCACAGACATAGGCAGTGGGAGACACAGGCTCCATGCAGGGAGCCCGATGTGGGACTCGATCCTGGAGCTCCAGGACCACGCCCTCAGCCAAAGAGAGATGCACAACCGCTGAGCCACCCTGGCATCCCATCCCCACTCCTGGTTGTGATCACCATCTGCAGATGCTCTTCTTCCTCTGCCTGCACAAATCATCTGCTCCTTCATCTGACACCGTTAAGTGCTTTCAACGAACCAAGGGAACCAAGCTCAGCGCTAGGCACTGGTGACGCGGAGGTGAGCAAGTTAAACCAACACATGGCCCCTGCCCACACAGGCAGTCCAGTGCCTGTCCCCTTCCTTCCAGTCCAGCTGAAACCCTGCCCCTCCGTGAGGCCGACCTTCCAGCCCTCCTCTGAACTCCAACCAGATCCGCAGGGTGTGGGGAGCGGGTGCTAGTTACATTTTCTCTCAGTGCTCGTCATCGCCCCAAATAGAAGTCAGCTCCTGGGGGCAGAGACGTGGCCGGCCCCATTCCTGTCAGAGCAGTGTGGCTGGCCAGGACCTCGGGGTGAGCACAGCGGGGACTTGGGGCTGGAAAGCTGGCTTTTCAGAGGAGGGCCCCCACCAGCCCATCTTTCCCACCTTCCTCCAGGGCCTTCCTCCTCTCAGTTGTCCCTCAGACCTCTTTTGTGTTTTAAGTTTGTATTTTTTTTTAAGTTTGTATTTTTAATTGCATTTAGTTAACACAGTGTCCTCTTGATTTCGGGTGCATGATACAGTGATCCTGCACTTCCATACCTTACCCAGTGCTCATCACAACAGGTGCGCTCCTTCATCCCCATCACCTGTTTCTCACACACAACTTCTCTTGCCCTCCCGTAATCACCAGTTTATTCTGTAGAGTTAATTAAGAGTCTGCATCTTGCTTTGTCTTTCTCTTATTTTTTTCCCTTTGCTTGTTTGTTTTGTTTCTTAAATTCCACATATGAGTGAAACCATATGGTATTTGTTTTTCTCTGGCTGACTTATTTCGCTTAGCATTGTACCCTCTAGCTCCATCCATGTCATTGGAGATAGTAAGATTGCATTCTTTTTTTATGGCTGAAAAATATTCTATTGTGTATATATCTCTATACATACACACTACCTTTATGTATTCACCTATTGATGGACACTTGGGCTGCTTCCATATCTTGGCTACTGTAGATAACGCTGGTATAAGCATCAGGGAGCATGTATCCTGGATTAGTGTACCTGTGTTCTCCAGGTGAATACCCAGTACTGTGATTGCTGTATCATAAGCTAGTTGGATTCTTACATCACTTGCTGACCATATACTGCCTCTTACCACCACCCCTCCATGGAGGGCCCCATCTCCCCTTTTTCTAGAACTCTGCCCTGGGCCCTCCTTCTCTGCAGGGCTAGCCATACAGCCCACACCCACTCTGTGCCCTGTGGCACTCTGAGATGACAGAAAACTAGAGGGTCAGTGCTGTTGAGGTTGTGAAGGACAAGGACCCCCTGAGGGGAAGGTCCACCTAAGTATGGAAGGCGAAAAGCCTTTTCTCATTGCTTAACACCCTTGCAATGAAGCTGGGGAGCCTGCCTCAGCTAGGCCAACATTCCACCCGAAATCCTTCTGGGCCCCAGGATTTAGAGCAGAGGAGCAACAGCCACTATGTTTTTGTGTGGCTCTGATGACACAGTCCCAGGGAAGACAGGCAACAGCTGCCCAAAGGCACCATGGTCTCCTGGTCTTCAGAACCGGGGTCCTGGGCAGCGTGAGGCAGCCTCCTCTCTGCAAAGCTAGGGAGGAACCCAAGAGCCCAGGAGAGGAGGCTGTTGCAGGTCCTGGCTGGGGGTATGGATGGCTGACCTCCTAACAGCTAGAGTGCTTTCAGAGGCAGGAACTGGTTCTCCTGCCCAAGCCCCCAACCTGAGAGCAGGCCACCTCAGGAAGGGCTGCTCCGGGGCCCTGTGTGAGGGAGGAGGAGGTGACAAGAGTGGGCATGTCCCTGCCTGGGACCTTGACTCTGAACAAAACCACCTTGAGGGCTGGAGAGGGATGAGGCTGAAATCAAAGAGGACAGGACTTCCCTGATCCCAAAATGAGCCCTGCTGATGGGTGTGGCAAAGTCCTCCCAGCCAGGAAAACACCCCAGAGGGAACCTGAGCCTGGGCCTGTCTCTGTTGCACAAGAAGAATGAGAACCCAGGCCATCACCCGAGGAACTCACTCCGAGCCTCCAAGCCAGCTCCCACTAAGTCACTGATCCTGATGGAGTCCAAACACAGAGCTTTTCCCATTGCAGGTGCAGGGGACATTTGCTGAATGGACACCTTAGATGGAGGAGCTTGGGATCAGACTTTGCCCTGGCTCCAGGGGGTCAGCTCACCAGTGGCTAATGTTCATGGAGATGAAGAGGCTCATTCACTGACTTGGTCTCTGGGCTCTGCCTGGTTTTCCTCCAGGACCAGAGACCCAGCCGGTGCTAGAGGAAACCTGGGACAACTGGCCTCCCTTCCCACCTCACAGTCTGGTTCCTTCCCCGCTCCCACCCCACCCAGTGGCCCTCCAAAGCAATCCCAGGGCAGCCCACGATCCCTACCCCCTAGTTTAGCTCCCTGGCATCACAGCTCCTAAGTTGACCCTGAATGTGCAGTGTCCCTCTGAGGCCTCCATGATCTCATGGCAGGTGTCTCCTAAGACCTACCCTATGCTCCCCACACATCTGACATCTTGGTCACTCCCTCTCCACCTTGTGTCTTCCAGTCCTCTCTCCTAAATCCTTCCCATCAGCCCATAAACATACTTGGCCTTCATAATGTTGAAAAGGAAATTTGCTACCTTGGCAAACTCCCTGCCCTTGTGTTCTTACGTGTCCTCTATCCCTCCTGAGCTCACTGCCCAAATGCATCACCTGCACACCCTCACTAGATGCACATCAGGCCCTCGTACTCTGCCAGTGACCTCCGAGGTATCAAAGCCAATGCCTCATCTTCCTCAGCATCTCTACGGCATTACATCTTGTCGACTACCTTTCTAGAATGTGTCCTTCCCTTGGCCTTAGGTCATCCTCTTCCCCCTCCCCAACTTAACGCTGCCCAGCCAGCGACCATCCCTGCATCTCTTTTCTCTCCCTGCAATAGCTTCCCTCATGACCTCACAGCATCATCTTCACCCACCGGATCTCATCTCTGGACCTCCACACCTAACTTTTAATCCTCCAATATCCAGTATCTCCATCCATATGTACCCATGGCACCCCAAATTCATAACAACTCCAAATTCATAATGATTCATAATGAACTTTTAAAATCTGTTCTTTTATGTTCCTGGTCTTTCTTTTTTTTTCCCTTTCTGGCAAGATCACGCCTCCAGCAACCTACACTAGATCTGGGAGGGCTCCTTCTGGCAGAAGTCCAGCAAATTCCACCGCAGCTACCCGCTGGGTCTGCCCCTCCTCTCCGCCCTGCCCCCACTCCCTTGGGGAGCTCATACCCTCTAACCTGCATTTCTGACAGGGTCCTCTGATCAGCCTCCCTCGTGCTCTTCCTCCCCACAAACACCTTGCTTCCCAAGCCCCCAGTGGTTGCCCTCCACCCAGAGCGCAAAACTACCCTGGCAGCTGAGCATGCGAGGCCCCTCACGGGTGGCCCAACCAGCCTTCCAAATCGCTTCCCCAAGACTCTCACTTCCCTCTGCCTGCCCTTCTCCCTGCCTGCTTCTCACCAGAGCCCCAAACTTTCCTGACGGCATGAATTCACTCATCCTGCTCCTTACATGGAATTCTCTTCCTTCCATCATTCCATGTTTGAATGCTACTTTCTTCAAGGCCCATCTCAAATATCCCCTTATCTGTAAGACATTTCCTGATCCACTTGGCTAAAAATAATCTCCCCATGCCCTTCAACCCCACCTCACTTTACCCGTACCTCCTTCATGACACTCACACAGGTCCTACCTGTGTGCATGCAGCCATGAGGTGGAAGATGGCCTATCTCTTATACTGGCTGGTAATCATAGACAAAATGCCCATCTGGATTCCCCCACTACCACACCTAAACACTAGGAGGTACTCGATAAATATGAGATGATTAATACATGGTGAGATGTGGCGCAGTGTTTGAATGAAAGGCTTTGCACTCAAGCAACATTTAAATATAAGGGTTTGTGCCATGAGTGGGTCTGGAGTTGGATCTGGAGTGGGGCAGGTGTCCAGGAGAGAGCAAAGCGCAGCATCCCACAGCAGCAGACCCCACCCCTGCCCAGTGTCCCGGCTGCACCTTCATTCCAGGCCAGGGGGCATGGCGCCTAGACCCTGCCCTTGGCCCTGGGACCCTGCCAAAGAGGAAGAGCCATCTTCCTCTTGTCCCCTTCCCAGCCCACCACACCTAAATGGGCACCAAATGACCAGGGGGATGCAGCTGGCCTCAACTGGACCTCCTTCTGCAGGAGCAAGGAGACCTGAATTCCAGCTCTGGCCCTGCCTTGAACTAGCTGTTTGACTTCCACTGTCACACCCATATGTGGGACAAAACCAGCATTTCCCAAACTCTGGTTCTACAGGCCACCAAGCAAGGTGAGCACATCCACTGGCAAGTCCAGTGAGTGCTTCGTAGACTCGATGTGGGAAGGGGCAGACTAGATGCTCCCTAGGGGCTCATCCAGCTACACTGGGCCAGGAGTCCAGGACACCACTGGAGACACAGCTTGCAAGAGGGCTGCGAAGGCTTCTGTCCTCTCAAGACCCCTGAGCTCATGACCTTCTCTCACCAGCCCTCCTCAGGGTGGGTCACGGTAGCTGGGCTGCCTGTTGAGGGAACATGAACGCAGCATCTTTGTGGAAATAACCAGCCTGGGGTGGGTGAGGAGGGCCACAAAAGGGTTCCTGTCTGACCCTCATCTCTCATGGAGGAATGGGTCAGCCCCAGCGTGCACCGACTTGTCGCCACTGTGACGGCAGGGTGGAGGCCAGAGCAGGCGTGAGTCTGTAAACCAGGGCTGAGCTGGAGAGGGATGAACAGACTCAGAATCCCCATCTGCCCCAATCTCTGCATCAAGCAGACAACAGGAAGCAAAAATGTCCCGAATCCAGCCTAACACCACCAACAGCTTGAGCTCAGATGATTTATCAGAGCTGGCCACTTCCCCACACCCCTATCCCATCCCATTCTCAAAGGAGTCCAAGGATGAGAGGCATCTGGAGGAAAGCTCCCCACAAGCAGCCTCCCTAGGGCAGAGGGAGTTAGGTGGCTGTTGGAAAAAGAGAGGCTGAGGGGAGGACAGGAACTCTGTGGTGGGGGGAGATGGCCCTGAGCTGATGTGCCTGTACATAATTCGCAGCCCACCCCTTGTGTATGTCTCTCATTCCTCTGGCTTTTGCCCTTACCTCGACAATGAGGGTACAAAGTAAACCAACTCAAGGTTGCCTTCCCCCATCCCTAAGCAGGCCTGTCACCAGGTCAAGTCCCCAAGACAAACAGGAAGACCCCTCCAGCCACAAATGCCTGTAGGTCAGAGTGGGGTAGGGGGACTCAGGACATGCCCAGTGATCAGGTGCTGGCAGCTCCAGCTGTTTCTAGTATCAGGAGACACACCTGGCCCCTTGCTTAGGAATAAGAGCCTGCCATGGTCCAGAGAGCTACATGGGGACAAAGGAAGGAAGAGCAGCTCTCTTCTACCCCCAGGAAGCAGGAAGTAGATTAGAAAGCCTGCCTGCCATCCATAGAGGAAGAAGCAAGAGACACAGGATGGAAATGAGGGTTCCAGGGGTAGGGTGGGAAGTTCAGGAGCAAAGCTGCTGCCTTTGGGCAAGAGGGCATTTACTTAGTGGCACAATTGTAGGGAGAAATCAACCAGGAGGAAGGACTGTCATTATAGGGGCAGGGAGAGGCCCCTTCCTTGTGGTTGGAACCTCCCAGTGGGTGCAGGACAGAGCTATCTTTTAGCGTAAACTGCGGCTGGAGCAGTGATAAAATCCACCCTGGGGGAAGAACCCACAGCCCAAGTGGTGAGCAGGAATGAGGAGAAAGGGAACCCTGCACGCAGTGGACAACCCCTCCCTGGAAGCCAGTCCAAGGGCACACTGCAGAGTCCAGGAAGAAAAGCATGCAGAGAGGATCTTCCCACAAACCACCTGCCTGCTTCCTTTCCCCATAGCAGGATCACCCAGTGAGACCTATGGAACATTCCAGATGTCCAGTTCCCTTGTTGGGAGGAAAGATGAAGGATGTCCCTAAAAGGCTAAAAGTCCTTGGGCCTGCTGTGTGGAAGTGGGGCGAGGTGGCAGCTGGGGCTGGGCTGTGAAGGGGAGCAGGCGGCAGTGGCTCGGGGCTTAGGATCCAATTACACTGCTGTTTCCATACTTAGCCACCTGACAGCCGCTTGGAATCCTCACTGCTCCAGCCACGGCAGCCCTGCAAGGCCCAAATTAACTCAAGGGCAGACAAGGGCAGGGCCCAGCGGCACACACAAGGCTGGAGCCCCCTACCTTGGTCCCTAACCCCCAAGGGAACACCTTCTGCTCCTGCCCACCTCCTGCTCCTGCTGCTGGGGCTGGGACCTCAACAAACAGAACCTCAAAGGTTGGAGAAGCTGGGGCTCTGCACCCCATGGGCCCCTATGCATATAAAGACTGCCAACTCATAACAAGACAAAGCAGGAGACCCAGATTCCGGGGAGCACTCCAGCTCACCCCTGAAGCATCCCCAAGGGGGACCTGACCCCAGGAGTCTCAGGAAGAGAGATATGGCACACAGTCTGGTGTCCCCTCTATGCCTATAAATAACCCCCATGCTGTAACCCAAGCCACCACCTCTGCCATACAAAGTGCTGAGATATCAAAGGAAAAACCATGCACACAGGCCCCCAGCCCCCTTCTACTGAAACCCCCAGCTAACTCAGGAATACTGTGGAGTACCCCACTCCCCTCTTGAACTCTATGCATAGTCCCCAACTCCATCTCCAATCCCATACCAAACTGACCCCCTCCTCTATCCCACCACCGTTCTCCAGACAACCCCCAACTCTGTCCACTGTGCCTGGTCCTCAGTCATGCAAAGCCAGACCCCTGCCCAATCTCCACCAGGTGGGTCAATTCAACACAGCCCTCCAGGGACCCTCCAGGGACCCTCCAGCACCAGAATGGGTTCTTTTGTCCATCTAGGAGGGTCCTATAGTCTTACTTTAGGGGTCTTCTTACCCTGCATCTACTGGGCAGACCTGCCCTCTGGCTCCTGGCCCTTGGCTCGGGCCTCACACCTGTCTGCACCTCTCAGTTCACTGCTCCCACTTCCTCTGGCCTCCCCACAAACCCCCAACTGCCCTTGGGTTCCCTGTACCCAGTTTTCTCCTAGGCCCCAGGGAGAAGGGAAGGGAGACGATGGTGAGACCAGCCAGGAGTAAAGGTTTGCCATCAACCACAGGAATCACAGAGGCCTCATCCTCCATCTACCACTCGAGCCTCCCTCCTCCTTCACCCTCCACGGTTAACATAAAACCTTGAGGTGCGTGGGGGTCACTGTCTGGCCTGGATGACAGGGGTGAGGGTCATACCTGTTTGTCCTGGGAGCAGGAGCGACGCCACGAAGCAGCAGAGCAGGACCAGCGTCCTCATGGTGACTGCCAAGAGAGCCCAGCTGCTCCTTGCTCTATTTATAGGACTGGTGGCAGCAGCGCAGGGTGGGGGAGAGGGTCACACAGTCACTAGGGCAACTGGGTGGACGTGATGGGGAAGCAGCGCAGACCCTGTCAGGCTGCGCGGAGGCTCGCTATGCCACTGCTGTGCCAGTTGCCAGGCCCCGGAAGGCACGGCCCTGGCCGGATCTCTTCCCCCAGAAGCCCTGGGGTCATGTGACACAGGTCACAGGGCAGGGGTGGTGGAGAAAACGTGGGGGTATCCCTTGAGTTAGGTCTAGAGTTTGGGAACCCGAGCTTTCACGGTATCTGAGCTAACTTGATCTAAAGTCTGGGACAAGTCACTGACCTTCACATGCCTCAGTTTTGTGAATGAAGGAGCCGTAGGGCAAAGCAAGAGAGATTCTATTTGATAGCCATGGATAGATGTCTCAGCCGCTCCCCAAAGGTCAGGAAGGTGAAGCCACAATGGCCAAAGAAACCTGCAACATCTGACCTCTGAGGTCGACAGCTAGGAACTTAAGCTTCTCAGGCCTCCAGAAGATACAGAACACTGACAGGAGGGAAAACGCGGAGCGAGAAGACATGTCCCATGCTGTGATGTAAGCCAATGGACAGAGATCCATTTCCAGTGACATGGGGGTTCCAGAATCTTCCGTCATGTCTGCAATGTGCTACTTGATACAATTTTCCTAAGGGCACGTGACAGCCCCTAAGAGCCAGTTCTATGAGGCTAAGGGACAGCAGACATTGGCTTGTCTGCCTGGAGGGAGGGTGTCACTGTGAAGGTAGTAGTCAGCCATTGAGGAAAAGAGCTGAAGCGGTTCTTCTATGGGCTTTACATTTCACACAGCTTTACTGAGGTGTAATCCAAATGCAGCATACAACGCTACTCATATCGGATACGTTCTGACATATACGTAGAACCGCTATCAAATAACCAATAGAGAGGCACCTGGGTGGCTCAGGCCATAATCCCAGGGTTTTAGGATTGAGACCTGCCATCGGGCTCCCTGCTCAGTGGGGAGTCCATTTCTCCCTCTCCTCTGCTCCTCCACCAGCTTCTGCTCTCCTGTCTTGCTCACTCCCTCTCAAATAAATAGATAAAATAAAAATAAAATAACAGATTCCTCACTCCCAAATTGTCCTCATGTTCCTTCATGGTCCCCTCCACCCACTCCCTTCCCCAGCAACCAAGCTTTCTGTCACTATGTGTTACTTTGCATTTCCTAGGTTTGGACATAAATGGAATCTCATCGTATGTGTTCTGTTTTATCTGGCTTCTTTCATTCAGCATAATTATTTTGAGATCTATTCATGTTGTAGTTACGTATTGACAGCTTATTCCTTTTAATTCTGAATAGTATTCCAAGGTATGGACTGACCACGATTTGCTATACATTCTCCTCTTGAGAGACATCTGAGTTGTTTCCAAGTTTGGGCAACTACCAACAAAGCTACCTTGAACCTTTGAGCACGATGCAATTTACAAACGTTCACTTTCTCTTCTCTTATGTAGAAAAGCAGGAGGGGAATGGCTGGGTCACATGGCGGGAGTCTGTTTAATTTTTTTCTAAGATGATGGTGCCATTTTACATTCCCACCACCACTCGTTCCACATCTTTGCCAATCCTTGGTATGATCAGTCTTTTAGGGTTTAGTCATTCTTGTAGGTGTGTTGTGGTATCTTACTGTAGCTTTAATTTGCATTTTTCTAGTAACTAGTGATATTAAGCATCTTCCCATGTGAGTATCTGTCGTCTGCTTCTTTCATGTGTCTTTGGTGAAGTGCCTGTTCAAATCTTCCGCCTATTTTTTATGGGTTGTTTTCTTCTATTCAGTGTTGATAGTTTTTTTATATATACACTGAATAAAGGCCCTTCATCAGATATGTAGTTTGTAAATATTCTCTCCATTGGTGGCTTGTCTTCATGCACTGAAGTGTCTTTCAAACAGAAGTTCATAATTTTTATAAAATCCAGAGAAACCTTTGCCTAACCCAAGATGCCCAGGATGTTTTCCTGTTTTCTTCTGGAAGTGTAATAATTTTAGGTTTTACATTTAGATCTATGATCCATTTTGTATAATTTTTAACATGTTGCAAGGTATACACCAAAGTTTAGATTTTCACATGTGGATATCCAGTTGTTCCAGCAACATTTGTGGAAGAGACTATCCTTCCTCTATTCAATTGCCTTTGCACCTTTTATTGAAAATCAAATGAGCTGAGTGAAGTAAGTCAATCGGAGAAGGACAAACACTATATGTTCTCATTCATTTGGGGAATATAAATAATAGTGAAAGGGAATATAAGGGAAGGGAGAAGAAATGTGTGGGAAATATCAGAAAGGGAGACAGAACGTAAAGACTGCTAACTCTGGGAAACGAACTAGGGGTGGTAGAAGGGGAGGAGGGCGGGGGGTGGGAGTGAATGGGTGAGGGGCACTGGGGGTTATTCTGTATGTTGGTAAATTGAACACCAATAAAAAATAAATAAAAAAAAAAGAAAATCAAATGACTATATGTGTGTAAAGCTACTTCTGAACTATATTCTGTTCTGTTGGTCTACCTGTCTGTCTTTCTACTGTGGTTTCCTTAATCACAGATCCTTGAAATCTGGTAGTGTGGGGACGCCTGGGTGGCTCAGCGGTTGAGCATTTGCTTTTGGCTCAGGACATGATCCCAGGGTCCCGGGATCGAGTCCCACGTCGGGCTCCCTGCATGGAGCCTGCTTCTCCCTCTGCCTGGGTCTCTGCCTCTCTCTCTCTCTCATGAATAAATAAAATATTAAAAAAACTTAAATGAAGCCTCGCATCCAGCTCCCTGCTCACCAGGGAGTCTGCTTCTCCTTTTCCCTCTGCCCCTCCCCATGCTTGCTTTCTCTCTCAAATAAAACATATTTTTTAAAGTGCTGTTTGGGGGGTGCACCTGGGTGTCTCAGTCAGTTAAACATCCAACTCTTGATTTTGGCTCAGGTCATGATCTCAAGAGTCATGAAATCAAGCTCTGACCCAGGCTCTGCACCAATCATGAAGCCTGCTTAGGATTCTCTCTCCTTCTCTCTCTGCCTCTCCTCTCTCCAAAAGAATTGTTTTGGAGTTGCCTGGCTGACTCAGTCAGGCAATATAATGCTTGATCTCGAAGTCATGAGTTTGAGACCCACGTTGGGTGTAGAGATTATAAATAAATAAATATTTAAAAACTGCTTTGGCTATGGGGATCCCTGGGTGGCTCAGCGGTTTAGCACCTGCCTTCAGCCCAGGGCGTGATCCTGGAGTCCTGGGATCGAGTCCCACATTGGGCTTCCTGCATGGACAAACCACAGACCAGGTCTTCTCCCTCTGCCTATGTCTCTGGCTGTCTCTCTGTGTCTCTCATGAATAAATCAATAAAATCTTAAATAAATAAATAAATAAATAAATAAATAAATATTTTGGCTATTTTAGTTCCTTTACACATCCATATGAATTTTAGAATCCAGCCTATAAATTGCTCTTTAAAGGCCTTCTTGGATTTTAATTGGAATTACAATGAATCTATAGACCAGTCTGAAGAAAGCTGGCAAGTTACCAACTGCAATGGTTAATTTTACGTGTAAACTTGGTGAGGTTATGGTACCCAGGTGTTTGGTAAATATCAGTCTGAATGCTGCTGTGCAGGGTTCAACATTTTTTTTACAAGGACTTAACATTTAATCTGTAAACTCTTGAGTGAAGCAGATCACCCTCCATAATGTGGGTGGGCCTCATCCCATCAGTTGAAGGTCTTAAACAAAAGACTGTGCTCATTCCCCTAACCCCAGAAGAGGAAAGAATACTACCTCTGACTACTTTCCAACTCAAGACTGCAAAAACCACTCTTGCCAGAATGGCCACCAGCTTCCCCTGTGGATTTTTTACTTTCCAGTCCCCACAACCTCTCTCTATAAACAGACATCCTATTGGCTGTGTTTCTCTGGAGAACCAGACTAACATAGCAATACTGAGTTTTCTGTCCATGTTCAAGGCTGGGAAAGGAACTCCCTATAAGGGGTTGGAGGCAGCATCCGGTCCTGGGACAGAAGAGGAAGTCAAAATCAATGATGTGCCCACTCTAGGCCAGGTGCTTCATGAGTCAGGAGGTGGGCATGCCACCACCATTTCACAGTGAGGAGGCCAAGACTCCAACTGCTATCATAACACCACCACATAGGAGTGGTCTGAATTTGAACCTGGATGTGCCTGACTCAAAAAGCCTTGACTTCTCCCATCAATCCAAGAGAATGTCATCAGGGCAAGAGAGGAATTGGTGTGTCCAGGAAGGGGTGCAGAGCACTGTGCAGAATAGGGAAAGGCACAGGCTGAAGGGCCAGAAAAAGCCACTAGAAGCCAAACTGGGCAGGAGAGGAAAGTGTGATCTCAGCACAGTTTAAACAGTTAACTGCACGTGATTTAAAGATACCCCATCTGGGGGCACCTGGGTGGCTCGGTGAGTTAAGCATCCAATTCTTGATTTCAGTTCAGGTCATGATCTCAGGGTCATGGGATCAAGACTTGCGTGGGACACTGTGCTCAGTGGGGAGTCTGCTTACCATTCTCCCTCTTTCCCTCTGCCCATCAAAAAATCAACCAGTCAATCTTTAAAAGAAAAAAAGAAAGATGCCCCATCTGGGCTCAAACATGGCCTTGCATGGTCACAGGGGCACAATAAAGAGACAAAAGGGGGATGCAGTTGAGCATCAGCCTTCAGCCCAGAGCATGATCCTGGAGTCCCAGGATCGAGCCCCTTCATCGGGTTCCCTGCATGGAGCCTGCTTCTCTCGACTGTGTCTCCGCCTCTCTCTCTCTCTCTCTCTCATGAATAAATAAATAAAATCTTAAAAAGGGGGGGCAGGGATCCCTGGGTGGCTCAGTGGTTTGGCGCCTCCCTTTGGCCCAGGGCATGATCCAGGAGTCCCGGGATCGAGTTCCGCATCGGGCTCCTGCCGTGGAGCCTGCTTCTTCCTCTGCCTGTGTCTTGCCTCTCTCTCTCTCTCTGTGTCTACCATGAATAAATAAATAAAATCTTTAAAAATAAAATAAATAAAAAGCCAAAAGGTGGAAACAACCCAGGTGCTCATCAGCAGATGAGCAGAAGAACCAAATGTGGCCTATCTAGGTGATGGGATATTATCCAGCCAAAAAAATGAAATTTTAATACATCCTTCAACACAGATGAGCCTTCAGAATATTAATGCTAAATAAAATAAACTAGTCACAAAAGGACTAGTCATTTGCTGGGGCCGCCAGGACAAACCACAGACCAGGTGTCTTAAACAATAGACATTTATTTCTTGCAGTTCTGGAGGTCTTCAATAAAGGTGCTGGCAGGGCTGGTTTCTTCTGAGGCCTCTCTCTATGGCTTGTAGACAATCCTCTTTCCACACTGTGTCTTCACATGGTCATCTCCTGGTCTATGTTATCTGTGTTCTAATCTCCTCTTCTTGTACGGACACCAATTGTATTAGGTTATCACCCACTCATATGACCTTATTTTACCTTAGTTACCTCTGTAAAGACCTCATATCTGGGTGTCTGGGTGGCTCAGCTGATTAAGCATCTGCCTTGGGCTCAGGTCATGATCTCAGCGCCCTGGGATGAGCCCCAAGTCAGGCTCCCCACTTAGTGGAGGAGTCTGCTTCTCCCTCTGCCCCATCCCCTCCCCATGCTTGCTCTCCTCTCTTTCAAACAAATAAATTAATTAAATTAAAAAAAAAAAAGACCCCATATCCAAGTACAGTCACATTCTGAGATACTAGGACTTCAACATGAATTTTGAAAGGACGCAATTTAGCCCATAAGAGACAGACACTATGACTGCACTTATATGAGGTACCTAGAAAAGTCAAAAAAGATTTTTTAGGGGATCCCTGGGTGGCTCAGCGGTTTAGCGCCTGCCTTTAGCCCAGGGCGCGATCCTGGAGTGGAGTCACGGGATCGAGTCCTGCGTTGGTCTCCCGGCATGGAGCCTGCTTCTCCCTCCTCCTGTGTCTCTGCCTCTCTCTCTCTCTCTGTCTATCATGAATGAATGAATGAATGAATGAATGAATGAATGAATGAATAAATAAATCTTTTTAAAAAAGGATTTTTAAAAAAACTCAAAGAGAAAGAAAGTAGAATTGTGGGTTCCAGGGGTGGAGTGAAGGGGGCACAGGAGTCAGTGTTTAATAGGCAGAGTTTCTATTAAGAATAATGAAAACATTCTGCAGAAAGACAGTGGTGATGGTCACACAACATTGTAAATGTGCTTTACGTCACTGGATTAAAAATTTTAAATGAGTAAAATGGTAAATTTTAACCACAATTTATAAAAATCAAAGAACAAAAAAAGACATCCTGTTTGGAAATCAAGAGATTAAAAAGGAGGGTAGACTCAACTGAAAATAAATTCTCAGGTTATAATTCTTTTTTTTAAAGGATTATTTTGTGAGAGAGATAGGGAGCATTGGGGGAGGGGCCAGAGGGAGAAAGAATCTCAAGCAGACTCCCTGCTGAGCATAGAGCCTGACAAGAACTCTATCTCAGGACCCTGAGATCTTGACCTGACTGAAACCAAGAGTCAGAAGCTTAACAGACTGAGCCACCCAGCTCCACGCCAGCTTTCCCCCACACGACCCTCCACCACTGCCACTGCCTGACCAGAGCAAGGACCTCTCCTTTCCCCAGCTCCATCTTTAGACAGAAGCTGCTCGGCCTAAGGAGCAGGAGATTCTCATCAATTCTCTCTTGTAGTTGTCTGCCCATCTTCTTTATCTCCCACAGGGCAGGGCAGAAGGCAAAGGGAGGTCAACCAGCTGATCTCTGATACGTGTGTAGGACATGTAGCCTTCTCTAGTCACTTTCCTGCTCCCTCTTTAATTAGATCCTGGGGCTGTCCACCAGAACAGGCCTCACCCTGGGGGTGGGTGACTTAGGCCCCCCTAATTCAGGAAACTCTGCAGCTGTCACTCCTCGCTCCTTTTCAACACCAGGGGTGTGGTCGGGGAGAGTGGGTTTGGGAAGGGCATTCCTTTCTACAGCTGCCCCTCACGTGGGGCCTTGCAGCCCCCAGTCCTACTCCCTCCTCGAGGTCAGCATGCGCTCCTGCTCCTGTCGATCAACACCAGAAACTGCAACTCAGTGGGGCCAGAGCCGAGAGAGGATGGAGGCAGGGGGTGGTACTAGCTCCACGTCTAGCTCAGGGCTTGTAGGGCACAGGAGGGCAAGCAGAACCAGAGAGACTGAGAAAGGCAGATGCCACAAGGACAGCGGCACCCAGGAAGGCAGCTAGATAAAGAAGGGACAGGCGGGAGGGCTTGGGTGGGACAGGGTGGAGCTGGGGCCAACAAGATCTGAGGCGAAGGATGGCCCAGCCAGCTGGCTCCAAAGACAGCTGGAGGATTTACTTGGGCTTTACATATTCATCTGAAGCCATTCTTTTTGTTGTTGTTGTTAGAGAAATACTGATTTTAATTCAACATAAGGTAAACTCTAGGCATCTGTCATCTTTCAGTCTAAAAATTGGCAAAACTGTTGAAACAAGGAACAATTTTCCCCATACTTGTTACGTGGCTCCAGTTACAAAAAAATTTTTTATGAAAATGTTAAAACATAAAAATAGAAGTCTTGTCTAAAGCCATTCTGAGGCCAGTTGAGGCCAGTTCATTAACCACAAAGGAGGCTGAGGTCACAGGAAGGCCCCTGCTTCTGCCAGACAACCCTTCAAACATCACACAGAGCTGGGGCGACTGCTCCTCTGCCAAAGACACCCCAAATCACGGCACATGCGGCATTTATTTATGATAACCCAACCTGTGCCAGAAAAGCACGGAGATGGCTCCCAAGTACTCAAAAGTATACCGAAAAAGCAAGACCTGAGAGTGAGGGTAGAAGGAAACCACGCGAAGGCTGGCACACACAAAACGCAGTCATTAGTAAGGCTGACACAAAAGCAACGGCACTTCGTACGTAAGGAGCTCACATGTGTGTAAGCTGATCACCTGCCAACTCTCGGTGACCTTAAAATAAGAACAAACCAACTGCTTAGGAGAAATGAAATTATTCCTGCTACTGAGACTCCAAGGAATTTCTTCTGAGGATCTTCTTCCTAAGGACACAGTGTAATTTAATGATCCTTGAGAACATCAGAGCAGAATACATTTCCATGAGGTTTATTCCTCACAGAGACCCTTAAAATAGGCCAAGGGAGGCCACCAGGAACCAAGAAGTGCCTGGTCCCCTTCCAAAGAACCCACCACCAAAGAGTGTCAATGGTACATACTCGGGATGTGTTTTCTCCTCCACTGCCACTCTACCCTCACACATGACAGGAAAAGGGGAAACTGGCACAGTCTATTTGGGGGCATAGCATCTACTAAAATATATTCATGATAGGGACACCTGTGGCTCAGTTGGTGAAGCATCCTACTCCTGATCAGCTCAGGTCTTTTTTTTTTTTTTTTTTAAGATTTTATTTATTTATTCATGAGGGACACAGAGAGAGAGGCAGAGACACAGGCAGAGGGAGAAGCAGGCTCCATGCAGGGAGCCCGAGGCAGGACTCGATCTCAGGACCCCAGCCTGAGCCAAAGGTGGACACTCAACCACTGAGCCACCCAGGCGTCCCTCAGGTAAGGTCTTGACCTCAGGGTCATGAGTTTAAGCCCCGAGTTGGGCTCCATGCTGGGCATGGAGCCTACTTTAAAGAAGAATAATAATAAAATAAAATTTAAATTAAATTAAATTAAATTAATTCATGATAGCTCTAAGTTACAAGCAACCTAAACATCCATGGCTAGGTGAACGGCTAAATCCACTGCGGTATATTCACACAACAGAATATACTTGGCCATAAAAATGAATGAACTGCAGAGACGCCTGGGTGGCTCAATGGTTGAGTGTCTGCCTTTGGCTCAGGGTGTGATCCCCATTCCAGAGATCGAGTCCCGCATCAGGCTCCCTTTGGGAGCCTGCTTCTCCCTCTACCTGGGCCTCTGCCTCTCTATCTCTCATGGATAAATAAAATCTTTTAAAAAAATGAATGAATGAACTGCTGATATACACAAAAACATAAACGAACCTCAGAGACACTGTGTTGAGCAAAAGAGCCAGACAGTAAGAGCATAAATACTGTACAATTTGAGTGATGACACAAAACTACTCCATCGTGATAGAAATTAAAATGGTGGCAAGATTCCACTCTACACCTACCAGAAAGGTTGAATATAGTCTTTTTTTTTTTAAGATTTTATTTATTTATTCATGAGAGAGACACAGAGAGAGGCAGAGAAGCAGGCTCCTCACAGGGAGCCCAACGAGGGACTCCATCCCAGATCCCAGGATCACGTCCTGAGCCGAAGGCAGACGCTCAACCTCTGAGCCACCCAGGTGTCCTGATAGTTATATTCTGATGATATGGACTGAAGGTGAGGATGCAGAGCAATTCATACATTGCTGGTGCAAAATGTTACATAAACACACATATGTAACCAGAACACATAAAACTGGTAAAATGTGAATAAGCCTGGTGTACTACACTGGTCCCGATTACCTGGTTCTGCAGTTGTACTCCAGGTGTGCAAGATGTTAACCCTGGTGCAGGCCAGGTGAAGGATACACAGTACGTCCTTTTACACCTGTTTCCACAAAATTTTTTAAAGTTTTTTTTTTTTTTTTTTTTTTTTTTTTTTTATGATAGTCACACAGAGAGAGAGAGAGAGGCAGAGACACAGGCAGAGGGAGAAGCAGGCTCCATGCACCAGGAGCCCGATGTGGGACTCGATCCCGGGTCTCCAGGATCGCGCCCTGGGCCAAAGGCAGGCGCCAAACCGCTGCGCCACCCAGGGATCCCAAAATTTTTTAAAGTTTAAAAAAAAATAAATCATTTGAGGTCCTGATGGGGTGCGGGGTCCATGGCTATATATTGAGTGTGTGAAAATTCACAGAGCTAAACACTTAAGCTATGCTCCTCTTCCTGGTATACACACTAAGTAATACTTCAATAAAGGTTTTGTTGAACGGCATCTCTGTCATGTCTCCCAGACCCCTACCCCTTCACAAAACATGAGGTCCAAGCTTCTTAACAGCTTGGGGTCCCATACCACCCCATTCCCACATATTCCTTTATTCCTCCTCCCAGGCCAGCGAGCACTAAGCCTGCAGGACACGATGCCCTTCCAGACCGCCAGGCCTGGCCCCAGGTGTGTGGCCACCCTGACCGGAGCCACGGTACATGTGGCCGCTGACCCTGGACCCTATCACTACCTCCACGTGTGGCTGCAGATCCTGGACCCCGTCACTGCCCCTCACGCGGCGCTGACCCTGGACGCTGTCACTACTGCTCATGTGGCCGCTGACCCTGGACCCTGTCACTGCCCTTCACAGGGCCGCTGACCCAGGAGACCCCGTCACTGCCACTCAGTGGCCGCTGACCCTGGAGACCCTGTCACTGCTCCTCACGGGGCCGCTGACCCTTGAACCCGTCACTGCCCCTCACGGGGCTGCTGACCCCTGACCCCATCACTGCCCTTCACGTGGCTCTGACCCTGGACCCCGTCACTGCCCCTCACGGGCCGCTGACCCTGGACCCCGTCACTGCCCCTCACAGGCCGCTGACCCTGGACCCCGTCACTGCCCCACACGTGGCTCTGACCCTGGACGCCGTCACTGCCCCTCACGTGGCCGCAGATCCTGGACGCCGTCACTGGCCCTCACGTGGCGCTGACTCTGGACCCCGTCACTGCCCCTCACGGGCCGCTGACCCTGTCACCACCCTACGTGCGGGTGCTGGCCCTGGAGCCGCGCCCGTGCCCACATAGGCCTGGCAAGCGGCAGACAAGGTTCCCAAACATGGCGGGAAGAACGGGGATTCCGTGCGTTCCTTACATCCATCGCTGTGCTGAAACGACAGTGTTGCGGATACTGTGGCTTAAAAGTGAAACGCGTCAGTAGAAGTAACGTCACCTGTTCTTTCCGCCGCAGCCTGCAGACCTTCCCAGACTCCCGCCGGGCGCGCCGGCCACAGCACCCCGCCGCAGGGCGAGCCCCAGGGCCGGCGGCCGCAGGAGGAAGCGGGCGAGCGCCTCCCCGCGGGGAACACGCGGAAGCCACACGCTCGCGGCGTTTGCGTGCGAGGCGTGCGTGAGAGCGCGCGGGGGCGGGACCGGGGGCGGGGACAGAGCGGCGGGCCGGCGGTAGCGCGCAAAGCCGCCTGAGGCGCCAAGGAGCATGCGCTCCGGGGGGGAGGGGGACCGAGTCCGGGAAGAGGCGGGGCCGCGTCCGCGCCCCTGACTTCCGCCGCCTGCACGGAGACCGCCTGCTGTCACCAGGCGCGCCACTAAGGTCGGGGGAGGGGACTTTCCGGCCCCGCCCCTAGGTGCCTCCTCTGGCCTATAGGAACTGAGCAGTCCCGCGGGCACCGGAAGGAGGCGGAGCCTCCGCCCTCGCCGGGCCCGGCGTCCTGGGCCCACAGCGCCCTCTATTGATGCTCTTAGGAGCTGCATGGGACCCGTGCCCCAAACTGCGCACCTGGCTGGAAACCGTGGCTCCTCCGGCCTTGGGAAGGGCGTCCCCCGCTCAGATCCGGGCTAAGCGCCTCCCCTCAGACACGTATTTTAATATAATTATGTAAATTTAGCTAGATAGACCCCCCAAAAGAAAACTTTGTGATACTAAGTTAAAGAAGCTAGCTAGAGTCAAGAGGCTAAACGTTATAGGATTCCATTTATGTGGAAGAGACAAAACTGTAGGAGCAGCTCAGTGTGGCTGCCAGGGTCTGGACTGCAAAGGGACAGTGCAGGACAATGAGATGAGACCACTAATAGCTGGACCGTGATGATGGTTACACAACTGTATGCATTGGTCAAAAGTCACACAACCAAAAAGTAAAAAGTGCGAATTTGGGGATCCCTGGGTGGCGCAGCGGTTTGGCGCCTGCCTTTGGCCCAGGGCGTGATCCTGGAGACCCGGGATCGAATCCCATATCAGGCTCCCGATGCATGGAGCCTGCTTCTCCCTCTGCCTGTGTCTCTGCCTCTCTCTCTCTCTCTGTGACTATCATAAGTAAATAAATAAAAATTAAAAAAAAAAAAAAAGTGCGAATTTTGGAGTGATAGGTTTTGAAAGTGGATAGAGGTGACAGCAACACAACAATGTGACTATACGGGGATCCCTGGGTGGCTCAGTGGTTTAGCGCCTGCCTTCCGCCCAGGGCGTGACCCTGGAGTCCCAGGTTCGAGTCCCGCGTCCCGCGTCGGGCTCCCTGCATGGAGCCTGCTTCTCCCTCTGCCTTTCTCTGTGTCTCTTATGAATAAATAGATAAAATCTTATAAATGTGAATATACTAAGTGCCTCTAAATTTTTCACTTTAAAATACTTAATTTTAAAGTTCTTTTTTTTTTTTTTTTTTAAAGTTCTAAAAAAAAAAAAGTTCAAGCTCCTGCCTGCCTTTGTCTTCAGCAAGTTCATGTCTGGAGACATCTCACTGTAGTCACAAGCATCACTGTAGGGTGAGATGTGAATTGGCCATTCTGCTCTGACCTAGGTGCCCACATACACAATGAGGAAAAGCAGGAAAAGGCAATCACTTTGGGGGTTTGTGGGTGTGTGTGTGTTAAGACTTACCTATTTGAGGGAGACACAGAGAGAGAGAAAGAGCACATTCATGGGGAGTAGGGGCAGAGAGAAGGAATCCCAAGCAGACTCCCCACTGAGCATGGAGCCCGAACCAGGTTCAGATCTTAGGACTGTGAGATCACAACCTGAACCGAAACCCAGACTTAAATGCTCAACCAACTGCTCCACCCAGGCTCCCCAACGGGAAACACTCTGTAAAGCCACATCTGGTCACCGAGGATTCTAAGAGAGTTAAAGGTCCACCTCCCTACCCAGCAACATAAAATGCCCTTGTACCACTGACTTCCAACTTCAGATGACAAAACTGATGCTCAGGGGCCTTGTAGATAAATTTCCAGACCCGACTGATCTCTGTAACACCATGCCAGGAAGTAATACTACTCTCTCTCCTGTAGCTGGGGAGACTATGGTTCAGCGAGGTTACACAAGATGAAGAAGTGGCAAAGCCTGGGGACAACTAGGACCCCTCAACATCCCATGTCCTTTCTCTAAGAGATGGGAATCTGGCTTGGTGGTTCATTCTCCCCTTGAAGGAGACATTCCTCCCACCCCTGGCGCCATCACCCATCTTTGCACAGTCAAGGGAGTAATGCCAGGAGTCTGGGGACCCTGACTGCCCACTGGGCAGGGGGTGGGGGGATGACGACGACATACCATCTTCATGTTCAGCCATACCCGATCCCCTCTGGTGGGCCCCAAGAGCACCCCATACTGTAGTCCAGGAAGCCTTCCCCGGCTCCTCAGGACAGCACACACCCAGGAGACACAGAATCTAAAAAACAAAGTACAAACTTTATTTTGTTTCTTTATAAAGGCACAGTGGCCTCTTGGTTTTTTTCCCCCCACTTTCTTAACAAAATATAATAGCTTCTCCTTGAACACAAAGACCTCAAAATTGTAAAAAAAAAAAACAAAACAAAAAAACAAAACAAAAATAAAAACAAAAATTAAAAAAAAAACAAGAAACAAAAAACCAAAAAGATAAACCAAACCAAAACCAAAAAGAACCAACAACAAACAAAACAAAAAGAGAGAGACAAAGACATTTTTGGGGTGGAAGATGGGAAACCCGGAGGGAGAGATGGGGCTGGGTGGCGGCGGGGAGTGGCGAGTCCTCGTGCTGAGCCGAGGAGGGAAGGAGAGTAGGGCAGCAGCAAACCCCAACCGAAAGCACTGTAGACCCCCGGGGCCCCAGAGAGCTCCGACCCAGCCAGACCCCCAACCCATGTAAGTGCTTAAAGGGGAAAGGAAAAAAAAAAAAAAAAAGAAGAGGGAAGGAGTCAAAGACTGACAGTCTAGGGCTGGCTCTGGGGAGGCCAGAATACCTTGGGGTTTTGTTTGATTTTTCCCTGTTCTTAAAAACATGTTTAAATGAAAAAAAAAAAAAAAAAAAAAAGAAAGAAAGAAAAAAAGCTTTTTGGCGGAGAGAGGCCAGGCATCTGTGTCAGCTTCCCCCAGCCTCCGGGGCGAGGCCCGGCCCCAGGTGTCCCGGTGCTCCCACGTGCTCCTGCCACCCCAGCCCCCCGGGGCCTCAGGTCAGGTGGCTTCGCCCAAAGGTGGATTTACAGTATTGAAAAAAGAGGTCACAAAAGAGACCCAAATGACGTCGTAATTTTGTAAAAATTCCTCACTCGTTCACCTGCGTTGTTCCCCGTTGCTGCCCCCGGCCCCCTCCGGCCCCAAGAAGGGAGAGGAGGGCTGGGGGGTGGTCAGGGAAGCCCCCCATTCCCTGCTGGCTCCTCCCGGCTCTGGTCCATGGCGTCGCTGTCCGAGGCCTCCGAATCGGAGGCAGTGTCAGAGGCGTGGGCCTCAGGGCAGCTGCGGCCCGGCTTCACGATGACCGCTCGCCGCTGCTCCTCCTCCTGCTCCTGCCTTTCCTGGGTGCCCTCGATGTGCTGGATCGCCTTGTGGGGGGGGGGGGACAGGGTGTGATGAGGACAGCCAGGGACACTCGGACAAACACCCCCTCACCCGCACCCCAGAAAGGTCCAGAAGTAAGCCTGGCAAGACAGCAGCCTGCCTGCCCAACGTTCAGACCTTCTCCGCTAAGCTGAACACCTCCTTGGAGATCACAGGGCAAGTCAGCCTAGAGTCACAAGCGTCTCTCATTTATGTATTTCAAAGCACCTGCTCACTTATGCCAGGTCTCTTCTCTGCTATTAACTTTATTATTCAATTTTGCTGGGTTTACGTGCAACCAACGTGGCAGGGGTGGATGGGGTTTTTTGTTGTTGTTGTTTATTTCTTTCTTTCTCTGTGATGCTGTTGGTTCTCCCAGGGGTGCCGCCCAAAGCTGGGCACAACAGAACTTCAGGCCTGACCCTTGAAGCTGATCATATCATTTCTTCCTTCTGTGCAGGAGGCTTAACTGGTCCCTACCCGACCACTGCCAGCTGCAGCCCACCCAGGTCCTGGAGATGGAGCTGAGAGGAAGCTCTGGACCAACCCAAGAGTTGGATGCAGGAACCTGACACCAGGAGGCTCAGGGAGCAAAAAAGCCTCTCGGTAAACCCCATAGAGGGAAGGAACAGGGTCTTCCAGACTATGTTGTCCCCGCCCCCTTCTCTGCCCCAAACCTTCTCAGAGCCACCCCCATCGCAGACACAGAAAGAGAGATGCGGGGACGGACACAAAGGGCCCATTCCCACATGATGCCCCGTCCCCAAGTCCAGGTACCTGCACGATAGTGTCCAGGTTTTGCCGGGATGTGGAAACAGAGTTGATGACCGAGGAGGGACCCATGGTGACAACGTTGATGTGGTGGGAGGGAGGGGGTGGCGCCGGCACGATCACTGTGGGGTGGTGGGTAGGGGCCGGAGGGGGCAGGAGCTGCAAGGAAGAAGCCCTCAGTCTCTTTTCAAAGGTTCCAGGAGCTGCCCATTCCCTTCTATCCTTCTGTCCCTCACAGAGGGACATCCCTCAAAACCATCTGCTTCGAGAGAGCCTCTGCCAACCACCCCAGCCCTTGAACATCTTCCCTAGGAGGGCTGGCCAATTTGTGCTCCACCCCCTCTAACTTTACAAACGTGGAAAAGGTACTCCAGAGAGGGGCTTCCAGCCATCTGAGATCCCGGGACCCCTTCACTGTCCACCAAGCAAGCACTTTAACATCTAATAAATACAGTGGTTGTGGGGCACCTGGGTGGCTCAGAATGCTAAGCAGCTGACTCTTGGTTTGGCTCCTGGTCTCAGGGTCATGAGATCAAGGCCCGCATTGGGCTCTGCGTTCAGCAGCGAGTCTGCTTGAGATTCTCTCCCCCCTATGCTCCTCCTCCTCCCTAGTGTTGGCTCTTAGTCTCTCTAAAACAAGTAAATGTTTTCTTTCAAGTAAATAAATCATTTTTAAAGATTTTATTTGGGTAGCCCAGGTGGCTCAACGGTTTAGCACCACCTTCAGCCCAGGGTGTGATCCTGGAGACCTGGGATCGAGTCCCACGTCGGGCTCCCTGCATGGAGCCTGCTTCTCCCTCTGCCTGTGTCTGTGCCTCTGTGTGTGTGTCTCTCATGATTAAATAAATAAAATCTTTTAAAAAATAAATAAATAAAGATTTTATTTATTTGAGAAGAGAGAGAGTGAGCACAAGTAGGGGGAGGGGCAGAGGGAGAGGGAGAAGCAGACTCCCCGCTGAGCAGGGAGCCTGACATGGGGCTGGATCCCAGGACCCCAGGACCATGACCTGAGCCGAAGGCAGTTGCCCAACCAACTGAGCCACCCAGGCGCCCAAAAAGTAAATAAATACTTTAAAAAATTACAGTGGTTATCAAGCGTGTAGACCGTGGGTTTAGACAGCTAAGTCGCTGAGGATCACGAGTGGGCATGTCATGCACCCTTTGTGCGCCTCAATTTTGCCATCAGTAAAATAGGAAGAATATAAGTTCAGGCCTGAAAGGGCCACTACAAGGATTCGATGTGGTAACATACGCAGGCTACCTGGGAACCAGTAACCTGGGACCCTGGGCCTGCCCCGCTGGAGCCCGGGGCACTGACGCTGCGAGTGAGGACCGCTCCCAGGCCACCACTGCTCACCTGGGTCCGCAGGTGCTGCTGTTCGCGCTCCAGTTTCTCCTGATGCAGCAGCCTCACCTGCTCCTGCTGCTGCTGAAGCTGCACCTGCTGTGCGATCACCTTGAGCTTTTCCGGATACATGTGGGCCTCCAGCGAGCGCACCTGGGGGGCAGGGCGACAGGTTCAGGGGCAGGGCTCGGAGGGCACCCCGCACCTCCCTCTCCCCGGCCCCACCCGGAGCAGGGCCCTCAGGACCGCAGGTCGGCCTCCAGGCTCTAGGCTTCGCAAGAGGCCGTTCACTCCTGCTGCAAACCCTGGCATGGCTGACGCTCGTCCACCCTCGGCGGGAGAGACCAAAGTCCTTAGCCCAGCCTGCCGGGCCAGCCATGACTCCTCCCTCAGGCCGTGTCCCCTCCCACCTCCAGGGCCTGCCCGTGCTGCGCTGCTCTGGGCCCGGGGAAGATTTTATTTATTTGAGAAGAGAGGTGCTCTTCTGGCACAGAGCAGGTGCTCCCGTAAAGAACTGCTCACCCCCAGAGCCTTACCTGCTCCTCCAGCATCATGCGCACCGAGCGCTCCTTGTCCAGTTGCTGCCTCAGCTCGATCATCTCCCGGCGCAGGTCCTCCGCCTTCTCGTCCTCCCAGATGTCCGGCGACCCGATGCCCTCGTCCTTGTCCTCTGCCCGCCGCCGCTTGGGGGATGAGCCACTCAGCTCCTGGGGACCCCAAGGGGCCAGTGAGTGTGCCTCAACAACCCTGAACTACAACCACCACCACCACCAGGGACATCAGAGGACTCCCTCGCAGCCCCCCAAGGTCCCTCTCAGCACTAGGGCCCCATTGTGCCAACCCAACAGATGGCCGAAGCCCAGAAAAGGAGGCACAATGGACCTGCTTTCCAGAAATCACCCGGCTCCTTCCAGAGCCCACCCCACCCCACGTCACGGATGGGTAAGCCAAAGCCCAGGCAGGGAGGCAAGTGCCGAAATAGGTGAGTGGGAAAGATGCAGCCTGCGGGCCACGGCTGAGCCAGGACGCGCTCACGCGGGGAAAGGCAGCCGGAGGGGGCAGGGCACTGCGGCAGCAGGAGGCCCCCACGGGGAGCTACCTGGATGAAGCGCTTGAGCTGTGTGTTCTGCTGCAGGAGCCTGGTCTTCTCCTGCTCCAGGGAGAAGATGTACTCCGCCGTCTGCTGGAGAATGGCTGCCTGAGGGTGGGAGGGACAAGTCAGGGACCCCGGCGGGCAGCGTCTGCCAAAGCTCACTTCCTTCTCCCCACCTGAGCCCGCCACGTCCTCCAGGAAGGCTCCCGTGCCTAGCCCACCTTGCTGAGCTTCTCTCCATCTGTGTGGGGGATGAGGGTCTTGAGGGACTGGAAGCCCGCATTGATGCTCTGCATGCGCCTCCGCTCGTTGCTGTTGGCAATCTCCCGCCGAATCCGCCGCTCCTGGTCCCGCTGAGTCTCAGGGGTCAGTGGAATGTTGGCAAGGCTGCAGGTCAGGACAGAGACCTGCTCAGGCTAGGTGCCCTCCGTGCCCTGCCCCGGTGGGACCCTGTCTTTACAATTCACCTCCGGGGGCCGCTAGTGTAACTTTCATCCGTCCTGCGACAGAAGATGCCAGATTTGCCAGGTCCCTACAACCCCAGCAGATCAGGAGGGTGATGGAGTAGTACCTCTGGGGTGTCTGGGTGTCCGTAAGTGCGCAGCCCCAGGTCCTAGCCCCAGTGTCTGGCCAGCAGGTGTGGGTGGGGCCCAGAAGCCTGACCAGCTAGCAAGAATCTCTGTGATTCTGATACAGATGGTCCCAGACAATAATTGCAGACACCTGTCCCTGGGACACCTCTGAGCTCCTGGCTATGCACCTGGACCCCCTCCTGTGGCACCACAGGCTTGAGGACTAGGAAGACATCGCTCCTCCCTCCCCGTCACCACAGCCACATCTGCAGCCACACACTGGTCTGCAAGCTCCCAGCCTGGCCCCAGACACCCCATGCTAAGACCTCAAAAACGAGACAGGTACCACTTACTCCAAGAAGGGGACACCAGACCAACCACCCCTGGAGACACTTCTCCCCTGAGCCTGCCCACCCCAAGAGGCAGCCCCATCCTGTGCCAAAGGAGCAAGGCTCCCAGCATGCAGTGGGCAATGTTACTGCATATTACGTGACTGCATCTTACAGGAGCAGCAGCCAGTGGGGTGAGAGAGAAGGCAGCCAGTGGAAGGGGGAGAGGCCCAGAAGTATTGGCAGGAGGCAAAGACAGCAGCGGGGCCTGTAGGCCCAACGCCACCGCTCCCGAGGGGTGGGCCTGTGTGTGGCCTGGAGGAGGCATTCCCCCTTTCCCGGCCCTCTCTTGCGACTCCCCCCGCCCCTGGCCTGATGGCTTCCAGATGCTGGGCTCCCAGAAGAGGCCACCAGCCCCACCCAAAGCCACAGCCCTGGCGTCTTCCTGAGGGGCCCTCCCTGGGTGACCTGGTCCAGGCCTGGGCCAAGAGAGCTCACATCCCTGGTTCTGGAGAAGTGGGGAAACGGACTATGGGCAGCCTTATTCCATCGATGAGGACCCTGGGCTCAAAAAGGTGCCCAAACCCCCATGCCTGTCCCCAGGAGGAAAGGCGTTTGCTCAGAAAACCTCGGAGAGGGATCCCTGGGTGGCGCAGCGGTTTAGCGCCTGCCTTTGGCCCAGGGCGCGATCCTGGAGACCCGGGATCGAATCCCACATCGGGCTCTCGGTGCATGGAGCCTGCTTCTCCCTCTGCCTGTGTCTCTGCCTCTCTCTCTCTCTCTCTCTCTCTCTCTGTGACTATCATAAATAAATAAAAATTAAAAAAAAAAAAAAAAAAAAGAAAACCTCGGAGAATGCATCTGCCACAGCTGGAGACAGCCATGGCCTCTCCCGGCCCCCTGGCCCACCCTCTCTGCCCCACTCTGGGCTGGCAGGATCCTGGACTCGCCCTTGCCCTTCCTGGGCCTTGGCCCCCTCTCCTGGGGGAGAGGGTAGTCGCCGCAGCTGGGGGCCCCCAGGGGGCAGTTTCCTTACAGCATCCTGGAATGTCCATGCTCAAAAGGTGGCCCACGACCCTTTCTTCGCAGAGGAGACTTGGGACTCCGAATGAGGAGGGACAGAGTCTTAGAGTCAGACTACCAGCCATCTGGCTCCTCACCTCAGGGCAGGGGCACCTCACTTCTCCCAACTTCCCTGCCCCTACATCAGAGGTGATGGGGTGGCGGGACAGAGCAGTGGCGAGGACGCAGGCCCGAGACCTGACACACAGTGGCTTGCCCGCCCTTTGTGGGGGGTTAGAACCTGGTCCAGGCTCCCTGGTCTGGCAGTGCCCTCCAGACCCTCTGTGTTGGGTGGGTGGATTAAAGAGGTGGGAGTGGAGGGAAAAGAAGAAAAAGAGGTAGGGTAGGGAGTCTGGCTGGCTCAGTTAGAAGAGCATATGACTCTTAATCTTAGGATCATGAGTTCAAGCCCCATGTTGGGTGTAGAGCTTACTTTAAACAAAAAGAAAGAAAAAAAAAAAACTGGGGAGAGACGTCCAAAGGAAGCCAAGCCACCAAATGATTGACATCCGTCTGGGTGGGAATCCCCATCCTCTCGGGAGATACAGGGAGACACCCCTACACAGTCCCTGGGGCCCTCCTGGAGATGCCCAAAGGCCAGACCTGAAAAGAATGGTGAGGGGTCAAAAGGAGCCCCACCTCCACCCTTGGATCACCCTGAGTGTTGGCCGTTCCAGAAGGCCCAACTGGAGGACTCGGCAACAGAGTAAGAAGCTTAAATCAAGGGACGCCTGGGTGGCTCAGTGGTTGAGTGTCTGCCTTTGGCTCCGGGCGTGATCCCAGAGTCCTGGGGTCGAGTCCCGCATCAGGCTTCCCTCGAGGAGCCTGCTTCTCCCTCTGCCTGTGTCTCTGCCTCTCTCTCTCTGTGTCTCTCATGAGTAAATAAATAAAATCTTTAAAAATATAAATAAATAGGAGGATCCCTGGTGGCTCAGCGGTTTAGCGCCTGCCTTTTGGCCCGGGGCACAGTCCTGGAGTCCCAGGATAGAGTCCTGCATCAGGCTCCTGGCATGCATGGAGCCTGCTTCTCCCTCTGCCTGTGTCTCTGTCTGTCTGTCTCTCTCTCTCTCTAGGTCTATCATGAATAAATAAAAAAAAATAAAATATTTAAAATATATACATATATATATATATATATATATATATATATATAAATTTTGAGTTCTATGATTAGAATTGTCACACTCTCTCTGAGTCCAGTGGCCTTATGATTCCTGTATGGATCAAGGACATAGGCTTGCTCCAAGCCCCAGAGCCTGGCTCTTACCCACAGGACAGAGTAGGCTCTGCACCGCCCCACAGAGCCAGACACCCAGACAGACAGATGACGGTAACCCCTGTAGAAAGACAAAGCATGTGGTGTGCACAGCCATCCTGCTCAACAGGCACCTGCAGATGCCAAAGCTCAGCCCTTCTCCCGCATCTGCTGCTGGTACCCTCTCCTGACAGCTCACAAAGGGCCCCCGCTGCTTCCCAGAGCCCCGTATGTGGCCTCAGGAGGTAGTGTCCGTGGTCCTCCTGACAAACAGTGGGACAGGCACAGAAGTGACCCGCTCATGTCCACCGTGAAAGACAGGTGGGTCAGGGTGCAGGCAAGTACCTACCTCCTGTACTTTCCAGGTCCCACCCCCAAGAAACCAGAATTCAGCTGCTCCTCCCCCAGCCAGCCAGTTCATCTGCCCATGAAAATCTCTGCCCTGGGAGACCCTCAGCTCCTCCCTTCTCCCCAGGATGCCCAGGGACTGGAGAGGCCAGAGTGGAGTGAAGGATCCAGGGCCTGCTCATCCTGGCTCTTCCAAATGTGCCATCCATCCTGTCTCCTTCCCCACCAAGTCCATCAACGCCCTGGCTCAGGAACCAGCTGCCAGTTAACCTAATGCAGACTTAAGTCCCAAAAAGCAGGGGCACCTGGGTGGCTCAGTGGTTGAGTGTCTGCCTTCAGCTCAGGGTGTGATCCTGGGGTCCTGGGATCAAGTCCCACGTTGGGCTCCCCACAGGGAACCTACTTCTCCCTCTGCCTCTATGTGTGTGTGTGTGTGTCTCATGAATAAATAAAATCTTTTAAAAAAAAAAGCCCCAGAAAACAGACTTCACCCCAAAGCTGCAGTTCCTCCTGAGGACTTGGGCTGCCACCAAGACCCTAACAGATAACTCACCTAAACAGCCCTGGAACGTGTGCACTAATCAGAAGTTCTGGTTGGCGGAATGTTAGGGGTCCTGATCGCTGACCAGAGATTCCTATAATTCATGGCTAGTCTAGCTGCTAAACTAGATGACCATAGATCAAATAGGCTTTTCTGCAAATCCCTGAAAGTTTCTTACATTTTTATCTGAGTTTTGCACACATAAACGTGACTGACAGGAATTGTAAGGCCCTCTGCCCCCTCCACATCAACTCCAGACTCCCAGGTGAGCAGTGAAGGTGGCATGCTTCTTTCCCTCCCAGTCCGGCCTCTGACAGCCTGTCTCCTGGAGAAGGGCAGCCAACTGGCCAAGAACAGTTTGAGTACCAGCCCTGGGTGCTAAGACTGTCCCCCCAATACCAGAGTACCTCCAGACAGCCCCCTGGGAATAACACTAGCAGACCAATCAGAGGCTCCCGGGTAGGGAGCACCGTCTTCAAGGCTGAATCCTGACCTGGATGAGTTCTTCCCAGCCCAAAGGCAAAGTAACCCCCATCCACCGACACCCCCAGGCCTGGCTCCAGCCTCAGATTAGCCACTGACAAGACGCCTGGCTGGCTCAGCGGTTCAAGCGTCTGCCTTCGGTTCAGGACGTGATCCTGGAGTTCTGGGATCGAGTCCCACATCAGGCTCCCTGCATGAAGCCTGCTTCTCCTCCCTCTGCCTGTGTCTCTGCCTCTCTCTGTGTCTCATGAATAAATAAATAAAAACTAAAAAAAAAAAAAAAGATTAGCCACTGAGAACTCTCATTTACAGTGCCCAAAAAGTCACTCACACACCTGCCGCTCAACATCTACAGGCAGAGGTGGGAAAGCCCACATGGGACTTCTCCTACACCCCAAGAGGAGGACAGGAGGGAAGCAGTGATCCTCAGCAAGGATGCCCAAGGCGCTCATCCTCTCTTTGCAGCACTGAAGCAGCCCAGAGCCTCCACCCGGCCCCACTGCTTCTATCCATACACCACACTCTGACCAGCCTGCCACCCCTGCCCTCAGTTCCAGTAGACCATGCCCAGGCTGTTCATATCAGAAACACCTCTCCCCTGTCCTCCCCTCCCTAGGGCTTCCTCAGCGCCTCAGAGGGGACTCCCTACTCTGTGTTCAAGTATAAGCCAGCTCTGCCCCTTGTTATCCCATGGAACTGCACTTCATCTCTCAAAGCCTGTTTACCCACCTGCAAAATGGGGGAATACCGCCTCATTTCATAGGACCATGGTGAAATTCAAAAGACACGGAAGAGAGGGGCAGTGCCTGGTTGGCTCAGCCAGTAGAGCATGAGACTCTTGATCTCGGGGGTCATGAATTCAAGCCCCATGTTGGGCACAGAGATGACTTTTTAAAATAAATAATAATAAAATAAAAATGACCCTTAGGTTATAAGAGAGAGACGGAAGAGAATAAAAGAGATTGAGGAAAACAGGATGCCTTGTTTTTCCAGAGTTTGCACCCAGGATTCCAGGAGAACCCAAGATCTCTCTTACAGGGCTGATAAGACCAGGAGAGTCAAGACCTTAGCACCAGGAGATTTTGAGCTGTTGGGACAGGGCCAGTTCTGGTTCCCAGCCCAGAGCCAGTGCCACATATATACCGCATCAGGGACCCAGCACACACACTCCAAAGCCCCTAATTGTTCCCTAACTCCTTCTGAGCACTGGTCTCTTTCCCCCCAAGGGCAGGAGGTAAACACTTTAAGATCACAGTGCTCCTGCTTCTAAGAATTTAACAGATACTGGCACTTTCCATACACACAGCCTAACCTTCACAGGTGCTCCATTTTACTGAAGTGGCACATGCTGAGACCACACAGGTCCAAAACCACACAGCTGGGGCATGAGCCTTGCTCTGAGGGTGACTCAGGGTGGGGGTGCCCACTGTGCAGTATGGCCCCCTCCAGTAGGTCTGGGAGAGGGATGAGGCAGAGAGTGCTCCTAGTCACTGAGGGATAGAACAAGATCCCAGCCTCAGAAACCAATCCATAAAGCCAGAAGTTCTCACCCAACCCACACACTTGATCCCACCTCACCCCACAGCTTCTGAAAATGAACAAACCCAGAGGTCCCAACTCCACACCCACTGCACAGGCTTCAACTGTCTCATAGATAGGCAGGCTGAGCATGTCCCCATGCCCAAGCCTGGGGCACTTGACCCCTGGAGACTGCTAGACTCCTCTAAAGCAGGGTTTGGGACAGGGACAGTATAACTCCTAGTCCTGGGAGGTCAAGAGAGGATTCAACTAAGTCTCAGACCTGGTGGCTAGAGGTCCCCACTGTGCTAAGCCTACCCAGGATCAGGCTCAAACAGTCCTACCCAGCCATTCTCTGAACAACCAACCAGCCACGAGGGATAGGAGCAGGGCTCTGGGACCAGGGTTCAAGTCCCAGCCCCAACACTTGCTGTAACTAACTCTTCCCTTCTCAAGCCCATGTCCTCACCCCATACAGTGTATGTGTATAAGGCCGCTTAACTCAGGACGCAGAGTGTAAAAATTCAGTGAGAAAAAAAAAAATCTATCAAAACGAGTCCCTAGAACATACTAAGAGCTCCAGAATTTTTTTTCTTATTACAGGGAGGCCCTTCTGGTAGACCTTAAGGAAGGGCCAGCACCCAGGGTGGCCACCCCCCTGGCTGCACATGACTCCGAACTTTAGAACCGTCGAGGTGGGAGCCTGGGGCGGGGTGGGGAGGTGTGTGTACAGGAGCAGCCACCGTCCCGTCCCCGAACCCGGTTTCTGCAGCCCCTGCTGTCCAGCAGCGCGGGCCACGCCGCCCCGGCTCCTCCTCCCTCAATCCCCGCCCAGCCTGACCCTGGCGGCTGAGCACGTGGCCCCAGTCCTAGGGAGCCATTTCGCTCCAGGAGCCGCGGGGTTCTAAGGGGTCTGCAGGTTCCCAAGTGGGGCACCCAGGGAAGCCCCAGACGCAGCACCGCCGTGTCCCGCGGGCCGAGTTCGGTGCAGACGCTCAGGGACAGGGCCGTCCTCCTCCTGGCCATCCGAGTGGCGGGCACGTGCATTTTAACAAGGGTCCAGGGGAATGGGGATGTGAGTGGTGCGCGCACCCGTCACCCTCTGGTGAAGGATGGATCTGGAGCGACCGAGGCCACGCTTGGGAAGTGGCTCCTGGGGAAGGCGGCGGCCCCGGGGTCACCCACCCACGGTGGGGCTGGACGCTTTCGGTTTAGGGCTGGGGGAGGGGCGTGGGCTGGGAAAGTTTGCAGCCGAGCCCCGCGGGCGGCGGGCAACGGCCTCACGAGGCCAGGGGCACTGTCCGGTGCCCCCTCCCCAAAAGGCACCCCCCCGCGGGCCCGCCTGGCGCACCCGGCCCTCGGGAGCTGAGCTTTGTGCGAGGAAAGCGTGGCCCGGGCACGCCTACAACTCCCACAATGCCGCAGGGCGGGGCGCGGGGAACTACAGCTCCCGCGAGGCGGCGCGCCGAGGTCCGCCTACTCCAAGAGGGCTGCAGAGTCACGTCCAGGCCTCGCTAGTAAACAGCGCCCGGGCGCGGGCGGCAAGCGAGCGAGCGGCCGCCAACGTGCCCGGGTCCGCGGCGCCCCCGGCCGGCAGCGCCGGCCTCCCGGGTCCCACCCATCCCCGCGCCCCCACTCGAGCACGCCCCCCGGCCCCGCCGCAGCCCCGCACCCTACAAACACACTACCCGGCTCCCGGATCCCCCCCTCGCGCCCAGAGCCGCGGCGTGGCTGCATTGTAGCCGCCCGCGCCACGGCCCCACGCGCGGCCCGGGCCCCCCAAACCGCCACGGAGGGGGGTACCCAGAGACAGCGAAGAAGGAGGGAGAGGAAGGAAGCCGCCGCGGGAGGGGGGAGGAGGAAGCGCGGGGGGGAAAGCCACCAGCACCAAGCATGGCCGGGACTGCTGCAGAACCACGTGGGTCTGTTTGCAATTTACAAACGTCGCGACTCGCCCGCCTGCAGCGGACAAAAGTGACCGGGGCCGCTCGGGGCCCCCACGTTCCGGGGGAGGAGGGTCCCCCGGCGGCGCAACCCCGGCGCGCGGGGCTGTAGCCGCCCCGGCGGCTAAGAAAGGCGAGCGGGGTTGGCAGCGCGGGCCATGCGTGCGCACACGCGCGCCTGCCCGGGCGGGCTGGCCGGGGGCTGCAATCATGGGAAGGGGGTGGGGGGGAGGAGGAGTACACACCTACAGAGCCCTCCTATCACTTCTTTCTCTGTTTTCCTGAAATGTTGCAAAGAGGGCACCTTCTGAGTGGGCACCATGAAATACTCCATAGCGATCGGCCCCCCTCCTCTGCACGAGCCGGGTCCCGCGGTCCGCCGGAGAATGCAAGATGGAAATCCGAATCAAAGGGCAGCGCCGGACGGAGGTGCAGAAACGGCCGGTCCCAGATGCTGGCGGCGGCGGCGGCGAGGGGAGGGAGGCGGGCGGGAGGGGCGGGAGGGAGGTCTCTCCGGCCTGCCTCCCCGGGCGTGTGTATGTGTGTGTGTGTTTGCAGCTGATCAGATGTCTGTTTCAAGGCGGGAAACAGCTGGTGAAAACTCAGCACTCCCCCGGCCTCCTTCCGCGGAGTAAGGAATTGCATGTAAACAAAGGACTATTTGCAGCGCCCCCGGGGCTGCGCGAGGCCAGGGCGAGAGGGGCGCCGGCCCCCGGGGGCCAGTGGCAGCCAGGGTCTGCGGGCCAACCCCCCGGCACTGGGAGCCGGGGGCCGTGGGGCGGCTGGGGGGCGCGGTGTGAATGGAGCGAGCTGCGGCCGAGCTACATGCGCCACTATGGGTGATGAGGTCCATCAGCTGACAGGTTGGCAAGCGTTGCAAAAAAAAAAAAAAAAAAAAAAAGGCCAGCCACTGCGAGGGAGCCTAGCCCGCGAGTCCGGGGTCCGGCGGGGACTGCCCGGTGCAGGGTCTCCGCGCTCTGCGGCCCCCGGGGACGGCGGGCGCGCAGCTGGGCCCCGCGGAGACGGCGAAGGCGGCCTGGGGTGCTGCTCGGGTTGCAGCTGCATGGAGAGGAGCCGCTCTGGCGCGCTCCCTCCGAGCCCAGGGCCCCCTGGAAACTTGCGTCACAGCCACCTCTTCCCACATGTAACTTGGGGCCGACTTCGGAGGCCAGCCAGCCCCCTCCCTCCCTGGCTGCCCAGTTGGCCGCCCAGCCTGGGCTCCGGAGCCTGGGAATTTCGGAGCCGGGGGGCGGGGAGGGGGGGGTGCAGAGCGAAGGGGGCGCGCCGGGCGCCTCAGATCCTGGGGCTGCCTTTAGAAACGGGGGGCCCCGGCGGGGAGTGAAGGCTGGAGGCGGGCCAGGACGGCAGCGGCCCGCAGATTTGGTGGCTGCCGCCGGGTCCCCCTCACTAGCCACCCTCCCACTACCCCCTCCGCGGGGAGGCTGGACAGCAGAGGAGGCCCGAAGCTTCCCATTCATGCCTAAGGCCGTGCGGGACCTGCTCCTCCGCCAGGGTGCGCTCTCTACTACGGTGATGCCCGGGGCGGGGGGGCAAGGACGCTGCGGCGGCCCGCTTCCGTACCCCCTCCCGAGTCCCCTCCCCTGGCTTCTGTCGGGTTGGCCCCTGGCTCAGGAAGACCACGCCTGCCTCGGAATGTCCTCGCTCCTGCCCACCGCCTTTCCCAATCCCCTCCGCCTTCAAGGTTCCGCCCAAATCGCGCCTCCTAATTAAAATATTCCTACTACTAACAAGAGTTACTGATATTAAAAAAAAAAAAAAAGTTACTGATATTTCAGGAACGATGATTATTAGATACTGAGAGTACCGTGTAGATTTTTGTACGCGTGTTCTCTCATCTTTAAAGCAACCTGTTGGGCACTTGAAGCACAGATCCCAGTTCACTTAGCATCACAGTCCTTGGAAAGTCTCACTGTGGGGACAGGAAATGTGCTCAGGAAATTATGACTTCTGGGGGGCAACATAGGAAAGAGGGCCATATAACTGTATACACTGAGCAGGATCTATAGGGCCCGAATGGATGCGTGAGGAATGAATGAGAACCGGGAGAAGCGTGTCTACCCCCTGCTCTTCTCTTACAGAACCGCCTGGATGGATCCTGGTTCCCCCTGAGCACCATTTCTTGGCTGGTGACCTCACTCCAACGGCTCACTCCAACCTCTGCTTCTATGACCATATCTCCTTCTCGACCATATCTCCTTCTTCTCCTATCCCAACCCCTCGACTCTGCCTCTTTTATGATGATCTTGGGCCCATCCAGATAATACAGAATAATTTCCCATCTCAAGATCCTTGCCTTAGCTGTATCTTCAAAGCCCCTTTTGCCACATAACGCAATTTAGTGACAGGTTCCACAGATTAGGATGTGAACATTTTAGGGAGACTGTACCATTCTTCGTTCAGGGGCCATACAAAACCTGGCAGAGGTTGTACTCTGCCCCAGCAGTTCCACTCCTAGGTAGAAGCCAAAAGAATGAAAACAAGGACTCAAAACAGGTCGTTATATGCCAGTGTTCAAAGCAGCGTTAATCACAGTTGCCAAGGGACGCCTGGGTGGCTCAGCAGTTGAGCATCTGCCCTCAGCCCAGGGCGTGATCCTGGAGTCCTGGGATTGAGTCCCACATCGGGCTCCCTGCATGGAGCCTGCTTCTCCCTCTGCCTGTGTGTCTGCCTCTCTCTGTGTGTCTCTCATGAATAAATAAAATAAAATCTAAAAAAAAAAAAAAAAATCACAGTAGCCAAAAGGGGCAAACCACTCACTGTCCCTCAACTGATCAGTGGATAAACACAATGTGGTCTATCCATGCAATGGAATATTATTTAGCCTTAAAAAGGAACGAAGGGGGACGCCTGGGTGGCTCAGCAGTTGGGCGTCTGCCTTTAGCTCAGGGCGTGATCCTGGAGTCCCCGGATCGAGTCCCACATCGGGCTCCCTGCATGGAGCCTGCCTCTCCCTCTGCCATGTCTCTGCCTCTCTCTCATGAATAAATAATAAAAAATCTTAAAAAAAAAAAAAAAGGAACGAAGGGTTCATCTATATTACAACATAGACAAACCCTGAAAACATGGCAAGTAAACTAAGTCAGGATACAAAAGATCACATATGTTATGATTCCACGGGCATGAAAGTACCTAGGATGGGCAAATTCACTGAGATAGAAAGTAGATCAGAGGTTACTGGGAGTAGGGGAGAAATGAAAGAGTTATTGCTTAATGAGTATGGTGTTTCTTTTTGGGGTGATGGAAAATTTTGGAAACAGTGATGGTTGCACAACACTGGGAATATAATTAATGCCACTGAATTGTACACTTTAAACTTTTTTTATTATTTATTTTATTTTAAATGGCTCCATGCCCAACGTGGGGCTTGAACTCATGACCCCAAAATCAAGAGCCAATGTTCCACCAACTAAGCCAGCCAGGCGTCCCCTGAATTGTACACTTTAAAATGGTGAAAACAGAGATGGCTGGGTGGCTCAGTGGTTGGGCATCTGCCTTTGGCTCAGGGCATGACCCCGGAGCTCCAGGATCAGTAACCATGCATGGAGCCTGCTTCTCCCTCTGCCTGTGTCTCTGCCTCTCTGTGTCTCTCCTGAATAAATAAATAAAATCTTTAAAAAAAAATAAAATGGTGAAAACAGCAAACTTTATGCTACATACATTTTACCACAATAAAAGAAAAAAAATAGCCAGGGGGCTGGATTTGACCTGTGGGCTCTAATTTGCATGACCCCATCAATCCTGCCAATGCCTTGCCCCTTCATCATCTCCTCTCGTTATCCGGCTTAGAATTCACAGCCCATCAATAGAATCCTTCCCTCACCTGTCCAACCCCGCCTGCCTTACCCCCGCCCTCCCCACTAGCCAAACAGCCCCAAGAAAAGGAAATCCCACAACCTAGCTGACTGATCTTATTTTCAGATCCCACAGTGGAGGCTCCTATTGCTCTGGTCTGTTTTTCCTCCCACCTCTTCCTCTCTCCTTCATCATCTCCCCACCTCCTCACTCCCCTAACGTGACTTCAGGTCCTGTTTCTCTGAGGAAAGGGGACCAACCTTGAACAGAAATCCTACATGCTCCACTTATCGCCTCTGCCTCCCTATCTGTATCTGTCACCTGCCATCCGGGCCCGTGTCAGGATGAGTGTCCGCGCTCCGTCCGTGCGTGTACAACCCTCCGTGAGAATCATTCAACGATGTCTCTCCTGTATCCTCACTGTGTGCCCTCTTTTTTTTTTTAAGATTTTATTTATTTATTCATGAGAAAGAGAGAGAGAGAGGCAGAGACACAGTCAGAGGGAGAAGCAGGCTCCACGCAGGGAGCCCGATGTGGGACTCGATCCAGGGTCTCCAGGATCAGGCCCTGGGTTGGAGGCTAAACACTAAACAGTGCTAAACCACTGAGCCACCCGGGCTGCCCACTGTGTCCCCTCTGTGAGAATCGTTTCCAACAACAAGCTGTGTTATTCCCATTTAAAAAACAAAACAAAACACCTACCACCCTCCACCCCTTCCAGCTACCACTCTCTCCCTGCTGCTCTTTATAGCAAAACTCCCTGAAGTGGGTGTTCTGTTCAATCTCTCCTGCTTACCCTGCCCGACTCCATGAAAACTACTCCCGCATCACTGGTGACCTCCAAGGAGCTCTGTGCTCTCTCTTCTCACTGTATGTGACCCTCTTGTTCCTTTTTTGCTTGGCATCTGGGACACCGTGGCAGCCAAAGTCCTTGGATTTTGCCTCTGTCTACACACCCTCCCAGCTCTTTGGACAACAGAATGCCAGGAGGGACTAAGAGCTGTATGGTGCGGTTCAGAATCCAGGTTCTACCTGAACCCCAGCTTCAGGTGTTAGAGTGACCACAGGCATGTTCCTTAACCTGACTCAGCTTCCTCATCTGTAACACAGAGGCCATGCAGCACCGGGCTTACAGGCTGTTGCAAGAAGTCTGTGATACACCTGGCATGTCGTAGCATTAGTAAGTGGTCGTCGTTCCCACTGATGCCAGGCTGCCGTGGGCACCAGTGACCAGAGGCATTTGAGCTGGCCCACAGAGAATGACAGGGTTGTGATGTGCAGGGGAGGGACAGAGGAGGGGCCAAGTTTTCCTCTCTTCCTGCTAAAACCTGGCACAGGTGAAAAGGAGCAGGTGTAGAGCCTGCACATAGGATGGGGTGGTATGACCGTCAGCCTGCAGACCACTTGCCCCTTGAAGTGTGGGGGTGGGGTGGGGGAAGGCAGGGGTTGGTCTCTGTAAAGACAGTGATCAGGTAACTGTCTTGGTGGATGATCTATGTTAGAAATGCAGGCTGTTGGGGATCCCTGGGTGGCTCAGCGGTTGAGTGCCTGCCTTTAGCTCAGGGTGTGATCCTGGAGTCCCAGGATTGAGTCCCACATCGGGCTCCCTGCATGGAGCCTGCTTCTCCCTCTGCCTGTGTCTCTGCTTCTCTGTCTCTCTGTCTTGTCTCTGTCTCTCTCATAAATAAATAAATAAAATATTTTAAAAAAAAGAGAGAGAGAAATGCAGACTATTGGGACACCTGGGTGGCTCAGTGGTTGAGCGTCTGCCTTTGGCTCAGGGCATGATCCCAAGGTCCTGGGATTGAGCCCCCCCATTGGGCTCCCTGCAGCAGGTCTGCTTTTCCCTCTCTCTATGTCTCTGCCTCTCTCTGTGTGTCTCCCATGAATAAATATATATATATTTTTTTTCCTTTAATAAAGAAATTCAGATTATCATCTACGGGGCTGACAGCTGGCTCACTTGCAGCTGAATTCTGGCTGCAGACCCTGGGCAGATACTGCTCTGGAAAGCAGGCATGGAGAGACAGACGGTTTCACCTGAGGAAAAGACCTGTGACTGCAGTGTGGCCTCAGGACATTGGCTCTCCTTCCTCTACATTATCAAATAGGAGCCCACCCAGCTCCCTTCCTCCTTGATTGCTCTCCTTCCCCCATCCCCATCCCCAAATTCCAGGTCGGAAGAGTGAATGAGAGTCATCAACAGGCTTTACTGATAAATGACTACCCAAAAATATGGTCTATGCATCCAATAGGTATTACTTAGCCATAAAAAGCAATGAGGTACAGGGGTGCCTGGGTAGCTCAGTTGGTTAAGCCTCTGACACTTGGTTTCAGCTCAGGTCATGTGTGGGGGTTATGGATCCAAGCCCCACATTGGGCTCCACTCTGGGAGTGGAGCCTGCTTAAGATTCTTCCTCCCTCTCCCTCTGCTTCTGCCTCTGCCCTTCCTCCTACCTCTCTCTCTCTCCCCCCCCCTTAAAAATAAAAAATAAAATTGTTAAAGAAATGAAGTACAAATACATGCCACCACATGGATGAACCTTGAAAACTTAATGCTCAGTGAGAGAAGACAATCACAAAAGGACACAGAGTGTAAGATTCCACTAAGTAAAATATACAGAATAGCAAATCCACAGAGACAGGAGGTAAATGAGTGGCTGCCAGGGGCTAGGAGCAGGAGAAAATTGGGGAGTGCCTGCTAATGGGTATGGGTTTCTTTTGGGGGAAGATGAAATTTTCTAAAAATGACAATGATAATGGTTGTACAAATTGTGAATATACTAGAAACCACTGACTTGTACCCTGATTTTTTTTTTAGTTGAAGTACAGTTGACACAATGTTGTATTAGTTTCAAGTACACAACATAGTTATCCAACAACTCTATGCATCACGCTGCGCTCACCACTGAATTGAACACTAAATGGGTGAGTGGTATGGTACGTGATACCAATAAAGTTAACAAAAGGAATGAAGTACAGATACATACCACAGGATGGATGAATCTTTTTATTATTATTATTATTTTTAAAGATTTTATTTATTCATGAGAGACACAGAGAGAGAGGCAGAGACACAGGCAGAGGGAGAGGCAGGCCCTGCAGGGACTTGATCCCAGGGCCCCAGGATCACGCCCCTGGCCAAAGGCAGGCCCTAAACTGCTGAGCCACCCAGGGACACCCTGCATGGAGGGATCTGGACAACATCATTTTGAGTGAAAGAAGCCAGAAACAAAAGGCCACAGTACAGGATAGGCAAAGTCATGGAGTCAGAAAAGAGACAAGATTGCCAGGGAATTAGAGGAAGTCAGGGGGAAATGGGAGTGACTGCTGACAGATCTGGAGTGGCGGGGGTTCTTCCTGAGGTGATGAAAATGTTGTAAAATTGGGGTGCCTGGGTGGCAGGTCATGGTCCCAACGGTCCTGGGATCAAGTCCCACCTCAGGCTCCTTGCTCAGTGGGAAACCTGCTTCTGCCCCTCCCCCTGCTTGTGTGCGCTTAGTCTCTCTCAAATAAATAAATAAATAAATAAATAAATAAATAAATAAAATCTTTTTAAAAAGTTCTAAAATTTGGCAGCCCCAGTGGCGCAGCGGTTTGGCGCCGCCTGCAGCCTGGGGTGTGATCCTGGAGACCTGGGATCGAGTCCCACGTCAGGCTCCCTGCATGGAGCCTGCTTCTCCCTCTGCCTGTGTCCCTGCCTCTCTCTCTCTGTCTGTCATAAATAAATAAATAAATAAATAAATAAATAAATAAATAAATAAATAAATAAATCTTTAAAAAAAAGTTCTAAAATTGATTGTGGTGATGGTTGCACAACTCTGAATATACTAAAAACCACCCAATCGATTGTACACTTTAGAAGGGTGACTTATATGGTAGGGGGATTATGATTCTAATAAAGCTGTTACTTTAGAAACAGCTTTATAGACCCTAAAGATGCCCAGAAGTCTGGGGAGCTCCAGAAATAATGGGGATCCCCTAGAGCAATGGATTCCAGAGCTCCTTTCTTCAGCCCAAGTGGCATCTGGCTGCCCTGAGGATGCTGGCCGCACAGCCCTGCCCCGAGCAAACCCTGCCCTCAACCCAGACTGGCTGGAATCCTGGATGAAGGATGTGTATGCTGAGTAGATTTACCCTCCAGCCAGGAGGGAGGGCTGGCAGCAGGACGACTGCTGCAGGTTTTGAGTCTACATAGCACCTGTGTGGAGAAGGGGATAGATTTTTCTCATTTTATTTTATTTAAAAAAAAAAAAACGATTTTATTTCTTTACTCATGAGAGACAGAGAGAGAGAGAGAGGTAGAGACACAGGCAGAGGGAGAAGCAGGCATCATACAGAGAGCCTGATGTGGGACTCAATCCAGGGTCTCCAGGATCACGCCCTGGGCTGCAGGCGGCGCTAAACCGCTGCACCACAAGGGCTGCCCAATTTTTCTCATTTTAAAATTTTTATCCGTCATGTGTCTGGAATTCTGCTCTTCTCTTTGGACAGATGATGTGCTCATTTCCCTTTGCTGTGTAACTCCCACAAATATTTTTTAAATATTTTATTTATTTATTCATGAGAGACACACAGGGAGAGGCAGAGACACAGGCAGAGGGAGAAGCAGACTCCCTGTGGGGTGCCCAATGTGGGACTCAATCCCAGGACCCCGGGATCGTGACCCGAGCCAAAGGCAGATGCTCAACTGAGCCACCCAGGTGCCCAAACTTCCACAAATTTATTGGTTTAAAAGAGCAGCCATTTAGGGGCACCTGGGTGGCTCTGTCGGTTAAGGTTAAGTGTCAGACCCGATTTCTGCTCAGGTCATGATCTCATGAGTCATGCGATGCAGCCCCTCGTCTGGGTTCTGCACTGAGCAGGGAGTCTGCTTCTTTCCTTCTCTCTTTCCCTCTGCCCCTCTGCTCTCTCTCTCTCTAAAATAAATAAATAAATATTTTGGAAAAAATCTTATAAAGGGGATGCCTGGGTGGCTCAGTCGGTTAAGCATCTGCTTTCAGCTCAGGTCATGATCCCAGGGTCCTGAGATCAAGTTCTGCACAAGGCTCCCTGCTTCTCCCTCTACCCCTCCCCACTGCTCATGCTCTCTCTTTCAAATAAATAAATAACATCTTTTTATAAAATAAAAAAAAATTTTAAGGGCACTCATTTATCATTACTTAGTTCAAGAGGTCAGAACGGCCAGGTAAGGGATCCCTGGGTGGCGCAGCGGTTTGGTGCCTGCCTTTGGCCCAGGGCGCGATCCTGGAGACCTGGGATCGAATCCCACATCGGGCTCCCGGTGCCTGGAGCCTGCTTCTCCCTCTGCCTATGTTTCTGCCTCTCTCTCTCTCTGTGTGACTATCATAAAAAATTTAAAAAAAAAGAAAAAAGAACGGCCAGGTAAGGCATGACTGGGTTCTTGGCTTAGAGTCTCACCAGCTGAAATCCAGGTGTGGGCCGGGGCTATGATCTCACCTGGGGCTCTGATCCTCTTCCAAGCTCAGTGGTTGTCGGCAGAACTCAGTTCCTCTCAGCTGTAGGACTGAGGTCCCCGTTGTCCTGCTGGCTGTTGGCTGGGGACAGTGACCAGTTCCTAGAAGCCAATCTCAGGTCCTTGCCCTGTGCCCCCCTCCCTCTAAGAAACAGAGGGCGTCCCTCACACTGACCCTTTTCAAGCTTTGAGTCTCTAACTTCATTTTCTACAGGACAAACGTCACTGGGGGTCTTTATGAGAATCCTGCTGCCACAGGTGGGCAGGAGAAAGTTAAGAATATACAGAGAACTGGAGATGGAGCCTAAACAGGAATCTAGGGCCCCAACCCTCATTTGAGGCTTCGTCCTCCACACAAATATGCCAGGACCTGGGGGATGTAGCAGATGGCCTTTAGCGCCCCAGCATGTTCTGGTGAATATGGGAACCCCAGCTGCTGATAGCAGGCGGCAAGGGGTTAATGCCAGCTGTTGGAGGTCTACAGAAGCAAAATGCTCCTGCCAGGGAGAGATTCTGGAATGCTCTCAGGAAGGCAGAAAAAGACTCAGATAGCCCTCCTGGGGTTTGGAGCAAAGGCCAGTATCCCCAGGGCCCTGGTCCCCTTAGCTAGCCTGACAGGGAGATCTCTGGGGGAACGAGGCCAGAGACCCACGACCACTAGGGGGCGCCGGGCACACACGCCGCTTTGTGTACAAGGCTGGTGTGAACACTTTTGGGGAACCCAAGGTGGGTACTGGGGTGGAGGGGCTGACCACCCGCCTCCCCACACCCCCAAGGCTCTGCAGATCTGGGAGGCGCCCGGCTTGCCTAGGTACCCTAAGGCCCTGGCTTCCCGATGCGTGCTTCCTTCTTCCAGGTTAATCTGACTCACTTTGTCCACAAGCAAGCCCTTAGGGGGTGTGGGGGAGCTGAAGTTCACCTGTGGTATGCACCCCTGTCCCCACCTCCAGCGCTGCTCCCGGTGTCTCCAGGCATGACGCTTCAGCCCACAGGGACGGGCTCCTGCCCTCATCCCTGCTCTCCCTCCATCGTTGCGCCCTATCCTGGACCTGGTCAGCACCCAGCCCCTTGCCTCACACTCCATGGGAAAGCTTCACCTCCTTCTGTTAGGGACCCTTCCCTCAGGGAAATGTGGGACCTGATACTCAGCCCGGGGCCCTTCCCACCAGGGAATTCAGGGGGAAGTGGAGACTGAGTCTTGGGGCATTTGGTCAACATGAGAATGAGAGCAAGTCAGGGTGCCTGGGTGACTCTTGATTTCAGCTTGGGTCATGATCTCGGGGCTGTGGGGTAGAGCCCTGCATCGAAGCCACCTACATCACGCTCCAGGTCTGCTTGGGATTCTGTCCCTCTCCCTCTGCCACCGCTCCCTCATGCCGTGCACTCTGTCTCTCTCTCTCTCAAATAAGTAAAAAGAAAGAAAGAAAGAAAGAAAGAAAGAAAGAAAGAAAGAAAGAAAGAAAGAAAGAAAGAAAGAAAGAGAGAGAGAGAGAGAGAGAGAGAGAAAGAAAGAAAGAAAGAAGAAAGAAAGAAAGAAAGAAAGAAAGAAAGAAAGAAAGAAAGACAGACAGACCAGAAACCTAAAACCAAGGGCATGTGGCCAGAGAGGGCAAAGTTTGAGCAGAGGCACACAGAAATCCAGGAGGGAGTATTTGGGGTTCAAGGGAAAGGTACAAAGCATAGGGACACTGTTGAGCTCGGCGAGGGTGTCCAGCATTTCTGGGCCATCGGCTCTCCTCCGAAGGAGTGGACAGGGATGGGGAGAGAAGGCAGGACAAGTCCCATTTGAGGGTAGAAAAGGATGGGCCTGGAACGGCCGAGTCAGGGAAGGGACAGAAGCGGCTCTGATGACAGCCGACCTGGGAGGGCTGCAGGGGGGCTCTCCCCGGGCAGGGCTGGGCTCAGAGCCCCCGCCTAGGCAGAGGCACGTGTGCGTGCATCTGTGGCCTGCACCCCCATGGCCCAGTGCTGCTCTGGCAGCTTTACTCCATCCTGTCCAGTCCTCACTGTGGCACCAGACGTCCTGTGACACCCTGGGGCTGGCCCACGATCTTCCCAGCTACTCGGGGCCAGCGCAGCTCCCCCAGACCCCTCACAGCCGCCCCCAGGATGGTTCCCACACTGGCCTCAGGACTCGAGGGCTCACCTGGTACGGGTGGCACAGCCCAGGCCAAACAAGGCCTGGCGCAGAAGAGGAGCCTGCCTGGGTATGGGGCCTGGGGCGGGGGAGGTGGAGAGGTCTGCGTAAAATGACAAAGTCAAGTGCACGGCGAGATGGAACCCACAGTCTGTGGCCAACAGTCACTGCCCAGCCAGCCAAAGGAAGAAACCAATCCTCAGGGTCAGGGGAGGCTTTGGACTCAAGTGTGGGGGGAGGGGGGAAGGAGAGGGAAGCGCCCCGGAGGGGGGCCAGGCTGGAGCACAGGATGGGCCCTGTGGTGGGCTCCGTCATGGGCTGCGGCACCAGCACCGCTGGGGTTAAGTCCTGTCTGGTGCGGTGGCCTCAGAGCCGAGCGGTGGTGCCAGGAACTCAGAAGCTGCAATGTGAGAAGCAGCAGCAGAGGGGCAGGGCTGCAAAGGAGAGAGGACGGGGTGCCGGCAGGACCCTGAGGCTCCCCCTGTGCCTCGTTCCCCCCTGCCCTGTGGCTGCCCTGCCACGGCCCCCACTTGTGGGGGCCCACGGCCACGGCTGGGCCCCAAGCCCTCGGGCCGGGGTGGCAGCAGGCCTGTGGCACACATCCGGGGAAGGGGCTGAGCGCCCAGGGCAGGCAGCAGGGAAAGCACAGGGCCCGCCGGCTGTGCCAGAGCACCAAAGGGCGAGCACCAGGCCGGCCGGGCCAGGGGCAGGCTGGGGAGGGCGGGCAGGTTGCTTGGGGTCCCAACCTCAGAGGCCTGGCCTTGACACCCTCCTCCTTGAGCAGAACTGAGTCATAGGAGCCTCCCGCAGCTCCAGGGGCAAGGAGACACACAGAGCTCCCTGGCCTGTCCCCGGACTGGCTGCCAGCTGGGCTCTGCAGCAGGACCAACCGGAGGCTGGTCACTCCCCAAGTGTGTGAGGTGCTCAGTACCGAGCAGGTACCTGTCCCCCTTCTCCTGGTTGGCCCTCTTCCACCATATCACTGTACCCCCCAGGTAGCATCATTCTGACCGCCACTACCAATGGGCAGAGGCTCAGACGAGTCAAGAGACTTGCTCGGAGCCACACGCCAGAGCGTCAGAACCTGCACTGGTCTGACCAGCACACTTACCCACCACACCATCAGGTCACGTGGGAAGGCGGAAAATGCTAAATTCTCCGGGAGGTGAATGGGGGTCTACGTGCCAAATCCAAGAAAGGGAGCCCCGGGACTCCCAAGAAAGCAAGGTGATGGAGGCTGAGAGCAGCCTCCAGAGGCGGCAGGGGAAATGCCTGGTCCCAGATCCTTGGATGAATCTGCAGCAGTGGGGACCTCCCATAACCCCGAGCTGTGTCCCCAGAGCAGGTGAACAGCTCCCACCTTGACAGATCACAGAGCACCCCTGGGGCTGAGGTTTGCACGGCCCTTGTCTGCAGAGTCAGCAGCATTTACCGTGGGGCAGTACTCAGCAAGGCTAAAACTGAACGGACACACCCCAGTAGGCATCACGGGGAGCCTGCCTGGTGACCAGGAGTCAACAAGAATCCCAGTGCTTCCAGCGGCATGACCTGGACTCACCTTGGAGCCTCAGTGTCCTGATCTGCCCAAGTGGGAGCACCGGCATTCAGGGTTTCTGTGAGGATTACATGAGTTGTTTGTCAAAAAGCACTTAGAGGGATCCCTGGGTGGCGCAGCGGTTTGGCGCCTGCCTTTGGCCCAGGGCGCGATCCTGGAGACCCGGGATCGAATCCCACATCGGACTCCCGGTGCATGGAGCCTGCTTCTCCCTCGGCCTATGTCTCTGCCTCTCTCTCTCTGTGACTATCATAAATAAATAATAAAAAAAAAAAGCACTTAGATTGAAGACCTTTTTTTTTTTTTCAATATTTTATTTATTTAGAGGGAGCACATGAGCATGAGCTGGGGGAGGCTGCAGAGGGAGAGAGAACTCCAAGCAGACTCCGCACTGGGTTCAGAGCCCGAGGCTTCCGGACCCTAAGATCACAACCTGAACTGAAATCAAGAGTTGGCTGCTTAACTGAGCCACCTCGGTGCCCCCAAAAACCTTCTTCACAAAAACCTGTACACACACGTTCATAGCAGCATTATGCATAAAATATAGAAACAACCCAAATGTCCGTGGATGAGTGAATGGATAAACAAATTCTAGGTCTCGCCAAAGAAACAATGGAATATTATTTGGCCGTAAAAAGGAATGTAGCGCTGACACCTGCCACAATGTGGATGAACCTTGAAGGCATGATGCTCGGTGAGAGAAGCCAGACACAAAAGGTCACATGTCATGTGTTTCCATTTATACGAAATGTCCAGAACAGGCAAATCCATAGAGACAGGAAGCAGGTTAATGGTCGCCAAGGGGCTGGGGGAGAGAGAAGGTAGGGAGAGACTGCTGATGGATTCAGGATTTCTTTCTGGCTTTGTTTTTGTTTTTAATCAATTCTATTTTTTAGAGCAGTCGTAAGTTCACAGCCACAATGAGCAGAAGGTACAGAGATTTCCCACACGCCTGCTGCCCCTACACATGCACAGCCTCCCCCACTATCAGCACCCTCCATGTGAGTAGTTCGTTTGTTACAACTGGTGAACCTGCAGGGGCTTCTTTCCAGGATGACAAAAATATTCTGGAATTAGACGGTAGTGATGGATGCACAACTCTGTGAATGTACTAGAAACCCACTGGGCTGTACACTTCAAAAGGGTGAATTTCACAGTTATGTGAATTATATCTCAATTTTATTTTATTTATCTATTTATTTTTTAATAAAGTAGGCTCCACACCCAGCGTGGAGCCCAGGGCCTGAATTCACGACCCCGAGATGGAGACTGGAGCCAAGATCAAGAGTTGGACTCTTAACCCAGTGAACCACCCAGCTGCTCCTCTATCTCAATTTCTTTTTAAAGATTTTATTTATTTATTCATGAGAGACACAGAGAGAGAGGCAGAGACACAGGCAGAGGGAGAAGCAGGCTCCATGCAGGGAGCCCAATGTGGAACTCGATCTGGGGATTCCAGGATCATGTCCTGGGCCAAAGGCAGATGCGCTTAACTGCTGAGGTTAGACAGACATCCCTCCTCTATCTCAATTTTTTTTTTATCTCAATTTTTAAAAAGCACTTGGTATGAGCTCAGAAAACGCAGCTCCCATTACTATGTCCTTCAACTTCAGAGAATCTGTCACCTGATGACAGAGATCAATGTATTTTTAAATGCTTGACACCCAGAAGAGACCTGGGCAGAATGGTCCTGGCGGCCTGGACAACTGACACAGAGTCAGGCTAACTGCATACAGGACATGCACGAGTGACCAACAGTAGGAGCCACCGACTGCCATGTCAGCTCTGCACAGAGGTACTGAATGGATGGCCCTGGGGGACAACCCGGGGACACAAGGCAGGCAGGAAAGGCTTCTCTGAGGTGGCAGTGAACGGCCCACGAGCTGGAGGACTTGGGTGATTTGGTGGGGACGAGGGCCCACACGGACTTATGGAGGCTCAGAGGTGTGCCACTGAGCAGGGCTGGTAGCGGAGGGTGCTGAGCCCGGGGGGTGGCACGGCCATTCTAGTGCTCTGCAGGCCCCAAGCAGGTCATGGGAGGTGCTTTGTTTTGGTTCACAAATCAGTACAAAAAGCTTGCAGTAGGCTGCCCTGTGCCCCCCCAGAAGCTCCAGATCCTCAGGTTCCAGGAGAGAGAATATAGGAGATCAGCAAGTCTGGTCCAGGGCAGGGCGCCCCCATACCCACAGTGTCGAAGGACCAGACACACTGATACTGTGGCACTGGAGGGTCAGAGGCAGCCACTTGTCAGAGCCTGGGCCCTTCCTCCAGCGCCAGGTGGACCTGGGAGGGAGGAGGGACTCCAGAGGTAGGCCTGAGCCTGCAGACCCATGGCGGGGCCCACAGGCTTCTCCTTCCACCCAGCTCTCCTCTCCCTCCTGCCTCAACCCTCTGTCCTGTGTAGTCCTTTTTTTTTTTTTTTTTTTTTTTTAATTTTTATTTATTTATGATAGTCACACAGAGAGAGAGAGAGAGGCAGAGACACAGGCAGAGGGAGAAGCAGGCTCCATGCACCGGGAGCCCGATGTGGGATTCGATCCTGGGTCTCCAGGATCGCGCCCTGGGCCAAAGGCAGGCGCCAAACCGCTGCGCCACCCAGGGATCCCTGTCCTGTGTAGTCCTAACCCTGTCAGGAAGAAGCCAAATAATATAAATGCCTTGCAGGAGGGAAAGGGCCAGGCCTGCTGTGAGCACGCATGCACACACACACATACACACACGCACTACCCTTTCAGATGAATCACACAGAGCCTACATATAGAGAAGAGAAAGGGAACTAGTGAGCATTATGCCTCCTCTGGGCCAGGAAGGTGCCAAGGGATTTGCATGCACTGTCTCATTCAACCCTAAAAAGAATCCTGTGAGATTTCAAAGATGAAGAAAAGGAGCTTCTGAGAGCTTAAGGAACTTAGCCAGTGGGACACCCAGTAGGTAAAAGCCATACAGCTGAGCACAGGGCCCCAGAAGCTGGGCCTGCAGAAGCAGCTGAACAGAGTGGGGCGTGTGCTGTTTCTGCTCACCACCTGGCATTGCCTCCTCACTCCCACTTTCTCCATGCAGTTCTAGGGGTGTTGGCCCTGTACTGGGGCAAGTTCCTGAGCCAGTTCCAGTCCGTTCAGCATCTGGGATGAGCAGGCACCCAAGAAACTGAGGGGCTTGCTGGAGCCCCAGGGAGAGGCAAGCTGGGAATTCTCAGGCTTCCAGAAGCACTGGCAGGGAAAGCAGAGTAACACAGAGGACATTGCGCCAGGCGAGGAAGCCAGCGTCCTGGTGCCGTTGCTGAGCACTGGACCAGCCCAGCTCATGCGGTTATAGGAGCTGTTGAGTAACGGGTCTTTGAACCCAGGTCTGACTGCAGAACTCTCGCTTCCCTGCCCAGGCTGTTCCCATAGAGGATCTGGTCCATTAGGGGCTGGGTCTCCCCTCTCCCAGAATCCTGGGGTGGGGCAGTGTTGGACGCTCTGGGCCTCCTCCTAAACCAGCTCCATCGCTTAGTTTGACCTTCAGAGTTGGCATCTGCTTGCAGGAATCTGTCTCTCTCCTCCTGGAATTCAGCCTCCAGATGTCAGATCCAAGGCGGCAGCAGAGGCTGCACATGGCTCCCCCCCACCCCGAGTGAATCAGCTGCATTCCAAAGGTGCAAACACAGACGCCACACCCTCGGCAGCCCCGGGGCTGCAGACTTCCTCCCCAGGCCCCCACTCCCGCGCCCCTCCCCTTCTCTGCCTCTTCCCAGCCAGACCAGGCGCTGGGCTTCCTTTCCAGAGACATTCTCCTGGAATTGCAACAGAGAGAAAAAGAAAGCCACTGGGGCCAAGAGATACTCTGCTCTGCTGCCTCTCTCTCTCTCCCTCCCCCTCTCTCTCGGGCAGGAAGCGTGGACCCCAGCCCAGACGTCCCCCAGGCTGGTCGCAGCATATCGGGGTCCATCCATTCAGCAGGTACTGCAGCACCTACAATGGGAGGAACAAGATGCTGACGAGCCCTGCTGTCCTGGAGCTCGGCCCAGGGAGAGTCGACACAATTGGGTCCATCCCCGGAGGGTGGAAAGAGCCATAAAGGAAAGAAGGATTGAGACAGCCGACCGGTGACAGAGGAGGGGTACTGGGTCAGGGCCTCTCTCCGGGATGACTCACAAGCTGAGCCTGGAATCTCCGCCACTGAGCACTTGTCAGCCATCACTTCACCAGAACTAGGGCAGTGCCTGGGGAACCCCAACCACGCAGTAAGTTCTCGAGGCCATTCCCTCAGGCTTCCTATCAGAACGAATGCGGGCAAGTCTGCCTGATATTGTTTGAATAAGAACTTTGTGAAGACAGAATTCACATTCCATACAATTACCATTTTAAAGTACACAATTCAACGGTTTCCAGGGTCTCCATCTCGTTGTGTAAGACTCAATTTAGATCACTTTCAACACCCCAAAAGGATGCCCGGCACCCGTTAGCATTTACTGTCCATCACCGGCGTCCCTGGCAGCTACTCCTTGCTTTCTGCCTCCATGGATTTGCCTATTCTGGATGTTTCATATCAAGGGCATCATGCGGTATGTGGCCTTCTGTGTCTGGCTTCTTGCACTCAGCACATTTTCAAGGCTTATGCAAGCTGTAAGGTGTCAGTGCTTTGTTCCTTTTTATGGCTGATGATACTTCGCCATGTGGATGGACCACATTGTATTTACCTTTTCATCAGCTGATGGATATTTGGGTTATTTCCACCTTTTGGCCATTATAACACTGCCGTGAATGCTCCTGTACAAGTTTTTGTATGGACCTATGTTTTCATTTCTCTTGGGTAGATACATAGGACTGGAATTGCTGGATCAAATGGTATCTCTAGGGCCCCTGGGTGGCTCAGTTGGTGAAGTGCCTGCCTTCGGTTCAGGTCATGATCTGGGGGTCCTGGGATAGAGCCCCACATCCTGCCTCCCCTTCCTTGCTCAGCAGGGGGTCTGCTTCTCCCTCTGCCTCTCCTGCCTACTCATCATGTGACCTCATGAGCACACTCTAATAAATAAATAAATAAATAAATAAATAAATAAACAAAAATAAATAAATAATATCTTAAAAAAAAAAAAAAAGATTGCCAGGGCTGCTCTCACAAATTTATTAAAAAACAAAACAAACAAAAAAACCCAAAACAAAACCACATGGTATCTCTATGTTGAATTGCTGCCAGATTGTTTCAAAGTGGCTGCACCATTTGACATTGCTCCAGCGTGTGCAAGGGCTCTAATTCCTCCCTATCCTCCCCAATACTTATTATTGTTCCTCTTTCTTTTGCTCTAGCCATCCTGGTGGGTGGAAGGTGGTATCTCACTCTGGGTTTGACTTGCAATTCCCTAGTCAAGCCTGCCCTGTGGCTCACAGTGCCTCTTGTACCCCCGTCCTTCTATGCCCACACCATCCCTACCCCTGAGGATCCCAGGCCCTCCACACCCCACGTCGGGTCCTGCTGTGATCCACTTCCTCTTTCACAAGGGCCAAATCTACATCTAGACCAATTCAGTCAATGTCTACCACTTGAGGCTTTCAGGTACAAGAACAGTGGGAAGGTGAGATGGGGGTTCTGGACTGTGCCCCCAGGGCAGAGAGGGAGGAAAAGGGGTCTCTGGGAAGTTCCTATACATCTCTATCTGTGCCCCCACTAAAATGTAAGTTCTGTGAAGGCAGAGCTTCATCTGTTCACTCACTGCCACATCCGTAGTAGTAGGCATGCCAGAAATACTTGCTGAGTGAAGGAATGAACAGAAGATGGGGAAAGAAAACTGAGGTGGGGGGTTAGTGGTTAGCTCTGGCTGCTTTGAAATGAAATGCTTTCCACTGGAATCCCACTTCTGCTCTTTCATAGCTGTGTGCCCTTGGGTGAATCACTTGGCTTCTCTGGGCCTTCCTTTCCTCACCACAAAATGGGCCAAACAGTGACAATATGCCTCATAAGGGGGCACCCCCAGTGGCTCAGCGGTTTAGCGCCGCCTTCAGCCCAGGGTGTGATCCTGGAGATCCAGGATCGAGTCCCACATCAGGCTCCCTGCATGGAGCCTGCTTCTCCCTCTGCCTGTGTCTCTGCTTCTCTCTCTCCTCTCTGTATATTCTCATGAATAAATAAATAAAATCCTTTAAAATAATATGCCTCATAGGGTGGTTTTGAGAATTAAATGTGACAATATAGATCAGGCAATATTAGGTGCCAAGGACTCTTAGAGATGAGGTCATGTAATGTCAATCTTCACAAGAGCCTGATGAGACAGGATGATTATTACCAGCTTCAGTGTCATAGATGAGGAAACGGGAACTCCAAGGGCTCAAGTAATCTGTGGGGTCATAAGGCTGGTTAGGGAAAAACCAGGATCTGAACCAAGAACTCAACTCTTGTCAGGGGCACAGACCTGGCTGCATGGCCCCTAACATAGATGGAGGAATGCTGGGCTATCCCTGAGCAGGGGACAGATGAACTGGTCCAGAGGGGCACCTGCCCATTCAGCAGATGCTCCTAGGCACAGTGTTAGGCTCTCAGCAAAGGGGGCCAGTCCAGAGACCCTTGATGCAGGACTGGCGTGAGAGATGCTGCCAAAGCAGAAGTTGAACATGCAAGAGAGGGGCACCAGGCTGGCTCTGTCCATACAGCATGCAACTCTTGATCTCAGGGTCATGAATTCAAGCCCCACATTGAGCATGGAGCCTACGTAATTCGGGTCAGTGGTCGTGAAGATGAAAGGGTACTAATCATTTTATCAATAAGGGAGAGCATAAGCAGGTTCCTGGCAGGGAAGCCGGGCTACCAACAAGACTCCCTTAAACATGGCAGGCGCTCTTTCCTCCATCAGAATATGTAGCTTTGGGAAGGAGCCATATAGAACCCACGCCAGCTGGACCACATTGGGTGACAGGTGTGACCAGATTTCCCTCAAATCAAAGGGTTTATGCAGGAAGAGCCCCAGTGGCTTAGCGTAGGGAAGACATCAAGTTAGTCTCTAGAAAAACCACCCTGGAGGCTGAGTAGAAATACTGGGGAGAGGGATGGGCATTCCCCTCACTTTTGCCTCTTCAACTGAGGATGCACTTGGTCTTTTTTTTTTTTTTTTTAAGATTTTTAAAATTTATTTATTCATGAGAGAGACAGAGAGAGAGAGGCAGAGACCCAGGCAGAGGGAGAAGCAGGCTCCATGCATGGAGCCCGATGTGGGACTCGATCCCGGGTCTCCAGGATCAGGCAGGCCCTGGTCTGAAGGCGGCCCTAAACCGCTGAGCCACCAGGGCTGCTCAGAAGCACTTGGTCTAAGGATGGAGACTTAAGGAACACCTGCCTTCAGAGGCCACAGGCACACAGGAAGACGGTATAGACCCTAAAGGGCTTTGGAGGTGCAGAACCATGGGCTGCTGGAGAAGCAGTGGAGAGGTGTCTATGCAAAGTGCTTTAGGGGCAGCTCAAGACAGGACAAGGAGCTCAGAAGTAAGCGGGTGATGTAGGGCAGACTGCTCTTCTGGGAAGCTTGGCAGGGGAGGGCTGGGGACAGGCCTATCACTTGAGACTCCATCATTTATTTTAAACAGGGGAGAAGCTCAGCTGATGACAGCGCTCCAAAGGAGACTGGAATGCGTTTAAATTCAGTCATGGAAAACCATTACACACACCAGGCTCTGGTCTGCTAGAAAGCTCCGGAAGGGGTTTCTCGTGGCTGCCTGGCTGGGGGGTCCAGGACAGAGGTTTTCCAGGTTGAGTTAGAGGACCACATGCAACACAACCATTTGGGAGCTTGTTAAACACACAGACCCCTGGGCTCTGCCCCAGACTTAGGGGTCAGCATATCGAGTTTAAAGGGGCTGCTGGGGCTCCAAGACTCAGAATGTTGCCAGAGAGGCAATGAGTCCGCAGGGAGGGAGGGACCAGCTCAATATGAAACAATGTACAGAAGGTGACTGTTCACCAGCCCTGGCCCACATGGGTTACTTGAGGGGTAAGTCTCAACTCTCATCTCCTTCTGGCATGCTACCCACCTAAGTCTCACGACCTAACTCCCTCTGCCTGGGCACCCCCACACTCAGAGCCCACCTGGTCAGTGGCCACAGCTCCAGCGGCCCCCTTGGTTCAAGGCCAGGACTCATGCATCCTATGGACTCAGCTCCAAGACCAAAGACCCAGACCTCATGAGGAGGAAGCCCCTGGCTGGATGACCCTGCCAGGGGTCCCAAGGTGCCTCTGGGCCCACCTACAGCAGTCCTGCCCTAAGGAAGGACTGACTTGATTTGGCCTAGATGCAAAAGCCTGGGGACAAAGCCCAAGTACTGTGCAGCACAGAAGAAAACAGCAGAAATAGAAGGTGTCTCTGTCCCCTTTGGTCATCATCCACAGAGTATGTGGAGGCGGGGAGGGGTCCCCAAAACAAAAGTATATCCCCTCTGCTGGGGTGAATCAGCTCTCTGAGGCACAGGGCTTGGGAGCCCAACCACTTGCACTTGGATCCCATCTCCTGCTACCTGACAACCATGTGCTCTCAAGCAAATCACTTAATCTGAGCCTCTTTGTCATCTTTTTTTTTTTTTTTCTCATCTTTGAAATGCACCTGACAGTAAGCACCCCTGTGGTCCCCTTATCATCAGGACCTCGGACTGGTGACCTAAGGCTTGAACACAAAGCTGCGTCCCACTCCTAACCTCAGGGCTATGTTTCATGCCCCAGCCCAAAAGCCAAAACTGGAAGCCGTGTTAGGCAGAAGGGGTAAATTGCCTAAGATCCGCCATCCCTGCCCCTATTAGAGAAACCCACAGGCCTTCTTGGGATCAGAGGCACAGGCAGGTCTTCAGAGGAGCATAAAAACATTTCCCCGGCCCCACAGCAGAGAAGCAGTCAGCATAGCCAGCAGAACCTGGACTGGCAACCCTGAGGTCCTTTCCCACCCGTCTGGGCAGTGGTCAGAGAACCCGGGTGCTGGTGCAGACTTGGGTGGATTTCGTGTGTATGTTTTAATTGCTCCAGGCTCACGGGGATGTTTGAGTGATTCTGCTAGTCCTGCAGTCCCTGGCGGGTACACACACAGCCTGCCTGGCTGGCACCGCCTTTGTTACTGCTTGGGAGCATTCAGCCATAAGGGGCTCCCCCCTCCCCCCACTCCCAGAAGCAGCAGGCTCTGGGCCTTCCACCCTCCCTCCCTGAAGCCACTTGTACCTGCTCCAGAGCCTGGAGGGGTGACAAGTGCTTCCCAGACAATAAGAGACTCCCAGGAGAACAGACATCCTCAGAGCCTCCTGCTACACCCTTGTTCAGTGCACTGATTTAAGGCTCGGTTTCAGGGCCCCCATCTCTGGGTATGCATTACAGCAAGCTGGCTTTTAGGCCCATTAGGGGCATAAAGGGCCTTGCCTGCCCATCCTTCATTTCAGGAGGTCAGTCACCCCATGCCTTTCCCTTTAGGAAAGGAACTGAGGCCCGGGGTACAGGACCTGTCTTGGGCAAGATCACCCCACCCTGGGTCTCCTGGGTGTGTTTCAGGCAATGACATCAATCTCCTCCGGGCTCCAATGCTGTGTGACTTTGGGCAAGTTATTTAACCTCTCAGACAATGGTACTGTCCAGGCCAGGCTTGTCTGGAGCACTGATGGAAATTACACGCTCTTACACCTGACCCATTACTATCATTATTCCATCCTTCTCATCCTCTCCTCCCCCCACTCCAGCCAGGGCCCTGGGGCCCCTCAAATCTGCAGGCACAGGCCGGGGCCCCCCGCCCCCCACTCCCCGGCTTCTCCTCAGGGACCCTCCCAGGCCTCTTCCCTGCTTTTGTCCTCGCTTTCACGCTCAGACACGCGGGCCGTGCTACGGCTTCGCCGCGCCGGCCCAGTCGCCCTGGGACGACAGCCCTCTGAGGGCAGAGCTTCTGCAGCACCGTCCCCGCGGCTTGCGGGCGCTGGAGGGCACCAAGGGGCACGATGCAGGGAGCACGGCCCGGGGCCCCACGCCGTCCTCTGGGCAGCCAGCCGGAGCCGAGGCTGGAGGGGCGCCGCGCGCGGGGTGGGGCGGCTGGCGGCAGGACGCGGGCTCCGGGGGGCGGCGCCGGGGACAAAGGGTGGCCCTACCTGTGCGGGGGGCGCGGGCACCACCCCCACCGCGGATCCGGCGCGCGCCCGCGAGGTCACGTCCCGGGCGCGCCGGCCGGAAGGAGGCCCCCGCGCGGGGCGGGGCGGGGCGCGCGGGGCGGGGCTTCCGCGGGCGACCACGCCCCTAGGACGCGGGGCCGCCTCGCACTTCCGCTCGCAGGGGTCGGCTCATTCATATTTATGAGGCGGGCGAGGGGCGGGCCCGGGCTCCCGCGGCGCCCCGCCCCCGGGCCGAGGATCCCTCCCCGGCGGAGGCTCCGGCCCCAGTGGGGCGCCCCCGGCTTCCGCCTCCGGGAGGGAGTTTCCACTTGGTCACAACTCAAAAATGTGTCGCTCCCGCTCCTCCGCCCCCTCGTCTCTGCCCTGGGCTGGGGGTCTCCTCCCTCGGAAGGCGAGGGGGTGGGGTCAGGGGAGGGGCGGCTCCTCCTTCCCGGGCAGGTCCACTAGGAGGGGGTCGACCCTTCCCCTTCTCCATTCCTCCAATTTAGCGCTTGTAATAACTTCATTTTTTTTTAATAACTTCATTTTTATTTATTTTTAATTTTTTAAAGATTTTATTTATTCGTGAGAGACACAGAGAGAGAGGGAGGCAGAGACATAGAGAGAGAAGCAGGCTCCATGCAGGGAGCCGGATGGGGGACTCGATCCCAGGACACCGGATCACGCCCTGGGCTGAAGGCAGACAGACGCTTAACCGCTGAGCCCCCCAGGCGTCCCTAATCCTCATTTGTATTTATTATTTATTATTATTATTATTTTTAATCCTCATTTTTAAAGCAAAATAATAGTTCTACTTTATTGAGCGCTTACTCTGTGCCAGGTACTGTGGCACTGTGCCTCTTTTTTTTTTTTTTTTTTTTGGCACTGTGCCTTTTATATGAACTACCTTCTTTCAATCCTCTCAAGGGTCCAACTGAAGTTAAATACATTTATCATGCCCAGAACTCGGAAAAGTTGAGTGACTTACCCACTATCACACTGCTGGCCCTGAGCTTTTTCCGCAAAGGTTGGTACTGATGGGTTGTGGGAGGGGGCAGGAGCTAGCCCCCCCAGCGCATTTAGGAAATGAGCTTACCTAAGGCCCTCCTGGCTGACTGGGGGTGGCTGAGGGGTGTATCTGAACTCCCCATTGGAGAGAGAAGCAACCATTGGAAACCAAAGCATGATGGCAGGACAGGCTACAATTTGCCAGACCCGGTACAAAATGAAAAGGTGAGACCCTGTGTTCCAAAATCATTAAGAATTCCAAGAGGGTGACAGCAGAACATCCAACCAAGCACCCGCTCTGCTTAAGTACCAGGCTTGTGGGCCTGCACAGGTGAATGTCCATGAAGTTGCCTGACAAAGCAGTCAGGGGCTCTTCTTCTAGGTGCTGAAAAGCCAGCAGGGACACCCCCACCCCCAGTGTCACCTCACCCATGCCTGCCCCCCAGCCCAGGAGCCTCACCTCCATGCTAGCATCCAGAATGCTCCAAGAGCTGAGCATTTCAGGCCCTCTAGAACTGGATTCCTGGGGGTTATATGAGTCCTGTGAAGAGAGTGTGTCCTAAACCTGAATGACCCAGCTGGCCCTTGTGGCTGTGCCTCCTGGACATTCTCAGCCCGGGCCACGTGGACAGGTGGGCTGGCTCATACTTGCCAGACCCAGCACAGGACTCAGTTCTGACTCGAAGCCCTCTTTTCTCACTGGAGCAGGGTGTGAGGAGCAGCCAGGGCTGTTTCCCAGAATAAACACCCCACCCATAGTCAGCCCCAGCCCTGCAGGCACAGCAAGCCAGCGCCAACGGGAGAGCTCACCAGGCCAGAGCTCAAGGTTAATAAGTCACCCTGATCTCACTCCCTCCATCACTCCATCCTTGTTCTTGGGCCCTGGCTCACAGTGGGCTGTAGGCTTCGTTTATAACAATAGCTACTATTTGTTGCATTCTTTCTCCCCACCAGACTTCAGGAAGGCCTCATGTGCCCTCTGCACTGAGGCTCACACAACCCCATAATAGGCATGAGGATCACCATTTCACAGATAGGGATAATAAGGCCCAGGGAAATTTCATGGCTTAGCTAAGATCAAGGGCTAGAGTTTAGAGTTTGCTGCTATCCATCCATCCCGGTTCCTGTTGTCTCCTACATCTACAATGTAGGTTATAGGGCTCACTTCTTTATGCCATCTTGTATTATTTACTTTCAGCTCCTTGAATAGATTAAAGGCTCTGGAAAAACAGGAACTGTGCTTTTACCTCTGAGTTTCTCTGGACCCAGCATTGTGCGCTAATTGAAGAGTCCTTTACTAAGTATCTATGTTGTGCAGGGCACCCTCTTTGCAGTGTGCACATCTGTGAATGAGGGAGTTGCGTCCCCTCTGGGTACTGATAGGTGAGGGGTCCCCACCAGACTGGGAGATCTTTTCTTTCTTTCTTTCTTTCTTTCTTTCTTTCTTTCTTTCTTTCTTTCTTTCTTTCTTCTTTTTTTTCTTTTTTTTAAGATTTTACTTATTTATTCAATCCCGATGTGGGACTCGATTCCTAAACTGGGATCACTCTCTGAGCCAACAGCAGATGCTCAACCACTGAGCCACCCAGGCGTCCCCAGACTGGGAGATCTTAAAGACATGGGTAGGGTTGCCTAGCCTAGTGCACATAGTAGGCCCTGAATAAATGATGAATAAACACACAATAAGAGCTTAATAAGCATCTGTTGAATAAATTGGAACCTATGGGATATTTAATAAATTTTTATTGTTGAAGGTTTAGGAGACCAGATTCAGCCTCCCAAATATATCTGTCAGCAATTATCTTAGCTCAGGCTGCTATAACAAAATACCACAGATTGGGTAGCTCAAACAACCCACATTAATTCTCACAGCTCTGGAGGCTGAAGTCCAAGATCAAAGTGCTGGCAGATTAAGTTCCTGGTGAGGACTCTCTTCCTTGCTTGCAGATGGCTGCCTTCTTGCTGTGTCCTCAGGTGGCCAGGGGGGGCAGGGGAAGCTCTGATCTCTCTTCCTCTTCTTATAAGGGCACAGATCCCACCATGGAGACCCCACCCTTATGACCTCTATTAAACATAATTACCTACCAAAGGCCCCATCTACAAATAGTATCACATTGTGGAGGGTGGTTAGGGCTTCAAGTTATGAATTTGCGGGGACACAAATATAGAAGAAATATTTCTGAAGCATTTACTATGTGACAGGCTCTGCAGGGGGTGTGACAAAAAAAATGACCTTGTATCCTACTCTTTGGGGAACTTACAGTCTAGTAGGGGAGGCAGTTTGTAACACAAGGGAGGGGAGCAGGTACGGTGTCAAAGGTTGGGTGCTCAGAGTAAGGACTCTTTGAGGGAGGAAAGCCAGGGGAATGGTAGGGAGGAAGACATCTCTCCTTATACACCTTTCACTAAGGAGGAAGCCAAGCCTGGCCTGACTGCTATAGGAGGTGCTGTGTCTCAGAAAAGCACAACCCAGAAAAACCCCTTCAGAGCCTGGCCCTCTCCAATGTCCTATACCCCCCACTCCATAAGTTACCTGACGCCTTAGGGAGATAGTGGTTTATAACACAAGTTTTGGTATCAGATCAACCAAAACTGAAATCTGAATGATGCCTCCCACTAGCTTCTAAGACCTTGGCCAAGTTCCTTCTCTGAGCCTCAGTTTCCTTCTCTGTAAAATGGGGGAAATAATAGGACTCACTCTCAGGGTTATTGTAAATATAATGAAAGTAAATCATCTGGGGGTGCCTGGCTGGCTCAGTTGGTGGAGCATGTGACTCTTGATCTCCAGGTGGTGAGTTCAAGCCTCACGTTGGGCATGGAGCATACTTAAAAGAAAAGAAAAGAAAAAAAAAGAAAAAAAAAAAGACAAGACAAAAATAACTGGTCCAGCTGAGAATTGGGGGTTTCTGGTTGGGTCAACTCCACCAAGATTATATAGTTCTTCACTCTTGCTGGATTTGCAAAAGCCAAATTTAAGAGTTTATCTGCAGCTAAGGGGACTCCATCTGGGTCCTAGAATTGTGGATACCAGGTAGTGATGGCTAATATGTGTTAAGGATGTACCTTGTTGGGGCACCTGGGTGGCTCAGTGTTTGAGTGGTATCTCAACCTTTGGCTTGGGGTCGTGATCCCAGGGTTCTGGGCCAGAGCCCCACATCAGGTTCTCCACAGGGAGCCTGCTTCTCCCTCTCCCTGTGTCTCTGCCTCTCATGAATACATAACATTATTAAAAAAAAAAAAAAAAAGAAAAAGAATGTATCTCATTTGGGGTGCTTGGGTGGCTCAATGGGTTAAGTCTCTGAGTTTGGCTCAGGTCATGATATCTGCCTCCTGGGATCAAGCCCCCACTAGCCCCCCTCTGGGCTCCCTACTCAGCAGGGAGTCTCCTTCTCCCTCTCCCTCTCCCTCTGCCCTTCCCCCTGCTTGTGCTGCCTCTCTCTCTCTCAAAAAAAAAAAAAAAAAAAAATAGGGCAGCCCCGGTGGCGCAGCAGTTTGGCGCTGCCTGCAGCCTAGGGCGTGATCCTGGAGATCCTGGATCGAGTCCCGCGTCGGGCTCTCTGCATGGAGCCTGCTTCTCCCTTTGCCTGTGTCTCTGCCTCACTCTCTCTGTGTCTCTATGAGTAAATAAATAAAATTCTTTAAAATATATATATATATATTTTTAATGCATCTCATTTAATCTTCATAACAACCTTAGAAAGGTAGTATTAATTATCATCCTGAAGTCAGAATCCCAACTCAGAGTCTTCACTGGGAGCAACCTGCCTGTCTGTGAAAACAAGTGGGTGTAGAAAAACAATGAGAAAGGCTCTCCAGCTGTAAAGGTTTCTTACGGTCAAGTGCCCCTGGGAGCTCGGAGATCGTTGGATCTCCAACGATCCAATCCTGGAGATGGAGGTGCCACCGGACTGATTTTAGGACCCCTGAGGGCAAGGACAGCTGAGGTTGTTCACCTTTGTCTCCACTGTCGCACAGCGCCTGGCACCCTGCAGGCACGCCATAAGCGTTATTAACAGATGAAGAAATAGCCCCCTGTACACCTATTTTTTCTTTCTTACCTTTTTTCAATATACCTAGATTCCCGGGGGGCCTGAGCCGGACCTGGCGAGCTTGAAGGACACTGAGCCTCCAGCTGCAGGGCCCCGCAGCAGCCTGAATCGCCGCGATCCCGGGCGCCGGGAGGGGGCGCTCTGCGGCCCTCAGCCTCTTCCCCTCCCCACGCACCCGGAGGACTGGGAGAGTCGGCCCTTAACAGCCCCCTCCTGGAAGGTGCTGGGTCCCAAAGCTGGCCTGCCCCAGGCCCATCTGCCGGCTAATATTTAACCAGGTCTCACTCCACATTACCCACACGAGGGAAATCGGGGTGGGGTGGGGGCAGAGGAGGTCACCTCCAAATCGCTACTTTCGGGGCCTATAGGCCTTTCATGTATCACCCAACAGTTCATAAGCACCTATTCTGCGTCTGTTCCTGTAAGTCATGAAAACCTATTATGTGTGCATTCATGCAACCATCATAAGCTCCATCTATGTATCCATTTGCCCAAAATATCATAAGCATTTACTGTGTGTCCATGTAAGAGCAGGAACTCTGTGTCCATTTATGCAACAGCCAGGAGCACCTACTATATGTACATTCGCTTAACATGTAAGGAGCACCTACCCTGTATCCATCAGTGCAAAATGTCTTGAGCACCTACTAGGTGCAAAGCGCGGTGCCAGGAGCTGAGGATGCTGCATGATCAAGACCCGCCGGCTTCAGGCGCTGGCTGGGGACAGCGGCAGCAGATGCACTCGGAGTCAGATGCCTCACCTACCAGAGGATGCTCTTCCTCTCCTGCACTCCTCGAGGCCAACTGTGAACCAAGATCTGCCACCTGACCGCAGAGCGGCAAGAAGGTAACTGGGCAGGGGCTCCAGCTTGGCCCAAACGAGACACACCAGAACGCGAGTCTGGTTCAACGTCGGGAGGGAAAAGACAGCTTAGGGGGGTGCGGGGCTTTCGCCCTCGCCGGCACCCACTCCTTCCACGTCCTAACGGCGGGCGCCGCGCAGGGGCGCGGAGGGAGCGCGGAGGGTCGGGGCGCGATCGAGGATCCCCAGCGCTCGGGCTGGGGACGCAGGTAGTCCCAACCGCTAGGACCAAGACTAGGGCCGAGCGGAAGTCCGGACCGCTCCCGGCCGGACTTCGTCCTGCCCGTCCCGAGGGCACGGGGGGTGGGGGGGCGGGGGGACCAGCCCGGCTTGGGACGCGAGGGAGGGGCTCCCGTCCGGGCTCGAACCCCGGCTTGAGCCTCCCCGAATCCCGAGCCGGGGCCTCTGCCCGCCGGGCGCTGCCCGCGCGTTCCTGGAACTGGGCTGGGCGGAGAAATCAGGGCCTGCGGAGAGGCATTCCTGCCGCCCTCCCCGCCGCCCGGGGCCGCGGGGGGCCTGGCCAAGGTGACCCCGCGGGGGGGAGGCGAGGGGCCCCCCGCCCCCTCGGCCGCAGCGACCTCCTCCATCTTCCCCGTCTCCGGGGCTCTTCCTCTGGGCCCGCCCGCCCCCTCCCCGGGCTTCCCCGAGGGCGGGACATCCCTCCCCCGCGCCCCCGCCCCCCCCGCCCCCCCAGGCCACCTCCCGGCCGTGTCCCAGCGCTGCCCTCGGGCCGGGGGCGGGGCCGCGCGGGGGTGGGGGGCGCGGGGATGGGGCCGCGGGGGACGCCCGCCGCTCGCCGCGGCCCCGCCGCCCTCGCTGCCTCCCTTCCCCCGGCCCCGCGCCGGCTCCCGGCCGCCCCCTCCCCCGACGCGCACGCCCCGCCTGGCAGCTGGCGCCCCGGGCCTGGGGCCGCCGCGGCGAGAGGGGTTTGCAGGGAGGGCGGGCGCGAGGGAGCCAGCGGGGGAGGGAGGAGGGAGCGAGGCCGCCCCCCGCGCCCCTCCTCCTCCCCCTCCTCCGAGGCTCGCCCGGCCCTCCTCCCGCCGCCTCCCTCCTCCCTCCTCCTCCCTCTCCAAGACATCCCCGCACGGCCCGGCCGCCGCGGCCACCTTCCCTGCCGGAGCTGCAGATGTGGCGGAGCGGCCGGGCGCCGGGCGGCCGAGCCAGGGGAGCCCGCGCCGCGTGAGCCTCGCGCCCCGGCGCCCGCCCGCCCCGGCCCCCCCCCCGCTCGCGCCCCCGCCGCCCCCCGACCGCCGGAGCCCGCAGCCCGGAGCCCGCCGCCCCCGCCGCCGAGGTAGGAAGCTCCGGGGCGTCGCGCCGTGGGGCCGGGACCCGGCTGGCGGGGCGCGGGGGCGCGGGGGGCGCGGGGGGCCCGGGCCCCGAGGGTCGCCTCCGCCGCCCGCGTCCGCGCCTCGCCTCGCCCCGGGCCATTGTGAGCCCTCGCCGGGGCCCCCGCGCTCGCTCCCTCGCTCGCTGGGCTCGCGCGCTCCCTCCCTCGCCGGCTCCCGGCCCCGTCCCCTCCGCGTCTCCGTCTTTCTCCTCCCTCCTTCCCTCCCTCCGTCCGGAGGCCGGGCCGAGCCGCGGCCGGGCCCGGGGCGGGAGCAAACTTCGGCAGGGAAGTTGGGCGGCCGCGGAGGGGGCGCGCTGCGGGCCGGGGGGGCCCTGGAGCCTGGGCACGAAGTTGTCTGGGGCGCCGGGCAGCCGCCCCTTCCCACGGCTGCGCCGGGCTGTTTCCAGGACGGGGTTTGGAAGGTGTCTCCTCCCTCGTCCGGGAAAGTCTCCCCCCTGCTGCCCCGGGCTAGCCCGGGCCCTTCCTGGGCCGGGGGGAGGGAGGGAGGCGTCCCTGGGGGTCGGGACCGGGGGTGCTGCGGGGTCAGGACCCGGAGCCGGAGGCCGGGCTGGCACTTGTCTGTCCACTGCTGTCTGCGTGGAAGCAGAAGAACCCGGCCAAGTGAAGGGGGCAGGGGACCCGGCGGCCCGCAGGAGGGTCTGGAGGAGTGGGGGAGGGGTGAGGCAGGTGCATCCCGAGGGAGGGAGATGCCGGCACCCCGCTTCCCGCAGGCCCCCTGGAACGGGGCTGGAATCTAGGCTGGCACCTGGAGGCCCTGGCACACTGCCCTGGCGGGTCAGGTCCTCGGGCCACAGCAGGGCAGCATGCTGCCCGTCTGCCTGTCCAGGAGGGCCCGCCTGGCCTGGCCCCCCGGGGCAGTGATGGTGGCAGGGATCCTGGCCCTGCCCTGGGGCCTGGGAAGCGGGAAGGGATCCTGGGAGGAGCCCTGGGCCCCCAGCCATCACAGCCCAGGATCTTGGCTCTAAAGGGAACGCTTGACACTGAGGGGGCAGCCAGGCGAGCCGGGGACCTGGCCAAGGCCTGGGCTCTCGTGGCTCTCGGTCTAGGCCAGGGCCAGGGCCTGAGCTGTGGGCTTTCGAGGCAGCCTTCCTGAGGGTCTTCCAGCCCCGAGGGAAGCTGGGGCCGAGCCGATGCTAGAGACCCGCAGGAGACACCCTGCCCCCCCAGGGGCTTCCTCAGTTCCCAAGCTCAGGGAAGGAGAAACTGGCCGCTTCCTTCTGCCCACCCACCCAGCCCTCTCCAAGCCCCACTCCCGGTGCCACAGCGCCACAGCTGTTCCAGCCCAGCCCACACATCCCTCCCCGTGACCTCGGAGCCTTCCCCCTCTGCTCCTCCTTCTCCCCTCTGGGCCTGGGCTGGGCCTCCCAGCTGGCCCTGGCCCACTCTGGGGGAGGGGCTGCACCTGGGGAGCTCTTCCGAGGACACCTCTTCCAAGCTCCAGCCCTGCCCGTTTTACAGCCCACCTCCAGTTCTCCTTGGCCCTGTCTGCAAGCAGCCAAGAATGAGGCAGTGCCAGGGCGTTGGGGCACAGTGTATGGGGGTTGGGGACCCCTTGGAAGCAGCCCTGTTTTCCGTAGCTCCTTACCCTCCCCCTCCTTTCCGGAGCTGCCATTAGCGCTGACCCTCTGACCCCCAGAGCCTGCCCGCCCTTCTCTGTCTGTGACCTTTGACCTTTGGTGTTAAATCCCTCCAGCTGGGACTCTACGGCCCCTGAGTGACCCTGGCCTAGGTCCCCTGGGGGGCCTCTCCCTTCTCCTGGCTCTCTACACAGGGACACCTGCCAGTCCCTCCCTCACTGATGGGGAGGGGGTGCCCCAGGAAGCCAGACAGTGAGTCACCCCACTTCCAGGCACCACTGCTTTTAGAGTCCGTGGCTTTGGGGGATTCACAAGAGCCAGGCCACAGCCTGGAGGGTAACTGGGAAAAGCCCCTGGCCTGGGAATCTGATGTCTTAGATTTGAGTTTGGGCCAGGCCACCAACTCCCAGGGGTCCTTGGGCCGGCTCCCCACCCCTCCATCACCCCACCCCTTCCTGGGTCTCAGTTTCCTCTTCCATAAAACCAAGAGGTCAGACAAGGTGAGCTTTCCGAGTTGGAGTCCGTGAGAAGACTTGTTGTGGGGGGGATGCTGAGAAGTGGGGTCAGGCCAACAAATCCAACTCTCAATTATCCGTGGGTGGAGCCAGTATGAATAACTGGATGCCACAGACATCCCAAAACCTCATTTCAAACAATCGTGTGAACCGCGTCCCCCCAAAGCTTTTGTTGTTTCTAAAAAGCCAGCTGCGAATGGGTAGCCACAGCCATGTCTTGTGCCTGGGCTCCCCTTGCTGGGAGTGCCCTCGGAGGGCAGACTGGCCTGCGGGAACACAAAGCCCTGCCAGGGCCCCTCCTGGGGGCCTGGGCCAGCACCCCTCTCACCCCACCTTGCAGCCCCCACCCCCCCTTCCCTGGCCTGGCCTTGGCCCCAGGCGGTGGGAGTGTCTCCTGCCACCTAATCCTCCCGGGGTCTGAACTGCAGTAGAGGAGGAAGAATGTGTTTTCCTGACAACATTTTCCCATGTGCATTTTCATCCACCCTGACTTGCCTGGAATCCCACTTGGGTGAGGGGGTGGGGACGGGTGCTGGGCAGAGTTGGGGGCAATCCCAGGATGAGGGAGGGTGGCGACGGCTGTGCCTGGGGGACCAGATGTTGGGGCTGGAGCCTGCAGTTGAGCTTTTTGGGAGGCGTCGGGGTGGGGCCCTGGTGCTGGGAGGCGCCCTGGGGTTTGGTGGGGGAGATGGCTGCTCCTGGCTCTCCCCTCGGGCACCGGATGACCCCCCCAGGTTATGTACCAGGGGAGTCTGTGGAAGCCCCTCACCCAAGCAGGGAGTTCGGCTTGTAGTGGAGAGGCCCGAGCTGGGTGGAATAGGGGGGAAGGTCTTTTCGGGGTTGCAGAGAAGCCTCCCTCTATTCAGGATTATTATTGTCGTTTTATATTTCACACAGATGACCGAGGCCAGGGGGTGACTGGCGGAAGGTGCCGGCTGGTCCCCCCTTCACCCAGAGTTGGGGAGGATCCCTGGCTGGTGAGGTCAGGGCAGCCAGAAAGGTGTGTGGCCCAGACGTGTGCCGGGGTGGCACCTCTCTGAGATGGGATCTGCACATCTGCCCCAGTGGCTTCTAAGGTGGCCTACTCAGCGCCACCCTGGTGCATTCAGGTGTGGCTGGGGGCGGGGATGCGGCATCGTGCACCTCCGGTAGGACCTCTGGCGCTTTGCTGACCAGCCAGGGTTGAAGCTTTGCTGCTGGGACAGGAAAGGATGTACTGTGGGGGTTTCTGTGTAGGGGCGCAGCCTGAAGCACAGAGACCCTGGTCTCTCTCCTGCCTCCGGCTCAGCCCTGGAAACCCCTGCTGTCTCTCCAACTAATAAAAATGCCAGCTTAGGCCCCTAGGAAGGCAGGGATAGGGTGCCAACGTTGGTCAGGGGATGGAACAGCCTGGGGAACACCCTGATTTTTTCGACTCCCCGAAAAAATCAGCACACTGCCTTAAGTGGCCCAGGGAATTTTGCAGGTGTTGACATCTGTCACCTGAAATTGTCACATCAGCCCTGTGAGGAAGATCCATTGATCACTGTTGACAAATGAAGAAACTAAAGCCTGAGGATGAGGCAGGACCAGTGGGCATCTGGGCCCAAGTTCCTGGGTGTGCTCTGGCTGGGGGGCTGGGGGGTGCTCTCTGGTGGCCAGTTTCCCACCTGGTTTAAGAAGGGATCCTGCTCTTGAGGGGAACCCAAGGTGGCCCTAGCAGCTGTGTACACAGGGCCCCCAAGCCTCCACCCTTTCTGGTACTGATCCTTCTGGCCTTGGCTCCAGACTGCTCCACGGGAAGGTGAGGCCTGGCCCAGGTCTGCGGGGGTCCCTGGCCCTTCTTCTCATTGCAGCTGTGGTGATGTGGGACCCTCCCAGGGGAACTCTGGGGGCCTCTACGGAGCCTGACCTGCCATCCTGGCCAGGACGCTTCTCTCCACACTCCCTCAGGCCTCAGGCCGTGCAGGGCAGAGGCCTGGAGCTCTGGCCTTCCTCTCCTCCTCTCCCTCCCAGATGGGATGGAGGGTTCTGGTGAACTCATGGTCAGGCTGGGAGGAGCCTGGGGGGCACAGAGATATGAAGTGATTCCAGTTTTGGGGGGGGACTTTCTATCTGCTCCAGATGCCCCTGGTGGGGGTTGGGCAGAGGGATTGAGAATCTTCTAGAGCTGTGACTGGGGGTCGGGGGAGAGGCTGGGGCTTCCTCAGGCCCTTTGTCTTCGAGGCCTGAGAAGCCAGGTAGTACCCGCCACAGGAAGGGCCCCGCTATGGAGCGTGCGACATGTGTGTGCACACGTACTCCTGCCTTGGCAGATGGCTGCCCGGGGAGGGGACTGACCCACCCCTGGGCCCCCTCCTCCAGTCACAGCCAAGGGCGGGTGGGAGGCTTCAGAGGCCCCAGGAGGCTGCAGACCTGCCTGAGTCAGCCCTGGGAAAGCAGTCCTGCCCAGCTGACAGAGGGTTGCGTCTCCTTTACACAGACGCACTCACAGGCTAGTGCCCCCTGGGACCCTAGAAGTAAGGAGGCGGCTGGTGGGGGCAAGCGGGGGGTGGGGGTGGCGGCGACACTGAAGCTTGGAGACTCAAGGGCTTGGCCTGGGGTCACTTGGGGTCAGGGAGGGACAGAGAGGGACCGGAGCCTAAGACAGTCTGGCCCTGGCCCCTGAAATGTCAGTTCAACCTGGGAATCCCCTCAGCTCCACTGTTGCCAGCCCTGCATCCACCACAGGCCCCCCCTCCACCCCAGGCCCTGCATCCACCTCAGGCCCCCCCATCCACCACAGGCCCTGTATCCATCCCAGGCCCGGCATCCACTGCAGGCCCCCCATCCACCGCAGGCCCTGCGTCCACCCCAAGCCCCCCATCCACCCCAGGCCCCCATCTGCACAGGTACCATATCCACCTCAGGCCCCCCCATCCACCCCAGGCCCCCCCATCTGCCCCAGGCCCCCCATCAGCCCCAGGCCCCCCATCCACCGCAGGCCCCCCATCCGCCCCAGGCCCCCCATCCACCACAGGCCCTACATGCACTGCAGGGGCAGCGGGGCAGGATGCCCTGACACTGGGCCCTGACGTGGGGGCAGCTGCGTCTGGGGAAGCCTCTCTCTCTCCCTTCGCCCCATCGTCCAGCTGGATCTGGCTGGCAAGTTCCGGCCTGCCTGAGCCCTTTCTCCCCTGGGCCGCTGCCTCCTGTATCCAGAGCCCCCAGCCCCCAGCCCCACACTTTCAGGCTGACTGACCCTGAGCTGTGATATCTCTGCCCCTGGGCTGTGGGGCCCTCCATTGTCCCGCCTGTTCTAAAGCTCTGCCTGCAGCCTGCCCCCCCAGCACCCGCCCGCCCCCCCCCCCCCCCCCCCCCCCCCCCCCCCCCCCCCCCCCCCCCCCCCGCCAGCACGGCTGGCTGTTTGCCTGCCAGCCCCACCCTCCTCCAGACAGGGACCGCAGCACCACCTTAGGACACCTAGTGGTCACCCTGCTTGGTCCTTTGGACCATGGGTCCCAAGGGCCTGAAGCAGGCCGGGCCTGGCAGGGCCCTACCCAGTGGCTGTTTCCTTTTGGCTTTGGAGATTGCCCCCAGCTTCTAGATTTGCTTTGCTGCTGAATTGGAGAAGGAGGGGAGGGGCACGGGAGGGGCACGGGAAGGGGGGCAAGGAGAAAGGGCTGCAGGCAGGGGATAGTGGGGGGCTGGGGGTGGAGTCCAGAGTTCCTGGGCCTGGCTGCTGGCTCTTCTGGGGTGGGCTCTGCGCCACGCTGGGTGGGCATGGCAGGACAGAAGCTGGGGGAACTGGGCCCTGCCAGTCATCCCATCTGAACCAGGGCAACAGTGGCCACCTCGTCCTCGTCCAGGTCTCCTCCTGGGTCCTTTGCAGGGGAAGAGACCTCTGTGTCAAGGCCCAGGCCCTGCCTCTCACCTTGACCTTGGGCAAGCCACTTCTTTCTTTGGGCCTCAGCCCCTCCATACCTACCCACCTCACCTGGCTACTGGGTACCACAAATGGATTTATTCATTCAACCAACACACACTGAGTGCCAGGTGTTCAGGAAAAGCAGAGAGGGCAGGTGCGATGGTGATGTTTAGGGAGCGGTTAGGGTTCTCAAGCTCCAGGCTACTTTAGGCCAGTGCTTCCCTTTCCCGGGTGGGGAAACTGAGGCCCAGAGCTTGGCCCACATCAGATTGTGGTGGGCCAGGTTTCTGACTCGGAGCCCCCAGCACTTTGCATCACTGCACAGATCCTGCTAGTGGGAGGAGTTAGCACAGCGTGGGGGCCGTGGGAAATAGTGCGGTGGTCTGCTCCATGAGGCCTTCACCTGCTCCAGGACTCCCTTCTTGGAGTGAGGCTCTAAATGCCAGGTGCAGGGGTAAGTGCCAGGGCCAAAGACGGGTGTGGGGGGCAGTGCGCATGGCACTCTGTGTGTAGGGCTGGGCACCCAAGGTACGTTCAGAAGCTGGTGACATGATGGTACAAGTGAGGACTTGGACCCTGGATGAGTGTGGCAGGCAGCACAGGCCCCTGCAGGGCTGGGAACACTGTCCTCGGCAGCCTGGGGACAGAAGCAGGTCCTCTGCTCGGCTGTCAGGCCCCTGGAAGAACAGCCCACGCGTGGCTGCAAGAGTCTGAGGCCCGGGAGGGTGAATCAGGGAAGACCTGCTGCGGGAAGGGGTAGGAGGGGAATGGCAGATGGAGGAGAATATGGGAATGTGGAAGGTTGTGCAGCGGGACCTGGCACCCATGAGTGAGCATCGGGCTCATGGGAGAAGGAGGATCCTGAGAAAGGAGGTGCCGCAGGGGAGCGCTTGAGGCCTGGAGCCTGTGGGCTGGAAAGGGAGAGGGTGCTTTCTGTGTAGAGCACTCCATGGCTCCCCAGTGCCCTCCAGGCCCTGGCCCAGCCTCTCTCTTGGGCCGCAGTCCAGGCCTCTACAGCATTGGGCCCAGAAAGAGTGTGGGCCTTAGAACCTGGTAGTGAACCCCAGACGTGCTACTTACAAAGCTCTGTGACCTTGGCGGGTGACTGAACCTCTCTCAGCCTCCATCTCCCCCTCTGGAAAATGGAGAGGCTAGCACCTAATTTGCAGGGCTGTGAGGATGGATGGAGATGGTGAGCCCGAGGCAGACTGGCCTGTCTGGCCTGCAGAGCAAGTTAGGATCTAATGCCCCAGCACTTCACCCCATGTCTCCCTGCTTAGGAGCAGCCCTCCCAGCCCTCCTGCTCTTGTTCCCCCACCGAGGTCTGGGCGCCTTTCATCCTCATTCATCTGTGGGCCCCCAGGACGGAGTGGGGTGGAGGGCCTGCTGCTGGAATGCATAACTGAGCGATGGGGTAAATGAGGCGGAGGGAGGGAAGGGCCAAAGTCCAGAGCCCGCCTTGCCAGCCTCTGCTCAGAGTTGGCAGGTGCTGTCCAGGGCCTGCTGCTTGTCCCAGGGCAGTGGGAGGGCTGGGCCGTGGCAAAAGCCCCCAGGACCCAGGGAGGTACTCACAGGGTTGTCTTAGAGCCGGACTTGGTTGGGAAAGTGCAGTTTTCCTTCCCTTTGGGGCCCGGGCCTCATCCCTGCTGCTCCTCGTAACTGCTGGGTCCCAGAGCCTGATGCTGGTCACATGCTGTGTCCTGTGTGTATGCTGTTGGGGCACAGGTGTGACACACATGCATGTGCCCGTATGTCGGGCTGCTGTGAGTGCCCGCCTGCGTCCTGTGGGATACTGGCCATTGCCTGTGGCGGCCCCAGAGAGTTCTGGCACAGTGCCCAGCCCTGACTGTCCACCATGAGTGGCAGTGCTGCCTAGCAGGGCCCGGCCTGCTCCCGCCGAGGCCTCAGTGGGTGTGTGTCCCTGTCTGGCTCCCCACAGCCCTGCGCCAGCTCCTCCCAGGGATCTGGGCAGCCTGGGCCTGGCCCTTCCCTTCCCAGTCCGAGGGCGGGCGTGGGGGCTGCTTGGCGGGCTCGCCTCTGGCTAAGGCCCAGGTGCAGGCAGTGCTCAGAGCCCCACGCACCACCTCTCCCCCTGCACCCCCCAAGCAGGCTGGGCAGACAGGAAAATACCAGACATAGTTGTGCAAAGGTGGCTGCAGGCAGGCAGGCAGCAGGGGGTGGAGGCCCTTGAGATGGGGGCCTGGAAGCCACCGGCCTGAGGGAGGCTTCTGTGCCAGGCTGGCCCCTGCAGCCGGACAGACATGCACATCTGTGTGAGTGTGCATGTGTGGGCCGGGCCCATGAGTGAGTCGCTCCTCCCTACCCTCACTGTCCCCCGCCCCAGCCTGGTGGCATTGGTGAAGCCAGGACTGGTGAGGGGGTGGGCACAGGGGCGGGGAAGCCAGCCTTGAGCCTCCCAGCTTCAGCACTGCTGAAGTATCTGGGTGACCTGGGGAGGCCAAGGGATTGCATGGGGCACCACCCCCCCCACGGCCAGGAACCAGAATCCTCAGTCTACTAGTTGCCAGCATCTCCTGCATGCCAGGCACTGGCCCGCCTCTCCCTGCAGGATGTCCTGGGTCCCCACCTTGCCGGTGAGCTGACACCTGACACCTTATGTGGTACCTGTTTGTGACTAAGGCTCACCGGGGCCACAGGGACCCATCTGAGGCCCCACAGCCATGGGCCAGAGCGCAGGGGACTGGGAGCAGCTAGCCTGGCCCTGGCAGCGCTATCTAAACATGCCCGAGTGAGATTTGGCACCCACTGCTATTCAGGTGCTGCCCGGCTGAGGGCTTTCCTGAGGCCCCCACAGCTGAGCGCAGAGAGCTTGGCTCTGGCTGGGTCACCTGGGGTGCTGGCGCTCCCACCTGGGTGGGGTCTGCCCTCCCACGGGAATCTGGGGAGGCCCCCCAGGGCTGGCTGAGGGCCCATCTGGGATGGGGGAGGGAGGGGCCTGCCTGCTGAGAGGTTCCCAGGAAGGCGAACCCCTCGGGCTTCCAGGGCTTCCAGGAAATGCGGCCTGCCCTGGCCCCTCTCCTCTCTCCTGGGACCCGCTGGGGCTGGGCGAGGCCTCAGGATAAGCCCCTCCCCTGGGTCAGGGAGGAGGCCTGCTCCTCCCAGGGCTGCTCGGGCCTCCAGGGCCCCCCTCCTTCTCTTCGAGCAGTTGGGCCCTGGAAGGTGGCTTGGGTCAGCTGTGGCCACTGCACAGGACAGCTGATGCCTGAGGCTCTCTGAGGGGCACAAGCTTGTTTAGTTGTACCTTAAAATGAAGGCCGGGCATGCTCAGGTGACGGTGAGACTGTGTTGTCTGTGGACACGGGAGGCCAGTCACCCCACAGAGCTGTCCTCACAGCTCCAGACTAGCCAAGGCTGGACGGTTCAGTGATGGTGACAGTTAATTCAACAAGGGTGACCAGGACCTACTACGTGCCCAGCATTGTTTCAGTTGCTGAATATGACATAATAATGGGAAACATTAAGAAATCACTGGATGTGTGCGTCACTAGCCAAAACCCAAGGAGGGGTTCTCATTACTATTACCATCATCCCATTTTCGAGGTGAGGACAGTGAGGCAGGGAGGTGACTTGCCCTGTCACTTGGGCAGGAAGTAGCAGAGTGGAGCTGGAGACCCAGGTGGTCTGACCCGCACTTGGGCCTGCCCGCTCAGGGGGGTGGGGGGTGCTGAGAGGGTGAGGTCTCCCCTGCCCCAGCCCCTGCCGCTGGGCTGCCAGGAGGGTGGAGCCCTTGGCCAGAGCAGGGAGGGAGCCGCAGCAGTTCCCAGGAATGTGGGGCCGTTTGCTTTGGCAGCATATCTGCCCTCGGCTCTCCAAGCCTCCCTGTGGGCCCCCCCCCACCGGCCATAGCTCGCCCCTCCAGCGCCCACCCACCGCCTGCCACCCCTCCTAGGCTCTGTACCTAACTCCCACAAACCCCTGGGAAAGGATGGGGTGCTAGGCGGGAGGGCTTTTGCCCTCCCTTCCGCACACATCCATGGGCACAGATGGTCTGGTGAACCTGGCTTCTGGACTCACCTGGGCTTGTGATCTAGGTCTGCCGCAGACAAGCTGCGTGACCCTGGACAGGTCACTTAACCTCCCTGAGCTGCAGTGATTACATCTGTAAGATGGGGGGGCCCGGCACCTGCCTTCACAGGTGCTCGCTCTTCCCCTGGCTGTCAGCAACTGGCTGTTGGTCCTGTTGTGGGGTGATGTGCGCCCAGGGCTTCCAGTGGGCTTGCTGCCCGCCCGGCCCTCGGTGTCCCCAGCTTTGGGAAGTGCATGTTGATAGCCATGATCCCAAAGCAGAACAGGGGAGGCTGGGGATTTGCTTCCCTGCTCCGTGTGGGATCAGGAAGGCCACTGGGCTTCGAGAGGTGCATCCTGAGCCGTTGTCCCAGGGTCCTAGGCCAAAAGGGCCACGGCTGACCGAGAAAGGGCAGTTTGGGGACTACGGGGCAATCAGGGGTGTCCCTCCCCCCCCCTTACAGGGCGCTGGCCTGCCTCTGGGGGTGGGTATGCCCAGGCGCCCCCTCTGCGCTCCGCAGAGCGGAGTCCAGCCCGCCGCGAGCCTGGTGAGCCCAAGCCTCAGTTTCCCCATGTGTACAGCCGTGGCAAGGGCGGGCTGCGCTCCCAGGAGGGCCCCGGGCAGCGGCGCCCCGACACCCCGACTCGGTGCGCACCGCGGGTGGGCTCCCAGGTGGGCGGGGCGGGGGCGCTCGTGGCGGCCGCACAATAGCGGCCATTGTCTGGGCCGGCGGCGGGGCGGCGGGGGGTGCGGCCCACCCTCGGGGTGACCCCCGCCCCCGGGAGGCCGCGGCCCGCCGGTGGTCCCCGCGCCGCCCCGCTTCCTCCCGCTCCCCGGGCTCTAATTAGTTCCTTTCGCAGCTGGAGCGGTGGCTGGCGACCACCTCGGCGCCGCCTCCCGCCCGCCCCCCCCACCCCCCCCCCCCCCCCGCGCCCCACGCCTGCCCCCCGCGCCCGCCCTCCGGGTCCCCCGCCCCCCGCCTGGGCGCTGGCCCCGGCCGCCTCCCGAGGGGGCCCCGCTGCGCCGCCAAGACCCGGACGGTGCCACCCTGGCGGTCGCCCGCCCCGCTCCTCGGCCCCAGAACAAAGAGCAGAGCCCCAGTTCAGAACCCGCGTCTACAGGCTGGGGGAGGGGGGAGGGGGGAGTGGAAGGAGCCACCTCGAGGTCCGCCAAGGTCAGGACAGGGGAGGTCACAGGGGGTCTTCCCCTTGCTGTGGGGCCACCTCTGGGAGGACGCCTGGGTGGGGCCGGCCTGGGGTTGGGGATGCTGAGAGCTGTGCGCCTTTGGGGTGGCTTTCCCGGGAGTGGGGGGCGGGCTGGGCCTCTGGACTGGGTTCTGGCTTCCATCCCAATGAAGCTCTGCCTCCCTGGGCAGAACCTAGTGACAGGAAGTGTGTGTGGGGGGGCTCTCTGGGGACTGGGCCTGCTGGTTAAGGGGGGTGCCGCAGTCCCCACTCCCACCTGGGCACTGTGCCTGCCCCACCCTGGTTAACACACTCCTTTTTTGCGGGGCCTCCCTAATTGTGGGTGGATGCAGGTCTCCTGCACATCTCCAGAACAAGATAACCAGGGTCTAGGGCTCCTCCCTGGACCCCTTCTGGCTTAGGGCAGAAGGGCAGATGCCAAAAAAGCTGTTACCTGGGCAGGGCTGCCAATCACAGGGTCAGTTTGAATTCCCAGTCCCCAAACCATCTTGCTACATGGTCCCCTCCTCTGGAAGGTCCGGTTGGGGGTGGGGGATGGAGGCTGTGGGGAGGCCTGTGGCCCTAGGCCAGCTGAAGGACCAGGCCACCAGCCCTTCCTGGCTCCTGAATTCTTAATCAGCATAAATATTTACTTCCTTCCTCCCCTTCCAGGCTCCCAGCACAGAGGAGCTTCAGGGAGGTTGGACTGGGCCTGTGTCTAAAAATAAACAGGTAGAGGGATAGGCAGACAGACAGACATAAGGGGAGGGGGGTCAGGCGGAGGGCAGCTCTCTGTCCAGCCAGAGGGAGAGTGGAAGGGCCCAAGGTCCATCCATCACTGTCACTCACCCACCTGCCCACCTTGGGTCTGGAGCTCCTAAAGGACCAGGTGGCAGCCTGATGGGCATCTCTGGCCCATGCGTGGCCTGGGGGGCAAATCCAAACGGATCTGACTGCTCCTACCTAATGCAGTTTAACTGGGGCAAGTCGGGTCACAGATGGGGTCCCACGACCAAGTGTAGCTGCCCCTCCTTGGGCTCCGAGAGTTGCCATGTAGCTGGTAGGGTCTTGGAATGTCCTAGAAGCAGAGGGTCCTAATTTAGGTAGGGGACTGCCTTGTTGTGTCCCCGTGTGCTTGGAGGGTCTTAGCAGAAGTAGAGCTTTTCAGGGGAGATGGATGAGCCAGGACCTGGCACCAGAGAAAACTGTTTAAAGTTGCTGAGGTACGTGGCCGGGAAAAAAGATGAGTGGGGCCATAAAGGCTGTCCTGCTCCTTCCAGCTCCGTGAAGCAGCTCTGCACACGGGTGGGCATCTCTGGTTCCCACGGGGGGAGAGAGAGGTGTGCATGTGTGCACACAGCTGAAATGTGTGGTCATGTACCATGTGGCGGTTACAGGGATGTTCTATATTAAGTTATGAAAATGTGGAAAGAATGGTCAATGACGTGGAGTGTCTCATAGTTTTGGCTTGTTTAGCGGATAGATTTTTGGGGTATAATCACCCCAATTAGCAAACACAAGGATACACTTTGACCACATGTGGAAGGATTGCCCCTGGAAAAACTTTTTGAGTTTGGAATACAGCGTTGACCTTGCTTGCTCTCGTGTCATTTGTATGTGAAGAAAATCACGCCATTGAGAAGTTCTAAGGGATGGTGAAAATACCAGTGTGAGAACTTCTAATAAAAGAGTATCATCACCACTAAAAAAAAATGATGTATGGTATATATTTTATTAACCACCCAGCAGAGCTGGTTCACTTCCCTCCAACCCTGTCCCTGGCTGGCCTGGCTGCGCCACAGTCCCCAGCTGCCCCCTGGTGGCGGCTCAGAGCCCTCTGGCTCCGTGGGCCTATCAGCACCTCTCTTCAGCACCTCTCTTCAGCACAAGGGCACCTGTCTGCACCCCCATCCCTTGGGCCAGGCTCTGCACACCTTGCCTGAGACAGGCTCTCAGCTGCCTTCCCTTGGAGGTGACCACAGCTGCCCGGGAGCCCCGACACCAGCAGCACTTGTGATCAGTAGCTGAGAACCACTAGTGGCTTCCTTGGAGGACACCTGCTCTTGGCCTGGTTCTGGGCCCTCAGGCTCAAGCTGGGCATGTGATTCTGGGCACCACTTTCCACTCGGTCAGAAATGACCTTTGGGACTTCACTGACCAGCTCCAGGGAGGTCTGGCCTTCAATTGGTAGCTCCACCACTTCTTAGCTCTGTGACCTGAGGCAGTGTCTCTAAAAATCAGTTTTCATGGCAAAATGGACCCTCTGAGCTTTGCCTCCAGAACTGACTTGAGGGTAATGGAGATGGAAGCTCTCAGTAGGTGGCTGGCACTCATGCGACCTGGGGCCAGAGCCACTTGGAAGGTCCCCCTTCCCAGGGAGACAGCCTTCAGGCTGCTATACATCCACACCTCCCTCCCCTGGCAGCTTCAGGGGCTGCAGCAGGAGAAGCCTGAGGTCACGGTGTCACAGCACAGCTCCTGTCCTCCCCCAGGTTCCTGCCTGAATACCAGCTTGGGAACTCCCCACTGCCTGCAGCCACCTCCAACGCAGCCCCCCATCACCATGCACTCCTTGGACGAGCCGCTCGACCTGAAGCTGAGCATCACCAAGCTCCGGGCGGCGAGAGAAAAGCGGGAGAGGACGCTGAGTGTGGTCCGGCATCGAGCTCTGCACAGGGAGCTCGGCCTGGTGGATGACAGCCCCACGCCGGGCTCCCCAGGCTCTCCGCCCTCAGGTACAGCACCCCTGGTGGGGCTGGGGCTCCCAGGCCCCGATGGAGCCATGGCAATGGGAAGAACGTCTGGGGTGTATCCCCCAGGACGTAACCAGGCCCTTCACGGCTTTCACCTTAGAGCTCTGTCCCTTTATTCTCCGTCTCTGGAGGGGACATTGTCCCTGGGGGGAGGCAGCTGCCCAGTTCATGAAGCTGGCACAGCAGAGCCAGGATTCAAACCAGGCCTCTGAGAGGACATAGAGGAGCTAGTAAGGGGGAGCAGGCGGCTCACAAGCAGTGACAAAGGCCCTGTGACCCACCTCCTGGGCTTCAAGGCAGCATAGCCGGTCAGTCAGGTCCGGGGAGAGGGGACCAAGCCCAGCAAGTGCTTCTCAGGGGGTGCTTGGAGCTCAGGACATCTGCTCTGCTTCCTTGGACCCTGAAAACCAGACCTCTATGTCTGAGCTAGAGGGCTCTGGAAGCAGCCTGGTCCAAACCCCTCATGTTACACAGGGAGCAGTGAGGGCAGGAAGGGGCCCAGGAAGAGTCAGAAAGGTCCCTACCTGCCAGTGTGACAGCGAGCCAGGAGCCTGGCTTCCAATTCCTGCTCACTGGGTACTTTCCACTTCTGGTCTTAACCAACGGCTGATCTCTCATGGTGGCAAAAGTCACATTGGTCAGCTGTGCAGGTGGCTGCTCAGATGCTTGGGGTCCCAGGGTGGTTTGGAGTGTGGCTGGGGTCTGCTCCCAGGGTCATGGGAGGGTGGTTCAGAGGACTCAGCTCCAGCGTCCTTGAATAGTGCTTCTCCCTTAGGCTTCCTGCTGAACCCCAAGTTCCCTGAGAAGGTCGAGGGACGCTTTTCGGCAGCGCCTCTGGTGGACCTCAGCTTGTCACCGCCATCTGGGCTGGATTCTCCCAATGGCAGCAGCTCGCTGTCCCCCGAGCGCCAGGGCAATGGGGACCTGCCTGCAGTGCCCAGTGCCCCGGTAAGGAGGGCGTGCGGGTTCTGGAAGAGGTGGATTGGTTTTCTGGAAAGGACCACAAACTAGGTGGCTTAGGACAACAGAAAGGTATTATTCCATCAGTCCTGGGAGCTGAAGCCTGAAGCAAGGTTGTGCTCTGTCCCAAGGTTCTGGGCAAGATTATTCCCTCACTTCTTTCCAGCTTCTGTTGGCTCTCAGTGTTCCCTGACTTGTAGCTGTGTCACTTCAACCTCTGCCTCTGGTGTCACCTGCCTTCTTCCCTCTCTTGTGTGTCTCTGAGTTCAAATCTCCCTTTCTCTTATGAAGACATCCATCACTGGATTTAGTGCCCCCCAATCCAGTATGACCAGGGGTGGGGGGCAGAGGGAGAGGGAGAGAGAGAATCTTAAGCAGGATCTAGGCCCAGGGTGGAGCAGAAGCCGGGTTTGATCTCCCTACCCTGCCATCATGCCCTGAGCTGAAATCAAGAGTCAGACTCTTAACCGATGGAGCCACCCAGGTGCCCCGAGTATGACTTCTTAACTTGACTGCATCTGCAAAGACCCTATTTCCAACTAAGGTCACACCCACAGGAACAGGGACATATGACCCTGGGGGCGACTCAACCTGCCACAGAAGGAGACACAGGGGGTCTGGGTGCGCTGGCCCGGGTGGGAGCACTGACAGCTCTGCCCTTCCCGTCTTCCCCAGGACTTCCAGCCACTGCGCTATCTGGATGGCGTCCCAAGTTCCTTCCAGTTCTTCCTGCCTCTGGGCTCCGGAGGGGCCCTGCACCTGCCTGCTTCCTCCTTCCTCACCGCCCCCAAGGACAAGTGCCTCTCGCCAGAGCTACCCCTGCCCAAACAGCTGGTGTGTCGCTGGGCCAAGGTGAGTGGGGGGGCGGAGGCTGGGGCTGGGGCCGAGGCCAGGGCCAGGGCGGCCCCATGTAGACCCAGAACTCTCCCCGGCCCCACAGTGTAACCAGCTCTTTGAGCTCCTGCAAGACCTGGTGGATCACGTCAACGATTACCACGTCAAGCCTGAGAAGGATGCAGGGTACTGCTGTCACTGGGAGGGCTGTGCCCGCCATGGCCGAGGCTTCAACGCCAGGTGAGGGAGGGTGAGAGGGGGGCGGGGGGAAGGGGCTCAGGTGTCGGGCGAGCTGAGCCGAGCTCCCCTGTGCCCTCCCTGGAGCAGGTACAAGATGCTCATCCATATCCGCACACACACCAATGAGAAGCCGCACCGGTGCCCCACCTGCAGCAAGAGCTTCTCACGCCTGGAAAATCTGAAGATCCACAACCGGTCGCACACAGGTGAGGAGCTGGGCTGGAGGGCGGGGGCTGGGCGGCTGGGCATCCTGCGCATCCAAGGAGGCGGCGGAGGGGAGGGGGGCAGTCTCATTGCTTAGCAGTCCTATTCCAAGTGCCACCCCTGGCTGAAGCCTCTCCTGTGGGTGCGACCCTCGACATCCACCCCTGGAGCACTCAGCATGTCGTGTGATCGTCCAAGTGCTGTCACCTGGGAGGCAGTGTGTGCTTGCTCCTCACCGGGCTCCAGCACACCGTGGGGCAGGCACTGGTGAACAGAGCCACACACCTAATTTTAAATTTACTAATCGCAAAAAAAAATTTTTTTAATTAAAAAAAATTCTAATTGCCACATTAAAAAAAAAAGGATAAAGGGATAGGTGAAATGAATTGTAATGAAATATTTTCTTGAATCCGATATATTAAAAAAAACTTATCAATGAGACGCTGGAATTAATTTTGTACAAAGTTGTGGAGTCACAACCCGGTGCGTATTTTTCCCCTCGCTCACAGCCCATCTCCGTTTGGGCCAGCCGCATTTCAAAGGCTCAGGGCCGCGAGTGGCCATTTCATGGACCCAGAGGTGTTCTGCTGAGCCAGGACCAAATACAGCACAGGGCGCCGTCTCGCGGGGGTGACCTGGGCCGCCTCCCAGTGGGTCTTCCCGGGAGTACACACGCAGATTTGTGGGACCACTGGTTGAAGTGGTCATGTCATCCGCAAATTAAAGCACAGGACGGAGGCCGGGGGCACACAGGGCTGGCTTCTGTGGCTGCGCCCCGCCGTCCCCACCTGGGATCAGATCTCGTGCTGGGTGCTGGGGACACCGTCCCCCACATCAGACAGTCCGCGCTCTCGGGGAGGTCTCGGTGTCAGGTGGGGGGCCTGGGGCTGCCCGACGTGTGGGTGGGGGTTAGGACACTGGGCTGGGGAGAGGCCCCTCATGCCGCCGCGCCCCGCAGGTGAGAAGCCCTACGTCTGCCCCTACGAGGGCTGCAACAAGCGCTACTCCAACTCCAGTGACCGCTTCAAGCATACGCGCACCCACTACGTGGACAAGCCCTACTACTGCAAGATGCCCGGCTGCCACAAGCGCTACACGGACCCCAGCTCGCTGCGCAAGCACATCAAGGCCCACGGCCACTTCGTGTCTCACGAGCAGCAAGAGCTCCTGCAACTGCGCCCGCCCCCCAAACCACCGCTGCCCACCCCTGATGGCAACCCCTATGTCAGCGGAGCCCAGATCATCATCCCCAACCCCGCTGCCCTTTTCGGAGGCCCGGGCCTGCCCGGCCTGCCCCTCCCCCTGGCCCCTGGCCCCCTTGACCTCAGTGCCCTGGCCTGTGGCAACGGTGGGGGCGGTGGGGGTGCAGGGGGCATGGGTCCCGGGCTGCCGGGCCCCGTCTTGCCCCTCAATCTGGCCAAGAACCCGCTGCTGCCCTCACCCTTTGGGGCTGGTGGACTGGGCCTGCCTGTGGTCTCCCTCCTCGCTGGCTCCGCTGGCGGCAAGGCTGAGGGGGAGAAGGGGCGTGGGGCAGTGCCCGCCAGGTCTCTGGGCATGGAGGGCCGCAAGACCCCCCTTGAGAGGACGGAGAGCAGCCGCTCCCGGCCAAGCCCCGACGGACTGTCCCTGCTGCCCGGCACCGTGCTGGACCTGTCCACGGGCGTCAACTCCGCGGCCAGCAGCCCAGAGGCACTCACTCCTGGCTGGGTGGTCATCCCGCCAGGCTCCGTGCTGCTCAAGCCGGCCGTGGTGAACTGACCGCCCAGCGGACAGCTACCTGCGGCCCTGCCCCTGACGAACGGAAAGTCTTCTGCGAAATAGCAATAATGTCCTCCTGCCCCTGGGGCCTGGGTGGCTGTGTCCCCCCCGCCCCCCCGTGGACCCAGCCCCAGACAAAGCTGGGCAGCAAGGATGGTGCTAGAAGGTCATTGGTGGTGTCCCAGGCTCCGGAGGGGGAACTGGCCCTGCCAGCCAGGGAGGGCTGTGCTCCCGGGTGCTGAGGCCTTGCTCACCTCTGGCCCTCCCCCTGCCCTGCCCCCCGCCTCGGTCCCCCAGGCTGCCCACCCTGGTGCCTCCCTCATTCAGTCGCCAGCCTGGGTCAGTGACCCTCCCTCCCTGCCTTGCCCACCTGCTAGACCTGTCCCCGTCCTGCCTGGCCTCTCTGGGCCCCTGCTCTGGGGGCTTCTTGGACCCCTTTCCCTCTGGCCCACTCTCCAGAGGGAGAGCAAGACAGACGCAGGCAAAGCCACAGAAAGAAGCCACCATATCCCTATGACAAGGTGCCTCCAACCTCAGAGAGGGAGGCCCGCTCTGCCAGCTGCCCCTCACCACTAGCCCGTCCAAAACCAGCCAGCACTACCTGAGGGTCGGCCCCTTCTCTGGGCTGGGTGCTCTCCAAAGCGAGGGGATTGCTGACCACTCCCCTGCCCCTTCCCTGCTGGGCCTCCTCCCTCTGCTTTCAGGGAGCCCTGAGTGAGGAGGCTAGACGCCAGGACCCTGGGCCCTCATTCGGCTCAGGGAATGGTGGGGCAGGGCCTGGCCTGGGACTCTGGAGGCTCGCAGGGTTTCACGGAGGTGGGAGGCTGGCTGGGGACAATCCCAGGCTGGGGCACAGCTCCCATTCTGGGGGTGCCAAGTCACAGCCGGCACATGGGGGAAGGTAGGGCTCCAGGTCAGTGCTGGGCTTGCGAGCTTTCCAGAGGCCACGAACTGAAAACCCTGGGCTTGGGGGTGGTGAAGCCATGGGAGGGCCCCTCTGTTGGGAAGGGAGAAGAGGAAGGAACCCAGGGTTTACGACATGGCTGTTTCCTTTGGCTTTTCCCAACTGAGCCTCTGTTCTAGAGGTGTCCCCACCCCCCACAGGGCATGGGCCGGAATAAGCTAAGGATGCTGGTGCTCCACTGCCCCATCCTGCCAGGCCCGGGGGGCCTCAGCATAGGCACACCCCCACCCTTGCTGTTCCCTCTGGAGGTGGCCTGGCGGTCAGGACTTTTGGCTCCACAGCCACATGACCAAGCACTCCATTTCCCCTGCTGTAGAACAGGGAGCTGCAGGCTAGCAGTGGTGGCGGCGGCAGCCCAGCAGTTCCAGGGTCTCCCAGCTGCTCCTCTGAGCAGCTCTGCAGACTCCACCCTTTCCTGGACCGCCCTTCTGTCCTAGAGGGGTCACCCTGACCGGCCTGCCCTGATAGGGCCTGGCAGTGCTGGCTCTGCCCCTTGAAGGGGCTGTGAGTGAAGCAGGAGGGAGCTGGTCTCCTTTCTTCGGGCCCCCCAGGACCCAGGCCTTAAGTCCCCAGTTGGGGGTGAGGGCTTTGAGACTCAAGCCCAGGGAGCAGAGGAACAGGGCACTGAAAGGTGACATTAGCTCAGCGTGTGACTCGGTGACAGACCAGGCTCGAGAGGGCTGGTGTACGTGTTGTTGTTGTGGGTTTGTTGTTGCACATTCCAGGATATCAGTATTTTAACAGGTTCTAAGTGCCTTTCTATCGTAGCTTATGTTTTTCCTCCTCTTGGCTCCATTGCTGTTAGCATAGAGTTTAAAAAAAAAAAAAGAGATAAGCTAATGACTATAACAATATATTCCTCCATGTGAGAGGAAGTTTATAAAGAAACAATAAAAGTGAGTTGCAAAGATGGTTTCTGTCTTGGCTGTGCCATGAGCGGAGCCACCCTTCTTGAGAACGCTGACTGCCCCGTGCCTGGTTTGGGTCAGCACGGGCCCTGTTCTGGGGCTTCCTTCCAACCCTGTGGATGCCACAACGGCCAGACCTGCTCCTGGGAGCTGGGAGGGAGCAGGTCCTGAGGGCACTGAGATGGAAGATTCTGGATGAAGCATCATGGGTCCGGGTCCTGATCCTGCCACCACCTGCTGTGACTTCGGTGAGCATCTCACTTCTGGGGGAGACACAACTCCCTGGCCTCAGTCCAACCAGAGTCTGGCAAAGGCTTCTCTTTCCCGGCGTCACTGGAACATTCCACCCAGATTCCAGAGATGCTGGACTGAAACACAGCTCAAGGAGAGGTGGCCTGTGACAGAGCCAGGGGCCCAGGGCTCTGTACCCAGAGGGAAGGGCAAGGGCAAGTCTGAGGATGGTGATGCTGGAGGGGCCTGGAGCTGGCACCCTGACAACAGAAGTGGCCACGTCTGGTACATGACAGCTCAACGGGCAGGGCTGGACTGGCTGGCTTCTGGCCAACCTCACCCACCCCAGCCCTGCAGGGTGTCAAAGGCATGTTAACAGGGATATAGTGTTGCTGCCTCCCCTCCCCACTGGCCGGAAGAGCAGCCTGCCTTCTGGAATCTGGATATGTGCATTGAAAAATGCGGAAAAGACATTTATTACCAAACTATAAATTAGAGGAGGTGGATGGGGTACAGTAGGAGGAGCTGAGTGGTCACGTTTTGGGCATCTGCTCCTTCTCTCTGTCCTCCTGGGCCTGGATCCTGAGCTCCTCCTGCAGGCGCTCCCAAGCTCGGACCACCTGGGGAGGGAGTTAGAACCGGGTAGGGCAGTGAGCGAGTGGGATGGGCCTCTGTCCTTTCCGGTTCCCGCAGAGCAGTGGGCATATCTGAGCTAACAGCTTGGGAAACACAAGCGCTGCCTCTGCTGGTGCGCAGCATTCCCCAGGCGACCAGGCCCAGGCACACCCTGCCGTCTGCCGGCTAGTGGTCCTGTTCCCTCACAGCCATGGCTGCTAGGAGGGCCACTCCACGGGGTGACAGAGGGCCCAGGCCAATTCAGCCCAATCGGCCAGGCCCTGTGGAGCTGAGATAGCCAGAGGGAATGGCAGTCGAGGGGGGCCTGCCTGAGGCTGGGGCATCAGGGAAGGACCTGGGGCCTTCCTGCCTGTCAGGCTCTGAACTGCCTGGAAATAAGGGACCCCCCAGTAAGAACAGGCCCTTGGCTTAACCTCCTCCCAACCTCAAGAGCACTTACCTTGGACTGCAGGTAGAAGGAGCCACCCACGGATTTATCGTTCACCTTGAACAGGTGTTCGTAATTCTGGGGGGGCGGGGAGAGACACGGTGAGAGGGTGTGCGGTCTCTGGGTTACAGAGGCAGGGGAAGCTAGGAAATGACAAAGAAGGAAAGCCAAAGGGTTCAACCCTGCTGCCCCACGTGCCCTGCTATGCAACCCCAGAAGCCACCTGTCACTGCTAGGGGACAGAAAGGTGGACAGGTGCCCACGGAGGGAAGGAACTCTGCCTTGGCCACTGCCTGCCTTGGGCCTAAAAACAAAGGAGAGACAGCAGCTCCCACAACGAGGGCGTCCACACTGGCTGCAGCCACAGCCTCCATATCTGCCCCTTTCCCTGGGCCACCTTCACTCTTCCTGATTCTGGTGGCCTGACCCTGCAGCCCCTGATCTGGTCTGCCGAGGCAAGGCCTGTCTCAGAACCAGTCTCACCTTTTGGATCTCCTCCGGGCTCAGCTTGGAGACATTGAGAATCTGCTGGGCCTCTTGGAGGCTGAGGCCAGACAGGTTGGAGGCAGCTGCAGACTGGTGTCCAGCACGTCCTCGAGCATCAGCTGCTGCCCGGCTGGCTGTGTGGACACATGGGTGAGTGCTCAACCTTTAGCAGCCCAGGGGTTCCCCTGGGCATTCCAAGTGGGCAGCTCAGCCTGCCAGGTGGCAGGGGAAAAGACACATGCAGGGACAGGGTGCATCCCTTCTCCAGGAGCGGTTGTATTTGGGGGAGTGGGTGGGGAGTATATGAAGTGAGGACAGATTTACCCCACTGGGACAGTGGGCAAGGGGTATGGTTCCAACCTAGAGCACGAGAGGTCCCTGTCCCACGTCTCTCCCTTATCCCTCATCCCAAGTGACAGCATGTTGGGGAGCTTTAGGCCATAATGGGAAGCAGAGTGAAGCTGCAGGTGGGAAGAGGCAGTAATAGCTCAGTTGAGACCTGGCTGCCCACAAGTTACCTAGGCCACCAAAGCAGGTAGCTCAGGTGACCTCTTCCCTTTCAGTGACCCTAGATTCAGTAGCCATTAAACTTTTTCTTAAAGGGTCAAAGAGTAAATATTCTAGGCTTTGCAAGCCAATTAAAGTCTGTGTTGCAATTACTGGACTGCCCTGTAAGCAGCCAGAGGGTATGGCTGTGTTCCAATAAAACTTTATTTACAAAAATAGGTAGCCAGGTGAACAAGCTTGCCAACTCCTACCTCAATGTTCAGGTCAACCAGGTTTCCCTTTTATGATAATGCCCTAAAATCCCACAATGTCCTCCCGCACTGGGAAATGCCAGGTAGCCAGAACCCCAGCCTGCAGAGGGGTTCCCTGCATTCACCATAGGGCCACAATGAGGGGCCACAGATAGGAGGAAAATGTGACCTGGGCAGGAACTCCCAGGGCTCAGGCTTACCTGCAAACTCCTGCCGCAGGGCCCGGGCAAAGGCCCTGCCCACCACCTGCACCCCCATCACAATGATCTGGGCCAGGTATTTGGCCTGTGGGCAAAGCAGGTACCTGGTTAGCAGGTTACATTCTCCAGAGACAGGACCCTGGAAGTGGCTGCTGAATGTAAGGTCTCTGAGGTTGTGAAGCACAGAGCAGCAGCCACAGGCAACTTCTTCCAAAGTACCCTGATAAAAAGCCTCTGCTTTGGGTGGCTTCAGGTGCTCACTGGATAAGACGGCTGGGGGGTGAACCTGAGGGAGTCTCCAGAGGCAGATGGGACCCCCCTGATCTTCAGACAGGAGGACAGGGACTAAGGCAATGGGGCTGCAGGGCACAGAGACTTCAGAAAAGCAACACTAGGGCACAGAGCAGAGCCAGGGGCTCATCCCAGACCCACCACAGATTCATCACTGCCAGGCCAGGCCTTCCATGCTTCTGGGATGGGCAGTTCCAATCTCTGTTCAACCAGTAGGAGACTCCGGGAGCCTGGTGCTACCTCCCTTCTCCCAAGACTATTCACCACTCTTCCAAACAACAGAACAAAAGAGAAAAACACTCCACCTTCAAGCAGCCAAGAGCCCACTAGGGAGGTACTTAGCCAAAGATACCGAGGACCAACTGGTGAGGGAGAGCAGGACTGGTCACCAGTTCCTCCACTGGTTCAAACACATGCAGCGTCAGCTAAGCTTGCTCAGCGCTCAGCCTACAAGGACACACAGGAGCCAGCTGTGCCCGCAGAGCTCCTGCACACTGCCTATTTCTACTGGGCTGGATTTTGAGGGCAGGGAGAATCACAATGGGAATATTGGGGCTTTCAAGGCAGAGGGACCGGGGTGAACCCAACAGGAGAAAACGTAAAGGTTGTCCTTTACGTAAAGGGAGCAGGCAAGAGCATAGGGAACTTTTAAAGTCGTTCGAGACAAGACGAAAAAGGTGGCTGAGATGGGAAACCACCCAGACTTGATTGAGGACAGAGATTACATACAGACAGCACACTGGGAAATGGCCGGGTGTGGGAGACAGTGCAACACGGGTGTGCAGAGGTCCCGGAGCGCCCCCACTGCAGGTCGACACCACTCACGGGGGCACACCCCATGGTTCCCCTTCCTCTTCTCTGCACTTGTCTGCAGTCACATGTTCTGCGAGTCAACAAGTATCACCTCATCCTGGGTGCCAGTCACTGTGCCATTTAACCCAAAAACTCGACACGAGGACCAGAGGTTTAGTGGTCAGCCTGAGGACACGGCCAGGACCCCAAATCGGTGCTGTTAGCCATGGCCTCCACAGGCCGCCCACCACACACAGAGTCCTGCAGGGAGGGCAACTGAGCAACCTGACCAGGATCAAGGACCCAACCCAGAGGCCAAAGAAGAGCTCATCAGATTCCAGGGGGATCTGGACTCCAGAACTGCCCTTGTTTGGCTTCCAATGAACCTGCCCTTATGGGCGGGGTGAGATGGTAGTTCTGGGACGTTAGTAGTAAAAAATAAATGGAAGCGGTTTGGATTTCACAAGTAAGTTGAAATTTCATAAGCCCTGTATTTCACACCAGAAAGCAGAGCTCAGCAAAGGCTCCAGTGATCAAAGGGAGGGGGTGGTGCTGCAGACAGCTGCAGTGCAGGTGTCAAGACAAATAACGGATGCACTGCAGGTTGGGAAGTTGCCCAACTTCTCCCTCCGTGCCCAAAGCCCCTCTGAAGCGGGACAGGACAGTTCCCTGATGGACTTCTGGTCCCGTCTGAGTTACAGAGAGGCTGACAGGCCAGTAGGTGACTTCACAGGGTTCCCTCGGCCTACACAGCCCTCGGGCCTCAGACCATACCTTTACCTGTTGCCATACACCCCAGTGCAACCTCACTTCTCTGCTCTGAGCAGTGGCTGTTGCTCAACAATGAACGTTAAGGACTGAGACTGTAACTGGGCAGCTTCCCCAGCTGGCGCTGCTGGCTTCAACCACAGTGGCCCCATCGTTCCTGCTGCCAGAGCTCCATGGCTGCAGAACAGGCTGGGGTAGCCTGCAGTTTCAGAGGCTACCCTGGCTGGCCAAGGGAGCAGCCTGGCTGGCCCACCAAGGCCACGAATGTTCCTGTGGGAGGCTTCTCCAGGGGATGAAGTGTGGTGTGTGGTCATACAGGCAAGCTCTGGGATCACCTGTGTGCAAATCCCAGCTGCATGCCCTGCACAAGCTCTTATGTTCCCTCGGCCTGTTTCCTCACCTGTGAAATGTGGTCAAAAACAGCACTGTCAGATGGATGTGATGAGACAATGTAAAGTGCCTGACACAGAGTCTGATGATACAGTAGCTACTCAATAAATGTCGCTTTACATTTATTACACTGATTTCACAAAACCGGACAATGGTCAGATACTATGGAGTAGCAAAGCCTTTCCCAATAAGGCAACTCATTTGATATAGCCACTGATTCCTCAGGGGAGAAGGCTGCAAAAAGCCAGGCTCCGTGCCAAGAGCACTGAGAAGCAGTGTGGAAGAGGAGGGAGAGGACTGCTTTGGAGCTTAAACCTGGACTCCCAGCTTGTCTTCGCTAGCTGTGTGGCCCTGCATAAATTACTCAACCTCTCTGAACCTGTTTTCTTATCTGCAAAACGGAGAGAATCATACCTTCCTTACAGGAAGGCTGCAAGGTCCTCAGAAGGCAATCCACATAAACCCAACCAGTCAGTGGCAGGTTCAAAGCAGCCCAACAGCTGCCTTTGCTTCTGGACTAGACCCTGCTTGGTGCTGGACGGTCCAGACATCAGGCAGTATGGCCAAGCTTCTCATCCATCTATTCAGTACCCAGTGCCAGCTGTGGGTCAGCCAGATCATTGTTCTGCCAGTTACAAGAGGAGATGATGGCAGCCACTGGCTGAGGTCTCTCCTAGAAAGTCCCCAAACATCCCATAGTCCACTGACTGACACTTGGGCCTGAAGACCCTGGACAAGAACAGTCAGCTGACATGGCATCCAACTCAGGGCAAGCTGCCAGTCGAGGAGCAGAGGTCAGAGACACAGGTCGCCGAGCCTGGGAGCCACTGTGGATGACACATCTGCTTTCTCATCTGAGGAACGACATAGCCCAATGCAGAACCACACCTCTGCAGCTGGGACAGAAGACCACAGGCAAGCGTTGGGGGACACGGAGGAATGTGGCGCATCTCAGGTGAGGTGCATTACGAAGGGAACCTGGTTTTCAGACAGCTCGGATGTGCAATGTTCCCTTCAAAGCTTAGTTCTCAGCCCCTGGGCTGCTGGGCAGACACTGCCACTGAGACTCACCCCCTTCTTGAGGATGTTCACCCCAAAGCCCCTGCAAACAGCTGCTGGCATCACGACTAGGCGGGAGGGCAGTCAGGACCACAGTAAACCTGGCGCCCCCGCCTATGGCTGGCATGGCAGCCCAATCGATCGTATTTGAATGAATGTGACACTTAACCAGGCCATCATCAGCAAAACTATGTCCCCAGACAGGGTTTCCAAATGCCTACCGCTCCCTCTGCTGGAGGACTCAGGCCATCCTCCAATACACACAACTCCGCGGCCAGGGCCTGCAAATTCAGCCCACTTCTCAGCTGGGCAATCTCACCTTGGACAGCTACAACGGCTCTGGTTTTCTCTCCCCTCACCTCTCGGCCCTGCAGCCACACCATCTACTTCTAGATCAGCTCTTACTTCTTTTACCCCCATGTCTCCCAACACACACACACCATACAAGTCACTCAAGTATTCAGTGATTTTAGGGTATTCACATACCTCTGTAAACACACTAAAAAGTACAGAATATTACTAGTCCTGGAACATTTTCATCACCCCCCAAAAAAAACCCCCAATACCCATTAACCTTGACTACATCGTCCCTACTACTCTGATACTCCATCAAAACCCAACATCCTTCAAGACTTAACAGGAGGGATGCCTGGGTGGCTGCCTTTGGCCCAGGGCGTGACCCCAGGGTCCTGAGATCGAGTTCCACATTGGGCTCCCTGCATGGAGCCTGCTTCTCCCGCTGCCTGTGTGTCTGCCTCTCTTTGCGTCGCTCATGAATAAATAAAATCTTAAAAAAAAAAAAAAAGACAACACAATACTCCCATATTCCCTCTAAGCCAAACCTTCCCAGAGCACTATCTGTTCTGTCCTATTTTACAGACTTGCCTGATTCCTCCTTTAGGATACAGACTGGTCCAGAGCAACATTTTACGTGGCTCTTGAGGGGGGCTCAGAGTTACAGGCAGGAATGCGTGAGCAGGCCGCGGTCCAAGGGTTGGGCATGACCCGGCTCAACACCTGCCTCTGGCACGGCTGGATGAAACGACCCTGGAGGAATCCAACTCTGAGATTCAGGCTCCTACTCTGTGAAATGGGGACCATGGCCCTATGCATTTCACAAGCATTAAATGAGAGAATCCACGTGAGGCTTCCAGTGCAAGGGCCTGGGGGCCTTGCAAGCTCTTGTGTTATCCTTCTTATTGGTTAATAAGGGGCTCCCCAAACCGGCTGCCTCCGAGGACAGAGCTCAGGATGCTGCGTGTTTAAAGGGTCCCCAGGGGACTCGTCTCCGCCAGCGTGGCCCGGGTCTGCGGACTGGCTGCGGGTGCCACAGGAAACGCGGAGACGCTCAGCTTTCGGGGTCGCGGGGCCCGCTCGAGTCCCAGGCCAGCCACTTCCTTGGCAAAGTCTCGGCGCCCGTTTCGTCCGTTTCCAAAGGGCGACACCGCCAACGGGCCGCGCGGCCGCGCAGGGCTCCCGGGCTGGACCCGACCTCCGGCGCGGCAGGGGGCACGCGGCGGCCGCCTGTGCTGGGCATTTTCCGGCCAGCCAGGCCCGCGCCGCCTTCTGGGCGAGAGGCCTCCGTGGCCCCGGGCCGCCGGCCCCCGCCGCGGTCCTCCCGGTGCGACGCTCCCCGGCCCCGGCCCCAGCCCGGCCTCCCTCACCGCCCGGCAGCGCCCGCTCGTGCCTCACCATGCTGGCCGCTCCGCCTCAGGGTTGCGGGCTCCGGCTTCCTGGCCCCGCGGCCCCAGCTCAAAGGCGGCCGGCAGGTCAGAGGTCAAGGGAGAGAGAGCGCGTGCGTGACGCCGCGCTGGGCATGCGCGTTGCTCCCTCCGGGGGGCGGGACGGGACCCGTGACGTCACGGCGGTAGGCGGAGCCGCGCTCAGGTGATGGGCGGTCCTAGGACCCGCGGTGGCCCTCGCTTTCGCCCTGCTGCGCGACGTGCCCCAGGATAGACACATCTGTCAAATGAGGGGCAAGCAACCTCTTCCCTGGATTTTGCCAAGATATTTGGTACTAAAGGACATGAAGTAAACATACAACACCCCACGAAGAGGAGGATGCCAAAGGCTCACAAATATGTAAGAAAACAGGAAACCTGGGATCCCTGGGTGGCGCAGCGGTTTGGCACCTGCCTTTGGCCCAGGGCGCGATCCTGGAGACCCGGGATCGAATCCCACGTCGGGCTCCCGGTGCATGGAGCCTGCTTCTCCCTCTGCCTGTGTCTCTGCCTCTCTCTCTCTCTCTGTGTGTGACTATCATAAATAAATAAAAATTAAAAAAAAAGAAAACAGGAAACCTCAAAACGGGCTTCCTTCTAGTTTCCTTCTATCTGGGAAAGAGATCTCTCTCTCTCCCCCTTCAAGTGCTTGCTCGATGTCACCTTCCCAAGGAGGCCTACCCCAACCTGCTACCAATGCTGCAACTTGCCCCGCATTCTTTTGTGCTTTAGTAACCCTTTGGGATAAAGTTCACACACCATCCGGTTCACTAAAGTGCATAATTCAGTCAGCGCTTCTTAGTGTATCCACAGAGTTGTGCAACCATCACCACCAGAACACCAGAACATTTTCATCACCACCCCCCAAACTCCCTTCGCATCAGCACTGGCCACCGCCCCCCCAGGCCCTGACCACTAAGCTTGGGCCCGTCTATGGTTTGTCCCCTGTGAACAGCTCTTGGAAGTGGAATCATCCTGTCTGTGGCTTCTGTGTCTGGCTCTCAGTCCCCTCTATTTTTACCCCCAAAGTTCTTACTCATCGCCTTCTGCCATATTATAGAATTCATTTATTTTATGTGCGCTGCTTATAATCTGTTCTTTCCCCCAGAAGGTGGATCCCTGGTGGGCAGGACTTTCCTCTTTTCTCCACTCTTGGATGGGTGGCCGGCACGTGGGAGGCACTCAGCACACCATCACTGAATGAACATAAATTGGGCTGCCCTGGATTGTTTTGGACCACCGCCCTCTCCTCCAACTCTCCAAATTTTCTTCCCTCAGTGCAGTGGCTGCTCTTCCTTTTATCTGAAGTGTTCTCTCAGCTCTGTGGCTCAGTTGCCTTCAGGTCTTGCCTCTCTTGACTTTGCACACCCTGCTCTCCCTGCATCTCCGCAGCTCCCTTTCACATAATTTTTTTGTGTGTGTGAATTAAGCAATCTCTATGCCCAACTCACTACCCTGAGGTCAAGAGTTGCACGCTCTACCAACTGAACCAGCCAGGTGCCCCTATTTTGTCTTCCTTACAGGTCTCCTTACAGTTTGCTTCTTTGCACACAGTCTGGCTGGCCTGCACAGGAAGACTCTAACAAGTACCTTGAGAGGCCCGTTCATCACCATCCAGAGCAGTATCCATGTGCTAGATGAGTGAACTAACTTGTAGCAGCTGAAAAGGCTTCAAGAACAAAGTGAGGCCCGGGGCAAGGGGGAACCCAGAGCCAAAATGCCCTCACACATACTCCTGTCCCCTTCCCCTTCCAGTCAGCCAAGAGACCACAGCAGCACAAGAGGTGGCCAGTTTAAAAAGTTTAATTGCTGAAAACATCCAGGGTATATTCAGGCCAGTACCTGAGGGGTTCACCCCCCCCCTTAATTGGGCCATCAGCTCTGTAATGCTCCCTTTCTCCTGGTTTCAAACCTGAGGAAGAAGGCAGCTGGTCCCTGGCCCCTGAGACTGGTGCTGCTCCAAATGGCCTGGCAGGGGGCCAGCCCCCAAGGCTCTTGACTAGAGGTGGAACAGCAGGCAAGACGGCATGGCACATAATGACTGAAGGTGCTGGGCAAAGTCAGCTCAGGCTGGGACCAGCCCAGGAATGTGCTACAGACCCCCCACTCCCTTCCCACCCCACTCCCATGCCCCTGGCTCCACATGCTAGCAGGCAGCTGAGGAAAAGCAGCCAGTCCCATAGAAAGCAGAGGTGCAGACAATCCACAGGAGTTGCAGCAGGGCCCAGAGGCCATAGAAGTGCCCAAGGCCCAAAGGAAGCCAGGGCTTTTGGGACAAGGTGTGCCAAGGCCAAGGGCCATCTTCCAGTTGAAGGGTGACATGTGAGGTGTGCGGGGGGGGGGGGGGGCACACCAGGTGCTTCTAAGAGGTGGCAGCGGCAGGTGAGGCTAGAGGTAGCTGGTGAGCTGGTGGGCAGGCTAGTCCTGCGGAGATAAACCAAAGGGGAAGGGTTTAGAGGTGGAGAAAGGAGGGTGGTGCCTGCTGCAGGGTGAGGGAGGGAGGGAGGACGGAGGTGCCAGGGCCCTCTCATCCACTCACCCACTCGTCCTCGTCCACACCTTCAAAGGAGTCCTGGGGGAGCGGATCCTCCCGGTTCCCCAGCTTTGCCACCATAGCATTTAGCAGCTAGGAGAGTAGACAGGAGAAGTGGTAAGAAGGAAACAGAATAGGACTTCTAACCCCAGGAACACAGGACCCTATACTTCAAATCCCATCCATCAAGGTTGTGAAAAAAGCCATTTTCATCAGAGCCATGACAAAGTGGATGCTTTTCACAGAAAAGCCATCTCAGCAGAGAGCTAGAGGCAGGCTGACTCGCAGCACTGGAGTCCCAGGGCAGCCGTCTCTGCACACTGCCTCAGACGCTCAAATATGTGCCAGGGTCCCAAAGGCACTTGGCTCTGTTTGGATTGAGCCAGGCCGGAGGAAGCTTCTTCTGCCCTTCCCTGGCTTCCTGCATCCTGTACCCCATGGGTCAGCTTCAGGGCTCTGGAAGATCTCCCCAACGAGCTGCCAAACCGAGAGAAGTGGGACACCGGCTCATGCCCCAGCCTGGGTTGTACTAGAGAACTGAAGGCAATCACCAGGTGCAGCCAGGACCCCGTGCATGCCCACATTGGCCAACCCTCTCCTGGGCCTACCTCTTCCTTTTTTTGCTGGTCTGACTTCTCTTCCAGGTAGATTGCTGAGGATGGGACCCGTCGGGCAGGGGCTTCACGGGGAGCCTGGCTCACTGGGGCGGGCAGGCACAGGGATCAGACATCAGAGACCCCTCCTGCCACAAGGACTCCTCCCAACCCTTTGGCACCATTCCCTAGGGAATCCTGTGGCAGAGACCCCAGAGGAACAATAACAGCTATTCCACCTTCTGTTCACAAGGTCTGCTGTGGGCACCAGGCAGTGTGCACATGCACACATGTTCATGTTGCAGTGGGAAATGTGGAAACACAGACCCTGGACCCTGCCCTCAAAAGGCTCCAAGTCTGAGCCTGGAAATGGAAGCACCCCACTCTCAGGAGTGCTGGAGGTTTCTGTGTGCCAGCAGGGACAGAGGGATCCTGGACTTGGCTCCCTGCCCTTTTCCCCCATCCCCACCCACCGCCCTGCTTCCTACTCACCACCCGCCAGATCCTTGTCCTACCTGGGCTCATGCCAGGGGGCTGCAGGCTGATAAGCCGGGGCTGCCCATTAGCACCTCCCAGCCAGGCCTTGGCACTGAGCACTGGCTCCCAGCTCACAGTTGTGTCTGGGAACACATCATCTTGGAAGAACTCTTTCTGTAGGGAGAGGAAGGGGCTACCCTGCAGCACCTGCCACAGGCCCAGGGCACACCAGCATCCCTTGGGAAGGGGATAAGGAAAGACCCAGGACCCCGGTCTGGGGTTTCTGCCAGTTTTAGAATCTTAGCAAAGTAGCTGTATCCGTTACTGGCCCAAAGAGCAGTGAAACAGGACAGTTTGGTGATAGGGCCAAAGCCCCTGATAGAGGCTGAGAAGGGAGATCCAGTGTTGGGGTGCTGGACCCCTAACCTCACCCTGACTCGGGGAAGCCGAAAAGCGACAGGCTCCAGGGAGGTCTGGCGAAGCCGCAGGCACCGGGCAAACTCTACTTCCCGCACGTCACACTCTGTCTTGGGCAGGAGGATGAAGCCCTGGGGAAGCAGGGGACTCTGAGCTGACACCTGGGCCCTCACGGAGTGCCAACGCCCCTTACTGAGGACCCCCGGAATGATGGCCTGTCCCTGAACGGTGGTGTGCTGGCGGAGGCCCAACAACTAGCTCTCTGGAGGAAAAATGCTCTGATCTGTAGCCCTGATTAGCCTCTTTCTATGGTGTAAAAACCCCCACCATGTCGATCTCACACCACTAACACAGCTTGTTCAATGCAGAGTTGGGAGGACGTGTGGGAGTACATATGACACCTCTACTGATGGCTCCCACACGTACAAAAAAGCCGGACAGCACAAATAGCAGTAAAATCGGCTAAAATAAGTAAGCAATACACTGAATGTTTACTGCCCTGGCTTTTAATATAATTTATTTGTAGGTTCCCATAACTTAAGATTTTACGGTTTAATTTCTAATAATGGTGGAGTTTAACAACCAGCTCCTGAGAGCTGCCGGGCACACCCTGGCCCAGTGACCTGCTGACCCCACAGGCCTCTGCACTTCCCTATCTGACCGGGAGAGGGCGGGGGAGCCCTGTGTCCCACAGATAGGGGAGGACCCGGAGGCCCACAGGCTCACCTTGTGGGGGTCTGTCGAGGTGAAGCTATTGCACTCCAGGAAGAAAGGAGCCTCAGGGAGCAGCTCGTACAGGAACACACGGGTGTCACCCTGGGTTGGGGGTTGGTGAGAGTGAGGCAGCCAGCTAAAGCTGCCTTCCTCTCCACCTCTCCCCAACCCACCACCCCTGCTTGCACCCCAGCCCACCTTGCCCGTGAGTAGCACCAGGCTGGTGTCAGGGTCATAGCTGGGAAGCAGGGTCGAGGGAGCCACGTCCAGCCCCAGCACTGCCAAAGGACCACCGGCCAGGGCCTCGGCGGGGTATAGGAGCAGCTGGCGCTCACTTCGGCTGCAAGGAGACCCAGGGAGCAGAAGCAGGTCCTTAGAGCTGCAGGGGCCTAGGTCAGGGCAAGGACTCCACTCCAGCAAGCATCCTGACCTTGTCAGGCCAGGGGTCCTGAGGGCTTTGGAGCCTGCAGAGTGCCTCTGTCCATTCTCTTTCCTTTTTTTTTTTTTTTTTTTAAGATTTTATTTATTCATAGAGACACAGAGAGAGAGAGAGAGAGAGAGGCAGAGACACAGGCAGGGGGAGAAGCAGGCTCCATGCAGGGAGCCCGACATGGGACTCGATCCAGGGTTTCCAGGATCACGCCCTCGGCTGCAGGCGGCGCTAAACCGCTGCGCCACCGGGGCTGCCCCATTCTCTTTCCTGATCCAGCTCTCAGAACCACTGGCCTGGTGTCATGCAACAGTGGCCTAACCTGCTGACCTCATAGCAGACTACTGCTCCCCCTGCTGCCCTCCGACCCTCCTCAGCACAGTCTAACACCAGCACTGGTCTCGTGGCCACCACACTCTGCTTCTCATCCTTTGCCCTAGCCATGTGGTCAGCTTCCTGGCCTTTCCATCTAGACTTAAATGCCCTCTTCTCTGGGTTTCTGGTTATTAGTTTCTTTGTGACTCAGTTCAGATGACATCTCCCTTAGGAAGCCCTCTGTGATCCCTCCTCCAAAGTGCCAAATACTCATCCCTGGGACCTCTCCAGTAGGCTTGGTTGTTTCACATTCTTTACTTGGTCCCCACCAGGCATGGGCTCCAGGCAGCAGGGAGTGGCTCTTATCCCTCTGGGTCCCCAGTTGACTCATTCTTCCTCCCCACCTCCCTCCTTCCCTCCCATCCACCCACCCACTCATCCATCATCCACCCACCCATCCACCCATTCATTCATTCATCCATCCATCCATCCATCCATCCATCCATCCATCCTACTAGTGAGTAGGAGGAATAGCTTCTGATGCCTTAGAGATGTATATGTGCCCAGGGAAGCAGCACACAATTAGCTGCTTAAGTCTCAGGATGGGGATGGTGGTCCCAGAGTCCTTACCTGTCAAAACCAGACACCAGCAGACACTGACCATCACACACCCAGACCACACGGGCTCCGCGGGCGCCCTCAGGCCCTGGGCCTTCCTGTGGGGATACAGCACATGAGGCCCAACAGCAGTTCCTCAGGCAGTTCTGAAGGTTGCATCCAGTGCATCTCGCTCACCTGCAGGGGCTCGGGGCCACCCCGGGGCTCATAGACCCGCAAGTACCCATCCTTGCAGACAGTGGCCAGATGCTGTCCGCTGGGACTCCAGGCCAGGCTAAAAATCTGGAGGCAGGTGCAGACAAAGATGTGAGAGGTAGCCTCTAGGCCTCTGGGTGGGTCCTTGCCCCCACAGATGTCCTACCTGGTCCCGGTGGCCCTGAAGCCTCAGCTGCTCGGCTCTAGCCTGCAGGTCCCAGATCCGAATGGTAAGGTCATAGGAAGAGGAGGCCAGCAGGTCGGCTGCCAGTGGATGGAAGCGCAGAGAGTAGATCTTCTCTGTGTGACCTTGGGGTGAGGTATGGAATAATGCTGAGCCCCTCAGGAGTCACCACCTGTCTCCCAGCCCCCACCCTGGGCCCAACTGACCTGTGAGCACAGCCTCAGGTGTCGTAAGCACTTCCTGCAGGCCCTCTGGGGGCACCCGCCATAGTCGGATCCTGGCATCCTCCCCGCCTGCAGGGAGTGCAGGCTCATCTCTGCTGTGCCCAAGACCTCCAGGCTCCCCCTACCCTCCTTCAGATCCCTGGACCCTCCCTTGAACCTAGTGCCCAGCTTCCTTACCCACAGCAAGACGGTAGGGGTCAAAGGGGTCCCAAGCCAGATCAGTCACAGCTGCCCCATTCTGCAGTGTGGGCAGTGCTGTGTCGGGCAGGCGGCCAGGCTTCTGCAGCTGTGGGAGGTATCCCCACCCAGAGGCCCATCAGTAACAGGCCGGAGAGCTCAGTCCCCAGGGGCTGCAGGGCAAGCAACATGCCTGGGCCCCCACCCTCTGCAGCTGATGCTCCACTGCTGGGTGGCTCAAGCTCTCTGCTTTGGCCATCTTGTGCTTTGAGCCCCAAGTGCCCACTGTAAGGTCCCAGAAAGCAAGGGGGGCAGCGTGGAGTGGTGGAAAGAGCTCAGGCTTGGGGCCCAGGCAATTTGGGTTCAAATCCCAGCTCCACCACTTACACAGCTGTGTGACCCAACAGGTCACAAACCTCTCTGTGCCTCACTGTGCTCTTCCATCTGTAAAATGGGGATAAGATGGTATCCCTGCGGGACAGCTGACAGGACTAAAGGGGATGCTCAGAGAGTGCGAGCCAGTGTGGATACCCAATGCCCTTAGCTTCCTACAGGGCCTAAAGGGGGGCACTGTGGTGGGTGGTGTCCCTCACCTCAAGCACAGCCACCTGCCCACCACTGCTGAGCAAAGGCACGGCCACACGCAGCCGGTTGGCACAGAATCCGTCACTCTCGCCAGGCGTGGTGAGGTTGAGCCCCTTGAGGTTGGTGATGTGGCTGTCTCGGTGCAAGACAGTGCCCTGAGCATGGCGGAACTTGGAACTGGGACCTGGCAGGCGGCAGGGACAGAGCCCCATGAGGATGCCCTGCCTGCCTGCCCGCACACCTGCAGGGGGCACGGCCTATGTCCCAGCCTCTGCCAACACAACTCGTGCCCTGGGAACAAGCCTTGAGAGCCCAGGACTCGAGAGAACATCCAGGCTGCCCTCTTCCTTGACACTCGTTTCATCCCACAAGGACAGGTGACCCCACCAGGAGGGGAGGAGGATGTAGACAGGGTTAGCTCCTGCCCTGACACACTTACCCAGCAGACTCTGTAGGGACCTCTGGCTGGGGCTGGTGCCGATGCCACTGGTGCTAGAGAGCGAGGGCCCCAGGCTGGAGGGCGTGGAGGGCGAGGCAAGAGAGCTGAGTGGGGAGGAGAAGCCCTCCTGGGGAGAAGCATACTGGGTCAGCCAGTAGGCCCCCGGAAGTGTTGGCCAAACCAAGAGCAAGACAGGGCCCCTCCTCCCGGGCTGTGGGACACCATGGGGGCATGAAGCCCACTGTGGGGTGCCAGGTGCCAACACCAACGCCGACGAGGGCCGGAGGTAGCACAGGGCAAGCTAAGCTTCAGACTGTGGGGAAAGAGGGTGGCAGCTGCCAGCTTTAAGCTCTGTAGGAGGACAGGCCCAGTGCGGCTAAGATCTGCCTGCATTTCAAGAGAAGCCAAAAATCTGGATTTTTCTGTGAAAGTCTTGCTTTTCATGTGGTTGCTCAATTTAGAGAAGAGTGCGAAGTTCTTTATTTATGCTTCACGAGTTCCTCTCTGTTGCGCTTGACAGCTAAAAAAGGCTCAAAGACCAGCAGGCGTGCACACACACTTGCCAGCTTTGACTCAGAGCACCACTGCGGCCGCGTGATGGGGAGGACAGGCAGACAGCCCAAGCACTCACGCTGGGGTCCGTGTCACCCACAGGTGTCTCTGCAGGCTGGGCTGCATCCAGGGAGGGCTCCATGGGGGGCACCAGGCAGGAAGTGAAGCTGGGGTGGGGCCGGTGAGCTGGGTGGAGGCTAACCTTCTGCACCTGTGGGAAGAGGCTGGCATTTGAGGGAGGGAGGAGGTAAGGGATGGGGGGACACGGGGCAGCTGAGTTAGCAGAGAGCTGGACTGCAAAGCCGTGCATGGGGCTGTTGGAGGCCAGGAGGGGCCAGCCAGGCCGTAGCCCTACCTGCTGGTTGCTCCCAGCCCACCAGGCATGGGGGTCGGAGGCGGGCACACAGCCTGCAGTGTCTGGGAACAGGTCCTCGTGGAACTCCACAGCCTGGTGGCAGATAGGTACGTGGCCCGTGAGGTCCAGGCCTCCCAGGCCCTCCGAGGCCCTCACCCTGGGCCCCCTCACCTTGCGAGGCACGTGGTAGCTGACAGGCACGATGGCTGTGTTGCTCAACTGCAAGACGCGGAGCACCTCACAGTTCATGATAGCCAGCGCCCGCCGGGGTACAAGAGCTGCCCCCCGCAGCACGCTTTCCAGGAGGCACTGGGTCACTGTGGGGGACACCGCAGAAAGGCAGTCAGCGAGGCTGGGAGGGCGGAGGGGGAGGGCGGAGGAGAACAGGGCTCACCTGGGCTCAGTGCTGGCTGCTGGGGCAACACCTCATAGCAGGACAAACGACTCTCACCCTGAAACAAGTCCAGCCTGAGTGCCGCTCGCTGCTCACACCCTGATGGCCCGGCGCATGCTCCGGGTCTAACACCAGCTCCTACCGCCTGTGCTCTGGACTGCGTCCTTGGTGGACTTCACATGCATGCAGTAAGGACAGGGCACATTGAGGATTTATAAAGTGCCTGCTGTGTGCTGACACTGCTTGATTGCTGGCCCTATCCACAAAGCTGACATTCGTGGGACTTATAGTCATGCCCACCTGAAGGCCACTCAGCCTGCCAGGGGTGGAGCATGGGTAGCACTACTTTGGCTTCTCTCTGGGGGCAGATGGCATCCCGGCATCCCACCATCCCATCTCCCAGCTGGCTGGCCAGGTCAGACTGGGATGGACCTGGCAAGTGAGGGCGCCACCCTGGGGGGCTGATGTGGACAGCCACTCCAGCTTCTTGCTCACCTTTCCTGCCAGGATCAGGAGCCCGGAGTCTGGGTCCAGCAGGAGCATCAGAGACCTGAGTGGGAGAGGGCTAGTTGGTGGGATGGGCAGCTGGAAGCTGTCAGCCTCATGACTCCAACCAGGGGCTCGAGCCAAGCACCACACTGGCCAGGAGTGGCTGTACCCAGCCTGTCTGCTGGGACCCTCCACCTTCTCTCCCTGTGCTACCAACACACTGACGCCCAGCACACCCCCATGTCCCAGCCTTTCTTGCCCTGGGTCCTCCATCCGCTCACCTGCTTTGCTCCAGGACCTGCATGCGTCCTGGGCATAGGTGAGCTGGCCCCTCTTTCTACACCTCAGTCCTGAGGTCCATTCCAGGCTCAGCAGCTCCAGAAACACCCTACGTACGCTCTGTCCCTGGTCCCACCTTGGCCAGCCACGGTACCAGGCCAGAGTTACCTGGGAAGATGAGTGGGCATGCCAGAACCAGGGACTCCCTCCAGCCCTGCCCAATGTAGTCAGCCTGGTTTGGGGACACCCCCTCAGATACCCCCAGGCTCCTGATGAAATCTTAGAGACTCAGAACCCCCCTCAGGATGACTTCAAGCCTCTGAGCCCAAGCCTAAGGCAGGGGCTTAGACCAGGGCCTCCTTCACCACAGTGCTCCCCTGCCCTCCCCATTCTCCGTCGTCACTCTGTTCCCCAGGTGGGGCTTTGGGTGGCAGGCAGGGGCTGGGAACACAGGGGCAGGCTGGAAGCCCCCAGCACCCCTGCTGCTCTATGTCAGGCTCCTCTAGGCCAATGGCCTATCACTGTCCAGGAGAACTTTGACAGGTGCCTTCATCTGTTTGTTTCTTCTCCTGGTCTTAGTTTCATGTCCCTGGGAACCCAAGGGCCTGGGCACTGACCCTCAGACAGAACCCCTTCCTCACTGTGGTCCCAGCAGTCAGAGGTCACCCAGCTGTGGCAGCTGCATCCAGCCCTCACCCAGGCAACAAAAGGCACTTTCCCCCCTACCCCTGCCTGTCCATCCCCTTCTGGCCAGCTGCCCAAAGCCGGCCTGCTGCCCACCTTCCGCCCCCCACCCCCACCTTACTGGGAGCCACAGTGTGGGCTGGGAAGCTGGGTGGGGCCCTGGGTGTCTCCACAGCTTCCTGAAGTGCTCTGGGCCAGTCACCTGTCTGTGAGTAACAAGGTCTTTAATTACCTTGGGCGGGCAGGATGAGCTGGCCTCAGAACTGCCCTTCTTGACCTGGTCTGACTGTTGCCTTCTGTGGGGGAGCAGAGGGACAAGGTGGGTGCCTGACCTGAGGTGCCCCCCCACACTGATGCTGGCTCCATTGGGGTTGGAAGCAAGTCCTTTCAGTGACTTTAACAAGACTTTCATTCGCTCATTCATTCATTCCCTATCATTCATTCCTCTGCTGGGCTGCTCTGCATCCAACTCCCTGGCTCAGCCTGCAGCTGTGACCAGAAGTGAGTGCAACAGACCCTACCTCTGTCCTCAAATTGCTCAAGGCTTGGTCTGAAAGGCAGACACAGCCCCACCCCCAATACACACACACATAAACACACACAAAGGAAAAGTTCCCTGAGGCTACAGGGCAGGGGGCAGGGGGACCTGACTTGGCTGGCCACAGGGGAGGGGCATGTTCCCTGCACCCCAAGGGTTGAGGAGGCATCAACCAAGTGGGGAGAGTACCAGGCAGAAAGAGCAGAAAGGACCTGCAGGTGTGGCAGGGTGATGCATGGTCCATCTGAGAAATAGGGTGAAGGATGATGTGGCTAGTGGCCTGGGCAGCAATGGTGAGAGGCTGAGCCTCAGGATGGCATGGGTAGAGGCCAGACAGAAAGGGGCCTGGCACATAAGTCAGGGAACTCTGCCTCCATCCATCGGACAAGCAACAAGAAGTGGAAGACACATCTTAAATGAAGGGGGACAAGATCAGACGTGTGCCGAATGGAGATCACCATGTGGAGATACACAGGAGAATGTGAAAATGAGGTGATGAGCTCAGGGCAGCATCTGAGAGCAAGTGGAGTGCCTCTTGAGGCCCCGCTGTCACCTTGGCAAGAACTGGGGAATGGGCCTGTGGGTGGCGTTGACAGCTCATCTGTGCTCTAAACCACCCTCCTCAAGATGCTCCACCTGGCCTCCCTGCACTCCCACTTCATCAACCCCAACTGGCCAGCCCACTGACTCAGGAGCTGGGGGGGGGGGGTGCGGGGCAGGGGCAGGAAGTCACGGAGGGCAGGGCTGGCTCCTCCAACAGGTCAGGCCAGTCTTCCAGGCCTCAGTCAGAGCCATCCACGGCACAGACCAGGAAATGGGGTCATGGCACCCAGCCCCCAGGGTTGGCCAACAGCTGGCATGGGCCTGACCCCGGGCTTGTAAAGAGAGCAAAGCCAGGTCTGGGTCTGGAATGCAGAACATAGTTCTGGCTTGGCAGAGGACCAGACGTGGTAAGAGCTGGCACTGGCACCCTCCTGCTGCCATGGTGTGGGGTAGGGCTGGCATCTAGGCCTGTCACTAGAAAGGACTCTGACCCAGGTCCAGGGGTCTGCCCTAGACCCAGTCATAGAAGGTCTAGAGCCCAGATTGGGACCCTTTAAGTCCAAGTCACAGAAGATGCTGGACAATGGTGGTGCTTGGTCACATGAAGGAGTCAGCACCTGATAATCCCATCAGCTTTCCCAATATTCCTGAATTAGCCCAGGAAGTACTATCTGTCAGGAAAAACAGCTTTAAGAGTTTTCCGGTTCTATGTGCCAGCCCATCTCTCCTCTTCATTTTTATTTTTTTTTTTTATTTTTTTTTTAATTTTATTTATTTTTTTTTTTTTATTTATGATAGTTACAGAGAGAGAGAGAGAGGCAGAGACACAGGCAGAGGGAGAAGCAGGTTCCATGCACCGGGAGCCCGATGTGGGATTCGATCCCGGGTCTCCAGGATCGCGCCCTGGGCCAAAGGCAGGCGCCAAACCGCTGCGCCACCCAGGGATCCCCTCTCCTCTTCATTTTTAAAAAAATATTTTATTTATTCATTCGTGAGAGACACAGAGAGAGACAGAGGCAGAGACATGGAGATGCAGAAGCAGGCTCCCTTGTGGGGAACCCTATGCGGGACTCGATCCCAGGACTGCGGGACCACACCCTGAGCCAAACACAGATGCTCAACCACTGAGCCGCCCAGGCGTCGCCCATCTCTCCTCTTCAGACCCACCAACCCAGACATCCTAGCATTGCCACTGGTCAAAGCAGTCCAGATCCCTTGGATCTGTCCCTGTCACCCAGGCTGTGCAGTTGGGACCCCGCCCATACTGGACTAAGCTCACACTCCCTTGCCTCCTTAAGAACCAGGTTCTTTTTTTTTTTTTTTAATATTTTATTTATTCATGAGAGACGGGGCGGGGGGCAGAGACACAGGCAGAGGGAGAAGCAGGCTCCATGCAGGGAGCCTGACGTGGGACTCGATCCCAGGTCTTCAGGAGCACAACCAGGGCTGAAGGCAGGCGCTAAACCACTGAGCCACCCAGGGATCCCCAAGAACCAGGTTTTAAGGGCAGGTGGTGGGGTGCCTTGATCCCCTATGAGAAGAGAATGGGAAACTAGGGAGGGAGGTCCCCTAGACACTACCCTTGCATCTCTGGGTGAGTAGGAACATGGCATGTGTGAGTCCTAGCTCAGACCTGGAGTGAGGGAGAGACCCTTTAGTCAGGTGGGGTCTATCAGCAAGAACTGGACACAGAGGCAAGAAGTTTTGGGGCCTGTCAGGAAGTCCTATTCTTTGGGGAAAGTCAGGTGGGGTTGCTCAGAGCACCACCCCCCGGGGGCATCTGTGGACCTTCCTGAGAGCTTTAGGGGACACAGGGCCATCTGACCAAAACCACACAGTACTGACCATAAACTGAAATGTTTCAGGAATGTGAGTGAGTAAAGTAGCCTGTTGGGAGACACCTGGGAGTGGTGGGGACTGGGGCAGCCAGTGCCTCCATCAGAGGGGGCAGCTACCACTCAGTCCTTGCCCAGAGTTCCTATTCAAGGCAAGCTGGGAAGTCCCGTTTTAATGTGAAACCACCGGATTTTTCAATGTTGGCAATGGCTTCAAAGTTTTAAAAAGTCCCAGACAGGCCAAATGAAATACACCCGAGAGCCAGCACTGGCCCAAGAGCAAAGGTTCACAAGCCATGCCCCACATCTACATATACCAAGAAAAGCATGTAGTGCAGGCTGGCTGGAGGGGATAGCAGGTATCCCAAGGCCCTCTGAAAGGGGGAGTTGAACAGGTCCCTAAAGGCGCTGACCCATCACTCTGACCACAAACATGGAGGAGGACAGAGCATTTTCCTAGAATATTCCAAGGCAGGGGATTTTTCTGGACTAGTCTACCCCCTGGCACTGCCTCCCAACCCTCCTCCCCCCAGGGCCACCTTCAGCAACACCCAGGCCCCACCCACTGATGGTGAGGCCCAGCCTCCCACCCCATCCCACCCTCTCCAGCACTCAGGTCATTTCCCCTTCCTGTGTCTCAATCTTTTCACCTAAAATGTGGAGAGGGTGGTCCAGGAATACTCACCTCCCTGAAGGCCCTCATTGCTAAAAGGACCCCAGAACTCAGATTTAGCATTAGAAATTGTATTTAGGAGGCTCTCGGAGGACTCTGTGTGGCCTGCCCAAAAGTTTTTGAAATTGGGATTAGCTACCAACAATAACACATTGAGAGATTTCACCTAAAAAAAACCCAGATTTCCAGTTTCTCTTGAAAAACCTCAAACTCTGGCAGACTGGGGCAGGTCACAGGGGCTGAGCCCTACACTGACTGACCCCCAGTTTCCCTACCCACCCATCCCCACCTCTCCAGGTGTCCGTAACCCAAGGGGTCCGCCTGCCTGGTGTGTCATAGGTATGTGGGCTTGGGACTCTTGGCGTCGATATTCTCTTTCTTTTACAAAAAACAGGGACCCGCCCAGGGTCACACGGCAAACCGCTGGCAGAGCAGCCGGGCGCGCGGCCCCCCGCCTACCCCCCGCGGGCCCGAGGCGGAGCAGCGAGCCTCCCGCACCGGCGACAGGACCCTTGTGCCGAGCGAGGAGGCGGGTCTCCGGAGGCCCCGCCCCCGCCCGAGGCCCCGCCCCCGGCCCTTAAAGCGCGACCCGCCTCCCGCGGGCAGACTCCGCAGCCCAAGCCCGGGGCGGGGAGACGCGGACCCGGCCGCCTCGGGACCCCGGAACCCAGGACTCCTCCGGGCCGCCGGCCCGCCCCGCCCGGCTCCCGCCGCCGCCGCCGCCCGGTGAGTGTCTGCCGGGCCGGGGCGCCGCGGGGCGGGCTGTGCGGCCGCCGATCCCGCGCGCGGACCCCCCCGCCGCGCGCACACGCACCCCCGGCACGGACACGCGACCCCCAGCCCCGCGCGGTCACCCGGGCCCACGGGGCCCCGGGGCGGGGGGGCCCCCTGCACCTCTGCCCGCGCTCGACCCGCTCCCGCCCCCTCCTCCTGCGGTCCCGGGCAGCCCCACGGCCGCGCGCGTGTAAGACTCACCGGCCAGTAGCCGGCAGGGCTGCGAGCAGACAAAATAAACACCCCCTCCCTCGCTTCCTCCTCCCACGGCTGGGCCCTCCAGCACGACCAGTTTTATGAATCAAACCCCTTTGAGGGGACAGCCAAGCCATAGTCTTGGGTTACTTTTACCTCCTGGAGTGGGACAGTCTGGCTCTGGGCCTGGAGCCCTCAGTGCCCCTGTCCAGATCTGTGCAGACTGGCCGCCTGCGAGTATTCAGGGCCCTTGTCGTTTAGCACAGAGCCGGGGGGCCAACAGCATGCAGCCTTGGGGAGGAGTAGGGGTGGCTAGGAGGTATTTGATGCTCTGTGGGGGGGCAGGGGACAGACCTTGGCTGGCTGGGGCCCTTCATTTTCCAGATATTAGGGTGCCCCATCTCGGCCTGTGCCAGGGACAGGGCTTTGCTTGGGCTATGAACCCAATGGCCTGGAGCCAGCTTAGTCCTTTGTGTCCCTGGGCTGGCAGCTCTGGGGCCTGAGGGCTGCTGAGGTCCCCTGTGGTCACTGGCAGGCCAGGCGCTCGGTGCCAACCATTCTGCTTTGCCCCCATTCGTTAAAGATTACCACACCAGGGTCACTGACTGCCTCTCCTGCTGGGGCCCAGGGGTGGAGTCTACAAGGTAGGAAGGAGGAAAAGGCCCTGAGGGTCCCAGCGTCCCCCTGCTTGCCTTTTGTACCTAGGACAGGTGAGGTTCTGGAAGAGGCACCAGGACCCAGAGCCCTCCTCTCCAGGCTAAGAGCTCATGGGGCTGGGAAGCTGTACTAAATCTATTTCTTTCCTGCTAGGCTGCACTTTGGGTGTTGGGGACATAGAAGAGTAACTGGGTGGGCGCCCTCTAAGTGAGGTCCATTTGAGCGGGCCCAGAGGGCGGTGAAGTCCAGTATGGGCCCAGCTGTTGGCAAGGCCCAGCAGGGATAAGGCAGGCGTGTAGGGGGATGGGAGAGCAGTCCCCTGAGTTGGCTGTCTTCTCCCAGGGGAATCAGCCCCCGGAGCTTCTGTAAACAGAGTGTCAGAGGCAGGAAGAGGGCTCTGGTAATGAGCAGCCCAGCTGGATTCCCTCCAGACCATTATCTGGCCCAGGGAGGGAGGATGAGCACACACGTGCCAGACTAGGGGCCTGGGCACTGCCTGTCCCCACCTCCCCCAGCTGCAGACTCAAACAGCTACCCGGGGACCTGTGGGTCCAGAGAGTCAGATGCAGCTGGTGGGGGACTGGTGTCCCAGGCCGTTTGCTGGGATGGCACCACTTTCTCCAGACTCTGGAAAGTGGGGCGCTGAACACGAGAAGCCCCTCAGACACTGCCCAGACCTGTGCTCTCCCAAGGAAGCCTCTTAGGGCAGGCAGGGAGAGGCCCTAGGCAGGAGATGGGTCCACTATTTCAGGCTCCCATTCCTGACATCCCTACTACTGCCCTGGGGAAGCTGGAACAAGTCCCAAATAAAGATGGTTGAGTCCTCACGGGGTCTTACAAGTGGACCCCACCCCTGAGCTGTGCAGCTCCTGGGAAAAGGAAAGTAGGGTCTCAGCTGGTCCCAGGAGGCAGCTCCCACCTCAGAAAGCCAGCCAGCACCCCCTTGGTCACCAGAAAGAAGGCTGGGTGAGCCTGTCCCACAGAAGCATCCCTAATCATCTACAGGCCCTGGACTCTTGGGAAGGGCAGCAGTACCCCCTAGCTCAGTTAGTGACCCCTCCTGGAGCCCCCCTCAGTTCCCTTTAGAGTCCCTCCCTGAGCCAGGGAGCCCAAGGCTCTGTGCTGCCAAGAAAACCAGCTCCCCTCACTGCTGTGGAATTTGCAAGAGTTCTTGGAGAAGGGGGAGGGAGGGTGTGTGTGTGTGTGTGTGTGTGTGTGTGTGTGTGTCAGAGCACAGCCCAGTGGGCGTGTGTCTGGCGTGGGCATGTGTCTACGCGCGCGTGACTGGAACAGGGTTATGTTTGGGGGCGGGCAGGGGTGCTGCAGGAGTCTGAGTGCACCGCAGGCGGACAGGGGCTCAGCCTTCTTCCTTTTATCGGTTTCCACATTCCAGAGTCAGCCGGATTGCTTTCCCTCTGCTGGCTGGGCCGCCTGGCTGGCCAGGCCCTCAGGCCTCCCCCACTTTTCCTCATTCCAGCCGCCCGGGTATGAGGAGGCTGAAGCAAGATCCCTTGAGCCACCTTGGTTTTTGGGGGTAGAGGCCGGTGAAGGGCCAGTTCCCCAGGTTGGGGATGGTCCCCCCAGCCAGTCTCCTCCGGGGGGAATGCAATAAGGCTCTGACATTCCTCTGCGGCTGCCTGAGAGATTTAATTAAAGAGGGAGAAGAGGGAGGGCTTGCACTGAGAAGGGGCTGGGGCTCAGGCGGTCATTGGGGCCCCTACTGGCCCTGGGCCTGGATGGGCAGCAGTAAGAATTGAAAGACCCAGATGGGGGAGCTGGGTCGTGGCTCCCCAATCAGCTCACAGACCCCAGGGCGACCCAGGGGAACCAAGAACCCCGGACGTGGCAAGACTGAGAAGGGCAAAGACACCTCTGGAGCCACTTCCTGTTCCGTCCCTGCCTAGGACTCAGACAGCCTTGGCCCAACTGGCTTGGGCTGGTGGCCTCCCTTGGTGACTAAGGTCCTCCTCTGGCAAATCTAGGGTTAATTGCAGGTTAGGGCCTTACTTGATGGATGCCTGGCCCTGGGTGGGGACAGGCCAGCCAGGAGGCCCGGCATCTGAGCCCAGCCCCTGTGGCATCATACTTGCACACGTGCAGATGGTGGCATCTGGTGGCATTTCTAGCTGGGCTGCAGCCACCAAATAGCTCCCAGGGCAGCAGGTGTCCTCTCCCAATAGAGTGGCACCTCTCCAGACTGAGATGATATATCTTGCAGCCCTGAGGGGCCACTTGAGCAGAATGGCTTTAGTCACTGGTCTCCTGGCCCTGGGCTGACAGGTCTGGTGGCTGCCAAGTCACCCATGGTGCCACAGAAGGCACCCATTTGGGGCCAGGAGGAGTGGGGGCAGTGGAGAGGAGTGGCCCAGCATTGCCAGCCAGCCACACCTGCTGGGGATCCAGATCCCTCCCGGGACCAGGAGACAAGGCTGATATCCAGACTGTGCCCCCCTCTGGCCCAGGGTCTGAGCCCTGTTGGGGAGACTCACCCCAAGAGCTTCTCCAAAATACCACTCTGTCTGGGCCTTACCCCAGAAATTCTTACTTAATTGGCAAGGAGGCAGGAGGGCACCGGGAACTTTCTAAAGCTTCCCAGGTGATTCTGATGTGCAGCAGGAGTTGAGAAACCCCTGGGGTTACAGGTGGGAGACAGACCCAGAAAAGGAAGGGAACTGGATGAGGTCATAAAGTGGTGTCTTGGGCCTCATCTGTAATAAGGCAGAGAAGCCAAGACCAGTAGGGACTCCTGGCTTCATCACGGGGTAAGACTGCAGCCCCCACCCTCACCTTGGCCCCTTCCCCCGAGGGCATAAGACAGAGACCCTGACCCACCCCCCCACTCTGCTGTGCCCCGGGGACGGGGAGATGAGCAGACCCAGGCTAGGCTCCGAGCCTCCTCAGACACGTCAGCGAAACTGGAGCCAGCCATCCTGGCCGCCGGCATGGTCCCGCCTGCCTGGGGGGTTGGCAGACTCCTGGGCTGGGCTGCTGCCAGGCCTGGCCGAGGTGCTTAGCCCCGGGGGAGGGCGGGGGAGGGGGACACTGGGAGCCGGAGGCCCAGAGCCTCACGGTCAGACCCCGCAGCACCTGACCCCTGCACCCACTCAGCGGTGTCTGGCTCAGAACAGGGCTGTGCTGGCCTTGTCTGTCTGTCTGTCTAACCCTATCCCCCACCAGCCAGGCTGTGGCTTTCCCCAGGAGCTGGGAGATACGCAGCCACAGGTCAGATGCTGTCACCTGAACTCCTGGGTTCTGGCCACTCGCTACTACCTGACTAAACCAGAGCCTGCATGTGAGTGGGTGCCTCCAGATGTCCCCCTGAGAGCTGAGGAGCATGTCCTTCCTTGTAGAGCCCTGCCCCCTCTGCTCCCAGGTCAGACGGCAGGGGGGCTGGCCAGAGGAGAGCTCACTCCCCCACCCTCTTCCAGAACTAAATATGCCCCTCTCCCCAGGCTGCTCTCTCCAGCTCCCACTCTCCCACACTGAAGGATGGAGGATGGAGGGCAACCCCTACACGGAGGGCTCACTCTGCCCAGGGGGCCTCTGTCTGTGCTGCAAGTGGCATGGAGCCCCGCCCACACCATGGCATCCTGACCCCATATGCGTAGAAGGCAGGGCTCAGGTTTTATGGGTAACGCCTTCAGTAGCTAATGTTTACTGACCACTTAGCATGCACTCCAAGTACAAACTAAACAACCCTGACAATCAGGCTCAGGATTGTCAACAGGATCCCCCCTGTTCCCCCCCAGGCCCTTCACAGACGGGAACTGAGGTGAAGGAACATGGCCAGACTGTCATGCAGCCAGGCTGGGATGGCAGGCAGTGGGACCTTAAAGCCCCATCCTAGCAAGTGTCCCCTGGAGGGCAGCAGGGCCACCAGCAAGAGCCTGGGCCTCTGTGTCCTGCCTCTTCCCACCACATCATGGTGGAGCCAGGCCAAAGTGAGGCTGCAGAGTCCAGATGGAAGAGCAAGGACCTGGGTCCTTTGCCCTCTTGCTCCCACCATCCCCCATGCCGGGCTGCCTCCAGAAGTCTCTCCACACCCTTTGCACAGAGAAAGGTCCCTGCCTTGGGTCAGCAGATCAGATATCAAAGCCCAGGCCCCTCGTCCTTCAAGGCTGCTGGAATTGCGATGGCCAGGGCAGCCATGACCTCCCATGAGACACCCCACCCCCAATGCGGGTGGATGCGTGCTCCTGCACACACGCACGCATGCACACACACATGCGCACATACACCAGAATGAGCCCAGACTGGCGGGATTGCTCCCAGAACTTGGTAAAAGAACTTCCCCAGTTAAAAACAAACAGAACAAAGAACTAGAACCCTAGGTGTTCAGAACAACTCCAAGGACGGAGGCAGGGCTGGTGAGAAACTGAGGCCCAGAGCTGAAAGGGGACTGGGGAAGCTACTGAGGGACCAAACTTGGGCTCTGTCTTCTGTTGCCCTGCTGCCCACCACCTCCACGGCCAGCCTTCACCTGCTAGGTCCCTTCTGGGGGCTCTGTGATCATTTGGTGCCACGAGGGCCCCTGGCAGGGCCCCTGGCAAAGCCCCCAGAGCTGCTGGCACCCAGCACCCATCTTCCAAAGCCCCACTGCCAACTCCTTGCTGGGTGGGTGCAGCAGGCACAGGTGCTTACCCCTGCACCCTGGCGGGTGGGAAGCAGGTTAGCTGCTGCCTGCTGCGGTCTCCCCAGCCCAGAATGCCAGTTCTGACCCAGCCCCTGCTCCCCACCAACTCAGCCAGATTGCCACTCTGTGGTTAGATGGACCCACAGCTCCCCCATGATGACTTTGTGGATTCAAGGGCCAGCAGATTATGGAACGAAGCTGATGCCCCTACCTGATGCACAGTGGGGGAATACCCTCCAGCACACACGAGAGGCCCCCAAGAGCCAAACCAGGCTGTTCAGTGTTTAAGCACTCCCAGTCCTAGAAGGTGTCAACTCTGAAACGCCAAAGTAGTGAAGAAAGCAAGGCTCTGAGAGAAAGCTGCTGTCTATAGCCCAGGCTGCCTGACTGGAGTATGAGCTCTTAACCATGACCTTATACATAGCCCAGGGGGAGCCGAAGCCGCAGGGGTGGCCACGTGTAGGGTCCCCTCCCACCCTGGAGCCTGGCTGCTCCCTTCGTGACCCTGCCTGCCCCGCTGGGAGGGCTGATTCAGGGGGAGGCGGCTCACCCCACACGTGGACGTAGGGGGTGGGGGGCGCTCACAGCCCACATCTGGAGGCCAGGCCACACCCGCTGCCTTCTGAGTCACTGAGGGTGGAGTGGGTCCACTTGGGGGAGGAGGCCGGGTGTGGTGCACGCAGCCCCCTTGGGATGGTGCCGGCAGGGCCAGGGGTGCACAAGGCCTTCCAGGTTCTGCTCCTAGCTTCATCTGAGGTTCAGTACAAGGCCCTGCCCCACCATTCACTCAGCAAAGATGAGCTAAGCATGCTCTGGGACACACGAGAGCAGCCAGGGCCTCCCCCCAGAGAGGGGACGGTATAGCCAGAAGGCTAGAGAGCAGGGGGAAGGGGCACCAGCGAGGGGTTAGGGAAGGCCTCCCTGGCTGGCCTCTGAAAGGCCAGTGTTAGCTAGCGAGGGGCAGAGGCTGACAGTCCCACTTCTCTGGCAGAGGGGACCCTGCAGGCGGGTGGGGCCTAGGCAGGTGCGACCTGGGTCACAGGCCTTTACCTAGAGCCGGTCTCCCCAGGGACTTGTCTAGTCTGGCCTGGGACCACCTGGCCCCCCTCTGGCTCACTCTGCAGGAGCCTGTGTTCCTGGGGGGAGGAGCCCGGCGGATGGCACTGGGGCAGAACACAGGCTCAGTTGAGGGGGCCCTGTTACCTGCCGTGGCCTGATGGCTGGCAGGGTGGGGGAAGGGGAGGCTGAGCCCCAGCACAAAAGGCCCTTGTGTGAGCAGAAGGTGCCTGGAGAGGAGGGGTGCCGGCCTCCTGGGGACGCTAGGGGCCCAAAGGGTGGTGGCCCCTGGGCTCCCCTAGAAGCCTGAGTGAAGGGGGGCCCACACTGTGGCCCCCTTCTATCTTGAGCAGTTCCAGCTACAGGCTGGAGCCCAGAGCAGCTGAGGGAGCCACCCCCACATCAGCAGGCAGGACCATCACAGGCTGCAGGCCCAGCTGCACCTGGACGTGGTTAAGGACCTAGGCTCCAGCTCAGATTTCCTGGCAGTGGGACGGCAGCAAGTCACTACACCACCTAGAGCTCCCCTGATCCCCCCTCTCCTGCTTCTGTCATCTAGGAGCAATGAGAATAGTTTCCACCTGCCCTGGCTGCTGGGAGGCGGGGGGGGGGGGGGGGGGCACCACATGACCACATGAGGGGGCTATAAATGCTCGGTGTGCCAGCACGGAGGAAGAGCTGCCGCTCCTTATTCCCAGTGGTCAGGCCAGAGTGGACCCGAAGAAATGACAGATGAATCAGTCTGCAGGACGTTTCCAGGCCTGGCAATGCTTCAGGGACCACCCCGCAACCAGTGTCCCTTGACCTGTCCCCTGGGTGAGCCCAGAGAGGCCAGAACTCCCACCTCTAGATCTGTCATTCACACCTCAGAGATGGGGGATCTGAAGACCAGGGCTCCCTGCCTCCCTGTCCTCACCCACATGGGGACACCTGCCAATGGCTCAGGCCCTCCTCTACCCCCCTCAGGAACATTCCCCCTGGCCACATCCTGTAGGGCCCTCAGCTCCCGTACTGGGCAGGTCTGACTTCACAAGTGGAAAAACACCGATCCCATAGTTTCCATGTGAAGTCTTCCCGCTGTGGTCTCCTCCTCACTTGGAGGACACAGAGCGTGGCGGCAGGGGCCAGCGGCACGGGGCAGTCAGCTTCTCTGCTTACGCGCTGGCTGCCAGCCCCTTCTCTCTCAGATGCTGCAGGGAGGGGCTGCTCTAGGACCCGTGGTGCTCCCTCCTTGCCTGTCTACCTCAGCAGAGATTTGGGGGGGTGGGGATGGGACATGAAGGGAAGGCACAGAGCCTGATGCGTTCTGACGTGTTCTCTCTGAGCCTCAGAGGTGAGAGGGCTGGGGTTTAGGAGACAGGAGCTTTTGTGGTCACTGAGCGTTTGGGGCCGGCCTCTCTGCATGCATCAGCCCACTGAACCCTGGTGACAGCGCAGGAAGTAGCAACTGATAGCATAACGAAGTCACATGACTGCTCCAAGTCACTCAGTGAGGGAGCTGGTGGGGCTGGGCAGGAATGGGGCCAGGGCACTGGGGACCTGACTCATAACTACTGTGCGCTGTTGGATTTGGGGGTAGGGAGTGAAGGGGGCTGGGAATTCCCTTCTTGGTCCTTCCTGGCGTGGCTGTCCCCTGGGCCCCTGACTCATGGTCTCCTGTCTCTCTCTCTCTCTCCTATGCTCCCAGGAACCAGAAGATGTGCTCCAGAATCCCCCTGTCCCTGGTGCTGCTGCTGCTGGCCCTAGAGCCCGGGGTACAGGGCTGCCCATCTGGCTGCCAGTGCAACCAGCCACAGACGGTCTTCTGCACTGCCCGTCAGGGTACCACGGTGCCCCGTGACGTGCCACCCGACACGGCAGGCCTGTACATCTTCGAGAACGGCATCACCACACTGGACGTGGGCAGCTTTGCCAGCCTGCTGGGGCTGCAGCTCCTGGACCTGTCGCAGAACCAGATCGCCAGCCTGCCCGGCGGGGTCTTCCAGCCACTCGCCAACCTCAGCAACCTGGACCTGACTGCCAACAGGCTTCGCGAGATCACCAACGAGACCTTCCGTGGCCTGCGGCGCCTGGAGCGCCTCTACCTGGGCAAGAACCGCATCCGCCACATCCAGCCCGGAGCCTTTGACACGCTCGACTGCCTCCTGGAGCTCAAGCTGCAGGACAATGAACTGCGGGCCCTGCCCCCGCTGCACCTGCCACGCCTGCTGCTGCTTGACCTCAGCCACAACAGCCTGCCGGCCCTGGAGCCTGGCACCCTGGACACTGCCAACGTGGAGGCGCTGCGGCTGGCCGGCCTGGGGCTGCGGCGGCTGGACGAAGGGCTCTTCAGCCGCTTACGCAACCTCCACGACCTGGACGTGTCTGACAACCAGCTGGAGCGCGTGCCGCCTGCCATCCAGGGCCTGCGGGGCCTGACGCGCCTGCGGCTGGCTGGCAACACCCGCATTGCCCAGCTGCGGCCCGAGGGCCTGGCCGGCCTGGTGGCCCTGCAGGAGCTGGACCTGAGCAACCTGAGCCTTCAGGCCCTCCCGCATGAGCTCTCGGGCCTCTTCCCCCGCCTGCGGCTCCTGGCAGCCGCCCGCAACCCCTTCAACTGTGTGTGTCCCCTAAGCTGGTTTGGGCCTTGGGTACGGGAGAGCCGCGTGGCGCTGGCCAGCCCGGAGGAGACACGCTGCCACTTCCCACCCAAGAACGCTGGCCGCCTGCTCCTCGACCTCGAGTATGCTGACTTCGGCTGCCCGGCCACCACCACCACGGCCACGGTACCCACCACGAAGCCCGCGGTACGGGGACCCACGTTCTCACCTTCCAGTCCAGCTCCCACCTGGCTCGCCCCCACAGAGCCGGCCACTGAGGCCCCCAGCCTGCCCCCTGCCGCCCCGCCCACTGTGGGGCCTCCCCCCCGGCCCCAGGACTGCCCGGCGTCCATTTGCCTCAACGGGGGCACCTGTCACCTGGGGGTGCAGGGCCACCTGGAGTGCCTGTGCCCTGAGTTCTTCGTGGGCCTCTACTGCGAGAGCCGGGTGAGGCAGGGGCCCCAACCCAGCCCGGCCCCGGGCACCCTGGAACCGCCCCCACCCCTGCCCCTGGGCATCGAGCCGGCGAGCCCCACCTCCCTGCGTGTGGGGCTGCAGCGCTACCTGCAGGGCGGCACCGTGCAGCTCAGAAGCCTCCGCCTCACTTACCGCAACCTGTCAGGGCCCGACAAGCGGCCGGTGACGCTGCGCCTGCCCGCTTCACTTGCTGAGTACACGGTCACCCAGCTGCGGCCCAATGCCACCTATTCCATCTGTGTCAGGCCTCTCGGGGTCGGGCGGGTGCCCGAGGGCGAAGAGGCCTGTGGGGAGGCCCGCACACCACCAGCCATCCGCTCCAACCACGCCCCGGTCACACAGGCGCGAGAGGGCAACCTGCCGCTGCTCATTGCACCTGCCCTGGCTGCCGTGCTCCTGGCCGCACTGGCTGCTGTGGGGGCGGCCTACTGCGTGCGGCGGGGGCGGGCGGCAGCGGCCATAGCTCATGGCAAAGGACAGGTGGGGCCCGGGACTGGGCCCCTGGAGCTGGAAGGAGTGAAGGCCCCCTTGGAGCCAGGCCCCAAGGCGACTGAGGGTGGTGGGGAGGTTGCACCCAGCGGGCCTGAGTGTGAGGTGCCACTCATGGGCTACCCAGGGCCGGGTCCCCAAGGGCCCCTCCCCACCAAGCCCTACATCTAAGCCGGGGAGCAACACGCTGCTAGGCTGGGCTCTCAGCCAGGCTGGCGACCCACCAGCGCCCTCCTGCTGCCAGACCAAGGAAGTTCTCAGATCCCTACAAAGAGGACACATCAGGGTGGGGGCTGTGTGACCACAGGAAGACCCCACCCCTCCATTTCCTCATCTATGAGATCCTAGGACCCAGGTGGCCACCTCTAAGGTGCCCCGAGCCTGAGTGCCTACGAGGATGGCGTCTGCCCTGTCCTCTGCCAAGTACAGCCCCTGGGGAAAGGTGGGGCGGGCCCTGCTGTGTGCTGGTAACACAGGCCCAGGGCTCCCAGGCCCCCATCCCAAGGAGACTCTGAGGGCCAGTGAAGGAAGCCCCCAGAAAGATGGCAGAGGGAGAGTGGGACTGGGGATGGGGCATGTAGGTCAGCCCCGGCCCCAAGGAGCAAAGGAACAAAAGAAACTGGAAAGACAGACGCTTTAGGAACATGTTTTGCTTTGGTTTTTAAAAATATATTTATAAGAGATTCTTTCCCATTTATTCTGGGAAAATGTTTTTCAAACTCAGAGACAAGGACTTTGGTTTTTGTAAAACAAACAATGATATGAAGGCCTTTTGTAAGAAAAATAAAAGAAAAATGTGTGTGTTTCTCTGGTGTGGCCCAGGGTACCTAGGCTGGGTGGAGAGGTGGGGGTGCAGGATGGGCATAAAAAGATAGGTCTCTTTGTGGGGACTAGGAACCCCCTCCCCGATGGGCACCAGGTCCTGGTCAGCAATCCTTGGGCTTTGGAGGGCTGCTGCTAAAGACCATGCCAGGAAGGGTGGCCCTTCCAGGTACCCTGCCCTGGGCACTGTCTGCCCAGCCTCACCCTACTCAGGCCCAGTGGTCTGCCAGCAAGAACGGTAGTGTTCCTGTGAAGCTGGGGAAGGTTCAGGCAGATAAAGGCCAAGGGGGTACCCAGGGTACCCTCCTTTACCTTCCTCTGTGGAGGGGGTCCCTAGAGCTGTGTTCTGCAGCCCCCACAGTTGGTCCTGGGCCAGGCAGAGCAAACAGCCCAGTCCTCCCCACAGTCCCGATGCCCTTCTGCATGGGCTCAGGTTGGGAAACCTTGCTCCTGGCCACCTGCTCCAGCTGCACAGAGAGGTCTTGGTGGAGGAGCAACACAGATCCTGAATGACAGGAACCGTCTGGTGAATGGGGAGGATGGGCCACACTGGGGCTGTTAGGGGCAGGTGCCCCAGGGACAGGACCAAAGGTCTGAGCCTGGTTTGTGAAGGCCTGATGGCTCTGTGATACCCTTTTACTCTCTGCACTTGGGATGTGCCCAGGCTTTCCAGAAACCCCGGAAGTGGGAGTGTTTTCCAGGAAGGCCACAGGCTGTGTGGGGGCAGGGCCAGGGATGCAGAGTGGAGCTCTGGCCTGGACTGGGTACTGGGAGCTGGGGAACAAGGATGGATTCACAGCACCTTCTCCCATGACCCTGAGACGGGAGGCAAAGTGGGCCCTGGGGCTGCAGAGAGGTGCTGCAAGCACTGAGCCAGCCTCCCCAAGGCTCTATGCCCGTGTCCCTTCTACGGGTCATAGCCCCTGGGCCCCCTCCCAGCCTCACCCTGGATGGAAGCAGGCAGCCCAGCCAGGCCTGGGGAGCAGGCCCTGTGGCTCAGGGCGTTGATGTCAGCGCCGAGTCAGGCCCAGCCACGCGAGGCTCTGGATTCAATTAGTGGCTGCTGAGGGTTCTGGCATGGGAAGGGAGGAGGTGGGCGGTGGGTCGTGGCGGGCAGAGGATGGTGGCAGCGAGCCTGGGTGGGGCCCCTTCTTCCTGAGCCAGCGGCGGCCCAGGTGGATTTCCTGTGAGCCTGGGTCCCATTAGGGGAGCGGCTATGGTGAGGCCTGCCCTCCCCCTCGGCAGCCCTGTCAAAGGAGCCATTGTGGGCCTGTGGGCTGCTGCTGAACACAGCGTGGCTGCTGAATAAATGTTTTCACTGCAAAGCCAAACCTGGTTTCGTGGGATGGCAGGGGGTGGGGTGGGGAGGCAGGACCCAAAGACAGGGGGCTAAACACTCACTCCAGCCCTCCCAGAAAAGGTATTCGGGATATCCCATCAGATACCCCGGAGGAACAGGGGCGGTGAAGGGAGGCCCAGGGGCAGAGTGGGAGACCAGGCCAAGATGCAACCCTTACCCAGGGCAATCTCAATGGTTCCAGGGCAGGGTCCAGGGATGGATGTGGGGAGATGCCAGTCTGATTGTTGGGACCTTGCTGCCACAGGCCCTGTGCCATCCACACAGGCTATACATGTTCCCGTTAGTGCCCAGCCAACACTCTACAGAAGACAAGCACTGACTAGGAGAGGTGAGCCAGCAGCTAGCTCAAGGCAGGCAGGGACAGGATGTCAACACATGCTCCATGGCCCAGCACAGGGTTGCTAGCCATGTGGGCCTCCAGGAGACAGTGGGGCCTCTGTGAGGAACAGAAGCTCCCTGGTGTGAAGCAGTGAAGATCAAACCCCAGCCTCTATCTCCCATGGACTGGCTGCTGGGGTGACCTCCACAGACAATCAACTTCTCTGGCCTCAGCTGCCAGAGGAGATATGTCCCCAGCTGCCCGTGGCCTCTACGACAGGTACAGCTGATCATTTACCCACCCAGAAGCATCGCGCCGAGAGAGTGTTTGTGCACCTCCTTGTCTAGAACGTGAGCTGGTCCTTCAGTGCCAGACCCTACCACTTACCCTCCCACCTCCACCTTGTACAGAGTATAGCACCTGGCACACCTGCTGGACCTGCTGCCTGAGCCTGGGTTTACAGATAGGCCCCTGATGCCCTGTTCCTCCAACCACAGCATGTCTCCTCTTAGTGAGGAGCACCCCACAAATGATGAGGATGAGAAGGTGGGAGGACCCAGGTGGAAGCTGTGACAGAAGCCTTTGGGAGGGTGGGGCCCTAGGTTCTCTATGGAGATGACAGGGAGAGAGGCCTGTGCCTGACCCCTGGCCCCCTCTAGCTTTAAAAGAACACTCACTGTTTTGCTCAAATTGAGATGGAAAATCCATAAAATAGTGGAGAAACTGAGGGAACACAGTGGAAACCCACAGCTGTCCCCACATTCAACACCCTCTACACTTCTCATCTCTGGTCCACTCAGCCGGACTGACACCCCAGGGAGCCTCAGGGGACAGGGGATCCACCGCCATTCCCCAGGTCCACCAGATTTACAGAGGGCTGGAGAGTCCCCACTCCTCTGCCAAGGGTGTGGCCTGGCAGGGCAGGGGCCAGGACTGGAGGATGGAGGGGCGGGACACTGGTCTGGCCACCCATCTGGGAGTGATTTGAGAAATTCCAGGCCCTGCTAGCCCTGCGAAGCTATTCTTAACTGCTGTAATTACAGGGTCAGCCTTGGCCAGTGGCACCGTGGGGTCTGGGCATCGTTAACTCCTCCAGGGGCCAAGCTGGGGATGGGCGGGGGCTGCTCTGTGGTGGGGGGGAGACCCATCAGGGGTCAGGGGTGGAGCCTGGAAGACAGGAAGTAGTGGGTGGAAGAGCAATGGATGGCTAGCCTTGGGTCCCCTTTCCAGGCTGGGCCAGCTGCCTCCTGCTAGAGAGCCCTGTAGGGAAAGAGTTGTCTGGCCTGGGGAGGTACCAATGCAGCATCAGGCCTAGGAGCTCTTACTCTTTCAGCAAATGGGGTCCCAGGGAGTGCCCCCCTCCTAATCCCCAGGGCCCAGAGTAAGCAGACGCGCTGGATTTCATTCAGCTTTGCCATCCTCATCTGCAAAATGGGCCTCCCCAGCTCCCTAGCCTCTCTCTAGGTTGTAAGAGGGGATGGGAGCAGAGGTTCACTGACACTGTTACCCCTTCTCTGGGAGCTCTCAGCTGAGGCATGCTCTGGCAAGAGTTCTTATGGCAGTCAGACTTCCCCACCCCCAAGCATGGTCTATGCTACTCCCTGAGCTTGGACAGGTCACTGTGACTGAAGTCACACTTCTGTGACAAGAAGTCATACTTCTGTGACTCACTTTTCCCAGTCATGAAATGGAAAAGGAAGGGGCTTGATGGATAGCCAAGGATCAAGACCCTCTCCTAGCTCTGACCTTCACAGATCCCTGCCTGGGGATCATGTGGAGGTCCGAGTAAGCTGCTCCAAGACTCATCGCTGAGCAGGGCTGAGGCTTCTGAAAGGGTAACAGGCCCCCACCTCCTCATACCCCAGCCAGGCTGGTCCCCCAATCACCTGCACCTGTTTGCTCAGCTGTGATATGGGAATCATTGCTGAGAGCCTCTGGTGCCTAAGCCACAGTAAGCCCAGGGCCCCTTCATAGAGCCGGCTTGGTGAGTCCCCACAGCACAACCACAAACCCTCCCATATGGATGGAAAGATGAGGTGTACCTATAGTCCCCAGCTGATGGGGCACAACCACCCCCACCCCATCCCAAACCACCAGAGACAGGAGTGTGGCTGGGTCTGAGGAGGTTTCATAGAGCCTGTGAGGCCAAGGCCTGCCTCCGAGCCTGCCAGCCTGTCTGTCCCCACATCACCCCACCCTGTGTCACCCATGCCCATCCTGTTATCTACCAAAGCTTCGGTCTCTTTGACCCCCAGCACCACCAAAATGGTCACAGCAAAATCAAGTACATTCCCACGTTTCCTGCCAATGCCTCTGCTAGGTCAGTCCCTCCCCCAAATGCCAAAACACACCAAGGTGAGAGCCCTTAGGCTGAAAACCTGCATGACCAAGGGCCCACTGTTGTTAGGGACCGTGTGGGATGGGGTCAGTGGGCTCATCCACTCATGTAGAGCTGCCTCACCACCCTTGCTGGTAAAGCTCCATGGAGGTTCCTGTAGGGCCAGGACCAGATTTCTTTTGCAAAGCCTCAGAGACCAGCTCGAGCACCCCTGACCACTTTGGTGATCAGCCTCTCCCTGACAAGCTCTGAGCCAGGTGAGGCTCTTCTACGTGGACTGGGCCCTTCACTCCACAGGTGGCCCTGCCACAGCACATCAGAGGCCCTCACCAAGAGTGTCCATTATAGACTCAAAACATCATCTAGGCCCTTGACCCTCTCCACCAACCCATCCCAACATGCCAGCTGCTCCTACCCAGGTGAGGTGTCCAGGGTGAGGGAGGCAAGGGCGCTGGAGAAGTGCCGGGTGTCCCAGACCTTCACTTCATGCTCACGCATCTGCAGGGAGGGAGCAAAAAGGGGCTCAGAGGGGGCCATCCCTCAGCCCCCTGGACTCCCTGGAAACCCAGTGCCTGAGGACACAGCCTGGTTCAAGGGCACTTGCCGCAAAGCAGAGCTGGGAGCGGGAGAGGTGAGTCATGCTAGGGAGGGAGAATTTGGGTTTTCTTGTCCTGTCCCTTTAAGAACCCCTAGGTGACAAGGGACAAGGGGCGGTTCCCTCCATGGACTCTGGTTGGGGGGGTGGCGGTGGCTACCACAGTTCCCAGGGTCAGGGTTAGCTCTTGCAAATGGAATCTGCCAGTTTTCAGCAGCTGGAGGTCCCCTGGGGCTCCGAGACCCAGCTGAACACAGGGCCGTATATGGACAGGCCGAGAGCTGGCTGGCCTTCCCCACCTCCCAGTGGGCCTCATCCCTACCCTCTTGGTATGGGTGCCCTACCCATCTGGGAAGAGCCCTACCTGGTTGAATCCAGTGGACACAAGGTGCTCCTGGATTCCCGTCCACGCCAGCCGGCCATCCTTGCCATTCTTGTGGGCCTCTGTGCTCTACAGGAGACAAAAGATGGCACTGAGCCACTGGGTCCTCCTGGGGTGGGCCACCTGCCTGAGAGCCCCCCAGAGGGCAGGAGGGGCCAGGATAGGGACCTCCAGAGGCTAGCTGGGGACAGAAGAGGCCTCCTACCGTACAGGATGGACCCCAGCCTCACCTTGGCTGAGGACAGCTCTGCACCCAGAGGGCTGACCTGGTCATCAAGCTTGGGCTGTCTCCCTCCTCCAAAAGGGACTGTCCGGCTGCCCTGCTACAGCATTGGGGCTCAGGGCAGCAGCACATGCTTGTCCTTGCCGGTATCCTAGAGGAGACGCTCAGCAGCCAGCAGCTATCTCCAGCCTCTGGGGAATCCCCATGCTCTCTGAGACCCTCATTTTTCTCACTTCCAGGTGGGGCTCACGTTTCCAGGGCTTTCCAAGGACCAACTGACACTACATGTGAGAGGGACCAGTCTACTGCAGATCAACGGATTACCAGCATCACGGCTGCTTCCTGACTGCCAGGGCCTGGGGAGAGGGCCTGGTGCCAAGCTCTAGGGAACAGTCCCCAGAGAGGGCAGGCAGATAAGTGTCCCTCCTCGCCTTCCTGCAGTGCTGGAGCTTGGCCAGCAGGAAGGCTTCCTGGGCCCAGGGAGTAGAGGCAAGTTCATACCACAGGCGCCTTGTCCCCAGGGCCCAGGCAGGGGGGAGTAGAGGGGGCCAGAGGAAATGCAAACAGCTCCCTCCCAGTCACCTCGGCCCCTGGAGCCTGAGACCAAAGACCCTGTTACCAAAAATAGCTCACCCCAAACTGTGGCCAGCTTCCTCCAAGCTTCCCACGATCTCCTTGGGAATGAATGAGGGAGGTAGCCTGGGAGGAGCTGGCCCAGCGCCCCCTCCTCAGCCTGCAGAGGAGGACCCCAGCGTGGGAGACCCTGGAACGACCCATGTTGTTCAAGGGGCTTTTCTCACTGCTCCCTTCCTCACTCAGCAGCCGGCACAGGAAGTAAGGGCTGGAGCCTGAGAACCAGCGCCCCACACCCCTCTCCACACACGAGGGGCTGTGGGGCCAGGTCCAGGTCAGCCTTGCCCTGACACCCCGGGGTCAGTGGAAGTGTCACATGCGCCCTCCCTCACACTGGTGTGCAAATATCCCATGTCTGCAGCAAACCAGATGGCTGGCAGAGCATGGGGCATCACTCATTCATTCAGCAGACATGTGAAGCTTCCCCAGGCCAAGCACCCTGCTAGGAGCTGGCGGTGCGGCCAGAGGGTTCTCAGATGGTTCTCCAGGGGATGTTAACGGAGTTCGGTGAAGCAGGGCTGCTCATTCATTTGCTCTTTCATAATATGAATGTTTGAGCCGCATATTCCACTAGGCACTGGGGACATGGTGGAAACAGAAAGGGTCCCCCAACTCACTGAATGTACAAGTTAGGAGACAGAGCTGAACCAAACAGAAATAACTATGTCACTACACGTTATTTTAAGTGCAAGGAAGGAGCAAAGTGGAGGTTAAAGGCACAATCTCTGGAGTGTGGGTGACACCTGTCCTCCCATGAACTGCCTCATCTCAGCACGAATACCTACACCTATACCTATACCACCGACCCTGTTCCCTCACTGGCAGAAAGAATACTGTAATGGGTCCTACTTCGCAGGACTCTTGCGGGAAGTGTTAACACCAGTGAGTGCTCAATACCCAATATGCATTTTCTTAAAAAGCATGACAATGGAGTACAATAAAAGTATAATAGAAGGAAATAGATATTCGGTAACACTTGAGACTTGAGCTAAGGTAGGAAGGATCAGCAGGTGCGAGCCTGTGCAGAGTAGGGGCCTGGGAGAGCAGAGGCTGGCGCAGAGGCAGGGGGCAGGGGGTGAGGGAGAGGAGACGTCCTGAGCCTGCAGGGTGCATGCGCTGTGATGGAGGGCATAGGCGGGGGACAGGATTGGCCTGTCTCCCATTTTCCTTCTTCTCTTCTTTTTTTTAAAAGATTTTATTTATTTATGAGAGAGAGAGAGAGGCAGAGACACAGGCAGAGGGAGAAGCAGGCTCCATGCAGGGAGCCTGACATGGGACTCGATCCCGGGACTCCAGGATCAAGCCCTGGGCCGAAGGCAGATGCTCAGCCACTGGGCCCCCCAGGTGCCCCCCATCTTCCTATTTCATAGAGAAACCAGAGGCTCAGGCAGAAGCAGCCACCGGCCTCAAGTCACCCAGCAAGACAGCTGTCGGCTCCCTGAGCCTCCTCCCTGTGGGCTGGGTGACTGTTCTGTCTGTGTGAGAGGGGCCTGGGAGATGAGGAGACAGAGCAGTGGGCAGAAGGCAGCAGAGTCGGGACCAAGAGGGGTCCCAGGTCCCAGCTGCAACCCCAGAACCGTCCCTGCATGAGCTCACACCAGGGGACCCAGGCTGTCCACAGGGTGGTGATGGGCAGGGCACTGGTCTCTCAGGACACCGAAGGCACCAAGGTCGCTGGGATGAGGTAGGAGCTTACGCCAGGCCTGCATGCCCACTGTGGGCTTAGGCGTCCAGGGGCCACTGGAAGCCCCCCCCGGGGGGGGCACCGACCCCACCCCTGCCTCTGTCCCCGATCCCTAGACTGATCTTCATTTTCAAAACTGGCAAATTCTTCTTCCCTGACCTTACCGGCACTTAGGGAGGAGGAGTCCCCTCTCCAGATCCCCAAATTCTCATTCGCCAGAGCAGAGGGGAGGTTCAGCTGGAACTCGGGCAGCCGGCCACCCTGAAGTCCCACACTGTCACAGGAGGCTCAAGGGGAAACCACTGGTGGTAATCCCCAGCCTGCAGGCCAGGCCTTGGGCTTTCCCTCTCATAGGGGTGGCCTCTGTCCCAATAGGCAGTAGGGCACTCTGTTCATGGACAAGGCCCTCGGCTCCCTCAGGTCTCCCCCCACACCTGGCCCCAAGGAGAGAACAGGAGGGGCTGGCTGCCCAGCTCAGGGGCACCAGCAGCAGGCACATACCCAGCATTCCAGCTGTGGTCCTGCCAAATCCCCCCCTGTTGCCACGGCAACGCTTCCTGTACAGGGTAGGGTGGCTGGAGGCGCAGCCCTGGGCTCCTGGGCTCCTTCCTCAGGTGAGGGGACCTTCTCTGGTGTAAGACCCCCACCACCCACTGGTCCCCTCGGCCAGGCTCAGTCCTGGGCTCCCAATGCCAGCCCCCCAGGCCTGCTTGACACACACCCAGTACACAGGTCTCCCAGCCCACACCAGAGCTCAGAGGGCTCCTTCCAGGCCCCTCCTGCCCAGGAGGACGGAGGACCGGTGCTAAAGCCTCACCACTCCCTGGATGCCCCGCAGCAGCAGGCTGCTACTTCCCTGGTGCACCCATGGCTTCAGGCATTGGCTAACCCCACCCAGATGGCAAAGGGGCTTCGGAGTCAAATACACAGAGCCTGCCTGGGCCACTCTGCTGTGACCCTAGGACAGAATGACCAAAGGGCCAACTTTACAGGACAATCATGAGGATGGAAAAAGACTGTGTGTGCCAAGGGCTCAGGACATAATAAATGGTCATAAATGCAATCTAGAAACAAAGTAGGAGATGTGACTCAAGCTCAGGTCGAGCAGGGTCCAAGAAAGACAGCAGAAGGAGGATTCCCCAGGGCCCCCCTGCCCTCCACCCAGGTTCCAAGCTCTAGTGACAGCCCCTGGGACAGGGAGTGCATGCAGCCCCTCCGGCCCCCCTCCAACAACGCCCCCCTCTAGTGGGGAAGGAGGATCTCAAAAGAAGGCAGTCCCAGAAGGCCTCTCCCCCGAGCTGGCCCCTCAGCTCACACCAACCCTGGCCGCCAGCAGTGGTTTTCCTAATAGAAGCCAGGTGTGGGCCAGATGCCCTGGGCGGAAGTGGGGGGCAGGGCCACGAGGAGGGCAGCATTCCAGCCCCTGCTGCCCCCGCACCAGTGCACCAGCGCAGAGCACAGGCACCATCCCAGCAGCTGGGAGGGGGTAGGAACCACCCACGCTCTTCCCAGGTCTCCTTGGCCCAGAAGGCCCATTCAGGGGGGCTCCCTCCAGAACCAAATCCTCCCTCCCTTCTAGGAACTTGGAACAGTTTGGACGGCAGCCACTCTGTCTCCACCTCGGCACCATCACGATCCCCCCCACCCCCTGCTTGCCGAAGAAGGAGGAGGCAAGGAAGGAAGAAAATGTTCACGCCAGGGGAGCCGGCCCCACACAGTGCCCAGTGGAGGCAAGAATGGGGGTACCATGCACAGTGCCCTGGGACCCAGAGGAAGCTGGAGGTAGATGGCCTCAGCCTCCCTCCTTCAACCTGGGACCTCCTTTCCGGGCAGAGCCTTGGAGGTCAATCATAGAAAGCTCCAGGGAGGCTCACTGCTCATACCCACCTTGCTACCACTGCCAGCCACAGAGCCAACTGGGACCAAAAGCCAACCTCCTGGGGAAGTATGGCCACTGTGGAATGGGGGGTGGGCTAAAACCTCCTATCTGGCTTGGTTCACCTGTCAGTACAGGACCTCCTTTGGGTCTTCAGCCAGTCAGAAACAGAAGTGACTGGTCTATCTTGGGCAAAAAACTGCTGTGGCCTCCATGAAGGGGATCCTGTGTGTGCGTGTACACATGTGCATGCTACAAGTATGTGGGGAAGCCCCCCCATACCCACACAGCTACTGCTGATCACATTTAGGCTGGTGAATTACCCCTGACCCCAGGTAGGGAACAAGCCCTAGAGATGGAGACAGGATATCTGTGATGGGCCTGGGTTTCACTGGAGAGCTCTTTCCCTGAACTGGCAGCAGGACTCTGATCTTTACCTTCCTCAGGAAATAAGCCTCCTCACCTTCTAGGAAAGGTACAGGGTTGGTGGTTCTGTCCTTCTGGCTCCTTTGAGGCTGGCCTCTGCCAACTGTGCCAGAAAGGGTAGAGGGATGAGGGTTTCAAAGAAGGAGCAGAAGGTGGAATCTTGAATTAGCTTCCAAAAGCCACAGGATGCCTCCACTGAAAGTCTGTGGACAGCCTGTCTGCACTCCACCCTGTGATCAAAGACAGGTCCTCCCAGGGCTCAAAACATGTTTCCCAGAAAGAGCTTCTGACAGCAGAAGCCCACTCCCAGGTGACCCTACACACCTACTCGGTCTTGGCCAGGGACATAGGGTGTAGCAGAATCTCTGCCAAGAGGTGGAACCTGCCCTCACCTGCACCTGCTGGAGCCATTAGGGCCTCAATTCGGGCCCCTGCCCACACAACTCACCTGGGAGGCCCCTGGCTTGGTTCTGGGGTCAAAGATCCGTAGCTGCTTGTCCTAAAAAGAAGAGAGGAGTAAACAGAGTGCACTTAGGACAGGCAGGATCCTTAGGGGTCAGCTTGTCTCCTCCACCCGTAGGCTCTGATGGCCCCGCCTCCTAGTACACAGGGCTGGCATCACACACCAGGGAACCCCTCCCCAGCCTGGTTCCTTCTCACAGCAGGGGGCAGGCCCCCTTTCCTGCCCCAGTCACCCGCAACAGAGAACTTGGTGACAGGTGTTCACATTTCCTAAACACCTACTATGTGCCAGGCCTGCTACACACATGATCTCTCCCCATCTCTCCAACCACCTTATGAAGTAGTGGCTATCACCATGAGCCCTTCACAGATAGAGAAACTGAGGCTCAGAACCAATCTCTAGGCTGCCAGCTGGTAAATGCCTGGCCCTGTGTTCAGCCCAGCCCAGAGGAGCACAAAAGATGATGTCATTTCTACACATAAAGAACTTGGTGTCTAACCAGGACAGCAAGCTTACACATCCTAACCATCACTCAGCATACGTTACTGACTCAGATCACCTAAGGGTGTAGATGGGAATAGATCAAAAGATAGATAGATAACGTCAAAATAAAATGCCCATAGGTGGAGATGGGAATAGATCAAAAGAAAGATAACGTCAAAATAAAATGCCCATACCTTGAATAAGGACTTTATTCTTGTGGAATAATCAATGTGTGTGCACAAATGTACACGCATAAAGAACTGGGGAGAGGTGCATCTGGGTGGCTCAGTGGTTGAGTTTCTGCCTTTGGCTCAGGTCGTGATCCCAAGGTCTGGGGATCGAGTCACACATCTAGTTCTCTGTGGAGAGCCTGCTTCTCCCTCTGCCTGTGTCTCTCCCTTTTTCCCTGTGTCTCTCATGAATGAATAAATAAAATATAAAAAAATAAAATCCTGCTTCTCCGTCTGCCTGTGTCTCTCCCTTTCTCCCTCTCTCATGAATGAATAAAAAAAAATTAAAAAAAAATCCCACTTCTCTCTCTGTGTCTCTGCCTCTCTGTGTGTGTGTTTCTTGTGAATAAATAAATAAAATCTAAAAAAAAAAAAAAAAAGAACTGGGGAGAGAGGGGCAGAATTTGCATTGGTTGACTACTTACAGTCTTGGCCATGATGAATTGTTAAGCGTTACAAGGAAGGTGCAGAGTAACATGGATGGTGTGATTTTGCTGTGGTAAAAATAAACAAAGATCCCTATTTGACCACATTTCTGTAGCTTCTGCAAATCTGCTGAGCAAGGAGAAAGGTCTTGAACAGCATGGGCTGTGCATTAATGCTGAGTACTGGGGAGGGTGAAGGTAGGGGGTGATTAGCTTTTCCTTTTTTCATCTTAATACAGTTCCACTTTGTTCCAATCAGCATGGATTCATATTTCCATATTTTGAAAAACAATGAAAAATAAATAAAAATCAAAAAACCCCACTGAACCAGCAATGAACAACTGGAATTTGAAATGAAAAACACAATACCATTTACATCAGCACCAAAAAACCTGAAACTCTTAGCTATAAATCTAACAAAATACAGGGATCCCTGGGTGGCGCAGCAGTTTGGCGCCTGCCTTTGGCCTAGGGCGCGATCCTGGAGACCCAGGATCGATTCCTACGTCAGGCTCCCGGTGCATGGAGCCTGCTTCTCTCTGCCTGTGTCTCTGCCTCTCTTTCTCTCTCTGTGACTATCATAAATAAATAAAAATTAAAAAATATATATTTTTAAAAAACCTAACAAAATACATACAAGATCTACGGGAAGGATACTATAAAACTCTGATGAAAAGAATCAAATGATCAAATAAATAAGACATACTCCATGTTCATGGATAGGAATACTCAATACTGTCAAGATGTCAGTTCTTCCCAAGCTGATCTACAGATTCAACAAAACCCCAATGAAAATTCCAGCAAGTTATATCATGGTTATCAACAAACTGATTCTTAAGTTTATATGAACAGGCAAGAGCTTCCTAAGGGTCAACACAATACTGAAGGGGAAGACCAGTCAGAGGACAGACAGTGCCCAACTCTATTCTAAAGCTACAATAAGCAAGACACTGTGTTATTGGCATAAGGACAGACAAATAGATGGAAGAGAACAGAAACAGAATCCCATAAATACAGTCAACTGATCCTGACAAAGGAATAAAGGCAAGATAGTCTTTTCAACAAGTGGTACTGGAATACATGTACATCCACATGCAAAAAGATGAATCTACACACAGACTTTGCATCTTTTTTTTTTTTAAAGATTTATTTATTTATTTATTCATGAAAGACACAGAGAGAGAGAGGCAGAGACACAGGCAGAGGGAGAAGCAGGCTCCATGCCGGGAGCCTGATGTGGGCCTCGATCCCGGGACTCCAGGATCACGCCCTGGGCTGAAGGCAGGCGCTAAACCGCTGAGCCACCTAGGGATCCCCTTTTTTTTTTTTTTTAAGATTTTATTTATTCATTCATGAGAGACACAGAGAGGCAGAGACGGAGGGAGAAGCAGGCTCCTCACAGGGAGCCTGATGTAAGACTTGATCCCAGGACTCCAGGATCACGCCCTGAGTCAAAGGCAGATGCTCAACCATTGAGCCACCCAGGCCTTTACACCTTTTACAAAAATCGATTAAAAGGGATCACAGACAGAAAAAAAAAAAAAAAAAAAAAAAAGGGATCACAGACCTAAACATAAAATACAAATCTACAAAAGCTCTAGGAGGTAATACAGGAGAAAATCTCAGTTACCCTGAATTTGGCAATGACTATTCATTTATTTATTTTTAATTCACTTTCTCTTTAAGATTTAATGAAATTTATTTATTTGAGAGAGAGAAAGAAAGGGCACACGTAAGGTGAGGGAGAAGCAGAGGGAAAAGGAGGTAGAAAGAATCTCAAGTAGACTCCCCACTGAGAAAGGAGCCCAACATGGGGCTCAATCCGATGGCTTTGAGATCATAACCTGAGCTGAAATCAAGAGTCGGATGCTCAACTGACTGAGCCACCCAGGGAGCCCTGGAAAAGACTTTTTATTTATTTTTATTTTTTTTAAGTTTTTATGTATTTATTCATGAGAGATACAGAGAGAGAGAGAGGCAGAGACATAGGCAGAGGGAGAAGCAGGCTCCCTCTGGGGAGCCCGATGCAGGACTCGATCCCAGGACCCCAAGATCACAACCTGAAGTGAAAGCAAACACTCACCCACTGAGCTACCCCAGCGATGATGTTTTAGATACATTAAAAGTATGACCTATGAAAGAAAAAACTGGATTTCATTAAAATCAAACTTCTGGTCTACAGAGACACTGTTAAGAAAATGAAAAGACAGGCCACAGACTGGGAGAAAATATTTGCACAGCACGTATCTGAGAAAGGACTTGTATCCCAAATATACAAAGAACACTTCAAACTCAAAAAATAAGAAAACAACCCAATTTTAAAAGTGGGCAAAAGACCTGAATGAACACCCAACCAAAAAAGATACACAAGATGAAAAGTGAATACATGAAAAGAGGTTTTTAATACCATATCTCAGGGAATTAAAAACTAAAACAATTAGCACTACACACCTATTAAAATAGCTAAAACTTTAAAAAAATGATAACACCACATGCTGGCAAGATTGTGGAGTAACAAACTCTTATTTGCTGATGGGAATGCAAATGGAACAGCAACTTTAGAAGACAATCTGGAAGCTTCTTACAAAGCCAAAAATGCTCTTAGTATATGATCCAGCAATTATGCTCCTAAGTATTCATCCAAATGAGTTAGGAACTTATGCCCAGGGTGTCTGGGTAGCTCAGTCGGGGTGAAGCGTCTGCCTTCAGCTCAGGTCATGATCTCAGGGTCCTGAGATAAAGCCTTACGTGGAGACCCACGTTAAGCTCTGCCTCAGGTTCCATGCTCAGTGGAGGAGTCTGCTTGTCCCTCTCCTGCTTATGTGCATGCGTGTGTGCTCTCTCAAATAAATAAAATCTTTAAAAAAAATTATGCCCATATAAACGTTTATGGCACCTTTAAAGTTGCAAAAAACTGGAAACAATCAACATGTCTCTCAACAGCTGAACAGATAAACTGTGGTACATTCCCACAACAGAATATCATTCAGTGAGGGAAAGAAAGAGTAAGAAGCCAAACCATAAAACTCATAGAAGAAAACTTAGAAGAAAAGCTTCATGACATTGGATCTGGTAATGATTTCTTGCATAGGTCACTGAAGCAAAGACACATAAATGGGACTACATCAAACAACTTGTGTTCTGCAAAGGCTGCAATCAATGGAGTCAAAAGGCTGGGATGGGAGATGATGCTTGCAAATCATATATCTGATAAGGGTTTAAGATCCAGAATATATGAAGAATTCATAAAACAACAAACAAAATCAAATAACTCTAAAAAATGGGCAAAGGACCTGAACAAATATTTCTCCCAAAGTATACAAATGGCTAGCAAACATACAAAAAGATGTTCGTCATCCAAGGAATGCAAATTATTATTATTATTATTTTTTATTTACGATAGTCACAGAGAGAGGGAGAGAGGCAGAGACACAGGCAGAGGGAGAAGCAGGCTCCATGCACCGGGAGCCCGACGTGGGATTCGATCCCGGGTCTCCAGGATCGCGCCCTGGGCCAAAGGCAGGCGCCAAACCGCTGCGCCACCCAGGGATCCCAAGGAATGCAAATTAAAACCAAGATGAGGTATCATCTCACATCCATTAGGATGGCTACTATTGGGATCCCTGGGTGGCGCAGCGGTTTGGCGCCTGCCTTTGGCCCAGGGCGTGATCCTGGAGACCCGGAATCGAATCCCACGTCGGGCTCCCGGTGCATGGAGCCTGCTTCTCCCTCTGCCTGTGTCTCTGCCTCTCTCTCTCTCTGTAACTATCATAAATAAATAAAAATTAAAAAAAAATAAAAAAAAAGGATGGCTACTATTAAAAACTCGGGGAACAAGCGTTGGCGAGGGTATGGAAAAGTTGGAGCCCTCCTGTACTGTTGGTGGGAATGTAAAATGGTGCGGCTGCTGTGGAAAACAGGCTGGCAGTTCCTCAAAAAAGTAAAAATAGAATTACCTTATGATCCAGCAATTCCACTTCTGAGTACATACCCAAAAGAAGCAAGAAGAGGGTCACAACTAGCACATCAATGTGCATTATTCTCATTAGTATCCACAGCACTCACAGCAGCATCATGCACAAGAGCCAGAGGTGGGGGCAACCCAAGTATCCGCTGACAGAGGAGCGGGTACACAGAATGTGGTATACACACACGATGGATTCAGCCTGAAAACAGAAATCCTGTCACATGCTACAACACAGATGAACCTTGAGGACATTATGGTAAATGAAATAAGCCATCAGGGCAGCCCTGGTGGCTCAGTGGTTTAGCGCTGCCTGCAGCCCAGGGTGTGATCCTGGAGACCCTGGATCGAGTCCCACATCGGGCTCTCAGAATGGAGCCTGCTTCTCCCTCTGCCTGTGTCTCTGCCTCTCTCTCTCTCCTCTCTGTGTATTCTCATGAATAAATAAATAAAAATCTTAAAAAAATAATAAATGAAATAAGCCATCACAAAAGGACAAAGAGTCCATGATTCCACCTACACGAGCTATATAATGTAGTCAAAACCACAGATATGGAGGGTAGAATGGTGTTGACTGAGGGCAGGGGAAAGGGGAAAAGGGAGTTGTTGTTTAATGGGTAGGGGGTCTCAGTTCAGGAGATCTGTTTCACAATGACCTAAGTAAATTTAACATCCCTGTATACATAAAAACAGTTAAGACGGCAAATGTTATGATGCGTTTTTAACCACCATAACGAAATAGCTGTCAGTCCACAATAAGACAGAAGACCCATAAATGCACATTACTAAGTGAAAGAGGCCAATCTGGAAAGGCTACATATTGTAGGATTCCAACTATATGACATTAGGGAAAAGGCAAATCTCATGGAGACAGCAAAAAGTCAGCGGTTGCCAGTGGTCTGGGAGAGGGAGGAAGGAATGGAGGGGTGAAATACAGGGCACTTTTAGGGCGGAGAGGTTATTCTGCACAATGCTGTAATGTGGGTACATGATGTGGTGCATTTGTTAAAACCCCTACAATGCAGCCCCAAAGGTGAAGCCTAATGTAAACTCTGGCCTTTAGTTACTGTAGCAATATTGGTCTAACTATAACAAATGCACCACACCAACCAGCAGGGCACCAGATGGGGAGGAGGGACATGGGAACTCCTGGTACCACCTGCTCAGTATCTGCCTGGTTCCTGCCCAGGTGCTTGGGATGCAGAGCTAGCAAACAGTCCCTGCTGAGTACTGGACTCCGCAATGTACAGGCAGTCACAGGGAACTTCAGGGAGAAACTCAGGCCCGAGATGAATCTCCAAGGACAAGCAGAGCCTGCACCGGGAAGAGAAAGGTATTCAAAGGAAGTGAAAATGCATGAACAAAGATGTGGAAACAGGAACTTGCTGACACGTGACATGAAGGGGAAGGCAAGGCCATGCAAGAAGCCTAGATGGTGGGAATGGAGGGGGCAGTGGGCGAGTGCACAACTGGACAAGAGGGGGGCCTCCCTTGGCAGATCAGTCCCAGGTCTTCCTGACACACCTGGTGGGGTCCCAGGGTTCTTGGGTCACTCCTGACAAAGTCTTCCCTGGCGGCAGCTTACTGAGCACCTGCTATGTGCCAGGTGGGAAGCAGGCACAGTCTGGAACTAGCCATGCAGCAGCACCATTCCACGCCACTGCACAGCTGGGTTCAGGAGGATGCTGTTTTGAGACAGAAGAGGACAGTGAGGCACACAGGACAGAAACAGACAGAAAGAACAGTGAAACACAGAGAGAGGTGGAGAGGAATGGAGAGAAACATGGGACAGAGAGAGGACAACCAGAGATCGAGGACAGAGACAAGGAAGTGAGAGGCAGAGAACAGGGAAAGACAGCAGATCTTGAGAGATGATGAGGTAAGAGAGAATGCCTCCGGGGGTGCCTAGCCGGCTCAGTCAGTGAGTGTTGATCTCGGAGTCCTGAGTGCGAGCCCCACACTGGGTGTAGGAGTACGTGGAAATAAAGTATTGAAAGACAGAGAAAGAGAGACTACCTCCTGGCAGGGAGGGCCACTTTCACATAAGTGACGGAGTCAGTAGAGAGCCAAATGGCCTGGGTTTAGATTCCAACTCCATCACTCATGAGCTCCGTGACCCGGGCAAACCCCTGAGCCCTCAGTAGGAAGAGGACAACTGATGGCAGCACCTTTTACAGGTCAAAGTCCCAATTCTTGCCACATGGGTACAGCCTGAAAGCAGCCGGGCCAGCATATGCAGAAGTTCAACACTGGATCCACACCAGGGGTCACGCTGGGCACCAGAGGCTGGGCCATGGCAGGGGGAGTGGCCCTGGGCTGCGGAGGTGCACGCACTCCCGGGCTCACAGGCACAAGCACACCAGCAGAGTGGGAGCTTAGCGGGCTGCCATCTGTGAGGTCGGGGCGCCCCCTAGCAGCTGCCTGCACCTTCCCGTAGCTGGAGGAGCTGAGAGGGAAGTGCCAAGGGGCTTCTGCGGGGCCAGAGGGGGGCTTCAGGGGTCCTGGGAGGCAGATCCAGAGAGCCAGGTGGGAGATGGTGTGAAGAGGGGGAGGCCCTGAGAGGAAGCAGAGAGTTGCCACACCCCTACTCAACCCAGGCAGCCCTGTGTGGAACCCCAGAGCCCAGCCTGCAATCCCTGGCAGAGCAGAGCTCAGGCTCCCTGCTGCCAAGGGCAGGCCCACTCCCTGGCTCCCCCAACATGCTCAGGACAAACCCATGGGCACCTTCTCCTGAGCTTTAGTCATGAGGGTGGCCTCTCCTTCTGCACCATTCTCCAAAGGTTAGGAGTGTGGCACCTATCTAGCCAGCGCTGACAGGTCAGAGTGGAGGTCACACCCTGCTGGGACAGTGTCCCCTAAAGGATGTCACCCCCAGACAACAGCCTTGTAAGGTCCTCTGTCCCCACAGGTAGAGCACCTGCCCCTCCTGTGAGGATGCTGCTGTCATCCACTTGGGGCTGCTCTACCATTGGGGAACCTAGCTCCAGGAACAGCACAGGTGGGGGGCAAGGGAGGGCTCCACTCCACAGACCCACTCAGGAAATCCGTGTTTCCTCCCTACGACTTTGGCTTCTCTGGGTCTAGAGGGGATGAGAGAGCTCCACTGGACTGACCTGTGGCCTCATCACACTTATTCTTCCTCAGGGGACACCTGCAGGCAAGAAGCTGAGCCATCACATCAACAGGAGGTGGCAGACAGAACGGGGCATTGCGCACCTGGGTAACTGGGTGGTAAACGGGGCTCAGCTCCCTGGGGAGGAGGGGCTGGACAGCTCCCGCACACGCCCTCAGTAGACCCTCTGCATGAAGTCCCCAGACCTGACACCCTCTTCCCCACGCTCTAGGTCCTCTTCCCTGGTCCACATACCCTCCTGGGAAGTCACTCCCACCTCCTCCCTGTCCACGCTGTTACCTAGTCACCACGGCCTGATGCCTGCACTGCCCTTTCTCCTGGGGGCTGCAACACTCCTCACAGTCTCCCCATGTCCCCTCCTGTCCCACCCCACAGCACCATTCAGCCACCCACCCCCATGCTGTGCCCCCCACACCATGCCCACTGCTTTCTTTTGGCCTTGTACTCGCCCTCAGTCCACCCACCTCCCTCTCTGCCTGCAGTTGCCTGCAGCTGCTTTTGCTGACACTCCTCACCTGGCTGCCTAACTGGTAGAAACCCAGGGCAACATCCCTATATCCTAATCCATCTCTTTGTAGCTGCATCAAAACCAGAATCAACTATGCTAGGCCATGAGCTCTGTGGAAGGATGGTGCCTCTCTACTCCACGGGAAGGGATCCATGTCAAGCCTCTAGACATCTGACCTCAGACATCCTACCTGGTTCTGGGGTGAGGGACAGGGAACAGAAAATACAAGACCCAGAGGAGCCACATCTCTCCAGGCTACAGCCTGGACTGGAGCTGGAAGCTGCAGCTCTTAGGTGAAGGGCCATCCAGGTCATACCTGCAGGCCAGAGGTAGGCAGTTGCTGGGAACCCCCCTTCACCGGTCAGCAGTCTGGCCTTGCAGCTAGAGAGAGCTCTAACAGAGGTGGCCCCAGCTTGCCCTGAGCCCCACAGCTAGCTTCCTTCCTCCCTCTCCAGGGCCATGCCCCACACAGGCTGGCCTGTACAAGGGCCACTAAGGCCACCAGTCCCCGCTCAGAACATTCATACAGAACATTCATACACCTGCCCCTCCTGTGAGGATGCTGCCGTCATCCACTTGGGGCTGCTCTCCCATTGGGGAAACCAATGCACCTTCCTTCCACCCCCCTACCACAGCCACCAGCTATCATGGGGCTGCAGATCTGATCCCTTCAGGTACCTACCAGGGCTGTAAGGCCAGAGAAGGACAGGCAGCTCAGAGCTTGGGCCCTGCCTCAATGGCCAGGACTTTCACCTCTGGAACCAATACTCCTACTGCCCTTATTTTTCAGGGGAGGAGCAGCAGGCTAGGACCAGACTGCTCATCTACACACAAATCTCCTCCCAAAGCCCAGCCTAGAAACCACAACCTCCAGGGGAGCTGCCATTACTCCTCTAGAAAACAGCTGCTAAAATCTATCAACCACCTTACAAACCTTCAAACCTAGAAGCTAGCAACATCCCTTGTAAAAATCTAGATCAGGGTTGAGCAAGCTAAAGCCCACAGGCCAAATCAGCCAAATTCAACTTGAGACATGATTCAGCAAATATAGTTTTACTGCCACGTGGACACACCCACCCACTTACATTTTGTCTGTGGCTGCTTCCTTGTTACAAGGTGGCACCGACAGAGACAGTGTGGCCTGCAAAACCCAAAGTATTTACTATCTTACTATCTCGTCCTTCATGGAAGTTGCTCTAAGCTAAGTCACATTGACAACAAAAAACAAAAAGCAAAACAAAACAAAAAAAGAAACAAAATCTGTATACAAATATATTCAGTTGTTACAAGTTATCTAAAACGTACACTGGTGGGCAGCCCGGGTGGCTCAGCGGTTTGGTGCTGCCTTCAGCCCAGGGCCTGATCCTGGAAACCCGGGATAGTTCCGCATCCGGCTCCCTGCGTGGAGCCTGCTTCTCCCTCTGCCTGTGTCTCTGCCTCTCTCATGAATAAATAAATAAACTCTTTTTTTTTAAATTACACTGGTAAATTTATATGATAAAATATTCTGTACATTGTTCAGTTACTGATAAACTGGAAAAAATATTTATCGTGCTGAATAGAAAATGGAGAGTAGAATAACCTGGAAAGCATGATCTCCACATACAGAGAAAGAGAGAAGAAAGAAAGAAAGGAAAAGCTCAGAGAGAAAGATGTCAAAATAGTGACTGGTATGGTCCCTGGGTGGGAGGATCACAGGTGATTTTTTTTCTTTACTTTTCTACTGCTTTCCCAAATTTTTAAAACAAGCACAAACTACTATACCTTGATCACCATAAAGTAAGAACTTCCCGTGAGCATCTCCTTCCACCTTCCTCCTTCCCTCCCTCCATGTCTCCTCCTCTGCACCTCCTCACACAGCAGCGAAGGGTGTGGAAATGAAGGGCACAGAGGGCTTCTCATTGGAGGGGGAGGTCACAGCCCAGAACGCTGTCCAGCTGGTGCTTCAGCCAAGAATGCCTGTCCCCTTCTCCTCAGTGAGGGGAGGCCTGACCTCACTGTCCCTAGGAAGCTGTGCTCACCAGCGTGGAGCCCCAGCAAGTGAACCACACTGCACTACGTGACCACCTTGCCCTCCACCAGGGGCTCCTTGGAGGTTGGCAGCCCCGTGGACCCCGGAGCACATGCCAATGGCTGGAACCAACTGTTTGATGAACCAAATGGGGAAAAAAGGCTGATTTAAAACATTGGAGTTGGGGGGAGCCTGGGTGGCTCAGTTGGTTGAGTGTCCAACTCTTTTTTTTTTAAGATTTTATTTATTTATTCATGAGAGACAGAGAGAGAGAGAGAGAGAGAGAGAGGGAGGCAGAGACACAAGCAGAGGGAGAACCAGGCTCCCTGTGGGGAGCCCGATGTGGGACTCGATCCCAGGTCTCCAGGATCATGCCCTGGGCTGAAGGCAGAGCTAAACCGCTGAGCCACCTGGCCTGCTCTAAAATAAATCTTTAAAAAATTCTGGGAGGGATTCCTGGATGGCTCAGCAGTTGGGCGCCTGGCTTCAGCCCAGGGCATGATCCTGGAGTCCCGGGATCGAGTCCCGCATTGGGCTCCCTGCATGGAGCCTGTTTCTCCCTCTGCCTGTGTCTCTGCCTCTCTCTCTCTCTCTCTCTCTGTGTGTGTGTCTTTCATGAATAAATTGTAAAAAATCTTTTAAAAACAAAACAAAAAAATCTGGGAAGTGGGGCTTCTAAGAAAGCAGAGAAGAGAAATTTGGAAAGAGGATCCTCAAAGTATGCAGACCCCATGTTTTCTCCCTCAGAGAAGCCCTTGGTGCCCTCTGACTCCCCCAGCCAGCTCCCAAAGGAGTCCTTGCAGGCTCCCATGGCCTCCCATCCTGCAGGTGTGGCTCCAGGAGGCAGCACATCCCTACAGATCCCGAAGCTCATGGATCTCCCCAAATCCAACAGATAAGAGTTATTCACTGCTCAGCAGATTGTTTCTGGTGTTCCCAGCCACTTCCCTCGGGGACCCTGTCACCCTGGGCTCAGGGCATAGACCTCCAGCCCTGTCTCGGCTTCCCTTCTGCCACAGAGTGGCTCCTTTTGTCTCCTGCACAGGTTCTGAGCTCACTCTACCACTCTCCCCTCATTCCCTTCTCTCCCACTTGGGGTCACCCCTATTTCTCCCAGCAGGTACCCTGTAACACAGATGGCACCTACACTTCTACCCAGCTCAGACTCAGGCCCAGACCTTCTGTCCACGGACTCAACTGATGCCTCCACTGGACAAAGGCCCAGGTCCCTCCAGTCCAACAGGCCTAGAATTATCCTTAGAAGCACCCTGTCTGCACGGCAGGCTTCCCCTCCAACCAACAACCCAGGAACCAGCCTCCTGAACCCCTAAACCTCACCCTAGCCCACCACCAACGCCCTGCTCTCCCCTCCCCATCCCTCAAGCCTCTCAGTATCACCCCTGGCTGAGGATGATCCTATCTCCCCCAAGAGGTGTCTTACCCTCCCTTCTAGATACAGCCCATCCCCGCAATGCTTTTGTCCACACTGCAACTGGGGAGCTTTCAAAATACAAATCTGCTCACCTCATGCCACAGCCTGCCCCTCCCTGGCTTTAGAGACCCCAGGACTCCTGCCACTTCTAAGGTAACAAGCATAACCCTGTGCATGTGACTCCAGCCTTGCACCACTGCTCTCTGCATCCAGCCCCTTCTGGGTCCACATCTGTTGCTACTCTGCCCTGTTCTCCCTACCCAACCCCAGTAACTCGCCCTTCAGAGCCCCTGCCTGAGGCCAAGCCTCCTGGCCTCTCAACCAGCTCAGAGCTCCTCATGTTCCTCTCAGAACCCGTGTCACAGCTCATACTTAATCTTTTCATCTGTAAGATCCCTTGGCCCATGTTGGCTACTCTCACCAGCAAGAGACCAGGTGAGCATAGGGCCTGGCATTAGGGAGGACCTGAGGCCTGCCAACTGAATGTAGGGGCAGCACAATGCCCCGTGTAAGGGGCGTTGCTCAACACAACCTCCAGAAAGGACAGTAGTATGAACGAAGCACAAAGGATGAGGCTGGCTGAGGACGGAGGGGAGCTGAATACACAAACCGGAGCCCAGGGGTGCTAGCATGGGGCTTAACTTGAAGCCCTAATAGGGTCCCAATACCCTGGTACTGAGGGGGTGTAGGGGCTTCCAGATGCAGGTGTGAAGCAGAAAGTGTGAGGACAGCCAGGGCCATGCGCTCCTCAGCACCAGAGCCCTGCACAGAGCCGGGCACATCTCAGTCCCTACTGTAGGCACTTACCCAAGGCTCAGGGCCCAGCTGCTTACCTTGCATATTGTGCCCAGCAGAGCTCCGTCCCGGCTCCAGACGGCAGCCTGCACTAGGTCCCCATGGGCCGCCAGCTCTGTAGAGAAGCAGCCAAGGTCAGGAGGGGGTCCAGGGTCTCCCCACCCTATCCTGGGCAGTGGGGGCACCAGGGAAATGGGCGCAGGAAGGCCCGGCTTGGGGCTTGGGGTAATGCCCAGGACAGTGGCAGTAGCTGCAAGTGTCTGTCTCTGGCAGGAGGACCAAGGGCAGCGTCTCCTTCCAGACATGCTGCACTACAGCCGGACTCCTTCCTTTAGCCCTGCCTTCATCAGGCCATGCTTCTACTCAAGTCTTCTCAGGCTCCCTGCTTCTTGCTCAGCCTGGCTCACTTCCCACCCAGGCTTACCCCCAGTCACTCACCAACACACCCCAACTGAGTCACACCAGCCCATGGCTGAGCCACACACATTCCCACCATAGGCCTCTGCAAGGGCCATCCCTGCTCCTCCCCCCAGTGTGACAGTTTTAAAACATGTCCACGGGGCACCTGGATGGCTCAGTCTGTGAAGCATCTGCCTTTGGCTCAGGTCATGATCCCAGGGTGCTGGGATTGAGTCTCACGTCAGGTTCCCTGCTCAGCGGGGAACCTGCTTCCCCCTCTGCCTCTAACTCTTTTTCTCTCATGAGTTAAAAAACAAACAAAAATTAAAAAAAAAAAAACACGTTCACAAATTATTTGATGCTCATCCTATTATAGGTTGAATTGTCTCTCTGCAAAAAAAAAAAAAAAAAAAAAAATTGTCTCTCTGCAAAAAAGATGCTGGGATGCGTGGCCGGCAATGTCGGAAAAGCATGTGACTTCTTGATCTTGGGGTCATGAGTTTGAGCCCCACAACGGGAATAGAGATTACTTAAAAATAAATAAACTTAAAAACAAAAAGATGCTGTCACCCTAATCCTCAGCACCCGTTCTATAACATTATTTGGAAATAGGGTCTTCGTAGATCAACTTAACCTGATACAGTTAGGGTGGGTCCTAGCCAAGTAGGACTAGTCCTTATGAAAAGGGGAGTTCGGACACAGAGTCAGATGTGCAAAGAAAATAGATGATGTGAAGACACGAAGAAGACACCATGTACAAGCCAAGGGACGCCTGGGGCTTCAGGAGTGAGGAGCGAGGCCTGGAACAGGCTCCCTCAAGTCCCTCAGAAGGTCCCAGCTCCATCCCAACACCTGGTTTCAGACTTCTGATCTCCAGGCTGTGAGACAGCAAGTTTCTGTTATTTGAAGCCATGGAGCTTGTGGTGCTTCATTACAGCAGCCCTAGGGATCTAATGCACAGAATGCAGAGCCTAACTCACCTCCTCTTGAGTGTGAGAACTGAGTAACTTGTTTCTAACAGAGTCTGGTGTAAGTGGGGGCATGTGACTTCCAACGTTGGGCCAGAAAAGTCACTGCCCTTCTTCCCTGCTCCTTCCCCTGTGGATGGTCCAGGGAGGCAGACAGAGGCCAAGCTGTGGGGAGATGGGGGATAAGGGGGGCACTCAGGCAGAGGCCCCATGCAGGGACTGAGGCATGTCTGTGTCTGCCAACCCTTTGAGAAGTTGAGCCTCCTGCCCCAGTCAATTCTTCAGGTGAGGAAGCAGCCTCACAACACTGAGCCAGAACCACCCAGCAAAGCAGCTCCCAAATCTCTGACCCTCAGAAGTGATGATGTGATAAATGCTCATAATTGTTTTAAGCCTCTACGTTCTGTAATAATCTGCTCCACAGCAGCAGATGACCACTTTGCCCAGGCTTACAAGCCTAGGATTCACCCCAGCCCTGTGCCCACCTGCTCTGCAGCCAGGGCCCAATGGTTTAACCTCATCTGTGACAGGAGAATGGCAGTGCTGCCCGGTGGAACTGATATGCTGAGGGGAGCAGCATGCCCTCAGCACAGTGCCAGGCCTGAGAGGGCTTGAGACACAGCAGTTACAGCTGGGTGACCACCTAATGACAGGTGACCCTCACCTCTGCTGGAAAGCTCAGGCCAGTCTCCTTGAAGGCACCAGGAGCTCTCTGTGGGTAGCTCACACTACTGAAGGCCCTCGGTTGGCCTCTTGGTCCCAGCCCCAGAGGTGGGGACCTCACTTCGGTGAGCCTGGCCCACCCTGGATGTTCTGGATGGCCCTATGAGATAAGGTCATGCTTCAACTCTCGGAGCCTCGTGTTTTAGCCCTAAAAATCAGGTGAACGTGTCAGGGCCTTGGTAGAAAAGACCCTGTGACGTCACCACAGAACATCAGGGCTCCACGTGGGTCACAGGGTCATAACCATTCACTGAGGAATCTGACCCAAAGCTGTCACCAACTATGTGTGGTCTGAATGTCTGTGCCCCCCACATGTTGAAGTCTCACTCCCACTGTGATGGTGTCTAGAGGCGGGGCCTCTGGGAGGTGATTAGGTCATGAGGTTGAAGCCTCAGGATGCTGATCAGGCCCAGAGAGCTCCTTTGTCCCTCCTGCCACGTGAGGACACAGCTCCAGGACAGCCATCTGTGACCCGGGAAAGAGGCTGTCACCAAGCACTAAATCTGCCAGCACCCTGACCTTGGAGGTCCAGGCTTCCGAACCACGAGCAATGAATTCCTGTTGTTTGTAAGCCGCCCAGATGTGGGTGTGGGTTGGAGCAGCCAGACTTGGAACACACTAAGACAGACTCAGTCATGAAAATGACAGGAGAAGCCTGGGGGAGGGGCTGCAAGAGAGCAAAATCCTCGTCTGGCAGAAAGGCAGCCAGAAGTTTGTTTTCAAAACCGAAGTGACATACAACTCAAGAAATAACAGTATAAGGAAGGTACTTAGACATACGGAGGAAAAACAACTTCACGAAACGACAACAGATGCCTACAGGAAGTGGGCAGGGATGCAGCGTCTGTAGTCAGTTAAGCTAGAATCTTACAACCTTTCATACCACGTACACGTAAGACTTGAACGCGTGTTTTAAAATTCACATTATGGAAAACACAAAGAAAAGGAGCGCCGTCCAGACGGGGGCTGCCCAGGGAGGGGTGGCCAGTGCAGCCTGTACCTGTGAGGGCCTGATGCTTGGCTACATCCCAGACCTTCACAGCCATGCCCGCTGCACTCGCCAGGACACCGTCCGCAGTGGGATGGAAGTGCAGCACCTCCACCTGGACCGGCTCAGGGCCCAGCACCAGCCCGGGCACCGAGGGCAGTGCCTGGCCAGAGGCGGGCAGTCGCCACAGTTTCACCTATGGGGAAAAAGCAAGGCCGTGAGCCCTGGGCTGCCCCAGCCCCAGGTGTTATACTTGGGCATGGGGGCTGTGTATTCCACGTGAGGAAAGGCAGGGTAACGCAGCCCAGGATTGAGGGGTGTAATTAGGGGGGAGGGGAGCGCAGCCACAGGATGGGAGCTCTGCTCCATCTCCTCCAGCATCCCACACCACCCCAGCCCTGCTCTCCGCAGGTAGCCAAACAGTAGAACAGCAAGTCTGGACCACAGGGGAGCCAGTGTGGGCCGAGGAACAGAGAATCTGGGCTAGCCTGGCTCTGGAGGCCTGGGTGGAGGGCAGTGGGAGGGACATTGAGCAGCTCGTCCAGCAGCTCCACTCACCGTCCTGTCGGCTGAGCCCGTGGCCAGGAGGAAGTCATCAAAGGGAGAGAAGTCCAAGTCCGTGACCAGGTCTGTGGGAGAGGAACAGCTGACACAGGCCTGGCAAGAACTCACCAGAACTTTGTTTTCCAGCCCAATATCCTATCTCCCCAAGGTGCAGAACCACAGCCCAGGATTTCAGAGGTGGGGATAACTGCCTACACAGTGGCAGTCTGAAAGTCCACAAGGAAAGGCACTTCTGGAAATCCCTGCCTGTGACACACAAAGGCCCTGGCATCGGGAAGTCAGCACAGTGAGAGGCAGGAAGCTCCTCAAATTACCAAGCACCTGAATTTGCCCAAAATCCAGAGCCCAATGCAGGACCTGGCATGCAAATGTGTGAATGAATGCAAGTGCCAGGCCTGCTCTGGACCCACGAAGGGTTCACAAACTGGACAAATGCCACCCAGCCCTAACAGACCCTCAGCACCCACATAAGGAGACACACACACACACAGACATCTCTGCAGATGTGTTAAGAGGTAGGCCGACCATGAGGACTCCAAGGTCAGGGCTCAGGGCAGCTTCATAGAGGAAGCACGGTGAGCCCTGGGGAGTATGAAGGACTAGAACAGGTTAGGACAACAGGGAAGCAGGCGTTTGGGTGACACAGCCAAGCTAGGAGTTCTCCCCCTCAAATCCCCACCAGGGCTGACACTCAGGCCTAAGTGTACCTGACCCCTGCCTTAGAGGGAATTCTCTCTTAGGGGAATTAAAGCAGGAATTGGAAGTGCCTAGTGACACGGCACCTCAGGGACTGGCCTGGGTGGAGGGCAGCCAGCTGGGAGGAAGCCGTCAGCTCCCATGCCAGGACCTTCCTAAGGCCTGCATGTCCAGCTGCTCCTTTGGATTTGGAAACTCCCCAGGCCTTCAGCTCTGGAAGCTCTCCTATAAATCCCCTTTTGGCTAAAGACATCTGGACTTGGTCTCAGTTCTTCACAACCCAAGAATCTGAACTGCTCAGCTCTGGAAGGCCAGGAGAGGGAGACAAGGGCACACAGAGTGAGCCACAGCCTAGAGAAAGAGGAAACCTGTTTCCTGAAACCACCAGGGGGTGAAGGAGGTCAGGGCTCAGTGTGTGTGGGGGGGGTGGCAGGGAGTTGTGAGCATGATGGCCAGGCTTACATCACCAGAGCAAGGAGCATAGTGATTATCCCTGCTGCCTGCCTCCTCGGAGGGGGTCAAGCAGGTATATTTTCCTCTCAGGGCAGAACCAGACTGGCCATCCTGGAGGGAAGGGAAGGGGAGGGAAGGGGAGGGGAGGGGAGGGGAGGGGAGGGGAGGGGAAGGGAAGGGAAGGGAAGGGAAGGGAAGGGAAGGGAAGGGAAGGGAAGGGAAGGGGCAGATGAAGACAGGCACGCCCTGGGACAGCCCTGACCTGGACTCCTGGAGCTCCTGCCACCCTGCCTGTGGGCTGTACATGGGACTAAATCTCAAACCATTATGGTAAGTGAAAGATGCCAGATTTGAAAGACTATGTGTAGTATAATTCCATTTCTGCAAAATGTCCAGAAATGGCCAGGCAATGGATCAGAAGCTGGCAAACATTTTCTGTGAAGAGTGAGACAGTAAGTACTTTAGGGTTTAATGGCCATACGGTTTCTGTCACAACTCTTTGACTGTAGTTGCTGGGAGAAAGCAGTCACGGGCTGAATGTCAATGAAGAAGCATGGCTGTGCCTCCAAAATGCCATTTACAAAGACAGGCAGCAGGCCAGATTTGGCCATGACAGTAGCTTGCAGACCCTGGCAGCAGAGGCAGAAAGTAGATCAATGGGTGCCTGAGGCTTTGGTGCCAGAGGTGGAAATGGATTAACTGCAAAGGGGCACAAGGATCCTCTGAGGAAACGTTCTAAAATTGGGTTGTGGATACCCAACTCTGTAGCTTCCCTAAGAGTCATCAAATTCTTCACTTAAAACAAGTCCGCTAATGGTTCATAAACGATGCCTCAATAAACTTGTAAAAGGCTTTAAGAAAGAATTAGATGAGAAAACACAGACAACATTCTCAGCACATGGAGAGCTCCTGCCCGATGTTCACCACTGTTCCTTTATCAGCTGCTGTTCGCATCACCTGGACCCCAACACTGAGCTGCACACCCAGACCGGGGACCAAGACTCAGCCCCTTCCCTCACCCAAGGCCACCCAAGAGGCGGCCAGGAATGCAAGCCAGAGGGGCTGGCCCACAGCCACAGCAGCTGGACACGAAGACAGGAGGCAGCTGGGTCCGTGCTGCCACAGCCCAGGGAGAGCGAGCTGTTCCCAAAGAGTGGGCAGGCTGCCAGGCAGGCTGCCGGGCGCCCCCAGAAGCAGCTGCAGCACACAAAAGCTCTCTTTGTGAGGGCCCGTCTCCAGCCCCAAAGCCCAGCCAGGCCTCCCCTTGAAGACACTAAGCAGCCTGGCTGGAGAGGGGGCCTGGTGGGTGAGGGGTGGTCTGCTGGGGTCTGCAGGGCTGAGAACCGCATAAGGTTGGGTCCTCCACAGTGACAGGGAGCCAGCATCAGCCTGGAACCTGGTGCTGGCCAGCACACATCCCCTTCCTCTCACCTGGACAACCTGAAGCACTCAACTTCCCCTCTCTTTGCCCCAGCGGAATTCTCAACCAGGACCCAGCCTTCCAATATGGACACCATCTGCACGAATGCATAGTGAGGACAGCAGGAGGAACCTGGCAAACCATGGGGCTATGGCACCAGATGCGTACGAATCCCTGCACCCGGGGAGGGAGGAGCAAGTTCTAGACTTCCTCGGTCCAGTCTCCACTCACCCGAATGGCAGCCGAGATAGGTCACCTGTCTCTTGTCCTCTCCTTGGCTCTCCAGAGGCACAATGCCCAGCACACCTGTCAAGCAAACACAGGGGCTCTGACTTCAGTCCTAATGGGAACCATCTGTTGCCCAGGGCTCCCAGAGGACACAAGACCCAAAAGCTCAGTCTTGGACCTCCCCAGAGTCTCCACCAATCACATAGTGATTGGTCCAAGATTATTTTCTTAACCCATATGAGAATCTTCTGTGACAGAAGATGTATGGAAGATATTAGAGAAAAAGGTGGTCTCTTTTTGGCATAGTGGGTCATATGAGGTCAGCCTAGGACCACCAATTACCATTTTTCCCATTTCTCTTACTTGAGAAAGGACAGCAGAGCTGAAGGACAGCACACAGCTCAAGGCTGATGGCACATGTGAGCGTCCGGATACAGCTCTGCCTAAAGCTTTTGGACTTCTTACTTATACCAGCCAAAGAAGTATCTGAGTTTTGTTTAAGTCAGTTTAAGGCCCGATTTATCACTAGCAACCAAAAAAGTCCCAACACACACAGGATGCTTTTCAAATCTTGGTGTTCCTGTGGACCCCAGCCAATCCAGACTCCCAGATGAGGACAGCTGAAAACAAAGGGGACAATCCTATCCTTGTGTCCTGGCCTCCTCTAAAAACCATAGCCAGGGGTGCCTGGGTGGCTATCAGTTAAGCGTCTGACTCTCAATATCAGCTCAGGTCATGAGCTCAGGGACCTGGGATTGAGCCCCATGTCAGGCTCCACGCTCAGTGTGGAGCCTTGCTGGAGAGTCTCCCTCTCCCTCTGCCCTTCCCACTCATGTGGTCTCTCTCTCTCAAGTAAATAAGTACAATCTTTTTTTTTTTTTTAAGATTTTATTTATTTATTCATGAGAGACACAGAGAGAGAGAAGCAGAGACACATGCAGAGGGAGAAGCAGGCTCCATGCAGGAAGCCCAACGTGGGACTCGATCCCAGGTCTCCAGGATCACGCCCTGGGCTGTAGGCAGTGCTAAATCGCTGAGCCACCCAGGCTGCCCAAATAAGTAAAATCTTAAAAAAAAAACAAAAACAAAAACAAACAAACAAAAAACACAGCTAGCGTGTTTTTTTTTTTTTTTTTAGCGTGGTTTATATAAAGTTTACACACATGCTCGAATTAAAATCAATCTGATTACTGTACAATGATGCCGACCTCTAAGCCCCACGAGGATGCTCCAAGCCTCTGGCCTGCAATGAGCCTGCCCTTCTCCCTTATCCAAATTAGGGTGACAATTTCTGAATCTCCACATCCATGTCCACCTCCCTACCTGGACGGTCAGAGTTAAATGCAATCAAGTGGCAGCTGGATTTGATATGGTTCCCACATGAGGCTGTTGTTCCTGCTCGAATGTCACTGATCCAGGCCTGAAAATAAAGAATAAGAATTGTGACAGCCAGGTCTCTGCCCATAACTAAACCAGGGGCTGCGTTATAATCCAAAGAACTTTACCTTAAGGCTGCACCATTAGAAATCCATTTTTTTTTTTGGATCTGACCCTGTCTCCACTTATGTACTCCCTCAGAATATGCAAAATATTATTGAAATAACCTAAGTCATAAGGGGGGGTAATATGGCCTTTTAATCAGTTCTCTGATTTAATAAGGAAGAGATGACTGTCAGAAGAAGCTCAGGATAAATGAAGTCAAGAGACCACAGGGTGATTCTGTTAAGAGGGAGAGAGAGAAGCAGAGAAAGCAGAAGTGAGCACGTAAGAGAGAAGACAGATTCAGCTTCCTCCAGGGCCTTGCTGAAGCCTCCACCAAATACAGGGGCGTCCTGTAAGCCCCAGAAAAAAACATTCAACTTCAAATCAAGGACTCTCCACAGAGTCCCACAGAAAGGTAAATGATGCACCCCTGAGAAAAGGCAATAATGTTAACATCCCCACATACTGAGAGGCAAGGGGCCACTTTTTTGAAACTAAGATCAGCAAGGTCCAAATGTTTTCTGTTGGTATCAAAGCACTGTGTGACACTCCTCCCTGTGGCATGACAACTGAACACCCTTGTTTCCTGGCCCATGCAACTGGGCACTGGAAACCGCCCACCACGTGCAAGTTTCTATTTAAGTGTTCACCTGTGGAGGGTAGAACAATATTATCTTGCATTATTTCGTGTTTACTGTACAAATAGAGTGACAGGAAATATCTTTGAAAAGGAGAACAGGGACGCCTGGTGGCTCAGTGGTTGGGCGTCTGCGTTCGGCTCAGGGCATGACCCCGGGGTCCTGGGATCGAGTCCCACATTGAGCTCCCCACAGGGAGCCTGCTTCTCCCTCTGCCTATGTCTCTCATGAATGAATAAATAAAATCTTAAAAAAAAAAAAAAGAGGGATCCCTGGGTGGCGCAGCGGTTTGGCGCCTGCCTTTGGCCCAGGGCGCGATCCTGGAGACCCGGGATCGAATCCCACGTCGGGCTCCCGGTGCATGGAGCCTGCTTCTCCCTCTGCCTGTGTCTCTGCCTCTCTCTCTCTCTCTCTCTGTGACTATGACTATCATAAATAAATTAAAAAAAAAAAGAAGAAAGAAAGCAAGAAAGAAAGAAAAGGAGAACAGATCACCTGTGTGTCATTCCCCGCCCCCCTCCCATCTCACTGACCTAAACTGTCTAAAGCTCTATCTGTAATCTCTGGTCTCATGCTTATCTGTTTACTTTGCTGGACTAAGACCCACCTGGGACAAGCCCCAATGCCCATTGAGTATACCCCAGATCCATTCCAGGAGTGCTTACTACACTCAGAAAGACAGTATTAATGTGAATCTGAGCACCTTCTCCACCCCTTGCTTTGCTTTCAACCTTTTTTTTTTTTTTTTAAGATTTATTTAGTTATTCATGAGAGACACAGACTGAGAGAGAGAGACAGAGACATAGGCAGAGGGAGAAGCAGGCTCCATGCAGGAAGCCCGATGTGGGACTCCATCTTGGGTCCCGGGATCATGACCCAAGCTGGAGGCAGGTGCCCAACCGCTGAGCCACCCAGGCCGCCCTGCTTTCAACCTTTTATTTATTTATTTTTTAATTTTTATTTATTTATGATAGTCACAGAGAGAGAGAGAGAGAGAGAGAGGCAGAGACATAGGCAGAGGGAGAAGCAGGCTCCAGGCACCGGGAGCCCGACATGGGATTCGATCCCGGGTCTCCAGGATCGCATCCTGGGCCAAAGGCAGGCGCCAAACTGCTGCGCCACCCAGGGATCCCTGCTTTCAACCTTTTAATGGTTCCCCACTGCACTCAAAAAATAACCCAACTTCTTCCTGTGGCCCTCAGGCTCTGCAGCACTGCTCTGGACTCATCTGACACCCCACTTCCCCATCTTTGCCCTCCATCCACTCTGGCCCACTTTCTATTCCCCCACCAGGCTCTTTACCACCCCACTTTTCTTGTAGTTGGCTGCTTCTCACTCTTCTGGCCTCGGCTTAAATATCACCTCCTTCCTACAGCCTTCCCTGACCACTCTATCAAGATTAACTTCCACGTGGCCATTTACCTCCATCTCCAGCCCAGCCCTTCTTGCGCATTCTTCAATGCATTTACTAAAACTTGTCATGCCCTTGCAGGCTGTCTGCCTGCTGGATGTCTCCCTCACAAGACTGTAAGCAGCCCAGAGGAAAGAAAGCGCTGCGGTGTCCACAGCTGTGGTTCCCGGAGCACACGGAAGTACGGAGGAAATACCGTCCAGAGCATGAAAACAGGGTTTCTGCCCCAGGCTACCCTGCTTGCTGTGCGTTTGCTCCTGATGGGGCTACTGGAGGTCAGTTCCTACGCCTGCCCAATAACATTGGGAGCAGCAGAACAGGACTGGCAGCATCTCTGAAGCGCACCCGTCCTCAGGCCGGCTGCCCTTGCAGGGGCCCGAGGGGTCCCCCCAACACCTGGCTCAGCTCTAACTCTGGGCCCCGCCTCCTCGGGCTTCCCCAGACCCCACCCGGCCGCAGGCAGCATCACCCCAGTAAGAGAAGAGCAGCTCTTGCGCCAGCCGCGCGAGAAGGAAGCGCCGGCGGAAACCCGGGGGAGGGGCGCGCCTCTTTCTGAGGGGCTCTGGCTCTTGGGCTGACACATCCGGACTCGCCAACGCCAGGGGAGACGGAGGCATCTCTCCCGCAGCCCAGCCTCGGGCAGGGCCGATCCGGGCGGAGCGGGGGCCCGCAGCGCCCGAGCCCCGGCTCCGCGGCGAGGCCGACCGGAAGCCGGGAAGGCAGGCAGCCTCGCAGGCCGCAGGCCTCGGCCGGGCGGCTGCACCGCTTCGGGGGTCCCGGGGCGAGACGGGCGAGCGCGCGGGCGGCAGCGCTCACGGAGCGGCCAGAGAGAGCCCGGCCGCGGGAGCCCCGGACTCTGCCCTCCGGGTGCGCCGAACAGCCGGGCCGCCGGGCCGGGCCTGAAGGGGGCGCCCCGGGGCAGGCGGGCTCCGGGGTACCCGCGCCGGGCCCGGCGGGGAGGGGCGGGGGCGCAGGGACCCGCGGGCAGGGCTCACCTCGCGACGGGACGGCCGCGCCTCCGTGTGCCGGAACTTGGACACCTTGAAGCGGCTCATGGCGACGGGAACGACGATGGGTGCAGCTTCGAGGGCCAGGGCGTCGGCTCTCAGGTGCACCGACAGCAGCCGCGACTCCCGCCGCCTCCGGCCCCACCCGCCCGCGGCCGCCCGCGGCCACGCCCAGCCACGCCCCCGGCCAATCGCAGCCCGCTCCGGCCCACCAGGCCCCGCCCCCCGACCAATCGCCGCGGGGCCGCCCTGCGAGGCCACGCCCCGAAGCCGGCGAGCTGGCCGCGCGGGCGGGGAGGTCACGTGCGGCGCGCTGTCCGCCCCCGACCCCGTGGGGCGCGCGCGGGCGCTGGGGGCACAGTCCCGGTTTTGGAGTCAGGCGTTTTCCTGGGTAGGCTCTCCGGCGTGCGAGGCGTGGCCTCTTCCGGGCGGAGAGGGAGGCAGAAGTGGACGCGGACCGTGCTCCGGACAGAGGAGCCGCTGGCCGCGGTCACACACACAGCGGGCGGCCCCGGGGGAAAGAAGGGGAGGGGGGAGCTCAGGCCTGATGCGCATCCCTGCGGCGGTGCCCGTCCCCCTCACCCCTCCTGCTTAGGCCAGGTGGGCTCGATGACCGATGACCGCAGTGGGGCCTGCAGCATCCCCGCATTAGGGCATGTCTTGGCTGCAGGCCTTGGGCGCCTTGGGGTAGGAGTGACACCTGCCAGGAAACTAAGGATGATTTACAGATGAATGGAAAGGGAGAAAAGTGAGGGAAATGGAAGATACCTTTATTTTTATTTTTGTTTAAATTTTTATTTATTTATTCATGAGACACAGAGACAGAGACATAGGCAGAGGGAGACGCAGGCTCCCCACAGGAGCCTGATGTGGGGACTCGATCCCACAACCCGGGGAAGACAACCTGAGCCAAAGGCAGCCGCTCAACCACTAAGCCACCCAGGTGCCCGTGGAGGATACCTTTAATAGCACTTGTGCCTCACTGTCCGCTGACTTAGGCCCCAAGCAACTCAGGAAGAAAAAACTACAGCTTCATTCCATCTGGGGCCATTCATTCCACAAGCACTTCTCTTCACTTTGAAAATGTACTCCGTGATTCCAGAATAAGCTCTCTGCTTGAGAACAGGCAGCTGAACACCTGCTCAGGCGTGTCTGGAAAAGGGACTTTGATCTGAGGAATGCAAATGACTGCTGCGAAAGTTTCAGAAGCCTGTAGCAGAGGGTAGCCTGGCCCAAGGTACCTGCCCACAGGGTGATTCCGAAGGCTTGCAGTGGTGGAGGGCACCAACGGACCCTCAAATGCAAGTTCTTTTTTTCAGTTTCCACAAGTAAACTGTGAGGTCTGAAAGGCCTCTTCCTATCTGTACCCTACCAAGTGAGTTAAGAGCAATTTTGATCTTCATAAACTAAAAATAGGATGCCAGTGGAGTTGCCTGAGGCTGGGGATTTGGAATTCTAAGCAGTCCGGCAGCCACTGGATACAGAGTTCCCAGGGAGCCTACCCTTCAGACCTTGGAATTCCAGGAGCTTTGGAAAAGGCACCATCAGGGCAGGATTGTGTTGGTCAGAGTGTTCAATTACTGCTAATATTGATTGATTCTTTTTAAAAAATGTGGTTAAAAAAACATACAATGTTTATCACTTTTAAGTGTGTAGTTCAGTAGTGTTAGGGATATTGGCAGTGTTGGACAGCAGATATCCAGAACCTTTTCATGCGATACTGAGACTCTATACCCATCAAACAACAGCTCGTTTCTCCTTCCCACCAGCCCCTGGTAACCACCACTCTACTTCCTGTTAGACTTTTTAAGATTTTATTTTTAAGTACTCTCTATACTCAATGTGGGACTCGAACTCACAATGCCAAGATCAAGAGTGGCCTGCTCCTCTGACTGAGCCAGCCAGGTGCCCCTAGTTTGATTACTTTAGTTATCTCATGTAAGTGGAGTCGTGCACTATTTGTCCTTTGTTTAACATAATGTCCTTAGGTTCATCCATTTCTAGCATGCAACAGTATTTCCCTCCCCCCCCCTTTTTTTTTCTAAAGTAAGCTCTACACCGATTGTGGGGCTTGAACTCACAACTGCGAGATCAAGAGTTGCATGCTCTACTGACTGAGCCAGGTGCCCCCTTTATTATTATTATTATTTTTTTTTAGGATGTCTTTCCCTAAGTCTAATTATTATACTACCATATGTACCACATAATATACACCACTAATACATCACATTTTTTTATCCATCGACAGGCATTGGGTTCTCCTGCATCTTGGCTATAGTGAATAATTTGTGGATATGCCACTGTCTCTTTAAGGCCCTGCTTTCAATTCTTTAGGATATATACCCAGAAGTGGGATTACTGGATCATGTAATACTTATATTTTTTTGAGGTTCCTCCATACCAGATATTGCTCTTAAAATTACAATTATTAGCAGTTTAATGCCATCTATTACTATAGATTGTTTAACTCTACGGTGTGCAGTAATCTCTTTTTGCATCAACAGTATTTGACTTATAACCTCCCAGGAGGGGACACTCAGGCATTTTGCATTGTGGTTCAAATGTAAATCAACTCTAGATTTAAAACTATAAAAATCTGGGACGCCTGGGTGGCTCAGTGGTTGAGCATCTGCCTTTGGCTCTGGGCATGATCCTCGAATCCTGGGATCGAGTCCTGCATCAGGTTCTCCAAAGAGCCTGCTTCTCCCTCTCCCTCTGCCTGTGTCTCTGTGTCTCTCATGAATAACTAAAAAAGATATTTTAAAAATAGTTTGCATATTTGTTTAAAAAATAAATAAAACTAGGGGCAGCCCCCGTGATGAAGCGGTTTAGCTCCACCTGCAGCCTGGAGTGTGACCCTGGAGACTAGGGATCGAATCCCACGTCGGGCTCCCTGCATGGAGCCTGCTTCTCCCTCTGCCTGTGTCTCTGCGCCTCTCTCTCTCTCTCTCTATGAATAAATAAAATCTTTAAAATTAAATAAATAAATAAATAAATAAATAAATAAATAAATAAAATCTTAGAGGAAAATATAGGGCAAAAGCTTCACAACAGGGGGATCCCTGGGTGGCTCAGTGGTTTAGCGCTGCCTTCAGCCTGGGGCGTGATCCTGGAGACCTGAGATCGAGTCCCACGTTGGGCTCCCTGCTTGGAGCCTGCTTCTCCCTCTGCCTGTGTCTCTGCCTCTGTCTCTCATTCTCTCTCTGTGTCTTCCATGAATAAATAAATAAAAATCTTTTTTTAAAAAAAGCTTCACAGGGGATCCCTGGGTGGCTCAGCGGTTTAGCGCCTGCCTTTGGCCCAGGGCGCGATCCTGGAGTCCCGGGATCGAGTCCCGCGTCGGGCTCCCATCATGGAGCCTGCTTCTCCCTCCTCCTGTGTTTCTGCCTCTCTCTCTCTCTCTCTCTTTCTCTCTCTTTCTCTGTCTATCATGAATAAATAAATAAATCTTTAAAAAAAGAAAGCTTCACAACACTGGGTTAGGAAATTATTATTTTTGGGGGGGGGGGTATGACACCAAAAGATCCAGGCAAAAAAGAAAAAAGTAAATAATGAAAAATTTAAAAACCTGTTCCTCAAAAGACATCATCAACAGAGTAAAAAAGTAGTCTACAAAATGGGAGAAAATATTTACAAACCATGTATGTGAAAGATATGGGATTCATATCCAGAATATAATAGAGAATTCGTAAAACTCAACCACAAAAAGAATCACTTAATTTAAAATTAGCAAAGACCTGGAGTGCTGGGGTGGCTCAGTTGGTTAAGTGTCTGTCTTTGGCTCAAGTCATGATCTCAGAGTTCTGGAATCGAGCCCTACATTGGGCTCCATGCTCAGTGGGGAGTCTGCTTCTCCCTCTGCTCCTTACCCTGCTTGCACCTTCCCTGTCTCTCTCTCACACACACACACTCACATACACACACAAATACATTTTTTAAAATATTTTTTTAATTGGCAAAAGTCTTGGATGGACATTGCTCCAGAGAAGACATACCAATGGTCACTAAGGGTATGAAAAGGATCTCAGATCACTATCCATTAGGGAAATGCAAATCAAAACTATTATGATACTACTTCACACCCAATAGGATGGCTAGTCCTAACAAACAAAACCCCAGAAAATAACAGATATTGGTGAGGATGTAGAGTAATTGGAACCTTTGTGCATTGTTGATGGGAATGTAAAATGATGCAGCCGCTGTGGAAAACAGTGTGGTAGTTCCTAAAAAAATTCAAAATAGAATTATCATAGGATCCAACAATTCCACTTCTGAGTATATACCCAAAATAACTGGAAACAGGGTCAGGAAGACATATGTGTACATCCATGTTCATAGCAACCTTATTCACAAGCCCTATTCCAGCCTTAAAACGTGGAAACAACCCATGTCCATTGACAGATGAATGGATAAGCACAATGTGGTCTACATATTCCATGGAATTTTATTCAGTTTTAAAAAGAAAAGAAATTCTGACCCCTGCTACAACATGGATGAATCTTAAGGATGTTGTGCCGAGTGAAATAAGCCAGTTACAAAAGAACAAATGGTGTATGATTCCACTTATATGAAGTAGTTAGACTAGGAAAAATCATGGAGACAGAAAGTAGAATGGTGATTGCAGGGGCCCAGGGGGATTTTATGTTGTGTGCATTTTCCCACAATATACTTTTAAAAATATTTATCCATTTATTTGAGAAATAGAGAGCATGAACAGGGGCAAGAGACTCTCCCCTGAGTGTGGAGCCCAACACGGGGCTTGATGTAGGAGCTCCTCTCAGGACTCGATCCCAGGATCCTGAGATCATGACCTGAGCTGAAGTCAGATGCTTAACCAACTGAGCCACCCAGATGTTCCTAAATTTTTTAAAAATATAAATCAACTATACATCTACACCAAAGGTTCATGTAAGCCTTCCAAATTTGCTTGGTGCCACCTCCTGCTATCCCTGGGTTTGTTTTTGTTTTGCTTTGTTTTAATTTATATTATGTCAGATGGGCCTAAACAGGCAAGTTAGAAAAGTGAGAAAGCCTTTAACCCCCAGAGGTAACAAATGGACATGTCATGGGCCAAATCTGGTTCACAGATACATTTTAGTTGGTTTATATGATGTTTTAAAAATTGGAAATTTCCCTAAAAGTTTGGATTTCAGCCTCTCCGGAAAAATGGAAAGATTTGCAATGCTTGGTCCACATCCCTACATGGCTAAAATGGGCTAGTACCATCTGCCACTATTAATGCATGTTTTCCCATTCACCACAATCCCACTGATCCCTGTTAACTTAGGTGCCACTTCTATTTCACTTGTCCTTTATGTGCCTGGCCCTAGCACCTAGGCTTGTGACTCTGACCTTCTCTCCCAGGAAAGAGATCAACCATGACCCTCGCTGTGTTGAGTCATATGACTGTACCTCCATAAACTGGAGGTTGATGGTAACAGAGCAGAATGTCAGCTTTCCCATTCCCACCGCCACCAGCCCAAGCTCCACAGCAAGGAGAAGGAAGAGACAGAAGAACATGAAGGCCCAGGGACTGACTGTCTCATTCATTCATTCACGGATCCATTCTAAGTGGAGAGAAAAACTTGAGTAGAAAGCTCAGAGCTGGGCAGCCCCGGTGGTGCAGCGGTTTAGCGCCACCTGCGACCCAGGGCATGATCCTGGAGATTCTGGATCAAGTCCCACGTCAGGCTCTCTGCATGGAGCCTGCTTCTCCCTCTGCCTGTGTCTCTGCCTCTCATTCTCTCTCTGTGTTTCTATGAATAAATAGATAAAATCTTGAAAGAAAAAAAAAGAAGAAAGCTCAGAGCTCTATGGCTGCTGCAAACTTGAGCAGAATAAATTTTGAATTGTAAGGTTTTATGAACTGATAGGCTCCAAGATCCCTTGTAGTCCCATGAGCCTATAAATTACCAGCTTTGTTTTATGCTCCTAGTGACCCCACTTTGCTTTTTGTCTACAAGAACACTGGAAAACCTCTCTCTCTCTAAAGGACAGTTTATCAAAAGGTAGGTCAAATTCTAGTAAAACAAGGATATCTGGTTGACTTGGGGACTGGCAAGATGATTCAGATTTCACAGGTGCTGTTTCCAAGAATAATTACTAGCAAACAAGATTTTAGGAAACCATTGTAGTGAAGAAAATATAGAAAAGAAAAAGAAGGGGATCCCTGGGTGGCTCAGTGGTTTAGTGCCTGCCTTCGGCCCAGGGCGTGATCCTGGAGTTCCGGGGATCAAGTCCCACATCAGGCTCCCTGCATTGAGCCTGTTCCTCCCTCTGCCTGTGTCTCTGCCTCTTTCTCTGTGTGTGTCTCTCATGAATAAATAAAATCTTAAAAAAAAAGAAAGAAAAGAAAAGAAGCAGAAAAGAGAATACTTTATGTACCTAAAGGGATATTAGCAGGGAGAAGAGGGCAGCAAGGAAAAAATAGAGAAGAAAAAAAAAAGGCACAAAAAACCTAAAAAGAGCTTCAGGCTGCATCTTTATTTTAAACTGATGGCAAAGAAAAGAAGTTTCGATCTTTTTTTTTAAGACTTTATTTATTTATTTATTTATTTATTTATTTGAGAGAGAGAGAGAGAGCAGCGAGCACAAGTGAGGAGGAGTGGCAGGAGGGGCAGAAAGAGAGGGAGAAGCAGACTTCCCGCTGAGCAGGGGGCTCCATCCCAAGACCCTGGGATCATGACCTGAGCAGAAAGCAGATTCTTAACTGACTGAGCCACCTAGGCACCCCAAGAAGTTTCCATCTTGATGTTCCCTTAATCTTCAGTGAAGTTAGTGGCTTCCATAAATCAGAATTTTTGCAACAGAGCCATGGGTGCATTCAGTGCCAACAACAAATTCCTTAGGTCTAGTTATCCGTTCCTGAAATGACTGTTTAAGATGCACTTTGAAAACATTAAAAAAAAATTCATACCTTAAGCCCTGCCTTGTTCATTTCAGGAACTGGTGCAGAAAGGTACTTGTAGTTCTCAGCACAGAAAACAATTTTGCAACAAAATACATTTCAAAAATTGGGGAAAACACTCTATATCCCATTCTAACCTGACAATGCACCTCACATTATTATTTTGTTGTTTCTCAAATTGAGGTGTACTCACAGGTTCGTAGGGTTCTGAGGTTCTACTACACCTAGTGATTTGTTTCAATTTTTTTACAGTAATGGGAAATATGTTAGCAGACACAAAATTTAACTTTTGTGGTGATACTTTACAACTAAAGGGCATTTTCACAGAAAAGACTGTCATTTTCTAACATGATGTTTTCCATCCTGGAGCCTACTGATTGCTAGAGGATCCAGAACTTTATTCTCAGTGTCAGTGATTTTTTCCCCCTTTAAAAGAATTCCTTTGGGCAGCCCAGGTGGGTCAGTGGTTTAGCGCCACCGTCAGCCCAGGACATGATCCTGGAGACTTGGGATCAAGTCCCATGTTGGGGTCCCTGCATGGAGCCTGCTTCTCCCTCCTCCTGTGTCTCTGCCTCTCTGTCTTTCTGTGTCTCTCATGAATAAATAAGTAAAATCTAAAAAAAAAAAAAAAAAATTCCTTTCATTTCTCAGGTTTGTGAAACATTAGTTAAATTTAAGCCTCCTTTGGACAGAAGAATATTTAGTTGCGAGCAAGACACACCTGCAATATATTTAAAGGGCCATTTAGGGAAGTATTAGCCTGGAGGGCCGAATGGAGAACACACAGGTGACCAAGTCGAGGATAGTTTGTCTCCTTGTTCTGTAGGGAACTGCTCTCATGGCAGATGTCATTCAAGCCTGGGAATATCTGGGTCACACATCCCACACCCCCTTCGAATTGTCCTATACTCTCAAGGGGAGGGAAGAAAATGCTACAACTAGAGAAATAGCTGCTTTTTATTTCCTCTGAAAAGACTGGCTCAGGACCTTTGTCTTCCCTGGAAGGGATCTTCACTCACTTGCGGAGAGGAACAGATATCACATTGGGTACCATAGACTTGGCTAGTCCCCTGTGGCTTGGATGGTCAGTGTCTGCAGGAAATCATGGACTAGACCATACTTAAAACTCCCTACTAGGGGTGCCTGGCTGGCTCAGTCTGAAGAGCATGCGACTCTTGACCTTGGGATCAGGAGTTTCATCCCCACGTTGAGTGTTGAGATTGCTTAAATAAAGAAATAAACTTAAAAACAAAATACAACCAAACTTCCCTACTAGCTCTCACTGACCTCACTGCCTCAGGAGACAGGGAAAGGGACTAGAGGAACAGCAAAATGACAAGTGTGGGGCGGGGTTGGGGAGAAGCTTGTGAGCCTTGTGTGCCTTTGCAAAACATATTTGTTTCTCCTTAAAGCTAAAGTTTTTGGCTTTAGACTGGAGAAGGGGGAGAGTGGGTGATGGACACATGAGGCATTCCGCCTTGGGGGGAGAATATAGGTAGATGTGGCCCAGGTGCTCATCCCAGTTTTTGGCAACAAGCCTGGGATGAGTCATTTTGTGTCCTGTCACAGCTGAAGTCCTTGAGGCAGTGAAATATTCTGTAGGTGGAGTGGTAATAGATACTTGCCCTGCCTCCCTTTTTTTTTTTTTTTTTTTTTGTGAGAAGCAGAGGAGATTCAGCATGAGAAAGTATTTTGTAAATTGGTAAGGCCTGTCTGACTAGGACTTACTGATCACAATGACATGGAGGTGCATGGTTTAAAGGGAAGGGCTGTGGGTTTTGTTAGGGGGTCTTGGCTCACTCACACACTAGCTCTGTGACTCTGGATGAGTTTTTTTTATCTTCCAGAGTTTATTTAATTGTGTGTAGGGGGTGTGGGGAGAAAGGAGTCCATTTGTAAATACAGGAATAGCCTTTGCCTTACCTTGCACAATTATGATCAAAATAGAAAATGGCAAAGCTCTTTGTGAACTGGAAAGAGAATGTTCTTAACACAGTGGGCTTTTTCAGATCTCTCCATAGCCACTAAGTGCCTGAAATTGGTCCCACAGACATATCAAGCATGATAAGTCCAAACTACAAGTCATCATCCTTCGCCCTTAAACAACTTCTTCCCTGGGTTTTTCAGCTTGGCGTTAGGGAAATATAAATAAGCTTATTCATTGTCCTTCAACCAACTATCCAATAAAGGCAATTCAGGTACCATGGACCAAGGACCTCTGTCGTGAAGATTTCCAGAGCTTTGTAGCTTACCTATGTTTCCTAACTGTATCATCTCCTGCTTCCCTGTAGTGACCAGCAGTGAAAGGGATCTTGCATAGGCCGAGGCTGCTCTCATCAGAGAGTCTTTCTGGTGGTTTCCCCAAAATCCATCTTTCTCTCCTTCAGTAGCCACCGGCACCCACTCCATTTCCTGGGGAGTTCTCTGCTTTCTGAGATGGAACACAGGCTCTCCAGCAATCAGCCTTCCTGCTATCCCCTAAAACAAGTACACACACCCCATTTCAGTGTGGATTTTTTTTTTATTTGTGATAGTCACACACACACACAGAGAGAGAGAGAGAGAGAGGCAGAGACGCAGGCAGAGGGAGAAGCAGGCTCCATGCACCAGGAGCCCTACGTGGGATTCGATCCTGGGTCTCCAGGATCGCGCCCTGGGCCAAAGGCAGGCGCCAAACTGCTACGCCACCCAGGGATCCCTCAGTGTGGATTTTTACTGTTAATCACTATGGGGAAATGGATGGGGGGAAAACTAAAATACCAAAAATATGAGGAAGTTACAAAACTGACCAAGTTTTCATATTAGTGAGCCCTCCATTAGTTCCTAACTCACTCTAAGGTGGTAAATGAAAGTCCCTTTGCCTCTTGTCGACATTTATTCCTGAGAGTTGTACTTCTCATCCAGCACCCTCCCCCACTCCTACCCCTTGGGCTCCCTGTGGGCAAGTAACTATGCCTGAGTTCTGCTTGGTATCCTCGGTGCTTAGCACAGGGCCTGGCACATAGGACAACATTTGTTGATGACTTACTATGTGCCAAATACCGCATGGAGCCTTTGCATGGATTATCTCATTCTTTCTTTAGATGATCCTTTGAGGGAGTTACCATTCTGTCCCTGTTTTAGAGAAAGGAAACCAAGGCAGAGAGAGGTAAAGTCAGTTGCCCAAGGACACACAGCTGTAAGTGGCAAGGCTGGGATTCAATCCCAGGAGATCTGATTCCAGGGCCCATACTCTTAATCATGATGCTGAAGACATTTAAATATTAAACATATTAAGTAAACTCTTTTCTCCACTTCCCATGTCATGACATCTCTGCCTTGTTTCTCTAAAAGGCCTCAGCTCTAGGTTCACTAGCCCAAACTCTCAACTACTCCTTACACTTAACAGCCTTGAATTTTTTTCACTATATTAGTGGTTTTTATCTTTCATTTTGTTTTATTTTTATATTTTTTAAGATTTTATTTATTTATTCATGAGGGACACACAGAGAGAGACAGAGACATATGCACAGGGAGAAGCAGGTCCCCTACGGGGAGCCTGATATGGGACTCGATCCCAGGACCCTGAGACTGCAACCGGAACTGAAGGCAGACGCTCAACCACTGAGCCACCCAGGTGCCCCTTCATTTTATTATTTATTTTTTTAAGGTTTTATTTATTTATTCATGAGAGAGAGAGAGAGAGGCAGGCAGAGACACAGGCAGAAGGAGAAGCAGGCTCCATGCCAGGAGCCCAACGTGGGACCGATCCTGGGACTCCAGGATTGCACCCTGGGCCAAAGCCAGGCACCAAACCGCTGAGCCACCCAGGGATCCCCCATTTTATTTTATTTTATTTTATTTTAATATTTTTATTTATTTATGATAGTCACACACACACACACACACAGAGAGAGAGAGAGAGAGGCAGAGACACAGGCAGAGGGAGAAGCAGGCTCCATGCACCGGGAGCCCGACGTGGGATTCGATCCCGGGTCTCCAAGATCTCACCCTGGGCCAAAGGCAGGCACCAAACCGCTGCGCCATCCAGGGATCCCTCCCCATTTTATTTTTTAAAAAGATTTTATTTATTCATTAAAGAGAGAGAGGGAGAGAGAGAGACAAGGAGTGGGGGGCGAGGGAGAAGCTGACTGCCCCACTGAGCACAGAGCCCAACCAGGGGCTCCATTCCATGTGCCCCAGACCAGTGGTTTTTAAAACTTCTTTGAATCTCAGTGAAGAATTTGATCAATGAAAGCTATGGCTCTTTACCCAGATTAACATCCACATCCACAAGAATTTGGGTACAACGGGCAGAAGGGGCAAGGAGCACACATCATCTTAAACCCATGGTGAACCCTCAAGCTCCCTTCTTACCATGTGGGGGTGGCATTCCCGTGTGTGTGTGTGTGTGTGTGTGTGTGTGAGAGAGAGAGAGAGAGAGAGAGAGAGAAATTCCTTTACCAGGCTTACTAGGCGAGGTGTATCTGTCTAGCCTCATCTCCAGTCACACCCCCTAAGTTTAGGGCTTAAACAAACCGGAGAAGGACTTTCACACCTCTAAGACAGCTGCTTTTTTTTTTTTTTTTTTTAAGATTTTATTTATTTATTCATGAGAGACACAGAAAGAGGCAGAGACACAGGAAGAGGGAGAACCAGGCTCCCTGCAGGGAGCGGAGGTAGAACTCGATCCCAGGACTCCAGGATCAGGCCCTGGGCTGAAGGCAGACCCTTAACTGCTGAGCCACCCAGGGATCCCCTGCTTTTTTTTTTTTTTTTTAATAAAGATTTTATTTACTTATTCATGAAAGACACAGAGAGAAGTAGAGACAAGTGCAGAGGGAGAAGCAGGCTCCCTGCGGGGAGCCCGATGGGGGACTCGATCCCAGGACCCCGGGGTCACGCCCTGAGCCGAAGGCAGACGCCAACCACTGAGCCAGCCACCCAGGTGCCCCAAACATCTACTTTTTAAGTTCCTGCTTCTGGGAATCCTCCGCCTCTCCACCCGCACCTGACGCACTTGTCCTCAAAGTCCACTTAGAATGTTACCTCTCGGATGCCTTCCCTGACACCCCAGCCCCTCAATTTGTCACCTCCGTGACCCTGACACTGTTCACACCTCCGACAGCACCGATCGTGTTATGTTAGCTGCTGCGGAGCCCGTGTCTCTCGATTCGGCGTTTGCTCCCCGCCCCCGAGCAGGGACGGCACGTCATTCATCGTTGTAGCCCGAAGAGTCTGGAAAAACGCGCATGACAGCAGGTGCTCGCAACATTTATTACACCCATTTGTGACTGGTAAGTTCATTACAGGTCTGGAGGAGACTAACACGCTTAGGACAGAACCGAATGATCGAAGTCCGCCCCATGAGGAACCAGCCAGAGAGAAAGCGAGCTTGAGGCCAGGCTTTGGAAGTAGGGCAGAGGCCCCGCGGGCTGGCGCTGACACAAGACGAGCAACCCTCAGGCGGGATGCTGAGCGTCGGGTCGGGTTGAAAGGAGACGCGCACTGCATGTTGGGATCGGCGCGACGGACGGCCGCGTTGCACGCCGGGATTTTTGTAGTCCCGCCCTTCGCCGGGACCCTCCGAATAGTCACATCTGGCTACCCTCGACCACGTCTTTACACAGATAAGGTACACTCTTGGCCATCCAGCACAGAATGACGGGGTTTTTCAGGGTCACTGTACCTAGTTGCACTCCTCAGAGCAAACCTCATTTCAGCGTTGGCAAGCAGAAAGGACCATTGAGCGCTGCTGCGCGTGCGCAACCCGTGCGTCCGCGCGTGTGCTTGCACCGGGCTCCGCCTCCGGAAGCCCGAAGCTTCGTCCGCGCGATGTTCTCGCGAGGCCTCCTTGAGCCGGGTGGCGCAGGCGCAGTGGCCCTGGGCCAAGATGGCGGCGTGGTGCTCCTCACGCTGGTTGTTGGTAGCCGTGGGGATTCCGCGGCTGCCAGTTGCAGCGGGGAGAGGAGCCCGGCCGTCTAGGGGGGGCGTGGTGGGGGCTTCGCTGGGCCACAAGCTGAACGTCAGTACCTCCGCGCCTTCCCTGGGAGGTCGGGGCTCCGGGGCACTGCTGACATTGACACCCGGTGTCAGCTTCAAAGGTGAGAGCAGGTTCCGGCGCCCGAGAGGGGCTCTGAGGCCCGGAAGGGGGTGGGCTCGGTCCCGCTGCGGGGGTGGCGGGGTGGAGGGTGGCTTCTGACCTGTATGCGGAATTGCTTGGAGAGACTGGCAAGCAGGAGGCAGAGAGGCCCAAATGGCTTCTCAGAAGTGAAGCGGGGAGAGCTGCTTGGAGCCCCCGGCGCCGGGAGAGGAACGCTCCGTACGCGCGCCGCCTTCACTTCTCTCTAACATTTCTAGAAGTTTCTTCTGGGCCGCCACTGCTCCGTTACCCTATTCGATTCCCGTCTCCTCCCTTCACCTTCTGGCCGGAAGGGAAGAGGTACCTGCCATTCGGTGAGCACCTGCTGTAGTGCTCGGCACTTGGTGCCTCGTTTCACTTGACTGTAACAGTCCTGCAGGAAGGGCGGCGTCATTCTCATATTAGGGAACGGGCAGCCGACGTCCTGTAGCTAGATGAGAACCGTCATCCCAGACCCAAGCTGTCCTTTAATAGCTCATACTCCTTCTGCCGCATGATTTTAACTGAAGGGCACTCGTAACGGTCTTTTCTAAGACCTTATGTTGGCGGTTGTAATAAAAATGCAGGCTGACATTTACTGAGCACTTTCCACGCACCAGGCTTGGATCATTTCCATGCGATAGACATTGTTCCACTCCGTTGTATATAGGTAAAGAAACTAAGCCTAGATGTTAAACAGCTTGTAGAGTGACCGAGCAGGAAGATGGAGCCGTGATTCAAGTCCCGGCTCTCTGGACTGCTGGAGGCGATACTGAATTTTGGTCCATCTTAAACCTCTAAGTGTTTAGCGTTGATGGTTCTGCTCTGTGTGGGATGACTTCCATTATAGTAAGAGAAGGAAGGAGGAAACATTGAATAACCAGCCATGTGTCTGGATTATGTTACTGATTATGTTTCCGTAGAATTTGTGCAAATAATATTAAAGCTATCGATGAACTTTTTTTTTTTTTTAAGATTTTATTTATTTATTCATGAGAGAGAGAGAGAGAGGCAGAGACACAGGCAGAGGGAGAAGCAGGCTCCATGCAGGGAGCCCGATGTGGGACTCGATCCTGGGACTCCAAGATCACGCCCTGGGCCAAAGGAGGCGCCAAACCACTGAGCCGCCCAGGGGTCCAACTCATTTTTTTTTTAAGATTATTTTTTATTTATTCATGAGCGACACACAGAGGCAGAGGGAGAAGCAAGCTCCATGCAGGGAGCCCGACGTGGGACTCGATCCTGGGACTCTAGGATCACACCCTGGGCTGCAGGCGGCGCTAAACGGTTGAGCCACCCAGGCTGCCCACTGTCTATGAATTTATAAAGGAAATTGCCTGGTGGGGTCCAACTTTGTAATGCTTGCCTAAGAGGCAGTCATTAAAGTATCAGTAATCTTTATTACTTTGTAAAGTGAACAGACTGGCCTCCTCCACTGGAGCGTGTGTATATGAGAATTGGGAGAGATCTGAGAGAGGTATTTAATCCCTTTGAGCCTCTCTTAACTGTGAAAAGTGGTTCAATGACTAATAGGTGTTTATTGAGTGCCTTTCATACGCTAGCCACTTGTTCTAGGTACTGGGAATTTAGCAGAGGACAAAGAGATTGGATGAGGTTTTGGTCAAGTGATCCCATTTATTTATTCTGTTCCTGCCACCAATATTTAGTCACAGATGGAGCAGTAGTGGACTCAGATTTCCTTGGAGCAGCTTCACACTGTATTTCTCAGTATGAGCAAAAGTGGTCGTTTTTGAGTTCTGCTAACAGTTTTTTGTTTGTTTGTTTGTTTTCCTAACAGTTTCTAATGTCAGGGTTGTTTTAGATGGAGTTTGGCTGCATCGTTCTGTTCAGTTGTCCTTTAGGTAATTATTAAGCTAATTCTGTTCACATTACCTTTGTACAAGTTTGGGGAGCATTTTTGTTGATTGTGTATATATGAGAGGGACAGGCGCTACGTACTGAGCCTTCATGGAGCCATTACTAAGGACTTGTGGTCAGCACGTTGCCCATGATGAGCATGTTTTGTATCACATGATGAACATATGTGAGAGTTGGCATCCTTCAAGATGCACTCTGTTATCATATCTAAAATCATCAACTCAGCTCTCAAACATTGGTTTTTGATCTCCTCTCAAATCTGGTGGTACAATTAGGTGACATAAAAATAGCACTTTAAATATAGCTTTTCTCCCAGGGCAGAAAAAAGGTTGTTATTTGGTACTGGGTCGGTCATTCTTGGAACAACTTGGTGGCTGATCCTATTCTTGGTTGTTCCAATAAAGGCAAGGCATTTATTGATCATACCTTGGAGAAACATTTGTCTATCAAGTGAACTCTATTTTAATCATTGATGCCTTTTGGATAATGTCAAAAGTCATCAGACTTGTAGTAGTTAAATGTGATTTGTCTTTATTCGCATGCAGTTTTGCACAGTACTGTCCCATTCTTGCATCCCAAGTTCTCTGCCTGTGTCCTTGGAGCTGTAGCTGCCAGAGCCTTTGCCACTACTAGTCTCTGCCTTCTGGATTGGAAGGAGCGGAGAGGGAAAGGCTGGACAGGACCAGGACAGCTCCTCACACCTGAGAGAAGAGGGGCTGAGTACAGGAGCACTAGGAAACTAGCTCTTGTTTTTCTCAGATCTGACCAAAGAAAGACAGCTGTGGTCTCCTAACCCCCACTACTTCCACAGTCTACTTTTCATGCTCCAGCAACAGGGTGCAGCAACAGAAAACGAGTATGGGGATGCTGAAAATACAGATTTGCTCGCTGGTTCTGATTTCAGTCATTCTTGCTTCATTCCTACACATTCTCCTGTCTTACTATCTTTTTTTTTTTTTTTTTTAAGATTTTAAAAATGTATTTGACAGAGAGAGAAAGCACAAGCAGGGATAGTGGCAGGCAGAGGAAGAGGGAGAAGCAGGCTCCTGCAGGGTTTCATCCCAGGACCCTTGAGCCAAAGACAGAAGCTTAACTGACTGAGCCACCCAGGTGCCCCTCCTGGCTGATTATCTTGCCCCTTTTCTGGTTGGCCTCAACACCCCTGGTTGTGTTTTGTGTTCAGATTAATTTTAAGTGGTCTCTCAGGCCTCTTGTTTGTTGTTGTTGAGAGTGCTTTCTCATGCAAGGCTGATCAATTCCCTGTTTAACACTTGCAGTGTCTCCCTGTTGTCTTCAGGATAAAATCCTGAGTCCTTCCCATAGCTCAGAGGCCCTTCAGTTTATTTCTAGGCCTCATTAATCAGCAGCATCATTATGTCTAAACCACCCCTCTCTACTTGTGTAGAATCTCGTTATATGGCCCAGTTAACTAAATGCACGAGGACTTTATGTAAGCCAAAGGTGATACATGATTTAGCAGCCAAATGAGGCACTTTTGAACATGAAAGGGGAAGCAATTGCAAATGTCAGGACTGTAGGTGTGATTCCAGGTGGATTCAAATCTTTCCTTAGCCTGGTTAATTTCTACACTTAAATAGCAGTTAAAAGACCTTTCCTGAACTTTTTCAATTGGATCGTCAATAATTCTCAACTGAGGATGATTTTACCACCCTCACCCCCCACAGGACATTTGGCAATGTCTGAAGTCATTTTTAATTGCCAGTGTGTGGCAGGGTAGAGGGGGAGTAGAGTATACTACTTCTAAGTAGTTGGCCAGGATGCTGCCTAACATCCTTTGACATATGGGTATTTTAGTTGGCCAGTGATGCCATAACAAAGAACCACATTTATCTTCACAGTTCTATTTTTTTAAAATTTTTATTTATTTACGATAGTCACAGAGAGAGAAAGAGAGAGAGGCAGAGACATAGTCAGAGGGAGAAGCAGGCTCCATGCACCGGGAGCCCTACGCCGGATTCGATGCCGGGTCTCCAGGATCGCGCCCTGGGCCAAAGGCAGGCGCCAAACCGCTGCGCCACCCAGGGATCCCTATCTTCACAGTTCTAAAGGCTGTAAGTCTAAGGTCAATGTTTTGGCAGAGTTGTGATTAAAGATCTTATTTACAATTATAATCACATTCTGAGGCACTGGGGATTAGGGCTTCAACATATGAATGGGGACACAACATATGAAGAGGACACAATTAGCTTATAACCCTAGAAAAGCCCCTCCACTGGGAGGAATCCCACTGTCAACAATTTGGGTTTAAGAAACCCTGATTAGGTGATTCTGTGTATGTGACTCTGCATGTCCTTGTGTACTAATACCTCTTTGCACACTGCCTCCGACACACCCCTGCAGGACTGTAAACTCCTTGAGAGTGCTGGCTTTGGCTTTTTTTCTTCATCTTGTATCTTCAGTGCCTACTACAATGTTAAGATCTTAAATATATGTAAGCTCCAGGAGGGCAGTGCCTTTGAATGGTCTGCTGCCTATTCCCAGCCCAGAACCCAGTGCCTGGCAAGTAGTAGATACTCAGTGAGTAATTGCTGAATGAATGAATGGTGAATCCATAAGCTGCTTCTCTGTAGGCAGAAGTTTGACTTAGTAATTGGGAGCTGGGGACGCCTGGGTGGCTCAGCAGTTGAGCGTCTGCCTTTGGCTCGGGTGTGATCTGGGGGTTCTGGGATCAAGTCCCACATTGGGCTCCCTGCATGGAGCCTGCTGCTCCCTCTGTCTGCATCTCTGCCTCTCTCTGTGTGTCTCTCATGAATAAATAAATAAAATCTTTAAAAAAAGAAAATGAAAAGAAAAGAAACCGGGAGCTGCCATGACTCTGCCTTAACTTGGCTCCCTTCCCCTCCCCCAGCCCTGCCTTCCCTGTCTTCCCTTGTCACAGGATGGGTTGGGGGTTAGACAGGGCTCAAGGTGTGGGGTGGCTCCCTCTGCTTCACTTGGTGACAGACCAGTCCAAGTTGATTCTCTACCACATGCACAGTGAGCTGTTGAGTGGGACAGAGTGTTCTGATGGCGGTTCCTCCTGGCGCTGATACCAGCATGTGGTTGCCTGCCTTGGGCTTTGACCTGTTAGCTGTTCTGGGGTAAACAGGTTCAGGCATAGGGCCTTTTAACCCCTTGTGTCTGTTTAGGTGTATTATTTTAAGGAGAGGAGCAGCACTTTTATCGGATTCCCTTAGATCTGTGACTTTAAATGCTAAAAATAATTTCTTTAGTACAGTGGTTCTCAAATTGACCATGTGATGAGCAGAATCATCACCTGGAGGGCTTATTAAACATAGCCCACTGGAGTTTCTGATTCAGGTCTGGGGTGGGGCCTGAAGGTGGACATTTCCAACAAGCTGGTGGTGCTGCTGGTCCACTCTGAGAACCACCCCAGAAGCAAATCCCCAACTTTGCATGGTGGAGGGCAAGAACCTAGGGAATTGCATTAAGGGAGAAAGCATATGAAGACAGCTGGCACATGGCAGGTGCTTGTGTAATGTAACAGTGGGACTAGGTTCCTTTTTAATCATCCCCCAGCTAAAGCCTCCATCTGGGGTGCTGTTCCTTTGGTGGTGTAATGAGGGTACAACCTCATTGTATTGTGATCCAGCAGAATCAGCTCTGCCCGGTGCTGTTTGTTTTATATTCATTGTATACTGTGGTCTTGGCCATTTTTGAAATGCAGTGAGTTTGGTCTCCAGAGAGAGAAAAGCTGACCCTAAAGCTGTGATCTCCATTACTTTATGGGTATAACCTGGCTGGTTCTTTACTCAAAATTTCCTTTGGTTGAGCACATTCTTAGAGTGATTTTCTTTACTTTTTTTCTTTTTTAGGAGTAAAAAGTTACCCTTTTGTTTGTACTGCCTCCTTCCACACGAGCTCCCCTTTGGCCAAAGAGGATTATTACCAGATACTAGGAGTGCCCCGAAATGCCAGCCAGAAGGAGATCAAGAAAGCCTATTACCAGGTCTGTATGGAAGCCAGATTTTAGGGATAAGACTGTAGAAGGGATGCTGTGGTGTAGTGTGCTCACCAGTGAGGCATATCTGCCCTTGCAGCTGACAGTGTAGAATGAGATGAGAACATTGGGTGCTGCTGGACTGCTGTTCCTCAAGCGCATAGTGCCCTGCTGCTTAATGCTTCAGAAAAAAGAGGCAGAGCCAAAGATTTTTAGGAGCCTTTTCCAAAATTGTATTAGTGTTTAAAATTATTCTGCCTCTTAATACTTTTATGAAAAATTCACTAGAAGATTCTTGATTTTTTTTTTTTTTTTGGTCTTTTGGGTGTGTCTGTGTGTGTATGTGTGTGTGAGAGGGAGAGAGAGCGAGCACGCGCACAAAAACTTGTCTAAGCCTAATATTTGTGAACAGGTACTAATCAAGACCAGATCTGACAGCTATGGCTTGGATAGCTAATCCCTCCTCTTACTTTCTTTAAAGGGTACACTTCACTGCTTTTTACTGTATTCATAGAGGTTTTACAACCATCACGACAATTAATACATTTTCATCTCCTTTAAAAAAAAAACAACAGGGATCCCTGGGTGGCGCAGCGGTTTAGCGCCTGCCTTTGGCCCAAGGCGTGATCCTGGAGACCCGGGATCGAATCCCACGTCGGGCTCCCGGTGCATGGAGCCTGCTTCTCCCTCTGCCTGTGTCTCTGCCTCTCTCTCTCTCTCTCTCTCTCTCTCTCTGTGACTATCATAAATAAATAAAAATTAAAAAAAAAAAAAACAACAACAAAACATACCATTAGTACTTACTCCCCATTTTCTTCTCTGCCCTTGCAGTTGCTAACCTCCTTCCTATTTCTATGGATTTACCTGTTCTGGACATTTCATAGAAATGAAATCATACACTGTGTGGCCTTTTGTGACTAGCTTCTTTCACTTTTGAATAATTTTTTTTAAATTGTATTTATTTATTCATGAGAGACACAGAGAGAGGGAGAGACATAGGCAGAGAGAGAAACAGGCTCTGTGCAGGGAGCGCAATGTGGGTCTTGATCCTGGGACTCCAGGATCATACCCTGGGCCGAAGGCAGGCACTCAACCACTGAACCACCCAGGCGTCCCTTGAATAATGTTTTTAAGCTTTTTCCATGCTATACCATGTATCAGTTCTTCATTCTTTTAATGAATGGTCTTGTAATAATACTTCCATTGCGTGGATATACAACATTTTATTTACCCATAGATCAATTGATGGGATTTGGATTGTTTCCCTTTTTTTCTTAAGATTTATTTATTTTAGAGAGAGAGAGAGAGAGTGCATGAGTGCATGCATCTAGGAGGGGCAGAGAGAATCTCAAGCAGATTCCTCCCCGGGGGGGGGGGGTGGGTGGATTCCTCCCTGAGCATAGAGTACAACATGGGGCTCAATCTCATGATCATGACCTGAGCCAAAACCAAGAGTTGGAGGCTCAACCGAGCCTCCTGGGCACCCTGTTTATTTCCACTTTTTTGCTATTATGAATAGTGCTGCTGGGAACATCCACATGCAGGTTTTATGTAGACCTATGTTTTCATTTCTCATGGGAATGTTCATATACTTAGGAGTGGGTCACATGATAACCCCATGTTAACCCCTTGAGGGACTACCGGACTATTGCAAAACGACCATACCATTTTACATTCCCACTATCAGGGGGTTCCTGCTTCTCCACATCCCCATCAACACTTGTTATTGTCTGTCCTTTTAATTACAGCCACTCTAGTGAGTGTGAGTTCGAGCCCCATGTTGGGTGTAGCAATTATTTAAAAATAATAAAATCTTTAATATTAAATAAAAAGAGAGAGTAGGGAACCACTCAGGTTTTTAGGTGTGGAAATAAAAAGATCAGGTAAAGCTGTGCAATTTAAAAGTGGACATTTTTAAAGTAGCCTTTATAGAGAAATTCTTGGGGTCATACCTTGATGAAAGCTTTGTGTGTATTGCATCATTCTCCTGATGGGCTTGGAAAGGTTATGACATACAACTAAGGCCCCATCAGTCAATATGTGTCATACAGGAGACTAAAATGCTATAAAAGATCTCTCTTTTCCTTAAGCTAATCTCATCAGTGTACTGTTATTTCTCCCTTGGCTTTGGGGACCAGCTTCGTGGTCCACATACTGGCTGTCCCTGGAGACCCTGCTTTGGGGTTAACACACAGCTTCTGGCACACTTCTACAAGCTGGTGTGAGGACCAACATCTCCAGAAGCAGATTGAGTTCTGAGGCTTCAGTGGAGCTGTATTCTGCAATGGCGGAGCTTCTCCTGGTGCTGCCTTTGTTCTGTCTCCCTGATTTTGGGGAGTGGGTGGATATTTCTGGCAATCTTCCAGCACCCTCCATCCTCCTGGAAACCAAAGTTGGGTAGCACATGAACAGTTTTTTTCTCTGTCAGCTAGTGACTTCTATTGCTTTCTTTTTCTACTGTGGAAGATTGAGAGCTCTTTGGACTCTTCTTGCAGAGAAAGGACTCTATGGGGTCATGATATCCAGCCTCAATTATTTGAAGGCTGCTTTGTAGAAGCAAAAGCAGAGAGTTAGGCTTACTCTAATGAAGTACTTTTTTATTTATTTTTATTTTTTTAAATTAATTAATGTTAAAGGTTTTATTTGTTTATTCATGAGAGAGACAGAGGGGGGAGAAGCAGGCTCCATGCAAGGAGCCCGATGCAGGACTTGATCTGGGGAATCTGGGATCAGGCCCTGAACCAAAGGCAAGATGCTCAACTGCTGAGCCACCCAGGCATCCCTATTTTTTATTACTGTTTTTTAAAGATTTTATTTATTCATGAGAGAGACACAGAGAGAAAGGCAGAGACCTACGCATGATGGTGGGACTTGATCCCAGGATCACAACCTGAGCCAAAGGCAGATGCTCAACCACTGAACCACCCAGGCGTCCCTAATGAAGTAATTTTTTTAATTGATGAAGGCTGTTAGCCATGGGCCACTCCACCTTGGGTGGAAGTGAGTCACCCGTCACAGAAAATAATCCTGTTATGTTTCTCAGACTTGGATAATGTCCTGACATCCTTTTTTTTTTTTTTTTTTAAAGATTTTATTTATTTATTCATGAGAGACACAGAAAGAGAGAGAGGCAGAGACACAGGCAGAGGGAGAAGCAGGCTCCATGCAAGGAGCCCGACACAGGACTCGATCCGGGAATCCAGGATCACACCCTGAGCCAAAGGCAGACATTCAACCACTGAGCCAACCAGGCGTCCCCCCGCCCCTTTTTTTTTTAATTGTGGTGGCTGTTTAAAAAAAATTTTTAAAGATTTATTTATTTATTTATTTATTTATGAATGAATGAATGAATGATAGAAAGAGAGAGAGGCAGAGACACAGGAGGAGGGAGAAGCAGGCTCCATGCCGGGAGCCTGACATGGGACTTGATCCCGGGACTCCAGGATTGTGCCCTGGGCCAAAGGCAGGTGCTAAACCTCTGAGCCACCCAGCAGGGATCCCCTGTTTAAAAATTAATTAAAATGTACCCAAGCCCCTTTGAAAGCATATGAATCTCACATGATCATGTTTGTGTAAAATGAGACTGTTGTGTGTTGTGGTTGTACTTGTGTTTCCAGCATGGCCCTGTGATGTCTCCTAGTACTTTCTTGAATTTGAACCCTTTTGGGTCCTCATTTGGCACTTGGAGCCATGAATCCATTGTGTCTTCACTTGGCACAAATGTGCTGTTTACACATGATACCTCCCCTCGTTCCTTTCACCAAATCCATGGACACAGTACTTGTGGGCTCTGAGCTTTAATGCTTTGATGCTCTGTTTCACAGTCATCGTTCTGATAATTTTTTTTTAAAGATTTTATTTATTCATAGACACAGAGAGAGAGAGAGAGAGGCAGAGACACAGGGAGAGGGGGAAGCAGGCTCCATGCAGGGAGCCCAATGTGGGACTTGATCCCGAGTCTCCAGGATCACACCCAAGGCTGCAGGCGGCGCCAAACCGCTGCGCCACCAGGGCTGCCCGATAATTTTGGTTTTGGCTCTTCATTGAAAATTTAAACCTCCTGTCAGAACTTCTTAGATGCTCCCACCTCCTAAATATGTCCTCTGCTCCCTTCTGTGTTCTGATAATAGCTGATGTTGAATGTTACCATGTGCCACAACTTGTGCTCATTTTAGAATATGTGTTAATCTCATTTTATCCCTGCCAGTACCCTATGAAGTAGGTACCACTATTGTCATTTTACAGATGAGGAAGTTGTACTTAGTGACATTCTGCCAAAGGCCCCAGGGCTGGCGGACAGTGGATCTCGGCTCTCAGACCCTAAGGCCCTGCGCTTAACTTCCGGCACCCTGACTACAGCTGGCTGCTGGCAGTGTCAGAGCCACGTGGCTTCTCCACTCAGCTTTAGAATTCTGGGTGCCTCCTTTCCTCACATGAGGGGCCTGCAGGAAGCCAGACTTAGAAGGCGTCAGTAGCCTCAGCAAACACAGTGAACTGCCTACAATGTGCACAGCATTGCTCAGAGCAGCCGAAGGTCACCTTAGTTTTACAGCGGCTCAGCACACCTGTATGCTCTGGACAGCCAGGCGAGTTTTTTAATATTTAAACCTGTGTTTTGAACAGGCAGTATATTTCCTTTGTTCAGATTTTGAAAAGTACGAAGCAGTATTCAGTGGAAAGTCTCTCTGCTTTCCTTTTATTTATATCCCTCCTATTGCAATTAGTGTTACCTGTTTATTGTGTGTTCTTCCAGACTAGTTTATACAGCAGGTACATCTATTCTTTTAGTTTCTTCTCTTTTTACATAGATGGTAGTGCATCAGATACAGTTTTACACTGTTTTCATAAAGGTTCCCAACCTCTAAAGAATCAGTTTTTTTTTGTTAGACTGTTGTGGTTGAAAAATGTGTATATATCTCAGATTTGAAGAGACAGTTATATTGAAGTCTTAAACCTTGTTTTAAGAATTGTTGGTCGCAGGCAGCCTGGGTGGCTCAGTGGTTTAGTGCCACCTTCAGCCCAGGGTGTGATCCTGGAGACCTGGGATCAAGTCCCACGTCGGGCTCCCTGCATGGAGCCTGCTTCTCCCTCTGCCTGTGTCTCTGCCTCTCTCTATCTCTCTCATGAATAAATAAATAAAATCTTAAAAAAAAGAATCGGTCGCAAAATCTTAACTGCTATAAAAGAGGCGAGATTGTGACTATTGCTTGGGGTCCGGTGTTAGTAATCATTGTGTGTCCATAATAATTTACCATTTTCTCCTTTAGCTGGCCAAGAAATACCACCCGGACACAAATAAGGACGATCCCAAAGCCAAGGAGAAGTTCTCCCAGCTGGCAGAAGCCTACGAGGTAATGTGACCTACCTGTGTGTACAGCTGCCATCATTCAGCCACTTGTGTGGATCAGAGTGTGTGGCACAGGGTGGCTCAACACCAGATAACCTCAGTGAAGAAAAGATTCCCAGTCTCCCACTAGATCTCATTGGCATCTCAGTAGAAAACAGGATCTAATAATCTGCAGTAACAGAGCTCCCAGGTCATTTTAATTTATAGCTGGGTCTGGGAGCTCCCAGTTGGATTAATTAATCCTACCCTTATTTGATGACCCTCTGACCTAGGGCATCACTGTCTCATGGGGCTGGTGGGTGTTGTAAAATTAGAAGGCTGACTTTGAGGAATTTGAAATGTAATCAGAGGGATGAAGCACACACTTCTGGATGACTGCTAAGCCATTCCAGAGTGCCCTTCTTCCCAGACTTCAAGCATCTGAGGGGTTCAGGATACGTATTGTGTACCTGTCCTTTGTGTGTGTGTGCTCATCCCCTGAGCCGTTTGGGAATAAGTCACTGACCTCTTTAGTCTTCAGTCCTCCAGTGTGTATTTTCTAAGAACAAGAACTTTCTTTTGCATAACCACAGTGCATTTGTCAAAACCAGGAAATCTAATGTTGATACAATACCCTTATCTCTACCTGGTGTGCACCTGTGTCTGTATTCTGGGCTTTGGGAGATTCGGGAGTGCTTGACTCCTGGGCCTTTCCGGTAGGTGCTGAGTGACGAAGTGAAGAGGAAGCAGTATGATGCATACGGCTCTGCTGGCTTTGATCCTGGGGCCGGCAGCTCCGGACAGAGCTACTGGAAGGGAGGCCCCACTGTCGACCCAGAGGAGCTCTTCAGGAAGATCTTTGGGGAGTTCTCATCATCTTCTTTTGGAGATTTCCAGAGTGTATTCAATCAACCTCAGGAGGTAAGTTCCTTGTTTTGAAGAATCATTCACATTTTAGCTGCTCAGCATGAGGCAAACAGATTTTAGCAGTTTCTTTTTCTCAAAAAGTATAGCAGCTTCAGTGGAATGATCTGGAGGCTGCCATTTCGGTAGGAAATAATTCTATTATCATTTTTAAAATTATTTTAAGAAAAACCATGTAGGTAATATGTATAGATCCGTTTTAACTATATTTTTATAGTTGCTTAATTAGCCTAAGGCTAAGGGTCTTAGAGTCCATGAATAAGGCATAAGTATTTTACCTTCAGCCTGCTTCATTATTCTAGGAGAGCTCAATCCAGTAGGGAGACACGCCACATATTTATTTCCTAATAAGATGATTAGAGTTGAAGACGATTTGGGAGATACTGTATGATTTAAGTTACAATTGTGGATGTTTTCAGCTGTCTTTAAGGACTGTCCAAATACGTTTGTTGAAAGGCATATTTTCACTTAAACATTCTTTCTTAAAAATCCTGAGGATTAGGGGGCAGAATCAGTGGAGTCCCACCCACTCTTACTAGGCAGAGTATGGGTAGGTAAAATAGTTCAAAAGTAAAGTAACTGAGTGAAGGGATGAATAGGTGGAATCCAGAGGATTTTTAGTGAAATTTCATAGTGAAAGTACTCTGATTTTATAACCATGGATATTTGTTCAGACTCCTAGGATATATACCACCAAGGGTGGACCTTAATGTAATCTATGGGCTTTGGATGATTATGATGTGTCCATATAGGTTCACCCTTGATTTAAAAAAATGTACATTCCAGTGAGTAATGCTGATAATGGAAGAGGCTGTGCATGTGTGGGACAGGGTAGGGGGTGTGTGGATGAACTCTGTGCCTCCTTCTCAATTTTGTAAAGATAAAACTGCCTTGGGGATCCCTGGGTGGCGCAGCAGTTTGGCGCCTGCCTTTGGCCCAGGGCGCGATCCTGGGGACCTGGGATCGAGTCCCACGTCGGGTTCCCGGTGCATGGAGCCTGCTTCTCCCTCTGCCTGTGTCTCTGCCTCTCTCTCTCTCTCTCTCTCTCTCTCTCTGTGTGACTATCATAAATAAATAAAAATTAAAAAAAAAAAAAGATAAAACTGCCTTAAAAAATAAAGTCTGCCTTAAAAGAAAAATTAGAATAATTGGAAACTACTGACCGTTGCCTTCCTTTACTTTTAAAGTAAGGATCACTTTGGTAATTATCAAAAGAAAGATGTCAGGCTGTCCTCTGATTTCTTTAGTACATCATGGAGTTGACGTTTAATCAAGCTGCCAAGGGGGTCAACAAGGAGTTCACTGTGAACATCACTGACACCTGCGAGCGCTGTGACGGCAAAGGGAATGAGCCTGGCACCAAGATGCAGAATTGCCACTACTGTGGTGGCTCCGGCATGGTAAGAGCAAGTCAGAGTCCCACCCCCACCCCTCCCCTGGGGTCTCTCACCTCTGGCCCGCCTACACCCCTCGCCATCCTTTTTTCTCTGCTTCCATGGATAGTTACCCGGCAGTAATTAGTGCTCTGAGAGTCCGTAACTAGTGGGACTGTTTTATTTATATCCTTCTTTTTCCATGAGTGCTCTGTCTTGGCCAGCGATCCTGTGCTATCTTCTCTGAAATACGCTTTGGGATATTTTGGCAATTTGGAATCATAATGGGGAGAGAGAGGCTAAAATTTTGCTTGCTGTATAATCATTTTTTCTTTTATGTTTTGGTAAATTTTTTTATATATTATAGACTTACAGAACAGTATAAAGAGTCACTCCCTTACTTCTTACCCAGATCACCAATTATTAATATTGTGTCCCATTTGCTTTGTCATCTGTGTTGTGTATTTTCAAAGAACAGGAATGTTCTCTTATTTAACTCCAGTACAGTTGTCGAATGAGGAGATTTGGGCAGTCTGGGTGGCTCAGCGGTTTAGCGCCGCCTTCAGCCCAGGGCGTGATCCTGGAGACCCGGGATCGAGTCCCACGTTGGGCTCCCTGCATGGAGCCTGCCTCTCCCTCTGCCTCTCTTTCTCTCTGTGTCTCTCATGAGTAAATAAATAAAATTAAAAAAAATTATTTAAAAAAATGAGATTTAATGTTGATATAATAACATAATGTTGATATAATACCATTATCACATTTTTTCTTCTTTCTTTTTTTAAAAATATGGAACGCTTCACGAATTTGCATGTTATCCTTGTGTAGGGGCCATGCTAACTATATTGTTCCAATTTTTGTATATGTACTAAATACTAAATTTAGTACATATACTAAAGGCAAACACTCAAATTTTTTTCAATTGTCCTTATAGTGTCCTTTTTTTCCTGGTCCAGGATCCAATTGGGATCTTGCATCATATTTGGTTGTCATATCTTGTGTCTCCTTTAATCTCAAATAGTTTCTCAGCTTTTCTTTTTCTTTGTGACTTTGACAGTTTTAGGACTATAGGTTAGCTATTTTGGAGAATGCCCCTTATTTGGGGGTTCATCTGATATTTTCTCATGATAAGATTCAGATTACATGTTTTTTTCTTAAGATTTTAGGGACACCTGGGTGGCTCAGCCGTTTAGCGTCTGCCTTTGGTCCAGGGCGTGATCCCGCAGTCTCGGGATCAAGTCCCACGTCAGGCTCTCTACATGAAACCTGCTTCTCCTCCCTCTGCTTGTGTCTCTGCCTCTTTTTGTGTGTGTGTGTGTTTCTCATGAAAAAATAAATAAAATCTTTAAAAAAAAATAAAAATAAAAGATTTTATTTCGTCATGAGAGACAGAGAGAGGCAGAGACACAGGCAGAGGGAGAAGCAGGCTCCATGTAGGGACCCCGACATGGGACTTGATCCCAGGTCTCCAGGATCACGCACTGGGCTGAAGGTGGCGTTAAACTGCTGAGCCACCCACGCTGCCCTAGATTACGTGTTTTTGGTGAAACACCATGTCCCTTTCTGGTGGATCATGTCAGGAGTCATAAGGTGTCAGTTTGTCTTGTTAGTGGTGATGTGACATTTGATCACTAGTAATTAGTTATGGTGGTGTCCATCAGGTTTCTTAGTAAATTAGTAAAGTTACTAATTTTCTCTTTGAAATTAGGAAGTTGTTTTGAGGTACCCTAACACTCTATAAATACCGGGTTCCTCATCAAACTTTCACCCAATAGTTGTGGGATCCATTGATCTTTCTTGACAGTTAGTTATTATTGGACAGTTGCAAGATGGTAATTTTCTGATCCCAGCATCCCTCTACTTTTATGAGTTGACATTCTCCTGAAAGGAAGCACTTTCTCTTCTCCATTTATGTATTTACTATTTATTTATAGCAGTGTGAACTTATGTATTTTTATTTTATTCACTGGGCTATAATCAGTTTACTTACTGCTTTCAGTATTCAGGTTGTTCTTGGCCTGTGGAGTCCCTTTTAGCTGGCTTGTGTATACTTTTGACAGGTCCCCATCATTCTTTGAGCACTTCCTATTACAGTAAGATGTTCTAGACTCAACTTGTGCTTTTCCTGCCACAGGAGGGAAGACCTGGTTAATTTTAGTGTCTCCTGGGATTTATAAACTAAGACCTGTGCTCTGGGTTTGCTCACCATGTCTGAGGTTTTGCTCCTTCTATGCCCTCCCACATACTAGGCGAGGGGAAAATGTGTGCGTGCCTGTGTGTGTGCAAGCACGTGTGCATGCACATGTATATATCCCCATATCTGTACTTCTTTTCATATTATTCACATACACACCTAGCCCTCCACCTGCCATTGCTCTGACAAACCAGTGAGTTCAACCTGATAATTCCACTTCCAGCCCAACACCACAAAGTTCGTCTAGTTTTCTGCCTTGAAATCTTTTTCTGATGAAGAGAAGTCTGGCTTTGATTATCTGCAGTATATTTACTCATTTGCTCAACCCTGTAACACAAAAAGTAGTTGCAGAATTGTCACTCAGACAACTGTGAAGAATAGTCCTAGTTACTGGAATTTGACATTTAGAAATCTTTTCATTTTTTGATTGAAGGTATATAGTTAAAATACTCCAGAGTTAATTGAGTCACTTGTTTCTCTTCCTCTTCACTATGATTATATCTCTATATATTTAGTTATAGTCAGGTTTTCATTGATTATGATTATATTCCATTAAGATGGATTCCTGTTCAAGGGATCTGAGAAGTTCACTACCACCCACCTTTAAAATCGGTCATTGTGGGCACCCAGGTGGCTCAGCGGTTTAGTGCCGCCTTCGGCCCAGGGTTGGATCTCTGCCTCTCTCTCTCTCTCTCTCTCTCTCTCATTAATAAATAAAATCTTAAAAAAAAAATCGGTCATTGTGTATGTATGCTAGTGTGGGACAGAAGTTGTCTTTGAGTACAGAAAAGTTGTTAAAAAGTAAAAGTCCCTGATAATCTCACCCACTCTACCAATTTTAAGTTTGTTTTTCTCCAGTTGTTGACTAGGAACATCATGTTGATTAGGAACGTCATTTTGGCGAGGCACCTGGGTGGCTCAGTTAGTTGGGCATTCAACTCTTGATTTCATCTCAGGTCACAGGTGCAGGGTCCTGTGATTGAGCCCTACTTTGGGCTCCGTGCTCAGCAGGGAGTCTGCTTGAGATTCTCTCTCCCTCTGCTTCTCTCCCCACTCAAGCATGCATGCACACAAGCTCTCTCTCTCTTTCTCCAAAATAAATAATTAAAAAAAGGAATGTCATTTTTGTTTCATGTTGGTTTTCAAATAGGTAATGTATGCAAACCATTAAAAATTCAGTGGGTACAAATTGTAAATAGTGTGAAATAAGTGTCTCTCCCATTCTCAGCTGTTAACCTTTGTGTTTCCACTCCTCAGAAGCATCCCCTGTCCTCCTATATGCATGCAGGCACACACACTTTTTTTTTTTATAAGTTTTTTTTTTTTTAATTTATTTATTCAGAGAGAGAGACTGAGAGGCAGAGACACAGGCAGAGAGAGAAGCGGGCTCCATGCAGGGAGCCCGATGCGGGACTCGATCCCGGGTCTGCAGGATCAGACCCCGGGCCGCAGGCGGTGCTAAACCGCTGCGCCACCGGGGAGGCCCCTTTTTTTTTTTTTTTTTAAATAGAATACAGAAAGTAGAATACAGTTAGCTCTGTTTGTACTTTAGTATTTTGTTTCTCCTTCCCAGTATATTTGGCAAACACTGCATACACAGCTGCCCTGGTCTGCATGGCTACAGCACTCCTTCACAGATGTGCCGTCATTTACCTAGCCAGGCCCCCATTGATGTGCACTCAGAGTGCCCTCATCTTGTGCTGGTATAGACACTGAGTACGTCTGCATGGCTTGATTTCTCATGTTTATTTTGCATTTGTCAAGTGTGAGGGTGAACATCTTGAAGATGTTGAGGGCCAGTTTTCCTTTATGTCTGTTCAGTCTTTTCCTTCTCACTGGCTAATTGATCTTATTCTGAGGCATTTGTAGAAGCTCTTTATGAATTGAGTAAGTTAGTTCTTCATCAATGATTTGAATTGTGTTTTCTAATTTGTCATATGATTTTTTTAAAAGATTTTATTTATTTATTCATGAGAGGCAGAGACATAGGCAGAGGGAGGAGAAGCAGTCTCCATGCAGGAGCTGGATGTGGGACTTGATCCCGGAACTCTGGGATCACATCCTGAGCAAAAGGTAGACACTGAACTGAGCCACCCAGGCGTCCCTTGTCATGATCTTTTAATGATTTTACTGGTATGTGTGTAATTTTCAACAGTTGAGGATCATACATGCAGTTTTTCCTCACTTTTCATGTATTGTAAGTATTTTTCCATGATTTTGAGTATTTCTAAACATTATTTTTGATGGCCAGGTAAGAGTCCACTGATGAGTGTATCCAAAGTTTTACCTGCAAATACTCCTGTTGAGAAAAGGACCAGCTTGTAGCTCAGTGTGCAGTTGAACAGACAGTCCTCCAGAGGGCGCTTTTGGGGAACGCGTGCATTCCTGTGGCTACAGCGTTGGGAGCTGAGTTCCTGCCACTGGTTCGTTTCTCTCCCACTTCTAAGGTCCTTTCTCCAGTGCCCTGAATTGCTGTAACTTCTTTTTAAAAAATTTCTTCTGAAGAGATTGAGATAAGGTAGTAAAGCTGAAGTGTATTTCTTTCAAAACGTGATGTTTAAGACTAGGAAAAAATATTTGCAACCCGTTTGTTAAAGGATTAGTATTCCTAATATGTAAAGAGCTCATTTAGAGTAATGGGGGAAAGACCAGCAGCTCATCAGGAAAACTGTTTGGTGAACATCTCTCACCAGCAGTCAAGAGAACTGCAAGTGGAAATAAGAATATGCTTTTGGCTTGCCCTCCAGAGTGACAGGCATTTCAAAGATGGGCGCAGTCTGTGCCAACGAACCTGTGGGACATGAGCGTGTACACACCTTGACAGTGGAAGTGGAAAGCACTCTTGCTTTTGGGAGTGGCAGTTGGAAGAGCTATTAGGACCTCATGTGTGCATCTCTGTGGGGAGCTACCCGATAGATCACATTCATAACATAACGTGTACAGGGTGTCCCTTGCAGTCTCGTCTATAATAGTGAAGTGTCAGTGACCACCAGGAGTGAGTTGTCTGAAAAATTGTGGTGCATCCAGGTAACGGGATGCCGTACACTGGTGAGAAATGCTTTCTGAGATCATTTAATTATAAAAACCAAAACAAACGCTTTAGCACCATGTGTGTAGTGCTGCCTTGGGTGACTGAAAACTCGTAATGTATAAATAGATGGCTTACAGTGTGTGTCCAGATAAAGTGGGATACACAAGGATATCACCATAGCCATGCCTCTAAGGTGGGCACTTGGAGCAACTAGGGGTCAGGAGTTGGGGGAAGACACTTAACTTTTCACTGTACCTCCTTTTTTTACTTTAGAATTTTGTACCATGTGCAAGTAAATACAACACATAAGTTTTTAAATATGATGCAATTTAAATTTAAAAAATTTAAACGGGATCCCTGGGTGGCGCAGCGGTTTGGCGCCTGCCTTTGGCCCAGGCGTGATCCTGGAGACCCAGGATCGAGTCCCACGTCGGGCTCCCGGTGCATGGAGCCCGCTTCTCCCTCTGCCTGTGTCTCTGCCTCTCTCTCTGTCTCTGTGTAACTATCATAAATAATAAATAAAAATTTAAAAAAATTTAAACATAATAACTATTTGTCCCAGAAATTCTACCTTTGGGGATCTGTCTTAAAGTAGAGGCATCAGACCTAGTGGGTGTATGTGTAGAGGTTTTTTTCTGTAGCATTGAAACATAAGTATTATTTTTAAAGATTTTTATTTTTTGAGGGGGGAGGGGAGAGTGCATACGCACAACAGCACCAGAGCAGGGAGGGGGAGAAGTAGATTCCCTGCTGATCAAGGAGCCCCACGCAGGGGCAGCCCGGGTGGCTCAGCGGTTTAGCACCGCCTTCAGCCCGGGGTGTGATCCTGGAGACCCCGGATCGAGTCCCATGTCAGGCTCCCTGCATGGAGCCTGCTTCTTCCTCTGCCTGTGTCTGTGCTTCTCTCTCTGTGTGTGTCTCTCATGAATAAATAAAATCTTAAAAAAGTGGGGGGGATCCCTGGGTGTCTCAGCAGTTAGCGCCTGCCTTTGGCCCAGGGCGTGATCCTGGAGACCCGGGATCAAGTCCCACGTCAGGCTCCCGGCATGGAGCCTGCTTCTCCCTTTTCCTGTGTCTCTGCTTCTCTCTCTCTCTCTCTCGCTCTCTCTCTCTCTCTCTGTCTATCATAAATAAGTAAATCTTTGAAAAAAAAAAGAAAAAAAAAGGAAAAATAAAAAATAAAATAAATAAAATAAAAAGGAGCCCTATCCAGGGCTCAAACCCAGAACCTGGGGATTATGACCTGAGCCAAAGGCAGATGCTTCACCAACTGAGCCACCCAAGTGCCCCTTGAAACATAAGTATTAAGATGGAAAAAGAAATCTATATATATGTATCTGCCTGGAGGAATGGTCATGATGTATCATTAAAATGAAAAGTTGGGGCAGCCCTGGTGGCTTAGTGGTTTAGCACGACCTTCAGCCCAGGGTGTAATCCTGGAGACCCGGATCGAGTCCCACATCAGGCTCCCTGCATGGAGCCTGCTTCTTCCTCTACCTGTGCCTCTGCCTCTCTCTCTCTTTGTGTCTCCACGAATAAATAAATAAAATCTTAAAAAAAAATAAGATGAAAAGTTGCAGAACAGTATGTATAATATAGTCTCATAATGAAATTTCCACCTTGAAAGAAACCTTTTTTTGTGGAGACAGATCGAGTTGTAGAAAGTATCTCTCAAACTGAACTTGGGAGTCCAGGCAGGGAGAGATTAATGACATTTTCCTTATGTATTTCTGTCTTTTGATTTGCCACAACAAGCATGTATTTGATAATGTAAAAAAAAAAAAACAGTAGAAAGACATTAGGTTAAACAAAAAAGTAACCAGTTTTTCATTCATAGTGCCATGTAAGGAGCTGGTGAGAGAGGCCACAACCCCTAACCACCTGCTGTGGGAGGGGCTGGGGGCTGGGAGGCTCCTGAAGGATGGGGGTGCACAGGGAGAGAAAGGGAGGAGCAGCATGAGCAGCACCAGTGCCAGCGAAGGGGGCTTTGTGCCTCCTTGCTCCCGGGGCACCAGTGCTGGGGGCCGGGGGCAGTGGGGAGGACCCTGGCCAGGTCATTGGTTAGCCCAGCCTGGCTCTTCCCATTTGGCCATGAGGGTACAGTGAGGTCCGTGCGACTCCCCCCTTGGACAGGGCAGTAGTGACCTCGGAGACCAGATGGGCTGCTCTGGGTTCAGGGATTACACCCAGTTGTCACTCTCCTCTCTGTTTTCTCAGCTGTCACTATCGCAATGAAGAGGGGCAGTACTCTTTTTAAGATGTATTTGCTCAGCTCCCGGGGGTTTCAGGAACCTCTGCAGAGAGGCACTATGTCATTTTCCAGGCATATACAGTCAGCTTGGTGATTTGGAGTTCAGAAGTCAGTGTGCTCCAGAAGAGCAGATTGACAGTCTGAGCCCCCGCCCCTGTGCTCTCAGGTGGCGTGTTTTGTGCCTGTTCACACACAACGTGAGTCTGATGAGCTGTTTCCCTGCTGTACGTTGTGCCACCAGAGGCTTGGCCATTAGTTTACCTGTATGCTTAAGGGTTTCATTTTTCTTCTCTTTATCAGGAAACCATAAATACAGGCCCTTTTGTGATGCGCTCCACATGTCGGAGATGTGGGGGTCGAGGCTCCATCATCACGTCCCCCTGCGTGGTGTGCAGAGGAGCAGGACAAGCCAAGCAGAAGAAGAAAGTGATGATACCCGTACCTGCCGGTTGGTCCTGGGCTCTTCCACAAACCAGGGGCTGGGAGAGCTGAGGCCCTGGTTTCCTTGTCATTGGGCTCTTGTGGTTAAGGGACTCAGCCCCCAACTGGAGGGCGTGCTAGGATCTCCTTGGATTTTCCTCTTTGCACTAGTTTTCCTTACAGTCTACCCTCGCATGCCACATTTTGCAGAAATGACCTGGCATGCCTCCCCTGTTTCTTCGTGGCGCTCCTCCACCTTCAGTGGACGAGGCCAGCGTCGTTCCCCACTGCCAGCCCAGTCTGCACCCCACTTCTCCTCCTGGCCCCGACGGCAGCCTGTGACTGCTCTCCCAAGCTGGCTTTCTCCATGCATGGAGCCTGCTTCTTCCTCTGCCTGTGGGCAGAAGTAATCACGTCACTCACCCTGAAAGCCATGTGGTGACTCCTGGCGCAAAGAAATGCCTCCAGTCTCAGCCCCAGCTGGCGTCTTCAGCCTCCCTTCTTGTTAGTCTCCCCTGGTTGCCTTCCTGACTTTGTTGTAGCTCCTTGAACAGGCTGTAATGCCTTCCAGGACAGAGCCTCGGCATATGCCACTCCGTGTCTGAAGCTCGCTTTCCACCTTCTTTTCAGAGGCTGACCTCTCAGAGCTCCCAGCTCGAGTGTCACTTCCCCAGGGCAGCCGTAGAATATCTGTGTCCTTTCCTTCTGAGAATGTGTCCCTCTTCGCAATGATGTGTTTGTTAGTGTAATTATTTGGTCAATAACTGTCTCCTCTACCAGACTCTGAACTCCCCAAGAGACTACAAGGACTGGTAGGAGCAGGGGTCCAGGAAACTTGGGTAAATGAATAGAACGTGCTTTTGTTTGGTTATCAGTTACTGTATTTGCACCTTGGAAGGGTTATACTTATTGGATGTGCTGTGGATAATTGTGTTGCTCATTAACAGGCATGAGTAAAAAACAAAACAAAACAAAAAAAACAGGCATGAGTAAGGAAGTCAGTGGTTTGTACATGGATCTAGGGCAGAAAATTCTTTGGGAGGTCCCGAAATAATTCTCCCCTTTTGAACTTTTGTTCTTCCTTCTAGGAGTCGAGGATGGGCAGACTGTACGGATGCCTGTAGGAAAAAGGGAAATTTTCATCACATTCAGGGTAGGTGCTGTGCTTGTACAGCCTCTCTGCGGCCCTTGCCTTCCGGGAGGGGATACGGCTCAGTCTTCTCGTTGGACAGAAGTTGCACTTCATGGGAGCCTGTCTGGCCATCTGTTTCTAAGGGCAACAGTGGCCAACTCTGTGGGGTTGTTAAACACCTGTCACGTTAAACCTTTGTGCTGGGTCTGGACAGAACAACGTTCCCACGAAAATATAGAACACCTTTCCTCGTGTTTTTAATTTACATATTGAATTGTTTGTGGGGATAGCAAGTGCCAGAGGTACAGTTTTATATACTGTGTGCAGGGACAGACTAGTTTACTGATACGGGGGGATTGTGAGGGAGGGAGTGCCCTTTGCCTGCAGCCCCTCCAGGTACATCCCTAAGGAGAAAGCCACACAGGTGCAGCAAGCGGAAATCACAGGCTGCAAGCAAGATACCTTCACTCATAATAGCAAGACTCTGATAGAAGCCTGCTGCCCTGGGAGAAGAGCGTAGCTGAGTGAACCACATGATGGCCAGAGTGCCTCAGAGCAGTCAGAGGAAGAAAGCAGAGCCACATGTGTCATGTGTCAGCATGACACATTTCGAGACTCCTCAGTTGCCAGTGAGGGAAAGAAAGCAGATTGCAAGCAGATGCAGGGAGGAAGCCTGTCTGTACACAGCTTACATATGAGATGGTGTTACGTGTTATTTGAGGACACGTGTGTATATGTGGGAATGGTAACTACTACATCCAGCATGGCAGTCACTGGAGGAGCCGGGACCCTTCACCATGTCCTGATGTCTTGTTACCTCAGCTGGGTTGTGGGCACTGTGTGTGTGTGTGATGTTATTTGCCTGTTCATGTGTATGTGAAATATCGCATAATGTAAACAAAGATAAAAATACTGTAAAGTGTGAATTGCTAGACCAGGGGATCAAAACAAAGGCAGCCTGCTAGAAGTCAGGCTTTATGACGGGCTCAGTAGGGGCTCCAGACCCCAACCCCAAGTGATAATAGACAAGAACACAAGGAGGGGACATCACTGCAAGGCAGGGAGTGTCTTTGAAACCCAAAGGGTAGATCATTCCAGCATTGCCTGACTGTCTTGAGGGAGTTTGTACCAAATATATGTTTGGAAAATAAACTGTTTGCCTTTGTAGAAGTACTAGTCTGTTTCTTTAAACCTTCCAGTAGAGTAAGATTTTTGTTGTTAATGTTCAAAAAGCCGATTTTACTTTTTTGTCAGTTGGAAGGCTTGATCTGAGACTGACACTCTTGCATCGCAGTATAGAAATGGATCTGTGATAGATCCATTACAGTATAGAAATGATGTGTAATTGTTGGAGCCGGGGTCCTGTCCTGCTTCTTTGGTCAGAATACATTCTCTCTCGGTACTATGCTCTTCACACAGAAGCAGTGTAACCATGATGCATGCCAGGGCCTGTGCCCAGGCTGCTGAGATGTGGGACTGTTGTCCAGTCTCAGGACTTCTCTGTGCATAACTGTATCTCTCCTGCTTGGCCCTAGGTGCAGAAAAGCCCTGTGTTCCGGAGGGACGGTGCAGACATCCACTCCGACCTCTTTATTTCCATAGCTCAGGCTATTCTTGGAGGGACAGCCAGAGCGCAGGGCCTGTACGAGACAATTAACGTGACGGTAAGAGGGCAAGGATATCTTTGCCAGTCTTGCACTTCATTGCTTTTTTCTGAAATGGGGTTGAGAAGTGGCCAGAAACTTTGAACAAGCAGCATGTTGGGGACTCAAAGGTCTGGGGGAGGTAGGAAGAAGGTCAGGCCATTCCTTGGGTTCACACCACAGACTGGGCCTTGACTGTGAAATTGCTAGGGAAGGCAATCCTGGGTCGTGTCTACTCCTCTGTGGGCACCAGGCAGTATGCGCCTGTCCCTGTCTTGGCTTTGCCTCCTCCCAGCTCTTGCTCTTCATGCTCCCTTTCTCCTCCTTGTGGGCTCACCTCCCCAAACTGCCCACAAGTCCCCTTCACAGGCTCCGCTTTAGGTGGACTTGGGTTTAGCCGGTTTGTATAGAAACCTGAATGGCAGTTTTTGCCTAGGAGTAAGTGTGTAGTGAAATGTTTCTATTTGAGCAACTGGAGACCAAGGCAAACCACAGATTTCCTTTCTTTATAGATACCCCCTGGGATTCAGTCAGACCAGAAGATTCGGATGAGTGGGAAGGGCATCCCTCGGATTAACAGCTACGGCTATGGAGATCACTACATTCACATCAAGATAAGAGTTCCAAAGTGCGTGCCCACGTAGCCATGGTGAGGTCCGCCCGATCTCCGCACCTTCCCCACCCAGCAGGACCCAGTTGAGGGCTTTTTTACCTGCCAGGCCCTGTGCTGAGCCCCCCCGGCCTGGGCCTGCTGTCTGCTGCTGTGAGCACTGAGGCTTGTGCACGCTTGTGGTACTTCCTCTCTCTAGTCAGGTGTGTCCTGCCGAGTGCCCCCTTGCAGATTGGGCATAATAAAAAGTCAATCTCGTTAGCTGCTAGGAAATTGAGTAATACATAGGGCACACGTAGCTGTAGCCGCTGCTGTTGTTGTTATTTCTGCTCTCAAGGCACTGGGGCTCTGCTGGGAGAGACAGATCTGTGACTGAATCATGGCACATGATGTCTGTGTCATCTGGGAGAAAGGTCCGAGCGGAGTGCTGTGCGTCCGACCCTACTGGGCAGGACCGGCTTTCCAACACTCCGTTTAGTTAACTTCCTACATAGAATGTTTGTAAGAGCCCCTCCCCCCTTTAAAGTAAACTATTTAGCATTTATGAAAGCTGTTTAAAAACAACTTAGGGTGGGGTGCCTGGATGGCACAGTCAGTGAAGCATCTGCCTTTGACTCTGGTCATAATCCCAGGGTCCTGGGATTGAGCCCTGTGTCGGGTTCTCTGCTCAGTGGGGAGCCTGTTTCTCCCTCTCCCTCTCAGCTGCCCCTGCTTGTGCTTTCTCGCTATCAAATAAAATCTTTAAAAAACAAAAAAACTTAGTGTATTTTAGGAACTTTTCTTCTTTCCTAACATTGTGTTAGTTTTCAGGTGTACAACGATTCAGTAATCTGATAGATTATATGGTACTCACCTTGATGAGCATAGTTTCCATTTTCTTTTTCTTAAGATTTTATTTATTTGAGAGAGAGTGAGCATGAGGAAGGAAGGGCAGAGGGAGAAGCAGGCTCCCTGCTGAGCAGGGATCCTGACTTGGGGCTCAATCTCAGGACTCTGGGATCATGACTTGAGCCAAAGGCAGACGCTTAACTGACTGAGCCACCTAGGCGTCCCAGTTTCCATTTTCTTGATTGAAACTTTGAGGATAGGGATACCTGGGTGGCTCAGTGGTTGAGTGTCTGCCTTCTGCTCAGGGGTGATCCCAGAGTTCCGGGATCAAGTCCCACATCAGGCTCCCTGCGAGGAGCCTGCCTCTCCTTCTGCCTGTGTCTCTCATGAATAAATAAATAAAATCTTAAGGAAAAAAAAGAAAAGAAACTGTGAGAGTATGGCTCTTAGTCTCAGGGTGTGTGTGCCTGCCAAGTCAGGGGCCCCACATTTCCCACATACTGATAGACGAAATGGCCAAGCCCATCATTTAAAGCGCTGCCTTGAGGAAACACTCAACTGTGTTTGGTCCACAGGAGACTGACAAGCCGGCAGCAGAGCCTGATCCTAAGCTATGCCGAAGATGAGACCGATGTGGAGGGGACGGTGAATGGTGTCACCAACACAAGCACGGGTAAGATGACATGGTGGCATGTAGAAGTCCTCTCAGTCCTTGGAGGACGCACAGTTCAGAAACATGTTGGGGTTTCCACATGGTGGGGGGCGTGGTAGAAAGAGGGGATCTGTGAGCTAGGAAGAGCTGAATGCCAACCGTTCCAGAGTAAAGCCACCCTAATTTACTCTGTGTGTGCTGAGGTCAGGAGGTCAGAGAGCACTAGCACGCCTCCAGCCAGAGAGCAGCTATATGTCTCCAAGAGCTGCTCTTAGAGTTCGAGTTCTATCCATGGTTCTGCCACCTGCCTTGTGACCTTGGGTACATCCTGGTAAGACACTCATTGTAGCAGCTTGAGAAGATGGATCTGTAGGCTTTCTGCAGTCCTGACCCAGAATGCCTCACTGAGACCTCAGAGCATGTTGTAAACAGTATAAAAAGTCTATCACATGACCATAGATCTGCCTGTGTTCAGCAGGTCTGACTCTGAATTTGTCTGGCCATGAGCAAATGCCTCATTCACCCAGATCTCCAGTGTCATGCTCTATCTGGGACTGTATTTACATATTAGTGATTTGATTTCAAAATGCCAGCAGGCAGGAGCTTTGGTGATGGACACCATGGCCGTGGCACCTCTTCCTGTGGGAGGTGGGGGTGCACTGCAAAAGAGATGCTGGTCCGTTGTTGGTCGGGCTCCTGCTCGAGTGGGGACAGGCTGTGTGGATGCACTGGCTTCAGCTGCCCATGCTTCCTCCTCGTTGCCTTGTTGTGTTTTTGTTTGGGTCCCATGTCCTCAGAGCCTGAATGGTCAGTTGAAGCAGGTGGTAGGAGTTTCCCAGTGAGGTAGAGGGCTTGGTCTGGGAGCCCAGGTTTGGCGGTCCCAGCAATAACAGCCTCTGCATAGAATTTGTTGAGCTGCGTGGAGTCCAGAGACTAAGTCCACTGTGTAAATGCAGCTACCACAACTCCTGTCTGTAGCCTAACCAAACGTGGAATGGTTTGGTGCCTGGACTTTTATATTCTTGAACTAAAACCAAGTGGGACTAGCTCTTTCATGTAGTTCCACTTGTGCTCCTCTACCGTCTTCCTGGACTGCAAATGTTCCAAGTTACCTAGCATGGGAGACTTGCTTTACAGACACCCCAGCTTTCCTCCTCTCCCCACGTACAGAGGAGCTTGACATCTGCCTGAGTGAGCCTACGGAGGTGACGTAGGTCTCGTTCACTATATTAGAACACTGGTGTTTTTGTAAACTCCTTTCTGGTAGTTTAAATTGAGAGTTGTCCTTCTGACCCTCGTGATTTTCTCGGTTCTTTGTCCTGGTAGCTAGTTCCCTTTCCTTTTGTTTAGCCAGGATTTATTGGGAACCTCTTGTGTGTCAGACACTTTGCTACTTCTTCCTTTTAAATTTCTGTTGACATAATTTTGCTGAGTGTAGCTTAACTTTAATATATGCATTGAATACATTTCTGAAAGTTGTTTATGGGATCCCTGGGTGGCGCAGCGGTTTGGCGCCTGCCTTTGGCCCAGGGCGCGATCCTGGAGACCCGGGATCGAATCCCACATCGGGCTCTCGGTGCATGGAGCCTGCTTCTCCCTCTGCCTGTGTCTCTGCCTCTCTCTCTCTCTCTGTGTGTGACTATCATAAATAAATAAAAATTAAAAAAAAAAATGAAAGTTGTTTATACGGTAAAGTAGGTATGCCAAATTATTTTTCCTTTCCCACTCACTTTCATTGTTATTTCAGAGTTGTATTCCAGTGGGAAAATTGCCTCCCATCCATAAATTTTTATTTATTTTTATTTTTAAAAGTATTTTATTTATTCATTTGGGACAGAGAGAAAAAGAGCGAGTGCATGCACAAGCGCGGCGGGGTGGGGGGAGCGGGGGGTTGCTGACAAGAGTCATTACAGATAAAATTCCTGGGCATCTTTGCTTTCCTTAGGGGAAGGGGCACCTGGAAGGCATTTGGGATAGATACAATTACACAGGAAACTGACCTGAAGTTTTGGGGGGATTTGATGTCTCTTGCTTATTTTTGGTCCCTGATGCAGCTGGTGAAAACGTTAATGGCTGGCCCTAGCTTATCTCCCAGCCTGTGATCTAGAAAGTCCAGAAAGACACAGTGTGCTTAGGGACTCTCAGTGCTTAGGGCTAAGCAGCAAGACATGAGGAATCAGGGCACTCTGATGCTACTGCGGGACTTTTTGAGTTAAAGGCAGAGTGGTTCATTGTGTTTCTGGGTCATCGTTAGTTCTTGGTGACAACACACATACATCCATTTAACTGTAGGGGTAGAAACCAGTCCCGGAGCTCAGTATTTGGGGATCCCGCTCAGTATTTGGGGATCCCACCTGCTGTTTGTCTTCTCTGGTGTAGTTGATGGTGTTGACCTTTACAGAGGGTGGAGGCAGAAGAAGATGAAGGGAAAGACATTTTAATATAACGAGAGGTACTCTGCTGACTCAGCTGTGTGTGTAGACAGGGAGTCAGGCTGTGAGTATAGACCTGCACCTCCACCTGTAGGGTGACCTGGTCCTCAGAAATCAGATCCTGGAGTCCTGTTGGCCTCTGTTTCTTCAAACATAAGTTCATTTAGTGTCCGTCATGTGTTAAGAGGTGCCGTGCAGAGACAAGGCCCCTGCCTTCATCTGTTTACAAATAACGGGAGAAGATGGCAAGCACTGAACTCTAGATACATGCCAGACCCTCCTCATAACACTAGGAGTTTGTGCCCATGGAGAAAACACTTTGGCCCAAAAACATGGCACATATTCATGGGATGAGTATTACCTATTATTCTTCTCCTGGCATCACCTTACAAACAGCCATCAGGCAGTTCCGACTTGGAATCCCTGCCTGTACTAAGCTGACATGTTTCTTCTCTGAATCCCTCTGCACTAAGCTGACATGTTTCTTCTCTGAATCCCTCAGCACCTCATATAGCACCTGGTGCAAGGCTGGCTCACAGTAAAGGTTGGCTGAGTTTTTTTTAATTCATTTTCCTAACCATCGGATGGGAGATGCTTTGAGAGGGATGGGAGTTGTAGGCCTGTCTCAGGAAAGAGACCTATGGCCTCGGGTTTGGCCTCTGTGTGTGTCGGCTGAGCAGCCATCTGGCTGTGGTCACTTCTGAAGGTGTAGACTTGGAAATGCTTGTGTAGTGCCCATTCGGCCAGAGTGGGCTTCTACCACGGGCATTTCCTCTCTATTCTGAAGGCAAAACTCACATACTGGCTGTGTTTGAAGAAGCTTTGGAAGCAAAGTGTCCATGTTTGTATCCCATCCTAAAACCTAAATGCACCTGAATGTCCCTCCTCCTGCCCCGGGCAAGAAAAGCAGCGTATTGATAGACTTTGTGATCTTTGTGCATAGTTTATTCCTGACATTTGGTTCAGAATTTTATTTTTTATTTTTTTTAATTTATTTTTTTTTAAGATTTATTTATTTGTTTATTCATGGAGACAGAGAGAATGAGAGAGAGAGGCAGAGAACACAGGCAGAGGGAGAAGCAGGCTCCATGCTGGGAGCCCGATGTGGTACTTGATCCCGGGTCTCCGGGATCATGCCCTGGACGGAAGGCGGCGCTAAACCAATGAGCCACCTGGGCTGCCCTGGTTCAGAATTTTAAATTCAGTGCTTATATCCTTTGATACCCCTGCCAGTAAACCTTCTTCCTGAGGGAGACCGTAGTCCTTTTATCCAAATTTAAAATAGAGTCAAGGGGACACCTGGGTGGCTCAGTGGTTGAGTGCCTGCCTTTGGCCCAGGGCATGATCCTGGAGTCCCAGGATCGAGTGCTGCATCGGGCTCCCTCCATGGAGCCTGTTTCTCCCTCTGCCTGTGTCTTTGCCCCTCTCTCTCTGTGTGTGTGTGTGTGTGTCTCTCATGAATAAATAAATAAAAGCTTTAAAAAAATAAAATAGAGATGAGAGGGTGTTCCTGGTAGTAGGGGGTGAGAATTTCTAGGTGTGTCTGTTTTGTAGTTTTATTTTTTTGTTGTGAACCATGAACCAGTTAATGAGGTACTTATTCTGGGGACTTTGGCCACCTTAGCTCAAATACCTGTCGCCCTGGTGCATAACTGCTTCCTGCCTTCTAGGTGATGAAGACAGCAGAGTTGGGGGAGGAGGGTGACAGCAATCCAAGTGTTTCTGTGCCCTATCATGACTGGTAGCTAACAGCTTGGGTTCTGATGTCTGCTGATACAGGGCCCCTCTCTGCTGTTGTTATCTGTAAAGCCTTATGTAAATCACTTCCCCTCCCCAGGCCTCAGCAGTAGCATCTGTAAGTTGGGAATGATAACTGCACCCATCATAGGGTGATCATGTAGGGAAGGCATCTGACACGGTACTTGGCAGAAGCTCCATCAGCTCTAACTCATAATGACGGTGCACACATGCAAAGATTTGTTATCCTGAACAAGAACATGATGAAATTCAGCATTTGTGCTCTCCTTTGTGTCTGAGGAGGCCTGTGAGTGAAGGGAAATTTCTGGTTTATGGGTTGCTGTGGAGCAACTTACTTAAGTTTTTGTTACTTAAGTCTTTATGTAAGAACGGGATGTGAAGGACTAAGGGAAGGCACACATGGCCTTGTCATCTATGGAAGTGGGCACCTTTGCTATGGTGATTGTGCAGTGCCCAGGTCCTTCACTGGGAGCCCTGGGAGTCGGGGATCAACCTGGGTATCTTGGCTTTGGTGATTGCTCAGACCTTGGTTAGCACATCTTGTTTGGGCCCACTGTTCTCTCTCTGAAGACATTCTGGAGCTTTGAGGCCGTGCCAGGTCCACAGGACTACCCAGGGGGCTGAACCTGGGATGACTTTACCCACCCCTGTTCGGGGTCTGGTACCCAGAGCTTTGGCCTCTTACTGACTGAGATCTTGGGGACCATGACCATTATTACTGTGCTATGTGCTGTACTTTGCATATGCATCCTAGCATGTTAACAACGTGCCCTGCAATTTAAAATACTGAGTACTGGTGTGTAGTCTAGCTCGTGGCAGAAGCTTGTCCTGCCTCCCTAGTGTTTGGCAGATCTTGAAAAGGATGTGTTTATGAAGCAGACTTGATCTCCATAGTCTTTGCCTGGAGAGCAGCTTCCCTTTGTCCAGAGCATCTGGGCTCAGATGGTCTTAATGTGGAGGCTGCCCACTGACATCCAGGGTCCCCCACTATCATTGTTACAGGTTAGAAGAAGCGCACATGACATGGGATTCCACAAGGTGGCGAGTCCCCTCCCTGAATATCCCAGAGATGTTAGGTGCACACGTATGGAGCATGGAAGCTGATTAGTTGGTCTTGGCATGTGTTCTTCACCTTCTTACAGTCATTAAGAGCTTGGGTTCTGGACCCGTCTCTTTGGGTTTGAACTCTGTTCTCCCTCCCACCTGCCAGCTGTGTAACCTTAGGCAAACTACCTAACATCTCTGCATTCGTGTTTTGTGTTTTTTACTTTTTTAATCTGTGAAATATACTGGTAAAGGATTGAATGAACTACCGTGAAATCTGTGTGGCTTGGCCTGGAAGGCATCTGGCACTTGGCAGTTGTGACAGTTGTTACAATAGAGATAGCTGGTCATCGTCCCTCTCTCTGTCTTGTTGCCCTGTTGTGGACCAGTGACTCGAGGAGCAGTTGGGACACTATAGCACCAAGTGGCCTGTTTGCTTCAGTCACAGGCCTGAAGCCAGCCTGGGAGTGGTCCCTTCCCTCTCAGGGTGGTGCTTGGTGGCTTCTGGAGCCACCAGCCTCTGGGTGGCCAGGTGTGGGGAGGTGGGGCCAGGGATGGGACTCCTGGAGGTGGCGCCCTTGACCCCAGTTCTTTCTGCTGTTTGTGCCCAGGTGGCAGGACCATGGATAGCTCCGCAAGAGGCAAGGCTAGGCCTGAGGCTGGGGAGGACAAGGAGGGATTCCTTTCCAAACTTAAGAAAATGTTTACCTCCTGATACCCAGCCGAGGTAGGAAAACCCTGAGGTTTCTTCCCCTTTGCTTCCTGGTGAACTAATCCCTGTTTTCCCTCATTTTAACAAACATTGTACCCCCCCTTCCCCTACTCCCAGGCTTGGAAGAGGTGCCAGTCTGGGTGTGGCGCATCTGGCTCCACTCAGGACCAGGCCTCCCGGTCCATGCAGATGCCCGCCTCAGGGCAAGGTGGCAGCGTCAGCCGGCAGTGCTGGGCCCAACCAAACCGCCTTCTGTCCACTTCCTAGAGAGCTTACACAGGGGGCTGCCTCACAGCCCTCCTTCTACCAGCTTCCAGGGGACTGCGGCCCACAGTGGTGGGAACCAGGCTACTCATGGTCATAGAGGGCAAGTCGTAGCAGAGCACCCCAATCTTCTAACTCATGGCCTGCCTGGGAGGCTTAGGGTCACCTCAGGGCTGCTGGGAGTCACACTTGCTCACTGTGGTGTTGGACTGGATTTTACTTGTTCTGGTCCCTGGTGACTGGGACCCCTGATGCAGCTTCTTCCCAGGGATGACAAAGGCTCACCCACAGGGCGTCTTCATCCTGGGATGGTAGTGAAACGTAACCACTTGTGTCTTGGCTCAGGAAAACGGTCCACTGGAAACTAGGCTGGGAGCAGCAGCCCCTCCTCGTGGCCAGGGCACCGGAAGGATTCCAGAACAGCAGCACTGAGCCCCTGCCTGCAGAGGCCCTGGACTGCCTTGGCAACAGCGAAACCATGTGACAACACACCTCCCCATGGAGTGGTCATGGGGGACAGCCCCTGGCAGTACGGTGTGGCGCACAGGAGGGGTGGTGGAAGCTTCCTGTCTGTGGGTAGGTACCTAGGCCTCTTCTGGCTCAGGCAGAGTAAAACAACTGGACACTTCTTGCAGAGCTAAAACTCTAATTTGGACTCAAATATGGAGATCTTAGTTAAAGAATTAAAGGCCATGCTTACAGCTTAAAAATGAAGCCTTAAGCTACACTGAGTCATGAACTGATTAATTTCCCTCTCAGCAAACCTCCGGGAGGTTCTGGAATATTCGCCTTCCCTGCCAGGTTGTCTTTTTGAGGAACCTGGGGCCTGCACGCCCCATTGCATCATCCATCCCTCAGCAGGGATACCCTCTCCTCTTCCTGGAGGCTAATTCCCAAAGATCCCAAGCAGCTGAGACATCGGCATCTTGGGGGCTGCAGAGGCATGTACTAAGGGCCTTCTTGGAGATGCCATTCCTGCCCATGTGGGCCATGATCCTTATCAGGATGGATGGTCCTTGCTTCTACCCTGTATGGAGTGGCCTCTCGTACCTGACGGTTGAGTTCTGTTGTTCTAAGCCAGGCATTGAATGGGGCTCCTGCCTTTCTGCTGGACCACAGGTGGTCACAGCTGCAGCCTGGGCCCAGCAGGCTACCAGCTTGTTAACCCAGAGCCCTCCCCCCTCTGCCTGCCAGGGGCTTGGTTCTCACCACCCACCCTGTTGACCTCTGTTTTCAGAAGTGTGTGTAAATTATTCACTGCTGAGAATCATTGTCTTTTGTATAAATGTTTGTTCAGAAAAGGAAAGCACAGTCTGAACAGTTGAAAGGTTCACCGTCCAGCCAGAGTAAAACACACTGTCCCCCCAGCCTCAGCTTGTAGGATGTGCGGGCTCCATGTGTTTCCAGATCCTTCCACTGTGGTAAGACAGGCTAATGGAGAAAACTTAGGAATGGTTTCCTTTTTGTTTTCCTTCATAATTTACTAAAATAAAGCATCTATAACTGTCTGATCTAAGAATGTAAAATGATTCCATATTGATGTAAATAAGATTACTGCAAAAAGATATTTAAAGCATAAATTGTGGTCATTTTTTTCTTTGAAATTTCAGAGTTCAAACCACTTTCTACAGGGGACTTAGCAGTGGAGTTGCTGGTGTTCATCCACAGACAAGGCTGTCCCACATCACTGTTGGCCTTCCTGGGGCTGGCTGGAGACTTGGCTGGCCTTGTCCAGAGTCCTACCAGCCCAGGAGCACGTGCACACGGGTGGCTGGGTGGTGCTCTGACAAGCCCAGATCCTAGAGCAGGGAGTATTTGGGCAGGGGTGAGCATTAACATTTTAGCTCATTGTAGTTTAGTCAGGGCTCCCAGCTGAAGGCTGTCTCACAAAACCCCCCTTGGCACAGCAGGAGTGGCCCTGAGCACAAAGGTCAGACCCATCCCCAGGCTCTGGGCTGAGCAGTGAGCTGTGGGAGCATTTCCTGGGTTGGGCAAAGAGGTTGGGAAGAGCTGGTGGGCACAGAGAGGCTCCATGGTAACTTTCTACGGGTTTCAGATACTTACTGGTTTACCAGAAGGAGCCGGGCACTGTCCCAGATCCCAGGTACAGCAAGGAGCTGGGAAGTGTCTCATGACAGCTGAAGTTTTCTTCCTGGAGAAGTCAAGTCCTTTTCCTGTTCTGTCTTTTAAAAGCAGAAGTGTAGAGGAAGACCTTGAAAGAGAAATGTGGTTTTCTTGCTAGCGAGACACAGTTACTGGGATACCAGGCGTCCTGCCCTTGGTGGTCTGAAGGTGGCAGTGCAACAACCTAGAAATCAAGTCCCACTCAAGGTTTGGATTTGGCTTCGTGGCTCTGGAGGCATTTGTCACCAGACTTTGCAACCTCTGAGTTGAGGCTGGAGCATGAGGTGAGGCATTCAAAAATATAGAAAAGTAACTCAGCCCCTGAGCCTTGGGGACTGAGGAGTGGAAAGGTAGGTGGGTAGGAAAGGCACAGTCACGTGTGGGTGAGGCTGACCTGGGCAGCAGAGTGTGGCTCCATCCCACTGGCAGGTCTCTGCTCCGGTTTTGTTTCCCACCTGAGCTGTTCTCCTGAGCCCTTTGGGTTTAGATGGACTTGAGTGCTTCCTTCCCCACCCCACCTCAGAGATGACAATCCTTTCCACTCCCCCAAGCTTCTTGGCTACCCAAGTGTCTAGAGATTGCCCTGCCCTCGCTTTGCTTTCTTCCTCACTGGGGCCTGTTGCTGAAATATGTGGACACTCGTAGTAGCTCTTGCACAAGGGCTCCTAGTGTTTTAGCACTAGGAAAGCTGTATTTTGTACCTTTTATTTATTTTTAAAAGATGTTAGGGGTAGCCCCGATAGCTCAGCAGTTTAGCCCCGCCTTCAGCCCAGGGTGTGAACCTGGAGACCCAAGATCCAGTCCCGCGTCGGGTTCCCTGCATGGAGCCTGCTTCTCCCTCTGCCTCTGCCTGTGCCTGTGTCTTTCTCTCTGTGTCTCTCATGAATAAATAAATACAATCTTAAAAAAAAAAAAAAAAAAAGATTTTAAGTAATCACTACAGCCACGGTGAGGCTTGAACTCAAAACCCTGAGATCAAGAGTTACACATTCTACCAACTGAGGCAGCCAGGTGCCCTATATCTTTCAGCCAGAAGTTATCCTCGTTAAGGGTCACAGGTGAGCCAGCAGCAACTTTACATAAAGCCAATGGGCCCTGACCTGCTTCCCCAGTGCCCAGGAGACAGTAGGGAGTGGTGGAGGCTGGCTGCCCTATCTGAAAGGGAGAATCACTCTTCAGCTCCACCCAAGGGGGCCATGAAAGTATGTAATTTAGTGGATTTTAGTTCAACATTATACATCCATCCCCATAATTTTAGAATATTTTCATCACCCTGAAGAGAAATCACATTCCTTAGCAACCCTTACTCCCCCAGACCCTGGCGGCCACGAATCTGCTTCCTGCCTCTACGATCCACCTATTCATATAAATGGACTCATACAGTATGTGATATCTTCTGGTTCTTCCTGGTTGCACTTAATGTCTCAAGGTTCATCTGCCTTGTAGCATGAATCAGTACTTACTCATTTTTATGGCTGAGTAGATTCCATTCCGTGGATAGACCACCTTTGTTTTTGTCATTCCCTGATAGACATTTGGGTAATTTCGTCTTTGGCTGTTATCAGTAGTGCTATGAAATGAAAGCTGACTCATCTCAAAATGTTGGCAGCTATATAAGGTACTTAGGAGTAGTCAAGCTCCTAGAGACGAAGTAGAATAGTTCGTGCAGGGAGGGTGGGGGAGAGGAGATGGGAAGTTAGTTTCATTGGCAGAGTTGCAGTCTGGGAAGATGAGAAAGTTCTGGAGAAGGATGGTGGTGAGGGCTGTATAACAACATGAACATAATTAATGCCTCTGAACTGTACCCTTAAACATGACTAAAAGGGTAAACTTTATATTTTACCACAGGAAAGTGAGAAATGTTGGCAGCTAACTCATGTCTTTTCAGGCACCAAATTTCACAAAATCAGGCACACGTGGCACCTGCCCAGCTGGGCCACCTCCACCAGCAGGATGTTGTGGTGCTGAACCAGACTCCCCAGCACTCTGTGTGGCGTGACCCACACGTGCTTCCTTCCTGCAGTGATGCACAGGCAAGGTACCTTGACCTGAATGTCCAGGGTGCGGGGAAGACCAGTTCCTGTCCAGCCACATCTGGTTGTTGCCAAGAGACAAGGGAAGAGAGTAGACATGAGACTGTTCTAGGTCAGAGAGTTGAAAATACTAAGATTTTTGGACGCCTGGGTGGCTCAGCGGTTAGCATCTACCTTCGGCTCACAGCGTGATTCCCAGTTCAGGGATCGAGTCCCACATTGGGCTCCCTGTGGGGGAGCCTGCTTCTCCCTCCCTCTGCCTGTGTCTCTGCCTCTGTATCTCTCATGAATAAATAAAATCTTAAAAAAATAAAATAAAATACTAGACTTTTTAAAAAAAAGATTTTATTTATTCATATGAGAGAGAGGCAGAGACACAGGCAGAGACAGAAGCAGGCTCCATGCAGGGAGCCTGACCCAGGACTCGATTCCGGGTCTCCAGGATCAGCCCTGGGCTGAAGGCGGCGCTAAACCGCTGAGCCACCCAGGCTGCCCAAAATACTAGACTTTTTACATTTTTTTTAATACTAGACTTTTAAAAAACATTTTTATTTATTTGAGAGCAGGAGGAGCAGAGGGAGAGGGGAACCAGGCGCCCCACTGAGCAGGAAGCCCTATATGGGGCTCAATCCCAGGAACCTGGGATCATGACCTGAGCTGAAGGCCGACTCTCAACCAACTGAGCCACCCAGGAGCCCCTAAAATACTAGGATTATTTTATTTATTTATTTATTTATTTATTTATTTATTTTTATTTATGATAGTCACACAGGGAGAGAGAGAGAGAGAGAGGCAGAGACATAGGCAGAGGGAGAAGCAGGCTCCACGCAGCGGGAGCCTGATGTGGGATTCGATCCCGGGTCTCCAGGATCGCGCCCTGGGCCAAAGGCAGGCGCCAAACCGCTGCGCCACCCAGGGATCCCCTAGGATTATTTTTTAATAGACTACTTTTTAGAACAGTTTAGGTTCTCAGCAAAATTGAAAGTACAGGGATTTCCCCTATACCTTCTGGCCCCACATGCACAGCCTCCCCTACTAATACACCTCTACGAGAGCAGGACATTTGTTCCATTCAAACCTATAATGATCCATCATCATCATCCAGAGTCCAGTTTACATCAGGGTTTGCTCCTGGTGCTGTACTTTCTGTGGGTTTGGACAGATCTGTCATGACATGGATCCATTATAATATACAGAGTAGTTTTACAGCTGTGAGGATTTGGTGTTTGTGTGCAGTGTGGATGGTTCATGGCGTAGAGCATCCCGATTGTTGTGCACAGTGCTATCTACTTCATTGGCTTTGGGACATGGGCTGCTCCCACTGAGGTCAGCTGCTTTGGCCACACCTGGGATGAGGTCAGTGGGTGTGACCCTTTATGAGGGACAGGAACGGGCTGAAGGGTACTGGAGGCCAACAGGATTTGACCTTATGTGTCAGGAGGAGGGTGACCCAGAGGTGTCAGATAACACTTTCACAAATGATCTATCTCATGGCACCCTCAGAACAGCCTGGCCAGGTGTAGCACCAGGTGAGCAGACTGGCAAGGCTCAGTGACATGCTCAGGTCCTGTCACTTTTTTTTTTTTTTTTTTTTTTAAGATTTTACTTATTCATGAGAAACAGAGAGAGGGGGGCAGAGACACAGGCAGGGAGCCTGACATGGGACTCGATCCTGGGTCTCCAGGATCACACCCTGGGCTGAAGGCAGCACTAAACTGCTGAGCCACCCAGGCTGCTCAGGTCCTGTCACTTTGGAACTCAATGTGGACTCGCTGGTTTGCTCTGCACCTGGGCACAGGGCCCCCCTCCCAGGCTCTGCTGACCTTGGGCCACTCTCAGATCACACCACAGTGAGTCTCAGCCCCAACAGATGGACTTCCCACCCTGGGGAATGGGGGACTTGGCATCACACGGGGCTGGATATGGATGGCCTGTCATTTTCCTGCTGATGCTGCGGGGCTCGGAAGCCCACACCATCAGCCTTCCTGCTCTGCCTGTAGTGGGGATACTTGCTACCCTCCCTCAAACCTCAGAGGCTATCCCTGGCCCCCTCCTCCCATTCCTATCTATGCCTCCTCGTCTCTGCAGCTCTGTGTCAATCTGTAACTATCCATCCATATTTGTATCTGGTTTTCCCACCAACCCATGCTCAAAGCAAAGAGCATAACCTTTTTGGTTAATGTATTTAGGGCCCAGCACACTGGTAGGTTGTCAAACAAATGCTTTTTCAAGTAATCAATTAATGGAAAAGAAAAAAAAAAAGTAATCAATTAATGGATCAAATGAATGTAGTAGGGCTGCTATCTTTCTTCAGGACTGCAGGTACAGAGGCCTGAGGAAGGAGCCATGATAGAAGTTATGCAAATCCGTTAGTGTTTGCAAACAAGCCTGCCAAGGGACCTCCAGCACATGACTGGTGTTCTCTGGGCTCTCTGCTTCCTCTTCTCTAAAGTGAGTGGGAGAAGTCGAACCTGCCCTGCCATCCCAAGCCTGTGTGCATACTACAAGCGAGGCAGCGCTGTCCCTTCCTTGGCTTTGCCTCCCAGCCTTTGCTATAAGCAGCCCATCACCTTTTTTCAGTGGCATGCAATCGTGGCGACCTCTGCTGCAGTCTGTCCCTGCCCTTCAGACGTTCTGTCCAGCCTGTTTTGAAGATCACCCACATCGTAGGGCTGCCGTGGCTGAGGGAAGACCCCACCCCAGAAAGTGGGAAAGAGAAAGGGAGAAGGCGCTTCTGGTCTTGCCGCCTTCAAACTCCAAGGAGCAGCCAGTTGACCTCACCAGCTCTCTGGAGATGAAGGCTGTGTGCACTGGGGTATCATGAGGCATTGCTTGTGGCTGGGGTGCAGAAGGCCCTCTGTGCCCTGGACTCTACACCATCAAATGTGGTAGAAACAGTGCTCAGAGCCGCTTCTTTGGGCCTCAAGCCCCCTGCAGGGGAGGGGCACTGGAACCCTGCCACATGATGCTTCCTATAGGAATTTTCATACCCTAGCAGCTGCCACCCCAACCCCAGTCCCTGAAACAAAGCCCTTTTCTTTTGGAAGCCATCTGTGAGAACAATCGCCTTTACTTGAAAAATAATTTTTTTGTAAAACAAGGGATCACTGTGCTGCACCTCCCCGTCTCCCCAGATGGGGCTGAGAGGTGGCAGGGTCAGAGTCCAGCAAAGTCCCCTTTGTGCTGCTCCAGCCACTGGTCCAGTGTCCTGGCCTTGGGGTTGAGCCTCAGGGTCAGTTCGATGTCACGGTCAGGCTTCAGGGCATAGAAACGGAACATGTTGGCCAGGTCACGGGCACCTGGGAAGCCCTGCTTCTCGTAGTCCTCCGGGGTCGTCTAGAAACAGAGAGGAGTCTGGTGGGTCTGTCAGTATCTCCAGCGCCCCAGCTGGACCCACTGGGAACCCACTCCCAACCCAAGTCCTTTCCAGTAAGTTCATCTGAAAACTCTTCTACTACAAAGATTAAAGCTAAAAAACAAAACAAAAAAACCGTTTTAAGTCAACTGCTGCTCTTTCAAGGGGCACCGAGCTAGTTCAGTCAGAGCGTGTGACCCTCCATGCTGGGGTCATGGGTTCGAGGCCCACGGTGGGTGTACAGATTACTTAAAAAAAAAAAAAAAATCGGGATCCCTGGGTGGCGCAGTGGTTTGGTGCCTGCCTTTGGCCCAGGGTGTGATCCTGGGGACCCAGGATCGAATCCCACGTCGGGCTCCCGGTGCATGGAGCCTGCTTCTCCCTCTGCCTGTGTCTCTGCCTCTCTCTCTCTCTCTCTCTGTGACTATCATAAATAAATAAAAATTAAAAAAAAAAAAATTCAGGGACGCCTGGGTGGCTCAGTGGTTGAGCGCCTGCCTTTGGCTCAGGGTGTGATCCCGGATTTCCAGGTTTGAGTCCCGCATCGGGCTCCCTGCATGGAGCCTGCTTCTCCTTCTGCCTGTGTCTCTGCCTTTCTCTCTGTGTGTCTCAAATGAATAAATAAAATCTTAAAAAAAAAAAATCATCCTTTTTTTTAATAATAAATTTATTTTTTATTGGTGTTCAGTTTGCCAACATACAGAGTAACACCCAGTGCATAAATCTTTCTCTTTCAAGATCATGGGATGGAAACTCTCAGCCCTTTCCAAACCAGAATTCTGCAAACATCACTTTGTTGTTCAAAAACCAAAGCTGTTCCCCTTTGCTGACCAAACTGCATCTAAACTTCTCAGTTTGTCAAAATCTCCACAGCTGCTTCAGACCTTTGTCTAGATGTAACGCACGGCCATTTAGGACATGTTTTCTAGAGCACTTCACTATACTAAGGAAACACATCTATTATTCCATTCCATCCTAACCAGGGAAGGAGATACTAGTCACATACCCATTTTATAGATAAGGAATCTGAGGCACAGAGGGTCAGGGATTGTGCCCCAAGGTCATACACTGGTGGGTGTTCAGGGCTGGGAGCAGGATCCCAGTTGGGTGGGGGGTCTGACCCACCTGAAACAGGTCTTGCCATGCCCCCCACCCCCATCATTGCTCTGCTTATTTCTAGGAGCTCTAGGGGTGGTTTTTGCCTTTTTTTTTTTTTTTTTAAGATTTATTTATTTATTCATGAGAGACACACAGAGAGAGGCACAGACACAGGCAGACAGGCAGAGGGAGAAGCAGGCTCCATGCAGGGAGCCTGACATGGGACTCGATCCCGGGTCTCCAGGATCACGCCCTGGGCTGAAGTCGGCGCTAAACCGCTGAGCTACTCCGGCTGCCCTGGTTTTTGTCTTTTAATGATTTGGGTTTCCCAGACTTCCTTTAGTAAGTCTTACTACCATAATGGGAAGGCCAAATAAACAAGGCACCTGCGGGTCTGAACAGAATGACTTGAGGGTTGGCAGGGACAGAAGTGGACAGAGGGTCTCCCGCCCACCCAGCAAGGCCGAGAGAAGACAGGGTGGGGCCCATGTCTCTGGCCTCATTCCCCTTCCCTCCCTCATGTCACACCCCTAGAGAAGCCCAGGATCCCTGTTGTGTTCACTCCTTGCCTTGGCCCCTAGGGTCCCCTCTTCCCAGAAACCTTCCTCTCCATTTGGTCAACTGCCTAAGCTAGAAATTTCTCTCAGCAGCCACACTTGGCTCCCAAGTACAGCATGACAAATGTTCACAGCGATGAATTCAGATTTACCTTGCCCAGAGTAATGGGGCAGCCCTAGATACTACTTCTCTACTCTACATAAAGCCCCCACTGGGGGTTAGAACGACCAGAATGGGACTGCCAGAGTCCCCAGTGGGAGCTGGGTCCTCACCCATCCCAGGCCCAGGGCAGCAGGAGCCCACCTTGGCATCACACACGGCCTTCCCGGTGTGCTTGGAGAGCAGAGCGGCATACTCTTCTGCTGTGTGCTTGCAGGTACTGAGCCCAATGTTCCGGCCGACATATTCTTCTGGCATCTTCAGCAGGCTGAGCACCACGGGGCCCAGGTCGGTCACAGATATGCCGTCCATGGGCACATCACCCATGGGCAAGCCTGGGGGGGAGGAGGGGTGTGCTGGCACACATCTCAAGGGTTTGAAGCTGGTGTTTGCACCAGCCAATCACCTGGACATGTGCACAGGCCAGCACCTCAGTGTCTGTGGTGAAGAAGCAGCAGTGGTGTTTAGTCAGGACACGGGATGCAACCCGAGCCCTGCCATCTTGGCACCTGTTTACACTCTGCGCCCTGGTTACTCCATTCACAGCGTGGGGAGAACACTGGACCGGCGTACCGTCTCAGGGCAAAGACAGGAACCAAAAGGAACTGAAGGGGCTGCTCTCATAGCACCGGCTGGAAAGCCAACGACACTAGCAGGGAGGTCTGCGTGCCGAGGGCAGGGTCTGGCCCAGAGCAGCACGTGGCAGAGGCTCTGTAAATGTCTTATATCAGTGAGCGACTCAACTGCCAAGGTGGTTTGGTGGACAGAGAGACACGGCGTTATCTAGATGTGGCCCCAGGAGCGCTTCGGTCCTGCCGCACTCCTCACCTGTGAGAAGGTGCCACCGCAGTTGCCCTTTCAGATCACCCAGAGGCCTCGTTGGCTCAGAGCTCAACTAGAGACGGAACACAAGAGGTATCCCTGACCAGCTTTGCAAACTATAACGGGCAATGCTGGTTTGTCAGCACTACGACCGTGCCGCGCTCTCTCCCTGCTGTTCATGCACAGGGTGAGGGGTGGCTGGCTGAGGACTCCAGCCAACCACAGGACACAAGCTGCATAAGGATCCCTGCAGCCCGTTTGCAGACTGAGAAGAAAGTGCTTTCCTACTTTGTGAAACCTACCACTGGACCTGATCTTCCAAATCCTCTCCTTACACCTGAAGGAAAAGTCACAATAAGCACATTCGTCTCTGTAGCAGATGAAGCATTGCAACATTGCATCACTGCATCACTGCATCATTGCCTCCTGGCAGATTTTCTCGTTGCCTCTGGAAAAGTCAGTTACACTCATTTCACAGAGCAAGACGCAGAGGCCCAGCAAGGTTACATGCTCTGTTCAAAGTCACAAGCCTAACATGAAAGAACCAGGGCTGGGACCCAGAACCACCTGAGGACAAGCCACTTTTCTGCAGCACCCACAGCTCCCCTTAGTGAGCCGACGCTCAAGGAAGGAGGAAGGGCACTCACTCAGCAAGTAGCTCTTTCCATCGGGGGCTTTCTTGGGCAAGAAGTAGGAGAGGAGGTTCTCAAAATAGCAGGACAGCCGCACGCTGGTCATGGGAACTCCAATGTCCCGGAAATACTGCTCCACCTCCCCTTTGCCATCAAAGTGGCCTGCTGCCAGTCTCCCGGCCGTCAGCTTCTTGATGTTCTCCAGGCCACTGTAGACCACATAGTGAAGGCCCAGGCGCTTGGCCACGTTGGCCAGCAGCTTTCCCTGGTGAGCAGGAAAGGAGAAACCACAAAGCTAAGAGGGAGGATATGCGTCCGCCGCCACAGCCCTGGCTTGCCTACCCCTGCTGCCACCGTACCTGACGCTAAGAGGCCCACACCACTTCACCCTGATAAGGCTCCCTCTCCTGGAACGATGCTCACAGGTGGTGCCACGCCCTCTCACGTACCACTGTAAGCCTTCTACCTAAGCATCACCTCTCTAGATCCTCTGGGTTGCTGTACTTCCTGTTATGACCAACTCTGGCCCACCCCGTGCACTGTGCGGGTGGGGGAGGGCAGGTCTGCTGCTTGGGAGAGGGCCACACCAAGTCCACCAGGGAGCAGGTGCAGCTCAGGGGTAAAGCACGCGCACTGCTCGGGCGCCACACCGGCTCTGCAATGCACTAGCCACATGACCATGAACTGGGCCCTCAATCTGACAAGGGTCCCTATGAGAGACTCAAGAAAAGATAAGGAGAGAAAGCCACACGAAGGCCAAGACAGAGACTCGGTGACATGGCCACGAGGAGAGCCAGCCGCTGCCAGAAGTTGGAAGAGGCAAGGAGTGGAATCACCCTCAGAATGTCCTTCTGAAAGCGCCCCGATTCTGGACTTTGGGCCCCCAGACCGGAGAGAGTCAATTCCTGTGATTTGAAGCCAAGCGGCTTGTACTGGCAGCCACAGGATGAGAACACAGGCTCTTGGGATAATGAGCCAAGACCACGATCCACCAGAAAAACTGTCATCCTCCACTCTGTGGGATGGGCTTCCATGGAAGACCTATTCAAAGAAAATGTCAAGGGCAGCCCCCGTGGCGCAGCGGTCTAGCGCCGCCTGCAGCCTGGGGTGTGATCCTGGAGACCCGGGATCGAGTCCCATGTCAGGCTCCCTGCATGGAGCCTGCTTCTCCCTCTGCCTGTGTCTCTGCCTCTCTCTCTCTCTCTCTCTCTCTGTCTCTATGAATAAATAAATAAAATCTTAAAAAAAAAAAAAAACAAAGTGTCAAGGCTAAAAAGTTTGGAGGGACGCCTAGATGGCTCAGTGGCTGAGCATCTGCCTTTGGCTCGGCATGATCTCAAGGTCCCAGGATGGAATCCCGCATCGGGCTCCCTGCAGAAGGGACCTGCTTCTCCCTCTGCCTACATCTCTGCCTCTCTCTCTGTCTCTCATGAATAAACAAAATCTTAAAAAAAAAAAAAAAAAGTTTGGAGACCAGGGAGCCGATCACGCCTCCCTTTCTTTAACCAGCCCAGGACAGAGCCGTGGCTGGTTGTGGACAATGCAGGGCTGAGTGCTGACAGTCAGCCGGGACCCCTCCTCTGCCACCAACAGTACATCCCACAGACCCGAGTGCCCCGTACCAGTGTCCCCATTGTCAGTGAGACAGAACGAGGGCCATGTCTCATGTTCTCTATCTCCTGTCCACCCCTGCCAGCGGGGCTCAATAACCCAACTAACTGGAATGTGGGTGGAAAACAGGATAAACAGAACCACACCACATATGACAGGGACACAGGGACTTTCTGGGGTGACGGGAATGTATTCTGATGAGATTGGGTATATTTACCGATCTGGGTGTATTGATTTTCAAGCTTCCTCCAACAATACAATTAAAACGTATGCATCTTATCAGAAAATGATGGGTCAACAGAGATGGTTTGTTACAAAGTGTAAGAAGTCACTGGATGACAAAGTAGATTCTCAGTTGCCTGAGGCTGGGGGCAGGTGGTAACTGGGAGTGACTGCTAATAGGTATGAATTTCTTTTCAGGGTGGTAAAATGTTCCGGAATTAGGTGGTGGTGTGGTGGCACAACCTGGAGAATATACACTGAATTATACACTTCCAAAGGGCAAGCAATGGTGCTTGAATGACATCTAAACAAAAGTCACTGGAAGAGAAAGCAGCTGCCTCCTTCACTCATTAAAGTCCAAGAGGACTGTGCAAAAGAGGAGGGAAAAGGCCTGCAGTGGACATCGGTCATAGGCAGGGTCCGCCCCTCTCCAGCAAGTTGGAGCTGCCTCCAGGGAGCTCCTTCTAAGATGTCCTGCTCGTAGGCCGCCCTGCCCACGCCCTCCCTCCGACCTGCCCTCACCTGCTTGACCTCCTGCTCCTGGCTGCAGTTCTCCCAGTAGTTGGTCACAATGAAGGCGGCATGCGCCCCAGTCAGGGCCAGCTCCATGCTGGCCTCATCATCCTGGTCTCCCTGTACCACTTCTGCACCCTGCAGCCTCAGCTCCTTTGCTGCCTTCTGTCCAGGGTTCCGCGTCACCACTCGAACTCTAAACGTCCCATCTTCCAGGAGCGTCCGGGCCACGGAGCCTCCCTGAGCACCTGTGAAGAGTCAGAAACACCTGCAGGGTTGGACCTGCCAGTGGGTCCTGCTAGGGGGAAGCCCCAAAGGGAACGCTCCACCACACCCAAACACCCAGACACTTTTCACCTGTGATCTTCATTAAACACTTTATATCATTGTAAAAATGAAAGCTTTACTGAGATAAAATTCACTCACCTTTAAAAGAGTACCTAATTTACATTTACTTAAGTATTTTGGGGGATGCCTGAGTGGCTTTAGCAGTTGAGCGTCTGTCATTGGCTCAGGGCAAGATACTGGTCCTGGGCAGCCCCCCTACCTTTTTAAGACTGAGGGGTGCCAGGGTGGCTCAGTCAAATGAGCATGCAACAACTCTTGATCTCAGGGTCATGAGTTTCAGCCCCACTCTGGGTGTCGAGATTACTTAAAAAAAAAAAAAAAAACACCTTTAAAAAATATTTTTAAATAGGGCAGCCCGGGTGGCTCAGTGGTTTAGCGCCGCCTTCAGCCCAGGGCCTGATACTGGAGACCCAGGAACGACTCCCACGTCGGGCTCCCTGCATGGAGCCAGCTTCTCCCTCTGCCTTTCTCTCTCTGTGTCTCTCATGAATAAATAAATAAAATCTTTCAAAAAAAATGACTGAGAAAATGAGAAAAAGGGATCCCTGGGTGGCGCAGCGGTTTAGCGCCTGCCTTTGGCCGGGGGCGCAATCCTGGAGACCCGGGATCAAATCCCACGTCGGGCTCCCGGTGCATGGAGCGTGCTTCTCCCTCTCCCTGTGTCTCTGCCTCTCTCTCTCTCTGTGACTATCATAAATTAATAAAAATTTTTAAAAAATGAGAAAAAGTAAAATCATCAAAAGAAGAAAATAAAAATCATCCATGGGGCAGCCCCGGTGGTGCAGCGGTTTAGTGCCGCCTGCAGCCCAGGGCGTGATCCTGGAGACCCTGGATCGAGTCCCACGTCAGGCCCCGAGATCGAGTCCCACGTCGGGCTCTCTGCATGGAGCCTGCTTCTACCTCTGCCTGTGTCTCTGCCTCTCATTCTCTCTCTGTGTCTTTATGAATAAATAAATTTTAAAAAATCTTAAAAAAAAAAATCATCCATGAATATACATATAAGAAAATTGGCTGCAGCACTATTTGCAACAGTGGAAATTTGTAGACCAATGACTTGTCTTTTGGTAAGAATCTGGTTGAATATGTGATCAATCCATGCAAAAGCGATTAAAAAGAATGTGGCAGATCTGTGTGTGTGCCTTGAACAGGTGCATGCAAGCTCTACTGGAGTGAAAAGGCAAGTTGCAAAGGCAACCACCCTCACACAGTACCGGTGGGAATGTAAAATGGCATAGTCGCTTTGAAAAACAGTCTGGTGGGTTCACAAAGTGCTAAACACAAGAGTTATGAGATGATCCAGCAATTCCATTCTAAGCATATACACCCCAAATTCAAAATATGTCTACACAGGGGATCCCTGGGTGGCTCAGCGGTTTAGCGCCTGCCTTTGGCCCGGGGTGTGATCCTGGAGTCCCGGGATGGAGTCCCGGGATTGAGTCTCACGTCGGGCTCCTGTCGTGGAGCCTGCTTCTCCCTCCTCCTGTGTCTCTGCCTCTCTCTCTCTCTCTCTCTATGTCTATCATAAATAAATAAATAAATCTTTAAAAAAATGATTTAAAAAAATATGTCTACACAAAAACTCGTACATGAATATTCACAGCAGTATTATTCACAATAGCCAAAAAGTAGAAACAAATCAAATGTCCATCAACAGATGAGTGGATAAACACAACATGGTCCACCCATAAAATGGAATATTATTCAGCTATGAAAAGGAATGAAGTACTGATACATGCTACGAAGAGGGTGGTGCCTGGGTGGCTTGGTGCATTAAGTGTCCAACTCTTGATTTCAGCTCAGGTAATGATCTCAGGGTTGCACTGGGCATGGAGCCTGCTTAAAATTCTCTCTCAGGGGTGTTTAGGCGGCTCAGTAGGAGTTAAGCATCTGCCTTCAGCTCAGGTCATCTAGCCCAAAAATCTTAAAAAAAAAAAAAAAAAATCACTAAGACTCTCTGCTCCTCCTCTTCCCACAAAACCCAAAAAATAAAAAACCCTCCAAAGGTTACAAAAGGTAACCTCAAAAACATGATGCCAAGTTAAAGCGGCCAGACACAAAAGGCCACAACCTGTATGACTTCATTTATACAAAATGTCCAGAATGGGCACACCTACAGACAGAAAGTAGACTGGTGTCTGCCAGGGGCTGGGGAAAGTTAGGAGAAACGCTAGTGGGTATGAGGTTTCCTTTGGGAGCGGTGAAATGTTCTAAGGCAGACTGTGGTGATGGCCACAGAGCTCTGTGAATAGACGAGAAATCAGCAAACTGCATACTTTAAACGGGTGAGTTATATGGTATATGCGTTATATCTTAACCTGTTCTAGGTTTTTAAATATATATATATATATGAAAAGAAAGAAGAAAAGAAAAGAAAAGAAAAGAAAAGAAAAGAAAAGAAAAGAAAAGAAAAAGAAAAGAAAAACAAGATGGGGACAAAATAGGACACTGGGCCATTCAAGAAAATAATGATCATCTTTGTGTATCTCTGGCAGGATTCTCTAGAAACTTGATGACCGTGATGGATGGGGTCGCCCAGCCGGAGGTGGGAGGGAAGATGCAGTTTGTACCGTGTGCAAGTGCCACTTATTCGAAGAAGCTAAAGCAATTAATTTCTTTTAAGGATTTTAAAGATGTTCGACCGCTGAGCCACCCAGGTGCCCCCCCCCCCCCCGTAAGGGGAATGTGACCCCGAGTCCTACCCCCGGGTCAGGGGTCCGAGACGCAAGGCCCTCCATCCAACTCCATCCCGGGGACGCCCCCCAGGCCCTGCGGGGCCGGGGTCGCGCTCGCTCACCTGTGGCCCCGAACACCACCACCAGCTTCTCGTCTGCCATGCGAGCCGCCGCGGGAACTGCGGCCCCAGAGGCCCGGGAGGCGGGGGGGGCCGCGCGGGGTCGGCGATGGGGACAGGGGTCCCTCCCGGGACCACCCCGAGGGCCCGACGGGCGGGCGGCCGGGAGAAGTCGGGGCCCACGACTACCCCCTGCTAGCGCTCGGCACCCCGACCCCGGCCCGGCCCCCACCTCCCGCCGCAGCCCAGGTGGGAGACGCTGGAGGGGAGAACCGAGCACCCCGCCCCCCGCCCGCCTCCTGGGACCTTGCAGCCGAGTCCACCGCCGGAGGGGGGGTCGTGTGGAACCTGCGAGAAGGCCGCCCCCCAACCCCCGCAGCTCTCGCCCCATCCTGGCAAAGCCACCTGTTCCGGGCCGCCCTGTGCGAAGGGAGCCCAGGCCGCGCTGCTTCGGGACTCCCCCCGTCGGGGCCCTGACTCGGCGCGGGGCCGAACCTCCACCCCCCTCGGCGGACGCAGATGGTTCGTCCCGGCGCGCGCGGGCTCCGGAGTGCGACTGCGCAGCGCGGCCTGGGCTCGCGGGAACCCCGAGTGCACGTGCGGAGCCGCTTGGCGGGAGGCCTGCGGAAGAAAAAAAAAAACAGAAACAGAAACAAAAAAACACCCCACAGTCTACCACGCATGAACATCTGAACTTGCAGACATGGGGTGTCACCTGAGGATAATTAAATCCCTATGTGGGACTCTCAAACCCCCAGGCTCTGAGTTCTTGCAAGCCTGAGTCACATTTGAGGTTGCTACTAGATGCAGATTTATCTTAACAGGAAAAGTGAGATTTCTTTGTGTTCAACTAGAACTCAAAAATGGCCCTGTAGCTCCTTTCTGAAAACTTAACTACTGGGTAAGAACGTTGTTTTTTTGTTTTTGTTTTTGTTTTCCTTTCACTCATTCATTGCAAACTGTGTATTGACCCATCCAGGAATGTCAGCTTTCCTAACAGCAGGCACATCTCGGTATTCACTGCTGAATTTCCAGCACTTAGCAGAGCACGTGGCAAGTAGGCGCTCAATAAATATTTGCTGATTGATCAGTTGTCTAAACATCTAGACACTGGAGTTCTGGGGAAACCCAACTGACACTGGTGCTGTTTTTCTGAATCTGGTGGTGGAGATAACTCACAGGGTCATGTGTATTTTATGTATGTAAAAGACTGGTCTTGGGACGCCTGGGTGGCTCAGTGGTTGGGCTTCTGCCTTTGGCTCAGGGCATGATCCTGGAATCCGGGATTGAGTTCTGCATCACTGGGCTCTCTGCATGGAGCCTGCTTCTCCTTTCTCTCCTTCTTTCTGTATGTCTCTCATGAATGAATGAATAAAATCCTAAAAAAAAAAAAAAAAAAAAAGACTGGTCTTTATTATGAAATGCATGTATTTATTTATTTAATATTTTATTCATCCATTCATGAGAGACACAGAGAGAGAGAGAGGCAGAGACACAGGCAGAGGGAGAAGCAGGCCCCATGCAGGGATCCCAATGTGGGACTCCATCAGGATCCTGGGTCTCCAGGATCACTCCCCAGGCCGAAGGCGGCGCCAAACTGCTTTGCCACCCAGGCTGCCCGCATGTATTTATTTTAATACACATTAAGTGTACTCGTGTTTATATTTATAAAATATTTATAAAAATGTAATATATATTTTATATAAATATTAAATATTTATATAAATTTCATCTACATGTTTATCTTGAATAAATCTCTTGCAGTGTCCTCTGCATTCTGTTATGTTATGCTGTATACAGAGACTGTAAAGTTTGCCTGGATTGGGCTCACCACCTTAGATAACCATCAAGGCTAATTCCTATTCATTCCTTAAGACCACATAACTGGGGCACCTGGGTGGCTCAGTGGTTGATTGTTGGTCTTTGGCTCAGGTCATGATCCCAGATTCTTGGGATCGAGTTGCACATCAGGCTCCTCACAGGGAACCTGCTTCTCCCTCTGCCTGTGTCTTTGCTTCTTTGTGTCTCTCATGAATAAATAAATAAAATCTTTTTTTTTAACATTTTTATTTATTTATGATAGTCACAGAGAGAGAGAGAGGCAGAGACATAGGCAGAGGGAGAAGCAGGCTCCATGCACCAAGAGCCCGACGTGGGATTTGATCCCGGGTCTCCAGGATCGCGCCCTAGGCCAAAGGCAGGCGCCAAACCGCTGCACCACCCAGGGATCCCAGATCTTAAAACATATAGCCATCACTGTGGAGGTCGAGAAAATTAAGGCCATTCCACCTTAATCAGCGTTAGCACAAGTAACAGCCATCCCAGGCCCCTGTGAATAAGAGCTAAAATTTACCTTGCTTCATTTAGGGGAGGGGAGGGGAAACAGCTTACAGCTTAACGCCCTAGAAAACCCCATATTAGAATGAGAACAGAGCTTAATGCCCTTGAAAGCCCCATATCAGAATGTAAACAGAACTTGAGAAATTCCTCCACCCCTTCTGGAGGTCCCCTAGACCAGCCCATAAAACTAAGCTGGAACCCACCTCAAGGTCCAAGACCCTGCTCTGCCACGTCAGGTAAACTTGGGCCCAAGCTCGAGCTTGTAAATAAACCCTCGTGTGTTTGCATCGGTGTTGGCTCCTTGGTGGTTTCTCGGATAGTAATCTTGGGCACAACAATCACCTCCTCTAGGAATCCCTCCCTGACCTCTAAGCTAGGCTAACTACTCCTATTCTACTCCCATCTCTACCCTACTGGTAAAATTGTCTTTTTTTTTTTTTTTTTTACTGGTAAAATTGTCTACCATAGTAGAAGGGCTTCCTGAGAGCTGGCCTATGTCATGTTTGTCTCTGTCTCTTCCTTCTGGCACCATATCCATCACTAGCTAGGAACTCAATAAATACCTACTAGATGGACCCCAAGTGCATATTACTGTGATAAAAGATGAGGTTTTTCTTCAGTTACATAAGGATAAAGCACAAAACCCAATATTCCAACGTCTCCACTTTAAGGAAATAAACAAGAAGGCGTGTAGCAGGACGAGCTGCAGAATTCGGAAGGCCTGGTGCAAACTGAAAATGCAGGGCTCCTTGTTAAAAAATTGTCAAGAATTTCAAGAAAATAACAACAGAGCATTAAACAAGTGGGAGGCCTTCTCAGAGTGGGACCCTGTGCAGTTACTGGGATTACAAGCCTAAGGAGGCAGCTCTGGTGCCCAGGTTTTTTTTTTTGTTTGTTTGTTTATTTATGATAGGCACACAGTGAGAGAGAGAGAGGCAGAGACATAGGCAGAGGGAGAAGCAGGCTCCACGCACTGGGAGCCCGACGTGGGATTCGATCCCGGGTCTCCAGGATCGCGCCCTGGGCCAAAGGCAGGCGCCAAACCGCTGCGCCACCCAGGGATCCCTAGTGCCCAGGTTTAATTGAAGAGCATCTCAGGGCCATAAGGGAACCCAACCGCCTTTTGGCCTTGCTGAACCAACTGCTTGGAAATCAGTGCAGGCAACGAGTAGCAGAAAATGGCATCTCTGCCTGTGGGCTTCTGGTCAAGGGTGCTAATGCCAGGGGGTCTGTCTGGAAGTGGGTCAGCATTATTGACAGCCTGGGCAAAGATCATGTCTGTTGAAGCCCTACCTAGCCCAAAATCCTAGCCCCCTGAGGCCTAAGGAGAAAGATTTGGCTACTACTATGCTCAGCTGTGACTCTGCACTTCCTGCAGGACTTTGTAGCTGACAAAGACTTCCTGCAAAGCTCTTGCCAGTTAACCCAGCTGGGTGACATGTGCTAATAATGATAACAGGGGAAACCCTTCTCTGAGCTCCTCCAGCGTGTCATGCAGAAGCTAAGACCTACATGATCTCATTTATTCAAAGTAATCTCTAAGCCCAACATGGGGCTCAAACTCAGGAAATGAAGCCAGGCACCCTCCACATTATCTCATTTGAAACCTCAAAGCAACCCCCTCATCAATCAGCGCCACTGGGTTTATTCAATTTTATGTGTATGTATTTGGGAGCAGGGGCAGTATGGTGTGTACTTCCAATAATTACTTTTTAAAGATCCATTCTTTTTAAAATTTGGTTTGGGGGCATCTGGGTGGCTCAGCGGTTGAGAGTCTTTCTTTGGCTCAGGTCTGGATACCAGGGTCGTGGGATCGAGTCCCGCATCAGGCTCCCCAGAAGGAGCTTGCTTCTCCCTCTGCCTATGTCTCTGCCTCTCTGTCTCTCATGAATAAATAAATTAAATCTTTAAAAATAAATAAAATTTGGTTTTGGTAACCAAGTCATGCCTAATGCATTTATGCATCTAAAAAAAATTTAATTGGTACAGATAAAGCACAAGTGACCCCCGACCTCCCTTTGACATTCTAGTGTATAAACCTTCCTGACATTGGATGCATTTAGATACCTAAATATAAATGTGTGGAAAGAACATTTTGTAGTTCAAAAAAAATAAAAGGGGACACCTGGGTGGCTCAGCAGTTGAGCATCTGCCTTTGGCTCTGGACGTGTTCCCGGAGTCCCGGGATTGAGTCCCACATCCGGCTTCCTGCATGGAGCCTGCTTCTGCCTCTGCCTGTGTCTCTGCCTCTCTCTCCGTCTCTCATGAATAAATGAAGTCTTTAAAAAAAGAAAAGAGATCATATTGAATATATTTCCCCAAATTTTTATCCTAAAAGATCTGTAGACATACGGAAAAGTTGAAAGAACTATATCAGGAACACCTACACATACACTTACCACCTAGCTTCTCCAATTCTTAACATTTTGCTTTATTTATCAGACATTTATTATCCATCAACTATCTTATCTCTTGATATGTTTCAAGTAAATTACAGACCGCCCTGCCCCTCACCCTGAAACACTTCACATACACATTAGAATTCAATTTTTTTTTAAAGATTTTATTTACTCAGAGTGAGTATTTATTCACTCAGAGTGAGAGAGAGAGAGAGTGCACATGAGCAGGGGCAGAGGGAGAGGGAGAAGCAAACTCCCCCCTGAGCAGGGAGCCCAATGTGGGGCTCCATTCCAGGACTCTGGGATCATGACCTGGGCCGAAGGCAGACGCTGAACTGACTGAGCCATCCAGGCACCCCTAGAGTTCAATATTTTTTAAGTCAAACTTACACACTGTCAAATGTATTTTTGCATTTTTCCAACATCCTGCTTTCTACATCCTACATCCTATCCTTCTGCTTAATAACATCCTCCCTAAGCTCATGTCTGCCCTTCCTTTTTTTAACGCAGGCACAACCCCGTTGCAGAGAGGTACCCCCATCAACGCCCACACCATATCCCCCTTTAATGGACGTTTAGGTGGTTTCAAGATGTTCACCCAGATGACGCGCGCATCCCCTCCCGTGTTGCCAACGACCTTCCTCGCTCTTGCCTCTTGGGGTTCTTGCACGCATTGCTCTCCGAGAGCTACCGAGGAAGGACATTGTTTGAACAAAGAGATAGGCCCCTTCTAAATTCGAACAGATCTCGCTAACGTGTCCCCAGGTCTCCGGGAAATCCCAGGAACAGCGCACATTCCGCACACCTTTGTCAGCACGGGACAGTACCGGTCATTCGCTCTGCAGCCCGCCGGACGGGTAAGGAAGGGACAGGCAGGCAAGGCGGCTGGAACCGAGAGGGCAGGTGCAGCCTGCACAGGCGGGGACACGGGGCGCGGAGAGCGCGGAGCCCGGAGGCGCCCTCATTAACACTCTCTCTCATTAGCGCGCGGGCTCGGGGGCACCCCGACTCCCCTAGCCACCCCGCGACCCCGCGACCCCGCGACCCCGCGGGAGACACGGCGGGGCCGCCGCAGGGGCGTGTCCTTCCACAGGACCCGCCCCCTCTGCGTGCGCACGTCGGGCCGCCCTCGCGCCGCCCGCAGGGCTGCGGCGGCCGCGGCGCTTCGCTGAGTCGCTGACGGACGCGCGGACGCGGTGACTGACGGCCGGCCGAGCGGACCCGAGGCCGGTGAGTGGTCTGCGCCCTCCCAGGCGCTCCTCCGGGCTCCGCGGCGCGTCCGGACGGCCCGGAGCTGAGCCGGGCGGGCGGCGGCGGGACGCTGCGACCCGGGCGCCGGCCTGAGGGAGAGCCGGCGGGCCGGGACGGGGGGCGGCCGGAAACGGGATGAGCGGGGAGGGCGCCGCGCTGAGACTCCCTGCTCGCTCCCGGCCGCCGGGGCGGGCGGGTGAGGCCCGAGCGGCCCGTCCGCCTTGGGCTCCGTTGGGCCCGGCCCCTCGCGGCGTCACGAGTGCGCTGGGCTGGGTGACCCCGGGGGCGTCGCGTGCCGACTCGGCGTGCCCGGCGGGGGCTGCGGCCTCCGACCCCCGCGAGGACCCCGGCCTGTCCCGGGCGCCCGGTGGTCCGAGCCCCGCGTGGTGGCGGCTGCGGGCTCCGCGCTTCCTCCTGACTCACCTCAGTAGGAAGGGCGTTTTGAGTCACTGTGGTGACTTCATGAGTGACCCGCCGCCGCCGGGAAGGAGGGACGGACGGTTGGTCCGGGCGGGGACTTCACCAGTCACTTCGTCTGCCCGCTGCCGTAGGTGTATTAATTGCCAGGGGTTGCCAGGACCGCCTTGTACAAGGCCTGCCTGTGTCGTGCTGTGAAGTGGATCCTGGCAGTTCGTGTTCATGGCCTTGAGCCCGACGAGACGGTGTGGGATTGGGAAAACAAACACAACAAACACACACCGTGTAGCGCTCTGCAGTTCGCTGCCAGCCCCCGCCAGAACCCGGCGGGGCTCAGTGTGTCTGCCTTCAGCTCCGGGCGTGACCCGGGGTCTCGGGATCGAGTCCCACGTCAGGCTCCCTGCATGGAGCCTGCTTGTGTGTCTGCTTGTGTCTCTGCCTCTCTCTCTCTCTCTCTCTCTCTGTGTCTCTCATGCATAAATAAATAAAATCTTTTTTAAAAAAATGGAATTAATGATGAGGCTTGGGTGAAATGACTTCACCTGCATCCCACAACTGGGAAGAGGCCACAGATGGTCTTTTTTTTTTTTAAGATTTTATTTATTTATTCATGAGAGACACAGAGAAAGAGAGAGAGAGAGGCAGAGACACAGGGAGAGGGAAAAGCAGGCCCCACGCAGGGAGTCCGATGTGGGACTCGATCCCAGGACTCCAGGATCACGCCCTCGGCCAAAGGCAGGTGCCAGACTGCTGAGCCACCCAGGGATCCCCAAGGCCACAGATGGCCTTGATCCTGGTCATCCGCCTGCAGATCTGTGATCTTTCCCAAACAATGTCGTAGAGATTGGAAATGGATTATGTCCTTTAAACTCTCTTCCCTGGGATCCCTACTCTAGAAATGACAATACCAAACGTGAAAATGAGTTACAGAAAGTATTCATTGCCTTTAGGTTACCCCTTATCGAGTGTTGAAATGCAAAATTGGACAGCTGGGGCCTTTGAGCTACCTTGATTTTTTTGTTTGTTTGTTTCCTTTTAATTTGTTTCTAAGATTTTATTAATTTATTCATTCATGGGAGACAGAGAGAGAGAGGTAGAGACACTGGCAGAGGGAGAAGCAGACACCCTGCAGGGAGCCCAATGTGGGACTCGATACCAAGACCCCAGAATCACGCCCTGGGCCAAAGGCAGGCACTAAACCACTGAGCCACCCAGGCTGCCCTGGTTTCCTTTTAATAGGTGATTCTCTTGATAAGACAGTTGAGCTCTGCATCAGTATTGCACCAAAACTATAATATCACTTCTTCAGGAGAGAGGTATTTTTGAAAAATTGGAATTGTGGGGTACCTGGGTGAGTCATTCGATTAAGTGTCTGCTTTTACTTCAGGTCATGATACCCGGATCCTGGGGATCCAGCCTCACTTCAGGCTTCCTGCTCAGTTGGGGCTCTGATTCTTTCTCGGCCCCTCCCCCTATTCATGCTCCGTGGCTCCCTCTCTCAAATAAAATCTTAAAAAAAAAAAAGAAAAGGAAAAAGAAAATTGGAATTGTGTATTTATTGTAAAGTTGAGAATTCAGCTTAACGCCGTGGAGACAAAAGAGATGAAAAATTTGAACTGTAAATTACCTCCTGGTATGTTATTGGCCATAATTAACTAAAAAGTTATAAATAAATATTTAGAGCAATCTTGTTTTCTTATAGTAATCAGTGAGAGAATTAAGAGCTCTGGATTACATCTTTTGTGTTCAACAGAGTGAGAGTTATGTGCTTTTTAACTAAATTATCTAATTCAGTTTGTGCAAAAACAGGATGAAATGTTGTCATTTCACTGTGTGTTGACATCACACTCCCAATTAGATGGGGTTACTAAGTAGTGTTTCCAAGGCCCCTCTAAATCCCGCACTCTCACCAGTGTTTTGGCTTACGTACTATATTTAAATTTTGTTGTTTGAATGATTTCTCAGGATATTTTTGCAGTACTGAGAAGCAGTACCATTACTGATTAATTTTGGGGAGGAAGAGAGGGACAGAGAGAAAACTATAAGGGAGGGGAATCTTGGAACAGTTACTGTAATGGCTTATACGAATGCCTTTTTTTTTTTTTTTTTTTTTTTTTTTTTTTTTTATGATAGGCACACAGTGAGAGAGAGAGAGGCAGAGACACAGGCAGAGGGAGAAGCAGGCTCCATGCACCGGGAGCCCGATGTGGGATTCGATCCCGGGTCTCCAGGATCGCGCCCTGGGCCAAAGGCAGGTGCCAAACCGCTGCGCCACCCAGGGATCCCCCTTTTTTTTTTTTTTTTTTAATACTGGAAGAGATTTCACTCTGGGGACCACTCAGGTGCTCTGTAATGTTCAGTGTACGGTTTACTTCTCTACATTGATTCTCTTTATTTACCATAATATGTTATTTCCCATTGTATTACATATTTTTTTAAAAATATTTTATTTATTTATTAATGAGAGACACAGAGAGGGAGAGAGGCAGAGATACAGGCAGAGGGAGAAGCAGGCTCCATGCAGGGAGCCGGACGTGGGACTCCATCCTGGGTCTCCAAGATCAGGCCCTGGGCTGAAGGTGGCGCCAAACTGCTGAGCAACCCCCCCCCCCCCCCCCAGGCCTCCCTGTATTACACATTTTTTTTTTTTTAAGATTTTATTTATTTATTAGAGACAGAGAGATAGACAGGCAGAGGGAGAAGCAGGCTCCACGTAGGGAACCTGACGTGGGACTCGATCCCGCGTCTCCAGGATCACGCCCTGGGCCGAAGGCAGGTGCTAAACCGCTGAGCCACCCAGGGATCCCCTGTATTACACATTTTAAAGCCAACTAATGAAGACAGCGGAGCCCCTCAGAAATTTCATTTTTATTTTTAATTTTTTAAGAATTTTTTATTCATTAAAAAAAAAGATTCTTTTATTAATTTGAGAGAGCACAAGCAGTGGGAAAGGCAGAGGGAGAAGCAGAAGCAGACCCCCTGCTGGGGAGCCAGAAGCCTGACATGGGGCTCCATCCCAGTACCTGGAGATGATGACTTGAACCAGACACTCTACCATCTGAGCTACCAAGGCACCCCAGAAATTTCGTTTTTAATTTTTTTTTTAACTTAAAAGATTTTATTTGACAAAGGGCACTAGCACAAATAGGCAGAAGGAGAGGGAGAAGCAGGCCTTCTGCGGAGCAGAGATCCGATGTGGGGCTTGATCCCAGGACCCTAGGATCATGACCTGAGCCGAAGGCAGATGCCTAACTGAGCCACCCAGGCGCCCCTCATTTTTAAATTTCTAATAAATTTGACACAAAATACTAAAGTACAGCAGCTCATAACTGATGGCCTGATCTAGGAACATTGCATATATTTATGAATGTGCAGTTACACTTATACATATTGCAAGAAATCTTTTCTGAATGACCATTGTCTTTTAAGAGTAACATTGGTTGGGGACCCCTGGGTGGCACAGCGGTTTGGTGCCTGCCTTTGGCCCAGGGCACGATCCTGGAGACCTGGGATCGAATCCCACATCGGGCTCCCGGTGCATGGAGCCTGCTTCTCTCTCTGCGCCTCTCTCTCTCTCTCTCTCTCTCTGTGACTATCATAAATAAATAAAAATTTGAAAAAAAAAAAAAAAACAAAAAAAAACAAAGAGTAACATTGGTTGGGGATCCCTGGGTGGCTCAGCGGTTTAGCGCCTGCATTTGACCCAGGGCCGATCCTCGGGTCCTGGGATCAAGTTCCGCATGGGGCTCCCAGCATGGAGCCTGCTTCTCCCTCTGCCTGTGTCTCTGCTTCTCTCTCTCTCTTTCTCATGAATAAATAAATAAATCTTAAGAAAGTAACATTGGTTATTGGAGCTCACTACAGATAATTTAAAGGTGTATAGCTATTGTGAAAGGAATCCATTTACAAACAGCCCATCAAAGAACCACATCTAAATTGCAATCATGGCAGACTGAAATAGAGCCAGGAATTCCTTTTGGGTTGTCATGTCAACACATCTGTATTCAGACCTCACAAGGCAGTATTCTGAACTCTTAACTAGGCATTTCAAAACAGCAGTTAAATTCATAAGGCTCTTATCAGTGAACAGGTGTTTTTTTTCTATTTGATGTAATTTTCAAAGGCTTTTAGCAAACATACATTTTTCTTTGTGATAGATTTCTTTCTTGCTTGCTTTTTTTAAAAGATTTTATTTATTTATTCATAAGAGACACAGAGAGAGAGGCAGAGACACAGGCCTAGGGAGGAGCAGGCTCCATGCTGGGAGCCCGATGTGGGACTCGATCCCGGGACTCCAGGATCATGCCCTGAGCCAAAGGCAGATGCTCAACCACTGAGCCACCCAGGTGTCCCTGTGATAGATTTCTTTAAGGAAAAACCGTAGTAGTAATCCATGGGCCGACTTCCATTTATGGAATAGGAATTACATCAGAGTGCGTGTATTCTTGCTGTTCAATGATGGGATGTTACGGAGGATTCTTTAAGTGTGTGCTTGAATATCTCACTCAGTGAAAGTCTGCAGATAGACTGACTTTGTGCTTCAGAGTGGTTGATTGTTGGAGCTTCTGGCTGGCTCAGTTGGTAGAACATGCAGCTCTTGATCTTGGGCAGTCATAGTTCCAGGCTCATGTTGGGTATAAAGTTTACTTTATAAAAAGGTGACTGAATTAAGTACAAGGTTAAGCTGACTAGTCAGTTTTTTTTTTTTACCCAGAGCTATTAGACAGTTTTGTTTTACATGTTCGTGTATATATTCAAATACGTACTCATTTATATTAGACTGAAAAATAAAGGGTTTTTTCTCCCAAACAAGGAAGTTTTGATGGTATATTTTTGACTGTGAGGAAAACATTTATTCCCTTTGAGCTGCAGTTTCTTTGTCTGAAAAATGGGGTTAATACTTAATGAGGTTAAGAAATTAAAATAAGAAATAAAAATTAAATTAAATTAATTTAAATTAAATTAAAATTAAGGTTAGCACCTTAAAATACCTTTAGTGCCTTCAAGCTGTTTTATAGATCTGAGGGGTTTTCAAACCTTTCTATTTGGATAAGTTTGGGATTGGGCCAGGGAATCTATGGTTTTAAAGTTTCCCATGCGATTCTTGTTTAGGGCCCCCTGTCTAAAACACAGGCTGGATCGAAGTGGGAGTGGACTGGCAAGAGGAGGAAATGAGGAAGTGGACAGCTGAGGGGGAAAGAAAGGGGTAATTGTTGCATGGCAATGGCTGCTGTCAGCTTATACACCAGAGGTCGAGCAAGTATATGGTCTCTTCTCTCTGCTTAGGGGAAAAAATTATTTTTTGTCACATGAGTAGATTTGTTTCTTTCCCAGGAGTATCATAGGCCTAATTATTGTCATAGTCCTCAGTAACTTTAAAAGGGGTTTGGAGAAGAATGGAATAACAGAGACAGGTATCTTGCACCCTGCCTGCCTGACTTTTTCTAAATACTCCCAGCCTCTTGTCTTTCTTCTGATGAGCTCCCTTAGTTTCAGAAGACTCAAGTTTCACTGTTTTGTTTTGCATTCAATACCACAATTAGGGATCCCTGGGTGGCACAGCGGTTTGGCGCCTGCCTTTGGCCGAGGGCGCCATCCTGGAGACCCAGGATCGAATCCCACGTCGGGCTCCCGGTGCATGGAGCCTGCTTCTCCCTCTGCCTGTGTCTCTGCCTCATTCTCTCTCTCTCTCTGTGACTATCACAAATAAATAAAAATTAAAAAAAAAATACCACAATTACCTGAGAGTTGTGGGAAGGCACTAGGGTGATTTAAACAATCTGCCATCACGCTATTAGCTAACCTAATTGCTTGGCCTTCCTCCTGAGTTGCTATGATGGTCATATATTTTATGCCAAACACTGGGGCACATAGTCTGTGAGCATATAGGTGTACTAAAGGAATTGATGGGATAGGATATTTGATTTGAATCAAAACTGTTCTGGATGGGACACCTGGATGGCTGAACGGTTGAGTGTCTGCCTTCAGCTCAGGGCGTGATCTCGGGATCCTGAATCAAGTCCCCACATCCGGCTCCTTGCAGAGAGCCTGCTTCTCCCTCTGCCTCTCTCTCTCTCTCTCTCTCTCTCTCTCTCTCTGTCTCATGAATAAAAAAATAAAATCTTAAAAAAAAAAGCTGTCCTGGAAAATGTGGAACAGAAGGCTCAGTATTTAGCACTGTTGCCTGTACTACACAATTAATCTTTTTTAAAAATATTTTATTTATTTATTCATGAAAGACACAGAGAGAGAGAGAGAGAGAGAGGCAGAGACACAGGCAGAGGGAGAAGCAGGCTCCATGCAGGGAGCCCGATGCTGGACTCAATCCTGGGTCTCCAGGATCATGCCCCAGGCCAAAGGCAGCGCTAAACTGCTGAGCCACCCAGGATACCCTACACAATTAGTTTTTATACTGTGGTACATTCTTGTGTTGTTTATTATTATTATTATTTAAATTTCTCACAGTCTTGAGAGGCTCTTAAGTCCAAAACAAGGTCTTAGGCCTCTTTGTAGTCATAGAGCCCATGAGCATTATTATTTTTTTAAATTATTTAATTATTTACTTATGATAGTCAGAGAGAGAGAGAGAGAGAGAGGCAGAGACAGGCAGAGGGAGAAGCAGGCTCCATGCACCGGGAGCCCGACGTGGGATTTGATCCTGGGTCTCCAGGATCGCGCCCTGGGCCAAAGGCAGGCGCTAAACCGCTGCACCACCCAGGGATCCCCCCATGAGCATTATTAATGCTTGTTGATAATGCTATATGGTATGTCACGTGCCCAAGTATAGCCATCCTCTTCCTTAGTTACTGGATCTGCTCTTCTCTCTGGCAAGACCATTTCACACTGCTACAGAGGAACTGTTGTCACCTGGATTATCTCCAGGCCATTCTGGAGGAGGGCAGGCAGGTAAAGGGAACTGAGCAAAACTGGATTGGGAGAGTCTAGGTAGTATTTAAAGGCAGATGTAGTGAAGTGTTGATGTTCACTCCCTTGGCCTTCTATAGGAAGGCAAGGGGAGAGTCAGGCCTTCTCTTTGTTTAGTAATAGCAGTTACCCTGCTAATTAGAAAAGCTTTTTTTAGATTTTTTTTTTTTTAAGTAATCTCTACACCTAGTGTGAGGTTCAAACTCATAACCCCGAGATCAGTGGTTGCATGCTCCACTGAGTGACCCAACCAGGCACCACCTAGAAAATACCCTTTTTTTAAAAAGATTTTATTTATTTATTCATTCATGAGAAACACACACAGAGAGGCAGAGACATAGGCAGAGGGAGAAGCAGACTCCCTGTGGAGAGCCTGATGTGGGACTCCTGGGATTACAAACTGAGCCAAAGGCACACACTCAACCACTGAGCCTTCTGTGGTTAGATAGAAGATAACTTTTAAAACACTCCGTTCTTGTACCATACTTTTTTTTTTTTTTGACAACTTCAGAAAAATTTCCAAGTGTATGTATTCAGTGTCATGTTTGTCCTGCTCTTTGTGTTTACAAAGTCGTCTAGAGGACCCAAGACAAGAAACGTGGGATGACAAACTGCTGTAGGTTATTCTTTCTTGCTTTTGCATTTGGCTTTCCTAGGGCATATGTCCAGTTTTAAAGTTAAAGTTCAAATGCAAATGCCTAAAGATAGAAGGACAAAGGAGCAGTGATGTCTGCCTGTTGGGCAGTATGTATTCCCTCTGTGGTGTGCGAAGTATTGCCACTGAGGGGGTTTGCAAAACAACAAACCCAGCACAGTCCTTGTTCACATGGAGTTGGCTATCACCTTGGGGAAACCTGAAAGAGTAAAATTGCTTTATATGGTTTATGATTGTTGTTCCAGTGTTTTGGGAGATGAGGGAAGTTGAAGAGGTGAGAGAAAAGACTGAAGAACTTGAACTGAACCCATTGGGGTTAGGTAAAAGAAGAGAAAAGAAGGCAACCAAAGAAATGGGAGACTTCTCTTTAATGAGTACTGAGAGTCTCACTTGAAAACATATTATAATGAGAATGTCTCTCATAAAGAGAATGCTAGAATAGGGATTCTTAACTTGAACTCTGGGTCCATGGGCAAATTTTAGGGGCCTCCGGTTGCTCTGGAATGTCATTGGCATCATTTGTAATTGTCCTGGGGGGAAAGTCTAAAGCTGTCATCTGATTCTCAAAGGGATTTGCAACCAAAAAAAGGTTAATGATTATTCTGGCAAATACCCTTCCTGCCCATCTTCAGAAGTGTATGTCTCTGAATTTCTGTCTTCAGCTGAGGAAGTACTTCGGTGGAAGTTTAGAGACAAACCATAGAATTCCATTGTAAACAAATAGCCTTTTACCAAATACTGTCATGGGACATACGTGAGTGCTCATTGCAGAGGACATTGCATTCCCAGAAAAGTCATGATCTAATCTGGTTCCTAGGAACAGGGCAGCTAAAGCACCCTCCCTTAACTAGTGTGGTTGAGGATCCAAGCCTGTCCTCAGAAATCTTAAAATCAAGGGTAGTAAATACAGAGTTAGAGCTAAGAGTATTAGGGATGGGATGAATTGAAGACACAGAAACCACAGGCTTTTTGGAAGGTCAGGATGTTTTCAGGAAGCTACTGGACTATTGGAAACAAGGTGTGAAACAGTAAAGGGAGCTCTGGTGCAGCAGCGAGAAAGCCCTGGGCAGGTCCAGGAACAGTGGCTAATCCAGGACCAGCTTCTTTTTGTTGCTTGGACACACAAACCTAAGTAAGATACTGTCCTAGAGTCACTGTCACTTAGCACATGTAGCAGGAAATGGAAGCCATCTGTTTCAAAGCAAATGACCTAGCTTCCCTAGACCACAGCCAGCAAACTAGGCTGAGCTCAAGAGTTCCTAAGGATGCTAGAGGAGCTGAGCTCCTGAATACTTGGCCTGGTTTTATCTTTTATTTATTTATTTTTAAATTAAGTAAGCTCTACACCCACCATGGGTCTTGAACTCAAGAGTCATATGCTCTACTGACTGAGCAGCCAGGTGTACCCTGCCACCATTCCAACTGTGGAGACTACTCACTGTATTTCCTTTATGTATTGGTCTTTTGTGTAGGGTTTGGTTTAGAAAAAGGGTTGAGGGGCGCCTGGGTGGCTCAGTTGGTTGAGTGTCAGACTTAATTTCAGCATGGGTCATGATCTCAGGATCATGGGATCGAGCCCTGCATGGGGCTCTGGGCTCAGTGCAGAGTCTGCTTGGGATCCCCCCCTCCTTGTATACATGTGCACACTCTCTTTCTCTCTCAAATAAATAAAAATTAAGTCTTTTAAAAAAAGAAAAGATTGAGATGCCTCTCAGCCCTGGAGCACATGGTCCCCTGCCTTTCTTAGCTGTTGAATATTTACCCTCTTTTTGTCTACCTTCTTTTCCCACAAAGTTATTAGTTCATTATTGCTTAATCATGTCCTTAGGTAACAGTAGATGTTCTGGGCTATTTGAATTTCTTCTTGATAATGATTAATAGAGACAGTAATATTTGTCCAGTTCTTTGGAATTCTTGGGAATTATAGGCACCCACTTCATGTATTTTTAATTCATGTAGTCTGTGGGGGCTGCCTCATGGAAGAGGAAGTTATTTAGTTTTACAGTGGCCAACTGTTGTTAGTTTGTTTTCCTTTAGTAAGTTGTGATCACTGTAGTATTTTGCTTTTTCCCCTGGCAGTAATGATAACCTTATTCCTTGGTGTATTTCCTCCAAAATGTTCTTAGAGACAGGATGTAGGCTTGTTAGACTCTATAGCTGTTCTTTCTTTGGGTTGACCCCTTCCCTAGAGTAGCAAACATGAGAATGCTGCTGTGTATCCCTTCTCTCCAAAGCCAACTAGAGGAATAAAGGGTTTTTACAGAGATAGACATCAGGAAGTGTCAGGTGGTTTGTGCTTGCCTGGGGTAAAAGAGTGCTGGCAAGCATTTGTTACATTGACTTAAAATTTTGCCAGTCCAGTCCAGTTCTTTTTTTTTTTTTTTTTTTTTTTTTTGCAGAACCAATCCAGTTCTTTAAAAAGAAAAGGTGGGGGGATGCCATAAGGCAGCGTTCTGCTCCCAGTCAGGCTTTCACAGTGCTTAAAACAAAATCTAAAAGATGTGTTCTCAGTAGCTCTATCTGTGGCATGTAAGAAAGCCAGTTTAAAACCAATGTAGGGGATCCCTGGGTGGCGCCGCTGTTTGGCGCCTGCCTTTGGCCCAGGGCGCGATCCTGGAGACCCGGGATCCAATCCCACGTCGGGCTCCCGGTGCATGGAGCCTATTTCTCCCTCTCCCTCTGCCTATGTCTCTGCCTCTCTCTCTCTCTCTCTCTGTGACTATCATAAATAAATAAAAATTTAAAAAAATAAAAAAATAAAAAAATAAAACCAATGTAATGGGGATCCCTGGGTGGCGCAGTGGATTAGCGCCTGCCTTTGGCCCAGGGCGTGATCCTGGAGACCCGGTATCGAGTCCCACGTCGGACTCCCGGTGCATGGAGCCTGCTTCTCCCTCTGCCTGTGTCTCTGCCTCTCTCTCTCTCTCTGTGACTATCATAAATAAATTAAAAAAAAAAAAAACAATGTAATGTAGCATTTCTCCTTCAAAGATTAAACTGTTATTTGAGCACAAAGCCTCACATACTTGGTCCTCCGACATGGCCAGTCTCATTCCTCACCCTTATCAGTAGAAATTTCTGCAGTAAAAATGCTTACTCACTAGCCAGCCATTTTTATTTCTCGGATTCTTTTTTTTTTTTTTTTTTTTAAGTAGTCTTCACCCCCAACGTATGGCTTGAACTCACAACCCTGAGATCAAGAGTCACATGCTCTACTGACTGAGCCAGCCAGGTACCCCTCTGGGATTCATTTTTAACTGTCTTTGTCATCTGCTGTTTGAGAATACCTTGATTTTGAGAATACCTCAAATTCTGAAAATCATTCATTGACTCAGCAAACCCTGATTGGGTGTCCTGTGTTGGGGCAGCAGGAGAGAAAGATAAATGAGCAGTAATCTGGAATATAAATAAGTACTGTAATGGAATATAGGTACTATAATAGATCATAAAAGGTTTGCTTAGGTAACTCTTTTTTTTTTTTTTTTTTCCTTAGGTAACTCTTAATGTAATATCAGGGCTCCAGGATCATCAAGCTCATTGTTTTCTATACCTTATTTTTAGAAGTAGCACAACCCCATTTTTGAAGAAAGAGTAGCAAGGAATTGGAAGCTGCTCTGGCCTAAAACAGGTTGGGGGGAGCCCACAGCTTTTCTTGTTCTGCCTCATATTAAATACCATTCTCCCTGCAGCTTACTGAGAAATACCTCCCATTTTATTTTTAAATTTTATTTATTTATTTGAGAGAGAGCACAATCGGGGGAGGGGAGGCAGAGAGAGAGAAGCAGATTCCCAGTTGAGTAGGTAGCCCAATGCAGGGCTCTTTCCAAGGACCCTAGGACTATGAGCAGAGCCAAAGGCAGACGCTTAACCGACTGAGCCACCCAGGTGCCCATCTCTGGTTTTATAAAATGAAGATATTGGAGTTCCTGGAAAGTCCTATAATACAGATAGCCAGTGCAGGCCTGGTAATAGAAGTTAGTTCTCTTGAGTGTTAGTCTGTTTGTCGGTCACACACCAGACTGATAAACAATCATTAGATTTCTTCCAGTTTTTTTTGTTCCATTCCATAAAGTCAGTACTGTCAGGGGCTTTACCTCTGCCTGGCTTCCTTCCGTACTGAGCTTTAAGCTTTAAAGGTTTTGCCTCCTAGTGATCCAAATAATACAGATCAGTCCTATTCCCAGGAAAGTACTGTGACCCCTTTCATTGTCATCTGTGGACAATGCCACGTTGCCCCATCTAGTAACAGCCCCTTCTGTTTTTTGGTGGAAATTCATTTTTTTCTGAGAAATCTCTGTAAAGGATATATGATAAAGGTGTGATGAACAGTGTGAAAGAAAAGTACAGCTTAGGGATTATAGTCAGTAACATTGCAATAAGTTTGTGTGGTGACTGGTGGTAACTAGACTTCACTTAGATCATTTTGCAATGTATGTAGATGTCAAATCCCTGTATACCTGAAACGAATATAATATTGTACCTCAACTATACTTGAATAAAAATTAAAGGATTAATAGGCACATATGGCATTTATATAGACATGGAGGTTCTGCCATGATGTTGTATGGGGAATTTGTATTCTGGGAATTTCATACTGGTGAGGAAAGTAAACCACATTGGTTGTAAAAATTTCACAGATCATGTCGAGTAGGGTGTGACAATCTGTTACCTCTTCCCTCCATGCTAGAAGGCTTCCTTGAAGAGCCGAAATATCTAGAAAGAGTTCGAGTTCGAGGGCATTTTGCTCAGTAATCACTGTATCACTTTGATCTTTCTGACTTTTAAGAGTGGTTTTGAGGGGTGTTTGAAGTAATTTGTTATGGTAATGTTCATGAATGTTTTGTTTTTTAAAGATGATCCCTGTAAATCAGGGCTCTTAATGAGAGACTTTTTAGACAAAAGGAGAGTGCTGCTGTTACAACCAACTGCTGGTAATTTCACACTGCTTACGGTATATTTTCTTTATTATGATATATTTTCTTTATACTCTGGTCCCTGGCTACTTCTTTTTTTTTTTTAATTTTTAATTTATTCATGAGACACACACACACACAGAGAGAGAGAGAGAGAGAGGTAGAGACACAGGCAGAGGGAGAAGCAGGCTCCATGCAGGGAGCCCGATGTGGGACTCGATCCCGGGTCTCCAGGATCACACCCTGGCCTGAAGGTGGCGCTAAACCACTGAGCCACCCGGGCTGCCCTCCCTGGCTACTTCTATGGGACTTCGGCATTAATGTACAAATCAGGCCAGATATACTGAGGGAGGAAAACAGCTGCATTCCAAGGAGCTGTGTTGCCCTTCCACTAGCATAAGGAGCCAGAGTGGGCAGCAGCAGGCTGACTGCTCTGTGCCCCTGACCCCTCTACCAGTGGAGGCAGGACCCTCTGGGAAAGCTAAACTCCTTACTCTGAGCAAGTCCCAGTAGCTGCTGTTGCTTGTCCTTGCTGATTTTGTAGGATGGAGCCAGCCTTTTGGAGTTAACAATTCTGAGTCTGGGCTTGTTTCCTTGCTTCCACTCCACCCACCCACCCCTTCCCCCATTTTCATTGTGAAAAGGCCTGGGAATAATACCTAACTGTAGGCCTGTGGGAATGTGTTAAGATCCCTTACAGGTCCAAAGTGAGATACAGGAGCCTCATTAGATTGACCAATACCTTGGCCTGTGGAGTTCCTAATCTTTTTTTTTTTTTTTTTTTAAGATTTTATTTATTTATTCATGAGAGAGAGAGAGACAGAGACAGAGACACAGGCAGAGGGAGAAGCAGGCTCCATGCAAGGAGCCTGATGTGGGACTCGATCCTGGATCTCCAGGATCACACCCCAGGCTGCAGGCGGCGCTAAACCGCTGCGCCACCGGGGCTGCCCTGGAGTTCCTAATCTTACATGAAGTTTATGTTGACATACTTCCTATCCATTGCACTACTGTTCCCAAGTAAACATATTTTTAGTAGACAAAGATGGGACTGAAAAAAAAATATATTTTAAGATTTGATTTATTCATGAGAGACACACACGGGGGGTGGGGGGGCAGAGACATAGGCAGAGGGAGAAGAGGGATCCATGCAGGAAGCCTAATGTGGGACTCGATCCTGGCACTCTGGGATCACGCCCTGGGCCAAAGGCAGACGCTCAACTGCTGAGCTACCCAGGCGTCCCTGAATATATATTTTTAAAAAGATTTATTTATGAGAGAGAGGTGGGGAGGGGCAGAGGGAAAGAATCTCCAAGCAGACTCCCCACCCCCGAGGGTAGAGCCTGACGTGGGGCTCAATCCCATGACCCATGAGCTGAAACTAAGAGTTATATGCCTGACTGAGCCACCCTGGTGCCCCAGGACAAAATAGATTTTAAACACTCAGCACATGGAGAGCATACTTTTAGATTCGAAACCAGATCTTCTAGTTCTCTCTAGTTACTATGACACTAGGTGCCATAGAGATGTGCAGATCCTATTGTGACCTCTCATTGGTGTAGGGATGCTGCAAGTCTCTGGCTTCATTGTTCACCAAAGCCTGGCAGGTCTGGCTGCTTCCCTTCATGCACCAAGTGGTGGAGATGCCATCCTCCCCTCTGGAACCAGCTGTCTCCAGTCTTGGTTTGCCCTGCTAGTCAACAAAAGCAGGGCTCACCAGGGGACAATCTTCCTGGTTGCCGTGTAATCTGTAATCTGAGCAAGCGAAGGTGAGTGTTGTGAGATGGGCAGCAGCAGCTTCTGAAGTTTCAAATGGGAGCCTGAGCATTTACTTCTCAGAAATCATAGGACTGAGGTAACTTTTCATACAAAACAACAACAACAACAACAAAAACAAATAGCACTCAGTGGTTTAGAAAACCCTTTCACTGCACAAGTAAATGCATTGTAGTATAGCCTCATTTTCCGTTTTGCTAGTAGTCGGTGGTGTCATCATACTAATTTCACATGCCTGTTAACTGGGATAGGAGGAATGAGCTTGAATTCAGGAAGGACTTCGGTTTGATCCCAGCTCCTTTTTCTTTTTTTTTTTTTATTATTTTATTTATTTATTTTTTTTTAATTTTTTTTTTATTTATTTATGATAGTCACAGAGAGAGAAAGAGAGGCAGAGACACAGGCAGAGAGAAGCAGGCTCCATGCACTGGGAGCCCGACGTGGGAATCGATCCTGGGTCTCCAGGATCACGCCCTAGGCCAAAGGCAGGCGCCAAACCGCTGCGCCACCCAGGGATCCCTCCTTTTTCTTTTTTAATTTTATTTATTTATTCATGAGAGACACAGAGAGAGAGGCAGAGACACAGGCAGAGGGAGAAGCAGGCTCCATGCAGGGAGCCTAACGTGGGATCCCCGGACTCCAGGATCACTCCCTGGGCCGAAGGCAGGCGCTAAACCACTGAGACACCTGGGCTGCCCCCCAGCTCCATTTTTAACTTTCTAAGTGACCTTGGCCATATTACTTAAATCTATCAATCTTCATTTCTTCACAGTCAATGGGACCCTGCTTGAAAGTGACTTAGCCTGGTGTGCCCAGGTCTATAGACTTCAGTCTGGCGCTCTTCCTCTGTACCACACTCCCACGGTGAACTTGAGGACCTTCTGTTCTTGCAGAGGTGCTGCTGAGGCTCTTTTGAGTCTCTTTGTAGAGAGGAAAGCACCTGGGAGCCGATAGCACTCCATTTTCCAAAGTGAAAATTCAGCAGGAGCATCCTAATCAGCCAGCCACTCTCCCTCCACCCCCCAAATGCTATTCAAAGTCATCATCTATGAGAGATGCTGAAGACACATGTGACAACTGTTGCACCTGAGTGAAAGGGATAATGATGACTGTACTGAAGCCACAGGACACATGTTTTCGAGATTGTTCCAAAGTTGGAATAATTTTTACTTGATGGTACCTAGGGATGACCCTTGGTGAATCAGCATTTCTTCTGTTAAAACCAGCCCTTAAAAAAAACAAAACAACAAAAAAAAAACAGCCCTTGTGGGATGTCTGATGTCTAGGCTTGCTTTATTTATTTATTTATTTATTTATTTATTTATTTATTTATTTATAAATATTTTATTTATTCATGAGAGAGAGAGAGGCAGAGACACAGGGAGAGGGAGAAGCAGGCTTCATGTAGGGAACCCGACGTGGGACTCGATCCTGGGTCTCCAGGATCACCCCCTGGGCTGAAGGAGGTGCTAAACTGCTGAGTCACCCTGGCTGCCCCTAGGCTTTATTTATTTTTATTTATTTATTTATTTATTTATTTATTTATTTATTTATTTATTTATTTATTTATGATAGTCACAGAGAGAGAGAGAGAGAGAGAGGCAGAGACATAGGCAGAGCGAGAAGCAGGCTCCATGCACCGGGAGCCCGACGTGGGACTCGATCCTGGGTCTCCAGGATTGTGCCCTGGGCCAAAGGCAGGCGCTAAACTGCTGCACCACCAGGGATCCCTATTTATTTATTTTTTTAAACAGTACACGTTGTTGTTGTTTTTTAAGATTTTATTTATTCATGAGAGACTTAGAGAAAGAGGCAGAGACACAGGCAGAGGTATTCTTTTTTTTTTTCTTAATTGTTTTTTTATTTTTATTTTTATTTATTTATGATAGTCACGCAGAGAGAGAGAGAGAAAGAGAGAGAGGCAGAGACATAGGCAGAGGGAGAAGCAGGCTCCATGCACTGGGAGCCCGACATGGGATTCGATCCTGGGTCTCCAGGATCGCGCCCTGGGCCAAAGGCAGGCGCCAAACCGCTGTGCCACCCAGGGATCCCCCAGGCAGAGGTATTCTTATAAAATGTGGTCTTACCCGTTTTAGAATTCAGTCAGGGCTTCAGCTCTGGCCCCGGGTACTTCTCATGGGAAAGAGTCTTCATCTTCTCAGCCCTAAGACATGGTCCTCTCATATGAGGTGGAGTGACATTCAGGGAACAGGAGTCTTTATGTTCATAGTAGGAAGTCCCTTTACCAGGTCTTCAGCAGCAGCAACAGTAGGCTCCTGGCCCCTACTCCAAGCTCTTTTTTTAAAAAAAATTTTTAAATGTTTATTTATTTATTTATGAGAGACACAGAGAGAGGCAGAGACACAGGCAGAGGGAGAAGCAGGCTCCCCGCAGGTAGCCTGATCTGGAATTCAATCCAGGGATCCTGGGATTATGCCCTGAGCTGAAGACAGGTGCTCAACCACTGAGCCACCCAGGCATCCCTACTCTGAGCTCTTTTCAGGTTTCATCCCCAATGTCTACTCTGAATGCTTGCTCATTTGTATTTAAACATGCTAGAGATGAGCACACGCCAAGCCCCAGTAAAAAAAGAAAGCCCGCCAGAGAAGTCTTGGACTTCCTGAGTGGTCAGTTTTTGAGGTTACTAAGAAGCTAGTGCCTTTGGACTAGTTAGTGGTTGTTTTGCTTTCTGGTTGCTTATTGTCCAGATGTGCAAATGTGTGCTTAGTAAATCTGATGCAATAGTTTTGTGTCCCTGGTGTCTCTACTTTTCCAGGATTCCTTGTCTGAAACTTGCTCTTTATCAAGAGGTTAATAGTTATCCAGTCAATGAACTATGGGATTGAATTCACCCAGTTATTAAAATGAAAAGGATGAAATTTGTGTGTAAGATTTCCTGAGGAGTGGTAGTAGCAGAGTTCAGAGGAGACCTCAGGCCATTTCTTGTATAAACTCAGAAGCTGTTGACCTAGATAATGTGGTTTCATCAGAGTTTTGGGAGGCCTCTCTCATCAGGTGCCTTGTTGGGTTAGGGCTGATTCAACCCCACCCACTACTCCCAGCATCTGGCTCAGCCAGGATCATCTAGCATCTGCAGTGAGGATTTTCTAGCTGCAGTGGTCACATGTCTCTTCTTGGAAAGAACAGGTATTCCCATTTCCTGGCACTGCCAGAGGATTAGGGCCAACTCAGAAGTCCTCAGGTATGACCTGCTCATAATTATCTGTGGGTTCACTGGATTTTGTCATCTTCCTCAGGGTTTCATAATCACTCAGCTGCACATTTTCTTCAACAACTTCCTCAGTAAGAGATCATCAACATTTGAGGCAGCCTTACATTTCATCAAACACTATATGCACATTAGCTCATTTAGTCCTTAGAGCCTATTTAAAAATGTGGGTCAAAGGGAGTTACCCTATTTATGGATGAGGAGATTCAGCCTTTAGGGAGTTATGACTTATCTACAGCGATGTAGCTACTCAGCATTGGGAGTCCAGATCTCAAACCCAAATTTTTATAGTTCTAAAGACCATATTCTTTGTGTAAGGCCCAGCTGCCTTTCCATTCCCAAAGGTGAGGTGAGTCTATAGCAATAATCAACAGTTAGCAGGAGCCCAGAATTGGTCCCAGTAAACCGACAGGTCCATAAGCGTCACTCCCCTGCCCCCATCTACCTTCCAGCCTCCCTGAGGTCTGGGAGCCGAGCAGGGCCAGTCAAGTGACTGTTTACTTAAGACAAATATGGCACTTCTTCTGCACATTGATTCACTGAATGACACACAAAACTGGCCCTTGGTGTGGGGTTTGCCCTTGTCAATGCTGGATTGTAAACCGTGCCAAGGAGAACAAATTCTTCTCCACACCACATCCGGAAACAGGGCTTCTCCCTCCTGTTGAGAGTTTCCTGGTGTCCTAGTAAGGTTTGAAAAGCTCACCTGGGGTATCTTTTGGGGCAGACTAGCTAGTAAACTAGCTAGTTGAATGAACTGGGTTCATTCTCAATTCCTTTTGTAGCGTTTGTAGAATTTAACATTTTTTATTAAGTGTTTTCACATCGTTATCTTATTTGATCCTCCTAGTGTTGTGGAATGGAACGCTGGGCAGATATTCATTCCTACAGGTGAAAAATGTAGAGAGAGATTTGGAGGCTCAAGATCTGTACCTTCCTGCTCCCAGTTTCTTCCCTCTATAGTAGCTCTAGGGTTCTTTGTTCCCAGATCATATATAGGGTTTATAACTAGGTTGTTAGAATTTATTTTTAGGTAGACATGTATTCAGAAAAGAATTTTTAGGTAAACAACCCACTTATATATATCTGCTGAGGCCTGATAGGACTGTGTGGCAACATTAAGAATTGACTTGGCCTGATTATGGTATTGGTAAACAGAAAAAGATATTTTCTCACTTAAACATGAAAGGCCTTTAGGGCATATAGAGAAGGAAGAGATGCTATAATCCAGGATAGAGAGTCTGGGATTCTTGTATTTTGTGTTTATCTAAAAACATTTGTGGGGCACATAATGCCCATAGTTTCTGCGAGAGGTAATACATTATTTTTGAACTGTGACCCTCTTAAATGTTGCAATAAAAGTGGGCAAGGTGAGATCATAGACAAAGATGTATACAGTTATTGAACCCAAAGAGTGGAACACGTAGGTACACACCCCTGGGCCGTGGGAAGGAAGCTGCACCAATGACCAGAAGTAGACCTTCAGACAAAAGAAACTGGAGTCTTCATTCCTTCTAGTGCTGGCTATAAAAAGTAATAGAGCCCCATGGACTGCCTGCCATCACAGCTACATGGGTGAGGAGCAGTCTCCCGGGGTGGGGAGGCAGGGGAAGTTGATGGAAAACTAGGCCTGTTTGGAGGAGTCAGAGGGGGCCAGGGATTGCAGGGAGACCCTGGGCCTTCTGGACCCAGAGACCAGGGTAGCAGAGAAACACAGCTGGGTAAATGCAGAAGCCAGCCTAACTGGGCCCTATGGGATGAGAAGGGCCTTGGCCAGCTTAGAGGCATGGGAAGTACAAACAAGTCATTAGTTAGAAAATCCAAACCATAAGAGAGAAGGGAAGAAGGAAGGGAGGGATATCTGAAGAAAGACAAAACCAGATTATATACCAGTTAGAGGCATAATACCAAATTTTTAAAAAATTTCCCAATTAAAATGTTTATTATTTTATTTGGTATTTAATTACCTTTTTTTTTTTTTTTTTTTTTAGTAATCTTTTTTTTAGTAATCTCTACACCCAGCATAGGGCTTAAACTCACAACCCCAACCAAGACGGAGTCACATATTCTTCCAACCAAGCCAGCTGGATACCCCTGGTAAATTAAACTAATATTTTCTTGTCCACCCCCATTTAGCTAGCTTTCTCAGGCATTCCATCTGTGCATCTACAGCAGTTACAACCCAAGTTGGAGACTGCCCAGGGTGCTGGCTTGTATGTGATTTGGAATATGGCACTGGACTCTGAGAAACTGAGTCTGAGGGAGTCTTGATAATCTGTCTTTGTAAGAAGCTTCTTATTTAACTGGGGAAACATGATGACAGCACTTGTGAAAGCCAAAGAATAATCGCCTCTTGTTAATGTGATGCCAGTTCTATACAGCAGTAAACTCTGAGCTAGGAACAGCCTTCTGGTAAGCAGGCCAGGGACTCCTTGTGCCCAACCAGAAGCTATTTAGCAGGGAGGGGTGGGAGCTATGGCCAACCCAGTACAGGAGTCTGAGCAACCACTTACTACCTTTCCTTTGGCTGTTTCCTCCTCTGCGCATTGGGATAACAACACCAGCTCATGTTGTGGGCATCTATAGCTGGTAGCTGGTCACGTCAATTCCAGTGTCAGGTAAGAGAATTGTTCTAATTCCAGGGAGCTGTTTGCCTTGCATTTTCTTTTTTTCTTTTTATTTATTTATTTTTTTATTTATGACAGTCACACACACACAGAGAGAGAGGCAGAGACACAGGCAGATGGAGAAGCAGGCTCCATGCACCGGGAGCCCGACGTGGGATTCGATCCCGGGTCTCCAGGATCCCTCCCTGGGCCAAAGGCAGGCGCCAAACCGCTGCGCCACCCAGGGATCCCTGCCTTGCATTTTCTTACCCCTTCCCCCACCTTGCTCTCTAGTGCTGGCTGACCTCTGCAACCTCCTCCCTTCTTCAGTAGTTTCTCAGGGCAAAGAAGAATCAAAATGGAAAAGAATTATTATGGATTGTCTTTATTGTGCTTTTTTGTCTTATTTCTTAATATTTATTTTTGAAAATATTTAATTTATTTATTCATGAGAGATCCAGAGAGAAAGAGGCAGAGACACAGGCAGAGGGAGAAGCAGGCTCCATGCAGGGAGCCCGACGTGGGACTCGATCCCAGGACTCCAGGATCACGCCCTGGGCCAAAGGCAAGCGCTAAACCGCTGAGCCACCCAGGCTGCCCTTAAGATGTATTTAAAGAGAGAGAAGGAGAGCCCAAGTGCAGGGAGAGGCAAAAGGAGAGGGAAAGAGAAAATTTCAAGCCAACTCCTGCTGAGTGGGATGCCTGACATAGGGCTTGAACTCAGAGATCATGACCTGAGCCGAAATACAAGAGTCAGACACTTAACTGACTGAGCCACCCAGACACCCCTGTGCCTTTTTAAATCACCAAATGGGGAATGAGTGATAATGTAGTCCTGTCTGGCAGCACTGCACTGATTTTCTGAGGTTTATAGGACGTGAGGGTCCATGGAAGAGGATTTAATATCTTTGAATATGTCTCTTCTTTCAGGAGCCCTAGTGCCTTGAGCCTGCAATTTATCAGGAACAAAGGCTTTGAAATGAGTGTTCTGGATCTGCTGGGCAGGTTCATAGGAAGGAACTTCGTTTGCTGGAAGGAACGTTGGTGATGGGACATTTTTTCTACTTCTATTAGATCTGGAGTGAGACTAAAAGCCTGTATCAGATGAATAGCTAGTACCAGAGTTATGGAGGTAGATTTTATAAACAGAGGGTTACAGTTTTCTGGAATTAGAACACACAGGGCATATGAACCTTTCTGAAATTTGTAAGAGCAAAGTAAAGGCCCAAGTGACTCCCTGTGGACTAGTTAGTGCACTGCAGGCTCTTAACTTATCTTGTTTGCTTGGTCTACTTCCACTCTGTCTCCATCTCTCTTCCTCTCTCTTGTCCCCTGTCTTCCCCCTTGTCAAGAGAATTGGGCCACTATATATAAAAGAAGGAGCCAATTAGCTAAAAAGTCAAACAAGTGTTTATATTTTGCCAAACTGCCTTCCTGTTATCATCAATATATTTAGATACTTTGTTTTTTTTTTTTTTGTTTTGTTTTGTTTTTACTTACATACTTTAAGATTTATTTCTTTATTTTAGAGAAAGTGTGCACACATGAGTGCAAGCCAGAGGAGGGGCAGAGGGAGAGGGGGAGAGAGATCCTTAAGCAGACTGCTTGCTGACCACAGAGCCCCGCATGTGGGATTCAGTCTCATAACCCTGAGATCATGACCTCAGCTGAAATCAAGAGTCAGATACTTAACCAACTGAGGCACCCAGGTGCCAGTTTGACTTACATACTTTTGCACATGCTTATAGTCAGCATTTTGAGACCTTTATGTAAAATAACTCTATGTAGACTTTTCCATGGTGGATATAGCCTATCAACTATCAACTTGTCCCAGCTGTGCCATGATTCTATTGTTTACCCTGTTCGAGCAGTCCTACCCTGTATTGTTAGGCTGTGTGACTTTTTTCTTTAATGTCCTAGTATGGCTACTTAACCGTTTTGGTACTGATTACCAGTAATACTTTTTGAAGTGTATTTCCCAGAGTGGAATCCTTTTTGTGTGTTTGTTTTTCAACAATGAAAGGGGGAGAAGAAAACCTAAGCAGACTCCAGGGGGAGTGAGACAGCTTCTTGTTTATAATGAGGAGTTGAAGTCTAGAAAGGTTCTACATTTATGATTTGGTCCCTGATTTTCTAGGAATTCCAGTGGTTCCTGCAAAGAGAAAAGGATTCGAGTGTAGAGGCCAGTCAGACAAAGTTTGGACACATAGCTTTTCAGAGAATGAAGTAGACCTTGTTTCTGACATTATAAGGTAGCTTCTTCATGTTGCACCACACAGCCACTTCCTTGAAGAACAGTGACCAGGCCCCAGGGATGGACACAACCTGCCTTCCCTGGGCCCTGCTTGTGTGGGTTGACTATACTAATGGAGCCTTCTCTAGTATGCCCATCTCTGCAGATGGTGCTTTTAGTTCATATTAAGGACTCAGGATTCTTGCCTCTGAGTGGAGTAGGCTAGTATCTTTCTTTCAAAACAAAATTGTTAAATCGTGTTTTGAGTTTAGAAAACTATTGAAGTAGTCAACAGCAGATTACTTTTTGTTGTCCACAGGTGCCTTGTTGTTGGCAGTATGCATGAGACCACTGCCTGCCTTCCTCCTTTCCTTTGGATTTCTTTTTTAAGTTTTTATTTATGTAAGTAATCTCTACACCCAACTTGGGGCTCGACTTATGATCCTGAGATCAGGAGTTGCACATTCTTCTGACTGAGCCAGCCAGGTGCCCTTCCTTTGGATTTTTTTATTCAGCAAATGTTTGTTGAGAACTTGGTATTTTCTGGGGTCTGGAGCTCCACCACTGATACAGACAGCTGTGGCCCTGCCTCTGGGGCCAGAGTTGGGCCTCCTCCCAGGTGAGGGGAAAGGTGTACCTGAAGGGAGATTGACACAAATAAAGTCTTGATGAGTGGACATCTGTGGAAGCTGGCCTTCCCACATTGGTATTTAAAAAAAAAAAAAAAAAAAAGATTGATTTATTTTAGAGAGCATGAGTGAGCGGGAGGAGGGGGCAGAGGAAGAGAAAAACCTAGACACCAGGCTGAGCACAGAGCCCAATGAGGGCTCGATTGTAGGACCCTGAGATCATGACCTGAGCCTAATCCAAGAGTCAGATGCTTCACTGAATGAATTACCCAGCACAGACACCCCTCCCCCTTTTGTATTTTTTTAAATATTTTTTTAAATTTTTTTTTTTTTATTTATGATAGTCACACAGAGAGAGAGGCAGAGACACAGGCAGAGGGAGAATCAGGCTCCATGCACCGGGAGCCCGACGTGGGATTTGATCCCGGGTCTCCAGGATCACGCCCTGGGCCAAAGGCAGGCGCCAAACCACTGTGCCACCCAGGGATCCCTGTATTTTTGAGAGATGCAAAAGGCCCTGTTGCTCCGGCAGGACCACACCCTCACAGACTGTGCTGTTATTACCAAATGAAACAATAATCAGATTTAATCATATATATAGTCACTATTGTGCAGCATGATAACTAGGTGCAGGAGGTTTACCTAAGTTACTATAACTAGTAACTTAGACAACCAGATTGCATTTATCCTTTGCCCACTTTTAGTTTCAGCTGCAAGCAGCATGGGAGCTGGGCTAGGTCTTTGGCTTGGCCACATGCACCTGCCACCTGTCTAGCGATTCTGGGACCTTTTACTCTGCCCCCTTCCCTCCACTGGGTGGCCCAGAGTGCCCATCCAGCACCCTCTTCTCTCAGCAGCCTGACTGCTGAATGGCCTGTTATAAATCTTGACTCTCAGGATCCCAAGGACATAGAGCTCAGATATGTTCTTTCGTAAAGATCTGTAAAAGGTCAGCACAGACAAGCTGGTGTGGGGCTCATTCTGCAGCCAACAAAGTCTACCTTGGCCCCTCGGTAAAAGAACACAGGGATATGTAGCTGGGCAATCTTATGGTATCTCTCTGGTCTGTCCTATTTTACTTTGTTCACATTGTTCCTTGATCTTGAGGGTCCTTCTCCTCCTCCACCCCAAATGATGTCTGTCATTGAGGGTCCTGGGTAAGCCGTCCCTTCTCCAGGAGACCTCTTTTTTTTTTTTTTTTTTAAGATTTTGTTTATTTCATGAGAGACACAGAAAGGGAGAAACAGGCTCCCCCACAGGGACTGTGGGACTCTATCCAATCCCAGAATCCTGGGATCATGCCCTGAACCAAAGGCAGATGCTCAACCACTGAGCCACCCAGGCGTCCCTCCAGGAGACCTCTTTGAATACTCTGCTCCACGTGATGACCACCTAACTTTGCATTCTGGACTTAACATTAATGGACCATACAGTTAGTTCATCAGCATTTTTGAGATGAGAGTATATCTGATTTGGATTTAATAGAAGGTCCCATTTTCTATATATTTTGGGGCTTTTTCTCCCCCAATTTCATTGAGGTATAATTCACAAGTAAAATTACAATGTATTTAAAGTATACAATGTGATGATCTATAATCATGGATCTCCATAATTTTTTTTAAAAGATTTTATTTATTTATTCATGTGAGACACAGAAAGAGAGGCAGAGACACAGGCAGAGGGAGGAGAGCAGGCTCCATGCAAGGAGCCCGATGTAGGACTTGATCCCCGGAATCCGGGATCACGCCCTGAGCCAAGGCAGACACCCAACCACTGGGCCACCCAGGTGTCCCATGGATTTCCATAATTGAATAAAAAAATCCATCACCTCACATATTCTTTGGTGATAATGCTTAAAAGCTACACTTCTCAGAAAATTTCAATTACACAATAAAGTATTATTAACTCTAGTCACCGTGCTGTTGATTAAATCCTCAGGCCTTACTCATCTTATAACTGAAAATTTGTACCCTTTTACCAACCTCTTCCTATTATCCCCACCTCTAGCCCCTGGCAACCAGTCTCTCCTTCTCTTTCTCTTTCTCTTTCTCTTTCTCTTTCTCTCTTTCTCTTCTCCTTTCTCTCTCTTCTCTTCCCTTTCTTACTTTAATTTATTTGACAGAGCGAGTATAAGCAGAGGGAGGAGAAGCAGGCTTCCTGCTGAGCAGAGATGTGGCTTAATTCCAGGACTCCGGGATCATGACCTGAGCAGAAGGCAGTCGCTTAACTGAATGAGCCACCCAGGCACCCCTCCTGTTTCTATGACTTAAATCTTTTCTTTTTATTTTTTTTAAGATTTTTTAAAAATTTATTTATTCATTAGAGACAGAGAGAGAAGCAGAGGGAGAAGCAGGCCCCATGCAGGAAGCCCAATGTGGGATTTGATCCCAAGACTCCAGGATCCACACCCTGGGCCAAAGGCAGGCACTAAACCGCTAAGCTACCCAGGGATCCCAAATCTGTTCTTTTTAGATTCCACAAGTGATACCATGCATATCGTTTTTTTTTTTTAAAGATTTTATTTATTCATGAGAGACACAGAGAGAAAGAGGCAGAGACACAGGCAGAGGGAGAAGCAGGCTCCATGCAGGGAGCCCGATGCGGAACTGGATCCCCGGACTCCAGGGTCACGCCCTGGGCTGAAGACGGCACTAAACCGCTAAGCCATCAGGGCTGCCCAACTATGTCTTACAATATCCGAAAAGATAAAAAAGATATAATTACATGCCTAGAGAAAACTCAGGATATATGCTAACATATTAGCAATGATACGTCTGTGGGGTGAGATAGAAGTTGGTTTTTCTTTTCTTCTTTATACCTTTGAAGGACCATTACTTGTACTTTTTTGTCCTCCTTGACACCTATTTTTCTTGGTGGAACATGTAGAAAATGCTCAATAAATAGACACTGGTTGAGGTAAGAAATGAAGGTCTCTTCTTTCCTTGGCTTAATTTGGTAGCTCTGGTTTTATAGGTTATTATAGCTGGTGTACCTGTGCTGCTCTTCGTTTGGAAAGTTCCCCAGATGAGCTGCTGCTGTGCACTGCCAGAGTAGAGGCCTCCAAGGGTGGGGGGTTAGCTTGTATTGGACCCTATTTTCCTGGCTGACAAAGGCTCCGCCCTGGTAGCAGCAGCATCGAGAACTGATGCACCAGCTTGTATGATTTCCTTCAGCTTGGCAGAGTCAGGAGTAGGCTGGGGCTGGTCCACTTGCTTGGTGACTCCATGTACCTGATACAGCTGGTCTGTGGAGCTGCTGGGAACGGCCTGGTTTACTGCTCCCATTTAGTGCCCTGCTCCCTGCTCTGCACACAAAGCCGCCCTGCTGGTGAGAACAGTGACGACAGCTGGGATGGGCCAGAGCTGCTGTGCCTGCTGCTGCTTTTTTGTTTTTAAGCTTTATCTATGTGGTTATTTTGTATTTTAGGTAATTTTTAATTTTGATAGAATTTCAAACATATAGAAACATTGTAAGAATGGTTGAAAGAACTCTTATGTACCTTTTATCCAAATTCACCACCAGCATTTTGCCTCATTTGCTTTTACTTGCGTATCTCCTTGCTCCTTCCCCCTAATATGTACACACACACACACACACACACACACACACACACACACTTTTCTGAACTGTTATACAGTAACTTGCAGTGTGCCCCTTTACTTTTCAAAACTTCAGGATATGTTTCCTAAAACAAAGACATTTATATAATCAGTACAATTTATAAAAACCAGCAAGTTCAATATTAGTACAGTGCTGTTACCTAATCCACTGTCCATATTCAAATTTTGTCCATATTCAAATAATGGTCCCCGTAATGGCAGAGCTTGATTTTTAAAGAAAACACTTCTAAGGCACATGAGTGACTCCTCTGTTCTATTGGCTCAGAGGAAAGCAGTTCCAGCAAGTGTTTGGGGGAACGGACTGCCATGGGTGCCGTATCACCAGCTCCTTGTGTCTCCTCAGGACCAGAAGAGTGAGCACAGCAAGAATCACACTCAGCAGCAATGTCAGCGGAACTGGAGACCTCAGAGGCGGTGGATGAGTCGGAGAAAAGGAGCTCTGGGGCCTCAGATAAGGAAAACCACACCAGGTGAGGGCTGGGGGCTGACGGTGTTGAGTCCTGTGGGCCTCAGACACCAGGGTGTGGTCAGGGTCATCCCACCACCCACAGACACCCCTGACTGGAATTGCAGAGATATATATCACACGCCACCCTGGGCTTCTGAGCAGTTACCCCCTGCTTCCCTAGGGAGTGCTGAAGAATGGAATTGGTAGTTCAGATCCTTTTTTCTTTCTGAAACCCTAAGTGTTTTGTCATCTGTGCTGAAAAAGGGTCATCAGACAAACCTGGCACCTTTTCCAGTGTTTTCCACCCCCTAGAATGTAGGAGTAGCTCTGACTCCAGAGTTTTTCCTACTGGGTAGGGACAGTTCTTGCTAAGCCTTGAGTGACCAGAGCCTCTTTCCCATTGTTCTTCTTCTCATTGTAGCGCTGTCACTGACAAAGTGCTGTTTATGTCTTGAAATAATTGCTAATAATAAATGATTCTTAGCATGTAGGTGGTAGGAACTAATCTCTTAGAAAAGCTAGCAAAGGGTGGGCTGTGAGGGACCAAGGTTTTGTCATTCTAGTGGATGGATTGTGTGGACCACGTGAGCTGCTCATCTTTTGGGTCATGCGGCCTTTGCCTTGTCACATATGGTCTGTGGCACCTGTCGGCATACACCATCTGTGTCATTTTAAGTAGTACAAATCTAGGTCCTGGTTCCCACTGCCTTGGCCCCTCTCATTCTGATCCTACACCTGGGCCCAGTGACATGGAGACCTGCACAGGCTGTGGGTCAGGGTGGGAGGAAGGTGGCAAGGGAGGGACATCCACAGTCCGTCACAGCACGATTCTGTGAAACACGTTCGCAAAGACTGGCTGCTCCCTGGAGAAGCCAGCAAATATTGGTGGGATCAGAAGTGTGTGTTTCCTCAGGCACACGGTGGCCACAGAGACCAAGCATTGTTCATTTGGGGGGGGGTTCACAGAGACACGGACTGTTCAGGAACAGGCCCATCATCCCACATGGCGCCCACGTCCTTGGGGCCCATTCACATTTGCCTGCTCCCCAGCCAGACTGTGTTAGTGCTGCAGTGGAGTTTTGAGTAGCTTCTGCCTCCAGCTCAGCGGGGGCCACCCTGAGACCGAGCAGGGCTAACACACACGCACTCACACGCCCATCTCCACAGGATGGCTGACCTCTCCGAGCTCCTGAAGGAAGGGACCAAGGAAGCACATGACCGGGCAGAAAACACCCAGTTTGTCAAGGACTTCCTGAAAGGCAACATCAGGAAGGAGCTGTTTAAGGTGGGTGCCCTTGGTCCTGGATGGGGTCACTTTGGGGGCCTTGGTCCCATGAGGAGGATCCCCTTGGAGCTGCTGTGAGGTGGCAGCTGGGCCTTTTCTCACCCGCTCGCCACTCCATTGATAGCAGACTGCGGTTTCATGTGGCTTAAATAGAATAGCATCGCAGTGATATGCAGGAAGCAGAAGTATCCACGTTCCAAAGAATTCACCATGTCATTTCTTTAAGGAACATGAAGTTTCCTGGGTGTGAAATGATTCCTTGTATAAACATGGGCTTCTGGGGATCGGGGTGGTGGGAGCAGTGGGCTCATGAGACATGCTCGCTGGGCAAGGCCTGCAGCCCTTTGCCATGGTCTCCCCTTACCCTCAACAGCTGGCCACAACTGCACTTTACTTCACATACTCCGCCCTCGAGGAGGAAATGGAACGCAACAAGGACCACCCAGCCTTTGCCCCCTTGTACTTTCCCACGGAACTACACCGGAAGGAGGCACTGACCAAGGACATGGAGTATTTCTTCGGTGAGGACTGGGAGGAGAAGGTGCGGTGCTCTGAGGCTGCCCAAAAGTATGTGGAGCGGATCCACTACGTGGGGCAGAATGAGCCAGAGCTGCTGGTAGCCCATGCCTATACCCGCTACATGGGGGACCTCTCGGGGGGCCAGGTGCTGAAGAAGGTGGCCCAGCGGGCCCTGAAACTGCCTAGCACGGGAGAAGGGACCCAGTTCTACCTGTTTGAGAACGTGGACAATGCACAACAGTTCAAACAGTTGTACCGGGCCAGGATGAATGCCTTGGACTTGAACCTGAAGACCAAGGAAAGGATTGTGGAGGAGGCCAACAAGGCCTTTGAGTACAACATGCAGGTACTGCTGGGACTTGGGCTGGAGGGGGGCCTCTGATGGTAAGAGCCAATCCAGAGCTGCCCAAACAGGTTTCAGTGCATTAGGCCAGATGAGCTGTGGGCTGCCAGAAAGTACAGGACCAAATCGGCCAGAGGGCATGAGCCCAGTGATGGCTCCGCTGTTTGACAGGTGCCCTGTGTGCTTACTTTGGGGAGGGTGAGGTCCTAGCACTGAGGGTTCAGAGAGAATGAAGCTGTCTCCTTTTCTCTCACCACAGGATTGTCTTGAGTGGATTTCCTCCTTTTTTAGCAAGGGTTGCTATGAAAAGTCTCACTTGATAAGTTCACAGAACTAAGAGTGAGGAGAACTCTGTTTACAAATGACTGTTAGATGCAGCCACGCCTGGGGAGGCTGATTCTGTCCCGGGGCCCAGGCCAGCCCTCAGCACCAGGAGTGGCCAGCACGGGGAGTGAGGCTCCAGCCCCAGTTGCAGGCCTGTCCGATTAGTCTGACATCAGCAAGCCTGCTGGGGCCTCAGTTGTCCCATGTTCCTGTCATTCAGTAAAAATACCTAGGCACTGACAATGGGAAAGTGCCAGCGCTCACAGCGTGTTGTGGGGGCAGCGCTTTTGTTCTGTCCTCATTGTTTCTCCCTGGGAGTTCCAGCTGTGGGCTGTGTTGTCTGGTCAGTGTCCAGGGTGGAGCCACCAGAGTCAGCAGTGGTGAGATGCTGCAGCACAGGTGTGGTCCCACTTCAAGAGCTGTGCCAGGGAGAAGCGTGAGGTCGCTGTGGTGGTGCCTGCTGCTCACTAGGGCTGCTGATTTACTGGTTTGCTCTCCTGAGCAAGTCTTGCTGGTTCTAGCTCCCTCCGCTCAGGGGAAGAGAGAGATTTCTGAGAGCAGAGTGTATGCAATCCAGTGATGTCTGTTCATCCCCTGCTCCTGCAGATATTTGATGAACTGGACCAGGCTGGCTCCTTGTTGGCCAGAGAGATCCTGGAGGACGGAGTCCCAGTGCACGATGGGAAGGGAGATGTGCGTAAATGCCCCTACTATGCTGCTAAACCAGACAGAGGTAGGTCTTGCCTGTCCCAAAGTCTCATCCCAGGGTGTGTCCATGTTCCCCACTGATGCCATGTCCCCTGTTGGTGCCACCACACAGGTGCCCTGGAGGGCAGCAGCTGCCCCTTCCGAACAGCCCTGGCTGTGCTGAGTCAGCCCAGCCTGCAGTTCATTCTGGCCGCTGGTGTGGCCCTGGTTGCCAGCCTCTTGGCTTGGTACTACATGTGAAGGACCCATCATACCACGTTGGCACCCTCTTCCCAAGTGACCACTGGCCTGCCCCTGCCTCCACCGGTGACTGAACTACCACCTCAGGTGACTGTTTTTTAAATGCTGGGTTTGAGAAAACAAGCAACCAATAAAAGCCAGACGCTAAAGCCTCTGCCTGTAGCGTCCTCTGTGGGCTTGATGCTGAGCTGGCTGCAGCCATGAGGCTTTGGCTCCGGGAGCAGCCAGTGCAACTCAGCAGGCCAGCCTGGGCCTCTGGAACCAGCTCTGCTCCTGGGGCGTCCACACTGCTCACCCTGAGGCTCCTTCCCTCACTCTTCTCCTGTGTTAGCATTTAGGTGGGAACCTTTCCTCTGATGGGCATAGTGCAGCCGGCAAGCCCAGGCTGCTGTAGCTCTGTGGGAGGGAGGGAGCCTCTCCTGGGGGAGGAGAAGGGGTGGCTTGCACCGTCCTGAACCAACCAGTCCTCATCCCTCTCAAGCAGAAACCCTGGAGAGGGGGTCTATTTAGCCATGGCCCATCGCCTGCCTCCCTTGACCTGTGTAAATGCTACAGCACTCAATAAAGTGGACTCTGACAGCTGCCTCCCTCTTTTCTGGCGAGAACATTTTCCTCCTCAGCTACTCCTGCCCTTCTCATGCTCCCGACACCCCTGGTCACCTTGCAGCCCTCCACCCAGAGCAAGACCACCTCATCACACAAATTTGATGTGATTCTCAGAAGTACTTTGGAGGTTCCCTACTTTTTGAAATTTGTTTATAAATAAGGATTTTTAAAAGTGCATATACTTGTATTATGCAACAATTCAGGGTCTAAAATACAAATACGAACTTAAATATTTTTATTGATAGGAAGTTGTTTCTTGTTTAATATATTGAGGATCTGCAAAAGTTTTATTCAGAAAAGGGTTAAATGGCAGGGAAAACTTTGTCTTCCTACTGCTGACCCAGCCTACCCATTTTCACAGTTCAGATGAGGATGGGGGTGGAGCTGGCTCAGAACCAGGGGGGCCGACTGGCTGCCCCCCACCCCCCAATTAGCTTTCATACCAGAAACCCCAACCCCAGTGGCTGTGTCTGGCTTAAGGGGGAAAAGGGTATTTGCCTACAGGCAAATAGGGTGGGATGACCCGGAGCTCAAGCCAGGGGGACTCCAGCCTGCAGACTGTGTGGGCAGAGACCATGGCATGGAGATGGGTGAAATCAGTGTCAGAGATAGGAAGGTAACCTTCTAGTGCAATGAAGTCAACTCCTACCCCAGTCTGGTCCCAGCTAGAACCTGGGGCTGGTCTACACTGGGTTTTGGCGTCACCCCTGGGCAGTCAGTATAGCAGAAGCACGAAGACCCTGAGGACTCAAGCCTCAGCCCCTAGACCACTTCTAGCCCCCCTCCCTTTTTCCCCTCAAAGAAGGAAGCCAGGCAAGAGAGCAAGAGGCCCAGGGCAGGGGAGTGAGAGGGCCAATTTAATGAGAAACTACAAACTGAGACCAGCCATGATTCACAGTGACAGGAGGCCATGCAGTGGCAGTGCGAAACCAGGAGAGGGGTGGCAGCAGGATACAGCGGTCCACATAAGCAAATTCACAGACAAACCATTCAGGAAATACAGTGTGGGCTCAGGCCCAGGGCAGATGTCCACCAAGGCACGTCCGCCACTTGTGGCTGCTCCTTCCTTGTCCCCAGCCTGTCCCAGTCCAGTGCCTGACAGCTGCTCCTGCTGCAGTACCTGCTGTTGAAACAAGCACAGTGACAGCAAGTCAGCAAGGGCAAAGGGCCCAGCATTTGCTGGGAAGAGGATACATGGAAAGCACACTACAAATCTGTGTGTGCTTGCAAGGAGGCCCCTTCTCTCTGTCCTCTCCAGTCCTATTTGGGACACACCGGCCACTGGGCAAGGTCTTGCCGACGCACAGCAAGGACATGGTACAGACAGATGGGCTAGGCTCCTGGGCACTCCTCCTGGCCCTAGCCAAGACAGGGGTTTGTAGAGGGCAGGCCAGAAAGGGAGCTGGGCAGGGGGTGCCAGAGGCAAGTCCCTTCTTGGCGAGCCAGGGCCTCAGCACCCAGCCCATGATCTGCAGGTGTGCTGATCGCTGTACCTTACCCAGGGGACTCCCAGGCCCTTGGATAGAGTGTTGAGAGTTCTAGAGTTCTGAGGGCCAGAGTCATTCCTTCTAATCATCATACCCACCTCTAGCACCCCAGAAATAAAGCCAGGCCTGAGGACCCTGTCCTGCTTCAGTCCATTTTCCCACTCTTGGCCCAGCAGATGAGAAATCACTGTGGCTACAGGTACAGCCCCACTGCAGGCCCCAGGTCTGCTCTGGCTGCTTCTGGTCCCAGGGACAGTTAGGACCAATTCTATGCTCCGTCCAGAAATGGAGTGAGGAGACCCTTCCCAGCTTCTCGTCCTGATCACAAACATCAAGCAAACCAGCAACACACAGGCTCCGTGCTATCCCCCTGCCACCTGCTGACCCTTGGCCTTAAATCCAACAGAATTTTTGCCAGAAGAGTCCGATGCTCAGGGAAGGGCAAGCCAAAGAGGACAAGACTTCCAGGGGACTGGTGGGACTGCCTCCACCCCCAAGTGGGAGCAGGGAAGCGAGCCACTGAGCAAGGGGAGCGAAAGCACAGGGGGCCAGACTGACAGCAGGGAGTCCAGTCCTGGCTCCGTTAGCACAGGCGCTTGTACGTGTAGATGTAGGCTTTGCAGCTGGGGCATGTGTGCGTCACATCCTTGAAGTCGTTGATGAGACAAGGGATCAAGCAGCAGCCCAGGTCACACCTGAATCGGAGACAGAGAGATTGGCTGAGAGGGCACTGGGGGCACATAGGCCTACCCCAGCTCCGTGGCATGTGGGCACGGCCCCACCCCAAGCACCCGTACCACCTACCCCATGAAGCAGCAGAAGAAGCCCAGCACAAAATTCATCAGCCCGATCTCATAGGAGATCTTGGTGGTGATGGCCTGCTGGCAGTGGGGACACACTGTCTGTACAGGGGCGCCCTCAAAGATCTCTCCTTGTAGTACTGTCACCGTGGTGGCAGCCCCCGAAGGAACCAGGACTGTGGCAGTATGGCCCCCAGGGCCAGGGTACGGCCCCGGTGGGTAGGGCCCTGGTGGATAGTAGCCCATGGGTGGGTGGGGGCCTGGAGGAGGGTAGAAACCTGGAAGATCAGAGAAGACAGTGAAGACAGGTTACTGGCTTACCACTTGCCCCATAGGCCTGAGGCTCCCCCCAACCCCAGGGGAGCAGGCCCTGGGCCAGGTAATGATATACATACTCCCAGCCGTTCCTGCTCCCCACCCTGTGAGGACCAAGACTGAGAAGCTACTTGGCCCAGCGGGACACAGCAGAGCTGAGAAGGCGGCCGCCTCTCTCCTCGGTCTCAGCTGGGTATGTTTGCTCCTTGCCTCTGATACGCAGGGGACCAGGCACTGTGTTCCAACAAGGACCTCAACCACAGGATGGACAGCCTTGCCTCTCGGCAGCCCAGCCCTCCTTGTGCACTCAGGGCTCTCGGACCCACCAGTGTCACCAGATCCTGCACTGAAATACCAGGAACTGGCCCACTTCATGTGGGGCCACCTGTGCGAGAGCCCTGGGCCTTTATCTGGCCTGAGAAGTCCTGAAGAACTGGGTGAGCAGGAGCCCAGCGCCCCCCCACCAATGGACTCAGGATCCTGGCAGGGATCAGCCACGAGTCAGCACCTGCCACTGGGCCTGAGGGGCTTTCCCAGGAGCTAGCCCCCCTCCCAGTAAGGCCCACAGCTCATGTGCTCGCTCACGGTGCCTGCACAGCACTGCTTGGCTCTAGGACACCCTCCCATGTCCCCCGTCCACACCCAGTCAGTCCCCACCCCTGAAAGAACCCTGTGCAGGAAGACCACCAGCACACGGTGAAGGCCGGATGGCAGCCCAGGGAATGTGCTGGGTGCTAGGCAGACAGACCCGTGAGCCCCCCTTCCTACTTACCTGGAGACATGTAGGTGCCATCTGCATTCACATGGGGGGGGATGAAGCCGGGCTGAGGCATTGGGTGACCCGGTGGCTCATAGGGTGGGGGGCCGATGTCTGTGGGGGGCATGGACATGCCCGGAGGGGGCTGCATCACAGCTGGCGAGGTGCGGCCTGGACAGAGAAGGCCGGGAAAGGGAGCTCAGAGGGCAGTGGCTGCAGGGCCGGGGGAGGGCTGCCCCAGGTGCCGGCTTCTATGAGCTGGACAGGCAAGCCACAAGGGACAGGACCATCAGGAACACCGAACCCTACCTGGGGTAGGTGGGGCTCCGCTCTTCTCCTCCAGAAGGGGGGCTGTGGGGCCTCCAGGATATGGAGGGGGTGGCTCGTTAGACATCTTTGCGGCTTCTGGACCTGGAAGGAAAGCCAGGACATGAACTAAGCTCCCAGCCCTGCGTGCCGGTCAGGCTCAGGTCTGTGTCCTCCCCGCACACAGCCTCCTGTGGCTCCTCCCGCACGTGTACCACCCCGCCCTCGCAGCAGCTCAGGTGGCCTTTTACGCCTCCACATCAGTCTCTGCGCTCTGGCAGGGCAGGGGGGTCGAGGACAGGGATGGATTCCTTCAGCAGAGTGGGCTCCATCTATGCCCTGGAGATGTCCCACCATCCCCGAGAATAACCAGGCCTAGAGCCGCCACCGTCCACTATCACCCACGCTTCCCATGTCAAAGGCAGGAGGCAAGGGTGCCCTGCGAGGACAGAAGTGGGTGAGGCGGACCCTCCCCCCAGGGCAGCTGGCCGCTTCCGTGCCAGAGCACCATAGCTTGCTTGTGGGAGAGGGACTGGGAGACTCTTTACCTCAAATCCCAGGTGCTCAGAAGGGAGAGGTTCCTTCCACGGCCGGCCTAGGTGGACACGCAGGGCTCTGGGGAGCTGTTCCAGGGGAGAACGACAGGCAGAGGCTCAGCAGCAGGGCAACAGCCACAGCCACACTCCCTACCCCGTGTGGCTGTTCCCCCACCAGCACGGTGGCAATCCTCAGCTCCCCCTCCTCTCACGGCCACGGGCGAGTCCTGTCTGCACCAGGCTCCTACCAGCCCTCACAGCCTGCCCGGGCTGCAGAAAGAACGGGCTTCTCCCCAGCCAGCTGTGCACATGGGGCCTCTGCCCTGGTTTTTGTGGAGCTGGGGTGGGAAGGAAGATGCAGACTGAACCCCCTCCCTCACCTCTCTCCCAAGGCTCCCTGAGCACCTGCCACTGGGTCCTGGGGGAGATGGAGGAAACCAGGGGCCCTTCCTGCTCTGGGTCAGCATCCTGTCTCCCATAGCAAGGCACTTCCTCTTACTCTATTCAGCATAAAAGGTTAGAAATTAGTAGCATTTTGTAGTAAAGTTTGGTTATTTTTTTAAAAATAATATGAATTAGGTGATCCCTGGGTGGCTCAGTTGTTTAGCGCCTGCCTTTGGCCTAGGGTGCGATCCTGGAGTCCCAGGATCAAGTCCCACGTCGGGCTCCCTGCATGGAGCCTGCTTCTCCCTCCTCCTGTCTCTTTGCCGCCCCCCGCCCCCGCCTCTCTGTAACATAAATAAATAAATCTTTTAAAAAAATATGAGCTAGAAAAAATTCTCAACGTTACAGAGAAACACACAGTGATAGCAGCTCTACTAGCTCTGTCTGAGAGCCCCACCAGCGTGAAGTTCAGAACCCCACCAGGGCAAAAGGAACCTGGAGTCAGTACAAATGTCACAGATCAGGGGCACCTGGGGGCTCAACAGGTTGAGCATCTGCCTTCAGCTCAGGTCAGGATCCCAGAGTCCTGGTGATTAAATCCCACCTTGGCCTCCCTGCTCAGCGGGGGGCCTGCTTCTCCCTCTCCCTCTCCCTGCAGCTCCCCCTACTTGTGAGCACTCTGTCAAATAAATAAAATCTTAAAAAAAAAAAAAAAAAGCACAGATCAGTGGCAGGGCCCAAGAGACCAAGTCCAAGCAACATAAACTGGATGTCAGTAAAATTAAAACCTTGGGCTTCAAGGGGCACCATCAAGTAAGTGGAAAGACGGCTCACAGAACAGAAAATTTTTATAGATCTGGAAGACTTGTATTTAAAATATCTACATAAAGAACTCTTAACTCATTAACAAAAAGACAACCGAATTAAAAAATATCAAAAGATCTGAATACACATTTCTCCAAAGATAAAAACAAATGCCCAATAAGCACATAAAAAGAAGCTAAAGATTTAACCAAAAGGAAATGCAAACCAAAACCACAATGATGGGATCCCTGCGTGGCTCAGTGGTTGAGAGCCTGCCTTCAGCCCAGGGCGTGATCCTGGAGTCCCGGGATCGAGTCCTGCATCGGGCTCCCTGCATGGAGCCTGCTTCTCCCTCTGCTGTGTCTCTGCCTCTCTCTCTCTCTCTCTCTGTCTGTCTCATGAATAAATAAAATCTTAAAAAAAAAGAAAAACACAATGAGGTACATTTGGCATCCACTAGAATGGCTAGTGAGTAACACATATTAGGCAGAGGAGAGGGCCACACACAGCTACCATGGGACCCAGTCATTCCACTCCTACCTGTGCACCCACAAGAACTGAAAACAACTGAAAACCACACAAGATCCTGTCCGTGAATGTTCACAGCAGCATCATTCATAATAGTCCAGAAGCGTCAACAACTGAGATGTCCCGCCACTGGTAAAGGGATGAACCGCAGATGTAGGCCTGCAGTGGAGACGTTCCCCGCCACGACTGGGAACGAGCCTGCTGCAGCCTGGATAGACCCGGAAAAACGACCGTGAGTGATACAGACCGAACATGAAAGGTTCCCTACGTGCGAGTCCTTACACAGCGCCCAGAACAAAGCCGGAGACAGCGTACTCGAGGTTGTTGTGTGGGCTTGGGGGGGGCGGGGCGGACAGAGGGACAAACACAGGGTTTCCTTTCGGGATGATGAAAATGAGCCAAAACTGGCTGTAATGATGGTAGCATAATTCTGTGAATATATTAAAAACCAGTGAATTGCATACTTTAAATGGGAAAATCATATGGTAGGTGGATTATATGTCAAAACTCATTAAAAAACAACAAAGTTGCCCAATCTCCCCACCTTAATGCAGCCACTCTCCTTGCACGTCCCTGCCAGTCTGCGTGCAGCCCTTTGTATTTTTATGTGACAGTTTTAACGTGTTGTCCTATATATTCTGTCCATCTTGCAAGACCCCATATGACCATCAATTTTAATATTCCCTGAAATGGGCCCATCACCGTTTACCTGACCACCCTTATTAAGGCATTTGGAATGCTTGTTGTTACTTTCATAACAAACAGGGAAAACCTCTGGCTAATGCTCTTTCCCTTTCTTGGATTATTTCCTTTGGTTAAAATTGCCAGAAGTGAAAAGATTAGGTCAAAGATGTATGGCCATTTGTGCCTTTGGGGAGGATGACCGCAATTTACTTGGTACAAACTTTGGATACTATTGATATCACTAATTTGTAACATTAAAATGACACTTGGTTACCTATTTCTTCGACCACCATGAAGTGGAACTACTTCCCAAGTGCTTCTATATTATGACCTGCTCTTCTGAGTTGCTACTTATAATATCCTTCAAAGACCTGGAAGCCAAGAAAAGATGGGACTTACCCAGGTCATGTGGCACATAAAAGGTAGAGCTGAGTCTAGGACTCCAACGTGACACTCCCACCCACCTCTGCCTGCCAGTGAATTTAAATAGTGCACGGGCAGGACACCTGAGTGGCTCAATGGTTGGGCGTTTGCCTTTGGCTCAGGGCGTGACCCTGGGGTCCCAGGATCGAGTCCCGTGTCGGGCTTCCTGCATGGAGCCTGCTTCTCCCTCTGCCTGTGTCTCTGCCTCTCTGTGTCTCTCATGAATAAATAAAATGTTAAAAAAAAATAAAAAATAAAAAAACAGTGCACGGGAAAGAAAGGGAAGCCACAGAGCCTCTAAAGGACACAGAGCCTCTAAAGGACATTACACAAAGTCCCCTTCCAGGCAGGCCTGGCTGTGTGTGCTGGGCCTGGAGATCCTGGGCAGCCCGCCAGGCGCCCTCCTGGTGGCAGAAAGAGACAGCTTTCCTCAAGAGGCTTGTCCTGCAGCCCACCGAAGTCTTAGAACATGCATGGGCCAGCACCTGCCACTGATCCCACCCTACAAGCCTCTGGGATGCCGCCGGGGTGGCCCCACTGTCTGTCTGGTAGTCCCAGCTCACCAGGGATCTGGCCACAAAAGGTGCACTGCGCTTGGTGAGTCACTGAAGCATTTTCTGGGGCGAGGAGAGCCGAACTAGCCGGGGTCCTCCAGGCCCCTCTGTGTCCAGAGGGGACACAGCACTAGCGCCACCCTCTGAGGATGCAAGCATGGCCTGTTTCTTCAACATCACATCTAGTTCCACTGTTTCCATCACATCCAGATTCCACTGGAGTTCTGGCATCATAATGACAGGACAAGCCTGGCACCCACCCAACTCCGGGCCGTCCTCTACCCACTGCTGCCTGCCACGGGGCCGCTTCCGCTCAGCCTCGGCTATACCACCACCTGCTTCCACACCCAAACTCGGGCGGTCTCCCCCTGCCCTCCACCTCGTGCCCATCCTCCAGCTGCCTTCTGGAGCCGGGGACTGTGGGAGAGACTGGGGGCAGGACCCACCAGTATGAAGGAGAGTTTCTGAAGAATGGATTGGGAACTTCTTTTTTTTTAAGATTTTATTTATTTATCCATGAGAGACACAGGCAGAGGGAGAAGCAGGCCCCCTGCAGGGCGCCTGACATGGGACTCGATCCTGGGACTCCAGGATCAGTCCCTGGGCTGAAGGTGGCGATAAACCACTGAGCCACTGGGGCTGTCATTGGCAATTTTACAGGGATTCAATTCCAAACTCCCCCAGTGCCTCCCAATAAATATAAAACTACAATGTTTCATATTTATGTTGGTGCCTGCCACAAAACTACATTGTCTAAGGTGTGATACAAACTGTAAGAATGCTTTAATCTTTAAAAAAAGATCACATGGGAACGCCTGGGTGGCTCAGCAGTTGGGTGTTTGCCTTTGGCTCAGGTCGTGATCCCCGGCCCGGATCCGGGACTGAGTCCCGCATCGGGCTCCATGCGAGGAGCCTGCTTCTCCCTCTGCCTGTGTCTCTCATGGATAAATAAATAAAATCTTAAAAAAAAAAAAAAAAAGGATCACATGTCCAAAAACAAAGCAGTTTTCCTATTTTTTAAAAAGATTTTATTTATTCATGAGAGACACAGGCAGAGGGAGAAGCAGCCTGGGACTCCAGGATCAGGCCCTGGGCTGAAGGCGGCACTAAACCGCTGAGCCACCCAGAAAACAAAACAGTTTTCCAATAAAAATGCATCCCACTCAAATGACACTACAAATGCAACCGTGGAATCTGAGATTGCCCCCTGGCAACACTGCGGTCGCGCTGGCTGGAGCATCGCTGATAGAAGCTACGGGAAGGGCTGCAAGCCCCAAGCCTCCGAGGGATGCAGCTCCCCACAGAAAAAGGGGCCCGCAGTTCTGGGAACTAGGTGAAGTCCGCGTGCAGCCCCAGAAACCCAACACAGGCCTCTCGGCCTCCCGTTCCGCCTCTTAGATATGATCTGTGAAGAAACAGCGCATAGCCTGAAAACTCCCACCAGTTTACCATACTGACCAGCCTGCCCTGGGGCCCAGAGGCCTTTACACTGTACATCCCGTTGCGCCCTCTGGATTCTGTGGATGAAAAGGTGTGGGCAGGCCTGGTTCTCTGAACCAGAGATGCAGCGCACCACTCAGCAGCTGGCCGGCCAGCAAGGTGCTGAGCCAGCAGCATGCAGTGTGAGCGCAGACACGGGGCTCCCAGGACGCCCGGGCGTGAGCCCCACTCCACACAGGAGCAGAGGTGCTCTCTCTGAGCCATAGCACATTACACAAGAAGGAAGGAAAAAAATCTTTTTTAAAGATTTTATTTGAGAGAGAGAGAGAGAGAGAGAATACAGAGGCAGAAGGAGAAGCAGGCTCCCCCGCTGAGCAGGGAGCCAACGACGTGGGGCTGGATCCCAGGACCCCAGGATCATGACCTGAGCTGAAGGCAGACGCTCAACTAACACTGAGCCACCCAGGTGCCCCGAGAAAGAGAATTCTTAGATGAGATTCTCATGTCGTGGTGTAACAGTGCAGGCACACAGGCCAGAGACTCCCCGCCTCCCCACCCCCACACACACACCTCAGGACTGCAGAAGTCCCCGAGATGGTACTGAGCAGACCTAGAGAACTACTCATCCTGACACCCCCAGGGTGCTTGCTCTGGATGCAAACTGTCCTCAGCCCTACGGGGCAGCCCTACTAACGCAGCTCACATCACACCCAGGGGCACGTGGCCTCACAATCAGCATTTTAGGTGTTTTCAAAGATTTCTCTGAGCCTTAAATTCCTGTTTTCCAGCAGTGTAGGGATGCTGCGGAATTTCCCACTTAGTCCTGGATAAAAGTGATATGCCACTGCCCCAGTCCCAACAGCTCCTACATTAGAAGCCACTGGCCTTTGGGAGACAGCTGCTTTCCAGAGGCTGGAAGTCTGCATTGAAACTAAGCAGTATCGGGCGCCTGGGCGGCTCAGACGGTTAAGCACCTGCCTTCAGCTCAGGTCATGGTCCCAGGGTCCTGGGATCTAGCCCCACATCAGGCTCCCTCCTCAGTGAGGAACCTGTTTCTCCTTCTCCCCGTCCCCTCTGCTTGTGCGCTCTCTCTCAAATAAATAAATATATTTTTTAAAGATTTTATTTATTTATTCATCAGAGAGGCAGAGACACAGGCAGAGGGGGAAGCAGACTCTCCACAGGAGCCTGACACAGGACTCAATCCTGGACTCTGGGATCATGCCCTGAGTCAAAGGCAGATACCCAACTGCTGAGCCACCCAGGTGTCCCTAAATAAAATATTTTTTAAGAAAGAAACTAAGCAGTATCTGGAAATGTGTGAAGAGCGGAGGTTAGGTTACTGGATGGCACCTGGTCACAGGAGCCTCAAGGATCAAATTGAGAGATATCAATGTCCCTTCAGTGCATTTTCAGGATGACACTGACCTACAAGCAACAGTCCTGACCGTTGCCAAGGCAGGGAGGCAGCGTGGGCCAGGTGGCTGAGAGAAGGTTCAAGACTCTTGAGAAGCTGCCACAGACTCCAATATATATCCTGTGCCTGCAGCTTTTCTCTAGAATTCACAGCACAGGCCTGTTCCTTGACATGAGCCAGAAAATCCTCAGAATGGAAAGGGCCAGAGCCTGCCACAGGGAACAGCAAGGCCCTGGGGAGCTAAGGACAGACTCAGGAGAGCCCCAAGGGACAGGAGGTGATATGCCCTGGAGAGACGGTCCTGAGTGGTCTCTGGCAAGAGAGAGGCAAGGGCAGGCCACTGGGAGAGACAATGGGGCCACGTGAGGCCTAATCCGGCCCCTGTGCCCATGACCAACACGGTGTGGTTTTATGTAGAATGGAATTATTCAAGTCACCCTAAAATGCGACAAAACCCGTCTCCACGTCTATGGACTCCCTGTGACCTCATCTCACTTTCCCAAGGACAGCAGGTGCTGGGGGCCTCTGGGGGCAGGACACAGTTGTCCCAGACACAGGGCCAGGCCCTTTTCTGCAAAGTGGCCCACAGCTCCTCTCCTTAGTCCAGTGGAATTTTCTTTTAAGAGGTGACAAGAATCTTTTTTTTTTTTTTTAAGATTTTATTTATTCATGAGAGACAGAGAGAGAAAGAAGCAGAGACAGAGGCAGAGGGAGAAGCAGGCTCCCTGCAAGGAGCCCAACGCGGGACTTGATACCGGGGCTCCAGGATCATGCCCTGGGCTGAAGGCAGTACCAAACTGCTGGGCCACCCGGGCTGCCCAGTCCAGTGGCATTCTGAGTGCCACCTGCTGGACCAGCAGCCCCTAGAGCCTGGCCCTGCCTGGCACTCAGGGCAGGCCCACTGCAGAATGGAAACGTCTGCTCTGCACCCCAATATTGGAAACCCGGTTCCACCCTCAGCCATGTCACAGAAAATAATCAGGCTTCACACCCACAGAGCAGCCTTTGCTTCTCTGAGCTGGTGGGACCAGGTGAGTTTCCCCAACTGTGAGGAAGAAGTGACATCATGAGGGGCCTGCTATGGTTTTAGGGTTTGGGACCATGAAGCCAAGCAAAACTGCCTTATTGACCCCCACCCCTACACCCATCCCACCAATCCCAGGCCCTGTCTGCACCCAGCACAATACTCTAAGCAGCTACTGAGGACAGTGACAGCTCTAAGGACAGGGCACACAAGTGTTCCAATGTGCAATCAGGAAGGCAGGAACCCATCCCCTTCTCCCATTCACAGAGGGACAAAAATTTGCCCCAGGTCAGTCACCAGTTAATGGGAAAACAGGGCATATGTGGAGACTGTGGTGCTCCAGAGTTAGCCCTGGCCTTGAAGCTGGTAGCCTTGAGTGAGTCACTGACCCTTCCTCAGCCTCACTCTTCCTGGGACCTGGCACTGGAACCCCTGACTCCTGGCTATGCTACATGCAGAGCAGTGACAATGACATGTGCCCAGCACCCTGGCAGACTCACTGTGCAGGGAAGCAGAGCACTTAGGGTCAAAACACATGTCCGTTGGGGGGATGACAAGGCTCTGGAATGAGACAGTGGCACAGCTCTTCAAGCATACTAAAGCCACTGAACTATGCACTTTCAAAGGGTGAATTGTATGGCGTGTGAATTATTACATCCCCCTAAAAGCAAAACCCACCCAGGTGTGGATATTTCCCTGTGTGCTTAAAAAGGAAAGAGATGGGGAAGAAACACCCAGACCAAGACAGTCATCTCTGGGGTTGAAGCTTGGCAGCCAACAGTCAAGAGAGGTGAAGCTGTCATTACACATACACATATTTTAAACAAAAAGGTATCTGCACATTATTTGCAGAACCAAAATTTTGAAAAGAACACAATTTTAGGGGCAGCCCGGGTAGCTCAGTGGTTTAGCGCCGCCTTCAGGCCCAGGGCCTGATCCTGGAGACCCGGGATTGAGTCCCACGTCGGGCTCCCTGCATGGAGCCTGCTTCTCCCTCTGCCTGTGTCTCTGCCTCTCTGTCTATCTCTCATGAATAAATAAAATCTTAAAAAAAAAAAAAAAAGAATACAATTTTAGAAGGGAGCAGTGATGGGCAGCTTTGATCCCTGTGACAGGAGAGGCGTGGGGTCTCCACTGCCAGCGTGCTGATCTAAGCAGCTCTCCTCTGGGTCTCCCACATCCCAGAGAAGAGTTAAAAGCAAAGACTTCGGGGCCCTGGGAAATGTCTCTGGTGTTCTGCTCGGCTCCCAACTATTCATCATTCATTGCTGGGAGCTGCTGTTGATCCAAAGCTCGGCCAACTGGCAGCGGCCTAAGGCGGCCCAGGCGGGTTGCCCATGGGAGCTGGGAAGGCCTGGCCCCAGGCCAGCGGGATACGCTCCTCCCCGGCTGCAGCCAGAGCTGCAAACCCAATTCTGCAGTCTGAACGGTCCTGCACACCACCAAGGGGTACCCACCCTGCCCCGAGCGTCTCTGCTGCCCCAGAGGACCTGCCAGGGCCACGCACCAACACCCGCTTCTGGAGGAAGGCCAGACGGAGGCACGGAGGGCAGTGCCTAGAAGGAGGACTTTCTGTCATCAGCCCTCCCAGGACCTGCTAGAGCAGCAGTTCCCCAGTGTTCTGGGTGTCGGGACTCCCTTACACTCGATTATGGAGGAGTCTACAAAGGTTTTGTTTTTGTGGGTTATATCTATCAATATTTACCATATTAGAAATTAAAAATGAGGACTTTTAAAAAGTATTTTTTTTTTAATTTTTTTTATTTTATTTATGATAGTCACAGAGAGAGAGAGAGAGGCAGAGACACAGGCAGAGGGAGAAGCAGGCTCCATGCACCGGGAGCCCGACGTGGGATTCGATCCCGGGTCTCCAGGATCGCGCCCTGGGCCAAAGGCAGGCGCTAAACCGCTGCGCCACCCAGGGATCCCCTAAAAAGTATTTATTAATTCATTAAAAAACATCCATAAACTCGGGATCCCTGGGTGGCGCAGCGGTTTGGCTCCTGCCTTTGGCCCAGGGCGTGATCCTGGAGACCCGGGATCGAATCCCACGTCGGGCTCCCGGTGCATGGAGCCTGCTTCTCCCTCTGCCTGTGTCTCTGCCTCTCTCTCTCTCTCTGTGACTATCATAAATAAATAAAAATTAAAAAAAATAAAAAAAAAATCCATAAACTCAACATGTCAGCATAAATAGTTAAAATAACTTCCAAAACAATGTAATAATGAGACAGCTGCCATTGTTTCCCATTTCTGCAACTCTTTCATTTCTGACTCCGGGGAAGTCTGCTGGATTCTCCTGTCTGCTCCTCCGCCCAATCTGCTCTGCTACCTTGTTTTGGTTGAAATACGTGAAGAAAACTGAGCTTCCCAAAGATAAGCAGCTGGAAATGGGAGGGGCATCTGAAGAGTCTTTTCAGGTCCGTAACTGTGGACATTCCTATACACCACATCCAAACCTGACAGCGGTAGTGTCTCAAAGGTTAGCTGTCATATGGAATCTGCATCTTTAATGAGTTCTTCCTACTATCTGCTACAATTCATTGGTCTACATGGCATATGGAATGGCTCTTTTACACACGCACAGTTTCTAACAGCACGTATGGGGCATCTGAACATCGGTTCACGGTTTATAAGCCCCGATTATGAAGATGTAACAGTGCTGGTGTGTCTTATTATATAATGTTCCCCCCACTCAAGTCACATGGCCAGTATTACCACCAATCTCATCAGAAAAGTCTTTATCAGGAAGCTGTCAAGCTCGAAGTGGCAGATACAAGTTTTCCAAAATTCTAACTTTCACTTCAAAGTTCAAATTTTATCATCGGCCACAGATTAACAAATTTATCACTGTTTACAAAAGTCAGCTGTTTTCCTCGAAGAGGTGGGCTCACTATCCATTTTCAAGAGAATGTCCACTAATGCCCCAACCATGAATAACACAGTTTGTGTCTGTTGTCCAAGTAAATCTGGAGCTCCACAAGAAAGCTAGTTCAGCTCACAATTCAACCAACCATGCACGTGCTTTCCTGGAGGCACCTGTCCTACTCCGTGTGTGCAATGTATGTGTCACATTTCATCACACAGAATAGCAGAGAGATGTGCACTTGAGGGTCAAGATGATTTAATACCGTAAGTCACTTTTACTGCTTTTTCTTAAATAAGACCTGTGGGTGCAATGAGCAGCGACAAGCCCAAGCTGCTGCGGCTGCCTTAAGTCAGACTCCTCGCCACTTCTGCACCACAGATGTGGAGGCCCACTTGGGGAGAAGGGCACTGTAACAGCATCTGAGCCCTGCCCTAGAGTCCTGACCCTGAGCCCTCCGAGGCCTCCAGGAGACTGCACCCATCACCTTCCGGCCCCACTGTGCTACACAGGTCCCGCAGGCCACGAGGGGCTCCACTGCCTCCGAGACCAGGGTGGACGGTCCGGCTGAGCCTCTGAGCGCTGTGACTGCAGCCCGGCCCTGCCTTGAAAGGAAGCATCAGCCCAGCTGTGAGCCAGCTCACCGCTTTGTAGCTGTGTGACCTCGCTGAGCCTCAGAGTCCCTTAGTTTGTAACCAGAGGTAATCATGCCGACCTCCGTGGGGGTAAGGGGGCAAGGTTTAAAATAAACAGTGTGTGCAAAATACCCAGAGCATCAGCTCCAGACCCGACATACAAGCACACGGGACAAACGGCACCTGCTGATATCACCATTTATTATGAACAACTTCCAACGGGAAGGAAAACAAAACCGGCACCAAGGCCTCTGCCACGGCAGCTTCATGGGGGTCCTGGTGTGTGTTCCCCACAGAGTCTGGGGGGCGTGGAATCACATCCCACCTGAATGGTCCAGCCCAGCAGAGTTCATCTGACATAGCCACTTTGAGGCTACCTGCTTCATGGGACTCCTGAAGAGATGCTAGCAATCCTCCTAAGGGCCATCTCTCCTCCCAGGTAACTTCACGGTTGGTAAAGGCCCTGGCAAGGGTGCTTCGGGTGTCACCCCAGGACCCTGGTGGCAGGGTGGCAGCCAGGCAGCAGCAACTGCAAGACCACCTTTCTTGGAGCCAGGCTGGCCTGCCTGGCCTGTTCACTGCCTCTCTCCAGAGGAACTCACCTTCCCAGCAGCCACAGCACTAGGATGCCAGCTGGCCTCAGAGGGGCTTCTCAGTCCCCAGGTTCCAGGCATCTGGCCGGGAGCAGGACTTTGGGATTTATTGGGGAAACTGAAAAACAGCTTTCTACATTGCCTACAGACCCCCACATGCTGAACACCAGACAGGCACCCGCTGCTCAGGAAGGGCTGGAGGCCCAGAATAAAAGCCAAACATCCTCTCGGGTCCCCTGAGGCCACCCAGAGGAAAGGGGAAGGACAACCCACTTGGGTTGCTGAGCCCCTTCACAGGAGGCCTGGCTCACATGCAACTGCATCACCCATATCCCACCTCGAGGCTGTGTGAGAACTGAGACGCAGACGTGCATAAGCCATGTAAGGACCAGGCAACATGAGGTGTCGCTGACTGGGGGACTTACTTGCCAGGGATGGCCACTGACCTCCTGGGCAACACCACATACTGTCCTGTTCTCCCAAAGTCCCCAGTTGTGGGTTTAAGAACAGTCCATGTGGTGGCCACTTAACATAGGCCCTTGGAGGGTGGGGCGGGGCTTCTCCTGGGAATAACTCCCCCATCTGTTCACAGGGGTAGTTGTGTAGCATCGCAGGAAATGAGAGCATAGTTCCTGACTTCCAGAAGCTAAAATCAAATAGGGGAAGACAGGCATTAAATAATCGCACCAAAAATGCCAAACGTAACTACAAAGTGTAACCCATAGTGTGCAGAAAAGCAGGGGGAACTTTGAAAGCACAGAAAAATTGGACATGATCTGGGGGTCAGGGAATATCTCCCCAAGCCAGCCAGGAGGAGGTGGAGTTAATGAAACCAGCAAAGGAGGGGATGGGAAGAGTGGCTGGACAGTGATAAGTCACAGACTGAGGGGAGGAGGCTGCACTCGCGGGGGCGGCCAGGTCACCGCCTGGAGCCCATGCTCACCCTGCCCGACTGCTTCAGAGGCTCCTGGCCACAGGGGCTGCTCCACCAGAACACACAGACTGTGGACCCCCACAGGGACCTGGGCCAATACGCGGAATGAGGATCACAGGCCAGGAAGCCCACAACACCTCCACAGGAGCACCCCAGGCCTCCTCTCTCCCCTGCCCACTCTCCTGAGCGCTGCCCCCACGCCCCAGCCCCCGTCGCCCTCAACCACTCAGTCTTCAGGAACAAAGATGTCAACTTCCTTTCCTGGCCAGCAATAAAGTTTTGAGAGCACAGGGTTCACTGGCATCCTGCCCACCATGACAGACTGTATGACCTGGGCGAGCTACTAAATTTCTCTGAACCTCAGTTTCCCTACCTGGAGCACAACACTCCATTTTTATTCAGGGCTACAGGGTCTTGGCTAAGACACTCCCAGTCCTTCTTGCAGTCACCTGTGACCATGCGACTAACCTCTGGCCAATGAGTCATAAGCACAGCACCATAAGGACTGATGGGAAGGTGCTACCCTGGCCAGATGGACCCTTCGTCCTCCTGCCCTCCTGTCCACTGCATGGAATACAGGTGTGACAGCTCCCGCAGCCGTGCTTGACCACAAGGTGACCTTGGGCATGGAAGCCATACTAAGGACAGCGGAAGGTGCCCAGACCCTGGAAGATCACAGACACCACGCCAGGACTGAAGGGACCACCTCCCATATCTTCTATGTGAGAAAGAAACAAATTTGTTTCAGTTGGTTACTTTGGGTTTCCTAGTAAATACAGCCAGACCTAATTCCAATAATCAAAGAGAAATAGAAGTGCTAATTTTCGGGGATCCCTGGGTGGCGCAGCGGTTTGGCGCCTGCCTTTGGCCCAGGGCGCGATCCTGGAGACCCGGAATCGAATCCCACATCGGGCTCCCGGTGCATGGAGCCTGCTTCTCCCTCTGCCTATGTCTCTGCCTCTCTCTCTCTCTCTCTGTGACTATCATAAATAAACAAAAATTTTAAAAAATATTAAAAAAAAAGAAGTGCTAATTTTCTAGCAATTCTCAAATGCACTATAGCCAGGAATTACTTGTGACTGGTAAATTTCCAAATTAATTAAGAAGGAATACAGGGATCCTTGGGTGGCGCAGCGGTTTAGCGCCTGCCTTTAGCCCAGGGCGTGATCCTGGAGACCCGGGATCGAATCCCACGTCGGGCTCCCGGTGCATGAAGCCTGCTTCTCCCTCTACCTGTGTCTCTGCCTCTCTCTCTCTCTCTGTGTGACTATCATAAATTAAAAAAAAAAAAAAAAAAGAAGGAATACAAGTATCGTTACCAACAGACGGTGCTGGTTAGGCTGCAGGTATGTCAACAAGTGGTCGGTAACTGAAAAGCCCACTGACTTGGCTTCCTGCAGCCTGTGCTGGTGCCTCCATGGGTTCCGGTTCGCTGAGCAGCCCCTTGGGCTGCCAAGTTCTCGCCCCAGGGGCCTGGGAAATCCTGCCCGCAGTCCATTTTCCATTGTTCTTACTGATGGAGGCAGGACGGAGAGACAATCCCTCCCTCAGATAGCATCACTGCTGGCTATGAACTGTTTATTTTTACACGTGAACACGGGCTTATCTGATGCCGTGGGAATTCCAAATACTTCAAAACAAGCTAGAGTTAAGACACAGAAAGGAGCAGAAAGCAGATCTGGTTTTCCCATCTGCCTCTCTCATCCCACCCGGCCCACACGCTCCTCCCCTCCCCCCCCCATCTGTGTCACAGCTCCAAGAAGCTACTGCACCAGCCCAAGCCGTGGCCCCAAGAGGGAGGCTTGCGCCCCGGTCACAGCTCAGGCTGACAGGACACAAACCTCACCTGCAGGTGCCCTGGTGCTCAGTCCCACGCCAGCCATCTGGCTGCCCAGCTTTCCAGAAACGTCATGAGGCCTAAGTGGTGCTGTGTGTGAGGAGCACACAGCAGAGAGCTGCCACACAGTGTTCAATAAACACAAATTCTTGGTTGTATCCCTTGTATTTATGGAGCCGCACGCAGAACATGAAAAAGGAAGTACAATTTTTAAAGAGAAAATATACTGCTCTCAGAAGCAAAATCAAAAGGTGAAGAGGCCTCAGGGAATGGTTCTAAACTAGAAAGTAAGATTTCTAGGAACTGTGACAATGACAACAGTAACAATTTACATCAGGCTGAATGCTTGTCAAAACCTGGGGAAACCACTCTGACTCCCCAGGTGTCACCAGCACAAGGACCGCAGCAGAGTGGGTTAGTGCGACTTCTTTTGGAGGACAATTCTGCTATCTGTAACGTTCTGTTCGACTCATTAATTCCATTTCAAAACATTTGTCCTAGAGGTAAGTGAACATGTGAGCAAAGATTTACAGGCAAAGTTTGTATGTACCGATGCCTTACGTCCCACGAAAGACACTGGTTACCCATCTGGTTTACCTATATAATGTACCTGTATTTGCCCCCCTAAATGGTATAGACCCATTATTGTAGGTAGAAAAACGATCTTGATACTGCATTGTAAAACCAGTATGTTTACACTTACGTATTTTACTTTTTTAAAAAAGATTTTATTTATTCATGAGAGACAGAGAGAGAGAGAGGCAGAGACGCAGGCAGAGGGAGAAGCAGGCTCTATGCAGGGAGCCCGACATGGGACTCGATCCCAGGTCTCCAGGATCATAGCCTGCGCTGAAGGCGGCACTAAACTGCTGAGTCACCCAAGCTGCCTAGGATTCTACTTTAAAAGTATATGTTCACATATGTATAACACACCAAATGTTAATTGTTTTCTATGGGTGTTAAGATTTTGGGTCATTTGTTTACACACAAACAGAAGCTGTTTGTGTAGTTTCTAGATTTTCTAGGATGGGCAGCTCCTTTGATTGGCTCTTTCCCCAAAATGGCTCATTATAATTGGGTTAAATTTAAGTGTATTCCTCCTTGGTCCAGAAAGGTGCCTCTGACTATAATCTCGCTTTGTCTAGGAGAAAAGCAACAGTCCAAGAAGCAAACCCAAGGACTGGCTATTTGCCAGCCTTCCCTCCTAAAGTGGTGTTACAGTCTTTACATTGGTCTATGAGTCGGGTAGCAGGAGTCCGTTCTCTAAACCAGGTTTAACTCACAGCACTCCAGTAAAAAGCTGGAACATAAAGGCCATCCAAGGTAGTTCTGGCCTTGGAGACCCTGCCTGGAGAGCCAGCATGAGGTCACTTGGTAGAGGAGGGCAGGTAAGAAAAGCCCAGCAGACACACATGAAACAGGGACGACCAGGCTATAGAGCTGTGCCGCGGGCGGGGGCTGTGTGTGTGTGTGTGTGTGTGTGTGTGTGTGTGCTGGGGGTGTGGCACAGGCCTCCACACACACCCTCTGCCTTCAGGGGGAGCTGCCTCCCAGGTAGGAGGGCCTCAGGAGCTGGACACAGGAGGAGGAAGTACAGACAGGAAGAGAATGAGCAGCACAGGGAGTAAAATACATACAGCTGCACTCACTAGTAAAGAAACAAGTCATCTGCACCTGCCGGGCAGACAGCGCTTGGTAACTCAAAGGCCAACTCATTTCAGAAGCATGATGAGTGGGATCCCTGGGTGGCACAGTGGTTTGGCGCCTGCCTTTGGCCCAGGGCGCGATCCTGGAGACCCGGGATCAAATCCCACGTCGGGCTCCCGGTGTATGGAGCCTGCTTCTCCCTCTGCCTGTGTCTCTGCCTCTCTCTCTCTCTGTGTGACTATCATAAATAAATAAAAATTAAAAAAAAAAGAAGCATGAGGAGTCTAAAAAACCATCATTTAGGCAATCAAAATGAAGCCCTGAAAAGAAAAAATCCTTACCTCTGCCTGACACAAAGCAGTCTTTGGCTTGACTCCATTTGACTCAGTTAGTTATCTGAGATCAAGACATACCATTCTGACCCAGATGAAAGCACGAGGCCCTACGTGCAACACAGCCATGTGGCCACTATAGTCCTGGCCACCCAGCTGGAAGAATCTTATTTCAGACACAAACCCTGTAGTGTTGCCGATGGCTCAGGAGGGGAGCTTAGCCGGTAGCCAGGTCTTGTCCAGGTACCCGCACCCAAGCAGTGGGGAAGTATCTGTACATCATTTAAACTCTTCATGTTACAGAGCATTCTCTCAGTTATTTTAAACAAGAACAGCTGGGTGGAGAACAGGATACAGCAACCTCACCCGTGCCAGGCCATTTAGAAGTCACCTAGATGGCATCAGTCAAAAGAAAAAAGCCAAAAATCAGCAGACATGTCACAGATTAGGAATTATTCCTGGAGACCAAGGCAGTGGTTGGATGCTGCCACACAACCTTCTAAAGAGCACATGGGGGATGCCTGGGTGGCTCAGCAGTTGAGCGTCTGCCTTCGGCCCAGGGTGTGATCCCGGAATGCCTGGATCGAGTCCCACATCAGCCTCCTGCGTGGAGCCTGCTTTTCCCTCTGCCTGCGTCTCTCATAAATAAACAAATGTCTTAAAAAAAAAAAAAAAAAGAAGAAGAAGAAAAAAAGAACACACGGTAAGAAGCTATGTTGCAGGACCAATGGAAAAATCCTGAGACGAGAGAACAGTCCAGGGCTATGCTCTGCAGTGGAATCGTCCCTGTGGCCAGGGGCACTTAGACAAGGCGAGCAAGTGGGGCCGGGGTCCACGACGACAACATGTCCACAGTGGAGAAAGGGACGAGTGCGAACAGAAGTGCTGTGGGGCATGTGAGGAACAAATCTAATCAGTATTTTACATTATACTACACAAAATAGGATATGGAAATTTAACTAAATTCCTATCACTCTAAAAGGACCTCTGACCCAGAGAGTTTACTCATGCCAGCTGGGACAGAAGAACTATTTTGGATCTTCTCTGTGGGAAAAGAGGAGTTCATGTTCTATCTGGGGTCGTCTTATTTATGGCCATGTGTGACTTCTCTATGATTCATACATCTGGAGATCACCTTCCAGGCAGAAACGTCATTAGAAATCACAAAGTCCAAAGTCTCAAGTGACATTCATGACCCTTCTTTTACTAAACACCCACCAGAGACAAGGTGCCGTGCTGGGGACAGTGGAGGGCAAGACCAGCAGCGCCCCCCCCCTCCCCCCCCCCCCCCCGCCGGCTGCACTGACTGCGAGCGGGGCCCAGAGGCGCAGGGAGGAGTCCTGACTCATGCCCCACACCATCAGACGCACCGGTCTCAGGTCTCAGCCCGGTCTCTTTTCTCATACATTCTCCAAACTATGCTCAAGCGGGATCTCACACTCCCAACAGCGGGAATTCCACTGTGTGAGTTTTCATGGATTTCACTGCTCCCAGAACAAAAAAAGAGAAGCAAGTGACATGAGCCAACCAGGCCCCCTTCCCTTGGTGAGGGAAGGGCTCGAGGGAGGGAACAGGACCCAGGAGCACGCATGCTCTCCTCAGGGGCCCAGTGGGCCCAGTTCCGCACACCTCTGAGCCCACAGGCAACTCAAGGACTTCCAGGCAGCTGGCCCCTGAGTGTCTGCTCTGCCAGCTGACTTTAGAAGCTACCCATTGCATGTTCACTTGGGAATTCAACTCCATATTCGCCTGCACCCCAGGGAGCGCCGGGGCACGCGTACACTACACTCCCAGACCCCAGGAGACAGGACGGCTGAAAGGCAGGCACCGTACGTCTTTACCCAACATGGACCCAGTACCCGCTGAGCCAGTGCTACCTAGGCCCTGAAGACAGGAAAGACCACTATCTTGTGGAGCTTACATCTGTGGGGAGCTGGGGTGCAAACACGGAACAGGTCTGTGTGTAGTCCGCCAGATGCTGACGCACGCTGTGGAGGAAACATGAGTGGGGAAGGCAGTGTTGCAGGGATGCGATTCCAAACAGGAAGGGTTTCTCAGAGTGGGAAGCATTCCGGCCAAGATGGAACAGGCCACGTTCGCAGCGCTGGAAAGAAGGACCAGGCAGAGAGAGTAGGGTGCAGGGGCCTGGAGTGTGCCTACACAACCCTGGGGGCTGGGGGCTGGGGTGCCATGGAGCAGGGGGCGCTAAGGAAGAGGGGCTGGCCCTTGAGGGGAGGTGGATCAGGTCCTCGGGCCACTAACAGATGTCCACTTTACTCCGAGTGAGATGGAGGGCATGGGAAATTAGGCTGTCCATTGTCCCCCTGCTGGCCACTTCCTGCACTATGGCTGGTGCACTGACGTGGGTCCCAAGGTCCTGACGCCAGTAGGTGGCTGCTAGACCTGGGGGACCCTCAGTTCTCAGCCCCCACCTCCGGCGTGCATGCTTTCCTTCTGGCCGGTCTGACTGGACCAAAGTGTGGACCATGTGCTCTCCAGACAAAGCAGGTAAACGCACGCAGAGATACATATGGCCTGAGCGTGGCTACACAGGGACAGAATCACAGGCCCGAGGCTCAGGCAGTAGAGAAAGCCCTAAAGTCCAAGGGCTAAGAAGTGGTCACAGGGGTCACCTTGCCTAGAGCAGTACAGAGTTTTTCCAGGCCTAGGAAAAGCCAGTTTTATCCTGCAGATCCTTCACCATCCAACTTTGTTTATTTTCAAGTGACTATCTGTTTAAAAAGGCTTCAGATTCTTGACTCCTTAATTCAGTTAAAATTTCATGGCCCTCGGGATCCCTGGATGGCGCAGCGGTTTGGCGCCTGCCTTTGGCCCAGGGTACGATCCTGGAGACCCAGGATCGAATCCCACATCGGGCTCCCGGTGCATGGAGCCTGCTTCTCCCTCTGCCTATGTCTCTGCCTCTCTCTCTCTCTGTCTCTCTCTGTGACTATCATAAATAAATTTAAAAATTTTTAAAAATTAAAAAAAAAATTTCATGGGCCTCTGTATGGAGGTCACTCACCTTGCGGCCCCTGCCTTCAGGGAACTGTAGATCCAGCTAGGAAGCCAGCTCACATTTAAGAAGCATTTATAAAAGATACTCGGCAAAATCCAAATGAGAACCCATGACCGCAGGCACTGCAGGTGAGAGAGGGGCATCTGTGGGTCAGGGCCCTGGGCAGGCTTCAGGTAGCAGGTGGGCCCTGCAGGAAGGAGGGCAGGGATTCCTGGCCTGGGACAACAGAGGGGAAACAGAACACTGTGGTCAAGGGCCCAGCCTCCCCAGGCCAGATCAGCAGCTCCCGGAGGGCTGGGACAGGGTTTGGGGCCAGTGTCTCCACGGCCCCAAGCAGCACTTCAAATATTGGCTGACTGGGTGGGTAAGTAATGCAGCCTGGCTGGTACTCTGGGCAGGAGCTCTTCCCCCTCCCCAAAGGCTCGGTGCTGTTAACAGTACTACCCCGGCCACCAAGATGGATGTCTGAGAGGTGTTCCAGACTTTTTCTAGCCCTTAAACCTTGACTTATTAGCAAGTCCTGCCAAAGCCATGGTTCAAAAAGGTCTCAGATCCACTCTCTCATCTACTGCTCAAGCTTTAAAGGCCAAAGTCTAGACTTGGCCCCATGTTCCACATCTCTACTACACTCTACTGCAGCCACCCAGACTGCAATCCGCTCTTCTCCAAACCAACCAAACCCCACTCCTACCAAGGGACCTTCCACAGACCTTTCCTCAACCTCCACACACGTACACCCTCACCCTCCAACCCCTGCTCTTCCAGCAAACCTGAACCTTCCCCGTGACTCCGTCCTCACTTCACTCACCTCCCACCTAGAAAACAACGGGGGCTTCCCCACTGGTGTCCCTGCAGGCCCTGCTCAGCCCCTGGCACAGATGCATCGAATAAGGGAGGGTTGGGGTTAGCCTAACTAGGCTTCCCATGCTATTTCCAGCCCAAATACCCACCACTCACGTCCGCTGGGGCAGAAGACCGCCTTAGCAGAGATGGAGTCCCTGGCTTCCTGATGAAAAGTGCCTAGTTTATGGCCAAAAATCCAGACAGAAGACCCCCTTTCATGAGTCACAGTCAACTGTGGGGAGTACTTTCCACGATGGGGCGGCACAGCCACATTTTCCTCAGCCTCACTCCCTTCAGCCCTGCTGTGCCAGCATCTGGCCGTCGTTGCTAATTTACTTACTAACAGCCTTGAGATGATGCCTGTGTGGCCTCCTGGCTGCTGTCGGACCTGCGAGGGCGGAGCACAGGTGAGGGCCCTACCAGATGGGCCTGGGGCACTTAGAAGAACACTCCCTGCAAACACAACTGCCTTCCTCGCTGCTTCCCCAGCTTGTAAAACTGCTGCTTTTAATGTTGATTATAACTGCAACAAGTTTCACTTCCTACCAAAGTAATAAAGACGTAGAATTCTCAAACTCCACCCCAGGACACCCTTCCAGCCTTCTCTGCCTGCCCTGGCCTCGGTTTCTCCTCCAAGAAAAAACACAGACACTGGAATAGATGTGAATTCAGACTGAATTAACATATTGAACACATTATGTACCCAGCACACGCACAGTTTTTACTGGACTTCATGACAACTCCTTGTGGTAAGAACCACCCAGTGGCCAGACCATGAAGGGGCTCACAGCACCCACAGATCAGGAGCATCAATAAGATGATGGGAAACGTTTTCTGGAAAACTGATCTGATATTACCAAACTTCTCACAACTGCTTTTATGGAGACAATCAGTGTGTCACTGGACTTCCTTACCCTGTGTGGTTTTACTTCACCTAACATGAGGGAACCCTAATCTTCCAGCACAAGTGGATACAGGTCTTCGTCTCACTTGGGTGTTGCTTTTCACTTATCATAGTTGCAGCAAGTGAGGCTCTGGGAGGGCAAACGGCTCGTCACACAGTTTGGAAGCAACAGAAGTGCCTCCAGCCTGCTCTGCCGGGTCTAGACAGTACTGGTCCTGGGACCCCAACTTCATCATCAGAACTTGGTAACTCAGGAGCAGGAGAGATGCTTGGTCAGCAGGCTCTATGGCAACCAGACCTGCATCTCCCTGGGTGGGCTGCCCTCTCAGCGGGGAGAGGCTTTGCCACAGACCCAAGCCAAGCGCCCCCTCTCCTCTGCAACACTAAGTTGCAAAGCAGCCTCTACCACCTCCTGGGGAGACGTGTCTGAGAGTCCTGACTGCAGAGATGAGGAGCTGGAAGCCCTCTGTGGGGTTCTAAAAACTGGCAGATTCCCATTCTGTACACTCCATTTCCAAATCCCTTTGTGTAGTTGTGCCACCCCTGCGAGCCTGGTTCTCCTCCCCATCAGGGGACAACATTATTTGCAGAGCAACGCCTGCATGCAGAGTAACCCCTGCACCCTGTCTTCTCACCAGCATGACAGCCTTCCTTCACGCAAGGACAGAGACTCTACCACATTTCCCTGTGTCCTCCATGAATAAAAGGATGTGCATGACCTTTGAACAGTGTTGCTGAAGCTGGAGATGAATTTCTACAGGATCTCAGACAACTGAACAGGATTAGGGATTGGTATTTGTGCCTACATAACAGCTCCTCAGCCCCAGAGACTCAAAGCTTGTCAGCTGGGCTACACAGCCCTGTTCCCCTGGGGTTTGGGAAACCACACCAAACTAGCAGGTTCAAACCAGGCAAACTGTAAAGAGCAGTCATAGAGTCCGCGGGCTGACGATTTGTATCATTTATTGTCAACGTGATCTGCTGGCCTAATCTGACTACCGGGATACATTTCATTAGCAGCCCCTCAAAACATTTTTGTTCCCTGCAGCATTACTGTACATCACACATTCCATGTTTCTGCTCTTAGTGATTTTAGAGCCATGGCCTACTGTTTCTTTGTTAAGAACATATGTAAACCTCTTTCCTGGTTCCAAAGGCCCATCCTATGGAAAAACCTCCAAACTCCTCCAGCTCCTCAGGGACGGGAGACAGAGAGAACTCTTTAATACCCAGGGCTTCTACTGGTGAAAAATCAATAAGCAAAAATTCTAGGACTCTACTTAATTATATGTGTAATTATTTGGGAAGGAAACAGTTGGATGTCCACACTTACTGATACACATAAACAAAATGAACTACTGATGATTAGATAAGAGACAAAATACAGTTAAAAGCTGCACATTCTAGGTGGTGGTCTAATTGCATTCAACATACAGTTTCCTCAACTTTTAAATGTGGGGCTGTGGGCGAGGCAGAGCTGGCACTGCTCTCCCCACCAACTTTTAAGTCGGCTGGGAGGTAAGTAACAAAGTGCCAAGGAGAGGGGTCACACTGCCTACGTACTGCCTGCCCAGCAGCAGGTCCCGCTTTACACACAAAATAGTATAAATGCTATGCTCTAAGACCTCCATCCTCTTCACTTTAGGATAAAGGCACTCAACTCCAAATGTGACTGAGAATTATCCGGGGAGCTTATTAAACACAGTCCTGGCCACAACCCATAAGTGCTGAATCAGAACCCGCGGGGGGTGGGGGGGAGCAGCCCAGGAATCAGGTCTCTTAACAAAGGCCCTGGTGATTCTAAGGCAGAGGATCCGAGACCCACACTGGAGACACTGAGAGCCGCTAGCTCCTTACCTGACACCTGTTGAGAAGCCTCCTGGGTACATTTAGAGGAAAACAGAAACGCACGCCCACGAACAAGTGCCCTAAGCCAGGCTCGACGACGACGTGGGTTCAACGACACCAAGGTCCTCGACGACACGAAGCTGGCCCCGAAGCCAGGCCAGGTCACTGCCTCCCTGCCAGCCCCGGCGATCGGGGACGGGCGGGGGAGGCAGACGCGCGCGGCCCCTCGGGCCTGCCAAGGTCACCGAGGAGCTCAGCGGGGGCTCCTCTGTCCCAGGGACCCTCCTCCCGACCCCCATTCCTCTAGGAAACAGCGCGGCGGAAAGCGGGAGATGCTAGTTCCCCACCTCTCCCGACAGGGGGTGTGGGAGGGTGACAGTGGGACCCCGAGGAGCGCGCCGGCAGCCCCAAGGCACCGACCCTGGCGCCCGCCCGAGCCTGGCCGAACTGTGACCGCAGCCCCGCGGGGGGTGGGGGGGGGGCGGCCAACCCGGCGACAGGCGACGTCAAAACCCCGAGGGCCGCTCTGGATCGCATCAGTGCCAGGGGAGGAGGCGACGGGTGCGCTGAGCCGCCGACGGGGGCCTTTACCTCGGGAGGCCAGGCGCCCGAGGCCGAACGGACGCCAAGACAGGCCTGGGTCCGGGCGCCGGGAGGAGGAGACCCTCAGCCCCGCGGGGCTTTGCGCGCACACCGCCCCCCGCCCGCCCAAAGGCCTCTGGGAGATGTAGTCCGTCCGCGCGCCTCAGGAGCACTCCGCGGGTCGGGGAGACCACAGTGCCCGACATGCACCGCGCAGGCGCCGCAGGCGGGGGCTGGGGGCTCAGCGGACCGAGGTCATCCCCCTCCCCGCGAGGGCCGCGCGCGTCCAGCCCTGCTCCCGGCGGGCCCGGGGAGGGGCGAGGGAGGGGGGCTCCGCCGGAAGCTGTCTCCAGTGGCCGAGGCGACTCACCGTCCCCGCGGCACCCGCGGCGGCCGCAGCAGCAGGAACAGTCGCCTCCGCAGCTCGCCGTCTCGCGTCTGTCAGAAGGAGGCGGGTAGGCTTTGGAGTAGGGCGTCAGGGCGAGGGGCGGAGCCATTAGGTCAGCGTCGGGGCGGGGCTTCCAGCGACACGTGACGGTCCTTGGTGACGTCACGGGGAGCGGAGGCGCTTCGGCGAAGGCAGGACACGTGGGAGGGTCTGGGGAGGTTTTGTCCAGCGAAAGAGTGGCCTGCGGTGGCCTGAAGCTAGGGGAGGGACCTAGATGGCGCCTCCTCCCGCCCTCTCAGGCCCAAGGCATCCGTCCGAGCCAGGCGCATCTCCATTCCTCCCTTTATTCAACCAATACTTAGTGAGCTTAGGCGCCGTGCGTTTTGTGGGCTTGCGCACGACGGGAAGGGCTTGCGTTGCCAGGTGCGGAGGGTTCGAGCTGAAGTCAGATAAGGCTTCCCTGTGCCTTCTTGTCTTAGCTCTCATACTGTGAACAAGTGTCTTGTGCATGTGTGCTGCCACGGTTTTTACATTTTGGGGGGTTTTGTTGGTGATTTTGTTTGAAATAGTACCCAAGCGTGGCGCCAGGCACTGTCCAGCGTCCCTAAGCACGGGGAGGCTGTGACGTGTCTTCAGGAGAAGACACCTGTGTTAGATGACTTGTTCTGGTTGTGAGCCATAGTGCTGTCGGCCTTGAGTTCAATGTTACCGAACAGGCAGTGTGTGTATGTGTATGTACATGTATCTTAAGATTTTATTTATCAAAAAAAAAAAAGATTTTATTTATCTCTTCATGAGAGGCAGCGACACAGGCAGCGGGAGAAGCAGGATCCCTGCAGGGAGCCCGACGTGGGACTCGATCCCAGGACCAGGTTCACACCTGAGCTGAAGGCAGATGCTCAACCCCTGAGCCACCCAGGTGCCCCTCAACAGTATATATTAAGTAAGGTGTCTTTAAACGGAAACACTCTTAAAACATGTTTTTTTTTTAAATATTTTATTTATTCATGAGAGACACAGAGAGACAGAGAGGCAAAGACACAGAGGGAGAAGCAGGCTCCATGCAGGGAGCACGATGTGCGACTGGATGCGGGGTCTCCAGGATCAGGCTCCCGGCTGAAGGCAGGTGCTAAACCGCTGAGCCACTCGGGCTGCCCTGAAACACGGTTATGTATTGATTGGTTGATGCCAGTGTGACCGGAAGTGGTCAAAAACCTCGCCCTGTATTTCTCTTAGGAGTAGTTCAATATTCACCAAGTCAGTGTTTACAGTGACTTTATAGAATATAACTAGGAGTAATAATGAGACTGAGCTCTGTATGATTCGATTAACAATTTAAGGAATCATTCTGATTGCTCTGTGAAAAATGGTTTATACCAGAAGATGCTGGGGAAGGAACACATATGTAGTTTTAAAAGTTCTAGTAACCATATTTTAAAAAGCAAAAAGAAACAGGTGAGGTTAATTTTGCTAATCTATTTCTTTTTTTTAATTTTTATTTATTTATGATAGTCACACACACAGAGAGAGAGAGAGACAAAGACACAGGCAGAGGGAGAAGCAGGCTCCATGCACCAGGAGCCTGACATGGGATTCAATCCCAGGTCTCCAGGATTGCGCCCTGGGCCAAAGGCTGGTGCTAAACCGCTGCACCACCCAGGGATCCCTAATCTATTTCATTTAACCCAATATATGCAACGTATTATTTTACAATGTTTTTTACAATATTTAATGAATGTAAAAAATTATCTGAGATATTTTACTTTTATTTGTTCCACACTTTGAAATACGGTGCATATTTTGTTTTATTTATTTATTTCTTAAAGATCGTATTTATTTGTTCATGAGATACACAGAGAGAGGCAGAGACATAGGCAGAGGGAGAATCAGGCTCCCATGGGGAGCCTGACACAGGACTGGATCCCAGGACCCCAGGGATCACGACCTGAGTCAAAGGCAGATGCACAACCACTGAGCCACCCAGGCGTCCCTCAGTGTGTATTGTAGACTTGAAGCAGATCTTAGTTTGGATCAGCTACATCTCAAGGGCTCAATAGCTACATGTGGCTTGTAGATACCATATCAGACATTGCAGATATAGAACATTTAGTCATTTACTCTGCAAGGTTTTGTTCTATGCCTGAAAATATACAGAATGAAATAAAGCCCAGTCTCTGTTCTCAAAGTGCACACAGTCCAGCTAGGGAGACTAATAGAATAGTCTGTGTTGAAGGCATCAAAACAAGGTGCTTTGAGAGGTCAAGGAGGGAGCACTTAGATGAGGAAAGCTTCAGAGAAAAGAGAGACATTTAAGATGGGGCTTGAAGGATGTGTAAGAGTCCCCCAGGTGAAAGAAGTGGAAGAAGGGCACTTGCAGCAGTGAGAGCTGCTTATGCAAAGTCCCAGAGAGATGACATATGGTGCTACTGGGGAAATGCAAGCAGTTTTTTTTTTAAGTTTTTATTTAATTATTCACGAGAGACCCAGAAAGAGAGGCAGACACATAGGCAGAGGGAGAAGCAGGCTCCCTGCGGGGAGCCCAATGCGGGACTCCATCCCAGGACTCTGGGATCACAACTTGAGCCAAAGATAGATGCTAACCACTGAGCCACCCAGGTGCCCCTGCAAGCAGTTCTTTATAACTGGATTTTAGGGTATGAAATGGGAGAATAGTGAGTAGGAAAAGATGAGGAAGGTCTTATAGACCAGTCTATGGAATCTAGAACTTGATCCTCTTCAGTAGTAATGGGACATGTGAAGAATTGTTTTTGTTTTTGTTTTTTTTTAAATAGGCCTAATAGTTTCTGCCTTTATTTTTTAAAGATTTTTATTTAGGGATCCCTGGGTGGCTCAGTGGTTTGGCACCTCCCTTCGGCCCAGGGCGTGATCCTGGAGACCTGGGATCGAGTCCCACGTCGGGCTCCCTGCATGGAGCCTGCTTCTCCCTCTGCCTGTGTCTCTGCCTCTCTCTCTCTCTCTGTGTGTGTGTGTGTGTTTCTCATGAACAAATAAATAAAATCTTAAAAAAAAAGAAATCAATCTTAAAAAAAAGATTTTTATTTATTTGCTCATGAGACACACAGAGAGAAAGAGGCACAGACACAGGCAGAGGGAGAAGCAGGCTCCATGTAGGGAGCCTGACGTGGGACTTGATCCCGGGTCTCCAGGATCACGCCCTGAGCTGAAGGTGGCGCTAAACCGCTGAGCCACCCAGGCTGCCCACATGTGAAGAATTGTATCTTTTTTTTTTTTTTTTAAGATTTTATGTATTTATTCATGAGAGACACAAAAAGAAGCAGACACACAGGCAGAGGGAGAAGCAGGCTCCATGCAGGGAGCCCGACGTGGGACTCCATCCCAGGTCTCCAGGATCACGCCCTGGGCTGAAGGCAGGTGCTAAACTGCTGAGCCACCCAAGCGTCCCAAGAATTGTATCTTAAGTAGTATGACCAGACATACATTTTAGATAAATCATTCTGGCAATGTGGAAGGGGTGGGAATTGTGGCCAGAAGTTCCAGCAGGAAGGGAAGGGGCTCTAGGGAGTATCCAGGCAGAATACCCTGGGCCTCAGTTCCCCCATTCACAAAGAGGAAATGCCATATCTCACTTGCTGTTAGAGGAATCAAGGAATAAAAAAGAGATGATTGAATTGCATTTGCACTAAAACTGAGGGCAGGGGTGCCTGGTAGGCTCAGTCAGTGGAGTGTGCAACTCTTGATCTCGGGGTTGTAAGTTTGAGCCCCTCATTGGGCATACAGTTTACTTAGAAAAAAAAATGGCCAAGTATTCCTGAAAAGATTAAACAGAAAACAGAGTCACTTAACAATTATATTCCTAGGACTATGGCCAAGAAAAATGAAAACATATGGCCACACACAAACCTGTACACAAATGTCCATAGCATTTGTTCATATTCATAGCACAAATGCTCACATTCACTATGTGAGCCAAAAAAGTGGAAACAACCCACCAACAAATAAATAGATAAACCGTGGCTGATCCGGGCTATGACGTGGATGAAACCTTGAAAACACCGTGCTTGAGTGAAAGAAGCCAGTCACATGAGACCACATGTTGTATGATTCCATTTGTATGACACATTCAGAACAGGAAGATCCACAGAGATGGGCAGATTAGTGGTTGCCTAGGGCTGAGGGAGTTCAGGGGAGACACGGGGAGGTGACTGCTAATGGGCACAACTTTCTTTTTAGGGTGATGAAAACAATCTAAGATCGACTGTCATGATGGCTGCACAGCATTGGCGAATATACTAAAAGCCATTGAATTTGTACAGTTAAATGGGTGGATGTGGATTAGATCTTAAAGCAGTTACCAAAACAAACAACCAGGGAGAGAGTATATCCAAAGAATCAGACACAGGATGAGACAGACACGACTGTTAGAGGTAGGGTGATGGTACCCGTGCTGTTTGCTGTAGAATCCTCACGGGGCGCCTCTGAGACCAGGAGCCCCGTGACTGTTCCCGGAGGTTGTCGGTAGCTGTCACTTGTGGTCTTGCAGTGTAACTGACGAATTCACCTGTTCCCAGGAGCGTTTGCTTTCTGCTGACACCTGTCCTTCTCACAGATGCACACACGAGGCTCCTTCCACAGCACCTGCCTCCTCCTCCAGCCTCCAAGCCTCATACATGTGCTGCAAAGCTGGCTGCTTCTTTATTTTTAGTCCGGATTATACTCTAACTGGGTCAGCTGGAGTGCCGTGGGCCCGGCACAGCCTCAGCGGTCCTTCTGCTGGCGCCTGCCCCCAGATCATCCTACTGCCCCCGGAAGAACACTTGTCTGCTTTCCACGGGGCTGGACCCCAGATTCCCAGGTTTTACAGAAAACAGCCCCAAGGTGGGAGAAGTGGGAGCTCCTTCCTCTAATCTGCAGCAGTGCCATCTGCTGGCCAAACGGTGGTACAGGGGACACGGTGGCTTCCCTGCTGGCCTTCCCTTCCCGGACTTGGAGCCTGCGTCACAGAGTGCCAGGGATAATGCTCATCCCTCTTAGTTGTCTTAGGCCAGAGTTTAAACCAGACCTCGTCCTTCCATTGAATCCCATGAGAAAAGTGCCCGTGTCTTCCATGTTGAGCTTGATGTGCGGTTTCACGAGCCTCACTGTTGGTACAGAAGACACCAGGTAAAGACACCTGGCAACCTCCTCTGTGCCCCCTTCCACTCACCGTCGCCCGCAAGGAAGTCACTAGCCCAGCTCCTAAGAACAGATTCATTTGCCTGCCTTTGTATCTTCATTATAAATTGGAGCCACTTGGAGCACGCAGTGTGCAGTTGTGATACAGCAAACACTCCAGGTGACAAAGGGCATCTTCAGTACAGTTCTCTTCAACGGAGCAAAGCCCAGGTACCTCCAGGGGCACCTCCCTCCTCTCCTGCCACAACCCTCTACCTCCTCCTTCACCCTGTCCTCCATCAAGCTGACGCATCATTGGCTTAAAAGCCTCAAACAAAATCATGTGGTCATTTTCGGAGACTCAGCCAACATCACCGAGCACTTACTTTGCACTAATTACTGTGCTAAGCTCTCTGCATGTACAGCAATCTTCATCCCCACAAGGAGCCTGTGCACATTTTTTAAAGATTATTTTTATTTATTCATGAGAGACACAGGCAGAGGGAGAAGCAGGTTCCCTGCAGGGAGCCTGATGGGGGACTCAATCCCAGGACCCCAGGATCATAACCTGAGCTGAAGGCAGACGCTCAACCACTGAGCCACCCAGGTGCCCTGAATTCTTAGCTATTATGGTATTGCTGTCATAGACAGTGTCGTGCGTGGGATGAGTACATTACTTTTGGCTGCCTACTGAAGGGTAGAATGGCTGGGTCATAGGATCTGCCTGTGTTCACCTTTGCAGACCCCGCCACGGACTTTCCCTAAGTGGTTCTTCCGATTTACACTCTACCAGAGGCTGGGAGTTCTGCTTATCATATCTCCACCAATATTTGCATAGCCAGACCCTCCATTTTAAATGCTAAATGATTCTAAATGGAAACATGAATGATTTCAGTGTTAACAACTATTTTGTAACATTTCTGTTGTTCGCACAGCCCATCAGAATGGACCACTCCATTGGAGCTATCGTCCATTTAATGAACATTTACTTACCCCCTCCTGTGTGCTGGTGCTAGAGAGATGGTAAAAAGCAGAAAGATCTCTGTCCTGAAGGAGCTCCAGAGATATCCTCTCTTCAGGTAGCAGCTCAGATGTCACCTCTGCAGATGGTCCTCCATGAGCACCTGCCCGCATCACCCCATTGTCTGTTTCATCTTCTTTGTGGCATGCACATCACCGAAGGTACCTTGTTTATCTGTTTGTTGACGTGTTTGCTGCTCTCAGGAGGGCAAGAATCTCGTCTGCTCGGTATTCTCTATCCTCTAACATAGTTTCTGGCACATAGTCAACATTCAGTAAATATTTATTGGGTGAGCAAACGATTGAATAAGTGATAGGCAGGGTGAGACCTGAAATCTCTGGTTCAAGTCCTGACTCTGCCACTCATCAGCTGCTGTGTGAGACCTTCAGTAAATGATTTAAGTTTTCTGATCCTCATTTCCTCATCTATAAAATAAGAGTGCTTGAACTGGCCAAAGAAAGAGCAAATGGGGATCCCTGGGTGGCGCAGCGGTTTGGCGCCTGCCTTTGGCCCAGGGCGCGATCCTGGAGACCCGGGATCGAATCCCACATCGGGCTCGCGGTGCATGGAGCCTGCTTCTCCCTCGGCCTGTGTCTCTGCCTCTCTTTCTCTCTGTGACTATCATAAATAAATAAAAATTGAAAAAAAATATTAAAAAAAAAAGAGCAAATGATCTTAAAGCTAGATTATGAAAAATTACATAATCTGAAAAACAGAGAAAAATAGAATGAGGAAAAATGAACAGAGCCTCAGAGAAATGTGGGATACTTTTGAGTGCACCAACATATGTGTGACAGGAATTTCACAATGAAAGACGAGAGAGAAAGGAGCAGAAAAAAACATATAAATAAATAATAAAAATTCCAAATAAATCAAAGAGAAAAAAAAAACCTACATTGATCTACACATCCAAGCATCTTAATAAACTCTAAAGAGGAGTTTGCAAAGAGATCCATACCCAGATACATCATGGTTAAAAGACAAGACAAAAAAAATTTTGTAAAGGGAGGGAGGAAAATGACTCATCACCTAGAAGGAATCCAAATGAGATTTTTAAAAAAGATTTATTTTATTTATTTAAGAGAGTGGGGGATCGGGGAGGGAGAATGAAATTCAACCAGACTCCGTGCTGGGTGGGGAGCCTAACCTGGGGCTCAGTCTAATAGCCCTGATATCATGCCCTGAGCCAAAACTAAGAGTCAGATGCTCAACTGGCTGCACCTCCAGGTGCCCCCAGGAACTCAAATAAGATTAACAGCTAGGGATCCCTGGGTGGCGCAGTGGTTTAGCGCCTGCCTTTGGCCCAGGGCGCGATCCTGGAGACCCAGGATCGAATCCCACATCGGGCTCCCAGTGCATGGAGCCTGCTTCTCCCTCTGCCTGTGTCTCTGCCTCTCTCTTTCTCTCTCTGTGACTATCATAAATAAATAAAAATTAAAAAAAAAAGATTAACAGCTAACTTATCCTTGGAAACAACAGAGACTGCAAGGCAGTGAGATGATACATTCCACGTGCAAAAAAAGTTATAATAAATAACTAATAAATAATAATAATAATAAATTGATATTGTTTCTATTCAGGTGCTGTGTGTTCAGTGTCTGACCACTACAATTCCCTGAACACATTATTAGGGATCATACAGTGTAGTTTCCGATTGCCTCTTTTTAAAATTATTTTATTTATTTATTCATGAGATACAGAGAGAGAGGCAGAGACAAAGGCAGAGGGAGAAGCAGGCTCCCCGTGGGGAGCCCGATGCAGGACTCAATCCCAGGACCCCGGGATCATAAACTGAGCCAAAAGCAGACACTCTGCCACTGAGCCACCCAGGCGTCCCTGATTGCCCCTTTTGTGTTATTTAATCCACCCTACATGAGTTGACAGCAGGAGCTCAATATTATTGTGGTAGAAGGTAAAAATCACCCTTTCTATACCCATCTGGAGGTTTAGCTAAAAGAAGCAAATGTCTCCATTTGTGGTCTTTCCTAGGAAAAAGGATTTCCACAAATGACTCTGGGGGTGCCTGGGTGGCTCAGCCCGTGAAGCATCTGTCTTCAGTTCTCAGGGTCCTGGGATTAAGTCCTGCGTCGGGCTCCCTGTTCAATGGGGAGGCTGCCTCTCCCTCTGCCTGCAGCTTGCTCGCTCTCATACTCTCTGTCAATAAATATGTAAAACTTTTTTTTAAAAAAATTTTAAATGAAAATAAAACCCAAATGACTCTATTTATTCATTCAATTAGTATGTATATATTAAGCATCTACAGTGTGCTTGCTAGGAGCCATACTCCCGTGGAACTCAACATCTACCTGCAGGAACTCAGAGTAGCGAGGAAGAATGGCACTAACCAAATAGCCACACAAATGACCATGACAAGCATTTGAAGGAAGGACATGATAAGTACTAAGATCTCAGAGTAGGGAATGTTTATCCCAATCAAGGAAGTGGAGAAGGCTTCCCTTGGAAAGTGATGGTTGAGCTAAGGTCTGAATGATGAGTAGAACTTTCTGTTCCCTCATAAATGTAGGCAGAAAAAAATGTTTCAGCCAAGGAGACATGTGCAAAGGGCCTGTGGCTGAAGGTAACACAACAGGGACAAGAGGACTGTAGGTTCACAACCCTCTTGGAAGCTTTCATGGTGTAATCTGAAACTGCGCCTGGAACAGAGAGCAGGGAGAGACCAAAGAGGCAGGCCACTCTGAGTAGTAGATGGCAAAGAGAACTTATATATGAGTCTTGTCTTGGGTGGCAGCAAGATGAGTGGATCCCCAGACCCACGCACCAGATCACTTTTTTTTAAGATTTTATTTATTTATTCATGAGAGACACACACACAGAGAGAAGCAGAAACATAGGCAGATGAAGAAGCAGGCTCCCCACGGAAAGCCTGATGAGGAACTCGATTCTGAGACTCCAAGATCAAGCCCTGAGCCAAAGGCAGACGCTCAACCACTGAGCCACCCAGGCATCCCTTAAAAGCTTAAAAGGACATCTGGGTGGCTCAGCTTGTAGGGCATCCAACTCTTAATTTTGACTCAGGTCATGATCTTAGGGTTGTGGGATCAAGCCCCACATGGGGCTTTACACTCAGCAGGGAGTCTGCTTGTCCCTCACCCTCTGCCCCTCCCTTCCCCTGCTCATGTACACTCTCTCTTTCTCTCAAATAAATAAATATATAAATTGTTTTGTTTTGTTTTTTAAAAAAACGTAGAGGCCCTAACTGGGCTCAGTCACATAATCATGCAGGTGTTCTCAGCATCACAACACCGTCTCAAGACTATGTCCTTGGAGCAGTTTCTGTGAGCAGGAAGGAGAAGTGGAACCCACATTCCAAGGACAGGGGAAGGGCTGAGGAGCTTCCAGTGCCTGGGCCCAGCTCACAGGTCAACCGGCAGTCACGTTTTTTTTTTTTGTTTTTTTTTTTTTAATCACATTCCCTAACAGGGACTAAAAGAAAGTTAACTGGAAAATTATGTCTGACAAGTGCTTAATATCCAGAATGTGTAAAGATCTCCTACAACTCAACAACAACAAAATTTTAAATGTGCAAAGGACTTGAATAAACATTTCTCCAAAGATACACAAATGGCCAATGAACACATGAAAAGATGCTCAGCCTCACCGATGATTAGGGAAATACATGTGAAAACCACAAACTATCACCTCACAACTACTGGGGTGACTATTATCAGAAAAACAGAACATAGCAAGTTCTGGTGAACACATGGAGAAACCAGAGCCCTTGTGCTTTGCTGGTGGGAATGGTGCCACCACCATGGAAAGCCATATGGCAGGTGCTCAAAAAATTAACCTTGGATTACCATATGATTCAGCAGTGCATGCCTGGGTTAGAGAACTGACAGCAGGCGCTGGAACTGGCATTTCTACTGCCATACGCACAGCAGCGTTATTCACAATAGCCAAAATGCGAACGCAACCTCAGTGTCCAGCGTCCATCAGCAGAGGAATGGATGAGCAAAATGTGTATGTACACACAACAGAATATTATTCAGCCTTGAGAAGGAAGGGAATTCTGACATCTGCTCTGTCTTGGATGAACCTTGAGGACACTCTGCTAAGTCAGTAAGCCAGACACAGAGACAAATAGCGCCTGGTCCTTCCTAGAGCTAGAGAGGAAAGGTGACCTGGTTATCCTTCTCAGCTATTTATGCAGCATGGAAAATGATTGTCTGGGCAAAGTGGGTGAATGGCACTTTACAAAAAACTGATTTAATCATTGACACCAGTTTATTTGAGAGGGAAAAAAATGCTAATGGTCATTTCCAATCATGTTAATTGGCTTCTGGCTCCAATGAGCCATTCAGAGAATGTCCAGTGACAAGTTTGTCCTGAAATCGTCTGACTGAGAGTTCCGCCATCAGAACTCAGCAGTGCCAAATCTCAGGTACTGCCTGGTGACCGAAGGGCAGGGTCGCTTCCTGGAGACAGCAAATCCTCTGGAAAGCAAGGAACACCCTTTGGAGTGGCATGTGTCCTCTTCCACTCAAAAGGCCAGATCTTCAGGTCTTTTGTTTTTATAACAACTGTTTTATTTCCAGACCTAAAATGACATGATCTTTAAGGTTTATGAATCCTCTCAAGTTTAACAAATTAGCTTAAAAAATTTTATTCATTTATTTGATAGAGACAGAGCGCATATATGGGAGGAGAAGAAGAAGCAGACTCCCCCCTGAGCAGGGAGCCTGATGGAGGACTCAATCCCAGGACCCTGGGATCATCACCTGAGCCAGTGACAAACATTACACCCACTTACCCACACCCCATTATACCCACACCCACTTACCCCCAATGACCAAGGATTGCTTCAGATTCTATCGCTCGCACTTCTTCGTAAGGCCCACGGGGAGCCCCTGGTCTGGCCCCGTGCTTCCCTCTCCAGCCTTGTTTCTGGGCTAACCTCCTCCTCTCCCCTTCTGCTCCCTTGCCCACTGGGGAAAGTCTTGCTCATCGTTCTGCAATAATACAGCTCCTCAGTCTCTTGCCTGCAATTCCAAAATCCACAAAGCTCTGCCCCACTGCAAGGTTTTTCATTAAGTTTGCAGGATCAGCTTCTCCAGCCAAGAACCCATTGTGTTGAGCAAAGTTGGGCTCATTGACTTGTTGCCACAGGGGCGAACCCGCACAGCTGGTGTTCTGATTACCTCCTACTCGCCGCAGGATGAGGGTACCCCTGCCCTCAATGATATGACGCCTGGCACTGGCCAGGTGAGATGGACAGCAATGATTAGCCACATAGACTCACTGCCGGGGAAAGGAGGACACTGCCCACCACATGGGGCCACTCAGGGTTGCAGTCAAGAGCAGAGCGAATCAGCAAGAGCTGTAGGCTGCCCTTTATAATAACGGGATGGGGTGTCCCCTGGTTCCTACAGGGGGATGTGATTGGCTTCCAGGCTTGCAGGAAAGCTGAGCCCCCCACAGACTGAGGATGGGGTGCAGTGTGGCTGGTCTGACTGGTGAAGAACTGGCTGGGTGAGGAGCCTTTCTCAACAACGAGAGTGGTAGAGACACATCTGGAGAGAGCAGGGGACCCAGGAAGCCCCAGAAGGCTCAAAGATATCAGGGCGGCCCTTGAATGGTTAGGTCTCACAACCCTGTGAGGAGCCCACCGGCATCTCTGGGAGGGTTAACTTAGAAGGGATCACAGGATCTGGTCCGCGTTAGGGAGAGGGGGAGTGTTTTGGACTGGCACTGACAGGACATAAGGTAATTCTGTGATTAGGTTTCTCAATCCATCTTATCTAGAAGGAAAGAGGAACGAAGCAGAACTAATGCCCTAACTAGTCAAGAAGCAACAGTCACTCATATCAGCCAGGATAGGGGGCTGTTGGGTCATGTTTGTGGTCTGGACAATGTTCCTGTTTTTGAGCTCAAACATGACTACAGCTGGTCCTGTTTTGTGTTGACCCATCACCGAGGCAGAGCCGCGCTATCAGGTGCTGGTGTGCTATGAAGTTGTTTATGTTCACAGGAGCACACTGAGGCCCTCCCAGCAGCCCCAGGACTCGCGGTGCCAGGCCACTTCCTGATTCAGGGGCTGTTCTTCTCTTCCCCCCATACCCTGCGGAACCAGAGGCCTGCACAGTTGGTCCTCAGAACCTAGGTCTGCGGCATGGAGAGCTCTGACGTGGCCAACTGTGCTGCTCAGGGGTTTGCTTAGAGAAAGACATTGCAGCTGGGCTCTGGTTACACACCCTCCCACTGCCCTGCAGTGTCTCACAGAACGGTTGCTACACTGAAGTCATACAGAATCTGTCAGCCACCTGCTGCACAGGTCGTTATCAGAAACAAACCTGGCTACTGGCTCTGGTACCAGATCCTGAAGATGAGGACCTCGATGGCCAAACCCAGGCTGTGAAAACCTGCCCTAGGGTCCAACTGGCTTTCCCTGGAGGACCAGGTGGCTTTTTCTTTTTAAAGCCTAGCCAGCCACAAACTATTCTACTTGACCCATCATATTTATGTGGTGTTTACATAGGTGCAGCAAGAATGTCCATCTGAGCATAAATTCCCCCTGGGCTCACCAATAAGACATTCAGGGCTTCATGATCCACTAACGAATGGACATTCCACCTGGTTGGTGGGAATGGCAGTTGTGCCACTTATGACATCTGCTAGGGTCAGGGACAAGTTTGGGATGAGAATGTTCATCCACCCATGTTACCCCTGCGTAGGTACTGCAGCTGGCATCATGTTCTTGAAGAGAGTGGTCATCTCTCTGGGCACTCCCCCAGGTAGCCTGTGCTTGCATCTTTTTCAAGGTTTCTGGGTGTTCTTTCTCAGGGAAACATGATCCACTGGAGCGGTGGTCATTTTAAACATCTGAAAGTCTCAAACAACCATGCTGAGTACCCAGGGTAAGTGAGCATATGGCAGGTGGCTTAAGCCTGATGGTCACATAGCAAGTAGCATCCATAGCTATAATAAAGAAAGATGAACAGTCACAAGTGTTGATGACAATGGAGAGAAATGGGAAGCCCCACAGCTAGGGGTAGGAATGTAAAAGACTGTAGGCACTGTGGAAAACAGTGTGACAGTTCCTCAGAGTGTTAACACGGAGTCACCGTCTGACCTGGCAGTTCCACCTCTAGCCATAAACACCAAATAATTGAAAACCTGTACACAACTGCTCATAGCAGCATTGTCCACAATAGTAAAAAGGTAGGATTGGCCCAAATATCCATCTGTGGCTGGACGGATTAAAAACTGATCTATCAAAAAAAAAAAAACAAAAACAAAAACAAAAAAAACAAAAAAACTGATCTATCTCTACAATGGAATGACTCAGCCATGAAAAGGGAATGAAGTAGTGACACCTGCTACAGTGTGGGTGAGCCTTGAAAACATGATGCTCAGTGAAAGGAAGCAGTTACAAAAGGCCACATATTATAGCATTTCATTTATATGAAATGTCCAAAATAGGCAAACCTATAGAGGCAAAAAGTAGGTTAATGAATGCCAGGCACTGGGGGGCAAGAGGATGGGAACGGGGAGTGAGTGCTCCTGCAGATGGCATTTCTTGTTAGGGTGATGTGCTAAATAAAGCTGATTGCAGTGATGGGTGCACAGCTCTGTGATGCTACAAGTTACTGGATTGTAGACTTTAAATGAGTGAATTGTGTGGAATGGGAATTATATCTCAATAAAGCTGTTATCAAAAAAGAAAGAAAAAGGAATATCCAAGTGGGACGCAGACTGAACTGCACGTGTAATTATCATTTATCACAACAGGAGTGGGTCTTTGTATGTTTTGTTCTTGTTTTATTTCTGTGGGGTTTGTTTTGTTTTTTCTTGTCACTTGAGGTGGTAAAACTCCTTTAATGTAATTAAGCAATTCTTTCAAAGCAGGTTGGCGTGTCTGAAGAGTAGTGGCTGTTGTAGCATGGAGGGTCCCAACATGAGTGCCCACTGTTCCTGAAGAACTAGCGTTTGTGGATAGAGCAGTGATGGCCTCAGCAGAAGCATCTGCTAACGTGAGGTCAAAAACATGTAATTAATAAGCAACATCCCAGGGGCGCCTGCGTGGCTCAGTCGGTTATTTTTTTTTTAAGATTTTATTTATTCATGAGAGGCACACAGAGAGAAAGAGAGACAGAGACACAGGCAAAGGGAGAAGCAGGCTCCCTGCGAGGAGCCTGATCCAGGACTTGATGCCAGGACCACACCCTGAGCCAAAGGCACACTCAACCGCTGAGCCACTCAGGCGTCATCCCATGGCTCAGTTGGTTAAGCATCTGCTTCCAGCTCAGGTCATAATCTCAGGGTCCTGGGATGGAGGATGGAGCCCCACATCATTGGGCTCCTTGCTCAGCAGGGAGTCTGCTTCTCCTTGTGCCCCTCCCCCTGCTCTTGCTGGCCATCTCTCTCAAACAAATAAAATCTTTTTTAAAAATAGGGGGGATCCCTGGGTGGCTCAGCGGTTCAGCACCTGCCTTTGGCCCAGGGTGGGATCCTGGAGTCCCAGGATCAAGTCCCACGTCGGACTCCCAGCATGGATCCTGCTTCTCCCTCTGCCTGTGTCTCTCTCTGTCTCTCTGTCTCTCTGTCTCTCTCTCTCTCATGAATAAATAAATAAAATCTTTAAAAATAAATAAATAAAAATAGAAAAATAAATAAATAAAAATAGGGCAGCTCGGGTGGCTCAGTGGTTTAGCGCCGCCCTCAGCCCAGGGCGTAACCCTGGAGACCCGGGATCGAGTGCTGCGTCCGGCTCCCTGCATAGAGCCTGCTGCTCCCTCTGCCTATGTCTCTGCCTCTCTGTCTCTCATGAATTAATAAAATCTTAAAAATAAATAAAAAATAAATAATTAAAATAAATAAACAATACCCCTGAAAATACACACGTTAAATTCATAACAAGTCTCCCGGGCCATGACCATTGGCAAGAGTGGGGTATCAGGTCAGTTCTGGGGAAAGGAATTTTTTGAGTCATACTGGCCTGGCACTTTGCATGTGTTATTTCTGTGTAGGCACACGCACATATGCATACTTCCCCTCCCTGCCGGAACCTCAAATGGAAAGTTTCATTTCCAATTTAGCAGGCAGGGAAGCTAAGACTCAGAGAGGTTAAGTCATTTGCACAAGGTCACACAGCTGTTCTGGAAGAGTCACGCACCATCTCCATAAACCCAGAGAGGACAGGTGCTCCACCTTCTGTGGGGAAGCTGGGGGAGATTGCTCTTTAGCCAACGACACCCCTGAGCGGGGCTCTTGCCGTGGACTGCATAGAGGCAGTGTGTATCATGTCTAGAAGGGTGGGGTGGGCCAGGAGTGGGGGCTCCAGGGGGTTAAGCCAAGGACCTTCCCTGCAGACTTCCCTAGGAGACCAGGACGAGGAGGCTGCCATTGTCTTGTCCAAGAATTGACACAAGTGGGGCCTGACCACAGAGGGGCCCAAATCATTTCCCGGTCCTGCAGCAGCTGGCTCACAGCTGCGTCCTGGGCACTGGGGTGTTCACGAGCCCCGGCTCTAGCAGGAAGGAGAGCAAGGTTTGGCAAGGGCGTCCTCACTGGGGCCCCTGGGTGGGCAGGGCCATGCAGGGTTCGGACCTGTGGGAAGCCAGCTGCCTCTTGCCCTATTTACCCCCACTCTCCACCCCCACCTCCAACCCCACCAGAAACCCTAACACCTGTGGCGCATTTGGTGTGGGTCTGGAGACCAGATTAGCTCTTCAGTCTCTTTTCTCTACATCCTCTTTTCTCAAAAGCGAGGCTCTCCTAACTCCAAGAACTCTCTCCTGTCCTGACCCTAGAGGCTTCAGAGAAGCGAGCTGCTTCCCCATTACCTTTGCCACATGCCTCTTGGAAGGGGTCATCGCTCTGACATAACTGAAGGACCCTTTGTTCAAACACTCAGCAAGTTTTAATTGAGCACCCACCCTGCCCCATGCCAGGCTCCACGCCCACTTGCCCACGTTCTTTGGTGTCCTAGCAACCAGAACCTCTCATCCGAGCTCCGGCCAGGACAGAGGTCATTTTCTCCCTGACTGCCATGACCTGCAGCCTCCCTAGGCCTCTGAGGACCTGTCCGCACAGCTTGTGGGTTCTGTGAAGGCTTGTCCCCAAGGACTCCCAGAACGCCAGCCCAGCCGGCCCTCCCTGCAGGATGAGCTTCTCGCTCACGTTCTCCGAGCTGGTCAACATCGCCATCCCGCAGTGCGGGGTTGTGAACTTCAAGGCGCTGCACCTCCTGCTCCAGGGCATCTTGGAGCACATCCACATGGGTGAGCTCAAGAAAGTCCTCTCAGGAGATGAAGACTTTCTCCAAACCTCGCCTACTGTGTTCATGCCCCGGGAAGCAGACGCCCAGCCCATCCTCAACCCCATGAAGAGGCTCAGCGATATCTTTGACCATGTTGTGAGCCGCATAGACAAGATGGAGAGCCAGCTGGCCACGCTGCAGGACCTGCCTACCACTTCCCAGCTGCTGGAGGGCAGCCAGGGCACAGGCCAGCCTGCTCAGGATCTATGGCACCTGATAAAGCTCCGGAAGATGGTAGAGGGTAATGAAGAAGCCACAGCAAAGGTAAACCACCTGGCCTCCAGAAGCTTCCTGCCCTTTATGCTGTCTTCCCAGGCATCTTAGCCCCCATTCCCTTATGCCCCTTGTGATGGGCTCCCCCACCCCCCAAACAGGGGCAGGAATGGGGCTTTGAAGTCAGGCAGAACCAAAGCTCCAAGCTTGCATTCTTTGTCAAGTGTTGAGGAAAGAAGCCAGACACAAAAGGCCACATGTGGTATGGTTCCATTGGTATGAAACAGACAGCTCCATGGAGACATGAAGCAGACTAGTGGTTGCCAGGGCCCGGGGAAGGAGGGGCAGAGGGAAAGTTAACCTAGTGTTTTTTTTGTTTTTTTTTTAAGATTTTATTTATTCAAGAGAGACAGAGAGAGAGAGAGAGAGAGAGAGAGAGGCAGAGACACAGGCAGAGGGAGAAGCAGGCTCCATGAAGGGTGCCTAACGTGGGACTTGATCCCGGGTTTCCAGGATCACGCCCTGGGCTGAAGGCGGCACTAAACTGCTGAGCCACCCGGGCTGCCCAACCTAGTGGTTTTGAGGTCTGCTTTTGTGTGATGAAAAGAAGTTGGAAACACAGACCAAAGTTCACCATTCCCTCATTCCTTTATCTCCTCACTGTCCCCTTCACCCTTGCAACTCTGGTGGGCTCCCTCCCCAGGAAAACAACCACTAGAAGGAGTGCTCATTATGCTCCAGGTGAGCTGGAGGCTTAGCCTCTTTGATCTTCACAGCACCTCTGTGAGACAGGTGAGCAACTGAAGCACTGAAATGTTAACCCACTTGGGGTGATGCAGTGGCAGAAAACAGCTGGTGCAAACCTGCACCAAGAAATCAGAGGAGAGGCATAGGAATGTGGTGTGCTGAGTGTGGTCCACTTACCAACTGGAACGGGTAGGGGGATGATCATGGTTTCCTCCTCCCAGGATTGCCTCGAGATTGATGCTAAACAAGATAATGCGTGGGAAGTGCTCAGCACAGAGCTCGGGTATTCTGGTCGTCCAGTCTGTGGTCACCGTTAATATTATCTAGAGACTTGAACCTTGGAAGATCAGGACCTCAGCAAAGTCGGGCCCCTGGAGCCCTGAGGGACAGGGAGAGGGATCAGTCTGGCCAAGGTGGGCTGAGAGGGAAGGTGGCATAGACCAGTGCTAAATCAAGCACTAAGTGAAGCAGCCAGACACAAAGGACCACGTACTGCAAGCTTCTATTTCTTTTCTTTTTTTTTTTTTAAGATTTTATTTATTCATGAGAGACACGGGGGGCGGGGGGGGGGCAGAGATGCAGGCAGAGGGAGAAGCAGGCTCCATGCAGGGAGCCCGACATGGGACTCGATCCCAGGTCTCCAGGATCACACCCTAGGCCAAAGGCGTCGCAAAACCACTGAGCCACCCAGGATGCCCATGCTTCAGTTTCTATGAAACATCCAGAACAGGCAAATTGGTGGAGATAGAAAGTGGATTAGCGGTTGCCAGGGGCTAGGAGGTGGCGGCAATGGGAGTGCTTGCTGACGGGTACAGCGTTTCTCTTTGGGGTGATGAAAGTGTTTGGAAACTGGATAGTGATAACAGCTGCCAACCGTGTGAATGTACTGAATGCCACTGAATTCTTCGTGTTACCATGCACACGTATGCACGCACAGGCACACACGCACACAAAGCAGAAATTGGCAGAATTGAGTAAAAGAAAAAAAGGCACCATCTCACTATACCCTCTACAAGAGACACATTTTAGGGACGCCTGTGTGGTTCAGTGGTTGAGCATCTGCCTTTGGTTCAGGTCGTAATCACCAGCGTCCTGGGATCGAGTCCAGCATCAGGTTCCCCACAGGGACCCTGCTTCTCCCTCTGCCTGTGTCTCTGCCTCTCTGTGTGTGTCTCATCAATAAATAACATCTTAAAAAAAAAAAAAAGGCACACACACATTCTAGATTCAAAAACAAATAGGTTGAAAGTAAAAGGATGACAAAAGATATTCCATATAGGCAGTAATCAGAAGAGAGCTGGAGAGGCCACAGTGCACGTGTCAGACAAGACCAGACTTTGAGATTTGTTGCTAGAGACAGAGAAGGCTGCATGTGTGGCCCAGTTGAGGTTACGGAGGCCTTGGAGGCTGGAAACGTGGGCACAGTGTCAGAGCAGCCTGCCCCTGGCCTGCCTTGATGGGTGAAGTCTTCCAGAGTGTACAGTACTGAGTGACCCAGCTGGCTTGTGAAGGGGGGCTGGCAGACAGGCTCGGACACGGCTGTGAAGCCCTCAGAGGACTGTTTGTGCACCTAGGATTAGAGAATGTACCTCCCCCAACCCTGGCTGAGGTTGCTGGGGGTTACCACAATGACCAGCTCCCTCCCACTACCCCCCCAGGGGGTTGCCATGGTAACTGGCTCTGGGATTGGTACAAGCTGCTTAGCTAAGTGTCTGCACCAACTAGCCAGTCAGGCTGGCCAGACCAAATGTCATGTCGACATCCAAGTCACCTCGCCTGCCCTTCCTCTGGGGTTGGTTGGGTTAGAGTCCTCTGCCATCCTTTACAAGCCCCTGTCAAGGTGTGAAGGCTCAAAGTGGGGAAAGACTAGCCTGCCAACCCTAGCACTCACCCCTGACAGGGTAAATAGTGCCCAGAAAACTAGAGCTGGCAACAAGAGGGCTCTTGAGAGAAGGTTTGAGACGCTCCACAGGCATGGTTAGCACACCACCAGATCTGGGGCTGAGATTGCAGCGTCCCTCACCCTCACGGATAATTCTCTGTGGTGAGGATTGTGTTGTGCCCTGTGGGATGTTGGGCAGCATCCGGGCCTCTACTCTCCAGGTGCCAGGATCCACCCGTAGCGGTGACAACCAAAAGTGTCTGCAGACTTTGCCATATGCCCGCCGGGAGCTAAGTCGCCCCCCTTGAGCGAGGAAAACTAGGTGCCCCGTGAGCGCAGTGTGTACTTGCCCTGCAGACTCGGGGCGGCTGCCACCCAGGGCTCCCGAGCCAGCTGGAGCACGAGCTCCACCTGGAGAGCTCTCCCAGAATGGCAGGCTCCCAGGCCCTGGCCTCACCTCCTAGGCCCGGCCTAGGACTCCCAGGCCCCCGCCTTCCCCACCCGGGCCCCACCCTCATCTGTGGCCCCGCCCACAGCGCCGAGGCCCCGCCCTCATCCCCAGGCCCGTCCCTCATCTCCCAGGCCTCGCCCACAGATCCGAAGCCCCACCCTCCTCCCGAGTCCCGCCCGCAGCTCCCAGGCCCCACCCTCATCCCAGGCCCCGCCCCCTCCCGAGTCCCGCCCACAGCTCCCAGGCCCCGCCCCCTCCCGAGTCCCGCCCACAGCTCCTAGGCCCCGCCCTTCCCTCATCCCCGGCCCCGCCCCCTCCCGAGTCCCGCCCACGGCTACTAGGCTCCCGCCCTCCCCACCTGGGCCCTTCCCTCATCTCCCAGGCCCCGCCCCCCTCCCCACGCCCGTCCCTCACCTCCCAGGCCCCGCCCTCCTCACCCGGGCCCCTCCTTCATTTCCCACGCCCCACCCTCCCAGGCCCTGCCCTCCCGGGTCCCGCCCACAGCTCCCAGGCCCCGCCCTCATCCCCCAGGCCCCGCCACTGTAGCGCGTTTTAGGAAGTGGCCATCTGGAATAAGCTAACGCGCCACAGTGGTCAGGAGCCCAGCCAGATTCTAGAAAGCTGCGCCTGGAAGTCCCTGTCTGTCTCCTCGAGACGTCGGTTGTCTCCGCTGTGATGAGTCCTGGCCGCTGGCCTCACAGGAGAAAACCAGAGACTCGTCAGTAGAGCGTGCGACTCTTGATCTGTGGGTCATGCGTTCAAGCCCCACGTTGGGCAAGGAGCCTACTTAAAAAAAAAAAAAAAAAAAAAGTTCTGGCTGACCTTGTTTCCATAAATAGAGCCTCAGTCTCCTGAGGGGGTTGTAACAACCCGTTGTTTTTCCTGACTTCAAAACTCCCTTTCCATTTTACTCTCCAACCAAAAAAACTCCTGCTGTAGATCCTGAAATTTTTTTTTGATCCTGCAAATTAAAATGATTTTAAATTTAAATTAATTTTTGAGAACTTCATAACAAAGCTGAAATGCATGGAAGACACTTTAGGGTTTAGAGACTGGAGTCAAGGTTGCTCCAATAATGGTAATGAACTTTCTGTGTTGCAGCACGTCTTCATTGTGCTGGCGAGTGCCAAGTGCAGTTGCCTTCCTGTTCCCTGGGAGGAAATGGTGTTAGCATTCCCATTTCCCAAAGCTCTGGGACTCCTGCCATGTAGACCACTCCCCCCAGGCACCCGAGGGGGAAGGTGCCTTGGACCTCCTTATCCACCCCCTACAAACTTCTGTAAGTGCTGGGTCCCCATCCCGAGCCTATATCCCTGAAGCTCCTTCAGAGAGACAGACAGTCAGGGCAAGCCCCCACTACTGGTGCCTGCACAGGATCCAGACATCTTGGGATTCATTTCTGGGATGGCAGATTCCAGGACTCTCTTCCTCTGAACTTGGCTCCATCCAAGCCCTGCTTGCAGGCTGGGGGCCCATGTGGATATTACCCACTTAGTCTCCCACCAGCGTGGTCCAGACCTTGACCCTTCTTCCTCCCTAGGCCTGGAGCTCAGGGCATGTCCCCAAGCTTCTGCTTGGCAGGCTGGGTCTGGGAAGGGAAACCATTAACTGTGCATCTTAGGAGAGTGTTCCCCAGTGAGAAAATGGTCTCTCTGTTCTGTGTGCATACATTACCCAAGGAGCAGTCTGCCTGTAAGGTTTCCTCTCTTTTTTTGAGTTTGCCCTGGACTACCTGTGTATATATGTGTGTGTTGGGGAAGTCACTCTTTTTTCTAAAAAGATTTATTTGTTTGTTTGTTTGTTATAGACATGGGGGGGGTGCAGAGACACAGGCAGAGGAATAAGCAGGCTCTATGCAGGGAGGCCGACGTGGGACTCGATCCTGGGACTCCAGGATCGCACCCTGGGCCAAAGACAGGCGCTAAACCACTGAGCCACCCAGGGATCTCCTTGGGAAGTCATTCCTACTCAGGTAACTTGGTCCTGTGGTTGCCCCCAGTGAGACGGGGGAGAGGGAAACATCTGTGCACAGGTGAAGGATCTGGACTTCACAGATTTCCCCAAAAGCATTTTCCATCTACAACAGATAAGGACTTATAAAACCCTTCCCATAAATACCATTACCACTCCCAACAAAACTAACAACTCCCAAATACCCATCCAATAGACTGTGTTGAACTTCCCCCAATTTTTCCTAAAACAAAAATGAGATAGTTTACAGCTTTGTTTAGATATATTCATACATATGTTCACGTGCATACTAGAATATTCATCCATTTAAATGGATAGATCTTCTTGCTCCTCCCCTTCTCATGCTCTGTGTGTATGTGTCAAATAAATAAAGAAACAAATCTTAAAAAAAATAAAATCCCTGAACTATATGCTCTATCTATCTATCTATCTATCTATCTATTTAAGTAGGCTCCATGTCTAACGTGAATTCATGACCCTGAGATGAGTCATATGCTCTATAGACTGAATCAGCCAGGTGCCCCTGAACTGTACACTTTATTTTTTTCTTAAGATTTTATTTATTTATTTGATAGAACACAAGCAGGGGAAGCCTGGGAGGCAGAGAGAGAGGGAGTAGCCTGACCCAGCTTGGACCTGAGCTAAAGGCAGTTGCTTAACCAATTGAGCTACCCAGGTGCCCTAGTTCAGGGATTTTAGTGTAGTCACAGAGTTCTGTAACTATTACAGTCAAGTTTAGGACATTTTCAACAGCCATCCCAAACCCCTTAACCATTAGCTATCATTCTTCTTTCTGTTCCTCCTTGAACACCACTCTTGCACTTACCACGATATCTTTTTTTTTTTTTTACCATGATATCTTTAAGGATAATCCATGCTGTCACATGTATCAGTACTTTATTCTTTTCATTGCCAAATGGTATTTCCCTGGATGGATAGACTACTCTTGTTTATCAGTTGGTGAACATATGGCTGTTTCCGCCTGTAGACTCCTAGCCACTATGAACAATGGGATATGCATTTTCCTGTGGACGTATGTTTTCGTTTCTCTTGGGCATATACCTCAAGGAGGAATTGCTGGATCGTGTGATAACTATATGTTTCAGGTTTGAGGAACTGCCAGGGTGTTTTCCACAGCATTTTATGTTCCCACTATAGTGCAGTGTGAGACCTCCAATTTCTCTACCTCCTCACCAACATTTCTTAGTTTTTATCTCTTTGATTCTAGCCAAAGGGTATGGGTATGAAGTCTACCTTATTGTGGTTTTGATTTGCATTTTCCTGGTGACTAATCGTGTTGAGGACCTTTTCATGTGCCTAGAGTAATGTCTGTTCAGATTTGCCCCATTTTAATTGGGTTGTCTTTTTATTATTGAGTTGTAAGAGTTAATTATTTTTTTTAATTTTTTTTAATTTTTATTTATTTATGATAGTCACAGAGAGAGAGAGAGGCAGAGACACAGGCCGAGGGAGAAGCAGGCTCCACGCACCAGGAGCCTGATGTGGGATTCGATCCCGGGTCTCCAGGATCGCGCCCTGGGCCAAAGGCAGGCGCCAAACCGCTGCGCCACCCAGGGATCCCAAGAGTTAATTATATATGGGGCGACTGGATGGCTCAGTCTGTTGAGTCTTGGTTTTGGCTCAGGTCATGATCTCAGGGTCCTGGGATTGAGTCCCGTGTCAGACTCCATGCTCAGTGGAGAGTCTGCTTGAGGATTCTCTCTTCCTCTGCCCTTTTCCCTGCTCATGGGCACATGCTCACTTTCTCTCTCTCAAATAAATCTTTACAATAAGAGACTAATTTATAGTCTGGATATATGATGCCAGGTATGTGATTTGTAAATATTTCTATCATTGTGAGTTGTCTTTCCACGTTATTGACGGTATCCTTTGATATGCAAAGTTTTAAATTTTGCTGAAGTATAATGTGTACATCTTTCATTTGTCACATTTTTTTTTTTTTTTTTTTTTTGGTGTGGTATGCTTTTGATGGCATACCTAAGAAACCATTGCCTGACCCAGGTCATGAATATTTACCCCTATGTTTCCTTCTACAACATAGGAGTAAATGGCTTATAGTTTCAACTCCTGCACTTTCTCTCTCTCTCTCTCTCTCAAATGAATTAATAAAAATCTTTAAAAACCTTTGACTCTAAAAAAAAATATGCCAGACCATATTTGCCCAAAGTCCTCCAATACTTTCCCTTTTGTTAATTTTGATAGTTTTGAATACCAAAATTATCGCAGTGACCATGTCTTACATTTAGGTCTAATAGCCATTTTTGGGCAGCCCCAGTGGCGCAGCGGTTTAGCGCGGCCTGCAGTCCAGGGCGTGATCCTGGAGACCCTGGATCGAGTCCCATGCTGGGCCCCCTGCATGGAGCCTGCTTCTCCCTCTGCCTGTCTCTGCCTCTCTCTCTCTCTGTCTCTATGAATAAATAAATGAAATCTTTTTTTTAAAAAAAGAGCCATTTTCATTTAGTTTTTTTTATAGGGTGTGAGGTAGGAGTCCAACTTCATTCATGTGGTTATCCAGCTGCTCAGTACCATTTGTTGAAGACAACTCTTCCCCTATTAATTTGTTTTGGTACTTTTATTGAAAATAAACTGACTGTAGACATGAGTGTCTATTTCTGGACTTTCAGTTCTCTTCCCTTGATCTACGTATATTTCCTTATGCCAGTACCACACTCTCTTGATTACCGTAGTTTTGCAGAAAGTTTTGAAGTCAGGAAGTATGAATCTTCTAGCTTTGTTCTTCTTTTTTAAGATTGGCTATTATGAGTCCTTTGTATTATCATATGAATTTTGGGATCAGGCTATCCATTTCTATGAAAAAGAACACAGTGGCATGTTTATTGGTATTAAGCTTAACCTGTAGGTCAATTTGGGAAGTAAATCTCCAGTCCAAGAACACAGGGTGCTGTTTATCTATCTATCTATCTATCTATCTATCTATCTATCTATCTATCTATCTATCTATCAGCTTTATTGAGATGTAATTCACATACCATATAATTCACCCATTAATAGGATGTACAATTCAATATTTCTAGTCTATACACAGAATTGTACAGCCATCACCGCAGTCAATATTAAATATTTACCCCCAAAAGAAACTTTGTACCCTTTATCACCACTTTATTCCCTCAGTCCTCATTCCAACTTATCCCTAGCCCTAGCCAACCACTAACTTGCCTTCTGTCTCTATAGATTTGTTTATTCTAGATCCTTTCATATAAATGGAGTGATGCAATATCCAGACAAAAGATGTTGTCTTTTGTGTTTGGATTATTTTGCTTAGCATCATATTTCTGAGATTCATCTTTCTGGAATCAGCACTTCATTCCTTTTTATGGCTGAATAATACTCCATATAGCAAACATATCATGTTTTGCTTATCCATCTGCCAGTTGGTTGACATTTGGCTATGAATGTTCATATACAAGTTTGTGAACCGTTTTTATTTCTCTTAGATATATACCTAGTAATAGACTTGCCAGGTCATTTGGTAACTCTATGTTTAATCTTATGAGGAACTGCCATATTCTTTCCTAAAATGGCTGTGCCATTTTGCATTCCCACCAGCAGTGTGTCTGAAAGTTTCTAATTTCTCTGCATCCTCACCAACACTTACTATTATCTGACTTCTTAGTCTAACCATCTTCATGGATATAAAGTGGTATCTCATTGTGGTTTTATGTTTCCCTAATAACTAATAATGTTGAGTATCTTCCCATGTGCTTATTGGCCACTTGAATATTATCTTTGGAGGAATGCCAATTCAGATTTTTGCCCATTTTAATTGGGTTATTTTTCTTTTTTTGTTGCTGGATTCATTTTGCTAGTATTGTGTTGATATTTTTGCATCTGTATTTTAGTTTTGTTTTTGTTTTTTGGTTTTTTTTGTATTTTAGTTTTGTTGTAGAAGCTTTGTCTGATTTTGGAATCAGGGTAATACTGGGCTCATAGACTAAGTTTGGAATTCTTTTATTTTTTGGAAAAGCTGTGAAAAATTGGTATTAATTGTCCTTTAAATTTTTGATAGAAGGGACATTTGGCTGCTCTGTTGGTAGAGCAGACAATTCTTGAATTTGGGGTTATAAGTTCAAGCCCCATGTTGTATGTAGAGATTACTTAAAAATAAAGAGCTAGGGATATTGAACTCGAGTTGGAAGAGGCGAGTCCGGTCTCAAAATGGAGGGCCATGATCCAAAGGAACCCGAGCAGTTGAGAAAACTGTTTATTGGTGGTTTGAGCTTTGAAACTACGGATGATAGTTTAAGAGAACATTTTGAAAAATGGGGCACACTTACAGATTGTGTGGTAATGAGAGACCCCCAAACAAAACATTCCAGGGGTTTTGGTTTTGTGAGTTACTCTTGTGTTGAAGAGGTGGATGCAGCAATGTGTGCCCGACCACACAAGGTTGATGGGCGTGTAGTGGAACCAAAGAGAGCTGTTTCTAGAGAGGATTCTGTAAAGCCTGGTGCCCATCTAACAGTGAAGAAAATTTTTGTTGGTGGTATTAAAGAAGATACAGAAGAATATAATTTGAGAGACTACTTTGAAAAGTATGGCAAAATTGAAACCATAGAAGTTATGGAAGACCGGCAGAGTGGAAAAAAGAGAGGATTTGCTTTCGTAACTTTCGATGATCATGATACAGTTGATAAAATTGTTGTTCAGAAATACCACACTATTAATGGGCATAATTGTGAAGTGAAAAAGGCCCTTTCTAAACAAGAGATGCAGTCTGCTGGATCGCAAAGAGGTCGTGGAGGTGGATCTGGCAACTTCATGGGTCGTGGAGGAAACTTTGGAGGTGGTGGTAATTTTGGCCGTGGTGGAAACTTTGGGGGAAGAGGAGGCTATGGTGGTGGAGGTGGTGGCAGCAGAGGTAGTTATGGAGGAGGTGATGGTGGATATAATGGATTTGGAGGTGATGGTGGCAGCTATGGTGGTGGTCCTGGTTATAGTAGTAGAGGAGGCTATGGTGGTGGTGGACCAGGATATGGAAACCACGGAAGCGGATATGGTGGTGGTGGTGGAGGATACGATGGTTACAATGAAGGAGGAAATTTTGGAGGTAACTATGGTGGTGGTGGGAACTATAATGATTTTGGAAATTACAGTGGACAACAGCAATCAAATTATGGACCCATGAAAGGGGGCAGTTTTGGTGGAAGAAGCTCGGGCAGTCCCTATGGTGGTGGTTATGGATCTGGTGGTGGAAGTGGTGGATATGGTAGCAGAAGGTTCTAAAAAAATTTCAGAAGGAAAGGGCTACAGTTCTTAGCAGGAGAGAGAGCGAGGAGTTGTCAGGAAAGCTGCAGGTTACTTTGAGACAGTCGTCCCAAATGCATTAGAGGAACTGTAAAATCTGCCACAGGAGGAACGATGATCCATAGTCAGAAAAGTTACTGCAGCTTAAACAGGAAACCCTTCTTGTTCAGGACTGTCATAGCCACAGTTTGCAAAAAGTGCAGCTATTGATTAATGCAATGTAGTGTCAATTAGATGTACATTCCTGAGGTCTTTTATCTGTTGTAGCTTTGTCTTTTTCTTTTTCTTTTCATTACATCAGGTATATTGCCCTGTAAATTGTGGTAGTGGTACCAGGAATAAAAAATTAAGGAATTTTTAACTTTTCAAAAAAAAAAAATAAAATAAAAAAATAAAGAGCTAGGGCAGCCCCGGTGGCGCAGCGGTTTGGTGCCGCCTGCAGCCCAGGGCGTGATCCTGGAGACCCTGGATTGAGTCCCATGTTGGGCTCTCTGCATGGAGCCTGCTTCTCCCTCTGCCTGTGTCTCTGTCTCTATGAATAAATAAATAAAATCTTTAAAAAAAATAAATAAAGAGCTAGGAGTCATTGGTGATGTCATCTGGGCCTAGGCTTCTCTTTTTCATATTTTTTTGTCATATTTTTAAAAATTATTGTTTCAATGTCTTCACTTGTCTTAGATCTATTCAGATTTTCTATTTCTTCTTGAGTCAGTTTTGGTAGTTTATTCTTTCTAGTAATTTGTCTATTTCATCCAACTTAACTAATTTATTGGCCTACAATTGTTCATAGTATTCCTTCATAAGTCCTTTTATTTTGTAGAGTCAATGGTAATGTCCCCTCCTACATTTCTGATTGTTCTCTTTTTTTTTCTTGGTCAGTCTCAGTAAAGATATGCTAACTTGGTTGATGTTTTCAAAGAACCAGCTTGTAGCTAAATTGATTTCCTCTTATATTTCTGTACTTTATTTTGTTAGTTCCCTTTTTATTCTTTCTTGCTTTAGTTTTTCTACTTGCTTCAGGTTTAGTTTGCTCTGCTTTTTCCCAGTGTCTTTTTTTTTTTTTTTCTTTTTTTCTTTTTTTTCCCAGTGTCTTAAGGTTATGTTTAGCTGCATCCTATAAGTTCTGGTGTTATGTTTTCATTTTAATTCATCTCAAGGGGATCCCTGGGTGGCTCAGCAGTTTGGCGTCTGCCTTTGGCCCAGGATATAATCCTAGAGTCCCAGGATCAAGTCCTGCATCGGGCTCCTGGCATGGAGCCTGCTTCTCCCTCCTCCTGTGTCTCTGCCTCTCTCTCTTTCTCTGTGTGTGTCTATCATAAACAAATAAATAAATCTTTAAAAAATAATTCATCTCAAAGTGTTTTTTTTTTTAATTTCCTTGACGATCTCTTCTTTGACCCATTGGTTATTGAGAAGAGCATTATTTAATTTTCATTTATTTGTAAATTTCTAATAGTTTCCTCTGTTATTTATTTAAATCTTGGGATCCCTGGGTGGCTCAGTGGTTTAGTGCCTGGCTTGGCCCATGGTGTGATCCTGGAGTCCCGGGATCGAGTCCCACATCGGGCTACCTGCATGGAGCCTGCTTCTCCCTCTGCCTGTGTCTCTGCCTCTCTCTCTCTCTCTCTCTCTCTCTCTATCTGTGTGTGTCTCCCATGAATAAATAAAGAAAATCTTTTAAAAAAATCTGTTGTGGCCAGAGTACACATTTTGCATGATTTCAGTCTTTTTAAAATGTATTGAGGCTTGTTTTATGGACTAGCATATGGTCTGTCCTGTAGAATGTTCTGTGTGTGCTTGAGAAGAATGTGTATTCTGCCATTGTTAAGTGGAGTGTTCCGTAGATGTCTGTTATGTCTAGTTGGTTTATAATGTTGTGCAAATCTAGGGGTGCCTGGATGGCTCAGCCAGTTAAATATCTGCCTTAAGCTCAGATCATGATCTCAGGGTTCTGAGATTGAGCCCCAAGTTGGGCTCCCTGCTCAATGGATGAGTCGGCTTCTTCCTCTCCCTTTGCCCCTCCTCCTCCTCTCTCTCTCTCAAATAAATAAAATCTTAAAAAAATAATGTGCAAATCTATTTTTGTGCTGATCTTCTATTTTATTTATCTTCTATTTTATTTATCTTCTATTATTTTATTTATTATTGAAAATGAAATATTGAAGTCTCCAACTATTCTTGTTGAATTGCCTATTTCTTTTAGTTATGTCCACTTTTGCTTCATATATTTTGGGGTTATGTTGTTAGGTGCATATGTGTTTATAATTATTGTATCTTCCTGATGGATTGACAATCTTTTTTTTTTTTTGACAATCTTATTATTATAAATGTCTCTCTCTGTCTCTAGTAATAATTTTTGTCTTGGAGTCTATTTTATCCAATATTAGTCCGATAGCCATTCCAATTCAGTTTTTTTTTTAAGATTTTATTTATTTATTTGAGAGAGTATGAGTGGGTAGGGCAGAGGGAGAGAGAAAACCAGACTCCCTGGTGAGCAGGAATCCTGACATGGGGCTCAATCCCAGAATGCTGAGATCATGACCTGAGCCAAAGGCAGATGCTTAACCCATTGAGCTACCCAGGTGCCCCTCCAGTACTCCCCTCTTTAAAAAAAAATAAAGATCTTATTTATTTACTCATGAAAAACACAGAGAGAAGCAGGGACATAGGGAGAGGGAGAAGCAGGCTCCCCATGAGGAGCCCAATGAGGGACTCTATTCTGGGACTCCAGGACCACAACCTGAGCCAAAGGCAGATGCTCCATCACTGAGCCACCCAGGTGCCCCCTCTTCAGTTCCCTTTTGATGACTGCTTGCAAGGTATATCTTTTACTATCCTTTTGTTTTTGACATATTTCTATTTTTGACTATATATTGTATCTTTTGTAGACAGCACGAGGTTGGATCATGTTTTCTTATCCATTTTGCTAGTGTCTGCCTTTTTTTTTTTTTTTTTTTTTTTAATTTTTTTATTTTATTTTTATTTTTATTTTTTTTTTTAATTTTTTATTTATTTATGATAGTCACAGAGAGAGGGAGAGAAAGAGAGACAGGCAGAGGGAGAAGCAGGCTCCATGCACCGGGAGCCCGACGTGGGATTCGATCCCGGGTCTCCAGGATCGCGCCCTGGGCCAAAGGCAGGCGCCAAACCGCTGCGCCACCCAGGGATCCCGAGTGTCTGCCTTTTAACTGAAAGCTTAATCCATTTACATGCAATATAATTACTGATAAGAAGGACTTCTGTCATTTTGCTGTTTTTTACTTCTTGAGGAGGTAGTGTACATTTTTAAAAATATAAATTCAGGGACGCCTAGGTGGCTCAACAGTAGCATCTGCCTTTGGCTCAGGTCATAATCCTGGAGTCCCAGGATCGAGTTCCATATCGGGCTTCCTGCATGGAGCCTGCTTCTCCCCTGCCTATGTCTCTGCCTTTCTCCCTCTCTCTCTGTCTCTCATGAATAAATAAATAAGCCTTTAAAAAATAAAGTATAATATAAATCCAGTTAATTAACACATAATGTATTATTGGTTTCAGAGATAGAGGTCTTTATTATTATAATACCCCATGCTTATTACATCATGTGCCCTCCTTAATGTCCATCATCCAGTCACCCCATCCTTCATCACCCTGCTACTGTTTGTTATTTTTGTTATCTGAATGCCTAACTATGCACTGGTCCCTTCATATACATCATTCACATTTTGTATACTCATTTTATGATTAAGGAATCTAAAGCCTGGAAGATGCAATAACAATCCTAGTCAGTGGTGGAGCTGAGGTGTGAGCCATCAGCTCATTGGCTCTTGTCTGGAGATTTCCTCACTGGTCTTCTGGCCTTTTCCCTTACCCTCCCAAGGCCAATCTACATGTGCAGCCAGGGGGACCTTTTATACATGTAACTGATCATAGCCCCCTTGCTGATGTTCCAGTGACTCTCTTTGGAAGTCCTGAGATGCTTCATAATGAACTACTCCTGGTTAGTGAATACGTTCAGATACAGAGTTGTCTCCTTCCCACCCAGATCACTTGAGAGCTCAGCACTGTTGACTATGGTGTCATTTGCTGGCCTCTGAGTATGTTCCAGTCTAGGCCTTGGTAGAACCAAGAGGACCTCTTGGACCATAGCCACCACCAGAGAGTTTCTGCACGTGACATACCTTTTCCTTCAGCCACACCCAACTTCACATTTTCCCCTCTTCTTCTCCTTTAGTCCATGAAGACTCTGCAGGATTTGCTTACTGACATTTATGCCCTCAAGATCACCGCTGAAACTCTCAGAAAGGATGTGGACAAACTGAAGGAAATATTTGACAAGGTAGACCCACTCTAGCATCCTCTGTGCTGGTCATACTGCTTGGACCTTAGATGGTTGGGGTGACAGGGTACATATAGGGAGCCTGTTCTTAGTAAGAGAACACAGCTATGAAAGCAAAAAAAGGGGTTTGACATTGCACAGCGACTTGGTCCATCCCAACCATCTCTCCATGGCTTCCACCATGCTTTTCACCCTTCTGTATTAGGACATCATTTGTAAGTGACAGAAACCTTGTTTATCCTGGCTTAGAAAAGTGAGAGAGTTTAGTGTCTCATTTACTAAAACGTCCATGGTTGCCTTCAGGTACAACCAGATCTAGGTGCTCATACTGCATCAATCTCTCTCAATGATGTTTTCCTGTGGGTTGGATTTATTCTCAGGCTGGTACTCCCTAAGACTCTAGGCTCACATTCCACCAACTTAGCAGAAAGAGAACAGCTTTTCCTATTCTATACAGCTCTGTCCACACTGAAAATAGCAATAAACCTAGCACAGGCATACAGTCTATCTCCCTTTGTAGTCACCAGGACATCAACCCAGGTGCATAATCACTCTTTATCATGATGTGGAAGTACACAGAATTCCTGAAGCATGAGTTCACAGTGGGTGAGTCAGAGCTAGGCTCAGAGGCTGGTATTAAGGCTGAGGTTTTACAGCTTGCCTCCAGATTGTGTGGTTTAGGGTATCATCCCCAATCCACAGTCAGTGTAGGCATTTGATTGTCATGGTAACTGTGAGAACTCAGTCTGGGTAGCTCCCATCTGAGAAGAAAGGACATCACAAAACACTAAAAAGATTCCTTCAACAAATATGTCGGAGAAAAAAAATGCCCCTCAATCTACCTCTTAGTCTTTTTTCTTCTTCTTCTTTTTTAAGATTTTATTTGACACAGAGAATGAGAGAGCACAAGCAGAGGGAGAGGAAGAAGCAGGCTCCCTATTGAGCAGGGAGTCCAACGTGGGGCTCAATCCCAGGACCCTGGGATCATGACCTGAGCTGAAGACAGACACTTAACCAACTGAGCCACCCAGGCACCCCCTCTTAGATATTCTTTTTTTTTTTTTTCCTAGAGATTCTTAATGTATTTTTGCCCATTAAAGGCTCTGAGAAGTCCTGCAGTATCAAAGCCCATTGAATACTTTTTAAGCCTAGCATTTTCCAGACTTATTTTCCCAGGGAACCCTCTTCTACTCCTTTCCCACTCACTGAGAAACACTTGCTTTGGAATTGGTTCTTCCTTCTCTAACTTAGTCACCTAGAGCTAAGTCCTTGTCTCTGAGCTGTGGGAGAAGCAGGGCCAGGATCAGAACTTACACCCCTGGCCCATGGCCTCGGCTTATTTGACAGATGAACCCAGAAAGAGTAAATGATTTGGCTGAAGATCTGAAAGGACAGAACAGGAAGGTGACTGCACTGCAGCGGGATGTGGTGAGAGCCTTGGCTTCCCTTCCCAGTCCCCTGACCTCCAGGCTGGGGGTGCTGGGGGCAGGGAGGAGTAAGGAGGAGAACATAATCTATAAAGGCAAGTGTGGACAAGGAGCCACCCAAGGGCATTGCCTCTCACTCCCAAACTCTCTCCTGCCCCCCCAAGGTTTCTCTCCAGAGCAAAATCCTCACCATCCCCAAAGCCGAGGACATGGTACTCTGGAGCGGCCTCCATGAGGCCATGTTCACCCCCGTGAGTGAAGGAGGAATGATGGGGCGGGGGGCAGGGGCAGCAGCATAGGGCCGGGGAAGGCAGGGTTGGGGAGCAGGCGGGTGCCCACTGAGCTGGCCTGGAGCAGCCCTGGCCAGCCTCACCCCCTTTTCCTCAGGGGACTTCTGCAAGGGGACCTAGTCTATCACAGTTTGAGGATTCGGAGCTGTGGAAGTTTGCAGAGCGGCATCCAGACACTGAGCAGCCCCAGACCCCTAGCAGCTCCCTGGAAGCTGCTGGTCATGTCCAGATCTCAGAGGCCATCCTGCAGCCCAGGTTACTGGAGACCGTCTGGCATTATGAGGTCCCAGAGCAGCTGGAGGAGGAGGAATCTGCCCAAGCTATTCTACTCGGGGCCGAGGGGCCAGGGCAGCCTCAGGGGCTGGAGCCCGGGTCTGTGCCCACGCGGGGGCCGCGGCCTGAGTCTGTTCCTGCACTGGGGCCTGTGCTGGGGCCCAGCCTGACACCTGGGTTCACTCTACCACCTTGGCCTGCCCTTGGAACTGGACCTGTCCCTGGGTCTGGGCCTGTCCCTGCTCCTCGGCCTGCCCCCGGGCCTGCACCTGCCCCAGAGCTTCAGCCTATACCACCAAGAAGCTGGCCTCCTCCCAGAAGCTTGTCCAGGGGTAGCGCTTGGCCCTTCGGGGGCTTAGGCTCCTTGCAGCCTGGCCCGGGTGCATCAGGCCCCCTGCCTGCAAAGTCCCAGGTCTTCAGAGCTCCACCACCTGCCACGGAGTTTGGCTCAGCGTGGCCCCGTTCACTGTGGCCACAGTCTGGCCAGGCAGAGATGAACCTGCTCCCAGCCGTCTTAGAAAATGAGGAAGAATTTTTATCTCATGATATGCCAGTCCCTTGGGACAGGGCCCCCAGGGCTGAGGCCCCCAACGGAGCACCTGCTAAAACTCCCTGGACTGCCCTCCAGCGGTTGAAGACCACTGCTGGCATGGCAGCTGCCGCTGCCACTGCCTATGCAGCCACTGCCACCTCAGCAGCCCGGAAAGCCGAGGCTGTTGCCAAGGCCATCATAGATGCCCCGGCCACCAAGTTGGCCACTGTAGCAACGGCCGCGGCTGCCTCGGGGCCCTTAGGGGTCTTGGCAGACATCCTGGGTGCAGGCTCTTCCCGTGGAGCCTTCTCTTTCAGTGAGGATACAGAGATAGAAGACTTGCAGGTGTTCGAAGATGACCTCTCTTCCCTGTATGTTGCTGCTGGCCTCCCTCCCGAAAGCACCCTGTCCCAGGCCATGCTGGCCGCCCAAAAGGCCTTGACCCCTGAAGACAAGAAGACGGCCGTCAGGTACTCCATGGGCCACATAGCCCAGATGCCCCTGAGACACGACTCCCTCAAAGAAGAGTTTGCCCAGCTGTCGTCCAACCTCCAACAGCGCCTGACTTATCTAGGTAGGTCCAGCCTGGCTCAGGCCCTCCCTGCAGCCTCCAAGTCCCTCGTCTCCATTTAGCTCCCTCAACAAAACCTGTATTAACCATTAGACATTCATTCCTCTGGCCTCCACATTAGTCTCTCGCTAGTCCATTCTTTTACAATGAGTATTACAGCGAGGGCTTCTCACAGGGGAGAGGGGGTGGTTAGGGCCTAAAGTTGGCACTGAAGAAGGAAGATTGCATGTCAAAATTACCTTGGAAAACTCTCGGGCAGCCCTGGTGGCTCAGCAGTTTAGCGCCGCCTTCAGGCCCAGGGCCTGATCCTGGAGACCCGGGATGGAGTCCCACATCAGGACCCCTGCATGGAGCCTGCTTCTCCCTCTGCCTGTGTCTCTGCCTCTCTCTCTCTCTCTGTGTCTCATGAATGAATGGATAAATCTTAAAAAATAAAAATAAAAAAGGAAAACTCTCTTTCCACAGCCTGTACAACACAGCACTGCTGTACAGTGTTTCGGTAAGTCTGGTTCTGCCAGAATGTCCCACGGCTCTAGACAGACCCCAAAGTGGTCAGTTTGGGATTAGGAGCAACTGCCTGGCAAACACGTGCATCCTTAAAGACCACAGAAGCTTTCTGGGTGGCAGCAGAACAAGTAGATTTATGCTCCCATTTTATGCCCACGATGGGCAAATGCTCGCTGAGGGGAGTGGAGGGCAGGATAGCCTAGTCTAATAGTCCTCAACCCTGTGCTCCCCTCGGCATCCCATCCGCAGAGGGCTGGGGAAAACACAGATTGCAGGGACCCCAGCCCAGAGTTTCTGACTTGGTCGGTCTGGGCAGGGCCCAAGAATTTGCATCTCTTTCTCATTCCAGCAGCTGGCCCAGGGGACCCACTGTGAGACCCATTGCCCTACACTGTTTGCATCTTTATCTTGCTTTTTTTGCTCTCTGCCCAGCACAGTGGTTGGATTAAGTCAAATCCCTATGTGGAGGTACCCCTAATTGGCAGTGCTGTTCTACACATTGTGAAAAGAAATTGTAGGATTTCAGCCAGCTTAGATAGACCGTCTATGAGGACTGGTGTGCAGCTAAGCATATGAGAGAAATGGGTGCCTGGGGGGCTCCATCAGTGAAGCACCTGCCTTCAGCTCAGGTCATGATCCTGGGGTCCTGGTATTGAGTCCTGTGTCAGACTCCCTGCTCAGCGGGGAGCTTGCTTCTCCCTCTGCCTCTCTCTCTCACTTTCTCTCAAGTAAATAAGTAAAATATTTGAAAAAAAAAATTTAAGCAGGGAAACTTAATTTTGATATTTTATTTAACCCAATATATTCAAAATAGTATGATTTCAATATGTGATAAAAAATTGAGATGTTTTATGTTCCTATCTCCTTACTAAGCTTTCCAATTCCAACATGCGCTTCACACTTAGAGCATATCTGCACTGGAACTCACCCCATGTCATGTGCCCAACAGCCACATGTACCTCCTGGTTATCCTATTAGATACCACAGGTCTAGGAAGGCCTTTCTGGAATTTACTCCCTTCTCAGAAAAGGCCCTTAAGCTGGGGGTGGCTGGGTGGTTCAGTCAGTGGAGCATATGACTCTTGATCTCGGCATTGTCAGCTTGAGCCCCATGTTGGGAATAGAGAATACTTGAAAAAAAAAAAAGGTCCTGAATGAAACTACAAAGCACCTTATTTATGAGAGTATATGGAGTGCATTATCTCATCACAAGATACAAAGAGGTTTTTAACAAAGAAGGAGAGGGGTTTAAAAAAAAAAAAAGTAACCTATATCAAGTTCCAGACAAGAAGTTAAAAACTAATGTACAGGACACACCTAAGAAGGTATGAGAAATCAGAGCCAAAATATGTTTACAAACTTCTTAACAAAAATGGCGGCTTGTCAGAAGTAGAATTTGGGCCATTATGGCTTCACATTTTAAATTTAAATTTATAAATAATAATAATAATAATAATAAATTTAAATTTATTACTTTCATATTCTTTTTTAAGATTTTATTTATTTATTTATTTATTTGAGAGAGAGAGAGAGAGAGCGCGTGCATGCATAAGCAAGGATGAGGGGCAGAGGGAAAAGGAGAGAGAATCTCCAGGAGACTCCCCGTTGAGTGTGGAGCCTAGTAGGGGAATCGATCCCACAACCCTGAGATCATGACCTGAGCTGAAATCAAGAGTCAGATGCTTAATTGACTGAGGCACCCAGGTACCCCTCCTTTTTTGAAAGATTTTTAAGGATTTTATTTATTTATTCATGAGAGACACACAGAGAGAGACAGAGACACAGGCAGAGGGAGAAGCAGGCTCCTCTCAGGGAGCTTGATGCAGAACTCAATCCCAGGATCCCTACCAAAGGCAGAGTATCAACCACTGAGCCACCAGGGGCCCCTTTTTATGATTTCTTCTTCTTTTTTTTTTTTTTAAGAACGCAGCTGCTAGAAAATTTTAAATGACAGCAAAGGCCACCCAGACTCAGTCTCTCGTTGCTGGACAGCACCAAGTCAGATGACTCATTTCAGAAGCAGGTGGAGCTCTAGATGGAGCATCTTTCCCTGTCCCTGCCGTCAACAGCTACCCCCTCCTTTGCTTTCAGCTAATTTGGGAGCTTCTTCCAAGCTTGGGACGACAGTGGACACACTACAGGAAAAGATTGGGAGCCTCCAGAGATCCAGAATGAAGGTCAGTGCCACAGGCAGAAGGAGCTTCTGAGATGGTGGCTTGAGGCACCTCAATGTCAGAGTCCCTGACCCAGGACAGTATTTGTTGTGTAGCTGAAAGGTAGCCCGGGGGAGTGAGTGGGGCCAAGGAGGCAGACCTCGCAGGTGCAGGGGTCCCAGTGGGTCATGCGCATGTGGTTCCCCCTGGCGAGGGTTGTAGGGGGCCACCCATGGGGCATATTGGAGATGTGCCGGCCTGGTATGCTCATCAAGCCCCTTCCTGGCTTTTGTGACCTTAGAAGCTGAGGCTTTTGTGTCTGTGTCTCCCCTTTTTAGGAAGAGGAACTCGAGAGAATTTGGGGCCACCAAATAGAGATAATAAAGGATCACCACCTCGTGCTGGACAGGGCAGTGGAAAAGCTCCAGATTCGCCTAGATGACTTAAAGGTCTGGGGGTTTCAGTAGCCAACTGAGGGGAGGATTCATCACTTGGACATTTGGACCCTTCCCAAAAGTTTCACATAGATGGGGGGAACCAGGGACAGTGCACTGGTATTTTACTTTGTGTGAATTCCACTTCAGTTAAAACAAACAAATCCCACCCCCCACCCCCCCACCCCCAAACATATAAATGAGGGCCTGAGCAACGTCTGTGTTGTGGATGGTGAGGTTACAAGCCCCCAGAAGGGTGCCTGGCTCAGAGCAAACGGCTCAAAATGTGCTGGATGAATCAGTGAATGAATACAAAAATTTCTTGCACCAAGTGTTAGGTTTATAACGTTTTCCCTTAAACCCAGCTCGTTTGTGAGTTCTCAGCATCAGGGCGGGGGTGGAGGAGCGTCTTTCCGGAACGGCAGATTTGCTGACACCACAATTGTGCAGACACAGAGTGCCTAGCTGGGGCTCACTCACCGACACCTTCTCCTATGGGCCTGGAGGGTCTGACCCAGCTGGCCTGATGGTCCTCAGGACCAGTCCGGTCTGTGCCTTGTCTCAGAGGCATACCCACTTGGAGGACGACTCACGGTCATGCCCAGCAGGAGGACGTGACCTTACCCCAGAGCATAAGACACAAAACTCCAAGCAGATTCATTGCAGATGGTTCCCATGGGGACTTCTGATTCCAAGTCTGGGGGCTTGGTGGGATGCTTTAGGATGAAGGAGACACAGGGGGAAGGCCTATCTCCCCCTCCAGAGACTGTCACACAGAGGCATCAGGCTAGGACACAGACATGGCAACGTGGCAGGGAAAGGTCTCCTGAAAAGGGAACCAGTTCCCAGCCTGAGCAAGGGTGGAGTGTGTGGGCAGAGGGTGGCGGGCTTGCCAGCTCAGGCCTTTGTGAATGCCGAGATCAGGAATTGCCTTGTCTGGGGCCAGCTCTGGGCCCTCGCTGTCACTGCCCTGCAGGGGGACAAGTGCCTTCCCCCACGGAGACTGGAGCCTGCACACCAGGTACGTGTGATGTGTGCCCAGCAAGGGGCGGGGGGTGGGGGGGTGGGAGCGGTGTTGCTGGGCGTCTGCCTCCAAGTAGCATTGTTTGTCGAGGGAAACTGCAAGTCAGCCTTTGGGCTTCCTGCCCCTGTGCTGAGGGGAAGTTGTTGCTTATAAAAGTTAACCCTGGAAAGACCTGGGGCAGGGTTTCGTATACAGCATGTGCTCCGTTAAATATTTCTCAAGTGAATGCAAGCCACAGGAAGCCAGCAGCCCTGTGGAGCCCTGCCTGGAGAAATGGGGGAGGACAGGCACATCTGCCGCGGTTCTCACCCGCAACATCTGGAGCAGGGAAGAAACGGGGCTGCTACGGTTTTCCCTGTATGTCCGCGAGAAATATCAGGAACATAACAGGTAGCACAAGAAATCCTCTTACCCACCCACTGAGCCAGTGCTACCAGCCTCCACTTTGCGCCAGGCACTCTGCTAGCGGCTGGCGATGCCTCAGCAAGCCGGACCCTCCAGGCCCTTTCGTGCATGCGTGTGTGTGTGTGTGTGTGTGTGTGTGTGTGTGTGTGTGTTTGCGTGTGTGTGTGTATGCGTGTGTGTGCAGGGGGCAGTGGTGGCATTGGTTTGTTTTTAAGCAGAGTGTAATGTACACACAGTAAAATGCCCAAGTCTTAAGCCTAAGAGCCAATTGTGCAGCCACGCTGCCACCATCCAGTCAAGACGAAGTGCTTCCATCCCCTTGGCGCGCTTCTCGCAGAGAGCTTCCCTACTGAGAGCCCAGCGAGAAAATAAGTTGGGGGGAGAACTCTTTCTTGTGGACTTTATGGAAAACAGGAGTTGCCTTTTGCAAGTGGACAAGGGTCTTCTACAAGCCAGAGGTTCCATTCCCAAACCACTCTTGGGACAAGCTGTGACACTCAGAGTTCTGGCTGGGTGCGGGAGGACACCGATGGGGCGGCCAGGGGGTATGGAGTGCTAACTCTGCCAGAATTAGCCAGAAGACACCACTTCTCATCCCTCCACGCTGCGGGAGAGGAGGGGGATCGGTGCCATGGGAAAGAGCAGGGAACAGATCCAGGCAAAGAAGCTTACCAAGCTTGCCCGGTTGGGGGGTGGCACGGTGTTGGGGTTCAGAGCACTGGCATTGGGTTAGATGGGCCTGGGTTTGAACCCCAGTTCTGCCACTGGGTGTATTTGCTTCCTGTGGCTAACATAAGAAATTATTGCAGATTATTGCAAACTGCTTAAAGCACTAGGGACCTGTTCTCTCACTATTCTGGAGGCCAAAAGCCTGAAATCATTGTTGGCAGGGCATTGCTCCGACTGAAGTCTCCAGGGGAGGGTTCTTGCCTCTTCCAGTTTCTGGTGGCTCCAGGCATTCCTTGGCTTGTGGCCGCATTGCTCCAGTCTCTGCTTCCGTGGTCACGTGTACTCTTCCCTTGGAGTCTGTCTTCACATCGCCTCCTAACAAGGACACCAGTCAGTGGATTTAGGGTCTGCCCTGATCTCGTACAGCCTCATCATAACTAATAATCTGCAAAGACCCTGTTTCCAAATAAGGCCACATTCACAGGTTCTGGGCAGGCGTGAATCTTGGGGAAAACATGTAATCAACGCAGTGCTCATAACCCTAGCAATAGAAGTTAGAAGTTCCCAGGGACACCTGGGTGGCTCAGTGGTTGAGCATCAGCCTTTAGGTCAGGCCTGTGGTCCTGGGGTCCTGGGATCGAGCCCTGCTTCTCCTTCTGCCTGTGTCTCTGCCTCTCTCTGTGTGTCCCTTATGAATAAATAAATAAAATCTTTTAAAAAAGAGAAGTTAGAAGTTCCCAGATAGGGATCTCTGGGTGGCTCAGCAGTTTGGCACCTGCCTTTGGCCCAGGGCATGATCCTGGAGACCCAGGATCGAGTCCCACGTCGGGCTCCCTGCATGGAGCCTGCTTCTCCCTCTGCCTGTGTCTCTGCCTCTCTCTCCCTCTTTCTGTGTATCTCATGAATAAATAAATAAAATCTTAAAAAAAAAAAAAAGAAGTTCCCAGATAATTACTCCCCTTTATTTCTAGATTTTAACTAGAAGGAGCCAAGTGGAGATCTGAGTATTAATGTTGAGCCTGGAACTCCAAAAGGTCAGGGATTCCTGCTGACGTGGGGTTGGAGGAAGTAACTTGGCTTGAGCCATATCAGGGCCTTCCTTCCATACCTCCACTTCCCATTGTAGACCTTGGGACCCATCTCCAGGCAAGGTGGATGTGATGGTATTTGCCATTTATTAGAATTAGGTTCAACTTCAGATCACATAAACTGACTTAAGCAAGCGTTAAGTGTATTTCCCTTTCACATTCAAGAAACTCAGAGATGGTTGGTCCAGAGCTGGTATAGAGCTCTGTGGTGTGTGATTTCCATTCTCAAGCTCACCTCAAGGTACAACATGGCTACGGGCACTCCAGTCATTACCTCTGCATTCAAGACAGCAGCAAAGAGGACATACTTCATTAAGTATTTCTTTTTTTCCCTACCTACTTCCTATCCACTTCCATTTACACCCCCATTATCATACTGAGCTGTAAGGGAGGATGTGAGATGAATTTATGATTCTGGGCTGCCAGGTACCAGCTAAAAGTTTGGGGGCTCTCTTTCCTAAGGGTGAGAGGGAAGCCAGATATGAAGGGAGAAGCAGAAGCCTGTTTCTAGCTTTGGAGGAAACCTGGCCCCACCCTCTGGGGACATTGCTCAGAAGGTGTAAGGCTCTGAGGCTCTTCCCAAGGCAGGTGAGCTGCTGCTGCTGTCACAGCGAGGGCCCAGGAGGTGGAGAGCAGGCACTCTACGGAGTGAAGGGGATGGGAAATACGCCAGCGCGCAGTGTATGTGGCATATAAGTGCTTGGAAGATAAACAGACTCCAGTTCTCACCAGGACCCCATTACAGATCAGAAGAGCTGTACTTGCCTTAAACATCCAGGGAACCAAAGTGTTAATGTTGGTTTGTGTTTTCTTTCCTTGGATCTGCCTCCCTGTGCAGCCAAGTCCTTGTGATGCCACGTCCTCTGGAACAGCTTGTCCCAAGGCTCATGTTCCTTCCCTTTGGATCTGGGCACCTGGAGGCCACACCTTCTGACATGCCCACCCTCCCTGCTATCCACCTGGCCCCGTCGTCCCTCCCTGGCACGTCGTGGGGGGTGGACATGGGAGGGAGATATGATTCCCAAGGGGTCCGGGGATGGGGAACATACCCTTTGCTTCTGTCCTTAGATTGTCCATGCTCAAATTAAAAACCTCGAAATGCACAAGGTGGACAAAAGTGAGCTGGAGCAGGAGTTGAAAGAGGTGAGTGGAGCAGAGGATCCTCCCACAAGCTCTCCATCCCAGGGCAATGGAGTCATCCAGCCAAGACAAAACAGAGAACCTCCCACAGTTTCCTTCCACTTTTCTCATATATGAGGGCTTGGGGAGCCACCCCAAAGTTATCCTATCAACTCCTATTTTCTGTGACTCAGGATTAATGACAATTTATTACGTGAACCTAAAAATCATACACCAGCTTCTCCATCACAGGAAGACCTCAAATGAGACCTGACAGTCATGCTTGAGCCAGTTAGACTCTAGGGTTGAATTTAACCCAAGAGGGATCCCTGGGTGGCGCAGCGGTTTGGCGCCTGCCTTTGGCCCAGGGCGCGATCCTGGAGACCCGGGATCGAATCCCACGTCGGGCTCCCGGTGCATGGAGCCTGCTTCTCCCTCTGCCTGTGTCTCTGCCTCTCTCTCTCTGTGACTATCATGAATAAATAAATAAAATCTTAAAAAAAAAAAATTTAACCCAAGGCCAGGCATTCAGGGTCCCAGACTAAAAAATACAGACCAGAGTGGTCAGATCCCCCAGCTTCCTCCTGCTCCCAGCCCAGCAGCCTCCCCTCTGTCTCTAGAAAGCTGACAGGAGCACCCTGGCAAGCAAGGCAAGCCGGGCTGACCTGGAGACGGTGGCAACAGAGCTGAACGAGATGATTCAGGGCATGCTCTTCAGGGTTGTGACCCACGAGGATGACTGGAAGAAGGCTCTGGAGCAGCTGAGCAAGGATGTGAGCACCAAGGTGAGTACCCTGTAGCAGCTATCACCTGCTGTGTAACAAGTAACCCTGAGATGTGGCAGCTTGAAACAACAAATGCTCGGGGTACTGAGGGTCAGGAATTGGGGAGCAGCTTAGCTGAGTAACTTGGGTTCTCCCATGAGGTTGTAGTCAAGATGCCATCTGGGGTTGTGGTCCTCTGAAGTGCCACTTCCAAGATAGCACCCTCCAGTGGCCATCAACAAGATGCCTCACTTCCTTGCCACTCAAACTTCCCTTTAAGGCTGCTTGAGCAGCCTCACAACATGGCTTCCCCAGAGTGAGCGACCCAGGATAGCCCAATGGAAGCTGCATTGTTGTCTCTGACTTAGCCACACCACATCATTCCTGTAGCATCTTGTGCTTCCATAGACCAGCCCTACTCCATGTGAGAGGGTGTGAGTACCAAGAGGTATGGGCAGGGAGCATCTTGGAGGCTGACTACCAGAACTTTCCCTCCTGGGTGAGCAAAGGGGCATGGTAGGATTGTGGGGATGGGGGGGAGGCCTGCTGATCATTTATTCTTTCATCATTTACTGACCACCTATGATAAGCCAGACTTTGGAGAAATGTCGAGAATGAGTCTCAGCCCCTGTCTTGATTTGTACCATCCCCTAGAGACAGGAACTATCAGACCAGCACAATTACAGTGCTGCGGAGCTCCAGCAGCTTGGGTTCCAAATCCAGCAGCCCTGGTGGGAGCCCGAGCTCTGCCCAAGCAGCCATGTGCTGTGAGTTGTGTAACCTCACTGAGCCTCAGCCTTCTTTTTTTTTTTTTTTTTTTTTTTTTTTTTTTTTATTTATTTATGATAGTCACACAGAGAGAGCGAGAGAGGCAGAGACACAGGCAGAGGGAGAAACAGGCTCCATGCACCGGGAGCCCGATGTGGGATTCGATCCCGGGTCTCCAGGATCGCGCCCTGGGCCAAAGGCAGGCGCTAAACCGCTGCGCCACCCAGGGATCCCGAGCCTCAGCCTTCTCATCCACAAAACGAGGATTTCTTCGTTCATCAGCTATGCACTGGGCACCTATGACTCTGGTCATTGTGGGTCACAACAAGCACAACAGACACAGGACATGTTTCTCTTGGAGACGCATTCATCATAAAAATCACAAAAATCAATGCAGAATTTGCAGCCCAGGTGACTCTGGTTATCTACAGAACAACTGACCTATTTTTCTTCAATAATTCAATGATAGGGTGGGGGAAAAAGTGGAGACAGAGAGACTGTTCTAGATTAAAAGTGTCTCCAGGGATCCCTGGGTGGCGCAGCGGTTTGGCGCCTGTCTTTGGCCCAGGGCGCGATCCTGGAGACCCGGGATCGAATCCCACGTCGGGCTCCCGGTGCATGGAGCCTGCTTCTCCCTCTGCCTGTGTCTCTGCCTCTCTCTCTCTCTCTCTGTGTGACTATCATAAATAAATAAAAATTAAAAAAAAAAAAGAATTCTAAAAGTGTCTCCAGACACAAAACAACCAAATGCAGCTCATGAGGAGACCTGACCTGTGTCCTGGTTCAGTTGTGCCAACTCTATAAACAGGCTGGGAATTAGAGCAAAGTCAGGAATTACTGTTCGTGTGTTAGGTGTCATTACAGCGTTGCGGTCATTAAGAAAATGTCCTCATGAAGGGCGCTGAGATGGCTCAGTTGGTTAAGCATCTGACACTTGGTTTCAGCTCAGGTCATGAGATCAAACCCCACATTGTGCTCCGTGCTCAGCAGGGAGTCTGCCTAAGGATTTCTCCCCCCCCCCCACTGCCGCTCTCCCCACTCTTGAGCTCTCTCTTTCTCTAAAAATAAATAAATCTTAAAAAGAAAAGAAAACGTCCTCACGAGTACGACAGTATTTATGTGTGAGGTATCATGACTTCTGTAGGGTTGTCATGTATTTAGAGAGCACTGCGTGAGCGGGGTACAGGGGGAAGGAGAGGCAGAGAGAATCTCAAGCAGACTCCACACCCAGCATGGAAGCCGACATGAGGCTTGATCTCAAGACCCTGAGATAATCATCTGACCCAAAATCAAGAGTCAGACTCTCAACCAACTAAGCCACCCAGGCGCCCCTGGTCTCTGTAGGTTTTTAAAAGATCCTCCATCAGGGTTGCCTGGGTGGCTCGGTCGGGGGAGCCTGTGACTCTTGATCTAGAGTTGTGAGTTCAAGCCCCATGTTGGGTATAGAGATTACTTAAAAATAAAATCTTTAAAACTAATCAATCAATCTCCATCGAAAAACTAAGGCAGATGGGGTGCCTGGATGGCTCCGTTGTTAAACATCCAACTCTTGGTTTCAGCTCAGGTCATGATCTCATGGTCAAGAGATGGAGCCCTGCATTGTGTTCCTCGCTTACTTAGCAAGGAGTCTGCTTGAAGATCCTCTCTCCCTCTTCCTCTACACCTCCCCTCACTGGCTCAAATTCTCTCTCTCTCTCTCTCTTTCTCTCTCAAATAAATAAATATTTTTTAAAATTTAAAAAATATATATGGCCAATATAGCAACCTGTTAACAGCGATGAATTCCAGACAGTGGATATATGGGGGTTAATGATTCTAGTCTTTTCATTTTTCTGTGTGTTTGAATTTTTTTTCCTAATAGAAAGTTTTGTAAATTTTTGGTGTTTTATTTTTTTTAAAGATTGTATTTATTTATTCATGAGAGACACACAGAGAGAAGTAGAGACACAGGCAGAGGGAGAAGCAGGCTCCATGCAAGGAGCCCGATGCAGGACTCCATCCCAGGACTCCAGGATCACGCCCTGAGCCAAAGGCAGCTGCCAAACCTCTGAGTCACCAGGGATCCCCTTTGGTGTTGTATTAAATGCTTTTTCTTGTCTTTCTTTATTTTTTTTAATTGTGGCAAAATTCACACAACTTAAAACTAACCATTAACCCTTTTATTTTTTTTTAAGATTTTATTTATTTATTCATGATAGACAGAGAGAGAGAGAGAGGCAGAGACACAGGCAGAGGGAGAAGCAGGCTCCATGCCAGGAGCCTGATGCGGAACTCGATCCCGGGACTCCAGGATCACACCCTGGGCCAAAGGCAGGCGCCAAACCACTGAGCCACCCAGGGATCCCCCCATTAACCATTTTAAAGTGACTAAATCCAGGCCATTTAGTACATTTACAGTGTTATGCAAGCACTACCTCTGTCTAGGGGTGAGACATTTTCATTCCCGAAAAGAGACCCATACCCACGTCTGCAGCCCCTTCCCACTCCCTCTCCACCCAGCCCCTGGGCTACTTTTTGTCCCTGTGAGTTTGCCTGTCCTGGACATTGCATGTAAGTGGAATCATACAATCTGTGACCTTTTGTGACTGGTTCCTTGCACTTAGCATCGCATTTTCAAAGTTCATTTATGGATCAGATCTCTATTCTTTTTTTACAGCTGAAAAATATTCTTTCGGCTAGAGTAGACCACATTCTGTTTATTTGTTCATCTGTTGGTGGACACTTGGGTTATTCCCACCCTTGACTGTGATGAATACTGCCACTGCGAACATACCTGTACACGTCTTTGTTTGAACGCCTGTTCTCAGTTCTTTGGGGTAGATAGCCAGGAGTGGAATTGCTGAATCATGGGATAATCCTCTGTTTAAGGTAGGGGTGATATATCATGATGTCTGCAGTTCACTCTGAAGTGATTCAGGAAACAAACAGATGCACACACGTGTAGATAAAGAAAATGTGGTCAAATGTGAAAAGTTGATTAAATGGATGTATGAGTGTCCTTTGGACTATCCTTGCAACTTTCCTGTAGAGTTGGAGGTTTTCAAAATAGGAAGTTGGGGGACACCTGGGTGGCTCAGTGGTTGAGCATCTGCCTTCAGCTCAGGGTGTGATCCCAGTCCCGGGATCAAGTCCTGCATCAGACTCCCTGTGTGGAGCCTGCTTCTCCTTCTGCCTGTGTCTCTGCCTCTCTGTCTGTTTCTCATGAATAAATGGATGGAAATCTTTAAAACAACAACAACAAAAATAGGAAGTTGAAGGAAAGATTCTTCTTGGGGTGCCATGCACTTTGTGTAGCCTGGGATTGGCAGATAGGTCACACTGGCTGGGTGGTCCCTTTGGTGCTGAGGCAAAGATTCATCAGAGCCCAGCAATGCTAGGCTGATGTCACCAGAGTAAAGGTCCATTCCCCTCTTATATGCACTAAGTGATTTGGGGGTGACCCTTTGGCACCCTGGAAATGTCTTTTGCTTCATTGGCCATTCTCCTAGTACTTTCCTCATAAATTGAGGATTGTTGCCTGAACTTGTTATTTCACGGGTTGCAAGGTGACAAGTTCTCTAATTATACCACTGCTACTCCATTTACTAGCTGGAAATCCTTAAGGAAGTGCTCCCCCTCATCAGCTTGAGCAGATTACCCTGAAATATGGTTCTTGCAGGGAAGACGAGAACAATGATTCCCGGTGTTCAGGAATGATATCGCTGCTATAGATTTCTCCAATATATTGTGGCAAATGGCAGTTTCTGTTGTTTTTTATTTCTTTTTTGTGACTGTCACTGTGAATCGTGGATTTTCATAAATTCAGTTCATTCAATCAGCTAGGTTACTATTTATTTGGTTGCCCCCGTGGTGTCCTCTTTGGCCTGTGAGCTGGCCATCTGTCTCAGAAAGCTGTCTTGATCTTTCATTTATTTTTTTTAAAGATTTTATTTATTTATTCATGAGAGACACAGAGAGACAAAGGCAGAGACACAGGCAGAGGGAGAAGCAGGCTCCATGCAAGGAGCCTCACGTGGGACTCGATCCCGGGACCCCAGGATCATGCCCTGAGCTGAAGGCAGGTGTGTAATCGCTGAACCACCCAGGTGTCCCCATTTTGCTCCTTTAAATGACAAGATGTTCCAGGCTCATCTTCAACATTCCCTTCCTCAGACATGATTCTATCATTTCTCTAGAGTCCTGGTTCCTTTTAATGGGGAGTGGTATTTAGAGATCAGAATGTGGGCCCTGGAAGGAACACTTTAGATTATACCCAATGTGGGGCTCGAACTCAGGACCCAGAGATCAAGAGTTGCATGCTCTACCAGAGCCAGCCAGCTGCCCCAAGAAGGAACACTTTAAAAATTCACAAGTCCCACCGTGAAAAACAGTCTGGCAGTTTCCCAAAAAGTTAGAATCACCACACAACCCAGCGCTTCCAGTCCTGGGTATATACCCAAGAAAAATGAAAACAGGTCCATGCAAAAACTTGTACACAAATGTTTGTAACAGCGCTATTTCCAATAGAAAAAGGTGGAGGCAACCCAAATGTCCACCAACTGATGGGCGGACAAACAAAATGTGGTCTATCCATGCAATGGAATATTATCCAACCATAAAGAGAAATAAAACTGATTCATTCTGCAACCTGGGTGAACCTTACAAACATGATGCTGAGTGAAAGAAGCCAGACCCCAAAGGCCACAGCTTGTGTGATTCCATTTATATGAAATGTCCAGAACAGGCAAATCCATAGACAAGAACTGGGTTAGAGGTTGCCTACACTGGGGGGTTCAGAGCTCACTTGGCCACTCCACTCCACCAATGGCATGAATTAGGGGTGTGACCTTAACCGGAGCTTTTTAGGCTTAGGTTAGCTTTCTCCCCTTTCCTTGACCTCCTCACTCTGTTCCTGTTTAATCTTGGTAGATTCCGTGGAACTTTGCTGCAGATCCTTTTCTGGAACCACAGGGGTATGAATCAGTTGACTAACGTTCCTTTCTTCCCTCTGGCTGTTTACAGCTTGTCCACAGTGATTTGGACCATCTGAAGAAGGATGTGGATGAGATCTGGAAAATAGTCGGGAAGCTCCTGATCGAAGGCCTCAGATTCGACCCCGATAGTGCCGCCGGCTTTAGGAAGTGAGCCTCTCCTGGGTAGGGGTGCAGCTCCCAAAGACCCTCTGGGAGAGGAGACCCTCTCTCCAGAGGGGGAACCCGAGTGGTGTCCCTGTGGATTCTGGGAGGAAGAATTGCAGAGCTGTGGACCCAGGGAGAGGGGATGGGGCTTACCAGCTTGGGGGAGGAGGTGGAGGGCACCCAGGGGCTCAGAGTGGCTCCAGGAACACATCTGCTCCAAAGCCCTCTTGCCTTGAAAGACACCAAGCCTCACGGAGGGTAGGGGCCATGCAAGACCTCCCTGGGAGCCTGGGGATCTGAGACTGGAGCCCTGTTGCTATGTCCCCCACCCCATCCAGATAGAGTCTCAGTGTTGGGGGAGGGGGGAGAGGTCTTCCGTCCTCAGATGACCCCTCATGCCTCCCAATGTCGCCTGTGAAGGGCACCTTTCCAGAAGGCCCCTGGTGTTAAAGACTTAGTCCATCGTGCTTGGGGCAGGAACATAAACTGCACCCACTATAGCCCCACCTGTGCCCCGGGCAGCCGCAGGATAGGCACCAGCAGAACTAGCAGAGCTGACTTGCGCTGAGCTGGGCCGGGCAGCAGGGGAGTAGGGTGTGGAGGGGAGTCCTGACCCTGGGGAGCAGACCCGCCCCCACCGAGCCACAGCTGAGGGCCGCCTGTCTTCTAGGAAACTGTTTGAGCAGGTGAAGTGCATCTCCTGCGACCGGCAGGTGGAGCTGATGACTGGCCCGTGAGTACCGCCGCGAGGAGGTGCCCAGGCCCCCCACCCCCACCCCAGGTTCCCCTGCAGGGGGGCTGCCCTAGCCCGGCAGGCCTGCCAGGGCTCTAGGTCCAGCATTCCCATGTTCATCCCTCCATATACAGCAGTCTGTACCCTTCATTCCATTTGCTCCCGGGCAGGGGCACTGGGATCCCCTCCTTGGCCAGCCCTGCCTGGTGCCCGCTGCGTCTCCAAAAGCACAAGGATAGAAGGAAACTGGGGAAGAGGTGAACTTTGTGGGAGCTCCTAGAGCATATTTTTAGAGTCTAAAACTTCTATATATTTAGGTGAAATTCACATACACCATTTTACTTATTTATTTGGGGGTGGGGGCAGAGGGAGAAGCAGGCAGGGAGCCCCATGCCCGGCTGGATCCTCAAACTCTAGGATCATAACCTAACCTGAAGGCCAACACATGATGGAATGAGCCACCCAGGTGTCCCTAGACAAACCACTTTAAGGTGAACAATTCTGGGGCATCTGGGTGGCTCAGGGGTTGATGTCTGCCTTTGGCTCAGGTCATGACCCTGGGGTCCTGGGATCAAGTCCCACATTGGGCTCCCTGCAGGGAGCCTGCTTCTCCCTCTGCCTGTGTCTCTGCCTCTCTCTCTGTGTCTCTTATAAATAAATAAAGCTTTAAAAAATAGGTAAATTTATTTTAAAAATAGGTAAAGTGAACAATTCAGTGGCATTTGATGCACATTCACAATGGTATGCAACTGTCACCTCTAATCCCAAACCATTTTCCTCTCCCTAAAAGGAACCCCCAAACTCATTAGCAGCCACCCCCATTGCCTCCTCCCTTTGGTCTCTGACAACAACTAATAAGCTGTGTTTCATGGATTTGCCTATTCTGGACATTTCATATGAATGAGGTCCCATAACATGTGCCTTTCTGTTCTGGCTTCCCTCACTGAGCATCATGTTCTCGAGGTTCATGCACAGTGTGGTGGATGTCTGTGTTCATCCCAGTTTTATGGCTGAATCCTATCACACTATATGAGCAGCCCACATTTTGTTTATCTACTCACATGCTGATGGACATTTGGGTTGATTCATCCCTTTGGCTCTTGTGATTAGTGCTGCTGTGAACATGCGTGTTATGTAGATCTGTTCCAACACCTGCTTTCAGTTATTTTGGGTATAAACCTGGAGGTGGAAGTGCTGGGTCACATGGTCCCTCAATGGTTAACTCTTTGAAGAACCACCAAACAACACTCTAATAGGGTTTAAGAGCCCAAATCTTGTAGGCCCCCGCTTCCTCCAGGTATTAGCCTGGCCCCCTTGACCTGTGAAGCTCACCACCCTACACCAGTCCTGTTTGTGGAGGGGCTTTGAGCCTATCCCCAGAGTTTTTGGTTAAAGCCACAGATATACCTAGCTGCAGCATTATTTATCGTATTTTTTACATCTTTTTTTTAAAGATTTTATTTATTCATCAGAGAGAGAGAGAGAGAGAGAGGCACAGACACAGGCAGAGGGAGAAGCAGGCTCCATGCAGGAAGCCCGATGCAGGACTCAATCCTGGGACTCCAGGATCACACCCTAGGCTGAAGGCGGCGCTAAACCACTGAGCTACCCGGGCTGCCCTATTTATCGTGTTTTTCAAAGAAGAAAAGGCAACAATCTGAAGTGGTAAATGAGTTACAGTACACTTATGTCAGCCAATATAAGTCATGTTGTAGGAGGAGGTCTAATGGAACCTTCTGAGATGCGGAAATGGTTATAGCTCACTGTCCAAGGCAGTAGCCGCTGGCCACATGCACCGGAGTATGGGATTTAAATTTTATTTAAATTTAACCATAAATTTAAATAGCCTCCTGTGGCCAGTGGTTGTCATATTAGATAACACAGTTGTGAATTATTTAGGGGCCTGGAAAAATGTTTACAATACCTTAAATGAGAAAATCAAGTAGTTTGTGTGTTATGATCCTATTTTTGTTAAAAAAAAATACATAGGGAAAATTACTGGAAGGACACATCAAAATATTTGTCATGTGGTTACAGAGCTTTTTGTGTTTATGCTTTTCTATCCCTTCTAAAATGCTGACAATATGTATTACTTCAAAATGTCATTGTGAGGGGCACCTGGGTGGCTCAGTAGTTGAGTGTCTGCCTTTGGCTCAGGGCGTGATCCCGGCGTCCTGTGATTGAGTCCCACAGCAGCCCCCTGTGAGAGCCTGCTTCTCCCTCTGCCTATGTCTCTGCCTCTCTGCCTGTGTGTCTCTCATGAATAATAAAATCTTTTTTTTTAATAAATAAAACCTTAAAAAATGTTATTGTGGCTTAAATAATGAAGTATGTAAATGTGATACAACCTGATGAATTTTTGCATGTGTGCACAGATCAACATGTAGAACAGTTCCGCTGCTCAGAAAACTGATATTTTATTTTCTTTTTTGTCGTTGTTGAGGTAAATTACACATAACACAGATTAACCATGTTAAAGTGGACAGGTCAGTGGCATTTAGTGCATCAACAATATCGTGTAACCACCGCTCTTAGTGCCAGAACATTACCACCAACTTTCCAGAAGGAAACCCCAGCCCCATTTGTGACCACTCCCCATCCCAGACCCCAGACCCTGGCAACCTCCAATCTGCATTCTGTTTCTAGGATTTACCTGTTCTGGCTTTTAGTTTTATAATGAGAAAAGTTGTTCTTTTTTTTTTTTTTTTAAGATTTCATTTATTTATTCATGAGAGGCACAGAGAGAGAGGCAGAGACACAGGCAGAGGGAGAAGCAGGCTCCCTGCGGGGAGCCCAATGTGGGACTTGATCCCAGGACCCCGGGGTCCCGACCTGAGCCAGAGGCAGACGCTCAACCACTGAGCCACTGAGATGCCCAGAACAGCTGTCCTTTATGACTGTCAAAGATGACTGGGGCCCTAGCACGGTGGCCCCATGCTGTGCATGTCTCTAGCCTGAAGGCTGGGTTTAAGGGTGGACTTCCTGGAGGAGGAGGGAGCCTGGGGCCATCTGCTGGCCGCTCGGCACTTGTCCCGCTGAACACTTGTCCTCCTACAGGCAGCTCATCACCATCCGCAAAAGCCACCTGCTGTCGCGGCTGCGGCCAGCCAGCGCCAACACCTATGAGTACCTGCAGTGGCAACAGCTGAGGTGGGTGGGCTGGGGTCTGCCGCACAGAGGCGCCCGGGAGACCCCGGCCCCGGGCCCCGGGCCCCGGGCCCCGCCAGCCGTCTGCAGGGGAGCTGTTTGTGGAGGTGGCAGGGCAGCAAACGGCCCAAGGGCGTCGTGGCCCAGAGGAATGGGCACATTCATTGGGCACCCTTAATGGGCAGGGACCGTTGGGGAAGGAGTCTGGTCTGGATCCTACGGGCTCCCTGAGCTAGGATTGCCGCCGCCACCAGGAGGAGGCCCGGCTGTGGCCGCACACAGGCTGCGCTAAGTGCCTTGCCCTGCCCGGCCTTGGCGGGTCCTTGGGCCTTCCCTTTGGGGTGCATTCTGTCCTCACCACGCCTCATGGTTGAAGGAAATGAGGTTCAGGGAACTCAGCCACCTGCTCCTGGTCACAGCTAGTAAGTGGCAGAGCTGGCACCTAGACCTGTGAGTCCCATCACACCTGGCAGGCTCCTTGGATCCCAGCCCCCCTCAACCTCCTGACATCCCACTGCACCCCGGGCTGAGGTGGGGACGTGAGGGCTGACCAACAATGAAGCTGTGGAGAGGAGATGGCTGTGGAGGCCTGTGCCCGACACCCCCACCTTCCTGTGCCTGACTCCTTGAGATCAAGGATGAAAAGCCTTCTGTTGGTGGCCCAGACCAGAGCCCCTGGGGATGGCTGAGTCTGGGGGAGCAGAGGCCTTTGTTTCTCCCCTCTGCCCCGACTGTGTTTGTCCATACCCACCCAGCAGCCCCAAGGACCCCCAAACCCAAGCTGGAAGAAATTCCAGTCTGGCCTTGCTACTGCGCAGGCCCTTGGGCCCATCCTGACGCTCCTCCGGGGCAGAGGGTCCTCCCAGTGGCTGCTGTCCTACCTGCCCGACCCCAGGGAACAGCGGCGGCTACAGCATCTCCAGGACCTTGGAGACCAGGACAGGAGTCTGGATCCACTGAGGTCCCAGCAGGACTGGGGTGACGGCCCCAGCAAAGATACCAACCTCAAGTTCAACTCATATGACCTGTCAACACTCTACCCCTATGGGGACCCCGAGGTGTTGGACTATGACACCGTGAGTGTGGCCAACGCCCTGGGTGAGGGAAGCTCGGGATGTGGGGGGGGAGGCGGGGGTGGCTGTGCTCTGTCTGCTGGGCCTCTGGGCCTCTGTGTGTCTGAGAGGGGCAGGCAAGGACACTCCCTGACCTGGGCCTGGGCCATCCAACAGGCCGAGGTGGACATTCTGGGAGTGGATGGGATCCTGTACAAGGGCCGAATGAGCAGCCAGGATGGGCCACGGCCTCTGACCAGTGTTGAGAAGGAGCTGGCAGGTGAGAGGTGTCAGGGCTTCCTGGGAGCCCCTGTCCTGGGTGCCCTGGCTTTGCTGGGGAGTAGGGGGAATGCAGGCAGGGCTCAGAGCTGGCCCCATCCCGGACTGGGGGGTCCTGACACAGCCATTTGCAAAAATGGGGTTCTGTATGCCAGGCACTGCATCAGGCACTGGAGAGGTGGGGAGAGGGCAGGGCAAAGAAAGATGGGCTGTGGCCCCCGGGTTTCCACAGTGAGTGGGAGAAGCAGACTGTAAGCAAATAACCTGAGGGCTAAGATCTATTGTTTAGAACAGCAGTGAATAGCTGACCCAAGGCCAGGACCCTGGTGACAAAGGATGCTGGCCTAGGGAGGAGTGCCAGGTGGCCTCACAAAAGAGGGATCCTAAAAAAAAAAAAAAAAAAAAAAAAAAAAAAGAGGGATCCTGGGCTGGGGACGGGAGAATTGTGAGAAGGACTGATGAAGGAAGGGGTTAGCTAGGTCCGGTGGGAAGAGAGTGGTCCAGGTGGAGGACATAGCGGGTCCAAAGATCCCGTTGTGTCTGGAAGGCAGGCACAGCTGGAACTCAGGAAGGTCAGTCGGCCTGGGGTGGGGGTTGGGAAGGGGTTGGGCATGATGAAGAGACGTGAACAGACCCTGGAGGCCTGTGTCTTAGGTCCCGGGCATGTGAGGGTTGGGTCGGTGAGGGGGGTGGAGGGGACACATGGAATCAGTTCCTCTGTTACCCCAACTCCAGCTGGCTCCTACCAGGGACTCAAGGCCTCGGCTCCAGCAGTGGGCCAGCGGTCCCAGAAGGGTACCTTCTCTGCACAGCCTTTGGGGGTGTTCTTCGGGAAGAGGAATTCTCAGTTTTCCCTGGCTGGGAGCCATACCCTGCCCCATGGCAGGGTGGGGGGTGACCCTGGAGCCCTAAGGTGGCGAGAGGGTTAAGTTCTGCCCACGGTATTTGTTCTCGCCCCACATTGTTCCCATTGACCTGAGGACAAAATACCAGACACGTAAGGAAAGCAAAGGGGACTGTTTAATTGGCAGTGCTGGTCAAAGGACAAAGAGCCCACGTTAGTGTCCTGGGGCGACCGCAACAAATGGCCACAGACTGGGGAGCTGGAGACGACAGACGTTCTCACAGTTCCGGAGGCCTGCAGTCCAAAATCTAGGTGTCCCCGGGCTGTGCTCACTCCCGGGGCTCTAGGGAAGGCTCCTTCCTGCCTCTTCCAGTTTGTGGCGGTGCCACGCGGTCCTTGGCTTGTGGTCCTGTCCCTCCAGTCTCCGCCTCTGTCTTCCCGTGGCCTTTCCCTTGGGTCTTCTCTTCTGTCTCCTTTAAGGACACTTGTCATTGGGTTTAGGGCCCAGCTTAACCTGGGATGAGCTCATCTCAGGATCCTTAATTACATCCGAGAAGACCCTTTGTCTAAGTAAGGTTATGTTCATAGGTTCTGGGGACATATCTTTTTGAGGGCCACCGGTCAACCCTCTGCAGCTCCCTGCCCTGGCCCAAGTGGGTGGGACACTGCCTGAGGCCTGCAGTCCCCCAGCACGGATCTGGCCCATGTGGCATTAATGGCTGCCCCCGGACAAGGCTCGGCCCCTGGCAGCAGCTGCTGTTAGGAGGAGGCTCAGGTGAAGCTGGGTCACCAGGCAGGGTAATAACAACGGTGGCTAATATTTAATGAGCCCCGATTTCTTGCCTGCACTGCCTCTTTTCAGCTGGCAGCAACACGCTGAGGCATTGTGCAAACAGGCAGGTGAGGGCCGCATGCACCCTTGGTGGAGGGGCCCTTACCCACTCATGCACGGGACAGGGCCCTCTGCCCACCTCCCCTGGGCTGTCACGTGGCGGGGGGGGGGGGGGAGCTTCTGTCCCCATGGCCCATTCATTCTGAGACCCATGCAGCAAAGCAGGACTGAATCACAGCACCTCAACTGCTTTGTCCTGCTACAAGCACCAAAGTCTAATAGGCATTAGGGATCCATCAGAAACCTGCCTGTGGCCAGATCTGTCAACAGGATTGCTTTTATCCCTCATTTATTTACTCAAAAGAACATTCTAATCCAAAACAGTCTCAAAATCTAAACCCAAACGAGCCAGCGTGAGCCCCGCCCAGGTCCAGGCTGGCCCCGTATGTGTTCGTCCATTCAGATCACCGTCCAACGTGCCCTGCCCTGTACTCAGCCCTTTGCCAAGACACAGGGGACACTGAGGGGCACCTGGGCGGCCTGTGCCCTCCAGACGCTTGCACTGAGTCAGGAGCTCAGGCCAGGGCAGAGGAACACCGGTGCCCCCACAGGAGGGGGGTGGACGCACTGAGGCTGGTGGTCAGCAGGCTGGACTTTCAGAGGAGTGCCCTGGAAGGAAGGCTAAGTTCAGGCAGGATCAGGGAGGACAGAGGAGGCGGCAGCAGGGGCGGGGTGCCAGCCTCAAACCTCCTCACCTAAAACACGCGCCGCGACCCTGTGACCCGGCTGCTCCCCAGCTCAGAACCGTCAGTATGTTCCCTATGGCTGCTGTAACCAGTTTCCGCAAACCCAGTGGCTTAACCCAAATTTATTTTATCTTAGTTCTGGAGGTCAGAAATCTGAAATGAGTCTTACAAGGGCTAAAATCAAGGTGTCAGCAGGGCCGGTTCCCCTGGGGAGACTCTGTTTCTGCCCCGTTTCCACCTGCCAGGGGCCTGCTGCGTTCCTGGTCTCACGGCCCCCCTTCCTCTATCTCAAGATGTGCCCCTCCAGCCTCTCTTCCGTGCTCCCCTCCCCTCCTCTGACTCTCACCCTCTGGCCTCCCTCCAGAGCCTTGGGATTACATTGGGCCATCTGGATACTTCAGGATCCTCTCTGTCTCGGGCTCCTTAACTCGATGCCATCTGCAAAGCCCCCTCTGCCAAGTCAGGTGACACAGTGACAGGTTTTGAGGATTAAGACGGGCACATTTCAGGGGCATTGATGTCAGAGTCCAGGCTCCTCGGCCAATCTGGAGGGGGCCCCTTGTCCCCCATCTGCCCCTCCCTCTAGCGTCTCAGAACCGTTTGCTCGTCAGTCAGTGAGCCTGGCTATCTCCCACTCGCGGGCCTCTGCCCAGGCTGTGTGCCTGCCCCGAAGTCCTGGAGAACCTTTCTCATCTGCCGGAGCTTAGGGTTCCCTCCTCTTGAGAGCCTCCCCACTCCTCAGCTTCTGGCTGTTGCAGAGTTGGGAAGTTGGGAGGGTCCAGGAGGAGCAGGTGTGGGGGTCAGGTGGTGAGTTCAGGCTCTGACCTATAGAGCCCAGGGCATCAGCAGGACCTCAAGGGGGGTGCTGGGTCAGAGCTGGGTTTCCAAGCCTCACGGAGTCTCAGTTTTGAAACTGGGCCCTGGTCCCCCGTCCTTCACCTGGAAGGGAAGCAGTGTGACAGTCTCACTGGTCAGCAGGTTGGCTGGTCCTGCCTCAGATCTGTGGAGGGATCCAGGTCCCAAGTGGGGGGTCAGAGCAGGGGGCCAGAGAGTACCCCTGAACTGGACATTTGGTGTACGCAGAACCCACAAAGCACACTGGGGTTAGTTCAGGCTCAAGGAACAGCTGATGCAGACCTTGAGTGAGGAATGAGAGTAGTTTGGGTTTGGGGGTGGGGGTGGTTAGCAGAGGGATGGGGGAGGGGGAGCAAGCGGAAACCCTCAGATAATAAGCAGACCGGAGAAGGTCCAGGCCAACCCGATGGGGAGCTTCTGAACAAATGCTGCGCTGCACTGCCCTGGGCCAGGCCCTGGGCCCCCTCAGTGACCAGAGCTGCTAACAACCCCTGAGGGGCTAACAGGTGGAGGCTCGTGGCTCCCTTTGCTCCTGCAGCTGGAACAGTGAGTTTGTCCATAAAAGGGAGATCCACACAACACACCCTGCTGCACCTGGCCCTGGTCATTCAGCTGGTCGTTCCCGAGCCCTTACTGGTGCCAGGGGTCTCTTAGATACCACTGGGAAGACTCAATGTGGACAAGATAAAGTCACTGCTTCCTTAGAGTTTCTACCCCATGGAGGATCATAAGTATAAATAAACAAGAAGTTCAGTAAGATGAAACATGGGAGTGGGGGAGGGAATGGCTGGGGAGAGGTGTTCCCTATTGAGCTGAGGATTTTTCGAAGAAAGGACATTCGAAGCAGAAATTGTCAGGACACCCAGGGAAGGACAGAGGAACAATCTGGTGTCCTTCACAGGAAGGAGCTCAGTGCCCCGTGACTCGTGACTCGTCCTGAGGGCCAGGCCTGGGCCCTCCCCTGCATCTTTCCTCACTCTCACCGCCTCCCCTACTCCCATGGTCCCACCTCTTCTGGTGCAGCCTTTGGTCTGGGCGGCCAGTCATGGAGATTCTTGACTGGACACCGAGAAGGGATGCCTTGGGTTCAGAGGTGAAGGACAGAGCCAGAACCCAAGAGGCCAAATATTGTGTGATCCCCGGTCTGTGGGTCTGTCGGTTGGGAACAGGCATAGGGCTGGGACAAGAAGCAGACTCCTGGCTGCCAGGGCCTGAGGGAGGCAGCAAGGGGAGTGAGTGTCTCGTGGGCACCGGGTTTCCTTTGTGGGGCGCGGGCTGTTCTGGAACTAGCAGAGGCAGTGGTTGCACACCACTGGGAATGAACTTAATGTCACTCAAGTGCTGGCTTCAAATGGTTATTTCGTGTGGCGCCCGGCTGGCTCAGTTGGTGGAGCATGTGACTCTTGATCTTGGGATTGTAGAGATCACTTAAAATTTTTTTTAAAATAAATAAATGGTTAATGTGGCTTGTGAATTTTATCTCAAAAAAAAAAAAAAATTCACACACGCACATGATGAGGGACAGGAAGGTGGGGGTGGAGACACCGCGGCCACCTGGACCCAGTGGGAACGTCTATGGCCCAAGAAACTCTAGACCCCAGAAGGTGTGAGGAGGGGTGTTCCCCAAAGGCTGAGGGGCAGGTGTGTGGGGGAGGCGGGCAGGCCTGGGAAACTATGGGGCAGGCGTGGCGGGGGGCTCCGCAGGACACTCACCCGTTCCTGCCTCTTCCTTTTCAGCTGTGAAGGTTCCGCACCCCCCAGCTCGGAACCCCTACGAGCGGGAACGCTCCAGTAGCTTATATACCACCATCTACCCGCGTGAGTACCAGCCCTCCCAATCCCGGCCCTGCCCGGGGATCGCTGCCCCACCTCAGGCCTCTCTCCCCTGTCCTGCCTCGCCAGGGTACAGGAAGGCCCCATGGATCCCACACACACACACACCCCCAGCTCCTGGCCGTGGCCTGCAGCCCTCCTGGGCTTGTAGCTGACCTTCCACGGGGCTTCCCGCCCAGGCCGTCCCAGGGCCCGCGGGTCTCTAGCTAGCTGCCAGGGTGGGATAAGGAGCCCGTTCGTGGTCCTGGGCCTCTCTGCTGGGGCCCCATGAGCCAAGCCGTGGGGGCTCCCCTGAAGCCTCTCCCCTGCACCAGCATCGTGCATGCCCAACAGCTCCCTCGTCTTCCCCTGGGGCCCTCAGCCAAGCTTGGGAGGTGGGCACGGCTCCCCCAGCTTAGGCATGGAGCTGAGGCACAGCAACCCTGATCCTCGGCTCCAAGTCCACGGCCAGGGCAGCGTCTGTCCTGGTGTCATTTATCCGGGGTCAAACCGCCCCACTCCGGGGAGGCTTAGGGTGCCTGGGACCGGGTGAGCCATGTCCTGGCTTCTCGTTTCTTTATCGGGCATGATCCCATCAGGCCAGCCTCACCCCCACCCCTGGGAATGCTCCTGGGACATCATGACTCTCCTGCCCCTCCCAGCCCTGCACCCCCACAGCAGCGTGCGCTCGGCTGCCCCGGGCCCCCCGCCTACGATGCCAGCTCGGCCTCCGTCGCTGCCGCCCCTGCCACTGCTCCCACCACTGACGCCCTCCCTGCGGGCCGCCCAGCAGGCTCCAGGGCCCGCCCGGCACCCTCGGCCCCGAGCCAGCACGCAGCCCTCCGAGGAGCCCACCAGTCTGTGAGCCCTGCGTGCCGCACCCCTACCTCCCCTCCCCTTCCCTGCCCGAAGAGCCTGGCCCTGAGCCTGGCCCGGGAGCCTCCATAAGGGACTCCTTTTGACCCACTGGCCATTTTAACTCTATGCATAGAAATCCACACAACACAATCCTCCTTATCCTACACTTCGTGGAGAACGCAGCTTTCTAGATTGAATTTTCCACTAAGCCAACATAATTTCTTGACCAGTTTTCAACACACCAGCTAACGTGCTTTTAAATACAGTCACTTTCCTTTTTATTTTGCTGAAATGGCTCCATCAGAGTCCGTCCCAATTACAGCTACTGCCCGTGCACGTTTTCGTTGGGGGCCTTTATTTCTAACAAGACCAAGTTTCTCACGGGAACCAAGTTTTACTGAGTGCATCCTTTTTTTTTATTTCATGTTGATTATTCCCACCAGTAATTACGGTTATGAATTGGATATTTTTAAAACCTGTTTATATTTACTTTCTGGCCAGTCGTGAGGAGCTTAGAGCAGTGGCCCTGGAATATTCTGGGACTGTTCTCTCCCACCGAGGGCCAGAATCGCACAGGCCTGACGTCCTGAGCCCCGTGCTAACGGCCCGTACGCTCAGTGGAAGCCACACGGACCAGGCCACAGTGTCCCACCGGCGGGTTAGCGGGCAGCTCCGGAGCGCAGACCACGCACCTGCCTCTGCCGCTGTGCGCAGGGCTTGAACCCCCCCTCAGGCAGCTCATCCTTCCTTCTCCCTCCCGACTCCTCTCCCTCCTCCTTTCCGCTCCCCGGCTCTGTCCAGCTGTGCCCTCTGTGCCTCTGTACTTCTGACATGTCTACTGCATTACACAAAGTCAAAAAAACTTCCCTCTGTGTCGCTTTGGGGCACGACTCTCCCTCTCACCAACATCCACCAGAGGACCCCGGGGCCCCTGAGCGGGTAAGGGAGTTGGGGGGCGGTGCACTGCCCAGGGGTCCCACGGAGGAGCCGGGGCTGCAGGATGCCCGGGCCTGGCGGCCATCAGTCTGGGCACACGGCGTGCCGCTCCTTCCTAACGGTCCCTGGCTCCTTATCTGTGCCCACTTCCAGACCCTGACTTCTCTTTTCTTTCTTCAAGGACTGCGTCTAAATGAGGCCAAGCTATTCCTGGGGCCGACCTAGACCCTGCACCCACCCCCATGTCACACACAGATGACTATTTTTGGCAACTTCTCCCCAGAATAAAATCTTTCACTTTTTTGACTGTGGGTGAGGGTGACCTGCCTGGTGCCCTCTTTAGAGGGTGGTCTTGTCTGTTCCACGTGGGTGGGGGGTACCTGCTGGTCCCTTCTCAGGACCCCACCCCAGGGTCAGTCTCTCGGAGGCACCGGCCAGAACCACCGTGGCCGAGTCCCAGCAGAGAATCAACAGCAAACCTTGCCTCTGCTACATTTTCCATCATGGCAAAAGTCCTAAGGTACCCTAGCCCTGCATTCTGGGAAGACAGGGGGGTCGAGGGCAGGGGTGGTGACGTGACCTGCCCAGGTTTGCTCAGGGAGGCCTCGGCTCTCCAGCCTTCCACGGCAGGGCAGGGAGGCGTGGCCTGGGCTCAGGCAAAGCATCCTGTGCCAGGCTTGTCCCCTGCGGCCCTGGCCCTCAGGCACCCCAAACACCCAGGCTCAGACCCTCCTATCCATCCCACTGTCCCCTGAAAGCTGCCTCCCCAGCCATTTCTCAGTTTTACAAAGGGAATCTGTGCTTCAGCTGGTTCCTGCAGCCCAGGCATCAAGGAGTGAGGTCCAGGTGGGTCGCCCCGTAACCATTCACATTCCAACAGGCTCCTTGGTGTTTCGGAAGGTAGGGACACCAATGCAGCCAGCCAGGAGCAATGCCAGAGGACAACAGTCCTGTCTCCCTCAGAGGTTGTGGGGAAATAAGCTGGCTGGCCTTTGGCCTGGTGGCAGGTGGGAGCTGCAGGGAGAATGCTCGCCTCTCCCTGATTCCAGCCTGAGGCTGGAGCCTGCAGGAAGCTTCGAGGGCAGGTGCCTCAGGGGGGAGCTCACCCCATCCCTGCAGGCAAAGGTGCTTGGGGAGCAGAAAGAATGAGGATGGGGTCAGCAGAGTGGGAACCTCACAGGGTCCTGGGCGCAGCCTCCTCCTCTGTCAGGGGGACACGGCTCCTGGCCTGGGAGGCAGTGGCAGTGCCAGGCTGGGCAGTAAGGTCCCCGTCTGCCTGGGACAGACAGGGACGAGCCGGTCATGTAGGGAGGGAGGCGCATGGCCTGGCCTGGTGTGGCGCTGCACAAATGAGCTGGGCGGGAAGGGGAGAGAGACGCCTCTCGCCAAGCAGAGGGTCCTGCTTTGAGGTGCTGCTGGAATGGAGTTGCTGAGTGGTGACCCCCCTGCACTCCCATACGTGGCCCTACAACCCACCAACACAGGTCAAAGGGTCACTGACCATTTCTCCCTTTCAAAGACCGTGAACTCCTTAACTCTAAGGTATAAACAACCAATGACAGCAATGTGTATCCTAAACAAGATGATCCGCACTGGAAAAAATGCACTGCCAGTGCCCGGGACAAGTCACCAGAAGAGGGAAGTTGAGGCACTGGCAGTGGAGGAAAGTGTCCCTCTTTCTGTGAACTCTTACAGACACTAAAATCAGCGCACACCTGCCTCCCTGGCTGGACCCCTGACTATCCCCGGTCCTGGGGGCTCTGCATAGAGAACCACCAAACACATACCACACACAGAGAGCCAAAGCAAGGCCTCTCTTCTCAGTTCCCCTCCTCCTCTTGGCTCATGGCTTCACCAGGAGCCACAGAAAACCATCCCAGCAACATGTGCAGCTGTTGCCCCCCAGGAGCCGAGAAGTGGCCCTGGAAGGCAGAGCAGAACCCCGCCAACAGGCTCCCAGCACCTTGTGCTGAGCCAGTGACACGGCCTTGGCCATCCTGGGGCTCCCCTAAAGGAGTGCAGTTATTCTAAGGCTCATTTGAAACACATACGTTGCCCAAACAGAAGCTGTGGCTAAGCAACCGAAGACCTTTCCAAATGCAGGAATTGGAAATAGCCTTGCCTCAAAAGATCTCCTTTTGTCCAGCCCAGGCGGCCTCCCCAGCACTGACCCCGGGAAGCGACCAGACTCAAAGCACTCATCTGTCCTCAGATGAGTCCTGCTATAAAGGCCCCTCAGAGGCTTCCAGGCCCAAGGCAGCCCCACCCACTGCTGGGCTTGGGAGCCAGCCACAATGTGTTCTCAGAGAACCCTGGAAGGACCCTGGGGACCCTTCATCCGAGAGAATCTGGGAGAACAAGCCCTTCCCTTCTCGAAGCTGTCTGAAGGAGGAGGCCTGCCTGCCCACAGAAAGCACTTCAGGGTCTCCATTCATCCACCAGCTGTCCCTCCAACCCCCCCTCCATCCCCCCCCCCCCAGCAGGCCTTTCACTTTGGAAGCTCTTCCTGGTGCAAAACAAGATCCCCCTCCAGATTTCAACCAATTAGGAGACAGGAACCCAACACACGTCTGTGGCCACTGGAGTGGGTTGGCCGACCAGGGGCAGGCTGGCTGCGTCCCCACTGTGACAGTCGGCTTCAGCCAGTTACGGCCTGGCAGGAACCTGGGCCAGCTGGTTCATGAATGTCCAAGAGAAGCCAGAAGCGAGACTTTTGGTGCAAACTCTCCCAACTTTAACGTGTTGGCAGGCCATTCAGAAAGACATGGAAGCCAAGCAGCAGACCCCTAAGTTAGTGCGCCCAGGTGCTTTCACGGCAGACTGGAAAGAAACCCCCACTGCCTGTCACCTGGGGTGGCCAGACCTTCACCCCACGGGCTGCCACGTCCGCTCTTCAGAAAGGAGACTGTTGGAGCTCCAGTCATCCTTCCAAGCAGTGTCATGGATGCGAAGGTTTTTAGAACAGAACCTTGGAAACAGTCATTTGAGCTGCAGTCTGGCAGGTAGGTAGGGGTGACCGTGCCCAGAAGAGGCTGGGCTTTGAGGTAACCAAGCCAGTTTCCCATGTGTGCTGCTGGGGCAGCTCCCAGGAGGCGTGATGAAGGACAGCAGAGGACAGCTGGGTCTGCTCCCTTCTGTTCATGCACCAGCACCTTTGCTTTCCAGCCAGTTTACGTTTGAACGTGTAACAGACAGTTACGGACTCCTTCAGCTTTGTTCCTGAGCTTAGAGAAGTGGAGGAAGGTTCCAGGTTCCGTTCTCACCTCTGGCTTCCCCTCCAGTTCACCTGGCCCGCTTCTGCAGCCTTTCCCTTGCTGGTGAGATGCGCAGACCAGGGGCTCCCAGCACACCAGGCAGGGCCTCTGCATTTGCTGGAAAGTACTAGGAGGCCCAAGCCCTGCCCTCTGCCCCTCTTGCTCTGGTTCCCACCTTGCTTGGGGCACTGATGAAAAACCCGATTCCTGTGCCCTCCTCCAGAGCAGTTGCCTCAAGCACCCAGGGGTCCTTTATACCCTACAGGTTTGGGGGTCTTGAATCACAATCACTTGGGAGCTGTTTGCACAACAGCTTTGACATACAGTTGATATTCTCTTAAGTTTACCCTTCAAGGTAAATGATTAAGTGGTTTTTATTTTAATGATCCACCAATATCCTGGGGGACGTTCAAAATAATACCATCAAGGCTTCTCCCCAGGGACTCTGATGCCGTGGGATCTGGGAGTCTGTGGTTTGTCTCTTTACGGAGCTCCCTGGGGGCTCTACTGTGCAGCCAACTATGGGAACCCCGGGTTTAGAGGACATTTTGCCATGTCCAGATACTTTCCATTGTCACTAGGGGATGCACTGGCATCTCGTGGGAAGGCCAGGAGGCTGGCCGACGTCCCACAGTGCACAGGACTCCCCACAGCAGACAGTAATCCAGCTTCAAATGTCCACAGTGCCCAGGCTAGAAAACCAGGACCTATAGGAACCCCAAGTCCTTCCAGCCTGATGTGACCACCTGACACTTCCAAGCCAGCCCCGTGGCCCCCTGGAAACAGAAATGCACCTCACCCCCATCAGATCAGCACTCAGCAGAGATGTTGTGCAGGAACACTGCTCAACGCGGAGCTTGAGGACCTGCCCCTCTGACAAACGCCTGAGTAGCAAGACTGTGGTTCATTTACAGGCCACCCAGTTGTCTGCCCAGGGGTGAGCCTCCGTCTCCACGAGTGCAGATTCTCGATGGTGCAGTCTCTGGTCTCTGACACATACAGCCATGGGCTCCCTGGGATAGCCCAGGGACACATACAGCCATGGGCTCCCTGGGATAGCCCAGGCACACGCACCCCTACAGGGCAGATAACCGCCCCACATACTTGCCTCTGCATCTCTCCTGCCCCTTGATGGGGCTGTGTGGCAGTTACCTCAGCATTTTCTCCCATCAGAAGGCTGTGGTGAAGAGTCAGGAGGCCCAAGATACCCTCACCCTTACCCTGCCCCTCCTTCACTCCCTCCCCTCTCCATGAGGAGCACACACAGGGCTGTGCTCCCCCTCTGGACCTCCTCGGGGAGGCCGCTAGAAGGGGGATTTCAAGGTGAGCACACAATTCCAGAAGCAGCAGCTGCAGCAGGGGCCTGGCAGGGGGTCTTCAGTAATAGCCAGAGAGCAGAGTGGCCCCCGGAGCCATGCAGGGTCCAGCAGGGTGGAGACTGAGCTGGGGAAGCCAGGTAACGGCCCGGGTGCCCAACACCGGAGTATCCTCGTCAGAAGGCCCAGCCCCATCCCTAGGAGCAAGGGCACGGCTGCCTGCCAGTGGGGAGCGTAGACACATTAAGCAGACCTTCTGAAACAAGAAACTCTCTGACCCAGGCACCACCTGCAAAAGATCAAGGTGCTGACTGATGGGCTGGGTGCCCGGGTGGGCTCCTGTCAGGTCTGCTGGTACTGAGGGTTGGGCAGGGACCTTGGCCTCCCCCCTTCTCAAAGCTCAGCTCCTCACAAGGGGTGCAAGGCTGAGGCTGCCACAGGAAGCCCATTCCCCAGCAAGGGCAGCCAAGGGGAGGGCACTCAGAGTGGAGCACCCCTGGCTCCTCCCTTGGGATGAGAGCAGGTGCCTGCCCCAGCCCAGCTCGGGAGCAGCCCAGGGTCCTATCGCCCCTGGGTTGCCAGTCTCCTTAGTGACCAAAGGCTTGAGCCACAGGTTGGACTCTGCCCTGGGCTCGTCCTGTTCCTGTCATGAGCCCTCGCTGGCTCTGCAGAGGCGGGCTATCTGTGCCTCCCTGGGGGAGGGCCCTGCTCAACCGGGTATGTTTGTTGGGAGGCTGGGCTTGGGGAGTCCAGGCTGCAGCCAGCCATGGGGACCCTAAAACACAAAGAAAGGTCCTAGCAAACTGAAGGCAACTGTTAGCCCCGGAGGTCAGGATCAGTCCAGGTGGACAGGGGGGAAGCATGGGCAGGAGTCAGGGATTCTGGGAACACAGGCCAGAAACTAACTTCATGGGAAGAGCCTTGGATGGGCAGGAAGATTCCAGAGCCATGTTGTGGTTGAAAAAATAGCAGCAGACAGAAGCAGTGTAGTGTGGAGCCAGGCGGGACTGGGGGGTGCCCTGCCTCTCCGCATGGAGCCAGCTGGCAGCAAAGCTCAGGATGCGAGGCAAGACCACAGAGCCTGGTGGTGGTTTGAACTCTTTCTTCTCTTTTGTTAAAAGGGGGAAGGGAAAGGGTGTGAGGTACCCCTGGGCTCTGGGGGAGGCATGCAGGCAGCCCCAGCAGGCAGGCGCTGGGGGATGGGTGGGAAGAGTCCTGGAGTTTCCCACAATTCTTTTCTCTGCAGGGAACAGCGAGGCTGGCTGACAAGGGGGCAGGAGAGATGGGCAGGGCCCTGGGGAGAGGGGTGGCGGGCAAGGGGCTTGGGGGCTCACTCTAACATGCAAAGTCCAGCTGCCCCATGAACTAGGTTGCTTCTTGAAGAGCGACATACATATAAATACAGACACAGCTACACACACACATGCGGAGAAGGCTCTGCATTCCCGAGGGTGGGGATCTAGGCCTGATGGCCCCCAAGGAGCTCCAAGGCAGGAGCCAGCCAAGTCTCCGCTGCTGCTGTGGCGATTCTCCGGAGCCCCCTGGGGTGGGGCAGGGCGAGCAAGTCCTCCGGGGAAGGCTGCTTGTTCTCTGAAGTTCTGTCCACCAGCACCAAGACGACTCTGAACCAAATCCATGCAAGGCGGGTGCCCCGGGCCTGAGCTTCCACGTTCGTGCGTGGGCAGCCTGTGTGCTGGCACCAGGGTCCAGTCTCTCCCCTCCAGGGCTCCAGGGAACAGGGGTGCAGACAGAGAGTGAAGGGGGCCCGCGGAGACATCCTCTCCCCCGCCCCACAGGGTCCTGGCCTCCGGGAGGGGGGAGGGGCCTCCCTTATCTTTCAGCCTCCATCGCAGGGTGGGCCCTCGGTTCTGAAGCGGCCTGTTGGGGGGCCAAGGGTGGCCAGTCTGACGCCGGGGAGGGGGGTGCCGGAGTCCACAGGGGCGGCTGCTGTGGCTGGTGGTGCTGTGGGCCCCCCGGGGGTGAGGCTGCAGCAGGCCAGCTCGGGGCGGGGAAGCTGGCGGTGGCGGTGTGGGGGAAGTGCGGCGGGGGGGACGTGGCCGTGGCAGCCATGGGGCTGCCGCTGCCGCCACCATGGAAGCTCTCGGAAGCCTTGAGACGGGAAAACATGGTGAGGGCATCAGGGAAGTTGGGGGGCGTGGCAGGGGTGTTGGCAGGAGTGCACATCTGTGGGGGGGGAAACAGAGAGGGGGGTGAGCCCCCTTTCTGGGAGGGCCCCACCTCCTGCTGCCTCCCAGGACAGGAAGCTTCTGTGCCTCTTCCCGGCTGTACCCTGACTCCAGACACACACAATCCACTAGCTGGGGCTCCCGGAGGATAGGCCAGCTGTGACGGGCGGGCCCAGCACACCTGCGGGCAGTGTCCCAGGAGGACCCCCCCAGGCCCCGCCCCTGCTGCACAGAGCCACTGGGCTTCCTCCCTCCAGGGAGCCCGGCTGCCCCGCACCCCTGAACCGGGAGTGCCCCCTAGAGCTGCCCCGGGGGGCTGCAGGGACACTTACCATCTGGTGGTGGTGATGGCTGTAGGGGATGTTGGTCTCCTGGAAAAAGGCGCTGAGGGCCGTCTGTGGAAAGAAGGCCAGATGTCATTACCCTCAGGCCCCCTGGGGCCCAGGGCCTCCCTGTTTCCAGAGTCTCTGGGGCTCGGTGAGGCCCTGGGCCCGGCTACGAGTGGGAGAAGGGAGTGGAGGCAGTGTGCCCCTGGACGTGCCCCTTGACGCCTGCCACCCCTTAAGGAGGCACCAGACTCCCGGGCAGGTGTGGAGGGTGGTAAAGCCGCTCACAAAGCTGCCTGCCTCCAGCCCGCACACACCTGACGCGGTCACCGTGACATCAGGAGGCGACAGGCAGCACCCTCTCCTGCTCTCACAGGGAAAGGCCTTTAGCGGATGCCAGCCTCTGATTGAGATCCTAGTGGGACTGTCACCAACTCCATGGGTGGTAACTCCCTGAGCCTCAATTTCCTCCTCCATGAGCCAAGGCACAGCAAAGACTCCCAGATGCTAAGTCTGTGACCTGCCTGCCCCCCTCCCTGGCTTGCCACAGGGGCCTGCCAGGGAAGGGCCTCAGTGGTTTCCAGATACCCATCCCTTGCCGGGATAACCTAAGATCCACGCTCCAGCTGGGAGAGCCAGAATTAAGAAGGATGGTCTGGGTCTGGCACTGGGTGCCCCACTCACCCAAGCCTCCCCTGGAATGTCCCTAAGGTACAGAGCGGGAGGAGGATGGAAGGGGTCTGCACCCAGGGTGCTGAGAAGGCCCGTGTCAGACAAGCTGGTCTGGAGGCCCCGGGGGACCGGCAAGAGGGGGCTAGGGGAGCCAGGGAGGGGCTGCATCTGGTCTGTCCTGGCAAAGAGGCTACAGGAGGGGTGCTGAGGAAAGTAAGGGAGCCAGCTGCTCTTGCGAAAGTGCTGGGTGAGAGTATGTGAAGGGTCTGCTGGCCCTGCCAGGCCCTGGCCCCGGGCCCCTCCACTTCCATCCCTTTAGGCTCCCTGCCCAATCCCTCCCCCACTCCCCACCCTGCCCCCAGCACAGACACCCAAGCTGGCTCCCAGGGCTTGCCCTGGGATTTTGTTATTTTTTTTACATTCAAATGAATTTTTCTGAGAATTTCCTGCTGGAGATGCCCTACCCCAGTGTCCCTGAACGGGTGTGGGAAGGTAGTGGGGTGGGTGCTAGTCTCTCTAAGTACCTCCTCAGGACTCCCTCCCACCTGGGAGCCCCAGGGGACACACCCAAACCGTTCCTTCCCAAGTGCAGATCCAAAGGCCACCTGAGTGAGCACCCCAGTGAGCACCTTCTGCTGCCTTAAAGCACCACCACTTAAAACACACCGGTCCCCCTCCCCCTGCAGCCCTGTCCTCATTAACACCTGAATCACAGAGCTCTGACCCAAAAACTCGGCCTTTGGCTGGGTCAACCCTCAACCCGTATATTGTGAGCCTTGGGGGGCGGGGGACGGAGGCCACAGAGGGCAGGGCAGCCCTGAGGAACCAGTCACTCACTCTCACACAAGGACCTACGGTTTGGGGGTTCACACCCCATTTTTACCTTAAGTGAACCTCCCTAGTACCCATATGTTCCTCATTTTACAGATGTGAGACGGAGACTCAGGGAGCCCAGAGCTGTATGGCTCCTACCCCAGGGGGCCACCAGAACCCCTAAGTCTGCAGGCAGCTCCTGCCCCTCTTGCGGACAGAGTTTTCCCCCAGGTATTTCAATCCTCAAAGCTACATTTTTAATTCCCATGATGAAGTGACACTAACCCACACTGAGAGACAGCCCAGCAGGTGCCAGGCTGAGAGCCCTGAGAGGCTAGGCTCTTCCCACCCGACAGGACACCCGGCTGCCCAGCCCAGGCAGGGAGGGAGCCATGTATGCAGATGCAGGACTCAAGCAAACGGCCATGAATGTGGTTTTACAAGTTTTGCCACATCTAGCCCTTGAGACAAACAGGCTGATTAGGGAGCTTCCTGCAGGGTGGGGCTGCAGGCCCTGGGGAGGGGGGGCACGAGGGAGTGGCCACTCACTCTTTAGAGGTCAACTCCCACACTGGAGGTGCAGAGAAAACAGGCCAGGAGGAGGGGAGGCCGGTGGAGGGTGGGGGGAAGCAGCCTCCCATGTTGTGGTGTGAGGGCCACACAGGGCCGGCGAGCCCTCCTAAGAGCTTGGGTAGAAGTTGGTGAGCAAAGATCCCCCTGGCTGGGCAGGCCACTGCTTCCCCAGGCTGTCCAAACCTTTGGGCTGGAATTCTGATCCCCATCCCAGTCACGGAAACTGCGCCCTAGAGGCCCCTGGCTCACTCCCCCCAACCCCCCAGCAGGCCCAAACACCTTCGCTGGGATGGCTCCCCATCAGGAAACCAGACTCCTGGGCCCTGGCGGGGCAGTGACCTTACACCTGCGAGGGGTGGAGCTCAAGGACTCTGGCCTCTTCCCTAGATGCCACCCTGGGTTATTTCTGGGGCAGTTGAGCTGGGCAAAGCCAGGTGGCCGCTTGGCAGCACAGGCTGTGGGCACTAGTGGCCTACAGGTCAGGGAGGCCCAGGGGGTGGGGTCCTGACCGGGGCGGCCGCACCTCCCGCCCGTGTGAACGCCGCCCTGCACCGCGCACCGCGCACCGCGCACCGCGGAGGCAGATTCCCCCGCCAGCACCGGAGGCGCCAGCCGGGCACGCCTCTGGGGCGGGGTGCACAGACGCACGGCCGTAGCGGGAGCTCGGGGCTCCCACACACAGCCGTACGCACCCGGGTGTGTACCCGCGTGGGCCCCATCTGCAGAACGGCGACGCGTGCGTCCGGGGGACACGCGCAGCCCGCACCCGCGCGGGTGGACTGCGTGTTTACACACACGCCAACATGCCCACACGTAGCGTGGCGCGTGCGTAAATACAAGTGCACATGTACGTGGACACAGGCGCCGCCGGGCTGCCCTCCGCCGGCCCCGGCTCCCGAGGCGGGGGCGGCCCCGGGCGTCCTCCTTCCGGCCGCCCGCCCGCAGGCTGTCCGTCCGGGCCGCGGCGCCGCCCCACCCTGGCCGTTACCCGAACAAAAGCGGGGGGGGGGGGTCCGCGCATCCCGGCCGCGGGGAGAGCGGGCGGGGGGCGGGGATTCGGGGCGCCCCTCCCGCCCACCCCGCGCGGGCGGCGTTTCCGGGGGCCGCGTAGACGCCCGGCCGGCCCCGCAAGCCGCGTGTGCGCGCGGGGACCCCGGGCCGAGGGCGCCCCGGCACGTGTCCACACCGGCCCGCACACGCGCGGCGGGCGGCACGGACCCCGACCCCGGCCCCGGCCCCGGCCCCGACCCCAGCCCCGGCCCCGGCCCGGCGCGGCCGCGCACCTCGAACTGCCAGTGGGCCGCCTGCAGCAGCTGCTTCGCCTGGTCGGCCGCGCAGCCCGCCGTCAGCACGAACTGGTTGATCATGACCTGGTGCTTGAGCTCGTCCATGTTCACGGACATGGCGCCGCCGCCGTGCTGCCCGCTGCCTCCCGCCGCCGCGCTCCTCCGCCTCACGCGTCCACCATTAGCGAGCCGGCTCCGGCTAATACAAATATTTACTGTGCGGCTCTGACTCACCGAGCCTCGCCTGGCTCGGGGCCGCGGGGGCATGCTGGGAGATGTAGTCCCGCGCCGCGGCCGGCCCGGGGGCGCAGGGAGGTGTGTCCGGACGCGGCCCCGGCCGGCGGCGCCAGCGGGCGGTGGTCCGCGGGGTCTGCGCCGGGCCTCCGCGTTGGACAGGCGCACGCTTAGGGGCGGGGGGCCCTGGCAGTCCTGGCATGCATCGTGAGCACGAGGGCGCACGGCCCCAGAGCCCTGGCACACAGTAGGCGCCAGTAAACACTCCTGCACTGAATGAATGAATGAATGAATGGATGAATGTGCCCCTTAGGGCTCTGCAAAATATCACCGCCTCCAGGAAGCCTTCCGGGTTCCCCAACGCCCCGAGCACAAGCTCACATGGCCCACTCGTGATGCGGGCCTGGCGCTGGGCACTCAATAGGCGCGAGAAGCGTTTGGGGACAGGCCGGTGCCCGGAACAAGCCGGCGAGGGGTCCCCTCCCCGCGGGGCTCCCACTTTCCCACGCACATTCCCGTGCGCTCGGCCGGAAGACTTGGCTTGCGGGTGCGGGCGCCAGGACCTGGCGGAGCCAGTTCCGGCGGGGCCCCCCCGAACTCCCATTCCCAGAATGCCCCGGTTTATTTGCATCGTTCGGTCCCGAATGACGTCAAGTGAGTGAGGCCGCGCCACGGCCAATGGGTGGCCGCAGAGTGTTAGGACCTGGCCATATAAGGTAAACAAAGCTAGCCGCCCAATGAGGCCGCAGCGGGGGCGGGCGCTGGGTCCGGGCCGGCGGGGGCGCATCACGTGGCGGGCGGGGGCGGGACCGGGGAGCATGGGGCGGGGGGGTGGTCGCGGGCTGTGTTTACAGCTGCGCACGCGACGCTTCCGGGTGACGTCGCGGGTCTGGAGTTCGGGGCCGGGGCGGGCTGGGAGCGGGATCCTGGGCGGGGAGGCGGGGAGAGGTCTGGTACCGTCCCCCCCCCCCCCCCGTTCCGAACGACCTTGGCCTGGTTCCTCAAGCTCCCTGAGCTCCGGTTTCATCCGTTGGGCAACTGTTCTTTGGGCCCCTTCTCTTGCCCTGCCCTGGCCCGGCCGGGGTTACTGCGGAGAGCTCACCGAGAAGGGTTGGCTGGGGGGCGCAGGCGGGGCGGGGTGGTTTGGGACCATGTGTGGCGAATCCCAGGTAGAAATAGGGGAAGTGCCCTCTGGAAGCTGACACAGGCCCTGGGGGTTGGGGTGAAAACTCATTGGGAGGTCTTTGTCTTCCGGTCGTTTGTTGGCTTTAGGGTTAGTGTGGGGTCCAGGAGGTGGCCCAGAGGGCCAATCCGGATCCGGACATGTTTGGGCTGTGTCTGATTCTAGTGGAGTGCCCCCCACCCTGCGCCACACTAGAATTGCCCTGGATGGAGGGCCTGGTGCCAGTCTCCACACATTGGAGGGGTGTGGGGGAAGCCCTTCCTGGCTCCTTTAACCCTTCCAGAGGTTCTGGCTTTGGCGAGTGGGAGGAGGATAATGGGAGACTGGTTGGTGGACAGGGCCTGAGGAGTCCCAGGATGGTGGAGCAGGGCTGGGGCACGCAGATGGGAGGGGGGACCCTGCGCAGTGAGACCCTAAAGCGGCCTCTGAGGGCGAGAGTCCCCGAGGCCTGTCCTGTTGGCAGGCAGCAGATTCCATTGTTCTCTTGCAGGTGGGTGCCTCGGCCAGCCAGGGCAGAAGTAACCTGTCCACTCAGGAAGTCAGGTTTTGGTGTCTCTTAAGCCACCTGGAATCATGCAGGCTCTGCCATTTTTTGCAAATGCTGATAGTGTCAGGAGTTTTCTGGTCTTGTTAGAAATGGCTCCTCCAGGGGCACCTAGGTGTCTCGGTGGGTGAAGTGTCCACCTTCCGCTCAGGCCATGATCCCGCCGTCTTGGATCCAGCCTGCGTTCGGGCTCCCTGCTCAGCCAGAAGCTGGTTTGCCTTCCATCTGCGAGTCCCCCTGCTTGTGCACTCGCTGTGTCAAATAAAATATTAAAAAAAAAAAAAAAAAAGAATGGCTCTTCTCTTTAACAAAGCATCATAAGCATGGATTAGTATGAGCCCGCTGCTTTGGTGGCCCTGAAAGAGGTACTGTTACACTGGGACAGCATCAGGGTGTCCTGGAAGGGAAGTGGGTTCTGGAACCAGACAAGGCTGTGTATGAGTCTTGACCCTGCTGCTTAATGACTAATGTTGGATAAGCTACTGCAGCCCTGAGCCTTGTTTCATTCGTAGAAGCAGAGGTAGGAGCGTGGAACAATCCCACAATCCCAGGACCGGTGAGTGGATTAATAGGTGCGCAGTGCTGAGCATGGGCCTAGCACTCTGTGTACCATTTCTAGTACTCACCTCTTTGCCTCCATCTGGACCACTCTAGGGAACCCAAGCCCCATTTGATTGATGAAGAAACAGGCTGGAATCCAATCCCCCTTATGCTCTTGCCAGTGTTCAGAGCCAGTGGAGAATGGGCACTCACTCCATAGGCCATGAGGGTGTTTCTGGCCAGTGAGAGAGGGCACTGTCCTGGCAGGGCCCACTAGGGGATTTTCTGGTTCAGGGAAACAGGAAGTCCCTTGCCCCTTCCCCCTGCCTTGATCCAGCAACACTCGGTTACCCGCCCAGGCTTGTCCAGCTCAGAAGGAGCACTCTCAAGCTGGCAGGTTGGCTGGGGTGGGGCAGACGAGGCTGGCAGGAGCAAAGGTTATTCCTCTGGCCCCCATGGCACCCCTAGCCTGGTTGTTTTCCCAGGGGCAGCAGGGAAGAAAAAAACAATCTTGTTTTTAGCCAGGATCAGCTTGGCTAGAGAGTGGACTTTGGATTTCTTAGCAAGCTCAGATAGGGCCTGACACCTGGGACCAGGAGATGGGGGCAGGAGACAAAAAGGTATTTCTAGCAGTGCTCACATCTTACCTGAAGTTCAGGAAAGTTGGGGGCCATAACACAGTGTCCCCAGGATACCCTGGCTCTTCCTTCCCACCTCCATTCTTTTTCCTTTTTTTTTTTTTAAGATTTTAAGTTATATTCACACCCAGCCTGGGGCTCAAACCCACAATTCTGTGATCAAGAGTTGCATGCTCTGCTGATAGGCAACCGGGCGCCCTTCCACCTCTATTCTTTCAAATACTCCATAGATCATTGGGTGTCTGATTCTGGGAGCACAAGAATAACTAGGCAAGGATCCTAGCCGTTCTGGAGCTTCAGGAAGAAGTCTGGACTCAAAGGACTCACCCCAGATACCCATGAACTGGGCCTAGTGTCTAGGCCAACGCTGGCTAACTGAGAGGACTTGAAATCTGGCCACTCTGTCACTCCTGACCTCTGTTCCTATACTCACCCCCCCCCCCCATTTGGTTTTAACCACACTGGCCTTTGAGCCCCTGGATCTTCCTGAGCTTCTTGCAGCCTTAGGGCCTTGGCACATAGTGTTTCCCCTGCTTGGAACCTCCACTGGCTTAGCCCCTCAGAGTTTGCTTGCCCCCTGGTTTGCTCTTATTTCTATTTCAAATCCTGGCTTAGGACAGCCCTGGTGGCTCAGCGGTTTAGCACCACCTTCGGCCCGGGGTGTGATCCTGGAGACCAGGGATTGAGTCCCACATCAGGCTCCCTGCATGGAGCCTGCTTCTCCCTCTGCCTGTGTCTCTGCCTCTCTCTCTTTCTGTGTCTCTCATGAATAAATAAATAAAATCTTAAAGGAAAAAAAAAACAAAACTCTGGCTTAAATGTCACCTCTTTGGAAGAAGTCACCTCTTCCCTGACACCCCCCTATCAATAGTTAAGTTTCTCCTATTACTTCACTGCACCTCTGTTGTCCTATAGTAGCCACTACATTTGGTATTTATGCACCTGTTACCTTTTTTAGTGTCCTTCCTCACTAGCCTGCATGATCCACATCTAAGGTTCTTCCATTTGATCCCAGTTGCCTGGCTCACAGCCTGGCTCATTGCCTGTTACATAGTAGCTGCATGATAAATATTTGTTGAATAAATAAATGAATCAGCACAAATGTTGACAGTAGAACTAATAACAAATCAGAAAGGGCCTGTCTCCCAGCGGGACTTGGACAAGCACAGAAGAACAAGTCCAAAGCTCTGTTAAGAGGAATGTTTAATCAAACATCCAGCCCATGGAAACAACTGCCCTGCCCCAGGATCTATAGGAAGGACATGCTCCTAGGGTTGTTTTTCAACGAGAACATCAGAGTCTCTACTACTCTCCTTGCCTCCCCCCAAGCAGGGAGGTCAGTAAATTGAATTCAGTGTTGGTATATGTATGTGTGTATACATGCAAGTGTTAAGTGATTTAACAGAAGGATAAGAAGGATCATGCAGGGTGGGGGGAGTGTTTAGGCCCCTCTGGTGGCAAGAGACATGAAATCTAGCTCATGGGAATGTTTCTGCTTCTGGGGTGGGAAGGGAGTATAACAGTAAAAGGAATGGCTTGGTACAAGTTTCAGCTTTATTACCATTTATCTACTATGCAGTCTATGTAGGGTACTTCACCTCTCACAGCTTCACTTTCTTTTCTGTGAATTGGGAATGAAAATAAAAGCTACATCAGAAAATTAAATGAGGGATCCCCGGGTGGCTCAGCGGTTTAGCGCCACCTTTGGCCCAGGTTGTGATCCTGGAGACCCGAATCGAGTCCCACGTCCGGCTCCCTGTGTGGAGCCCGCTTCTCCCTCTGCCTGTGTCTCTGCCTCTCTCTCTCTCTCTCTGTGTCTCTCATGAATTAATAAAATCTTAAAAAAAAAGAAAATTAGATGATCCCTGGGTGGCGCAGCGGTTTGGCGCCTGCCTTTGGCCCAGGGTGCGATCCTGGAGACCCGGGATCGAGTCCCACATCGGGCTCCCGGTGCATGGAGCCTGCTTCTCCCTCTGCCTATGTCTCTGCCTCTCTCTCTCTCTCTCTCTCTCTCTCTCTCTGTGACTATCATAAATAAATAAAAAATAAAAAAAAAGAAAATAATTAAAAAAAATTAAATGAGACTATGTATAAAGCCCTCAACATGATGAGGGCACATAGTAGGTGCTCAGCAAATGGGGATCTTGGTTGTGAAGCAGAGATTTAATTGGGCTCCTCCAAGACCTGGACTCTACTCATCATCACATAAATCTTTCACCTCTTTTATTAATTTTGGCTTCCCAGGTTCCCTGACAACAGAAGGTTGGATTCTGGACTCTGGCCCCCAGAGTGGCACAGGACTCATTTTAATGTGGAATGTGGTTCATTTACCACTTGAGACCCTTGGCCAGGTGCTGTCCTCTCTGACTGCTTTTTTGATACAGCAAGCTTGCCTTGGGAAGCCACTATCTTCTCAGAACCGCAGTTTCTCAACTGAAGACCAGGTGAAAACAATCTCCACTTGGCCTGCTCAGAATTTTATGAGCCAAAAGCCAGGAAAGTACATTGCAACCTCCAAGGCTATAATCCTGACCAATGTTTATTTATTTTTTATTTATTTATTTATTTATTTATTTATTTATTTATTTATTCATTCATTCATTCATTCATTCATTCATTCATGATAGACATAGAGAGAAGCAGGCTCCATGCCGGGAGCCTGACACTGGACTCCATCCTGGGATTCCAGGATCACACCCTGGGCCAAAGGCAGGCGCCAAACCGCTGAGCCACCCAGGGATCCCCCTGACCAATTTTTAAAACTTGCCTTCAGCACCTCACGTGCAGCTGTCCCTTCTTTGTGTCTCGGTTTCTCTATATGCAAAATGGGGAGAGGTCGGTGGGGCTGTAAATTTATGTTTGTGCGTGTGTGTTTTTTTTTGTTGTTTTTTTTTTTTTTAAGATTTAAAGGATTTATTTATTCACGAGAGACACACACAGAGGGGCAGAGACACAGGCAGAGGGAGAAGCAGGCTCCATGCAGGGAGCCCCATGCGGGACTCGATCCAATGACCCCGGGGTTGCGACCTGAGCCAAAGACAGAGGCTCAACCACTGAGCCACGCAGGTGTCCCTTTAAAATTATGTCTCTAATTTAAATTAATAATTTAATTTAAAGCCCCGAGTTCTGGAAAAGGCTAAAAGAAGCTCCTAGCTCCTGTAAACCCCAACTCCAGGTCCGCTTGGGTTCCACCCCAGCAATTACCAGGTGGCAGGTAAAGGTGTGCCCGCTCCTGGCTGGGGCAGGAGATAACCCCTGGGAAGCGGGGGGGAACCGCGGTGGCTCAGGGAGATATTTCATAGAGACGGTAAACGAAAGGCGCTGGGTTCCTCTAAGAGCCTACACATGAACAGATGATTAGGAAGCTAAGGAATCACGATTATTAGTGCCGTGCTTGGAACGCAGAGTGAAAGCCAGTTTGTGGCGCGGGGGACGGCTCCTCCCCTCGTGATTCAGGTCCACTTGGTTTGTCCCGGAGCGCCGGTCAGCAACTTCCCAGGGCCGCGGCACAGGGCGTTCTGGGACATGTAGTTCCCAGGCGGGCTTCCTGCGCCGCAGCCCGCCGCCCTCCGCGGCGAGGGGACTCCATTTCCCGAAGTGCCCCGTGCCCGGGGTGGGGGGCGGAGGGCCGCCGTGGCGTCGGGCCCCGGGCCGAGCTGGGGGTTGGGGCTCCGAGGCCGAGGCGCCCGCGGCCGTGGGCGAGCGTCCGTGTGGCCTGGTCCGGGCCATGTCCGCGTGAGGACGCCGCCGCCCCCCGCGTCCCGGCCCCGGCCCGGCCCGGCCCGCCGCGCACCATGGGCTCCATCCTCAGCCGCCGCATCGCGGGCGTGGAGGACATCGATATCCAGGCCAACTCGGCCTATCGCTATCCCCCGAAGTCCGGTGAGCGGCCGGCGCGGCCCCGGGGCGGCGGGGCGGCGGGGCGGCGGGGCGGCGGGGCGAGGTCGGGGCGCGGGGGCAGGGCGCGCCCGCGGGGGGCGGGGGGGCCTCTGCTGGGCCCGGGGCTCCCCGCGACCCCCGCCCGCTCCGTGGGTGGGTCCCGGGCTGCCGGCCCCGTCCCGCTGGGGTGACCTTGGGGCAGTCACTTCGCTCCTGCGCGCCGGCTCCCTCGGCCGCACCCGGAGAGACTCAGCAGGAAGGCTCCCGGGGGGGGGGGGGGGGGGCGAGGAGTTAGCCCGGTGCCCGGCGCTTCGCCTGCGCTTACAAAGTGGGCATTGTCAAAGGGGTTGACATCACCCCGTCGCCAGTTGGGGTTTTCTTTGGTGGCTCAGTGTGAAGCCCCGCCGCGCCATCTGGACACAGGCTTAGCTTTCTTGTGACCTCCTGGTGCACGTGAATGCTGGGTGGGTAGGTGGGGGTGGGGGGAGAGGCGCTGGGCCCAAGGAGACCGTATCCGTGGGGGGAGAGGCTGGGAGCCCTTGCTGGAGAACAGGAGACCCACCTGGTTCTCCGGTCTTGTATTTTGTGGCTGGGGGGGACCCGGAGACAGCAGCAAGGGAGTGACTTTCCCAAGGTCTCAGAGCTGGCTGGAGGCGCATCTGGGAGCAGGAATCCGACTCCGCCGCTGCTCCTCCTTGGCTTGTTTGCTGCTCAGCTTGGGCGCCTCTAAAGAGTGTGGCCTGACCCAGAACTTTAGCTTGAGTTTCTCCCTCTCCATCTCACGGGGTCACTGCCATGGAAAGAAAAGAAGAAAAAGGACAGGGAGTCTGGACATCAGGGGGACTCTCAGATTGGGTCTCCTGATCCTGGCTTTTGAAGAATTTGGTCTGATAGGGAGGCCTTGGGACACCCACCAGGGGAAGTCCAGGACCGCCCACTCCCACTAGTGGGGAAGCTTGTTTTTTTCTTTTTTATAGATTTTATTTATTTATTCATGAGAGACAGAGAGGCAGGCAGAGACATAGGCAGAGGGAGAAACAGGCTCCGTGCAGGGAGCCGGACGTGGGACTCGATCTGGGGACCATGGGATCATGCCCTGAGCCGAAGGCAGATGCTCAACCGCTGAGCCACCCAAGTGTCCCGTGGGGAAGCTTGTTAAACATGCATTCCTCAGGCCCTGCCACAGACCTACTGGGGCCTGGGAACCTGCATTTAAACCCATTTCTCCAGCAAGTCTGATATCCACTCAAATTTGAGAACTGCTCTGTCCTGATCTTGGAAGCCCAATAAGGGGAATATCTGGGAGGATAGAGGGGTGGAGACTAGCCGGGCTTTTGGAACTGTCAGAAGACAGTGCAGTCAGAAGGCACTGTCACCCCACCGGTGTCCCAGGCATAAGTGCAGGGCAGCCCAGCCTGGCGTGGGGATCCCCTGGAGGGCAGTGGGCTGACATCCCCACATCTGGTTGAAGCGGTTGTTCGAATTCATCCTCTTCCATCTCTGATGTTCTCCCGCTTTGTCTTTGGCTGAGTGACTCTAGGCAGGTTACTTTGCCCCCTGGGCCACAGTTTCCTCATCTGTACAATGGGTCAATCCTTATGCAGTACTCAGAACAGTACGTGGGACAGAAAGTCCTCATAAAATAGTAATTGGTATCACGATGGTTAAAAAGGAAATTAGGTGGCCAGTTCAGACCTAATAGCTAGCAGTGACACGGCCGAGATAACAAAGTTTAATGTGGCATCTCCTATATAACCCGGGACTAGGGCAAACTTGATGTCCCTTCACTTGGGCATTTGGACGAAACCACAATTGCAAGGCCTTTATGACACTGCTTTCAGATCCTTGTGTGGTAGACCTTGCTGATCATTCAGGACACTCTTTGTCATCAAGCCCGGACTTGGTTTCAGAATCCATTAATAAACACCCCGGTCAGCTACAACTAATCAATTGAGACTGACACCCAAGGTGAATGTCATGGGCTACCTTAGAGCACCATGACAGGGCTCTCCTGGACCCGTCCAGTCCAATAGGTGTCCTCTTGGCTTCCTTGTGCTTCAGGCCACCTTGCTCAGGGAGGGTGGGGAGGGTCAGTCCAGGCAGAAATGACCTTAGCAGTACTTTCCTGTGGGTACCCAAGAGTGGACTGGGGACCCCAGGGGAGTTTCGGATGATTTTTAGGGGATGGCCCATGGACCATTCAAGCACTTTATGAGAAAGTTATCTTTTCAGATCTCTGTTAATGTTGATGATATCAAGAAGAGAAAAAAAAAATGGGTGCTGACTTTTTTAACACATTTATTACACTGTCCCTTCCAGCTTTGTCTAGACATAATTGACATGTAACGTTGTATAAATTTAAGGTGTACAGGCTAATGATTGGATACCTGTACACATGGGGAGATGATTACCACAGTATGGTGAGTTAACACTCTCATCACCTCACTTTTCTTTTTTCTTCTTCTTCTTCTTCTTTTTTTTTTTTTTTGGTGGTGAGAACTTTTAAAATCTGTCATCTGTCCAAATTTCTTTTGCTTGTAGAACTTTGAGCATGTACTGCCAACAGTACCTAGTTCAAATTTAATAGCTTTTGCTTTGTTTTTATTGTGTTTATTCATTTTATTTTTTAGGCAGCTTTCTCGAGATAGAAATTGTGTGCCATACAACTCATCCATTGTAAACATATGATTTGTTGACTTTCAGTAAATTTGTAGAGCTGTGCAGCCATCCCCACAATCGGGTTTTAGACCTTTTCATCACCCTGCAAAATTTCCTTGTGTCTATTTGCAGTGAGTCAGTGCCCCACCCTCACCCCATTACTCTCATCAGCTTTCTGTCTTTAAAATGTGCCCAATCTGGATACTTCATGTAAAAGGAATCATATAACACATGGTCTCTTTTGTGTCTGGCTTCTTACCCTTGGAACAATGTCTTGGAAGTTCATCCATTTTGTAACAGGTGTCTGTACCTTATTGTACAATAGAGTACATTTTATTTATTTACTGCTTAACATTTGAGTTATTTCCACTTTTTGGCTATAATGAGTAATGCTGTTATGAACGTTCATGAACATTTGTGTGGCCCGTTTCAATTCTCTTTAGTATATATCCAGGAGGGGAATTGCTGGGTTATATGGTGACTCTATGTTTAACCTTTTTTTTTTTTTAAGATTTTATTTATTCATGAGAGAGACACAGCGAGGCAGAGACATAGGCAGAGACAGATGCAGGCTCCCTGCGAGGAGCCTGATGCGGGACTCATCCTAGGCTCACTCCCTGAGCTGAAGGCAGATGCTCAACCGCTGAACTACCCAGGCGTCCCTATGTTTGGCCTTTTGACAAACTGCTGGACTGTTTCCATCATGGCTGCTTCAATTTTACATTCCCATCAGCAATGTGTGAGGATTCCAGTGCTCCACATCCTCACCAACACTTATTATTGTTTACCTTTTTTAAAGAAATAGGCTCTACGCCCACAATGGGGATTGAATTCATGACCCTGAGATCAAGAGCTGCGTGCTCTACTGACCGAGCCAGCCAGGTACCCCGTTGTCTGTTTTGTTATAGCTGTTCTCTCATGGGTGTGAAGCAGTATCTCATTGTGGTTTTGATTTTCATTTCCCTGATGATTTTTTTTCTTAAGATTTTATTTATTTATTCATGAGAGACACAGAGAAAGAGAGAGAGAGGCAGAGACACAAACAGAGGGAGAAGCAGGCTCCATGCAGGGAGCCCGATGCAGGACTTGATCCTGGGACTCCAGGATCCCAGCCCAACCTGAAGGCAGACATTTAACCGCTGAGCCACCCAGGCATCCTCCCTGATGATGTTGAACATGTTTTCACGTGCTTATTAGCCTTTTGTATACTGTGTGTGTGTGTGTGTGTGTATGTATGTTTGCACACACACGAGAGAGAGAGAGAGAGAGAGAGAAGGGGGGGAGAGAGAGAGAGAGAAGCATGAGCACAACTGCTAGACTTCTCTTTTTGTCTTTTGTTCATTTTTTAAAGATTAGATTGTCTTCTTACTGAGTTATAATAGTTCCTTATTCTGGGTGCAATGATACAGTTCCTTTATCAGCTCTGTGACTTGCTAATATATTTTCCTCGTCTGTGGCTTGTCCTCATTTTTCTTAATGGTGGCTTTTGAGGATCAAAGGTTTTAAATTTTGGTGAGGTTCAGTTTATTCATTTTTTTAGTGCTTGATGTTTTTGGAGTTACAGCTAGGAGATTTTTGTTTAGGCCAAGGTCCCAGAATTTTTTTCATTTTTCTTTTTTTTTCTTTAAGATATTATTTATTTATTTGAGAGAGAGCGAATACATGCATGAGAAAGAGAGAACAAGTGAAAGTGAGCACATAAGCAAGGGGAGGGAGAGGGAGAGGGAGAAGCAGACTCTGCTGAGCAGGGAACCTGACGTGGAGCTCCATCCTGGGACCCTGAGATCATGACCTGAGCCGAAGGCAGATGCTTCACTGGCTGAGCCACCCAGGCGCCCCTCTATGTTTTTTTTCCTTAGAAGTTTTATAGTTTCGGCTAATGCGTTTAGGTCTGTCATCTATTTTGTTCCAATTTTCATATATGTGCTGCTAAAGCAAGTGCTGTGAGCCGTATTGAGGTAATGTTTTCAGGTATAGTTTCAGGTAAAACTATGAGGTCTTTTTTTTCCTGTGGATATTTAGGTTTTTTTTTTCAATAGCATTTGTTATTCTTGTCTCATCCAGCTTCTGCTGCACCTTTGTAAAAAAAAAAAATCAGCTCACCGTAAATGTGAGGGTTGATTTCTGTACTCCGTTGCCCTGATCACACAGCTGGCCAGTTTTCAGCCGAGGGTCCGAGCACGAGCGGGGCCACCATGGCTGAGCTCATAAAGAGAAGGTGCGGACATGCAGGAGGAGCCTGGAGTGCAGTAGGTGCCCGCACAGAGACCCTGGCCTTGGGCAGCTGCTCCACACTTAAACCTCCTACTGCTGTTATTACTGTTAATTGTGTGTCTCGGAGCAATGCTGGCTGCCCTGGTGTTTGAGAGGGGTCGTGCTGGGCCCAGGTCACCCAGGAGAAGTGTCAGAAGGAGAGGCAATCAGACATGTGACCTACCAGCCCAGGCAGGGAAGGGTGGGGTGGGGAAATATGCCCAGGCCTCAACCTTTTGTACGTGCATGTGTGCGCTTTCAGAGTATGTTCCCCTCCTTTATCTTATCAGAGCCTTGCCATATCCTTGTGACACCAAAACTTTTGTCCTCTGGTAGAGGAACTGGAAATCAGACAGCCTTTTGTCACGCAGCAACTGAGCCTGGTGTACAGTAGCCTTTTAACAAATGCTTGTGCAGCATGTCTTGGAGGAGACCGAGTGCATCTCCCGAGTGTATGGGCTGCTCAGACTGGGCTGCATCTTGTCCTTGGGGTGCCAGGTGGGGGTCTGAGGACTCCTGGCTCTCCTGCCATGTGCAGGACTTCTGGTGTGTGCTTTTGTGTCGCTGGCAGTCTAGGGGCATCTCAGGAACACTTGTGCTGGGGTTTACCCTTTGCAGAGTAGGGCCTCACTCCCTGATTTCTTTGGCATCTGAGGGAAAGAGCCGAGGCTGGTGTTCCAGGTGAGAGAGAACATTATCACCGGGGGGATTCCAGGTCCCTGGGGCATCCCTGTCCCAAGGGTGTGAGCTGGTGCTGAGCCGGGGGGTTGGCAATAGGATGGGGGGGGTGGGGAAAAGGGGCTCCTCCTGCACAAAGGCTGGGAGACCACCCTCATCGCCAGCGTGTGCCACTCAGCTTCCCATGTCACCTGTGCTGTTCACATGCGAGGACTCTGCTCTTGTTAAGTTGGTCTAGGGTTTATTGTAATTGCTGCATAGGTAAGCTGTGTTTTCTGAGCTTCTATTGTTGCACGTCTTGTAAAAACAAAAGCAACAAGAAGCCTGTTACGTGGACTGCGCCGGGTGGGCATCTGAGCCCCACCCCCCAAAGCTGCAGCCCTGGGTCTCGGGGTGTAGGAGCCTGCCCCTGGGGCCGGGCTGGGGGCCGTGGGGTGCTCAGGCCTGTGGCTCTCTCCCTGTGGAGCGCCTGTGACAGGGCCGGGAGCTGTGTGCTTGTTTCTGGAGTTGCAGCATCATTTACTCAGTTCTGGGCGAGTGTCAGGGCTCAGGGACCCTGGGGACTTTTCATGGTTTCTCTGGGGATCCTGGAGAAACCATAACTTTTTGTTGACGTGAAAGTAACCTGGCTGCTAGCCAGCTGGTGCCGCCCGCCCCGGGCGCTGTCGGGCTTGCCCACCGCGGGCCTGGCGCCGCAGGGAAGGAAGCCTGGCCTGGCGCCGCAGGGAAGGAAGCCTGGGCTCGTGCGGGTTGGGCCGCAGGGCCCCAGGGCCTCGTGTCGCCCCCTGGGAGGTGGCTGCTGCCTTCCAGTCAGTCAGGGCCCAGGGGCCCAGGGTAAAGGGGGCGCAGGTGCTTGTAGGTGTGTGTGCAAGTGCGTGTGCATCGTCTTCCTCATGGCTGGGGTGACCTTTACTGTGTTTACGACCCACCCATCCGCAGACGTGGAAAGCTGAGGATTGCTTGAGCACAGGAGGTGGGCCGGGGAGAGTCCTGTGCCCCCTACCCCAGCTGGTAGAGGCGCGGTGGATCCCCAACCCTGAGGCCAGGGTCTGGCCCTGCTCTGTGGCCTTGAGCCAGGAGCTTGTTCTCTGGCCCCATTTCCCTGACTCACTGGGGTTAACCTCTGGTTCCTCAGGCCTCTTTCCAGTTCCGACTCCCGGAGTCCCTGAGAACTGGCGGGTGGGACCACGCCCTGCCCAACTTTTGTTTTTCAGCAGGCCCAGAAGTTTCCTGGAGGATGTCCTGTATTTCCTGGATGACCCTGGTGGGCAGAGACCACTGCCGCCTGCCTCTCCTCCCAAACCCAGTGCTGCCATACCAGACGTTTGCATGGGGCCGTGTTCCATTTGGCGTTTCCTGTGCGCGTTTCTGTGTGGTGTGTAGTCACCCAGCCTCACGGCTCTGTGCTGTTCCATAAGTGGCGTCCCATGAAAGGACGGATGGTGTCACAGGCACCCGCATTCAGCCTCAGTATATACCACGCACTTGTTGACTTCTGGCAACTGCCCCTGTGCTGCCCGGCTCCTCAGGAATGGGGAGGAGCCGGGTGAGCCCCTGGCTGTACCTGGGGGGGTGGCCATCCCGCCTGGACAGGAGTTGGGGGGCAGGAGAGAGGCCCAAGCCCTCTGCCTTTTGCAGAAAAGGGCATGGGCTGGAAGTGTGTGCTAACACAAAATCAGTTGATTTGCTTAGTCCTGGAGCCAGGTGACGAGGCACAAGGATTGGGGAGTGGCTGTTGGGACATCTTCCTACCTCTGTGTCTGAAGGAAGTCCTGAGGCCGTTTCTGCCGTCCTTTCCTCCTGTCTGGTCCTGGACCCTCCTGCTTGGTCCTGGGTGCTGGGTGCCTGCAGGGTGGGCAGACCACCTTGCTGGCCCCCTCCAGCTGGCCCCAGTGGCCCCTGTTCTGATAACTGCAGCGTCTGCCATCCAGAGCTCCTGCCCCAGATGATACCCCAAGTGACCACACTCCCTGGGTACCTCTGGGGGAAATCAGAAGACGGAATCGTGTTCGGTTCATGGTTTAAGAAATGTGTGTGTGTGTGTACACACATACACAGATCTTCCTCGACTTAGGACGGGACTGTGTGCCCATAAACCTATTTTAAGTTGAAAATATTGGGGATGCCTGGGTGGCTCAGCGGTTTAGTGCCTGCTTTTGGCCCAGGGCGTGATCCTGGAGTCCTGGGATCGAGTTCCGCATCGGGTTCCCTGCATGGAGCCTGCTTCTCCCTCTGCCTGTGTCTCTACCTCTCTCTCTCTCTGTGTCTCTCGTGAATAAATAAATAAAATCTTAAAAAAAAAAATTAGAAGTTGAAAATGCATTGAACACACACACCTAACCTACTAAACATTGTAACCTAGTTTCACCTACCTTAAATGTACTCAGAACACTTAGCCTACAGGTAGGCAGAATCATCTAACACAAAGCCTACTTTATAATAGTGTTCAATATCTTGTGTAATTTATTGAATGCTGTACTGAAAGTGAAAAACATAATGGTTGTTGTTTGGGTGCAGAATGGTGGTAGGAGTTGTTTATCCTGGTGACTGCATTGCCGACTGGGCCCTGGGGCTCTCTGGTCACTGCCCAGCATCCTGAGAGGATCCTGCCCCGGATCATTGGCCTGGGGAAAGATCCACATTCAAAATTTGAAGTATGGGTTCTAATGAATACATATTGCTTTTTTTTTTTTCTTTAAAGATTTTATTTATTCATTCATGAGAGACGCAGAGAGAGAGAGAGAGAGAGAGAGAGAGAGAGGCAGAGACAGGCAGAGGGAGAAGCAGGCTCCATGCAGGGAGCCCGATGTGGTATTCGATCCCAGGACTCTAGGACCACGCCCCGGCCAAAAGCAGGCCCTAGACTGCTGAGCCACCCAGGGATCCCCAATGCATATTGCTTTTGTACCATCATTAGTCTAAAACTTGTATGTTGAACCATTATAAGTCAGGGATTATATGTATATATATTTAATATCTACGTGAAAGTAAAATAAAATTGAAGTGTAGCATGGATTGATTGATTGATTTATGATTTTATTTATTTGTTCATGAGAGACACAGAGAGAGAGGCAGAGACACAGGCAAAGGGAGAAGCAGGCTCCATGCAGGGAACCTGATGCAGGGCTGGATCCCAGGACTCCAGGATCACGCCCTGGGCCAAAGACAGGCACCAAATAGCTGAGCCACCCAGGGATCCCCAAAGTGTAGCATGGATTTAGAAAATGTGCAAAGCATAAGCTTGATGGATGATCACAAAGTGAATATATTGGAGGAATAGAACAGTAACAGCCCCCCAAGCCCCTTGGTGCCTCTTCCCAATCTCTGCCTCCTTCCTCCCTGGGAGACCCCCTCCCACTCCACCAGAGGTGATTTTGCCTGTTTCTGAATTTGATATAAATAACTGGCTGCTGTTTGCTGCACATTCGGTGATGGGAGGCCCTGATGCTGTTCTTGGGGGCAGTAGTCAGTCAATTTGGTCTCTGCTTTTATATCCAGTTTCTGTTGATGCCGTGTGTCTTCGTCCATTCACGTCGAGGGGTGGCGGGCGAATTTCCAGTTTGGGCTCTTACGGAAAATGCTGCCATGGACCCTCCCGTGACTGCTCTGGTGCTCCTGAGTCAGATTTCTCTGGGTCTCTGTTTTTCCAAATTGCGATCAAATACACATAACAATGACCATCCTAACCATTTTAAGCATGCAGTTCAGTGACATAAAGTACCTTTACCTTGTGCAGGCATCCACCGTCATTTCTATAGGACTCTTTCCCTCTTGCACAACTGGAACTTTGTGCCCTTTAAACACTGACTGCTCCCCCCCCCTCCCCCGCCGCTCCCAGCGCCTGGCAGCCACCACTCTCAGTTGTTAGTGGCTTTGGGCTCCCATAAGTACCTGTCTCTTTGGGTCCACGTTCGCACCTGGCAGTGGTGTTGGGGCCCTCGGGGGCATGTGTTCGGCTACAGCATATTTTGCAGACAGTGTTTTGGAGCTGTGGAGCCAATCCCTGGCCACTCCCATCCACAGAGCAGAGCTCTGATTGCCTGTGTGCTCTCACCAGCACCTGGGAATGTCAGGTGTGGATGTTTTGTTTTGTTGTTTTCTTCTTTTGTTGTTGTTGTTGTTGTTTTCTTTTAACTTTAGCCACGGAAATCTCTTTGAGTTTTAATTTATTTTCCCTGATGACCAGTGAGGTTGGGCACCTTTTCATATGTAAATTACTATTCATTTTTCTTCCTCTTTTTCTAAGCTGTCTGGAAATCATTTGCATATTTTTCATTCCGGATTGTCTCCTTTCTCACTGATTTGCAGGAGTTCTTTTCTAAGTGCTTTTTATTACATTATTAATTCTTTGGAAATTGGCTGTCGCTATGGCATTTATGCAGACTAGCTTAAGCAGGAGATAGGATGTACTGGAAGGCTGGTGCAGGGTGGGTCTCTGGATCCCAAGGGTGGGGAGCCAAGAAGTGGAAGCCGCCATTAGAACACAAAAGCCCCTCGTCCCCTCTGGGCTCAGCATCATTCTGCTGTGACTTGCCCAGAGCTGACTGCCACCCATCTGGGGCCCTCAAGCACCAAGTCCTTTGGTCTCTGGTCCAGATCCATTGGAGAGAGAATCCAGGTGTTTGTCCAGCCACGGTCAGGTGTCCTACCTTGGCCAGCCAGCTGTGTCCAGGGGATGGGAGCTGCATGGTCCACTAGCAGCTGGGGCCCATCCCTGTGGGTACTGGAGGCTGTTCCCAGGAAAGGGAAGGACCCCCTCCACCCCCCAGAAAGGTGGCTGCAGCCTCTTTGGAACTCAGTGAACCAGAATCTTTGCTTAAAGTTCTTCCCTCCATCGTGTTGGGGACTGAGGCTTTTTGTTTAATAGGGTCCCGCTGTGGTCAGACTTTCACGCTGGAGCAGGGCTGGGAATCAAATGGTTATCAGGTGTCTTTTCACCTGTGCAAGGCTCCTTTGTGTTATCCTTTTATCCCCAGGACATCCTGAGCTGTCCTGGTCAGTGTTCTTCTCTGAGGCGTCCATGCTGCAGATGAGACGCTGAGGCCCACAGAGGTTAGGCTGCACTAGGTCACCTAGGCTGCGCCCAGAAGCACTGTGCTGTATACCTGCAGGACCTCGGCCCAGGGGGAGTCAGGGCGCAGGGTGATTAGAGGTAGGGGGACCCCCTTAGGGTCTGCTTTTTCTCTCTGACTTGGAACCTGCTCCCAGGCCGAGGCCTCCCACTTGGCTGGGAGTTTCACGAGCTTGAAGATTCTTCCCTGAGATCACTCTTTGGGGACTGTGATGTTCTCATCTCACATTGGTCAGGCCCAGCTGGGGCTTAGTGAGAAGCTGGATTTCAGGAAGCTGGTAACCGGGAACATCTGTCCTGTTAGAGAATGAGAAGAATTTTCATCCTGTGGCGTCAGTGAACTCTCCCCAGCCATTGCACACGTCTGCCCAGCTCTCCCCTTCCCCTCCACTGGAGCGTGGGTGACTCCGGTGGCTGAGCGGGATGCACACCCAGTGTCCCAGGACCAGTGGTGTGTCCTAGCAGGGGTGGGGTTGGGTTTGTGCAGAGTCTTTAGTCACGTCATGGTTTACCCAGCAGGGATGTTGGGATTTATAAAGTAAGAAATAAATGTTTGGTTTTCACCCATTACTGTCACAGTGCTCCTATAAGCCTTGGAATTTCCTGGCGATTAGTGGTAGGAGTGAAATTGAGTCTTGGTGCTCAGAAGCCCCTTTCCGCCACACCTGAGTTTATGGTAATGAGATTCTGGAAAGCACCTACGGATGGGTCCTGGCTGCCTTTGGACCCAGCCTGTACAGAGGCTGGAGGTTGAGAGGGTCACCAGCAGCCAGCGATTTAATCACCCATGCCTATATGACAAAGCCTCCATAAAAACCCACAGGACTCGGTTCAGAGAGCTTCTGGGCTGGTGTTGAAGCTCCACCCTCCACAGCAGAGGCCAGGAGGGTGGAGCACTCAGGGGGGGTTTAGAAGTCCCTGCGCCCTTCCCATGTGCCTTGTCCTGGGCATCTTCTCCATCTGGCTAATCCTGAGTCTTACCTTTTATGATGAACTGAAGAACTAGTAAGTGAACTGTTTTCCTGAGTTTTGTGAGCTGGTCTAGCAGTTTTTTTGAAAGATTTTATTTATTCATTCATGAGAGACACGCTGAGAGACAAGCAGAGACACAGGCAGAGGGAGAAGCAGCCTCCATGCAGGGATCCTGATGTGGGACTCGATTCCGGGTCTCCAGGATCAGGCCCTGGGCTGAAGGTGGCGCTAAACCGCTGAGCCACTAGGGCTGCCCTAGCAATTTTTTTAAAAAAGATTTTGTTTATTGAGAGAAAGCAAGCATGTGCGCGCGCAGACAAGCAGGGGGGAGGGGCAGAGGGAGCAGTAGCCCCCCCCCCGCAGAGCAGGGAGCCCAATGCAGGACTCCTCCCAGAAACCCGGGATTATGACTGGAGCTGAAGGGAGATGCTGAACCAGCCAAGCCACCCAGGTGCCCCTACTGCTCTAGCAAATTAATTGGGGGTCATGGAAATGTCCAGTTTATAGCCAATTGGCCACCTGGCCATTGGCATCTGAAGGGAGAGGGCAGTGGTGTGGGGCTGAGCCCTTAATCTGTGGGATCTGATGCTTTCCCCAGGTAGATAGTGTCAGGATTGAGCTAAATTTAGGCCACATGGTCACTGTGCACTAAGAGTTGGAGACTTGCTTGGTGGTGTGGGAAGAACACACAGTGGACTGTGTACTTGAGTGTGCAACTCTGGGGTCAGCACGGATTTTCAGGGAGAATGCCACCTCTGGCTGGTGCTGGGGCTTGAGCGGGTCACGTGACCTCTCTGTGCTCCCATTCCCTCAACTACCAAATAATAATAGGTATGTCATCCACTCTCAACCTCTGTTCATTCAGCCAGTTTTTATCAAGCTCCCGAGTCCTGAGAGATGGGCCAGGAGGGTGGTGCTAGGCGAGGTGGACAGCACCGAGCAGAGTCACTAGTCTGCTGGGCGGTGAGTGGTGCCTGGCCCTTAGGTTGAGGCATGGGGATGTTTGTTGCTGGGGATGGCATCAATGTCCCTGGCCTGAAGTATCTGGAATCCAGGGAGGGAGGCTGTATCACCTAGAACCGATTTTGCATATGTTGCATCATCTATAAGCACACACAGACTCGAGGCTGGAAGGACAGTGGGCTGCTGTGTGCCAGGCCTGAGTCCCCATAAGGAGTCAGGGTGTAGGCAGGGGTTCTTTTATTTTTTTATTTTTTTTTTTATTTATGACAGTCACAGAGAGAGAGAGAGAGGCAGAGACACAGGCAGAGGGAGAAGCAGGCTCCATGCACCGGGAGCCCGACGTGGGATTCGATCCCGGGCCTCCAGGATCGCGCCCTGGGCCAAAGGCAGGCGCCAAACCGCTGCGCCACCCAGGGATCCCTAGGCAGGGGTTCTGAAGGGGTCAGGGGTTGAGTACAAACATCCCAATTTGTGTTTTAATCCCATCACTCCAGGATTGTAAGGAGGTCCTTCAGGGACCCCCCTCCCCCCAGAACAGCAGTCTGAAGAGCCCCTGCTGTAGGCTGTACCACCTGGTGATGGCTTTTCACTTAGGTCTTGGGTGACACCAGGAGTTGATGAAGCCACAGAGCTGCCCCCACAGCCCTGGCGGTGATGGTGGTGGCTATCCTGGTGGTGTAGGTGGCTGGAGCCCACCCAGCTTCTTTCTGTTGTGGGTGTCCCATAGGTTGGTTGGTTTGGTGCACATGCTTCTCAAAGGTTCAGACCTGAGACCTCAGACTCAGGGGGTGTGTTCTAGTGCACTGTTGTGGCAACACCACAGTCTGGGTGGCTTATAAACAACAGACCTTTATTTCTCACAGTTCTGGAGGCGGGAAAGTCCGAGATGAAGGTGCCTGCTCAGTGTCTGGCCAGAGCCTCTTCCTGGTTCATAGACAGCTGTCTCTCACTGTCCTTACATGGCTGGGTTAGGGGACTCCAGAGCACCTCTTCATGACCTGGTAACCTCCCAAAGGCCTTAGCTCCCAGTAGCTCATTGGGGGTGAGAGTTCTGTGTCAGTTTGGAGGAGACATAAACATCTGATCGTGTCCCAAACTTTTGTCTCTCTCTCTCTCTCTCTCTCTTTTTTTTTTTTTTTTAAGATTTTATTTATTTATTCATGAGAGACATAAAGAGAGAAAGAGACAAAGACATAGGCAGAGGGAATAGCAGGCTCCCTGCATGGATCCCTGATGTGGGACTCGATCCCAGGACTCCAGGATCAGGCCCTGGGCTGAAGGCGGGCGCTCAACCGCTGAGCCACCCAGGGATCCCAAACTTTTGTCTCTTGATGAAACTTGGGTTTTTGTGAATGTGTAGCTAAGGAGGGAGTGAGTGGAGCAGGTGTCTTCTGGGAGAGCTTCGAGGTCCCATTTTTATTCTTCCCCTCAGTCCTCCTCTGGGGGGAGTCTGAGGATTTGGGTGCGGATCATTCTGTGCTTTGGAGAGCTTGCACGTCCTGGGGCCTCGCTCTTTAGCAGGCTTAGTTCATTTAAATAATGGAGAGTGTTTGCATTTGGGGGTTGTCAGTGATGATTGAGGTACACCGTGTATACTACCAGACGTTGGAAAGTGGAACAGATGGAACCACCCCAGAAGCCTGCTTGGCTCGCTGTGTGGCCTGTGAGGAAGGGACGGGGCCTTACCACAGCCACCGGCCGTCACTGGAGCAGCCTCTAACTGGAGCCTCATGGTTTCAGTTTTCCTCGTCTGTAAAGGATGACGAGCACACGTGTCCATCTGCATCTGATGCACATGTGTAAAGGAAACCGAGCCATGTGTGGGGACACGGGGAGGCCTCCAAGGGAGGTGCCTTCCCTTGGTCTTTATTTTGATTTGTTGGTTATCCGGGTCACCTGGATGCCTGTAAGTAGGGCAGAGTCTGAATCCCTCCGGCACAGAGGAGGGTGAACCTTTTGAGGTCACGAGGTCCTCGAGTGTCTGTGCTGTGAGACCAGGGCTGGGAGGCCAAAACTGTGGCCTCTGGCAGGTCTTCTGAATGTGGCCTTAAAAGGATTTTCAGCCAGTCTGGGTCCCATCGGGATCCCTCATGGCTCGTTCATTGTGTGCGAACAGCCGCCCTTTGTGGTCTGCTGGGAGGTGACACGGGCCGCCCTCCCTCTGTGACTGGAGGGGGAGGCCCCGCACGGGTTAACGTAGGGGGCTCGGGATTGGCAGCCTTCAGGTGACCTCGGAGCGTCCTGCCACCCGCGGAGAATAGGGTTAGGATCTGTGCCCCTCGATGGCTTCCGTATCTGGGGTCCAGAGGTGGGGGTTCTCCTCTTCCCCCTCCCTGCCCGCCTGCCTTCTGTGCCTGCCCTTCGCCGTGTTTTCTCGCTCTTCCCCTCCGGCCTCGTCAGAGCTCGGCTGCTCCTCTTGGTCCTGACCTGTGTGTACGCACACAAGATGCCTCCAGGTACGCACGCACGCACCGTGCACACGCCTCTCCCTGGTCCTCCATTGCACACATTCCTCCTTTTAAAAGTTCCCTTTTAAAAAATGTGAGCGTTTGAAAAACCTTAGGAAAGGCCAGAGAATAGCGCCAACACCCTCCATTCAGAGCCCTCGCTTCCCATGCCCATGTTGCGTCTCTCAGATGGCGCCTCCGTGACCCTTCTGTCCCCGTGGCCCCGGTGCTGCCCTCCACGTCGCCTCTCCTTACGTGTGGTTCGGTCTCCCGCCGCCCCGTGTGAGTCTGGTTCGTGGTGCGTCTGCTCCGTGCTGGGACATGGAGACTGGCTCACTCCTCTTAACTGCCGTGTGGTCCCACCTGGTGACTGTCACCGTCTGCTTGTCACGTCATTACCTAGCGAGATGGGAGGTGTGGATGCCCATTGATAATCACTCTCCTATATGTCTGTGTAACCAAAGTGTGTATGTAAACTGAAATTAGAGCTCGAGACATCTCTCGGGGTACCTGGCTGGCTCAGTTGGAGGAGGGTCATGACTTCCCTTGATCTCAGGGTCGTGAGTTCAAGCCTCAGGTTGGGTGCAGAGATGAGTTAAATAAATAAAACTTTAAGAGGTAGGTGGGGGATGCCTGGGCGGCTTAGTCAGTTAAGTGTCCAAGTCTTGATTTCAGCTCAGGTCATGATCTCGGGATCCTGGGATTGGGCTCCACATTGTGCTCCACATTCATCGGGGAGTCTACTTTAGATTCTCTCTGTCCATTTCCCCCACCTTTCCCCCTCCCTCCCTCCTTCTCACTCTCATTTTTTTTTAAAGATTTTATTATTTATTTATTCATGAGAGACAGAGAGAGAGAGGCAGGCTCCATGCATGGAGTCAGATGTGGGACTCAATCCTGGGACTCCAGGATCACACCCTGGGCTGAAGGCAGTGTTGAACTGCTGAGCCACCCAGGGATCCCTGCTCATTCTCTTTCAAATAATCATTAAAAAAAAAAAAAGAAAAAAACACCAAAACTTTAGAAAAGAAACATCTCATGACCATGGGGCTTTAAGTGAGAATTTTTCTTCTGGTTTGTGGCCATTGTAAAATAATATTAATCAAAACAAATATTACAGTTTTTTTGGGGGGGGGGGCTGTTGTTTTGTTTTTAGTGAGAGAGCGTGCATACAGGAGCTAGGGGGTGGATGGAGGGAGAGGGAAAATCTTAAGCAGTTCCACTCCCAGTGTGGAGTCCTACACAGGGCTCCATCTCATGACCCTGAGATCAGTGACCTGAGCTGAAACCAAGAGTCAGAAGCTCAACCCATTGAGCCACCCATGTGCCCATTCAGTTTTTATAAATAGAAAACATCAATACACATTGAACATAAAACATACTGAAAAGGTGTGTGTTAGGTGAGTGGGCTCCGTTCCTCCCCGGTTGGTTCCTGTCGTCACAGTAGAATATAACGCACGGCTAGCGTGAGATCAGGTCAGCAGGAGCTCTGGTTCTAGTTTCCATTTGACATTGAGAAACCGAGTCATGTAAATAACTCGGTGGGAATTAACAGGGTTTTGATAAAGCAATAGCATCTAATTCCAAGTTTTTTTGCCAAAAAAATTTTACATAAAGGTCTAATATCAAAAACTTAGTAATGAATTCCCATCTGACAACTCAAGTGCCCCCACTCCCTAAGAACAGCTTTATGGAGGTATAATCCACACACCTTAGAGTCCACTCTTTTAAGGTGGACAATACCGTGGCCTTTCCAGAACTTGCTTCCAGTTTTGTGATGTTACCGTATTTCTCATATTTTTAAATTATTTTTCTTGTTTCAAAAGTAATGCTAATTATAGAAAATTTAAATGATACAGGTAAAGCCCCCCCCCAAAAAAAAAAGTACTCACTATTACCTCTTCATCAGGAGGCTTTAGATTGTAGCATTTATACTCTGCAGTTAGAGAAGCTTAAAGCTGCACTAAGACGTGGGGGCCTCCTGTGCATAGCCCATCGGATCATGCTGTGCTGTGGGGGAGATAGAAGTTAACGGTTTTGATAGAGCAGTAGCATCTAATTCTAAGTTTTTTGCCAAAAAAAAATCTGTAGGGGAATGTAAAGCAGAGAAGAGAAAATGTGGAGAGGTTGGTCGGCAAGCAGAATGGAGGGTTGAGGATTGCACATTTAAAAAGGAGTGATCAAAAAGGCCTTGCTGAGAAGGAAATTCGAGATGAAGGATATGGGCACAGCTCTTGGGAAAGAATTTCAAACCCTGAGGAAACTGGAAGTGCAAAGGCCCTGGGGCATGAACAGGGTTGGCCAGTCTGCGTTGCCTGGGGGCTGTGCAGGCCATGAGGAGGAGTTTGGAACTTTCTTGAGTATGATGAGGAGGCAGGAGAAGCCTTCTAGCAGAGGGATGTGGGAGGCAGGCTGGGGCCGTGGGAGTGTGGGGAGCCAAGATGGGGGAGATCGCAGTAATTAGGCAGCAGATGTTGGTGGCTTTGACCAGCGTGGTGACAGAAGCTGTCAGGGTCAGGAACTGAGAAAGAGAAGGGTCGCTCAGCTCAGATTGGATTTCAGAAGCCCACTGTGCGAGTTGTCTCCTGCTGATAACAACATTTAGCATTTTTAACACTCAGTGCTTATTTTTTCCCAGTTTCTGTGTTCCTGGAATTTGGGGACAGCTTAGCTGAGCGGGCCTCACTTAGGATCTCCCCGGAGCGTCTCCCCACAGCCTGGCACGAGGACCTCCCCATAGGGCCGCTTGAGTGTCCTCACAGCATGGCAGCCAGCCACCGCCACCCCCCGCCCCCCAGCCACAGAAGCCCTGTCGGGTCATTCCCGCTGTATGCTGCGGGTTACAGGTCCACCTGAGGCGGGCATGGGAAGGGCCGCCCAGAGACACCAGTACCATCTTGGAGGAGAGCTGCTGTACCCACTTTCTGCCTGAAAGGAGGAAGCTTTGGGGGAATTTGGACATAATGTACTTTGGTCCTTGAAGAGCCCCCAGGAGGAGGTTAGGAGTCCCAGGCTAGGGTCCTGCCTGCTGCCTGGAAGGCCGGGGGGCGGGGGGGGGGGAGGGTGTGTGGCTCCCCTGCCAGATCCTGCCTTTTCCTGAACCTTGTCTCTAGACCAAGGCTGTGCCAACTTTGGATCCTGCCTCAGAGTCCTCTTGGACAGGGCAGGGGCCCAGGCACCATCCACATTTGGACCTCATTGACCAGTGTGGGCAGTCACTGGTTTTCTTTGTCCTCTCTCTTTGTGCCATTGTGTCCTAACTTGTCACACAGCAGCCAGGGCATGTCGCTTTCCCCAGTGGCTGTGCTGTGCATGGTGGTGTGTGGCTTCACCACGATCTTAGCAGACCAGGTGGCTCTGAGCTGGGTTCTCCTTCGAGCTGCCAGCTAGGGCCCCTCTCGCCCGCCCTGTGACTTGGGCTCGAGGTTGGGTGGGCCACACGCCAACCAAGATTAAAGCCAGGATCCAGGGCAGCCCGGGTGGCTCAGCGGTTTAGCGCCGCCTTCAGCCCAGGGTGTGATCCTGGAGACCCGGGATCTAGTCCCACGTCGGGCTCCCTGCATAGAGCCTGCTGTGTCTCTGCCTCTCTCTCTCTCTCTCTCTCTCTCTCTCTCTCTCTCTCTCTCTCTCCCCCCCGCCCCGTGTCTTTCATGAATAAATAAATAAAAACTTAAAAAAAAAAAAAAAAAGCCAGGATCCAGAGACCAGGGACCGACTACATGCCAGGCCGTGGGCACCTTGTTCCTGCTCCACAGGCAGGAAAGGTCATCTTCAAAGTCTTTGCATATTAAACTGCACTGATGCTTCCAGGGCAGCAGCACTGAGTGCAGATCCTAGGTGAATTTGGAGGGGTCCCTGTGCTTCCCCACATCTCAGTCTTCTTTTTTTAAGATTTTATTTATTTAAAAAAAAAAAGATTTTATTTATTTATTCATGAGAGACACAGAGGCAGAGACATAGGCAGAGGAAGAAGCAGGCTCCCCACAGGGAGCCTGATGTGGGACTCGATCCCAGCACGCCGGGATCACGAACTGGGCCAAAGGCAGACACTTAACCACTGAGCCACCCAGGCGTCCCTCTCAGTCTTTTTATTAAGAGCTCCATGTTGGCCCAGGTGCATGTGCCATAGAAAGACCTAGCATTAGGCAGCATGTCTGCACTCTTGTCCCTGCTGCCTCCAGCCCCGACTGACTTCTCGGCTATGGTTTGTGTGTGTCCAGGCTGACCGCTCTGTGTGTACTCACAACATCTGACTCTGTGCACTTACCTCTCAGGTGGGATCCTGAACACTTCAGCTTGTTTTTTTAATAACAGATATTCCGTGACCATCTTCCTACGTGAGTATCCAAGTGTGTTTGACTCTCTTTTGCAGCTGCTTGGTGTCCCATTAAATCAGGAGTATTTAACTAGTCACCACTTTATTCTTTTTCTCTCACTGCGGTTGGCTCTGTCTGATTCCTGGCCACATGTGTACGGCGCTGGGGTTATGCCCTTGCCCAGTGTTTCCTGCTTATGTTCCCTGCAGGCCAGAGTCACCGGGCGGGACTCCTGGTTCTGGGCCTGTTTGCCCGGGCAGCTGTGGCCGTGTGCACCGTACCCAGGGCTGCGGTTTGCGGAAAGGGCGCACACATCCAGGCAGGGCGTGCACCGTAGTCTGAAGGGCCCAGAATTCCCTCTGGGGGCTCCAGGAAGGACCCATGTGGGCTCAGGTGCCCAGGTGTGCCCTGCTATGCCTGAGGGATGCATGGCCTAGGTGTCCACAAAATTCACAGGGTCCCATGGCCACCTGACTTTTCTTGGGGTTCTCCGTGCCAGAGAGAAATGGGGGTGAGCGTCAGATTAGGAATCTTGGGAGAGGCGTTACTCTAACGTTTCCCTAGCAAAGCTGTGAGCTCTCTTCTTTGAATGTTTTATTCGTTTATTTTTATATAAAATGTGCATTTAGTGCCTAAGTGTGCCAGGGACATAATGGGGAACAGCCTAGAGCCTCATTTGTCATGGTGGGGGGTGTCAGATACTCAGCTCCATACAGTGAGAAAGTACTCAGGGCTCAGGTGTGGGGTTGCGGGACTTAGTCTGGGGACGGGGAACCGCGTTCGTGTCCCATGGCTGCTGGAGCACCACGAAGTGAGTGGCTTAGAACAACAGAGTTTATTCTCACTGTTCTGAAGGGTGGAAGTCCCAGGTGAAGGTGTCCCAGGGGTTGGTTCCCTCTGAGGGCTCTAGGGGGTGGTCCTTCCTGCCTCCCAGCCTCTGGGGCTCCAGGCACGCCTCACCGTGTAGTCGTCACCCTGCCTTCTTCCCTGTGTGTGTCTGTGTCTGAATCCCTTTCTCAGGTGAAGACATTGGTCACTGGATTTAGTGTCCCCTAGTCTAGTCTGACCTCCTCTTTTTTTCGAAATTTAAATTCCGGTTACTTAATCCTCAGTGTTCTGTTAGTTTCAGGTACAGAATATAGTGATTTCAGCACTTCCATATGTGACCCTGGGCTCATTGTGACAAGTGTGCTCTGTCGTCCCCATACCCCTACCCACCTCCCCTCTGGTCATTTGTTCTCTGCAGTTAAGAGTCTTTTTCTTGATTTGTCTATTTTTTTCTTTGTTCATTTGTTTTGTTTCTTAAATTCCACATGAATTAACTCACGTGGTTAACTCCCACCACATATTCTTGCCTCTTTTGCTAAAGATTGATTGATTATATGTTTCTGGGCTTTCTGTTCTGTTCCATTGATCTTCACATCTATTTTTGTGCCAGTACCAGACCGTTTTGATTACAGTGGTTTCCTAGTATCTTCAAATCTGGAAGTGTGATACCTTCTGTTTTGTTTTTCTTTTTCACGTGGTATTTGTCTTTCTCTGACTTACTTTGCTTAGCATTATACTCTAAATCCATCCGTGTCATTGCAAATGGCAAGATTTCATTATTTTTTATGGCTGAGTAATATTCCAGTGTGTGTGTGTGTGTGTGTGTGTGTGTGCATGCGTGCACATGTGCATACACACACATATATATAACCTTTGTCCTTTCATCAGTCGATGGGCACTTGGGCTGCTTCCATACTTGGCTGTTGTAGATAATGCTGCCCTAAACATTGGAGAGCATGTATCCCTTTGAATTAGTGTTCTTGTGTTCTTTGGGTAAAGACTCAGTACTGTAATTACTGAATCATTGGGTAGTTCTATTTTTAACTTTTTGGGAAGCCTCCGTACTGTTTTCCACAGGGGCTGCACCAACAGTGCACGAGGGTTCCTTTTTCTCTTCATCCTCATCCACACCTGTTGTTTCTTGTGTTGTTGATTTTAGCAGTTCGGACAAGTATGAGGTGATAGCTCATTGTAGTGTTGATTCGCATTTCCCTGATGATGAGTGATGATGAGCATTTTTCATGTGACTGTTGGCCATCTGGATGTCTTTAAAGAAATGTCTGCTCCTGTCTTCTATTTTTAAATTGGATTATTTGGTTTTGTTTGGTGTTGGATTGTGTAAGTTCTTTATATATTCTGGGTATTAAGCCCTTATCAGATATATCATTTACAAATATCTTCTCCCATTTGTTAGGTTGTCATTTAGTTTTGTTCATTGTCTTTTTTTTTTTTTAAGATTTTATTTATTTATTCATGAGAGACACAGAGAGAGAGAGGCAGAGACACAGGCAGAGGGAGAAGCAGGCTCCATGTGGGGAGCCCCATGTGGGACTTGATCCCGGGTCTCCAGGATCACACCCTGGGCCAAACGCAGAAGCTCTACCGCTGAGCCACCCAGGCATCCCTTGTTGATTGTTTCCTGTGCTATGCAGAAGCTGTTTATTTCGGTCTAGTTCCAATAGTTTTTTTGCTTTTATCCTTTTGCCTCAGACATATCTAGAAAAATGTTGCTATAGCTGATGTCAGAGAAATTACTGCCTGTGTTCTCTTCTAGGATTTTTATGGTTTTAGGTCTCACATTTAGATCTTTAATCCATTTTTAGTTTATTTTTGTGTAGGTATAAGAAAGTGGTCCAGTTTCATTATTTTGCATGTAGCCACCCAGTTTTCCCAACACCATTTGTTAAGGAGACTCTCTCTTTCCCACTGCATATTCTTGCCTCTTTTACTAAAGATTAATTGACCATATAATCATGGATATGTTTCTGGGCTTTCTGTTCTGTTCCATTGATCTTCACATCTATTTTTGTGCCATACCAGACAGTTTTGATTACAGGGGTTTTCTAGTATCTTCAAATCTGGAAGTGTGATATCTTCTGTTTTCTTTTTCTTTTTCAAGATTGTTCTGGCTATTCAGGATCTCTTATGGTTTCATACCAATTTTAGGATTTTTTGTTCTAGTTCTATGAAAAATGTTGTTGGCATTTTGATGGGATTACATTAAATCTGTAGATTGCTTTGGGTAATATGGATATTTTAACATTATTTGTTCTCCCAAATCTCTCCAATCTGAATCTCTCCAATATTTTTCTTTTTTTCTTTTTTTTTCAAATGTAAAGAAGCTGACAGTGTGAAAGAACTTTTTTTTTTTTTTTTTTAAGATTTTATTTATTTATTCATGAGAGAGAGAGAGAGGCAGAGACACAGGCAGAGGAAGAAGCAGGCTCCATGCGGGGAGAACCTGACGTGGGACTCGATCCCAAGACTCCACTCCAGGATCACGCCCTGGGCTGAAGGCAGGCCCCAAACCGCTGAGCCACCCAGGGATCCCTGGGATATTTTTCCATTTGTTTGTGACATCTTCAGTTTCTTTAATCAATGTTTTACAGTTTTCAGAGTGCAGGCCTTTCACTTCCTTGGTTAAGTTTATTCCTAGGTATTTTATTATTTTTGGTGCAATTGTAAATGGGATTATTTTTCAAATTTTTCTTCCTGTTGCTTCATTGTTAGTATATAGAAATGCAGTGGATTTTCTACATTGATTTTGTATCCTGCAGCCTTACTGAATTCATTTATCAGTTCTAGTAGCTTTTTGGTGGAGTCTTAGGCATTTATATATAAGATCTTGTCATCTGCAAATAGTGGAAGTTTTACTTCTTACCAATTTGGCTGCCTTTTCTTCCTTCCTCTTGCCTGATTGCTGTGGCTGGAGCTTCCTGTACTCTGTTGAATAGCAGTGGTGAGCGTGGACATCTTTGTCTTGATCCTGATCTTTGGGGAAAGCTCTGTTTTCCCCATTGAAGATGATGTTAGCTGTAGTTTTTCATATATGGCTTATTATGCTGAGCTATATTCCCTCTAAACCTACTTTGTTGAGGGCTTTTATCATGAATGTATGTTGTACTTTGTCAAATGCTTTTTCTGCTTCTATTAAGATGATCATATGGTTTTTATCCTTTCTCTTTTTTTAAAAATATTTTTATTTATTTATTCATAGAGACAGAGAGAGAGAGAGGGAGAGGCAGAGACACAGGCAGAGGGAGAAGCAGGCTCCTCGCAGGGAACCCGATGCGGGACTCCATCCTGGGTCTCCGGATCACACCCCGGGCTGCAGGTGGCGCTAAACCGCTGCGCCACCGGGGCTGCCCTATCCTTTCTCTTTTTGATGTGATGTATCATATTGATTGATTTGTGAATATTGAACCATCTTTGCATCCCAGGAATAAATTCCACTTAATCATGGTGAATAATTTTTTTTAATGTTGTTAGATTTGGTTTGCTGAAGATTTTTTTGCATATGTGTTCATCAGAGCTATTGGCTTGTAGTTCTCTTTTTTTTGCACTGTACCTGGTTTTGGTATCAGGGCAATGCTGGTCTCTTAGAATGAATTTGGAAGGTTTTCTTCCTTTTCTATGTTTTTGTAGTAGTTTGAGAAGAATAGATGTTAATTAATTAATTAATTAATTATTTATTTATTTTACTTATTTATTCATGAGAGACAGAGAGAGGCAGAGACACAAGCAGAGTTGGAGAAGCAGGCTCCATGCAGGAAGCCCAATATGGTACTTGATCTTGAGACCCCAGGATCAAGCCCTGAGCCAAAGGTAGATGCTCAACCACTGAGCCACCCAGGCGTCCCATCTTTTTTAAATACTTAGTAGAATTCACCTGTGAAGCTTCTGGTCCTGGACTTGTTTGTTGGGAGTTTTTTGATGACTGATTCAATTTCATTGCTGGTAATTGGTCTATTCAAATGTTGTGTTTCTTCCTGATTCAATTTTGGGATGTTGTATGTTGCTAGGAATTTATCCATTTCTTCCAGGTGGTTCAAGTTGTTGGCATATAATTTTCAAAAATATTCTCTCATAATCCATCATATATTTTGGTATTGGTTGTTATTTCTCCTTTTTCTTTCTTTCTTTTTTTTTAAGATTTTATTTATTTATTCATGAGAGAGAGAGAGAGAGAGAGAGAGAAGCAGAGACACGGAGAGGGAGAAGCAGGCTCCATGCAGGGAGCCTGACGTGGGAGTCGAACCCGGGTCTCCAGGATCACACCCTGGGCTGCAGGTGGCCCTAAACCGCTGAGCCACCCGGGCTGCCCCCCCCCCCACTTTTTTTTGATGAGTCTGGCTAATGGTTTATCAATTTTGTCCATCATTTCAAAGAACCAGCTCCTGGTTTCATTAATCTGTTCTATTTTGAAAGTTTCTATTACATTTGTTTCTGCTCTAATCTTATTTCCTTTGTTCTGTTGTTGGTTTTGGGTTTTATTTTTTCTTTTCCTTGCTCTTTAAGGCATGAGGGTAGGTTGCTCATTTGAGACTTTTCTTGCTTCTTGAGGTAGGCCTGTATTGCCATAAACTTCCCTCTTAGGCCTGCTTTTGCCGCATCTCAAAAATTTTGGAACATTGTGCTTTCATTTTCGCTTGTCTCCATGTATTTTTTTTCCTCTTTGATTTCTTGGTTGACCCATTCATTGTTTAGTAGCATGTATTTGTTCTTCCCAGATTTTTTTCTTGTTGACTTCTAGTTTCATAATGTCAGAAAAGATGCATGGAATGATTTACTGACTTTGTTGAGACTTGTTTTGTGGTCTAACGTGATTTATTCTGGAGAATGTTGCACGTGCACTTGAAAAGAATGTGTATTCTGTTGTTGTAAGATGGAATGTTCTGAATATATCTGTCAGATTAATCTGGTCCGGTGTGTCATTCAAAGCCGCTGTATCCTTGTTGATATTCTGTTTGTATTATCTGCCCATTGATGTAAGTGGGTTAATTACTATTAATTACTTCCTTTAGGTTTGTTATTGTGTATTTGGGTGCTCCCATCTTGGGTGATACAGTGTCCTTTATCTCTTTTCACAGTCTTTGTTTAAAAGTCTGTTTTGTTCCACGTGAGTATTGCTACCCGGGCTTTCTTTTCACACCATTTGCATGATGAACTCTTCTCCACCCCTTCACTTTCAATCTTCATGTGTCTTTAGGTCTGAAATGAGTCTCTTGGAGGCTCAGCATACAGCTTGGTCATGTTTTCTTATCCATCATCCCATCACACCTTGTCTTTTGATTGGAGTGTTTAGTCCATTTACATTTAAGTAATTGTTGATGGGTGTGTATGTATTGCCATTTTGTTACTTGTTTTATGATTTTTCTCCATTCTTTCTTTCTCTTGCTCTCTTCTCTCATGATTAATTGGCTTTCTTTAATGAGATACTTGGATTCCTCTTGATTTTTTGCGTATCTATTAGTGGTTTGTGATTTGTGGATACTGTTTGGTTTGTATGTGACATCCTCTGCACATAGCAGTGTGTATGAGGTTGACGGTCACTGAAGTTTGAACTCATTCCTTACTCCTCTGCTCCCCACATTTTAGGTATACGGTGTCATACTTTACATCCTTCTATTTTGTGGGTTAGTTGACCAACTTTTATAGGTATCTATATTTTTACTGGTTTTGTACTTTATTCTGACTTCTTGCTTACATGTATAAAGACCCTGTTTCCAACTAAGGTCACACATGTAGGCGTAGGGAGGAATGGAGACAAATCCTTGAGGAGGATGCAACTCAGGCTGGCACAGAAGGGAAAGATAATGGAACAGAGGACGGGATGCACACCTAAGCAGGGAGGGGAAGTCTGGGAGCAGGACAGGTATTGGGGTGCAGAGTTTGACAATGTTGCAGGGCTGAGGCCCAGCCTAGAGCTGAGAGTGGGAGGGACTGCCTGGGAGGCTTCTCTCCAAGTGAAGCTGTTCTCAGGGCTGAGCCTCTTGGCCATCACACACTTCCCCTGGGGTATGTCGAGCCTCATAATCTACAACCGTGTTTCCTTTCTTAACCAGGAAACTACTTTGCCTCGCACTTTTTCATGGGAGGCGAGAAATTTGACACTCCCCACCCTGAAGGTTACCTCTTTGGAGAAAACATGGATCTGAATTTCCTGGGCAATCGTCCAGTACAGGTGGGTCCAGGTGGGTCTTGCTGGGGCTAGGGTTGTGGGGTGGCGGTAGTGAGGTGCCTTCCCTCCACTGTCCATAGCCAGCTTTGAGGACAAGCAGACACTGAGTCCCAGACAGAGCTGCTGGCAGGACATGTGCATGTGTGTATAGGGACATGTCCTGGCACTTCCCCCAGAGAGGCAGGATGGCTGCAGGTATCACTGGAGACAGGGCTGCTGCTGCAGAACCCAGTGCATCCAGGCTATGGGCTTATGGAAGTTTATGGATTTGATCCCAGGCCTCTTGGATGACTTTATTTAAAAAGAAAAAACACCCCGATGTTTATAGCAGCAATGGCCACTATAGCCAAACTGTGGAAGGAGCCTCGGTGTCCAACGAAAGATGAATGGATAAAGATGTGGTTTATGTATACAATGGAATATTACTCAGCCATTAGAAATGACAAATACCCACCATTTGCTTCAACGTGGATGGAACTGGAGGGTATTATGCTGAGTGAAGTAAGTCAGTTGGAGAAGGACAAACATTATATGTTCTCATTCATTTGGGGAATATAAATAAGAGTGAAAGGGAATATAAGGGAAGGGAGAAGAAATGTGTGGGAAATATCAGAAAGGGAGACAGAACGTAAAGACTGTTAACTCTGGGAAACGAACTAGGGGTGGTAGAAGGGGAGGAGGGCGGGGGGTGGGAGTGAATGGGTGACGGGCACTGGGGGTTATTCTGTATGTTAGTAAATTGAACACCAATAAAAAATAAATTAAAAAACAAACAACAAAAACAAAACAAAACAAAAAAAAAAGAAAAAACAAAATCCATGTTCTGTAGAACAATGGGCAAGAGTTATGACCCAAAGGAGACCTGCAGATGGCTAGTAAAACATTTTAACGTGTTTGCTTTCACTAGTCACGTCAGAGAAGTGCACGCTTACACACTGCTGTCCATTTGTTCAATACACATTTGGTACCTGCTGTGTGCCTAGGACTCTTCCAGGGGCTGAGGGTGGAGGACAGATCCCATCCCATTCTTGCAGGGAGTGCCGACAATGAAGAAGAGAACATTTTGTGAATGGAGGCTTAAGAGCAGGGGTTGAGTGAGGGCCCATGGAGAGGGGGACGCTAAGCAAAGGATTGGGTTTTGTACTTCAAAATTATGGTCTCCAGTGTGGGTGAGGGGCCAGCAGAAGGCCCTGTCTTTCAGGAGACGTGGGACTCTGTTCCCTAAGGCTGCTGAGTCCTGGGGAGTCCATGGGCCTGGCAGCGGGTAGAGTGGACCAGTCTTTAGGCTGTTTTAGCAACAGAGCAGCTGGTTGACGTGACATCTTGATCCTTTAGTGGGTGGGAAGCAAGGAGCTAGGGCCTGGCGTGCTGCCCTCCCCAGCCTCCCGAGTCCCTGAGAGCAAGAAAGCAACCTCACCTTCCGTCTTTGAGGCCTCAGCTTGCATGCAGGGCCCGGCCCTAACAAACGTTCCATAAATCTGTTATTTTTCAAACTTGTACTTTGAGACCTTCGTAGACTCCCCTGAAGTGGTGAGAAGTGATGCAGAGAGATCCCCTAGGCCCTCCCCTCTGTTTTCCCAGTGATACCATCTGATAAAGCTCCATCTAGGGCGCTATCACAGGCAGGAACTTTTCAGATGGCTCTAGGCCTGTGGTTTCCTTTGTGAATGAGCACAAGGCCCGGGGAGTACAGAGCTGTGACTGTTGCTCTGATTATCCCCGTTTTCTATCCCTGCCACACCTTAGGGAGTCACCTGGCTTTGCTTTGGGTTTTCCCTCCTAGTTTCCATATGTCACCCCCGCCCCGCATGAGCCTGTGAAGACACTTAGGAGCCTGGTGAACATCCGAAAAGACTCTCTGCGGCTTGTAAGGTAAGGCTTTGCTCCAGCCTGCTTAGGGCCCCTGATACCTGGGAGAGGGGGCAGTGGTGAGGGACCCCAGTCTCTGCTAACTTCGGGTGGAGAGCCAGAGGCCACAGGCAGCTCTCAAGTTTCAGAGTTGCTCCTAGCGTGGGGTGTAGAGGGAGAAAGGGCCAGCAGGGCTCTGCTTGTAAAACTCCAGTTTTTGTTTTCATGGTTTTTTTTTTTTTTTTAAGATTTTATTTATTTAGGGCAGCCTGGTGGCTCAGCGGTTTAGCGCCGCATTCAGCCCAGGGCCTGATACTGGAGACCCGGGATCGAGTCCCACGTCGGGCTCCCTGCATGGAGCCTGCTTCTCCCTCTGCCTGTGTCTCTGCCCCTCTCTCTCTTTCTCTCTCTCTCTCTCTGTCTCTCATGAATAAATAAAATCTTAAAAAAACAGATTTTATTTATTTGTTTGAGAGATGGTGAGAGAGAACATAGGGAGGAGAGGGAGAAGCAGGCTCCCCTCTGAGCAGGGAGCCCCATGCAGGGCTCGACCAAAGGATCCTGGGATCATGACTCGAGCTGAAGGCAGACACTTAACCAACTGAGCCCCCAGGAGCCCCAAAACTCTGTTTTTTAAACCAGGGATTCTCAACTGGCAACTGTGCCCCCAGGGACACTGGTCCCAGTCTGCAGATGCTTTTAGGTGTCACAGCTAGGGGATTGGGTGCTGCTGGCCTATGGTGGGCAGAGACCAGGGATGCTGCTCAACACCCTTCAGCGCACAGGATGGCCCTGCTGCCAAGAATGATCCAGTCTCAAATGTCAGCAGCCTAAGAAACTGCTCTAACCTGGGAGGCTTGAGATGTCTGGGCTGTCTCTAGACCAGGAGGACTCCTCCCTGTCTGTGGGCGGGCAGTGAGGGAAGGAGAGCTCTGCCGTGTTGGGCCTTATTGTCTACCAGGCAGTGGGCCTTACATTTCCAGGCAACCACCTCCAAGGGCCCCGGGTGCAGGGATGCGCATGCTGTGCCGGGTGGACACGTACAGGCATGGCCAGTGACCTGCTGCCTGTCCCTCCGCCTCACTGATAGGTACAAAGATGGTGCCGACAGCCCCTCCGAGGACAGCGAGAAGCCCCGCGTCCTCTACAGCCTGGAGTTCACCTTTGATGCCGACGCCCGGGTGGCTATCACCATCTACTGCCAGGCGGCGGAGGAGTTCCTGAATGGGACGGCCGTGTGAGTCTCCGGGGCTGGGGGGCTGGGGGTGGCCCTGGCAGCCATGCTTCTGCGCTTCTGTTGTCTGTGTTGTGCGTTTGAGCTTCCGGATGTTTGATTTGCGACAAGCATCCTGCTGACCTCAAAAGTTTGAAATCCACAACCTCAGGACCACCAGAGACTCAGGCCAGCAGCAATGCGCCCACTCGGGTCCTGTTGGGGAGAGAGCCACCTGAGGGCCAAATTGGATCTGGGGTCCAAGCTCAGGCTTCGGGTGCTGGCCCTGGCCTGCTTGTACCTTAATTTCCTGAGCTGGGGTTGGGGGACTGAAGCGGCTCCCTAGGGATTCCTTTGAGGACTTTGCTGCTGCTACTGGAGGAGACTCAGAGGTGGGGCTTTGTGGGGAGCACTCCCTGCAGGAGGGAACACTTTGGTCTCCATGGGGCTCCCTGGGCTGGAGGCCTGGGCCCCTTAGGGGCTGCCCTTACCATCCCCCCACTACTCGCACCCTTCCCGGCAGCAATCAGAGGACAAAGTTCCTTTTCCTACACTTTCTTCTGTGAGGCTCCACACTAGCCCAAATGTTGGATTACTTTTGTTTTTTCAACGACGCAAGCCATTTACAAATGTGTCCTTACCATAAGCCAAGAGTTAGAAGATCCAGGAGTATCCAGGGGCCTGCCTCCCAGAGATGAGGCAATACCCTGCTGGTGCTGTCACTGGTGTGGGTGCCCAGGTCCCTCCCCAACCCTCCCGGTGCCCTTTGGCTCTTTCCTTGTGGCCCTGCCCTTTGTCCTCGGCCATGCTCACTTGCTCTGGCCCCTGACCAGGAGGTGGGAGGACACGTGTGGCAGGGCCACAGTGCCACAGCAGTTGGGGTAAAGTTTCTGTGGCCTCTGCCTATAGTTTGGCTGCCGCAGGGGAGGGGTCCTGGCTTGTGGGGAAGGCCTGGGGCTGCTGCAGAGAGGGGCAGGGGACGGGCAGGCAGGCAGGTGAGGGCGAGCAGCCCACCCACCCCACACTCCTCCAGCTTTTGTCTCTGTCACACTTGGGCTTGTAAGAGGTGCCCTATGCTTGAGAGGACACATGAGCAAAGGACATGGCTGTCCCTGGAGACTTTGTCTTGGATCCTTGGGGCGGGCGGTGGGAAGATGCTGCTCTGTCCCCTTCCTGAGACCTGGCAGGAGTGGCTGGGAGCCTGCTTCCTTTCTGAGTTTGCTGGAATTGAGTGGTTTGAGCACAGAAGTCACCAGAACAGAGAGAAGCAGGAAGGCTCTGGGTCCCAGAAGCCTATGCCCAGGCCCGTTTGCCTTAGCCGGGAAATTCTGTTTGTGCTTGAGCTGCAGGGTGACCCTTCTGCCCCTTCCCTGATCCCTTCCCTACTACCTGACAAGCGAAAAAGGGGGCAGATCTGGGGTCCCAGAGAAAAAGCCCAGGTCTGCAGGGCAGCAGAGGCCTAGCCTTTGCCTTTACTGCAGGCTGAGGCCTGGATTCTCATGGGGAAGGAAGGGCCTCTGGCCTCTGGCAGGTGGAGGGGCCCTCTCTCTTTGTGCCTATAAGAGCACCCCTCACCCCCTTCCCCCCAGTCTCTCAGGCTCTCCAGAGTCTTTTGTCTAAGAGAAGCCCCGGGGATGGTGGGTGTGGGGTGGGTGGGGGGAGCTTTGTCAGGGTCGTGTCCATGGTCTCTCCAATGGTGAGAAGCCAGAGTTGCTCAGAATTGAAAATTCTCAAAGAGTGAGCACTCTTTGACCCAGCTGTTCCTTTTCTGGGAATTTATCTTGGGAATGTGCTTGTATATGTGGCAAAGATGTATGTAGAACAGAGTCCTGGGAGCAGTATTTGGAATAGCAAGATGCTAGAGACTGGTGTTCACCAGTGGGGGGCCTGATGGAATCAGTTAGTGTAGCCCCACAGTGAAGCCCCTGCATGCACCTCTGCATGTGGCATTTGGGACGACTTGCCCATCAGCAGTGAGGGAGCAGGTGTGGGTGGCCTGCCGCTCGAATATTGGAGAGCAGACTCCCGTGCATTCGGGCGTGGGTTGTGGCTGGTGCAGAGAAGCAGGCGGCAGGGAGCAGGCTTGAGGGTGAGTTTTGGGGGACACTGCACTTTGCGTAAAGGTTTATTACACCGTGTTTGTTCAGAGGGGGAGGCGTAGCCAGATCTGGAAAGGTGTTATGGGGCAGGGGTGGGCTCTAGAGGACTTGTAACCAGGCATGCCCGGGCAGGTGGCGAGCAGAACGAGGTCCCCGAGGCCAGGGGTGGGCTCAGGGCCCTGCCCCGCCACGGGGCGGCTGGGTCTTGCAGGAAGAGATGGGAAGTGTGGGTCCCGCATGTCTAATTTCTGCTCGGTCCCCAAGGACCAGTGCTGGCAGCCCCTGCATCAGAGGCCCCTGTGCTCGGGGTCGCCCCGAGGCCCGGGCGCGGCGGCTGTTTGCTCCTGCAGAGTGTCAGCGCCTTTCTCCCGGCTGCCCCTCCAGGTACAGCCCCAGGAGCCCCGCCCTGCAGTCCGAGACCGTCCACTACAAGAGAGGGGTGAGCCAGCAGTTCTCTCTGCCTTCCTTCAAGATTGACTTCTCTGAGTGGAAGGATGACGAGGTAACCTTCTTCCAGGAACCCCTTTCCCGAATTCCCTTCCACTTGTGGCCTGTCTGCTTGGACGAGCATTGGGGGTGGCTCGGTGGAGCCTGGACCGGAGAGCGGGGTCTGGGTCCCGTGGTAGCAGCAGTTACAGGCTCCTGTACCCGGCCTTGGGGCCCTGGCGGGGCCATGAGACTGCAGTGGGGCAGGATCCCTTCCAGCCTGTGGTTCTGTCGCTGGGGATGGTAGTTATGTCACATGAAGGATGGTGATCGGAGCTTTGTCTGTAGTAGCAAAAGAAATGGAAACAACCTGTATGTCGTGATGAGGGGATTGCTTATTCCCTTGTGTTAGGGAACCACATACATGTGTATATAAAGTGAGGCACTGTGGCTCATTTCTTTTTTTTTTTTAATCTTTTTTATTTTTTATTTATTTATGATAGTCACACAGAGAGAGAGAGAGAGAAGCAGAGACATAGGCAGAGGGAGAAGCAGGCTCCATGCACCAGGAGCCCGATGTGGGATTCGATCCCCGGTCTCCAGGATCACGCCCTGGGCCAAAGGCAGGTGCTAAACTGCTGTGCCACCCAGGGATCCCCCTGTGGCTCATTTCTATAACGGGATGCCACACAACCTTGGAGCAGGTGAAAGCCATCTGTGTATACTGTGCAGACTGACGTGGAAAGCCCCTTCTGCGCTTGGAAGAGTTGTTGCAGACAGATACTGTATTTCACGTATGCGACAAGAAAGATCGTGGACTGTGTTGGGAGGTGAAGTCCACGCCATGGTGTTTGCTCTTGGCCGTGTGTGTGCTTGCTTGTCAGGGTGCTTCGATGGCAAGCAGCAGAAGCTGCCTCTGTGTCACTTACGTCAGAAAGCCTTCTGAAAGAAGGATGGGGCCGTTAGAGTCACAGGAAAAGCCGAGCAGCCAGTCCCTGGGGACCCCTCGCCCCCAGTCCATTCCATGAGATGGTTCCATCCCTGTGTGTACACGCTCCCGGTTGGGATACCCAGCATGTGCATGTGGTCCTGCTCCCAACCTGGAATGGGGGAAAGGTGCTCTCCAAAGGAGGGGCCTGGGTGGGCAGAAGGGGGTTGAGCAGACAAATGGGTGCCCCCACCCTGTGGTCACTTGTGGGGAGGGTTGGGCCGAGGCTGCACTTCCGTTTGGTGACCTCTGTTCATAGTATAGTCCCTTGGCTGTCATTTTGCAAATTTGCAGATGTGCTGAATCAGGCCTGCAGTTTGGGTTCCCAACTCCCAGTGAGGTCAGTTGTCCTGGGGGCACACTTGGCTCCTCAGCCAGTCTGAAGTACCACACGGGGCATCCCCTGTCCTCCCTTAGAGCATCAGGAGCTTACATTCCAGCTTGTCAGCGTGTGGCACAGTGGACATGGCAGGAGTGGTGGCAGGCGCAGAGGGTGTGGTAGGTGGCCACTCGGGCCTGTCTGGTGTGGACTTATCCTGAGACTCCTTCCTCGTCTTTGCCTTCTCTGATTATCACCTCAGCTTGTGTGTTCTCAAAATCAGCTCACTTCGTCTTTTATGTTTTTTTTTTTTAATGCAATAGAATACACGTAAAATTTAGCATTATGACATTTAGCATTGTCCTGAAAGCCTATCTCTGTAGTTCCAGAACATTTTTGTCACTCACAGCAGGAAATTCTGCACCATTAAGAGATCACTCCCATTTTCCCTTCTGTTACATGTTTTTTTTTTTTTTTTTTTTTTAATTAAAAATAATCTTTTAGGACACCTCGATGGTTCAGTGGTTGAGCGTCTGCCTTTAGCTCTGGGCGTGATCCCTGGGTCCTGGGATCGAGTCCTGCACTGGGCTATGCACAGGGAGCCTGCTTCTCCTTCTGCCTGTGTCTCTGTGTCTCTCATGAATAAATTTTTTAAATCTTAGAAAAAAAATTTTTTTTTTTTTTAGAGAAGGAGAGAGAGTGCGAGTAGGAGAGGGGCAGAAGGAGAGGGAGAGAGAATCCCAAGCAGAAACCCTGCTCAGTTTTCAGCATGGAGCCTGACTCCGTGCTCCATCCCACGACCCTGAGATTATGACCTGAGCCGAAATCAGGAGTGGGTCACTCACCTGACTGCACTACCCAGGCACCCCTATTACCTGTATGTTTGTTTATTTGTTTGTTTCTTTCCTTCTTTCTTTTTTTTTTTTAAAGTAAGCTCTAGTCAGGGCTTACCTCACGACCCTGAGATCAGGAATCACGTACTCTACCAATACAGACAGCCAGACACCCTGTTACATATATTTTTAAATGGAAATTTTATCAGTTATACTGTAGTTGGGAAACTGCTAAGCCTTGCCATAGATAGAAGGTCCCGGAAGTTAAGCTTTCCGGAGAACAAGGTGTCATTCCATCCTCTCACGGTGTTGCTGCCTGCTAGAGGTGCTAAAGCAGACGTTGGCAGGTGTTAGAGGCCTGACAGACGTCAGGCACCAAACCCAGATTTTTCCTCAACCAGGGCTTCTCAGGCTCAGTGCTGTCGACCCTTGGTGCCCGGGCCATCTCCGTGGTGAGGGCCGTCCCATGCACTGTGGGATGTCGAGGACCCCTGGCCTCTACCTGCCAGGTGTCAGGAGCTCCCACTCCCCCGTGTGACAACCAGGGACGTCTCCAGACACAACTAGGTGTCCCCAGTCCAGCCACCCTTTAGCCATTTCCCCTGGACTTGCCTATTTACACTTGATCTGAGCCAAAAAGCCGAGAAGTGATGGACTTGCCTATTTAAAGATCACAGTGGTAATGCCTGCTTGTGGTAAATGTGCAAACTATACAGAATTTGTGAGGCAAAACACCCCCCAGTTGAATCTCCTTCTCCAGAGGTACTGCTTCTGACAATTTAGAGTATATATTCCAGACTTTTTCCCCACATGCATTTGTTTGTTGTAAAGATGTGGTCGTGCTGTACAAATATTATCCTGTAGTTATTTTAAGCATCTCACCAAGATAGAATTCCCATACTGCACAATTTACCCTTTATTTATTTATTTTTATTTCATTTATTTATTTATTTATTTGTTTGTTTATTTTTACAATTTACCCTTTAAACTGCACAGTTTGGGGTTATTTACCAGATAGATGATCCCTGACTTAAGATGGTTCGACTTGCGGGATCCCTGGGTGGCGCAGCGGTTTGGCGCCTGCCTTTGGCCCAGGGCGCGATCCTGGAGACCCGGGATCGAATCCCATGTCAGGCTCCCGGTGCATGGAGCCTGCTTCTCCCTCTGCCTGTGTCTCTGCCTCTCTCTCTCTCTCTGTGTGACTATCATAAATAAAAAAAAAAAAAAAAAAAAAAAAAAGATGGTTCGACTTATGTGATTTTTCAACTTCACAATGGTATAAAAGTGACAGGCACTCAGTAGAAACTGTACTTCAAATTTTGAAGCTGCCTCCTCTGCCGGGCTGGCGGTGCATGGCTCGGTCGGCCCCATGGTCATGAGCATCGGCGACTGGCAGACTGACCAGGGCTGTCTCTCCTGCCATTCTGTTTTTCCCTCTCAGTACAGTGTCCAGTACATTCCATGAGTTGCTCAGCGCTCTTTTATGGAATAGGCTTTGTGTGAGGTGATTTTGCCCAGCCGCAGGCTGCTGTAAGTGTTCTGAGCATGTGCCTTAAATGCATTTTCTACATCTGATGTTTTTAACTTACAAGGGGTTTCTCAAGATGTAACCTTATTGTAAGTTGAAGAAGATCTGTATTCAGACTTGTGCAGCCATCACCACCACTGAACTCCAGGGCATTTTTATCACCCCCAGAAGAACCGCTGTGCCCATCAGCAGGCACTCCCCAGCCCTCCCTCCAGCCCCTGGCCGCCGCTCATCTCCTTTATCGCCCACTTTGGATTTGCCTATTCTGGATGTTTCATAGCAACAGGGTTGTACAGTATGTGGCCTTTTGTGGTTGGCTTCTGTCACTGAGCACCGTATCTTCATCTGTGTTGTAGCAGGTGCTGGTACTTTGTTCCATTTTGTGTCTCATAATAGTCCACTGTGTGGTTGGACCACGTTTTGTGTATGTTTGTCAGTGGGATGGGCATTCAGGTTGTCTCCAGCTTTGGGTGGTTACAAATAACGCTGTACAAATTTTTGTCTACAAATTTTTGCGTGGATGTATGTTTTCATTTCTTTTGGCTGTGATTTGCTTTTTAATTTAATTAACTTATGTTTTTTTAAGATTTTATTTACTTATTCATGATAGACAGAGAGAGAGAGGCAGAGACACAGGCAGAGGGAGAAGCAGGCTCCATGCAGGGAGCCCGACCTGGGACTCGATCCAGGGACTCCAGGATCACGCCCTGGGTGCTTAAACGGCTGAGCTACCCAGGCTGCCCTAATTAACTTATTTTTTAAAATTATTTATTTTAGAGTGGGGCAGGAGCAGACTGGGAGGGAGAAGTAGAAAAGCAGACTCCCTGCTGAGCCCTCAGGACCCTGAGATCACAACCTGAGCTGAAACCATGTGTCAGCCACTTAACCAACTGAGCTACCCACCCCTCGACTTTAACTTTTTTTTTTAATATTTTATTTATTTATTCACGAGAGAGAGAGAGAAAGAGAAAGAAAGAGAGAGAGAGGCAGAGACACAAGCAGAGGGAGAAACAGGCTCCATGCAGGAAGCCTGATGCGGGACTCGATCCTGGGTCTCCAGGATTATGTCCTGGGCCGAAGGCCGGCGCTAAACAGCTGAGCCACCCGGGCTGCCCCCCCCCACTTTAATTTTATTTTTTAAAGACTTTTTAATAGTAGTTTCGGGTTTGCAGCACAATTAAGATGAAAGCAGAGATTTCCCATATACCACCTGTCCCCACAGGTGCATAACTTATTTACTGAATCATGCTGTGGACATCTTAGAGATGTCCTAGTGGCTGGAGTGGCTTCTTTGCTGGTTTTCCCTACCAAACCCATCACAGGCTTACATTTATGTTAGTGAGAACCACATCCCCCTCCTCTTCCGTCCTTTGCCCTTTCCCTATTTCCTGGTGTCCATCTGGCCTATGGCTTGCAAAGATCCTCATCTGGAAGCTCCTTATAGCGGGAGAGCCCGAGGGTCCCGTGACACGAGGCTCCCACTCGTGCTCATGTCGGGGCAGAGCGAGGTCTGAGCTGGAAAGCCTGGGTGTGGCTGTTGCCAGTCTTTCTCCTGACCTGGGCAGCCACTATTCCCTAAGAAAAGCCTCTCTAAAGGCTCCTGGATGGCCCAGTCAGTTAAATGTCTGCCTTCAGCTCAGGTCATGATCCCAGGTCCTGGGATCGAGTGCTACATCAGGTTCCCTGCTCAACTTGCAGTCTGCTGCTCCCTCTCCTGCTGCAGCTCCCCCTGCTTGTGTGCACGCCTTCTTTCTGTCACTCTTTCTTTCTGTCAAACAGATAAATCTGTAAAAAAGAAAAAAAAAAGAAAAGCCTCTCTTCCTGCATTAAAAATGAATGTCTCCCTCAGAGACACAGGGTGGGCGGAAGTCTCTGTCCTCCCCCAGTGTACTTAGCTCCAACGAGTGACCTGGGTGCTGAGCTCTGGGGAGCAGGAATCTTAGGGGAGATGCTCCTTGCTCCCTGAGTCCCCACACTCCCTGCTTCTTCCTGTGGGATGCAGCTGTGGCACCAGCTGCAGATGCACGGGCAGGGTCACGGGGTGGCAGGTGAGGGGTGACAGCTCCTTGGGTGGAGGCTTGGCGTGCCTGGATGTTCCAGGGCAGTGCAGAGCCTGGGCCCTGGTGCCCAGGGAGGCTGGGGTCATTTCCCTTCTTGTCTGTCATGGTCTTCTGGCCTCAAACTGGGCCAGCCAGGGCTGATCTTCTCTCAGGCTTTGCTGAGTCAGTTGAAGGAATACGGAGGGTAGGACGCTGCCCTGGGCTCCCTGGACATGGTCACTGAGCTGTTAGTGGGAGGCGCGAGTGAGCCTGCTGCCACAGAGCCTTCAAATGGCATCTGTGTCAGGACTTTTGGTTGAGTGACAGAAAAAAACACACCTCAGTATGACTTAGAAAGGAAAACCAGGAATTTATTGGCATAGATTCTGAAAAAGCCGGATGGATGCCTTGGGCTTTCCTCCTGAGGCCCAAGTCGTCAGGACAGAGTCGCTCCATCTCTGCTGGCCTCAGGCTGGCGCTCTGCAGACCTCGGGGGGCGAGGTAGTCTTGGCCTGGGTCCCCTGGGTCCGTCCTAGGCTGCGTACTCTCCTCTCTCGCTCTGGCTCCCAGTTGAGGCAGGTGCACGCTGTCCTCTGGCCAGACCACACGGATCCAGGTAGGACTGAGGTCGCTCCCAAATTTTTCCCCAAGGAAAGTTGGGGTGCTGCCCACCTGAAGAGGGTTCCTGGATGCTAGACATTAGCCATCTGCACCTTTGCTCAGACTTGTTAAGAGCAGTCTCGAGATTAGAAGCACCAAGAGTGTCTGGGGCAGTAGCATGGCCTTTCCCAGGAGCGGGGAGCACATAGGCGGGCAAGGCCTGGAGGTGACCCTAGCCCGTTGCTCTCTCTCCATGAAGCATTGGGCAAGTTGTGCCACCTCTGTGGGCCTTGGTTTCCCATCTGCCCACTGGAGGTAGAAACAGTCCCTCTCTGTAGGGTGGCGGCAGGTGCATGAGGTCAGGTGTGCAGAGTGCTCACTGAACACGCTCTGTCTGTTGTGAGCCCCGTGTGCCAGCGGGACAGGAGAGGAGGGCTGGGGTCACTGCCTGCTGGTGGAGCCACCGCACATGCCTCCTCAGACTGGTGTCTATTATCCAAGCACCAGCAAAACACCGACTGGCAGCTGGTGCTGAGGCTGCACTCAGGGTGCAAGGGAAGAAGAAAAAGCAAGTCACTTGTGGCTTCTCAGGGCACTCCGTTGTGCCCTCCAACCCCCAGCAGCACTGGGGATTGTGGTCCAGCAACTGGCCAGAAGTGCAGGCGTGGGGTGGGCTCTGTGCACACAGCTCTGCTCCCTGTCAGGCTCTTACCTGAACCCTCCCTTTTCTGGGCTGAATTACAGCCCTCATAAGGGCAGTGCCTGCACGTCCCCCAGCGTTGACATTATCAGGATAACTTTAGGGCAGTAGTGGCAAGATGGCCCCCCGTGCCCCGACTTAGGGTGGGGAGGGCAGAAACAGGCTCACAGAGGGACCCCTGTCCCCTGGGTAGCTGTGGATGACCGTATTTCCTGTCTTAGGTGGTCACTTCTCCCACGCCCCACGGGTCACCCCAGAACAAGGCAGGAGTGCAGTGAGGGACCCCTCCCTCTTCAGTCTGGATTTCTGTAGTATAGCCCTCTACCCTGAGGCTGCAGCAAGCATGAGGCCTGGCAGGGGCCTGGGGGGCCCAAACACGTCGTCCGCCTCCCTGCATGCAGAGTCCTGCGTTCCTGGGAATCCATGCCTTGTGCGTCTCTGTGAGGCCCTCCCAGACCACCTTCCTCCTCAGCTCTGCCGCCTGAACGTGTGGAGCTTTGCGTGGCTGGTGCTCACTGTGTGTCTTCTCAGCTACCACGTGCACAACGCACCACTTTTACCCCATCTCACAGACAGAGAAACTGAGGCTTGGGTGGTGGAGTCAGATTCCATCCCAGTACCTGGCCCCTCCCGGTCCCTCCTCCACTGACAATCTGGGACCCAGAGGCAGTTTCTGGGCCTCCTCTTGCAGCCCTGCCTGGGGTGTCCTCAGCTGGTCTCCTCTGCCCTGTGGGTCCTGTCCTGGCTTGTGACCCCTGCTGGGGAGCGGATGTGGAGATTGTGCCCAGGTAGACAGGTGTGGGGAGGAGAGCGGCCTTTGGCCGGGGAGCAGCCTGGAGCCACAGAGTAGGAAAAGTGCGAGCAGGTTTCTTCTTGCGCTCACCTGTGCGCCACATTGTGGCCACTTGCCTTCTGCTCTTGGTGGGGACAAGCCAGGCACCTTTCTTCACAAGGCCGAACACCGGGTCGCCCGGAGCTCAGATGCCGTCCATTGGTGTGCGTGGAAGCCTGAAGCGGGGCAGCCCAGGCGTCCCTTGGCAGGCAGGTTGGAGAGTGGGGTCTGGGCAGGCAGCAGAGGGGTGCAGCGAGGGCAGCCTCGGAAACACGGTGCGTGATGAAGGAAGCCAGACAGGAAAGTTAGGTGCTGGGAGGTCCTGCTCCTGTGAAATGTCAGACCAGGTGAATCTGTGGACACAAAGTAGAGTGGGGCTGACCCCGTGGGGAGGGCTGGGGTGATGGGGTCGGGGTTCCCATGGGCATGAGGAGAGGGCTCTGGATGGTGGTGATGGTTAACCTGGCCTTACAGATGTACTTGATGCCGCTCAGTTACACAAATTGCCATTTTAATCACTTTTACCTATTTTGCCAAAAGAGAAAAAAAAAAGGTACAGCTGGCTATCTTCCCTCACCGTTTCGTCTGTCTTCGTGAGCTCTGCCGTGATGCCATCCTCACCGCGCCTCCTCCCTCCAGCTCAGTCTGACTGTTCTCGCCTCCTTTTCTCCTCAGTTGAACTTTGACCTGGACCGAGGTGTGTTTCCAGTGGTCATCCAGGCCGTGGTGGATGAAGGAGATGGTGAGCGGCCTTTCCTTGTCCATCTCCCTTCTGTTGTGGACCCTTCTCACCTCATTCAGCAGGGAGGACTTTATTCCCGAAGTGATGAAAGACGTTGGCTCAGCCCACTTAGCGCATTTGGGGCCATGAGTTCAAGCCCGGAGCCGGCCGGCTGCTGGGTTCTGGCGTCCACCCCCCGTGGGATGATGGAAGACAGCAGAGAAGGGCACAGAGCAGGGCGGGCCGGGAGCTGTGGCTGTCAGCATGTCAGGCCACGCTGATGGGCTGGCTCGAGGCCCTTTCTCCTGCCAGGCTTGCTGGGTCTCTCCGTTGCTGCTACTGTAGGCTGCGGACCCCCCGGCCTAGGGCATGGGACCCCTCCCAGCCGAGTCCTTGCTTCTCAACTGTGTCTGAATGTCCCTCCATGCAGAGCCAGCAGTGGGCACTTTGAGGTGGCTCTGGAGGAGGTGTGGCCAGAGGGAGCAGCAGGCCCCCCAGGCAGAGGAAGGCAAGCTGAGGACGATCCCCCCATGGGTTTTGGGCTCTCCAGCTGAGAATATTGGGAAGCAGCAGCTAAGAGAGAAGCTGAGTAGGGGGCAGAAGAGGGGTTGAGGCCAGTTCTGACCGCTCCCTCCTCTCTCTCCCGGGTAGTTGTGGAAGTGACTGGCCACGCCCACGTGCTCTTGGCCGCCTTTGAAAAGGTAAGTGCCGTCCTGCCCCTTACTGTGCCAGTGACCAGGGAGCATGGGCAGAGGGGTGGTGTTTTGAGACTAGAAGTCTGAACTTGGGGTCCAGGCTGGGCCAGGTGGGCTTAGTGCCAGGGGCTCAGGGCACGTGGCGGGCTCTCCAGTTACTCTGGGCTCCAAGGGGCTGCGCCTTGAGGAAGGCTTTTCAAAGGGTATCTGGTGTGCCCAGAGGGGCAGAGAGAAAAGACCTCCAGGCCCTCCTGGAGTCCCTGAGTTGGGGGTGCCTCACATACTAGGAGGTCGTTTACGTGCAAGAATTCATATTACCTTCAGCCTGATGTGTATTTGAACTTAGGTGTTTGCCCCTTTCTTCCATGCAGACCCAAGTCCCCAGTTTCCCCAGCTGTTCTTGCTTGTGGCCATGTTACGTGGGGTGCAGTGAGAATGGTCAGCCCCACCATTGTCTCTGCGTTAGGATGTCGTGGGGCCTGGGGACGGTCCCATTTGCCAGTCACTGCTGTTCATGGGGCCAGGCAGTTGTGTGTTCATGCAGCAAGCAAGTGCCTGGCTGTGTTGGGAACAGATCCCTTGCTCACCGAGCCCCTTGCTGGAGGTGGTGGGGTGCATCCCCTGCTTGAGAATGTCATGACTGACAGCCCCACTCCCCAAGGCCCTTTGACCTTGGCCTGTACTCTGCAGATTGTAAAGTGTTTCCAGCACCAGCCTGTGGCCTGGCTGGACGAGGATCAGGGACCCTGGGAGGAAACCAGGCTCAGGCTGCTTCTTCTGGACTTAGCACCACATGTGGGCATCCTGCTGACCCCTCGTTTCCTCAGCCCGGTGTGTGCACGCGCAGCCTGGAGAGGGTGGGGGTGGTGCCCAGCTCCTGCCTGTGATCTGGGTCTTTCCAGACTTCCCAGGGAGTGAGGACAGCTGGGCCCAAGGCCCCTTTGGCACATGTGTCCTGTGCTCCCCTGGCCCCTGGGCTGTGGTGGCGCTGAGCGCCCAGGGTAGAGGTTGGGTGTCTCCCTCGCCAGCTGCGCTCCCGAAGCCCGGCCTTGTTGGAAGAGGTGGTAACTGTACTGTGTGCTTCTGTGGTGAGCGGGCGGGTGATGGCAAATTCTGTCTGCGCTTCCAGTTTAGAGCCCAGTGAGAAACTGCTTTCTCTCTGGAGTCCAACCCACTGAAAATGCTGAGTGCTGGTCTCAGTTGACTTCGAGGGGTGACTTAACTGGTGGCTTCATGAGTCTCGGATCTCATACCTTCATGAACCTCGAACTTTGGATGGTGTGTCTCCCCAGATGCCACCCAGCACATTCACCGTTTACCTTCTTTAGTTCTCAGAGTTTTTAGGACTTTGGGCTTTCCTTATACATATGCGTGTGCACAGTCTTCTCAGTGAAGCCAAGCCCTTTGGGGTTAGAAGTGGGCTGTGTCACTTCTTGCCGTCCAGGTACTGCTGCTTGCTGTTGGGGGGCTCTGGTCCCTGTCAGAACTTGCCCAGTGGTCATAAACCTGACTGAGCTTGAGAACTGCCTGGAGAGTTGGGTTACCTGGGTCAGGCGGTACTCCCGGTAGTTTCAAGGCCCAGTCAGAGGGCCACGTTTGGAGAGACCTGGCCGGGCCCTGTCCTTCCGCTGTGGATGTGGAATGGCTGAGGAAGGGCCTTCAGCCTGCCAGGCGGGGCTGCTAAGTGGTACCAGCTTGTAACTCTGTGTCTTTCTCCCTGGTAGCACGTCGATGGCAGCTTCTCTGTGAAACCTTTAAAGCAGAAGCAAATTGTAAGTCTGGTAGGAGAAACATTGTGACCTCTTTTGATATTAAAGGCCCTCAAACACACTCAATGTCCAGAGTTGTCATCTGGGCTCTGGAAAGTCCGAATCTGCCCCTCTGTGCATGCGTGCGCCCACCACATCCCAGTATTGACTCGTAGCCCAAGTTTCGCCCAGCTCGGTGAGGAGGGTTCGACCTCCTTAGGGCTAGGTGGGAAATGCAGCTCAGACTGCTTTTGAGCACGGTGACGTGTGGTCACTCTTGTGCAGCTGTGATGGGTGGTTCAAAGTGGCTTTTCCCTGGGGAGGGGGAGGGTAGGTGGAGAGGGTATGCTTGCCTGGCCCGAGTGGAGGTTGGCTCCATGCCCCTCGGTGAGCAGAACCTTGGGCCCCCAGCCCCTGCCCTTCTGCCTGTGTCACTCACTGGGCTGGGCTGGGCCAGGTATGCTCCTCCTGGCCCCGGGCCCACTCGCTGAGGTGCAGGTGGGCAGAATTTCAAACCACACCTGCTCTGGGACCCAGGCCTGGCCCCTGGGAAGTGGTGTTGGGCCAGGGGGGTGCAGCGGGGCTTCCGAATGGGGCCGGCCAGTGCCCGGATACCTCTGTGTTCTCTAGGTGGACCGGGTCAGCTACCTGCTGCAGGAGATCTACGGCATCGAGAACAAGAACAACCAGGAGACCAAGGTTTGCGCTGGTGGCGACCTTGGCTGGGACTGTGGGTGGACCTCACTCTCATCTTCCCTTCCACCTGCCCGGGAGCCGGCTCCTGGAGGGGCTTGCCTGAAACCCCCAGCCCTGGCCCTGGCCCCGTGGGCTAGTCCCCTGTGTGCCTTCCCCAGGGGGCCCCAGGACCCCAGACTCCAGGTTTCTTTAACTTTTCAAAGGCTTTCACAGAGAAGGGCAACCTGGGTGGCTGGGTCAGTGAGTGTGCAGCCCTTGATCTTGGGATTGTAAGTTTGAGCCCCATGTTGGCTGTTGAGATTACTTAAAGATCATAATAATAGTAATGAATGAATAAATAGAAGAGTTAACAGAGCCTATGGGGCATTTTATTCTTTTTCCAACAAATTCCCTGGCTTATTAACATCTTTGGGTTGCCAGCCATTGTGTGGACAGGGACAGCCTGGTGTGTGGGGCCCCTTCCCACCCCCTTGGGGTGAGCTCTAGTGGCCCCCGCCAGCGGCACCCCCCCCCCCAGGCCCCCAGCCCCGAGCCCTCTGCACACCTGTGGCCAAAGCGTGTGGCTGACGGAGCTGTGGTCTGGCGAGCATCGGCCTGTGCCTTTGTCATCATTTGAAAGGCACGAGTGACACTGCCATCTCTTAAACGTTTCTGGAAGTCTTAAACGCAAGCCTCTGTGACAGCTGGGACCGGCTGAAAGCCGGAAGTCAGGGCACTTTGGTCAGGCCCTTAGTCTCGGAGTGTTCTCTGCGTGCTTCATGTGTCAGCACCCCCTTCCACAAACAGCCTGGTGGTATGTGTTGTCACCTTCAGTGGCCATGTGGCGTCTGTCATGCCTGTTCAGTGCCCTGATTTTACAGATTGCACACAAGCAGCATTGCCGTTTGGAAACCAAGGGGCAAGGCTGGGTTCCGGTAAAACTTGATTTACAGAAACAGCTGGTGGGGCTGTAGTTTGCTCTTTTACAGGGTTGTCGTCTCTTGATCCAGACACTCATTTTGATTAGACAAGGTGGACTTGTCTGATTTTTTTCAGTTTCAACCCAGTATGTGGGCACCCTCTGTAAGACATGCCTGTACTGTGGCCTTTCCACGCTGCTCTGTGGTTCTGGGGAATAGGAGGAAACCTGGGTTTTCTTGGTTTGGTGTGTGTGTTGGGGGCAGGCACGAGCCGGGTCTGAGCTCTGGGCCGTGTCCCCTGAAGATGGGAACACCTCCCTGCCCTGGCCTCTGCCTGTGGCCCTGGGGAGCCCGCTGACACTCGGACCCTCCGTGTCCCCGCAGCCCTCGGACGAGGAGAATAGCGACAACAGCAACGAGTGTGTGGTGTGCCTGTCGGACCTGCGGGACACGCTGATCCTGCCCTGCCGGCACCTCTGCCTGTGTAACTCGTGTGCGGACACGCTGCGCTACCAGGCCAGCAACTGCCCCATCTGCCGGCTGCGTGAGTGGGGCCAGGGCTAGGGGGCTGCGGGCTGTCGCCTCCCGCCCCGGGCACAGCGAGTGGGACGTGTACTTGGTGCAGGTGGTCAGTACCCCTGGCAACCGTGCTGGCACATGTGCGGCTCACGTCCCCGAACATTAGACTTCGGGAGTTAACGGCAGGAACGGTGCCAGGGCAGGTGCTTGCCGTGAACTTGGAACGGGACAGAAAGTGGCCTGTGAATCACACCTTTAAGTGTTACGTGGACAATATTTTGATGTAAAAAAACAGTCCTGGTGAGGTGGACAGCCGACAGGAGTTCGTTTCCAGGAGCACTCCAGACGTTTTCTCAAAGTTAATTCTGAATCAGGTGTTCGTCCTCCAGTGGAAGGAATCCAGACATTCTCAGGGCAGAAGATCCCGCTGGATCGAAATGAGCGTCCAGCCAGTGGGCGGGTCCCAGCAGTGAAGGGCCAGGGCTGTAGGGGGAGAGCCCGCCCTGGACTCCGGGGGTTTTCAGTTGTCGGGAGCTGACGGCTTTTTGGAGAAAGTCTTCGTGCCATTTCACACCTTGGTGTGCCTGTCAGCCTCCGGGGCAGCCTGGGGGTACCCGTGCCTCAGCCCGCGCTCCTGTACCAGCATCCGGCTGTGTGGCCCGGACTGCTTTACACGCTTGTCTCGTCAGTATCTTGGGGCTCAGAGGGAGCCTGTCCAGGGTCACAGCTGGTAAGGGGCAGGGTTGGGTCTAAACTAGTGGTGAGGTGTGTGCAGGGGTCGTGGGGTAGGCTGAGCGTGTGGAAGTGGAGGGGGAGGCTGTGGGGTCTGGGCGGTCCGGAGTCCAGCCCTGATGAGACCTCAGGGCTTGCAGGGGTGGCCGCAGGGGGTCTGTGTGCTGGCCCTAGAGGGACAGGCAGCAGGCCGGGTAGCCTCTCCTGGGTGAGGAACAGGCTGGGAGCAGGAGCTGAATGCCAGCCTTCCCCAGGGGCCCTGTGTCTGGTGTTCTCAGGTGCGGCATGGTGTGACGGCCCAGGGGCCCAGATGGGCTAGGGCATGGGCCCCTGGCAGGTGTGGGGGGCACTTGGGCTGGGTGAGCTGGGCCAGGGCCCTTGTCTCTGAGGCCTGCAGCCTGGGGCAGCCACCATCAGCGCTAGAGATGTGGGTGTCACTAGCAGGTGCTGGGACAGTGTGCAGCTGTTTACCGTGTGTGACCTGTGCTTTTCATAAACGTTACGCTGTTTTTTTTGTCTTTAAGATTTTATTTATTTATTCATGAGATAGAGAGAGAGAGGCAGAGACACAGGCAGAGGGAGAAGCAGGCTCCCTGCAAGGAGCCTGATGTGGGACTCGATCCCAGTACCCTGGGATCACACAGTGAGCCAAAGGCAGATGCTCAACCACTGAGCCCCCCAGGTACCCCAGCATTACACTCTTATTAGGGACACTGATCAGGGTGACCAGTAGCTTGGTCCTAATTTATTTTCCCAATTCTTGCTGCTTCTGGTTTTGTGGTGTAGAGATTGTGCTGTTAGGGACATTCGCATATGTATGTTTGCCTGTCCTTGGTGTAACTTCCGGGAGGAGATACCTGGTCGCCAGGAATGATGCCGCCACCACATTCAAGGGTGTAGTCCCGGGTTTGGCATGTGTGAGGCTGGTGGCACCCTCCCTGCTGCCCTGGAAGCTCCACCTGAACTGGGTAGTGCACTCCTGGGCTCCCGTCTCCCCTCTGGGGCGGTTTGGTGATCACTCTGTTTTGCCTCTGATTTGGAAATGTGGCTTGTCCTAGGACCACTGTGGGTGGGTGGGTGGCCGGTGGCCCCGGGGCTTAAAGGGCCTCCGTGGTTCCGGAACTGGCTGCCCCTTGCCTGATGGGAGCCCTTCCCTCTGCCACAGCTTTCCGGGCCCTTCTGCAGATCCGGGCAGTGAGGAAGAAGCCGGGAGCCCTGTCCCCCGTCTCCTTCAGCCCTGTCCTGGCCCAGAGCATGGACCACGATGAACATTCAGTAAGTGCCTCTTTCTTCTGTGCTGTGGGGTGGAGGCCAGAGAACAGGGGGTTTCTGCAGGAAGCCCCTGCCCATTTTTAGTCTCTCAGTCCGGACGCCCTCAGGCTTTACCCTTCATGTTAGGACAGCTTCGGCTTCCCAGTGGGGCCGCATTGGTCAGAGGCCCTGGGCCTGTGGCCAGAAGGAAGGGCATGGCCAGGCTGTCTGCTTCTCACTGCCTGCCGGCTCTCTGGGCCTCCGTCCTCATCTGGCCGAATGGGGTGACCCAGGCTGGGCCCAGGGAGCCCCGGGTCCTGAGAGTATTGTTGTTTTTGCCGAGAGCAAAGGCCATCTGACGGCACGCAACCCTCCATTGAGTTTGAATGTCTGTCACCATCATTCTACCAGGCCAGATAGCCAGGGCCACCGTATGGGTCCTAGGAGCTGAGGTCTCACCCAGTGGGTGACTATGATCTGTCCTCTCTGTCCACTGAGGGGGGCTGCCCAGCCTGGACACAGGAGAGCGCCTTGGCAGCCACCTACCTCACTTGCTTCCTGGGAAACCGCGAGGTGAGCTTGTTGCACGCAAAGGAGGGGAGACAGACTCAGGCTTCAGGGAGAGAGATGGCTGTCTGGGTCAAGACATCGGCAGAAGATGGAGAGAGATGTAGAGACACAGAAAGAGAAGCAGAGACAGACATGGATAGAGATGAGCAGAGACACAGTCACAGAGACATGGGGAGAGACACATGCAGAGAGGCACTGGGAGAGACACAGAGGAGACACAGACGGGGATGGGACTAGAAAAGTAGGTGCCGAGACACGGCAGAGAGGCACAGCAGAGACAGGAGGGGCTGGCCCAGGTCTTGAGCTCCCAGCCCCGCCCCCGCCCGGCCACAGCCATTGTCTGCCGGTGAGTCTGATGTTGGGATTCAGTGATTCTCAGAGGGAAAGGACCCAAACCCTGTGGTTCGCACACCCGCAAGATGGGCTTCTGCGCTGGTGAGTGTCCCATGTTGGGCCTGTGCAGTGTGTGTGAATATTGGGCCAGTGTTTAAAGGCTGGAAATTTTCCATAAGACTCAGATTTCTGGCTTCTCTTTCAAAATCTGAAGGTCTGGTCTTGCAGCTCAAGCTGATGCAAGGCTGCCTCGGAGGTGGGGTCCCCATCACCCCCACTTTTCCAGGCCAGCCACACTGTGTATTTTGCCTGCTGGGCCCCTGTTGGCATCAGGGCTTACTACTCCCGAAACGGCCCTCCAGTGTATTTAATATTGGGCTTGACTGAGGAACACGGAACATTTTCTCCAGCCATGCAGTTTTAGTAGAGAGAGAAGTTAGCAGTGAGATATGATTTGTTCCTGGGAGAGGAGGGGTGCTCAGGGGTGGACGGTGGGTTTTCTTGTTGCCTGTGTGTGCCCTTCCCAGGCTCTGCCCTGGAGTCTGAGCGGCCGGCCTAACCTTCCCATGTCTGTCCCTCTTATCCAGAGAGTGCCGAGATGGCTCTCACACTACAGGGCGGCCCTGGGTTTGGGTTGTGAGCTTCCCATGCTCCAGAGGGCCGGTGCCTTCCCCTCCAGAGAGTTAAGATAGCCAAATAACGGGCTCTGGTTCTCCACCATGTTCCCTGAATGAGCAATTTGCACCTAGTGGTGTGGAGAACCCAAATTTTCTTCAGTGAGACCTTTACGGTCATTGAGGAATGGGGGTGATTTAGGGCTGATTTTTCTCCCCAGCTTCCTTTAGGAGTTGGACATTGGTGATGAGTTTATGAGACAGTGGCAGACCTCATAGAAGTACGGGGTGGGGTGTCCCTTTCTCGTGCCCAGCGGGGCCCACTTGTGAGGAGCACCTGGCTAGCCTCCTGCCTGTGCTGGCCAGGACCTGCTTCTCGGGGTAACCCAGACGACGGTGGCCAGTGGGACAGGGATGGGCTCTACCAGCGGCATTGCTTCTGGGAGTTGCAAAGATGCCCAGGCCCAGGCCCTACAGAATGTGCACTTGGCCAGGTCCCCAGACCTCATGTGCAGGTTCAGTTTGCCAGGCACAGGCTCACGGCACACCCAGAGGCCAGCAAGCCCGAGACACGCCCCAGCCAGCCAGCTCCAGTGCGGTTTGGGGGATGGCAGTTGTAAAACATATGATTTTTATCTTGACAGTGTCCCTTTAAAAAATCAAAGGCGCACCCCGCCTCACTGGCCAGCAAGAAACCTAAAAGGGAAACAGTAAGTGTGTTTGGCCCTGTGGCCACATCTTTGCCCCGCACCCTGATGATTAAACCAATGACAAGTATGGGAAATCATTTTCACCCCAGGCTAACGTGTTTGGTTAATTTAATCTGTCAAATCCACTCTCCCCAGTCCCGGCGTCCCTGCCCAGGAAGGGAGTTTTGTGGAACAAGCAAAGCTCAAGGTCTGTCGGCAAAAAGCCAGTGTCTTGGATCCCCGCTGCCAGGCGGCAACAGCGCCGGCCTCGGGCTGCCCCTTCTCGCCAGCTCTGCTTCTGCCCGTGGTCCCCAATGGCCTCGTTTCCCTTTTTTTTCTTGCTGGCAGTGGAATGATGTTGGAGGTGGAACTCACTCACCTTGCTTCTAGTTTTTGCAAACAGTCTTCCTCGCGCTTGCTTGTCATCCTGCATCCCCTGCTCTGTCCACCTTGGATGTTAGCTCTTTGGGTCAAGGACTTGGTTTCCTTGCATTTTCCCTGCATCTCAGGGAGCAGGCGGGGGCCTCTGCCTGGAGCCTCTACTGACCCCCATGGCCCCTCAGCAGAACTTAGAGCGGCGGAGGTCACGGGAGGGCCAACCCAGAGAGAGGCTTTTTTCCTCTTTGGAGGATGAGGAGGTTCAAAGCAATTACTGACCTTTCAGTGGAAGGCAGGCTGGGAGCGGATACAGGGCAGCACGGGCCAGGTGGCCAGGGCACTCGGGGAAGCTCTGCCTGGCCCTTCTGCCTTTCCTGGTCCGCAGGGCTGTTCCGTCCCTGAAAGGCAGCTCTCCCTTCCTCCCAGCAGAGCGGGCAGGCGGGCGGGGGTTCACAGTGGGAGCACTGCAGGGCATTGGTCCCTTGCCTTGTCTAGTGAGAGCGAGGCGGGGGGGCTGTCCTGCCTGCGCAGTGGCCTGGGGACCTCACGTCTTCAGCACCCGGGCATCTCCCCACACCTTAACTCTAAAGCAGGACTCAGTCTGTTGATTTGCTCCACTCCCAGCAAGGGGAAGACTGGGTCTGAACCAGAGGTGCCCATTAGAAGCACCTGAAACACACGTCACCTCCAGTGGACACTTGTTTCAGGCACACACAGGGTCTCAAGTTGGGCCAGATGCCTGTGCTGGGCAAAGCTCCCCGCGGGGCCAGGCCCTCCCTGGGCTAGAACACACGCTGCTCCACTGGCCTCTCCCGCCTTCGGCATGGCTTTGCTCTCCACCTGCTCCTGAGCCTCCTTTCTCTCTCTGACCCCTCACTCTCCACCTGTGCCAGGCAGGAACAGAAAGCCAGGTAGGGGCTGGCTGAGACCAGGGGTGGGGAGGGCTCCCAGGTGCCCTCTGGAACAGAAAGCCAGGTAGGGGCTGGCCGAGACCAGGGGTGGGGAGGGCTCCCAGGTGCCCTCTTGCCTTCATCTGGGGCACAGAATGGGCATCCAAGGCCGTGTGCTGCGGCTGATGGCCGAGGGAACCTGGGGAGGGTGTCTGATGCTGCTGCGGTGTTCTTGGCGCCCCTCTGAGGGACGGGGATTTAGATCCCTGGAAGGTGGAGTGGACAGGAGATGGTCAGAAGGCAGGTTCTGGGGAGTAGAACGTCCCTGGGGCACAAGCCCAGCGTCTGGGGCTTTGTGGCCCAGGGCAGCGGGCAGGGAGTGTGGCCGGCCTGTCCCTCACCCACCCTTGTCCCCGCAGAGCTCTGACAGCGTCCCACCTGGCTACGAGCCCATCTCCCTGCTGGAGGCGCTCAACGGCCTTCGGGCCATCTCCCCAGCCATCCCATCAGCCCCCCTCTATGAGGAGATCACCTACTCAGGCGTCTCGGATGGCCTGTCCCAGGCCAGTTGTCCACTTGCTGGGATCGATCGAATCCTGGAAAGCAGCCACCAGAAGGGCAAGCCGAGGAGCAGATCCCCTGACAGGTGAGGCTGATGCCAGGATTCCCTCTGGGGGTGGTACGTGGGAACCACCCACCCGCTCTGTGGCGGGGCTTGGGGAAATGCATGGTGTCGTGGAGGCAGGGCAAAGCCGGGGGGCGCCGGGGTGGCTCAGTTTGTCGTCTGACTTCGGCTCAGGTCATGGTCTCTGAGTCCTAGGATTGGGCTCTGGGCTCAGTGGGGAATTGGTTTGAGATTCTCTCCCTCTCCCTCTGTTCCCCCTCTGCCCCGCCCCATCCCTCTCCATTTGCATGCATTCATGCGGTCTCCCCACCCGCCCCATAGACTGATTGATTGATTGATTAATTTTTTGAAAAAGTGCAAAGCAGGTGTATGTGTGGGTTTAGTTTTAGAACTTTTTTTGGGTGATTTCACTAGAATGACTCACAGAATCAGTAGCAGGTTAGGTTATGGATAAAGGTTACAGCAAAGTAGAGAGAGCAAAGCAGCTGGAAAGATGCGCTGGTGGAGCCCAGAGGTGCCCAGCATCCCACCCCGTCCCAGGCCACACAGGACATGGCGGGAGCCCGTGGAGTCTCAGGGTCGCAGGATTTTCTGGGGGCTGGTCACGTGGGCACATCCTGCTGTGTGAGCAGCAGTGGCAGTCAAACCTGGGCCACCACGAAACCAGGCACATGATGTTGCCCTGGTTATGCCTGAGAAGCAGAGGGTCCAGTCACGATCCCCCTGGACAGTGCGAGACAGGTGACCAGCCTTCTGTGTTAAGCCTCTTTTCACATGTGCTGTTTATTTTATTTTTTAAATTTAAATCTAAGTTAGTTAACCTATAGTGTGTTATTAGATTCAGGGTAGAGGTCGATGACTCACCCGTTGCCTGTAACACCCAGTGCACGTTCCGTCACGTGCCCTTAATGCCCGTCACCCAGTTACCCTGTCCCCCCACTCCCTTCCCTCCAGCAACCCGCAGCTGGTTTCCTAGGGTTTAGAGTTTCTTTTGGTTTGTTTTCCTCTCTGATTTTATCTTATTTTTCTCTCCCTTCTCCTACATTCATCTGTTTTGTTTCTTAAATTGCACACATAAAGGGAATCATGGGATAATTATCTTTCTCTGACTTATTTTGCTTAGCTTAATATTCTCTAGTTCTCTCTTGTGTGCTGTGGTTTTAAGAAAAGTAAAGGCGGACGTTCTGTAAAACAGGCCTGGCCCCTGTGATTACACACGTGGCAGGGGCCCTCCAGATAGAGAAAGAAGTGTGGGGGTGTCTCCTGCTGCCCCCCACCCCAGGGGTACCATCATGATGCTCTCCTCTGGAAACACGGAGCCGTGTGCAGGCCCGTGCAAGCACGCACCGGGGATGGCCTCCGGGTCCAGCCCGCCGTTGTGCCTGCTGGCGTCCTGCTGTGCACCCGCCTCCCCACAGGTGGCACTGGCTTTGGTGGGTTGGCATTTATCATCCACATGCCCTCCACCCCGTCTTGTCTGTCCCCAGCACCCTGCGGTCTCCGTCGTCCCCCATCCACGAAGAGGATGAAGAGAAGCTGTCCCAGGACTCGGACGCCCCTCCCCCGCTGAGTGGGGTGGGCCTGGCGCTCAGCAGCTCCCCCGAGGTGAGGCCCACCGTCACCCCGGCCCCGCCGCCTGTCCGTGGGCCCCAGACCTGTGGCCAGGGCCCCCCTCCACCGCTTGCTCGCGTGGCAGCAACCTTGGCTGGTTTCCTCATCTGTGGGGTGGGTCCTGTTTCGGGGGCTGCTGGGGCTCCTGCTGTGCGGGAAGTCCTGGGCCAGTGGCACCAGAGCTGCAGCCACACATTGTCCTTGTTTCCCAGAGCTTCGTAACGGAGGAGGCGGACGAGGCAGCGGCATTAAAGCAAGGTAAGCCCTCTCCTCAGGAGCACGTTCGGGCCTCCCCAGCGGCTCTGCCAGAGGCTTCTGGAGGGTAGCTCTTCAGAGCGCACTGGCTCCCCTCCTGGAGGTCATGAGTTCCTTACTGCAGGACCTCCCAGAGGACAGCCCCCGGCCCTCCTGGTTTTCCTTCCACACCCAGCCAGCACATAGTAGTGGCGGTTAGCTGCTCATGCAGGTCCCCTACGGGCTGCCCAGCTGGCACCTGGAGAGACCCAGGGTTCCTCCTGAGGCCAGAGGCTGGACAGTGGGGTGCAGGTGCCTAGCTCAGTCAGGCCCCTCCTCCGCGTGTCCCTGTGTCCCGTGGAAGGGGCCATGCACCTCTCCGTGGAGAGTTTAGCACAGAGTAGCCTGCTGGGTCCTGAGTCCAGCTGCCACTGGTGGGCACTGGGCTCTGTGTGGGGCGTGACCCCTACCTGACCTCACACTGGTTGTGGGATATGATGAGGTGCTCCGTCTCCCAGCTGGGGAGGTGTCATCCCACCACCAACCCAGTCATTCCTCCAGGTTGGGGTGGCTGGAGGCCCAAAGCCATTTAATTGGGAGGTGACAGAGGCAGGAAGTAGCCCTGGCTGGCTGGCTGGCTGGCTGGCTCCCAGGCCTGCAGCATGGTAAGGACCCCAAAGTAACCTGCAGCCACTCCCTTGCCAGGAGGTTCCCCAGTCAGCATTGTACCGCGGTGACCCGCATCCACCCTGGGAGTGGCTCCCCGCCCCCAGCGTGTGGGGCCTGCCTGCAGGTTGCTGGGCCTTGGGGCCTTGGGTCTGGGTGTAAGTGTTGGTGCCCAGGGCAGGGTGCCTGGTCTGGGTGTCCTCACGTCCTGCCTCTTTGGCCTGAGCTCCCCCACCTCAGCCTGGGCCTGAGCCTCTCCCAACACTCCTGCCTGCCTCCCTGCGCAGAGCAGGTGCCCAGACTGTGTGGCTCCCCTCTGTGCCCGTCACAGGGCCTAGGCCCCGCTTCTGCAGAGGGGACCTCCCCCTGAGGACACCCTGGGCAGCCCTGGGCACTGCTGTGTGAGAGTGAGGTGGCCGCGCTAGCTGCCCCCTGCAGGGTGTGTGGCCCAGCTGGAAGGATAAAGATAAACAGGAGATATTAAACTTATTACCATTTCTCGGGTGTATAATGTGTTTAATTTTTAATTTTAATTTTTATTTTTATTTATGACAGTCACACACACAGAGAGAGAGAGAGAGAGAGAGGGGCAGAGACACAGGCAGAGAGAGAAGCAGGCTCCATGCACCGGGAGCCCGATGTGGGATTCGATCCCGGGTCTCTAGGATCGCGCCCTGGGCCAAAGGCAGGCGCTAAACTGCTGCGCCACCCAGGGATCCCATATAATGTGTTTATAATGAAAAACAGAAGCCCCGAGCTGGAGTTGGGAGAGAAGGGTAGTAAAGAAAAGCAAACCTTTGCCTCTCAGGCCTAGAGGGCGGAGGAGGGTGTCAGGGTAGGGTCTGGCCCCCAGTGGCTGCAGAGCCCTTAGGCAGGAAAGACAGGCTCCTGGGGGTCCTGACCAGAGGGACAGTGGCCACCTTCTGCCTCTGGGCCTCTGACCTGCCCTCTCCTCTGCAGGGAGCCGAGTGCCGTCCATCGAGAACGTCCTACAGGACGGCAGCCCTGAGCCCTGCAGCCATGGCCAGCCCCGCCTGCCAGCTGATATCTACCTGCCAGGTAACAGCATTCGGCAGCTGAACTGGGGGGAGTGTGGTGTACTGTCACCATCGCATGGACCTTGGGGCCCACCGGGCCAGGGGGCAGTGCGGTGACTATCCCCGTGGAGCTAGGGGTCTGCTCTGACTGCTTAGGGAGGGGCTGGCCTGTTGGGAGCCCAGGTGTCTCCCTGGCTTTGCCCATATTCCTTCTGTCAACCCCAAAGCACAGCCAGGCCCCGGCTCTACAGCCCCCCACCCTCCGCTGAGACTCTTTGGTGCAGAGCCTGTGCCTGAGGCCCCTTTGCACCCTGGAGCCAGGTCTGTGTCGGGAAGGCAGGAGAAGCTGGTCCTTCTCTCCATCTCCTGCTTGGGCCCGGTGGGCAGACCTAGTCCCACTGGAATCTCCCACTCTTCCTTCGTCCGTGGGTACAGCAGGCCCTGTTTGGGTGCCCCAGCAGCAGGGCCTCTGCCCAGGGAGCTATAGACAGAAAGCTGCACGCCGGGGCCTGATGCTGGCCCCCAGCCCTCTACCACCTGCCTGGGGGGCCGATGAGTGCTCACAGGGTGCAGGTGAAGCCGTGCATCCCAGGCCGGTGCTGGGAGGACGGGTGGGGCCAGGCGCCTGCAAGGCCCAAGGGCAGTGGGGAGAGGTCTTATTGCTCTGCCCCCTTTCCCTTTTTTTTTTTTCTTTTTGTTTTTAAAGATGTATTTGTCTATTCATGAGAGACACAGAGGAAGAGGCAGAGACACAGGCAGAGGGAGAAGCAGGCTCCCTGCGGGGAACCCGATGCAGGACTCGATCCCAGGACCCTGGGATCACACCCTGGGCTGAAGGCAGATGCTCAACCACTGAGCCACCCAGGTGTCCCTCTGGCCCAATTTCCAGAGGCCTCTGTCCCCCGCCTCCAGCTCCTCTCTCTGCTCCTCAGGGTCAAGATCCTCAGCTTGAAGTACTAAGCTCCAGAGATGGGGGACAGGACTTGGGGCTCTGAGACTTGTGCCTGCTGCCTGTTAAGATACCATCTAAGGTCCGATATGAAGATAAATAGCCACGGTGCCCTCAGAAAGTCAGGCTCCTGCCTTGTGGCTAGGAAGACCTTTGCCCCCCGCCTGCCCCAGGACTCACTGCTGCTCAGTTCCCGGTGACCTGACCTGTGCCTCGGGCCTGGCTGTGATGTGCTTTGGTGTGAAGGTGTCTCTTGTCCCACCCGCCCCAGCTGGACAAGCAGTGGCCTGTGCAGACAGGGTCCCTATAGCCCAGAGGGTGGCCCGTCACCAGGTGTAGGAAGGCAGGGTCATATGTTTATCCGCACTCGGGGGCCTACCCAGAGAGACCCATGGGTGAAAGCCATGCCTAGGACCAGTATTCCATAGAGTAACACAATTCCAGTAAGTTCTTTCAAGGAACTTCAAGGATTTCCTTATAATTACAAGCTTGGGGGGATGGGGAGAGCCCATAGAGGGACTTCCTAGAACCACGAGTGGGAGTTGTGGTCCTATGGTTGAGGAGGCACCTTGGACCCCCCCGCCCCCCCGGCAGTGCTACCCCCTCGCTGCCAGCGTGTCTGCAGGTCAGGACAGGCCGCAGCCGCTGGGCTCTGCCCACAGGTGACACCAGGCTCTCTGGCTCTGTCACCCCTACCCTAGGCCAGTGACGTGGCCACCTTCAGCTCCACGGAGGGGGCGGGAAGCACGTTGGCTGTGCAGGTGATAAAGGAGAGGCGGAAATCCGTGTTCGGGGGCAGCAGAAGGCAGTGTCCGGCCACGGGGCATAAGGAGGCAGCTCTGGGGCCCGCGACTCACCTGGTTGTGCCCCCCTGCACGGGTGCCTCGTGGGTTAGCATCTGGAGCCCGGTCCTCACGAGCGCTGCCGACTGTACCTGGCGGGGCAGGGGGAGGCCGGGGTCCTCACAGACGTGCACACCTTTACAAGCATATGTGTACCTGTCTTCCTTTATTCCCGTGCCAGAACCTTTTCTCCTGCTACTGGCTCTTGCTCAGCAGAGATCCTAAACGTCTTTCCCACATGCATGTGTTCAAGAGCGGGAACGAGCACATGGGTGTGTTCATTCTTGGTAACAGCTGCACGGCTGTCCCCTGGTGGATGGGCACAGTTGAGCGAACATTAGGTTCTTACTGTGGGTGGGGGGATAAGGAGGTCGGGCGAGGGAACCTGGATGCTGGAAGCGGCGAGCCTGGGGGGCGGGGGGCCCCTCCCTGGGTCCACCCTCCGCCAGGTGAGCCCCGCCTGCCCCAGGCCCTGCCCTGTGAGTGCTTCTCCGGGCTGAGCGCCTCTGCGTTGCACTGTGGCCCAGTTCTCCTTTGTTTTGGCACATTGGTCTGTGTGGGCATCGTGTCTCATGTGTCCCCCCGGGGCATCTCGTCCTGAAGCAGTGCATTTGCTGCGGGATGTGCTGTCTGTGTGAGTGCTTTGCTAACTGAGCTTCTCTCCTCCTCCGCACAGCCCTGGGGCCTGACTCCTGCTCTGTTGGTATAGAGGAGTAAGCTGGTACGTGATCGCCTTCGTACGTGTTGTGGGGTGGCTCTGAGGGGCGTCCCTGACCGTGCTGGAGCAGGACCAGCTGCCTCTCCCTCTCCTACTCCCTTCCTGGGGGTTCCTGCCCCTTTTCTGGGTTTCTTCCACGTCCATGTCTTCCCTGGGGTCCTGGATTCTGAATCCAGAGCTCTCCAAACGTGCTACACCTTCACCCCGAAGAGGTGGTCCTGGGGGGTCTGACATCGGTGGACTTTTTCTGTCTGGACTCAGTGGCCCAGCCACGCTTTTCTATTCTAGCCTTTAGAATCCCAGGAATGGTGACTTAGCCCTTGCTGAGACCCCACCCCCCTGTTGCTGCTGATTAGCCTGTTCCCCAGCCTGCCTGTGGAACCTTCCAGAACACCAGCACATGCTGAAATCAGCCTGTTAGGAGGCCATGTGAGGTTGACCCTTGGCCTGAGCAGGAGATGCCCTCCACCTGGGTGACCTTGGCAGGTGGTTCCAAGAGCACCAGCAAAACCGGCCAGTGTGTTTAAGACCCTCTTCCCTTCTTCACATGATGGTAGCGGCTCTGGGAAGTCTGGCCATGGAGGACCTGGTGCCTTCGGTGGCCCGTGCTTTCCCAGACGCGTGTGGGCTGGGGCGCTGCAGCCGGACTCCGGCCGTCCTGGCAGCCCTGCTGGGAGACGCGCCCCAGGCTGCTGTGCGGCCCTCCTGCAGGCCAGCCGTCCTGAGCTTCGGTGTCTGTCCACTCATGACAGCTGCTCTTGTGTCCCCGCACAAACCTCTCCTGTCCTCCTTGAATGTTTCGTCTGACGAATCTTCCCCTCTGTTCAAATAGGGCCCAACGCTTTTATAAAGTCGGCTCCGGCCTCCATGTGAGTGGATGTTGAGTGTTGTGATCTAGGTGAAACTTCCAGAAGTAGACAGTACACAGAGGTCAGGCTGAGCTGCAGAGAGCGGTTTTGCCTGCGGGCTGCATAGCACAGCTGACGCCCTGCACGAAGCCACAGACCCTAAGAAAACAGTTTGTCCCCCTCGGGGTCTGTGTCACAGGTGACAGGTGGCAGAGGGCTCCGCTCCTTGGTTTGCTATGTGACGGAGCCCGTGTCCGGGGGCGGGCGGCCGGCAGCCGTCCCTCTGTGGCCCTGACAGTTGTGCCGGTCGCTCGCCACTGCAGGCCTGTGTCACAGCCGCACCCACGCCCTGGGGTGCACGCTGGGTCCAGGGACAGAGCGCCTCGAGGCATCGGGGGCAGCAGCGCGATCGTGGCGGAAGGGGCCTCTGAAGAAGGCGGGAGGGGCTCCGGGGACCCTCTGAGCGTGACGCGCACGCGGGGCCTGCGTCCTGGCCTCAGTGGTGACCACAGCGCTGGTCACGTCCCCGGAAGCCCGGACCAGGCGAGGGGGAGACCCGGGGGCAGGACGCACGGCGCCCCGTTACATTCTACTCTGGGGCATCGGCTAGTGCCAGTGTCCTGGATGTGCTCCCAGAGAGACAGGCCGCCCTTACTTCGCTGGGGCTGCACTTCCGGGGCTCTGGGTGGCCTGGCTGCACTTCCGGGGCTCTGGGTGGCCCTACCCCCGGGAAGGGGGGGCACGGTCGGCAGACACTGAGCGGGACGGATGAGGTGGGCAACTTGGCCCAGCGTGACCGCTTCTCCCTCTGCTCCTGCCTGCAGGATGGTCCACCTCCATGGAGCCGCCCCACAGCCTCCGTACCACTGGCCCACCCCGGCCTGTGCTTGGTGGCCCCAGTCCTGACCCTGGGGCCACTGAGCTGACCCCACTCTGAGAGCCTGGCCAGGCTGGCGGCGTGGAGCGCCTAGCTCCCCAGACTCTGCCGAGGGGCCGCCAGATTCCAGCGTGACCCCTGGCCTCTCCCGTCTTGCACGCTCTGCGTGGCCACTGGCTCCAAGGGGCCATCCGACCCTTGATCGAAGAGCACAGTGGACGGTCTCCTCTGACAAATTCCTTTTTCTACAGTTGATGTATTTGTAAATGGTACAAGATGAAGGACTGCAGCTTTCTGTTCTGGGGTCTCCCCTGCCCGCCCCGTTGGCTGAGTGGCCGGGCCTGGTGGCTGACCACCCACGTGCAGCCTGGATCAGCTTCTCCGAGCACCCCAGCTCTTGGGGCCCTGACATCCCAAGAACTCAACCCAAATTCTCAGAAGAAAAGTGTATTGGTGGGTGAGGAGTTACCCTCCCGGGAGATGTCACAGGGGCCTTGTTGCCGGAAGACGGAAGGAAGTGGGGGCTGAGTCACACTCAGTGAAGGAAACAGTGCCTGTCCCCAACCCCCTGCGCGCGCCTATGTCCTTGGCAGCCTGTCTGTGCCCTCTGCTGCTGCTTCCCCTTCCCGGGCCAGTCGGGGGCGGGGCTGCCCCCCAAACTCCCCCACCCCCCGACCTAGGGGCACAGGCGCTGAACACAGGCCATCTGCGGCCGTCGGTGGCGGAGCGCCCGGCCCTCTCTTTCCCGCACCTTCTCTGAAGCGGCAGTGCCCATGTGGCAGGTCCCTCTGCTGGGCTAGTGCCCCAGGGAGGGATCTGAGCAGTCCCCACTCCCTCTTTACCCCTGGAATGTCACTTGGTTTCTCTTTGACCTAGCCTGTCTGGGGTCCCCGTGGTGGACCTGCCTGGGGGAGGCACATGGCACATCCCATCTGAGGTGACCTTGCTTTTGTTTTTAAAGCAAAACTTCTTAGGCAACAGACAGGTGAAGGGGGCTGCACAGCTCCCTGGGGCGGGGGTGCAGAGGGCCACTTCCTCAGGAGCCACCCTGGGAAGGACAGGTCTGGGGCAGCCAGCAGTCCGTGGGGTCCTGTGCCCCACCCCAGCACCCTCCCTGTGGCTCGTCCGGCTGGGTGCCAGGGAGAAACCAGCAGGAGAGGACTCGTCTTCTCTCCAGGGGAGCCTGGGAGCAGAGCGCTGCCTACCCGCAGCTCTCCGGGCTCAGGCCAGCTCTTTCCCCACCACTCGTACCCCGCCTCCCCGCCTGCGTACACATTGGGGGCACACGCCCGAGTGCACGCCCCAAGTGCAGGCCCATGCGTGGGCTGGCCGCGCCCGCCCGCCCCCCCCCCCCCCCCCCCCGCCAACCCTGGCCTCTTGCCATTGGTATTGGTGCCAGTAATCTGTTTGAAGGCCGGGATGCAGACTGGCCTTGGACTACATGTGCTATCATTTGACGTACTCTGATTGGCTAGTTTTTGTTCGTTTTTACTGTATATTTATAGTAATAAAATCCTGCAGCAATATCTGGTCCGCTCCTTCCTCTGCGCATTGCACCAAGGGACATCCGCAGTTCCTTGGTCTGGAGGCGGGACAGCGAGTGGCTCACGGCAGCTCTGACGTGTGGCTGTGGCCCCCACTTCTGGGTGTGAGGTCAGTGACACGTGACTTGAAGAGGGCGAGCGTGCATGACATGGTATGTGAGGCACGCGAGCTGCTGCTTATCACAACTGTGGTCATTGTGCCGACTCTGGGTCGGGGCGAAGCGCACTCTGGGGACGCGGCCTGCCCTCTGAGCAATGGGCTCCTTGTCTTGGTCACTGATCCCTCCCGCAGATCCTTACTGGGCACCCCTGTGCTGGGGTGCGGGAGGGCCCACCCAGGCAAGGTGCAGGCCGCTGCGAGTCTGTGTCCTAGGCAGTGACACTGAGCAGGTAATCAGAGCCGCCCCAGGCTTGGTGACTGGGGAAGTCAGCTGGTGACATGCTGGAGCTACATGGGGTGCTTCCCAGGTGGTGGAGGAGGGCTTCTCCAAGGAGGCGTTTCGTCTGAGCCCTGGAGGGTGCCTGGGCAGCCGGCACAGCAAGTGCAAAAAGAGGCCCTGGGGCCAGAGTGAGCCTGTGTGACCGCTGAGCCCTGGTGGCTCTGGTCGCTGGAGTATCAGAATAGAGGGGTGGGGAGTGCAGGTGCCGCAGGGCCTCGTGGGGACGGAGTTTTATTCTGGGTACAGTCAGCGGTTTTTGTCCGGCTCTCTCCGGCTGTCGTGCGGAATGGATTAGAGGCCCCGGCCCAGCGAGCGGCCCCCAGGAGGGAAAGTAGCTGGTGCCCGAGGCCCGGGCCGCACTGTCCCCCCGACTCGGGACCTCAGTGGGGACACCGCTGTCCTCTGCCAGCTGGTCCATGATGCCCCGAAGCAGGCTGCCATCCTCCGCCCTGCATCGCAGCGGCTCCCTCGGCATTTCTTTCCCTAAGATTGTATATATTATTCAGGAAAGACACAGGAAGAGACAGGAGGAGGGGGAAGGCCGCTCCCGCAAGGAGCCCGATGCGGGACTTGATCCGGGACCCCGGGACCCCGGGACCGAGCCCGGAGCCCAAGAGCCCAAGGCAGGCGCTCAGCCCTCTGCGCTCCCGCCAACGGGCCAGAGCCGCGTGGGGCTGGGGCGTGCAGAGCCTCCCCTCTGCCTCCTGCCCCTGCCAGCCGCGGCCGCCCGTGGGAGGCCTGACCGCGGGGCCCGTGGGTCCCCGCAGCGCTCGCCCGGTCCCTGCCCGGCCCTGGGCGCCCACCCCGGGGTGCGGGTGTGGCCCCTCCGGCCCGCGGCTCCGCGCCCGCCCCGAGAGGAAGCAGAGGTCTGGGCGGGCCCTGAGCGGGCCCCCTCGGGGACGCTGCCACCCCCCGACCCGGGCGGCGCCCGCGGGGCTTCCTGCTGTGCACGCCGGGACGGGGCTGCGGGCTGGCGCCCCGGCCCCGCCCCGGTCCTGCCCCGGCGCGGGGCGCCCTGACACCTGCACCGCACTTGGTCCGACTGGGAGGATGCACGGGCCCGGCTGGCCTGGGCGGAGCTCGGGCGCCGCGGTCCCGGGGCCCGGGGCGAGCGCGGCCCCGCCCTTTGCACACGCCCCTTCGGCGCCGCAAGGACGCGCCGGCGCGGCGGGGGGGCGGGGCCGGGGCGCGGCGGCCCGCGGATTGGCCGGGCGCGGCAGGGGCGGGGCCGCGCATGCACTTAAGCGGCGGCGCTCCGGCCGCGGCGGGGTCGTGTCAAGATGTCGGCGGCGGTGCCGGAGCTGAAGCAGATCAGCCGGGTGGAGGCCATGCGCCTGGGGCCGGGCTGGAGCCACTCGTGCCACGCCATGCTGTACGCCGCCAACCCCGGGCAGCTGTTCGGCCGCATCCCCATGCGCTTCTCGGTGCTGGTGAGGACGCGGGCGGGCGGCGGGCGGGCAGGCGGGCGGCGGGGACGGGGACGGGGCGCCGCTCCCCCCGCGCCCGTGACCCGCGCTCCTTGCAGATGCAGATGCGCTTCGACGGGCTGCTGGGCTTTCCCGGGGGCTTCGTGGACCGGCGCTTCTGGTCTCTGGAGGACGGTCTGAACCGGGTGCTGGGCCTGGGCCTGGGCTGCCTGCGCCTCACCGAGGCCGACTACCTGAGCTCCCACCTGACCGAGGGCCCGCACCGCGTCGTGGCGCACCTGTACGCACGGCAGCTGACGCTGGAGCAGCTGCACGCCGTGGAGATCAGCGCGGTGCACTCGCGCGACCACGGCCTGGAGGTGGGGCCGCCGCCCGGGCCCCGCCCCCCGCCCCGGGGTTTGGCTCTGGCCCCGCGGAAGGCACCGATGGGTAACACGTCCCCCGGAGGGTCCCCTGGCCGGGCTGGGCGGGGTGTCGCTGTGCAGCCTTGGGGCGGGCAGAGGGACGGGGGGCCGGGGCTGGGGTTCCCTCGGGGCTGTGTTCCATCTGCCTTGCTGCCTGCCATTGCCAATCCTGGGAGTGGGGAGTGGGATCGGTGGGGGGATGGGCTGGGGTGGTGCCTGCGGGGGGCGGGGGGACGGGCCGGGATCTCATGGTTGTTATGGTTCCGGGGGGCCGGGAGGCACCTGTGAAGGGGGAGCATGGGGTGTGAGCCGGGGACCTCCTGCCAGCGGACGGGGGCTGGGACTGGAGTGCAGCAGAGGGCGGAAGGTGCATGGGGTCGGCTCTGACACTCGCCTGGGGCAGAGGGGCCGCACCGCTCCCAGGGCCCCGCTCGCTGCCGCCTCACCAGACCCTGCGGGGCCTCTCATTACAGCCTCTGCAATCTGGCTGCCCCTCTGCTAGGGCCGAACCATGGGTGGGGGTCCCGGGCCCACTCCCGTCTCCTCTCCGTGCAGGTGCTGGGGCTTGTGCGAGTCCCCCTTTACACCCAGAAGGACCGAGTCGGTGGCTTTCCCAACTTCCTGAGCAACGCCTTTACCAGCACCGCCAAGTACCAGCTGCTCTTCGCTCTCAAGGTGCTCAACATGATGCCTGAGGAGAAGCTGGCTGAGGCCTTGGCTGCTGCCACCGAGAAGCAGAAGAAAGCCCTGGAGAAGCTCCTCCCATCTTCCTCCTGAGGTTGGGTCTATGTGGAGTGTCTCTTGCCCTAAACTCCTGGGAGAGTGTCTCCCGTGCGTGCACTTACACCGTATCCTGGCTGCACCGGGCAAGGGGGCATCTCGTCCTCCCCTGCCCGGAGCAGCCACAGGGTGGCAGCCAGATTACGGGGAAGCCACCCTGGTCAGTTGTGGCTCAGGACATCCTCTCCTACCCTAAGGCTCAAACTCTCCTCCACAGGAGTTGGGTTGGTGGATGTATCACCCATTTATCGGGGTGGGTAGATGGACACAGACCACTGAAAAGTCGGTTTATTCTTGTGGAGCTGCCCGGAGTCCTGTCACCAGCCAGCCCCGCGGCCGAGAAGCTGGCTCGGCTCAGGATGTCCTACTGTTAATATTGGTGGTTGTTAGCCTTACTTGGTAAATTTTTTCTATGGTGTGTGACCTGAGTGTGAGGTTTCAAGGCCCCTTCACCTCACTGGGACTTAGTCTCCAGGGTTAGTTGGGGCCATAAGGCCCAGCTGTAGCTGGAGTTGTTGAAAGAGGACAGGAAAGGCCCTTCTTGGCTGCTCCGTGTGGATCTCTGGTCCTGGTCACAGGCCTGGGGCTGGGTGTATGGGGGCAGGGGGTCCTCTTCTCCCCACCCTCCCACCCCGGGGCCTTAAGGGCGGGAGCCAGGCCCAAGAGCTCCTTTCGGCATGGAGTGGACACAGGCCTCCCAGCCCAGGTGGACGTGCCATCACTTCCCTGGGGTGGCTGTGGTGCCGCCGGCACAGGCCTCTCTCTGGGGCTTCTGGCTGCACCTGGGCTGAGCCCAGCTCACTGCTTTCCTTGGCTTTGAAAGCCTCCCTTTCTCCATTTCCAGCACAGTCTGCAGGCAGCTCCAGGACATGGGAAGCACTGGCCGAGTGTGGAGAATGACATCAGCAGAGCCGCCACGGACAGGAAGGTCAGCACTGGCAGTCTCTCTCCTGTGGCCCTATATGTCTGGAAAGACTCCTCTGTGAAGCTAACAGAGTTTCCACAATACCTGCTTGGCCTGGTAAGGAAAGCTGTGCTCTGGCCCTGCCTGAGCGTCTGTTCCACCTTAGAGCCTCGATGAAGTGGCCAGCACGTGCGGGCAAAGGCGCTTCATTCTGTAAATAAAACAGCTGTACCTTGTTCCTCTCTTCCTTCCTTGGGGCTGCGGTGTGCACCACTCTTCAGTTGCTTTTGTAGAATCGGAGCAGAAGCAGCCCTAGCTGCGGGGCCAGACCGGGCCAGGAGGGGGTCACTCTGTCGGCCCTGCTCTGAGCACGGTGGTCTCTGTCCTGACGGAGGGGCCTAGGTTCCAGGTTCCTTAAGTGGGGGTCGCGGCATGGCTTGCCCCTTGGTCTGTCAGTTAGTACTGTGTCGCGGGACCAGAACTGAGCCCCTGACCAGCAAATCTCACATTTTATTTTCCAGCAAATGACATATGCTGCCCAGGTGCCCAGTCCTTTCTGTGGGGCACCTGCGGTGTATGGGGATCCTCTCTCCCCAGGGCCCTGCCCACTCTGGGCCTCACCCCCAGATTCTGGGCTGGAGGCCCTCGTCCTGCCTCCGTGTGGGCCTTGCTGCCCTGGCCCCAGCCCTGTCCTGCTTCTGCCGGCTGCTCCTGGGGCCTGATCCTCCGGCCCAGTGGGGCCCGGCCTGCGGCAGCGCCCACACTCTGCCCTCCTGTCTTCCAGGCACACAGCTTCAGGGTGGATCAGTCACCCAACGTCAGAGTCTGAGAAGGGAAAGAGAAGCCTGAAGGGGGCGCTCACCGCTGCCCAGGGTGCCCTGCTCTCCCGGCCTGGGGCCTGGGGGACACTCACCGTCCCTCCCAGCTAAGGCTCCCGCCAGTTCTCCTTCCCGTTCAGCACCTGCAGCTTCTCCAAGCTCTGGGTCACTGAGCATAGCACTCGCCCTGAGGATGGGAGCAGTTAGTTCCTGCTTTGCCAGCGTGAGAAGGGAAGGTCCTAGGGATGCCTGGCAGTGAGGGGAAGCGGGCTACACGGCAGGAGCCACCCCAGGGTCGGAGCTGACCAAGCAGGGCTCCTCCTGTTCCCCCCTTGTGGCCCCCAGTGGGTGGGAGACCTCTGGCTGCCCTCCTGGACACTCACCCATTTCCTGGACTCGATCCTCCAGTGCTCCTGACAGCTCAGGGAGGCTCAGAGCCTGCAGGGAGGCCTGCCAGTCTGTGGGACATAAAGCCAGGTGGGCCTGGAATGCATGTGGTCACCATAGGTCCTGCCCCTCTGTCCTGAGCTGCCGTGACCAGGGGACCCACCTAGCTGTTGCTTCCTGCATGACCTTGCTACACCAAAGTGTGTCCTCCCAGCTGTTTTTCCAAAGCACTGGCTGCCAGTAGCCCCGGGAGTGGAAGGGGGGGGGGGCCTGGCCTACAGGGAGGCTTTGTCCTGGGGCGGCCCCAACTATAGGCTGCAGAAATCACTTGAGATCGTGGACAGCAGCGTCAGCCAGGGCCCAAGGGCTTTTGCCCCCCACCACGGGGAGGACATGGGTGAGAGAGGGCACCCTCGCTCTGGGACCTGCGATTGTGTGGAGGAAAGAGCTGGAGCTGGAACCGGAGGCCTAGGACAGCACCTACGTGATCCGGGGCAAGAACACGGTTCTTACCAGCTGTGGGGAGGGCAGCGGCCAGGGGGAGCCCTCGGGTGGACACCTCCTGCTTCACTCTGGCTGACAGTTCGGCTTGACAGGCTCTGCCAGACACAAGGCCAAGCGCTGGTGAGGGGAGAGGCTGGGCAATAGTGCCTCCCACGGCCCCAGCGGGACACAGATACCCCATCTCCCTGAGTGTCAGGGGGGCCCTGCCTTCAGGGCAAGCACACCAGGCGCCTTTGGGGACCAGCATGCAGATGCGCGGGGCCCTATCTGCTGCCTGGGTCTGCCCTGCAGAAAGGAAAAGCCAGAATGAAACGGAGGATGGCAGCGAGTGGCCCCAGAAGGCCCTAAAACCAACCCTTGGCTGAAGCATCTGGAGGCAGTGGTGGCTCAGGGTCGGGCCCAGGGCAGCTCAGGTGCCCACTCACCGCAGCTGGTCCAAGATGAGAGCAGCGTCCTGGGCCAGGGCCCACGTCTCCTGCAGCTGGGCACGCACGTCCTCACGGGCACCGTCCTGCTCCAGGAGGCAGCTCTCCACCACCGCCCGCAGCTCCTGCTCCTGCGACACCTGGCCTCGCATGGCCTCCACCTCCTCACAGCGCTGAGAGGAGATGGGGCGGGTGAGTGAGCCAGGGGGATTCAAGGCCAGGGCCACCTCGGTTGGGTCCTGCCAGCCCCAGTCGGCTCTGCCATCCCCACCGGCTCTCAACTCCCACTCTACTGGGCCGGAGGAAGGGGACGCGTGTCTCCAGACAGAGCCGCCTCTGCTTTGGGCCCCTTCCCTCAAGCCCTGTGGCATCCAAGCCTGCTGCTTGTTCTCTGCCCTCCCCCTTGATCTTCTGTGTCCATGTAAGCTCCTGCCCCGAGTCCCCATCCCTTCCTGAGCCTTCTTCCCAGGCAGACGCCCATGTGTCTCCCCTCCTGCACAGCAATAATGCTCTCTGCCCTTAACTGTCCTGGCTGCTTCTCCCTGCTGACCCTGCAGATCTGTCCTCCCTGCTCACCCCCTATGCTGTCCTTTACTGCAGGCGTCTCCACACCCCTCTCTTGCACGCCCCCTCATACTTTGTGCAGCTGGATGGCAAGCTCCTGCATCTCAGCTTCGAGCCGGTCAGCATAGGCCAACTCCAGGGCATCGCTGGGGGGACGGGCACTGCTGTGCCAGCGGGCAATGGCAGAGGTCATCTTCCTCTTAGGCCCAAATAACCTGCGAGGAGGATAGAGAGAAGTATATACGTCTGCTGTGTGCGTAGAGATGCCACGGACTGTCCTTACACCAAGACGGTCCCTTAAGAAAGGGCCCAGCTTGGAAGGGGGAGAGTGGCCCCCAGGATCCTAGGGCAGAAGACAAATGGTTCTAAGAAGTGACCCCAGCTAGGGCTGGCCTCCCCTGCCCAGCTGTTGTTCTCACTGAACAGGGGGCTCAGGCCAGGCTTGGGGAGCCTGAGGGAGCCACAGGACCCAGCCCTCCAGCACCTAAGCCAGGGGCAGCTGGAGGGCTGGAGCGGACGCTGCTATAGGAAGCAAGTGGAACCTCAGACAAGACAGGGCAGCTAGTTCCACCCACATGAGGGGAAGCTGCGGGCTCAGCTTCACGCCAGAGACGGGGGTGCGGCCACGAAGGGCCCCTCTGCACTCACGTGATGCCAATCTCCTTCAGGTCGCTCTCAGTGAGGGTCAGGAAGATGCGGAGGTCCACGTCCTGCTCCTCAAACAGCTGCAGGTACTTCAGACACCCAATCTGCTCCAGCAGCGTGGCGAGGTCCTGGAGGGTACAGGAGCGGGGACAGGTCAGAGGACGGGTGGCCCCGTCCGGGTGAACCCGGCCAGCCCCCAAGCTCCACAGTGGGACAGTGCTGGCGGCCCCCAGAGCCCCGGCCACCCCCTCTCTGTGCCCTCAGGCGGCATGGGTAGCCCGGAGGCTCTCTGAGCCTGTGTCTTCACTTCAGCTTGGACAGCGTTCAGTTTCTTGGAGGGCGAGTCCGGTGGCCACAAACTCTCTTGGCTTTGTTAGCCTGCGACAGTGTGACATCTTAGTTTCTCCTTTACTTCTGAAGGATAGTTCTTACTTGGATACAGCATTCTGGAGGGTTTTTCTCATTCCTTTGACTAGGTCATCAGATGTCCTCTAGGTCCCGTGTTTTTTTTTTTTCCCCTTTAAAGATTTTATTTATTCATGGGGGGTGGGGGGCACCGACACAGGCCAAGGGAGAAGCAGGATCCCTGCAGGGAGCCCGATGCAGGACTCGATCCCCAGTCTCCAGGATCAGGCCCTGGGCTGAAGGCGGTGCTAAACCACTGAGCCACCCGGGCTGCCTGGTCCAGTGGTTTCTTTTTTTTTTTTTTTTTTTTTAAATTTTATTTATTTATGATAGTCACATAGAGAGAGGGAGAGGCAGAGACACAGGCAGAGGGAGAAGCAGGCTCCATGCACCGGGAGCCCGATGTGGGATTCGATCCGGGGTCTCCAGGATCGCGCCCTGGGCCAAAGGCAGGCGCCAAACCGCTGCGCCACCCAGGGATCCCGGTCCAGTGGTTTCTGATGGGGAATTAGCTGTCAATCTTACTGGGGTTCCTGGTGTGTAAAGACTCCTTTCGTCTCACTCCGTTCAATTCTCCTTTTGTTTCTGGACAGTTTGATTTCTTTAGGTCTAGGTGTGGATCTGCATTTAACCTACTTAGGGTTCATACAGCTGCTGCAGATTCATGTTTTTTTTTTTTTTTTAAAGATTTATTTATTTATTTATGAATGATAGAGAGAGAGAGGCAGAGACACAGGAGGAGGGAGAAGCAGGCTCCATGCCGGGAGCCCGACGTGGGACTCGATCCCGGGACTCCAGGATCACAGCTTGTGCCAAAGGCAGGCGCTAAACTCGATCCCTGAGCCACCCAGGGATCCCCAGATTCATGTTTTTTATCAAATCTGGGAAGGTCTATTTCTGAAACATTTTTTTGCCCTTCTCTACACCTCTCCCTCTGGACAACATTATGCATATGCTAGCTGCTTGATGGTGTCTCACGGGTTTCTGTTCATTCTTCTCAGATGGGATAATCTCAACTGACTGACATCAAGTTTGTGGGTCCTTCTGCATCCTCCAGCTGCTTTTGGGCCCTCTCGTGCCACGATCGTTTCAGTCATTGTACTTTTCATCTATAGAATCTGTTTGGTTTGTTTTTATTTCTATCACTTTATTGATATTCTCTATCCAGACAGGGTTTCCTTGGGCTCACTGAACATATTTGAAAAAGCCGGTCTAGTCTGTGTCCAGGAAGTCCCACAGCTGGCCTTCCTCGGGCACTGCTTCTGTTATTTGACTTTTTACAGTCGACAGCCATACCTCCTTGTTTCTTTGTACATCTTGTCATTTCGTTGAAAATTGGACATTTTAAAGATTTTTAAGTAATCTCTACATCTAAAAGGGGGCTTGAACTTACAAGCTCAAGTTCAAGAGTCACATGTTCCACCAAATGAGCCAGCCAGGCACCCCCAAAACAATTCTCCTCCTCCACAGTCTGTTGCTGCTGCTTGTTAAAGAAGTTATTTATTTAGTGCCTTTTCTATAAGTCTGTGTTCTCCCTCACGTGTGGCCACAGAAGTCTCTCCTTGGCTAGCTTAGTGGTCAGCTAAGGACTGGACAGATTTCCTTAAACACCTGAGACTAGTCAGTCTCCCTTCTCTGCCGAGTAACTCTGTAGGCTTCAGGGGGCACATCTTTAACACTCAGCCAGATAGATGACAGTCCTTCCCTTAGCCTTTACTTGCTGCTTGCTAGAGTCTCAGGGTTCACACAGATGTATTTTCAACTCTTTCTTGACCATACACAGAACACAGCCTTGAGCAAGTGTGTGGCCTCCCAGGTTCCTAGGATTATGTCAGAGCTTTACAAAGCTCCTATGGACATCTCACTCCCTACTTCTTCCTTTTAAGCTTTGTGGTTAATCTTATTTGCCCCAACTATGATCCAACACCTCAGGCAGCTGCAAAGTTAAAACACGTGCCTATAATTATTTTCAACACACAGATTCCAAGGAGAGGGCTTTTGTTATACTGGGTAGACAGGCTCTCAGTCAAATCAAATACAGTTTTGTAAGCATGGTCTCCTAGGAAAACCTCAGATGCATCCAATAATGCCAATTCTTTGAGAATGAAACAGTGAAAGAACCCAGCTCCATTCTGCTCCTCCAGCGGCTGTCACAGCTTCCCTGGCACTGGAGTGAGGATGGGACTAAGGCAAGTTAACTATAAGGTTTACAGTTCTTACTGATTCAGCCACTTCTCTTAAACATTTCCAGCTTGCTCCAAGCCTTTGGTTTATTCAGAGTTTTCAAAAAATTATTCTGACCATTTCTGCCAGGTTTTTTATTGCCTTTAATAAAGGGGCAAATTTTCAAAGGTTCTGACTCTGCCATTTTCCTTAACCTACTTTCTGAAACAGCCTTAAGATCCCACCACCACCACCCACTCTCCCATCAACATGTGTTTAAGGAAATGAAAGGTGTAGCTGTTCACTGAGCCGGGAACATAGGCAGTGGACAGAGCTCCCTGGAGGGGCCACAAGGAGAAGCCAAGAAGCCAGCAAAAGTGGAGGGGCTTAGTGAACAGCAGAGCTGTGACTTTAACAAATAAATGGTAAAAAATTACTTCTTTCATCTTTGTACCACTTATGCCCACAGAGGGCAGGAGAACTCAATAAACAGTTGAGCTGCCATGCCGCACCTGCAATCCCCGAGAAGCTGGTTAGCCAGAGCGACCCAAAATGAAGAAGGCAGACATGGCAATTTCCATTACATGCCACTTTATCTCTGCTTCAGATGCATCTTGTCACTGACTTCTGAAAGCAGCTCTGTAAGACTGGTTCTGTTTTTCTCCTCCCCAGGCTCAGGGACGCTGAGTCAAGTATGGAAACCAAGGGGAGAGATAGGTCCCTCCTATGGAAAGCGATGAAACAGAAAGCCTGCAACTGGCACTTCTAGCCTTTAGGAATCCTCTCAGCCCAAGTAGCTTCCATAGATCATAGATCATTGGGGAAAAACCATGACCACAGCTTTCTCTGAATCCTGCTGACCCACCAGAAGTATACAGTAAAGGCCTCGTGAAGCATGAAGAGTGTCCTCTTTCTCACTGGGTAACTGCCAGTTTCACAGACGGCCTTACCTGGGGTCCTGAATAGGGAGACCTCTCTGTCTGAGGAATGCATCCTGGGGAACAGGCTGCCCCAGAAGTCCCAGTGCTGGTAGGCCACTGGTTGTCACTGTTGCTGTAACGATTCTTGGTCTTCATATAACTTTTAGTTTGCTTGCGAACTGAACTTTTACAGGCATGATCTGAATCCTGTGGTGAGAAAGATGTCTGAAGTTAACACTAAGGGGCCCAGAGCTAAAGTAGCTGCATCCACTCTATTCTCTGCCACAAAACTGTTGCTGTGAAACTGCCCCACCAGCCACACAGAGGCTTCCCTGGTGACTTGCACTGTGGTCTATGTGGCCCCGATCCAAGCACCGCTCACGGAGGGTGGCCAAGGACTGTGTGTGACATGCACGAGGTACCTGTCACCAAACTTGCCCTCTCGAAGAGGGGCACAACACCCAGAAAGGGGAGGGAGGTGGGAGATCAAGAAAAGAGAAGCTTCACCTCATTGCTCTCCAGAGAGGCCTCACTGCTGATTCCTGGGGCTCTCGTCAGGCCCTCACTGCTGCTGCTGCGCCTCACGGCCCCCAGGTTGGCACAGAAGGCGTGCTCTTCTGCCAAGGGGAAGACAAGCGCACCTGACCCCAGGTCTCAGTGGCGAGGACTCCCCAGAGCCTGCACCTACTGCATTCGTCAATATTCAACAGCTCACTGCACTCTTCTGTTGCGGGCCCTCCTGCCCCAACACGGGACGGGAGTTCTGCCTGTTTTCTTCACTGATCTACAGCAGTGCCTGGCACACCGGGCACTCAGTAAACAGCTAGTGAATAAATGATACATGTAACACAACAGACATTTCCCTGAGGGCTTACCGGTCCAGGAGCCAACCTTGTTTGGAACGACTCCCCCACATCCTGCACCCATGCGCCGTGGGCCAGAAGCTGCACCTCAGCAGTCTCCAATCCAGGTCCCTCTGGAGCCTGCCCCCCAGCCCCTGTTCTCCAGCGGTAGGGGGGGGGGGCTCCCAAGACCCGGGCTCCTGCTGTGGGGGTAAAGGGCTGGGGCATGGGCGGGCAGGACACACATACCCCGGCTGCTGCTGCTGCTGCTATCCCCATCCCGGTCGTTGATGGGGGATGTGACATCCCTGTAGCAGAGGCCCCCCACATCCAGTGGGTTCTCATCGCTGCTGTGGAAGGTGACATAGCCCTGTGGAGGCACCTGCTCTGTGGACAGAGTGGGGGACATAAACCCACATGAGCACAAGAGGGGCAGCCGATTCCTCCTTCCAAATTCAACTGCCCCAGAGGAATTTTGGCAGGAGGGAAGGCTGGGACTTAGGCATCGGATCTAACTGGCCGTCACCCCATCTGCTCGCACAGCAACCTGAGCACACGCACACGGTCTGCAGGTGAGGAAAAGGACTCTGAGGGGCGTGGAGACCAGTCTGTGTCCCACAGCAAGGGCCCAGGGGTCAGGACTAGCACCCAGTCTGACCCGGCGCCCCCACATCACACCATGCTGTTGCTTTTCCAAGTGGACAAAGCAGGAAACGGTTAGCTGGATTGGCAGATTCCTGAGCCCAAGGAAAACCAGACCACTAAGTGTTCCTTGTAGCTGGCAACATCTCACACACCAGCCCCCGTGCTCCCTGTGACTTCTCACAGAGACTTCGAGGGGCGCTGCTCCTCGGGTCAGTCAACCCCAGCCAGAGAGACCTGGCTGGGCAGAGGGAGGTGGGTGGCCCTGGGCTAAAATGAACAGCAGTAACACCAAGTGACATAACCTCCGAACTTATCTGCCTGCAAGAGAAAGGGAGAAAAGACACACCGGGGGGTTTAATTCCAGCTTTGTCCCTGCCTCCCCCACAGAAAGTACATTTATTTGCATAAAAGAGACTGGCTGGTGGCCTCACGTGGAACTTATTTTCTTCTTTATACCTTTCTGAAGTTATCAAGATTTACGATCAGCATATGCTATTTATCATTCAAAAATTTTTTTCGTTGCTGGCAAAGAGAACATATGCGTATATAGAGAATTTAAATATCACAAGGTATAAGAGGAAAACCAAAAATATGAAATGGCGCAACTAAGGGACAATTAGCATGATTCTTTGGTGAATGTTTTTTCTGCCGCTGTGGGGGCATAAAAAGACGTGTATAAATGGGCTTTGACCAGATTATTTTGGTAACTTGAATGAACTCCATTTTTAAAAGCAGCTGTTGTACAGCAACGCAAGTGAATGACCCCCCTCACCCTGGGTAGACCTGTCCTTCCTTCGCCCCCGCCATGCCTCAGGTGGGACAAGCAGCATGGACTCCTCACAAGAGACAGATCTGCCACTCAAAATAGAGCCACCCGGCCGAGTGCCCCAGAGCTACGTGCTTACAACCATGCTCTCACCCTGCAGCAGCCTGCCCACAGCTGGGGGGCAGCTTCCCCAGTGGCCCAGGGAGCCCACCCCTCTGTGGCTGATGGGAAAAGGTAGGCCTGGAGCTCCCAACCCAGCTAAGATTCCTTCCAAGGGTCATGGGAAGGAATCAAGTTACTTGTATACTCTTGAATAAAGCACGGTCTCCTCTAACTGGGAAAATTGGTTTCTTTTGCTTTTCTTTTCTTTTTTTAGGTTTTACTTAATTATGACAGCGAGAAAGTGTACCAGCAGGTGGAGGGGCAGAGGGAGGAGAAGACTCTGCTGAGTAGGGAGCCCAAGATGGGGCTTGATTCTAGGACCCCAAGGATCATGACCTGAGCCAAAGGTAAACACTCAACTGACTGAGCCACCAAGAGGCCCCTGGGAAAGTCAGTTTCTAAGCCCAGGGGTACTTGCTCACGAGATGGGCCCATCCACCCGGCTTGCTAGACGGCAGGATTGACCCAGCCACTAATGAGTGACAGATGTCAAAGACAATGTAACATACCTAACACTGATCATTTGGTCAGGCCAGGGTAAGAGTGTTGGCACCCCCTGCACTCCCCAAGCGCACTGCACTCAATGTGAAGTGCTGACAATAGGAGAACAAACTCACTTCTAGCCCACCACCAAGTGTACCATCCGACAATTCTCAAGTCCAGCATGTTGAGAAAAGAGAGCAACAACTGCCCGAGACACATCCAACTCCAGCTGGAGATGGGGACAGAGACCAGACCTCAACATTTTCCCTGCACTAGCTGACCTACCACATGATGAATGAAATTGCAGCTTTGATATATTTCCACTGCTAGAGGAAAAGTTCTATTTGCAACATGACCCGTGGAAAGGAAAACCAAAGGATGAACCAGAAGCTAGCCAGTGATTGTCTTTCAATCTCTGTAATCAATTCTTTTTTTTAAGATTTATTTATTTATTCATGAGAGACACACACACACACAGAGGCAGAGACACAGTCAGAGGGAGAAGCAGGCTCCCTGTGGGAAACTTGAAGTGGAACTCGATCCCAGGACCCTGGATCACGACCTGAGCCAAAGGCAGATGCCCAACCACTGAGCCACCCAGGTGCCCCCCACCCCATAATCAATTCTTAATCCGTGAGCTGCAGCCCCCACCCAGTAGCCCACATTTCAGAAGCCGAGGACTGTTCAGTCCCCATCAAGGCCACATCTCAGGGAGCACTGCCGAAGAGCCAGCAGGACGTGGGAGCACTCACCACAGCAAGGCTGCTGGATCTTGCCTCCAAGTCCGATAGCTGTGATCCTGGCCAAGGCTCGGGGCCCCTCATGGATGCTGAGGCCCTTTTTCCGATAGAGCTTCTGTCTCTGGGGAACAGGGCAGGATTCATCCGAAGAGCTTAGATCTTCAAATTTTTCTGCAGGCCAAACACCAGAATTAAGATATTTTGTTCAGTGATGGACTAATTTACTAATCCTCATAGTACATGGGAATGAAATCATCATAATTGTCTTTCTCATATTAAGAAGAAAAAAAATATGTTTCCCAGGACCTCACTAGAAAGAAATGCCATAAGGAGCCAGTCCACTGCTCAGATGGGCCACGGGGAGATCTGGGGAGAAAGCAAGCTTACTAAGCATGAGTCTCAATTGAAAAAGGTTGTCATGAGTGGAGAGTCTTAATTCTTATTCTTCTCTTTGCCTGGCTTCCAGAACTTTTCATAACTAGTATGTATATTTAAAAAAAGAAATAAATTTTGTTCTAAGTTGAGATGGTAAGTAAGATCTGTCTCCTCATAGACATATGGCAACATCAGTCACAGCTTCTTAACAACTGTGTGTTCTCCACCTACACTTCCTGGGAAACAAGGGGCATATGCCAGCTGTGGGCCGGGCCTGGGGAAGCACTTTACATCGCCACCTGTCATAGCCTAAGAGCTTACAGTGCGCTCACAGCTGTTACCATCTTATAGCTTTTCACAGTTTTCCTTATTTCATCATACCTGGAAGGCAAAATTTGTGAATATATTTGTATAAGGCTCCCATCTGATGAGGCCTTGTTCTCCTGCTGGTACACTGTGGCTCAGACTCTGAAGGTGCCTCTCCTCCCACCGCCCCCTTGTGAGCTGAGTCCATCACAAATAATCCCGAGGCCAGGAAGGTGTCAGGCTATGGAGGGGGAGCAGCTCACTGGCAGGAACCGACAGTTCAGGTCAGTGACTGCCTGAGAGCGAGGGAGTGACTGACCCAGGGTCCAAATGCCACCAGTGACCCTGGGCCACCTATCCTCTCTATTCCCTACTCAGCTTGCTCCCATGTGCTCAGGGATCTACTGGGAGGAGACTGTGGTCCTGCCCAGGCAGAAGATGGAGGAGTTGTCAAGAATAAAAGGACAAGGGGGGGGGGGGGGCAGGTAACCAAGGCAAAGGCAACTCCACAAATCAGAACCTCCCAGCACATCCTCTCACACCTGACGAGTCAGCAATAGCCATACGGGAACACTAAGTAAAATACTGGCAAATAGAATCCAACACCACACTAAGAAAACGATACACCACGTGGGATTTATATCAGGAATGTAAAGTTGCGTTATTAGAAAATCCACTAATGGGGATCCCTGGGTGGCGCAGCGGTTTAGCACCTGTCTTTGGCCCAGGGCGCGATCCTGGAGACCCGGGATCGAATCCCACATCGGGCTCCCGGTGCATGGAGCCTGCTTCTCCCTCTGCCTGTGTCTCTGCCTCTCTCTCTCTCTCTGTGACTATCATAAATAAATAAAAATTAAAAAAAAAAAAGAGAAAATCCACTAATGCACTAATGTACTCTGTTGATAGAGCTAAGGAGAAAATTAACAACCATCTCCATAGATGCAGATAAAGCCTTTGACAAAATTCTACACGTATTCCTGTAAAAAACACTCTGAAATACAGAAAATGCCAGATACCTTCTTAATGACGGAACACATGCACACCTCACCCTTAGCGCCAGCGTCCCAGCTAAGACAGCATCTCTGCCAGGGTCACGTGAATGCCCCGTCCCCAACATGCTCGGCACCTTAGGAGAAGTATTAGCCAGTGCAACTAAAGGAAAGAAATCAGAGGTAGGAAAAGAAAGAAGCAGTAAATCTATGTCTATGGGCAGACTGTATGGTAGCCTATCTGGAAAACCCTGGAGAATCAGTAAACGCCATGAAAGAATGCAGTAGAGCAGAATATGAAAGTGGCAAGCTGACGCCAGTAGCCTTCACGTCACAGACAACAGGCAGGCAGAGGATGTGAAGGCAGCGGAACCGCATTTACAACAGCCACAAAATCGCTTCTCGGCCTTTTGGCTAAGATCAAGTGTACAACAGCCACAAAGAAAGACGCTTAGGAAGAAAAAAACAAGTTATAGGCACAACGTCTAGAGGAAAATTTTTAAACCTTCCAGCAGACACAAAAGTACACTTGAACAAGACATCCCTTGTGGCCACAGAGGACGAGTCCACAGCATAAAGGGGTAGCTGATTTATAAATCTGCCAGTCTCCAGAACACAGTTTCTAAGCAGCTAGACCGGGTGATGTCGACGTTCACCAGCAGTACTAGCTAACACCGAAAAGGGACAGATGCAGGGGGACTGGCCTCACCAGACAGTCCAACGTGCCACAAAAAGGCTCTGCAAACTGAGCACAGAGTGGGTCCGGTGAGTGGACTGGGGAAGAAAGACCTGGGGAAGAGAAGAGCAAGGCCAGAAACGGACTTGGGCACAGAGGGAAATTCAGACTACATGACAAAGACAGCCTCTCAGATCACTAGGTCAAAGATGGACTGGTAAATAATTTAATGAAGCCAGGACAATAGAGAAGCCATCTGAAAACAACCCCTCACACCACACGTGAAACTAAAGTACAAAGGGATCAGAGATTTAAATGTAAAAAAATGAAACCATGGAAGCACCAGAAGAAAATGGGCAAATTCTTGTATAACTAGGGCATGGGGAAAGATCAGTGACCCCAAATCTAAAGGCAATAAAAGACTGATGAATTTGACTATAAAAAATTAAAATATTTTGTATGGCAATAAGTACAGCAAGCAAAGTCAAATAACCACCACCCTGAGCAATCCCCTTTGGGAGGTGGACATCCCACCTCCCCATGGGTGCCACCTGTGCACACCTTCAGCCTGGAAGGCACACTCTACGTCCTAACGTGTCTCTCTCCTAGGGGACCAGTGAGCCTCAACCCTGACTGTGCAGTGGAGTCACGGGGGAGGCAGAGGTCTGCTGGCGAGGCTGCGGGGAGGCCACCTCTAAAGCCCGCAGGGGCGTCCTCCTCTCCCAGCAGCAGAAGGCACAGCGGCGCAGAAGCAGGTACCTGGGCTCCGATAGAGGTTCTTGGGCAGAGAAGGTGAGTGAGCATCTATCAACCCGACGATCTTCATGTGTCCATACTGCTTGGCCAGCATCCGGGCTGTGGCCCCACTGTGGTCTCTTGTGTCCACTCGGACTCCCTGTGAAATGTCATGAAAGTTCAAGAGCTGGGAACTCTCATTCCCTGGACGCGGACTCTGGACCCCAGCTAAGAAGTGCAGGGAGGGGGCTCCTCACGGCCCAGGAAACCTCACATCTGCGTGAGAAAGAGGCAAAAGCCTCGTCTCCTTAAGGACGAGGTGGGGGGCACTGGGGAGGGGCTTGTGGGCAGCTCCCCAGCCTCGGCGCCAGGCCGGCAGCTAGCTAAGGGAGAGGCAGGCACACTGCAGGCCGCCAGGGCCAGAGCCCAGCCTTCACCCCTTGCAGGCCCGCCTCGCTCCATTTCTCTCCACACAAAGAACACTGAAGACAAAAGATTCACTAGAGAAGCCACCTTTAAAACTCATAACCATGAGGAGAGCACCATCCTTTTGAAGAAGAGTCCGGTAATTTTTATCCAAAGCCCTAAAATGTACTTATAGTATTCAGCACAAACATTCCATTTCTGTGACTCTCTCCTAAGGAAATAACCCCAAATAACAGAGAAAGCTTTTATGACACAGGTGTTTAGTAGAACATATCTACAATAACGAAAACCTGGAGACCGTGTCAATGGGGCTGGAGCCAGCCAGGCTACTGCCATAAATGCTGGTGTTTACAGATAACTGGTATAACCAAGTTCCTAAAAGGACCGTAATATGTGTCTTTATGACATGTAAGGTATAAGGTGTCCTTATGAGGAAGAGAAGACGACGCGGATATATGGGGGAAACAGTATGTGAAGCATGCGAAGACAGGTGGAGACTGGAGTGACGCATCCACAAGGCAAGAACCACCAGGAGCCAACAGTTCAAAGCCTCTGGACGGAGTGTGGCCCCACTGATAACCTTGGTTCTAGACTTCTGGCATCCACAACTGTGAGAAAATAAATTTCTGTGTTTTAAGCCCAACTTTATGGTTAATTGTTAAAAGTAGCGGGAAACTAATGTACCCACTGACGTGTGAATGGCTACATAAACTAAGGCATATCATTACTATAAAGGACTGGATCAGAAAGAATGAGGCAGGTTTCTTTGTACTGATGTGGCAATGCCTGTGATGTTTTGCTAACATTTAAAGACACACTACAGGGATCCCTGGGTGGCTTAACGGTTTAGCACCTGTCTTCGGCCTGGGGAGTGATCCTGGAGTCCCGGGATTGAGTCCCACATCGGGCTCCCTGCATGGAGCCTGCTTCTCCCTCTGTCTGTGTCTCTGCCTCATTCTCTCTCTCTGTATGTGTCTCATGAAGATATAAATAAAATATTTTTTAAAAGGCGGGCGGGATGCCTGGGTGGCTCAGCAGTCTGGCGCCTGCCTTAGACTCAGGACGTGATCCTAGAGTCCTGGGATCGAGTCCCATGTCGGGCTCCCTGCATGGAGCCTGCTTCTCCCTCTGCCTCTGCCTCTCTCTCTCTCTCTCTCTCTATGTCTCATGAATAAATAAATAAATAAATAATCTTAAAAAAAAAAGGCACACTGCAGAAGTAGATGTAACCCATTTATGTAGCAGGATTCCATTTCTGTAGAAAACTACTCATAGTTGTTAATATTGGGGGAAGAGAGGCAGTATAAGAAAACTTAGAAGTTTTTTTTTTTTTTTTAATTTTTATTTATTTATGATAGTCACACACAGAGAGAGAGAGAGAGGCAGAGACACAGGCAGAGGGAGAAGCAGGCTCCATGCACCGGGAGCCCGACGTGGAATTCAATCCCAGGTCTCCAGGATCGCGCCCTGGGCCAAAGGCAGGCACCAAACCACTGCGCTACCCAGGGATCCCCACTTAGAAGTTTTTTAATGCTTATTTCTAAATTTTTGGTTGATTAGCATCTAAATTTTATTGTTTGGCTTTTTTTAAGCCTGTAGGTTATATTACTTTCATAGGGTTTTTTTAAATATGTTTTTTCATGAAAATATTTACACTGTACAAGTACACCTCAGAGACACTGCAGGTTCAGTTCCAGACCCCACAATAAAGTGAATACTGCAATAAAACAGGACAAATGAATGTTTTTGGTTTCCCAGTGTATAGAAGTTATATTTATACTCTACTGCAGTCTATTAAGTGTACAGCAGCATTATGTCTAAAAAAAACAATACCTATACCTTAAAGAAATAAAATACTTTATTGGGGCGCCTGCCTGGCTGTCAGTAAAGCATGAACTCAGGGTCGAGTTCAAGCCCCATGTTCAGCATACAGCTTAAAAAAAATTAACTTTATTGCTAAAAAATGCTATCATCTGACATTTAAGCAAGTCACAATCACAGATCACCACCTGGGTGGCTCAGGTGGGTTAGGCCATGATTGGCTCAGGCCATGATTCCAGGGTCCTAGGATCAAGCCCCAGTCTGGGCTCCCTGCTCGGTGGGGAGTCTGTTTCTTCCTCTGTCCCTCCCCCCGCTCATATGCTCTCTTTGCTCTCTCTCTCAAATAAATAAATTTGTTTTTTGTTTTTTTTTTTAAGATTTTTTAAAAAATTTTTTTATTTATTTATGATAGTCACAGAGAGAGAGAGAGAGAGGCAGAGACACAGGCAGAGGGAGAAGCAGGCTCCATGCACCAGGGAGCCCGACGTGGGATTCGATCCCGGGTCTCCAGGATCGCGCCCTGGGCCAAAGGCAGGCACCAAACCGCTGCGCCACCCAGGGATCCCTCAAATAAATAAATTCTTTAAAAAAATATGACAATAATGAAAAGGTTTGAACTATGGCAAGAATTACCAAAATGAGACACAGAGATGCAGAGTGAGTGAATGCTGTTGGAAAAATGGTACCCGCAGACTTGCTCGACGCAGGGTCTCCACAAACCTTCCACCTGTAAAAAGCGCAGTATCTGTGAAATGCAATAAAGTGAAGCACCATAAAATGAGGGGTGCCTGTCCACATTCAAAAGTTATAGGACTTCCCCACAATATCACCATTATTAAGGATTTAAGATAACTTATATTTTAAAATATTCTTCAGAACTTACTTGTATACACTTTTACAGATTCATGGAAAGGCGCAATGAATTTATTAAATCACTGTTTAAAAAGCTCTATAAAAAGGAAAAAATTTGTAACTATGAGAGGTGACAGATGTTGACTAGACTTACTGTGGTATTCTTTACACAATGTAAGGAAAATGCAAATCATTATGTTGTGTACCTTAAACTTATACAATGATATATGTCAACTGTATTCAAGAAGCCTAGAAAAGGGGATCCCTGGGTGGCTCAGTGTTTTAGCGCCGCCTTAGGCCCAGGGCGTGATCCTGAAGTCCTGGGATCAAGTCCCACATCAGGCTCCCTGCATGGAGCCTGCTTCTGCCTCTGCCTATGTCTGCCTCTCTCTCTCTCTCTGTGTCTCTCATAAATAAGTAAATAACATCTTAAAAAAAAAAAAATCCTAGAAAAAATATTTTTAAAAGATTAAAAAAAAAGGACCATGATACAAAACTGTACCTATATTACAGCAGCAGCAAAACATGACAAAACAAAAATGTATACAACACTGGAAGCAAATGTGCCCACACTGTTAATATAATATCTAAGCAGTAAGAAAGGGGGATTTTCCCATCTTCTTAATCTTCTATATTCTCTAAACTTTCTACCATGAGCATGCTTACTTTGAAGGTAGAAAAGACAATAATCTTTCTATTTTAAAAGCTTCAACCAAGCAGTCTGGGGTTTGATAGGGACCACCGGGTCTCAGTGCTCCGGAGGGCAAACCGGCAAACATTACACATACCCTTTGACTCAGCAATTCCACTTTTAGGGATTTAACCTTCAGAAATAATAAAGACATACACTGACATTTAGTATCTTCCCATCAGCAGTTAGTATCATGGGAGCCAAGAACCTAAAATCAGGAATTAATGAAATAAGAGAGAACGCATTTCTAAAGTGGAATTGTATCCCCCCATTTATATGACAGGCCCAAGTGTATGTTTATTTGTTTTTTTTAAGATTTAATTAATTTATTTGACAGAGAGAGAGAGAGAGAGAGAGCACACACCAGTGCACAAGCAGGGGGAGTGGCAGGCAGAGAGGGAGAAACAGGCACTGAGCTGAGAGCCCGATGAGGGACTTGATCCCAGGACCCTGGGAACATGACCTGAGCCAAAGGCAGACGCTTAACCATATGAGCCCCCCCCAAGTGTATGTATTAACATGGATGGGGGTACACAGGACATCGATGAGAAAAAAAAAAAAAAGCATATTACAAAACATTTTGTATAACAGGATTCCACTTTGATTTAAAATATCTGTTAAAAGGGATCCCTGGGTGGCACAGCGGTTTGGCACCTGCCTTTGGCCCGGGACACGATCCTGGAGACCCGGGATCGAATCCCACGTCGGGCTCCCTGCATGGAGCCTGCTTCTCCCTCTGCCTGGGTCTCTGCCTCTCTGTCTCTCTCTGTGTGGCTATCATGAATAAATAAATAAAATCTTAAAAAAAAAAAAAATCTGTTAAAAAACCAGGAGGATACCAGACAAGGTGTTAACATGTGCTATCTCTGGGTGGTGGGATTATGAATAGTTTGTGGCTTTCTTTTTGCTTCATTGTACTTTCTAATTCTTTTATAGCAGAGATATATCACTGTATAATAAATATTTACTTATGCACTCTTTTCCCCTATTTAGAAAACCTATGATCAACTGACAATTTTGGTTAAGCCTGTGCAGAAGGTGATTATCACACATCCCTCTGAAAGGGAAAAAACTGCATTTTTACAAGATCTTAACGGAGTTTTACTTTCTATAATACCCCACTTTCAAGAGCTCTGGTTAGAAATCAGCTCTGAAGCCTTCAGCCTTCAAAGATCATTTCTAGAGGGGTCTGAAAGGGGAGACTGAATGAAGGCAGTCAAAAGGCATAAATTTGGGCAGCCTGGGTGACACAGCAATTTAGCGCCACCTGCAGCTGAGGGCATGATCCTGGAGACCCGGGATCGAGTCCCATGTCAAGCTCTCTGTACGGTGCCTGCTTCTCCCTCTGCCTGTGTCTCTGTCTCTCTCTCTCTCTCTCTCTGTCTCTATGAATAAATAAAATCTTTAAAAAAAAAAAGGCATAAATTTCCAGTTGCAAGATACAACATGATGACCGCAGTAAACATTGCCATGTGATAAATACAGAAGTGGTTCAGAGAGTAAATCCTGAATTCTCCTCACAAGGAAACAATCTACATCTGTGTCTGTGACGGACACGCACCGGATGTGTGATAATCACTACACAACACATGTAAGTGAAATCAGTTCGCTGCACTCTCAATGTACAGAGATGTCTGTCAGTTATATCTCGAGAAAACTGGATGGTGGGGGAGGGAGGAATTTCTAGTTTCAGTTTGGGAGAAAGAACCTAAAGGTTTCAAGCAGAGCAAACACCACCATCTTTTACTGTCATCTGTTAAGTTCAGAAGACTCAACCTTATAGTTAAAGGGGGAAAAAAGCAGGGGCACCTGGGTGGCTCGGTTGAGCATCCAACTTCTGATTTCAGCTCAGGTCGTGATCTCTCGTGTCATGAGATCAAGCCCCATGTTGAGCTCTGCACTCAGCAGTGAGTCTGCTTGAGATTCTCTCTCTCTCTCCCTCTGCCCCTACCCACATGTGCTTCTTTCTCTCTCTAAAATAAATAATTATTAAAGGCGGGGGGGGGGGGGCAGTAATACCATTTCTTAGTGAGTCAATGAGGAAGCAAACAGAACCAAGAACAAGGTCCCTGAGGTGAGGGAAGAAAATACTAGAATTTCTGTTCATTCATTCTTCACATTTTTTTTCCTTCCTATTTTATAATGTACATAACATAAAACTCATTCCGACAGGAGAGCTTGATCAAAGCTTTGGAGACCGTGGCCCAAGGGGATGACAGACACACTCATCACATGGAGGCCAGACCATCAGCTCAGCTCTCCCCTAAGAGACCTAATCATGCCCAGATCATCCTGCCTCCATGGAACTGCCAGAGCTTGGCCCCACCAGGAAGAAGAGAATGGGGTGCAAGGGAGGCAGCTACAGCCCTCTCCTGCCCTTGCAGAGCACAGGGTGCCCAGCCTCCTGCAGCTCTCTGTCTCTGGGAATGGCACCAGGCTCGGAAGACCAGTGGATCCAGCCCTCTGGCCCCCTAAGGTCTAGCCCTGACTGAGCAGGAGGAAATCTGCAGGAAATGAGGAGCAGAGGAGCATCCATGCACAGCTAGCCACACGGCCTCCCCAGCAGTGGACGGACGTGGCCCATCATCCACACACTCCCAGCCACACCTGCCACCCACTCCCCCCAACGCCCACCCCGAAGCAATCATAGCAAACTGTCCAACACCTTCGATTCCTGATTAGTGCTGCAGGGAGATCTCAGAGTTGGTTTCCTGAATTTGATCACTGTATGTCATCACAAAAGGGAAAATTGTTTTTGGGAAATACACACTAAAAGTATTTAGGGAGGAAGAGGGCATTATGTAGGCAACTTACTATCCAAATAAAGACAGAAGAAAATGAGATGAAATGATAATATTCGGGGAGTTGAGCAAAAGTATGCAAATTGTTGGTATTATTTTGATATTTCTTTAAGTCTGAAATTATTCCAAAATTTTAAAAATTTTCCAAAAGAAATCCAATATAAGGCAGCCCCGGTGGCTCAGCGGTTTAGTGCCGCCTTCAGCCCAGGGCCTGATCCTGGAGACCCAGGATTGAGGCCCAAGTCAGGCTCCCTGCATGGAGCCTGCTTCTCCCTCTACCTGTGTCTCTGTGTCTCTGCCTCCCTCCCTCTCTCCCTTTCTCTCTCTCTCTGTCTCTCATGAATAAATAAATACAATCTTAAAAAAATAAATTAAAATTCTAGGGGCACATGGGTGGCTCAGTCAGTTAAGTATCCAATGTCTTGATTTTGGCTCAGGTAATGATTCCAGGGTCAAGAGACTGAGTACACTAAGTGGAGTCTGCTTAAGATTCTTTCTCTCAAAAAAAAAAAAAAAAAAAAAAAAAAGATTCTTTCTCTCCCTCCCACCCATGCTCTCAAATAAATAAATCATAAATAAATAAATAAATAAAATTCTAAACTCAGAAGCAGAGGTTATGCTTTTAACAGAGTTGAGCTCTTACCTATCTATTCTCGACCCTATGTGAGGTCTTAGGGGTGCTTGGTCCAAGTAAGTAGAATTACTTCAAAGAATAATTATTTGCACCAAAGGAGAACAAATGACTAAGTAAATGAAATGATGCTCAACCTCACCAGAAATCAGGCAAAGGCAAAAATCAATAGGAGACAGCTCATCTGATACCAGGTACCAAGTGTTATTGAGAGTGTGGGAGAAGAGAGCTATCAGTATATAAATCAGGATGACTATGGAGGAAAGTAAGCTAAGACTCACCCACCCTACACACCAAAATTTCTGCTTTGATTCAGAATACATCCTGATTTCTTTTAAATTCCTTCACACACACTTGAGAAGACAAGTTAAAATGGGAACCGCAGCCCTGTCAGGAATAGCAAAGTGGATACAACTTGATACACTAAAAGAGGAATGGATAAATATAAAAGACTCAAACATTCAATGCACAGAGTGCTGTCAAAATGAGTGAACTATGCCCCATGCATCAGCACTGTGCTGAGTGACACATACAGTCTGACACGTTATTTACATAAATCTTTAAAATAGGGACGCCTGGGTGGCTTAGCAGTTGAGTGCCTGACTTTGGCTCAGGGCCTGGATCCCGGATTCCCGAGATCGAGTCCCACATTGGGCTGCTTGCATGGAGCCTGCTTCTCCCTCTGCCTGCCCCTCTGCCTCTCTTTCTGTGTCTCTCATGAATAAATAAAATCTTTAAAATATATAAAACCTGTGCATTCCTTAAGGACACACAGTATGTGATGAAAGCATATAATCAGGGCCAGGAAAGCTGCAGATCAACATCTGTTTAGGGGTCACTTTGGGATCGTGTGGGTTGCATTAGTATTATCTTCTATACATTGAAAGTACTTCAAATTTAAAATTCATAATTCTTGCTGCTGTGGAAAGCATAAGTTGGTACAATTTGCTCTTCAGATGGCAAGTGGGTAACCCTATGTTAAGACTGCACTTACACTCCACACAAAATTCTACCTTCAGTACTGAAGTGGACAGAGGTGGTCACACCCGTGTGCAGAGATGTATATGCAGAAAGTCTCCGCAGCACTGTGTGTGACAGCCAGTGGCTGACAATGACTTATTTCCATCTGCAGACCACTGTTAAATCTCTGATTCGTCCCTACATGGAAGTGCTGTGCAGCCACGAAAAAGAGAGAGAAAAGAGATTAACATACACTAATATAGAACAATCTCCCCAACAGACAGTTAAAAAAAAAAAAGAAAGAAAGTAAAAGCGAGCTGGGGAGTAGCTGTGGGGTGAGATCGGGAGATCAAGGCAAAGCGGGCAGGCAGGCCCTGTGCCCCTTCAGTCTTGAGCCTAGTTTTACCATGTGAGGGTACCATTCCCAAATTCTTTCTCTTTTTCTTTCTCTTAGAGTCTATGACCAGGCATATTGCTTCATTTATGTATCTACTTAGAGAGAGAGAGAGAGCGCGCACACACATGGGGTGGGATGGGGAGGGGGGAAAGAAAGTATCAAGCGGGCTCACGGAGCCTGGTGCGGGGTTCAATCTCACCACCCTGAGATCATGACCTGAGTGGAAACCAAGTCAGACACTTAACTGACTGAGCCGCCCAGGAGCCCTCCAAATTCTTTTTTCAAAGAAAGATAGCATGTTAACATTTTATTATGCTTAACTATCCAATAAACTGACTCCCCAAAATACAGACAGATCATAATATAAGCATAAATGGCCAATAATGTATTCGTAGTTTAAATGTTCAACCTCACTAATAAGTACAAACCAAAATGAGATGCCACTTTTCTCCCATCACACTGGCAAAGACTTAAGACAACTAACTTCCAGAGCTTGGTAAAACATGAAAAAGTGGGCATATTACTGGGTGGAGGGAAGGCAAGAGACAACTTTTCCAGTGGGAATTTGTTAGGACTTACTATTTCTCCCATTGAACTTTTTAATGTCTTTAAGATATAATTCACATACCATGCAATTCAGACTCACAGTGTATAATTCGATGGCATGCAACCATCACCACAGTCAACTTCAGAACACTTTCCTCACTCTAAAAAGAAATCCTGTACCTCTTAACCACCACCCTCTCCCCAATATTTCCAACTCTCATCATCCCTTCCCACCCCATCCTCTGCTGCCAGCCCTAGGCCACCATTAATCTGCTTTCTATCTCTACAGATTTGCTTATTCAGGACACTTTGTATAAAGAGAACCATATCATATGGGGTCCTTTGTGTCTAGCTTCTACCACTGAGCATCATATTTTCAAGATTCTTCCATATTGTAGGTGTTGGAACTCCATTCCTTTTTATGGCTGAATAATATTCCATTGCGTGGAGAGACCACATTTCACCTATCCATCTGTCAGTTATTGGACATGTGGGTTTCCATCTCTTGGCTACTGCGAATAACACTGTTGTGGATATTTGTAAGGTTTTGTGTGGACCTATTTTCAGTTCTCTCAGGTATATACCTAGGAGAATGGCTGGGTTATATAGTAGCTTTATGTTTAACTATTTGAGAAACTGTCAGACTGTCTTCCAAAGAGGCTCCATCATTTTACACTCCCACCAGCAGTGTGTGAGGGTTTCAACCTCTCCACCTCCTCACCCACTCTTATTACTATCCTTTCATATTACAGACGCCCCTAGTAGTTTTGATTTGCATTTCCCACATGACTAATGATGTCAAGCATTTCTTCATGTGCTTATTGGCCATCTAAAAATTATCTCTGAAGAAATGTCTACTCAGATCCTTTTTCCTTTTTTTTTTTTTTTTTAAGATTTATTTATTCACGAGAGACATGGGGGGAGAGAGAGAGAGAGAGAGAGGCAGAGACACAGGCAGAGGGAGAAGCAGGCTCTCTGCAGTGAGCCCGACATGGGACTCAATCCCGGGTCTCCAGGATCACGCCCTGGGCCCAAGGCAGGCGGTAAACCGCTGAGCCACCCAGGGATCCCCACCATTTTTTAATTGTCTTTTTATTAGGGCCTGTTAAATGTAACAAGTGAACACTAGCAATCCCTCCTATAGAGATACGGTATACCAGCATGCATGCTGAAGCTGCCCCTACAGAGACAAGTCCCTGGAGCACTGTTTATAACTGTATAATGTCAGAAACCTAAATTTCGAATAAGGAACTGACTAAATTATGGCTCGGACTATACATAGGATACCCTATAAGGAAAAAAAAACCCATGGCATATTAAGCAATTTTCCAAAAGCTGGAGAAAATAAATACACAGTAGAATCCCACTCATGTTTGCACCTGTCTAGATAGACCTTCCTATGCAGAGAAGTCCTGGGCTGTCTCTTTATCAAACCACATGGACATCTTGGGGAGGAACAGGGGGTGGTTAAAAAGGAAGGAAAATCTCAGCATTCTTACTCTACATCATGTTTTTAAGTCATGGATCATAAGTGTTATTTACTTTTTAAAATATATTTTCCATATTTTTCAAATAATAGCATCTTCAAAATTATGACAGGAAAGGTGTCTATTTTTACTCACCACTGTATCCCTGAGCGCCACTCAACACTTGGCATCAGTAGATACAATGAAAATATGCTGAATAAATGAAGAGCAGCTATTTCTATGCAGTAGAAAATTCTGTTTTAGCTCATACTTCAGGGACAGGATTCCTCACCTGCTGTGACTAAATTTTAAGGTAATAAACATGGTCACTTACATGATTAAGGAAATACTGCACAATTATTTCATGGCCAGCAGCAGCTGCTTCCATCAAAGGAGTAAATCCATACACCGGCTCCCTGCAAGAGAGAGGCCAGGCCAGACTATTAGTGGAGAAGAGAGCTTTCCTGCTGCAGACCAAAACCAAGCTGGCCTGTCACCTATCCCTAAGCGTCGAGGTCTCCCTCTTGCCAGAAACAGGAAGAAATGTTCACATCAACACATCAGCTTCATAAATTCTTCTGATTCTACCATCAGCTCTAGTCTTTTCCTAAAGACAATCTGTCTCTTTTTTTTTTTTAATTTTTATTTATTTATGATAGTCACACACACAAAGAGAGAGAGAGAGAGAGAGAGGCAGAGACACAGGCAGAGGGAGAAGCAGGTTCCATGCACCGGGAGCCCGATGTGGGATTCGATCCCAGGTCTCCAGGATCGCGCCCTGGGCCAAAGGCAGGCGCTAAACCGCTGCGCCACCCAGGGATCCCGACAATCTGTCTCTTGATCTTCACTCCTTCTAAGCTTCTTCCACCTGCCATCTCTTAAATCTCCATTTTAATTACAAGCAAAAAAGCAGCTGTTGCCTTTCACTGAGCACTGAAAGCCAGTGTCTCCTGTCCACCTATCCAGATCCAATCTTTTGAGTTCAGTATCTTCCAGGAATCCTCCCAAAAGCTCCAAGAATAACCATCTACCTTGTCCTTACTTTGCCTAGTACCCAATACTTATTTTTGTGCTTGGTTCCGATTCACTCAGCGCTGTCTGCAGATGCCTCCTGACCCTCACTTCTCTCACGCTGGTCTAAAAAACAGGAACCAGGCTAAATCCTGGGCTGCATCCAGGCTAAGACACACCATTTTCACATTTTCACCTCTCTGAAGTCAGAAATTATCTTAAAATCCATAGGCAAGTGGCATTTTATTTTTTTTATTTTTATTTTTTTAAAGATTGTATTTATTCATGAGACACACAGAGAGATACAGAGATAGATAGAAAGAGAGAGAGAGAAAGGCAGACACAGGCAGAGGGAGAAGCAGGCTCCATGCAGGGATCCCGATGTGGGACTCGAGCCCGGGGCTCCAGGATCACGCCCTGGGCTGAAGGTGGTGCTAAACTGCTAAGCCAACCAGGGATCCCTGGCAAGTGGCATTTTAATCAGTGACATTTCTTTCTCAGTGGCATGTGAAACTCCGGTGCATCTTACAAGGGATGATTTCCCCCCAGGGTGTGCACTGTGCCAGCTGGATACTGGGTTGGTACTCGCTGTGTTGAATGGGGATTATTGTCGTGACACACTTTAGACAACACCCCTTCCAGCTTATAAAACTCATGACTGCTTTCAAAGCATCACCTCATTCGATATAGACAAAAGGCCATAAGGAAAAAGGAATTAGCATTTAATGCACGTCAATCAAATGCCATTCACTATGCCAGGCTGTGATATATGACAGAACGTGTAATTCCCTAACAATTCCATGACATACGTATTGCTATCCCCAGTTTTCAGATAAAGAATATGTGGCTCAGGGCACTGAAAGTGCTGCATCTAGTGTCCCCTGACAGATGCAGGAAAAAGCTGGGACTATCCCCAAGCTTACCACACCTGACCCGGGCAGACCTGTTCCCTCTGCCCGAGGTAGGGGCTACCCTGCACTCTGGCCCATGGCTGCCTCCCCAGCTGCCCTCCTCAGAGTCAGAGAGACCACTAAAGACCTGGTAATCACCTCACGTTGGCATTTGCTCCACTGTCCAACAGGAACTTGACCATCTGCTGGTGCCCAGCGCTGGTGCAGTGGAAGAGGGCAGTCCAGCCTTGAATGTCCTTCATTTCCAGCTCAGCACCTTGCTTCAAGAAAACACAGAATGCTCGTTACAGCCTCAACTCCCGTGTGTGGGGCAGGTGCCCTCCAGGCTGTCACACTGCAAGAACCAAAATGATTACTCAAGCATGCATCCATACACACACTATGGTTACAATGGTTCACAGCTCCACCAGAGCAGCCAGGAGCCCCTCACGTTTCTGGGCCTAAGTCCCCTCATAGCTCACCTGGAGGAGAAAGTAGGCGATGCTCTCATTGCCACAGCTGGAAGCCAGCATCAGCGGAGTCTGTCCTTCTGGGGTCGGCACATTCACGCTCACCCCCGCCTCAAGCAGCAGGTGCACAATGGTATCATGTCCAATGTAGGAGGCATACATCAGTGGGGTCCAGCCACCACCATTCTTCTTATTCAAATCTAACTCTCTCCTAAACAAACGCAAGATATGCTAGATGTGTCCAACCATCTCACATGTGAGGTTTACCAAAGCCAGCAGTGAGGCTGAACCAAGAGAAAAAGTGGGAAATACAGCCAGAAGCAGAAGTTACCTGACACCCTGGACGTCACAGGGGAGGGGAGGCAGGTGGGAAAACCGTTGTTTGCTGTACAGCTGCCTCTGAAAAGTCCTCAGAGCTGTCATCTTCCCCCAATTGCCCATTATCATCGGCCCCTCCTCCTACCCCTAGGCCAGCAATTCTTTCCTACCCCCAGCTACACAGATGCTCCTCAACCAGGGGTGGTTTTTGCCCCCCAGGAGACATTTGGCACAGTGTAGAGACATTACAGGTTGTCACAACTGGGGAAGGAAAACCTACTGGCATTTGGGGGTGGAGGCCAGGGATGTGGCTAACCAGCCTACACACACAGGTCCCCAAAAGAGAAGGATCTGGCTCAGACTGTCAGGAGTGCCAGAGTCAAGTAAGTGACCTGGAGCCTTGACTGTCTTCTACCAACAGACCAGAATCTGCTTTTCTGGGGCTGAACGGAAAGGGGAAGGGATTCAGAGAATGGACAATACTTCTCCCTTGTCACCTCATCCTACAGAAACATTCCTGGAAAATCATTGACCAGAGGATCCTATCTTTCTCATTGATTTCCATCAAAATTCTGGAAAAGCGTTTCCCACAGGAAAAACAAACAAACGTGGGTTTCCCAGCCTAGAGTCTGGGGTTTGGGGTTGGGGTATGGAAAGAACATCCACTTCCAGGTGGTCATGTCCCACAGCCTTTCCTCAGGCACAATCCCTGCCTCCAGTAGAGGCAACAAGTGGCCATCGATCACAGTCTGTGCCTCTCAAAGGTATGCACACAGGAAGCTACACCCACCAGACAATTATTTTTCATCCACTGACAACTTCTATTGACTTTGGGATGACCATGCAGCCATTCCAGAAGGTCCTTATCCCAGGAAAGAGTGGCAGCCACTGGTTGGGAGAGTGCACAGAGGCCCGTTCATTCTGGCCACATGAGGTCCACTGATGGAGTGCTCATTCCACTTGGAGAAGGGCCAAGTCCCTGGTAGAGCATCTCTGAGGCTCTGACATATCCAATTGGGCCCAATCCTCCTTCCGATGCCTCCTCTCCCCTCAAATCCCCGGTCTATGCTTACTGTGGGCAAGCCTTGGTGCCAGCTAGGGCCACAATCCCAACCAGGGCACAAATACTTCCCCTCTGCCCTGGGGAGCCATTCTGGACTGTGGATTTAAAAGGCACACCCAGGGATCCCTGGGTGGCGCAGTGGTTTAGCGCCTGCCTTTGGCCCAGGGCACGATCCTGGAGACCTGGGATCGAATCCCACGTCGGGCTCTCGGTGCATGGAGCCTGCTTCTCCCTCTGCCTGTGTCTCTGCCTCTCTCTCTCTCTTTCTCTCTCTGTGTGACTATCATAAATAAATAAAAATTAAAAAAAAAAAGGCACACCCAAAGGTTTAAAACGCCCAACAATGTCAGAGGAATAGAGTTGTAACTGGGAATGTGCTGCCTGTGTACCCAGCTACACATTCCTAAGGCCCCTGATACAGGAGTATGACAGATTATTCCTTACTACGGAGTTGCACTTGTACTCAATTGGCCAGATATTTATAAGTGATGGCTAAGACGTGGGAACCAGAAACACGAGGCTTAAACAAAGCTTTGGTTTGGCTCCCTAGGAACTGAAAAAGGTATGGACACAGATGGCTTCTCCAAGTTATCAATGAAACACTGAAACAAGGAGATAGGTAGGTGTAAGGGGGGTGGAGGTGAAGAGATTGGTCCTTTTCCCAAAACTACATTAGCATATGTATAAGACTGCAGGTGGCAATCCCCAGAGGAAGATGAAACCCCCCCCACCTCCTCCTCCTCCTCTATGGTAGAAGCTAGAAGGGAGAGGAAGGCATGAGAGATAAAAACGACCCTTCTTGGGAAAGAAGGCCACAGGACCTCACTTTCTAACTTTATTTTAGTTTTGTTTGAACATTTCTGCAATTCGTAAAAACCATAAAATGACTCTAAAGAAAGCCTGAAATGTTTCAGAAGCCCATGAAAAAAAATTTAAATCATCTCTTCGGAGGAATAAAAACTGACCTATTATGTCCTGCATAAATCATTACTGACAACTGAGACACGGGGATTGACTGATGCGTATGAAATGTCTACGACTGTGTGTGAGGCCCCATTAGCTTACTGACAGCTCTACTTGAGATCTGAAACCACAGAGACGGCACTCAAAATCTAAGCAGAAGGAACATTTCCTAAGATCTCTTACCGCTGCACACATTCCTTCACCACTTCATACTGGCCGATGGAAGCAGCTGTGTGAAGATCCAAGGGGACGGCCAGCTCCTCCCGGCTGACCTGAGCACCCAGCCCATGCCACATGGACAAGCTGCGGTTCAGGAGTTCTGGCTCACTGGCTTCATCGCTGAGCTCCGACATCACTGTGGAGGGAGACCCAGGGGTTAGGTCTTTCCTTCCTGGTGGCTTCAGGGAGTGAAACAGGATGGTCACACTCCTACCTGCAGGAGGCAGCTATGTCACTATCCTAGCAAACTGTCAATGCAATCAACTCCTGGGACAGACTTAGAAAAATTTCACTGGGGAACCTGGGTGGCTCAGTCAGTAAAGCATCTGCCTTCAGCTCAGGTCATGATTTTAGGGTCCTGGGATCAAGCCCCTCATCGAGCTCGCTGCTCAGCACAGAGTCTTGTTTCTCCCTCTCCCTCTGACCTTCCTTCCCACTTGTGCACGCTCTTTAGTCTCAAATAAAATCTTTAAAAAAGTGAAAGAGGGATCCCTGGGTGGCGCAGCGGTTTAGCGCCTGCCTTTGGCCCGGGGCGTGATCCTGGAGACCCGGGATCGAATCCCACGTCGGGCTCCCGGTGCATGGAGCCTGCTTCTCCCTCTGCCTATGTCTCTGCTTCTCTCTCTCTCTGTGTGACTATAATAAATAAATAAAAATTTATTTTTTTAAATATTATTTATTTATTTATTAGAGAGACACACACACACACACAGAGACAGGCAGAGGGAGAAGTAGGCTCCATGCAGGGAGCCTGATGTGGGACTTGACCCCAGGTCTCCAGGATCACGCCCTGGGCTGAAGGCAGCACTAAACCGCTAAGCCACCGGGGCTTCCCAATAAATAAAAATTTAAAGAAAAAATTTTTTAAAAAGTGAAAGAAAAAGAAAGAGAGGAAAAAAAAGAAAATTTTCATTATATAAGTACAGGTTTAGGCAGTTCCATCTTGCTGATACTAATGAGACTGTCAGCAGACAGAAAAAGAGGAGTACATATGGTGAGTCACACACTGCGCTGTGTACTTGCCTCCATTACTCCTCAGGCCCCAGTCCTGCAAAGGGAATTCTCCACAACTCAGGAAGGCCGACAACCTCTTGGATGGGCAGTCAAGAAATGCTAATTGGGTCACTGGACCAAATCACTTCTTGGGTGTGGTGGGAAAGAACCCTGGACTTGGAGTTCTATCAAAATTTAGCTCTGCACAGGGATCCCTGGGTGGCTCAATGGTTTAGTGCCTGCCTTCGGCCCAGGGCATGATCCTGGAGTCCCAGGATCGAGTCCCACATCGGGGTCCTTGCAGGGAGCCTGCTTCTACCTCTGCCTCTGTCTCTGCCTCTCTCTCTCTGTCTCATGAATAAATGAAATCTTTAAAAAAAAAGAACCTCAAACACAATGTGCTAAACAGAAGCCAGACTCAAAGGCTACCCACTGTATGATTCCATTTATGTGACATTCCCGGAAAAAAAAAAAAGTGAAGGGCAGGAGGACAGATGGGTGGTATCAGGGGTTAGGAATGGGGAAACCACAAAGGGACAGCAAAAGGGAATTTGGGGGTAATATACTTGTTCTGATTCTTGACTGGTGGGGTATGTTGACTTTGTATGTTAATTAAAACTCATAAACCCAAACACCAAATGAGTGAATTTTACTGTATAAAAATTCGAAACAAATAAATCTTGAAAAGAAAGTCCCATGGGCAGCCCGGGTGGCTCAGCGGTTTGGCGCCTGCCTTCGGCCCAGGGTGTGATCCTGGAGACCCGGGATCGAGTCCCATATCAGGCTCCCTGCATGGAGTCTGCTTCTCCCTCTGCCTGTGTCTCTGCCTCGCTCTCGCTCTGTGTCTCTCATGAATAAATAAATGAAATAGAAAGAAGAAAGAAAGAAAGAAAGAAAGAAGAAAGAAAGAAAGAAAGAAAGAAAGAAAGAAAGAAAGAAAGAAGAAAAGAAAGAAGAAAGAAAAAAGAAAAGAAAAGAAAAAAGAAAAGAGGTCCCAGCACGGAAACTAGGATGTGATTGGTATTCAGCAAAGTAGGAATCCACCTACACATTCCTTGAAAGTGGACTCAGTGGTTGAGCGTCTGCCTTCGGGTCAGGGCGTGAGTCTCATATGGGCTCCTGGTGAGGGGCCTGCTTCTCCCTCTCTGCCTGTGTCTCTGCCTCTCTCTGTGTCTCTCATGAATAAATAAATAAAAAATATATATATACTAATATATAAATATTATAATATTATATATATAATTTAATATATATAAATTAAAGTAGGAAAGCGGGCAGGGATGGGGGGGGGGATAGACTGGTAAATTCGTGCGATGATGGAACTTTCCCAGAGATGCAACAATCATGACAGCCCCTTATCCTGGGAAATCGAACCAAATTCATGCCAAGCCATTAGTCTATTAGAATATTTGGTCCATGAGCAACATGTGTCTCCTACTGTACTATGGGTGGAAAAGAACAAGGAAGCAAGAGTAGAAAAGAGAGAAATGGGGAAAATGAAGGTCACATCCATTCCCACGGCCCAAAGGTGCCCCAGCAGTTCACACGTGCCACTAGGATCTCAGTCTCTACTAAAAGAACGCTTCCAAGCCCCAGGTCACACAGCTGAGGTGGGCCTGTAGGAAACCAAGCTCAGAGCAAAGTTCTGCTTTCTGGTACCACCACCTGCCGACACGCACGGAGCCGGAGATCAACCAGCTTGCTCATTCTACAGGTGAGAAACTCCAACCTCAGGAGTCCTGGTCAGGAGATACAGGGTAAGAGCCCAAAGAGCCTGGGCGCTTCAGGGACCCTTTCGATACACCCTCCAAGCCTCCTATGGGCGTGTCCGTCCTCCGGGGTGGAGCCCACGAGGTCGCTCCCGTTATCCGAGGCCCAGGCGGCTGACAGCCTGCAGGGTGGCGATCACGACCAGACCGGCCCGAGGAGCACGGGCAGGGCGAACCCGCATGCCACCTCCCCCATCAGCGCGCCCCACGCCGCACCCTCAACGACCGGGTAGCTGCTCTGCGGAGAAGGCTTATGCTCGTCCGTAGGGCCGGATCCCCACGCAGGGGGCCGGGTTCCTTCAACCCAGACAAGCACGGGGAAGAGGTCTCTCGTTGCGGCGACCCGGGGACCCAGCCCGAGCCCCTACTGCTGCACCCACGTCGCCGGCCGCCCCCTTCCGGTAACCCCGCACCGCACGTGGCTTCGCCGTCCCCGCCGCGCGGCTGCGGAAGCGGAAGTGCGGCCAGAAGCCCCCGCGGCGAGCAAGCGGCCGGGCCCCGCAGGCGCGCGGCAGGGGGCGGCACCAGGTGGGCGGAGGGGGCCCGGCCGCCCCCGAGCTACCTCCGCTGGGCCCCGGGGCGCCGCCGCCGCCGCGCCGCCGCCGCCGCGCCGCCGCCGCCTTCGCACTCCCTCGGGACCGTCCGCTCGCCGCCACGCACGCCCGGGCTCCTTCCGCGCCGGCTGCCGCCGCAGCACCCGGACCCCGCGGCCCCGCTTCCGCCCCGGAAGTGGTTGCGGGAGGCGCGGAGCACGCCGGGACGCTCGCCGGGACGCTCGCCGGTCCGCGGGGCAGCTCCCGGCGCCGTGGAATTCTTCCGTCCCGCACCCGAGCCTTCCGGTCAGGTCGCCGGGCTCGCAGTGTGACGCCCGCGGCAGCCAATGAACAGGGCGAGTTCGCCCTACCCCGCCCCTCCGCTGGCCGGGGGAACCAATCCGGTCCCAGGAGAGGCAGGACGCGCCAAGTCGCGAAAGAGGAGCGGGGGGAGGGGGGGAAGTGCGGTTGGCAGCCCAGGAATCGAACTCTGCCGAGGGCGGGTATTCCAAAGGCGACCGCAGCCTCAGTAGTTGGGCTGCGGCACGAGGGGCGGACGCGACCGGAGGGACGCACTGGGAACTGTTTATAGCCCTGTCAGGACCGCGCAGAGAGGGGAGGCGGGGACCCGAGGTGAGCGGCCTCGGGCCTGCCGCGGCTGCGAAGGTACAGGTCGGGATTTGGGCAGGACGGCGGGAAACGGGGAGTGGGAGTGGGTGGGAAGACGCGCGACGTGTTCTGTTTCCCAGCTTTAAAATGTAAAACCCGGGATCCCTGGGTGGCGCAGCGGTTTGGCGCCTGCCTTTGGCCCAGGGCGCGATCCTGGAGACCCGGGATCGAATCCCACGTCGGGCTCCCGGTGCATGGAGCCTGCTTCTCCCTCTGCCTGTGTCTCTGCCTGTGTGTGTGTGTGTGTGTGTGACTATCATAAATAAAATTTTAAAAAATAAATAAATAAAATAAAATAAAATGTAAAACCCTGACGCGGGAGGCCTTTGGCGTCTCGTTGTCATAACGACGGGGCGCCCGCCCGGGGGCGGGGCCGGGGCGGGGCCAACGGGCTGCAGCCAAGAAACGGATGTGGAGGCGGCACCAGGATTCGGAGGAGGCTGGACCCGCTCTTGGGCTTAGCTCTAGGCGTGAACCCCCGGGCTGCTGGATGACCCTGCGCGATCTGGCCAGTTTTCACCGCTTATTCCAGCAACGGATACCTCCTTCCGCCAACAAGCTGGGCAGTTTTCAGCCTCTGAGCCACTATATGTGTTCTTCCTGCTGCCCCCAGTGCCTTTCCCTCCCTAGTTGCTCTGTCTGCCCAAAGAACCTAGAGTCTTTCTGGTAGTACCTGGTGCTTCTGTTGTCCCACAATCTGTCCCTCAGAGTCCCGTTTCTTTCTTTTTAAAAATCTTATTCATTCATTCATTCATTTTTTTTTAAGATTTTATTTATTTATTCATTAGAGACACAGAGAGAGGCAGAGTCACAGGCAGAGGGAGAAGCAGACTCCATGCAGGGAGCCTGATGTGGGACTCGATCACAGGACCTCGGGATCACACCCTGAGCCAAAGGCAGATGCTCAACCGCTGAGCCACCTGGGCGTCCCTATCTATTTATTCATGAGAGACACAGGGAGAGAGGCAGGAGGAGAGACAGAAGGAGAAGCAGGCTCCCTGTAGGGAGCCGGTCGTGGAACTCGATCCCAGGACCCTGGGATCACAACCTGAGAGCTAAAGGCAGACGCTCAACCGCTGAGCCACCCACGTATCCCCCCCAGATGCTCAGCCACTGAGCCACCTAGGTTTCCCCGTTTCCAAAAAAAACCTCCCCTGATGTGTGTGTGAGGTGCCTCCCCACCCTGCTGTTCACAGTTCAGGGTTCACCAAGCTCCAGCTCCGGCTTCCAAGAGTGCAGAAGATGCAAGGACCCCACCACTCACATCTGTGGCTGCCACCCCGATGGGGGCCCTGACCTCGATTTAAAGACAGGCCAGGAAAAAATAATAAATAAATAAATAAATAAATAAATAAATAAATAAATAAATAAAGACAGGCCAGGGGCACAGCAGCCTCTGGCGCTGCAAGGGATGTCCAGACACTGGCTCTCAAGTACCATCTTCCCACCTTCTTACCCCTGTCTTGACCCCTCAGGGACCAGGCCTTCTCCTGTTAGACTCTGGGACACAAAAGAGAGAGGGATCTGATTAAGCGCCCCGGGCATTAGGGATTAATTCAAGTGCTGACCCCAAAAATATCTCCTGGGGACTCCAACATGTCTGTTCCTTTGTAAGGGGGCAGTAAAGTGTAGTCAGGTTTGAAATCTCCTCTTACTTTGATACAAATTCTATCTTTGTCTTTTACCAACAATATAACTTCTCTGAGTCTGTAAAATATAGATAATAGTATCTATGTTCTGTGGGATATAAAATTAACATAATCTACATATCATATATACATATTCTATTTATCATATACATATACCTACATATGTATATGTATTATTATATATCACTCTATATATCTACATATAGTTGACCATTGAACAACACAGGGGTTAGGATTGCCAACCCCCCACACTGTCAAAAATCCACATAGAACTTCTTTTAAGATCTTATTTTTAAGATTTTTAAGTAATCTCTATAATCTCTATATGGGGCTCAAATTTACAACCCTGAGATCAAGAGTCACATGCTCTACCAACTGAACAAGCCAGCACCCCTCTACATACAACTTTTGACTCCCCCCAAAACATTAGCTCATAGGCTACTATTGACCAAAAGCCTGATCAGTAACATAATTAGTCGATTAGCACATATTTTGTAAGTGTATTCTATATTGTATTCCCACATAAAGTTAGCTAGAGAAAAGAAAATCATGAGAAAAAATACATTTACAGTACTGAACTGTATTTGTCGAAAAAAAAATGTGCACACAAGTGGACCGGTGCAGTTCAAACCTGTGTTGTTCAAGGGTCAGCTGTGTAGCTGTGGGCTCTGCCTGCACTGCACAGTCTGTTTTCACCCCCCATGATGTGGTAGGTGCTTCGAAAAGGCAGCCCTCTCCCCCTACCCAGCAGAGCTCTTGACCCTTGACCCCTGGGCCCTCTCATTTCGCCCTGTATCCCCTGCAGGGCTGCCTGGATGATGGCATGCTGAGAAGCATCCCCAGAGCCTGGGCCCCCATGGCATCCCAGGACAAAGATACGGAGTCCTCACCTCCCTGGGCCTCCCAGATAGGGCCTTGGGATGCCATCCTCGAGGCCGTCAGGGAGCAGCTCCCATCTCTGGACTCAGATTCCTCCTTGGTAAGCAAGCACCTTCTTCCTATGTCTTCCTGGGCCCCGACTGCCCTTTCTTCCCATAGCAACATGATGCTGACCCAAGAACAGTTTTGGAGCTTGTCAGCTTCTGTGTTGGTCATAATCTCAGTCTTTGTTCTCTGAATACATTTACTGGTACTCAGCATCCTCACAGGCCATTTCAGTGACCCCAAACCATGACTAGAGAATTCCTCTAAGAGCTTATCATGATGCATCGAAATGGTAGCGTGCATTCATTGAACAAACATTTAAGGAACCTACTTTGCTTCTTCAAGAACAAGAAGCCCTTTGTAACGTTACAGACCTGGGAGTCCCCACCTCACTATGATGGTAATTGTGTTTCTAGTTTCTAACAATGAACACCCAACGGAGGATACTGGGTGACAAAAGTGACTCTGAATTCAGCCTTTAATGCGTGCAGCAGGGTCTCCACATGGTGGATGCTGGGGACTTCACTGCGCCCCTACTGATGGTGAAAGGTAAACAAGGCACAGGCAGGAGCTCCTTAGTAGCAGGTGCCACACAACACAGGTTGCAACCAGGCATTTAAGCAAAGCGCAAGGGGGATAGACGGAAGCCTGTTGGATTTGGGTGCTACCTGGGATACCTGCAAAGATCAACACAGCACAGGTGCCTGGGCCTCGGGTATCTTCCAGTGCTCGGCAAGGCTAACAGAGTGGATAACGTGACCCTAACACCCTGTCATGTCTCCATTTGCTCTCACCTCCAGATATCCTCGTGGTGAGCTGAGGACTCCAAGTGTCCCCTCTCCCCTTAGAGATACCAAGTTTCTGTGTCATTTACGCGTTGGCTAAAAGTTGTAGGGTGGAGCGAAAGCTGGGCTCTTCTTTCAGCTACCTCCTCGCTGCCCTGTTCATTCAATGCCGGGCATTAACTGAACACCTGGTGTATGCAAAGTCTTCAGGGGCGGCGGGTGTACGCAGAACTGGGAGCCCTGGATCTCCCCTTCACAAGGCTGTAGGGCCGAGTCCTTTCCTAAATCAGTGGCAGGAACCAGCCAGGGTGAAGGCCCCTGGGAGAAAGCTGATCTCCCCAGATGACTCCAGAGCCACAGGGCAAGGGCAGGTGGATCCTGAAGCCCTTGGCTCTGCCTGCTGCCCTGTAATCCCAAAGTCCTCTTGTTTGTCCACAGTCAGACTGCGGGACAGAGGAGCTGTTCATCTTCCAGCGAGATCAAACTGCCCTGATCCCAGACTTGTCAGAGGAGCTGACTGAGGACCCTGCCAGGGCCTGGCTTGCTGCGGTCGATGGGTCTCCTGAGGTCTGTAGGGAGCAGGCTCTGGGGACTCTGGGCAGACTGGGGTATGGGTATGGGTGTCTATGCTCACTGGACCCTAACCGCAGTGGGGGGCAAAGAGGTTAAAAGCCCAGAATTCCCTAAAATTTTATTGATTTAATAAGGGTGACAGTGGGGATTCAGAGGTAAGAAGGTACTCCTAGCTTAAGAGATGAGGTGAACACAAGAAACAATTAGAAAACACCACAGCGCATTCTGTAACTAAGCATCATAGTCTAGTTAGTTTTTGCCAACCATCAGGGCAAATTTTCCATCTTCTTCTATTCGCATTTCCCAGAGACCAAAAATTCTATCTAAAATTAATAGTTTGATGCTTAAAATTAATTGCTGCTTTTATAAATAGAACCCATTAATAGGCTTTCATCACTGGGCAGGTCCCATCTGGTTAGGCCTGTTGGGCTCTTCTTAAAAGCTCCAGGAGACTAGCTTGGCTCCTTTGTGACTCTTATGACTAACTAGGGTCACTCATTAACCAGGGGAATGGCGCATGTCAAAGACCAAGCCAGCCAGACAAAGCAGTGAAAGCAGACTTTATTCCCTAACAGCTGACAGCAGGGGACAGAGCTGAGCTCCGGTTTGTGCAGAGCTGACTGGGGTTTTACAGGGAGGAGGAGGGAGGGGGAGAGCAGGGCGCACTAGAGTCAGAATCGTGAAGATCACAAAGAGCCGGTCAGCGTGGGTGGGACTGGGCCAGGTGTGTCCACCCGCAGGTATGGAAGTCAGGAGAAGGGAGACAGAGGCTGGGTGCTTCCTGATGGGAACATTCCAAAGGAATGGCTCCCAGGCCCCCCACAGATGCTTCTGGGCTGTAAGACACATGCTTACAATAATAAACCCTTTTCTGTAAATGCTCTAAGAAAGGGAGGTCAGGTGTTGGCTGGAAGAGACCCTAAATTCTCCTGCAGCATTGCGCTTCCCTGATCGGGCAGGCATTTCAGTGGGGGCTGGGGTCCTCCTAGCCGCCTGCTGCTGGAGGCCTTTGTAGAGTCTGGTCCAGTCTCTTAGTGCTGGTTTGGACAGAGTGGTTATGTGCCAAGCAGCCTGCACTTCTCAGTGGAAGCATGGATGCAGAGTCGTCTTACAGAACCAGTCAGGGCATGCCTCCCACCCATCACCATGACAGACATCACCTGCTCACTCAGCCATCCTAAAGTATAACCCCAAACAGAAATTCCAAGGGCTGCCGAGAGCTCTGGTTAGTTTGGGAGCAGCGATGTCCACACAACTTCATCTTGTGTTTTCTTCATTTCTACAATTACCTCAGCAACTCTTCTGGAGGATTTTTTTCCCCCCGTCTGGGACAGGAAAGCCTGCACCAACTCATGAGGGCAGAGACTGTGGGCTTGCTCTGGAGTCAAAGGTCCTGGCTTTCTTCTTGTCACCCCTCAATAGCCATGTGGCCTATTCGCAATGGCCAAAATGTAGAAACAACCCAAATGTCCACAACACACAAAATGGACCAACAAAATGTGCTCTATCCATACATTGGAACACCATGCAGTCCATGAAAGGGAATCAAGTACTGACACATGTTACAACCTCAGTGGACCTTAGGAACACGAAGCTAATAAGGACACAAAAGGACAGACAGTGTAGGATTCCACTCATGGAAGATCTAGAATAGGCAAATCCATAGAGACAAAGTAGACAGTGGTTACTAAGGGCTGGGGCGTGGGAAGGTACAGTCTCTTTGGGGTGATAAAAAAGCTTTGAAAATAGAAGGGTGATGGTTACACATTAGGAATGCACTTAGTGCCACTGTAGGATTTACAAGGGGCAAAAATAGCAAGTTTTATGTTACATATTTTACCACACACATAAAAATTCCCTAAAGTAAGGTTTGGAGGATGCTGAAGACACCTGTTTTCCCACAGCCAGGCGTGGTACCCGCGGGATTCACTCCAGAACCCCAGAGGCAGTGGGGCACAAGGACAAAGGCTTCTGCGTCCCTACAAGGCGGGGATCCTGGAGGGCCTGTGGAGAGCTGTGAGGAGGCCAGTTCCCTTCTTCGAATGCCTGAGGACACCCCCATGTGGCGGGAAGGCAACCAGGGGGCCCAGAGTCATCCCTGGGGGCCCCAGGAAGAAGCCACCTTCTCTCCCTGGGAAGGCAACCTGAAAACAGAGCCCCCCAGCGCTGCCTCACGGGCCTGTTGGGGTGCAGACTCCATAGGCCGTAGAGCCCTCCGTAAGGAGAGAAGGAAGATGATTGAGAAGGACATACTCTATAAAGTTACCCGGGATGCCCGGGACTCAGCCTGCAGTGGCCAAAGTCAAGTGGAGGGGGCATCCTGTACCGCGCCAGCAGCAGGTCTGAGACCAGAAACGCCCCCAGAGGGGTCTCGGGAAGGACCTCCAGTGCTCTCCCTCAAGGTAGGCATCCTCCCTGGCCTGAGCTTCCTCCAGGAAGCTGGAGGAAGTGGCCATGAGCTCATCCTCCACAGGCCAACCTGAGGCCCACCCTCTACACCTGTCCCAGTCTATGGGCTGCTGTGCCAAACTCTCATAGACTAGGGGCGCTTAAACCCCAGAAATCATCTCTCACGGTTCTAGAGACTGGGGGAGTCCCAAGACCACAACGCCCAGCACATTCGATGTCCAGTGAGAGCCTCTCTCCAGGTTCATAGACAGCATCTTTGGCCGTGGCCTCGGTGGAAGGCTCTGGGTCTCTGATAAGAGCTCCACCTTCCTGACCTACTGATCACCTCACGGCGGCCCCACTTCCAAAACACCATTACACTGTGAGTTTTGGAGGGACACAGTCTATAGCAATGACCTAGGCCCCTAGGTTCCAGGTCCCCCAGCGGCTGGTCATGCCTGTCTGCCTGTCCCAGGGTGGGTGTGGTCCCAGCAGACAGACCATCCTCAGGTAAAGGTAACAAGAACAAGGAAGAGCAAAGAGACTCCAGACTTCTTTAAAAAAAAAAAAGAAAGAAAGAAAAGTAAAGAACACTAATCTGAAGCATGCTTATAAAGACAGACGACCACATATAAGATCTAGAACAAATTTTGTTAAAACAGTGTGAGCACCCGTTAACACTGTTTAGCTCATTAATGAGGGAACCAGCAGGATGATAAAGCCAGTTCAAAGAGACTATGGAAAACTGGGATTTTGTAAAACACTGGGGAGAAAGAAAGGGATGCTGAGATAAAATTGCACATTAAGTACACAATTGGTCCACATCCTGCAAGTCAACAAAGCCATTTGTTACCTCTGGAGTTATCTCTACGGGACAGAGAAAACCACCGCACGTGTTCTCAGTTTTACAAAGTCCTACCATGGGTGGACCCTGGCCAACCCTAGAAACCAAATTACCGCTCCCCACCCCAGGGAGGTGGGCTCATCAGAAAAGCTCCAGCATGACATCTAAACTTTGTACAATTCTTTTTTGCCTTATTTGCAAATTTTGATGATTTTCTTAACAACTTAGAGAAAACTGGCATCACGTTGTGCGTGAAGGTCATTTTCCCCAATTTCATTCTTACCAATTGCTGCTTAAATAAGACATTCTATCCTGTTTGGTCTGAGGCACTTGTTTTCACTCACCTCTAGGGCTGCAAGGAGCTGCAGGAGAGTCCACAAGCTCCTAATTCACTTCCTCCCTCCTCTCATCACACCCAGGCGCCTCCAGCGCTCTCTTACAAGTCCTCCCATGATAGGGTGATAGGGCCGGTGATAGGGGCCGGCCCAGAACAATCAGTTCCTTAAGAGAGCAACACGTTGAAGCTTCCCACGACTTTAAACCTGTATGGGCCTAGAGAGCTTTAAGAAAACACCGGGTTTCCAGGCCAAACAGCATTTGTGCCAAAAACAAAAGTATTGCTCAAAAAAGGCATAGGAAGGAGACGGCAGGAGGTGCTGTGCCCCTCTCCCCCACTGTGACGGAGGTGTAGGAGAGAGTGCCCAGGTGGGCAGGCACCCAGTCCCTGACTTCTAACCCGCGACAACCCACGATGGCCTCCATTGGTCGCGGCAGCTGTGGAATCGGGCACTCCCACCGCCAGGCCCTGCGGCTGCCTCGTAATCACTGCTTTAATTATTTCAGGAACTTGAAGAGTGGGATTTGGATCACATCCTTCAGAGTCTGGCAGGGCGAGAAGGCGACAGGGGAGATCGCGCACCCGGAGCCACGTGGTGGGCAGCTGACCGCCTGGGCCGAGGTCTGACCTTGAACGCCAGGCCCCAAGTGCATCCCCACAAGCAGCTCCTTCTAGGCCCTCTCAATAAAATAAGGACAGCCCTGGAGCCCACCACATCCTCTCTGCTGCTCAGCCCTCACGCCCCCGAACACACCAGTGCCAGTCTGCGGAAACTTCCATCCATCCATTCATTCATTCATTCACTCATTCGCTCATTATATATATGACCCCCTACGAGAAAGTGGACAAGGCTCTGAGGCTCTGGGGATATGAGAGGGACCTTCAGGCAGGTCCCGACCTTTGAGTGACACCTTTCCCTCCTGCCCACCTCCTTGGGCCTTCCTCTGTGACTGGTGCTCCTTCAGCCAGCCCGAAGCACAGCCGCTTCTACCCCCTCCCCATTTAAAAGAAAGCCAAGGCTGGGATTACTGGCTGCATTCTGACCTTGCTCTGGGCAGTTCTGTAAATAAAAGGAAAGCTCCTCCTCCCCTCTCCAGCCACAAAGGTAAGTGGAGGCTGGCCTGATGCAAAGAGCAGCGTTTGGGGTTCCAGCCTCCAATTCCAGAGCGCACCCCCCCCCCCTCCCGCCGCCTGGCTGACCGGCCCTGGTGCTGTTTCAGCAGGGGTTTGTACTCTAACACCTTACAGCGTGTGGAGAAACCATCCCTCCTCCAGGCAGGGCCTGCCCTACCTGCTTAGCTTACTTACCCCAGTGGGTAAAGCTGGGTACTCCAGGACGTTCCTTATGGCACGGTTTACGATTGGGGAGATTTGGGAATGACCCAGATTCAATATTCAACAGGAGTCAGGCTCAGTCGGCTACACCACAGAAGGCTCTCAAGCTCAGTGAAGTGAATCTATGTGTATTGACACAGAAAGACAATCTGTTCAGTGAAAAAAAAAATCTATAGAGGATAATCTTGCTGCTTTTTTTTTCTTTAAGTGAACACACAACTTTTTATTCTTATTTATTTATTCATGAGACACAGAGAGAGGGGGTGGGAGGCAGAGACACAGGCAGAGGGAGAAGCAGCCTCCATGCAGGGAGCCTGACCTGGGACTCGATCCCAGGTCCCCAGGATCAGGCCCTGGGCTGAAGGCAGCGCAGAACTGTTCATTGTGGTTCCCTCCGCCGCGTGGGACTTGGGGTGAGGAAGCGAGGTAAAGGAGCGAGAACGGGGATCCCTGGGTGGCTCAGTGGTTCAGCGCCTGCCTTTGGCCCAGGGCGCAATCCTGGAGTCCCAGGATGGAGTCCCGTGTTGGGCTCCTGGCATGGAGCCTGCTTCTCCCTCCTCTTGTGTCTCTGCCTCTCTCTCTCTCTCTCTCTCTCATAAATAAAAATAAATCTTTAAAAAAAGTGATTTGTGTAAACACATTTCTTTAAAAAAAAAAAAAAAGGAGCGGGAGCGCTGTGAGTGGCAGGGGGGCGCACGGCGAGCTATAGCCACACGAGGGAGCCTGAGGGGCCCTAAGGCTCAGACCGCTGTAAGCAAACAGCGGGTGTCCCCACTAAGCAGCCTCCCCGCCATCTCTCCCATCAGACCGCATCCAGCCCAACACCCAGGACAGACTCATGGACCAGCTCACCCTTCTGTGTGCCGCACAGTCCAGAGGCGCTTCTGCCTGGAAGGTGCCCGCTGATGCGCCCCAGGACACCAAGCCGCAGGAGGCCGGCAGCAGGTGAGACTCCTGTCCTCTCTGTGGAACTGGTCGGGGCCGCTAGGCTCAGGTCCGCTCTGGGTGGGGCGCTCGATGTCTGTTTCTCATTTCACCTCAAGACTCTGATTGGGCGGCTGCTGCTATTCTCTCCATTGTATAGATGGGGAAACTGAGGCTCAGGTAGACTTACCCAGGCCTTACACGGCAGAGCTGGGACTCAAGCCCCAAAGCACCTGCTCTTTGCACACCCCATGGGGACCCTTCCTTTTCCATCTACTGGCGTCCTGGAGCAGGGCCCTGCCCCCCTGGTGGCTGTTAATGAGGCCAACCCTGCTGTCTGGCCCGAGCCAGCCAATCAGAGCCTTTCTCTGAGAATTTCCAATCTCCCCACCTCTGGAAGGGAGTGGAAGGCAAGAAAGGCCCCAGCTGTAGTGAGAAAGACAGGCTGGAGGAGCAGAGGTGGGCACAGGGCACTGGGATCCCTTAAAACCTAGTTTCCCACACTTTGGTTGTTCCACTCGTTTCTAGGAATCTAAGAGCCAATGAATGGGCTTCTGTTCCCGCCAACCCAGTGACCAACAGAAATATCTAGGGTGCCTGGGTGGCTCAGGTGGTTGGGCAACCAGCGCTTAGTTTCGGTTCAGGTCATGATTTTGGGTTCCACACTTGGGAGTACGCTGCCTTCTCCCTCTCCTTCTCCCCTTGCCCCACTCCCTACTCCCCCTTATACCCTGTCTCTCCCTCAAATAAGTCTTTAAAAAAAGTGACATCTAGACCCATACTGTTCAATCGATGGCCACTGGCTGGCCACCCATGGCTACTGAATGCTTGAAACATAGCTGATGCAACTGAGGAAATGAATTTTTTAATTTATTTTTATTTTATTAAAAAAATGTAAGACCTTTATTTGAGAGCACACACAAGTGGGAGGAGAGGCAGAGGCAGAGGGAGAAGCAGGCCCCCCATTGAGCATGAAGCCCAATGCAGGCTCTATCCCAGGACCCCGAGATCATGACCTGAGCTGAAGGCAGATGCTTAACCGACTGAGCCACCCAGGCGCCCCTAAAATTCATTTTTATTTTTTTTTATTTTTTTTATTTTTTTAAATTTTTATTTATTTATGATAGTCACAGAGAGACAGAGAGAGAGGCAGAGACACAGGCAGAGGGAGAAGCAGGCTCCATGCACCGCGAGCCCGATGTGGGACTCGATCCCGGGTCTCCAGGATCATGCCCTGGGCCAAAGGCAGGCGCCAAACCGCTGCGCCACCCAGGGATCCCTCATTTTTATTTTTTATTTTTAAGATTTTACTTATTTATTCATGAGACACACACACACACACAGGCAGAGGGAGAAGCAGGCTCCATGCAGGGAGCCCAATGTGGGACTCCATCCCAGGACCAGGATCATGCCCTGGGCTGAAGGTGGACGCTCAACTGCTGAGCCACCCAGGCATTCCTAAAATTTATTTTAAAATAAAATATAATTTTAATTAGCTTATAAGTAAATTTAAATAGTTGCTTGTGGCTAGTGGCCACCACCCTGGGAAGCACAGCTCTAGAACATTTCAATCCCCACCAGATAGTTCTGATGGACGGTGCTGGTACTCTGGAGGGCTGTTCTGAAGAGCCCAAGAACAGGTGCTCCTACAGGCCCTAGCTCAGGTCACACCGGGTAATTACCCAGAAGTGACTCAGAAAGCCTTACTCTCTCATCTCAGATCTGCTCCGATGGAACCGGGCTTCCAGGCTGAGCTGGGCCTGACACTGGCCAAGGGCACACATCCAAGGAGCCCAGCAGAGCCTCCTACCATCTTCATCGATCTGCGGCCCTCAGAGCCATCAGACGTCGGGGCCTTGGAAAGGTACTAGGAGTGGTGACAGCCCTGCTTTGCAGTGGTCACCTTGGCCTCAGGAGGAGCAGGGGCATGGACAGGTGGGAGTAAGGCCAGTGTGGGCTGGTCCCAGGGCAGCGCTCAGTGGAGAAGTACTTTAGGCCAGGAGCTGAGCCTGGCCAACAATCCCACTGGGTCCCTCCAGCAGGCTCTCCCTGCAGGTAGGGAAGAACCCAGGTGGAACTCTAAGCAAACAGAGTGGGGACTTGGGTACATTGCCCTGGGGTATGTCCCTCCACTTGGCAGGAAGTCCCAGTGGCCTTGTGTCAACATCCCGTGAAGCCAGCTTTCCTCTTCCCTCAGCCCCAGCTCTAGTTCCTCTGACAGCGAGGAAGAGGAAGAGGACACAGAAGCTCTCAGAGACCAGCGGGGCCCAGCCGAGCGGGAGTGTCCTTCCTCCCGAGGGTTACGGTAAGCACCAAGGGGCTCCCACCACCCGGGGACGTCCCATCTCTGCTTTCCACAGCAAGGCCTCAGCCGGACACATTTAACATTTGTGTTTCATTTCTGTCTGACCCACAGGGGGCCAGCACGTGTGGGCCTAGGAGTGGTCCGGGAGGTGGCCCGTGGTACTCCACCTGGGGCCCAGCCTGGATGGCTGTCCTCCCAACACACCAAGGACACCTTAGTTCGCTCCTGAGAGGGGATTAGTCCTTGCCTTCTGAAAAACAGTTCCCCAAATTGATTTGCTCCCTACTAATGATAGCATTGGAAGTGAAGCGATGTCGGGATCGGGTAGTGATGGTTGTTGGCTAGAGATGAAAGGCCTGGGTGAGGTAGGAAGTGCAGTGTCACATTCAGAGAAGGCCCGCTCCCCACCATGCAGAGGCCCCCACTTTGCTCCTAGAAGCCTTCAACATGCTGACATGCCCTCAGCACAAGCTGAGAGGCCTAAATCTCTCCCTTACTGTCTTGAGAACCAGGGAACACACTTCTGGAAGCGCTCTGGCCTCCTCGCGTTGGGAGGTCTGGCTCCACTTGGTGTTGGCTGAGGTGGTTTCTCTTGTGTCACAGGGACTGTACCAGAAAAAGTCAGCTTCTCCAACAGCTCAGGGAATTTCGGAAGGGGACAGCTCAGCCCAATTTGCCTACTGCTGCGGGTCCCGGTAGCCAGAAGGCTCAGATACCTGAAGATCCAGCCACCTCCAGAACCAAGAGGAAGTCACATGTACCACCGTGGGCTGAGAAGCAGAGCACCCAGGCCACATGCCCAGGGGGCAGTCCCAGGGTGCTAGGGGACGACGCTCTTGGGCCAGGGACAGCCAGGGAGACCCTGGTGCCTCCCCTGGGCCAACTGTAGCTGCCTCCAGGACTGGGATCTGAGGAGCTGGGCAGGATCACTCCACTCTCCATCCACATGCCCAGGCCCCTGGCTCTCCCTCGTTCCCACAGAAGAAGCACCAGAAGGTGCTTCTGCAGCACAGGGACCTTCGGGCTGGGGGTCAGGTCATTCTGTGCATTTAGAGCAAGAAGGCCAGAACACAGCTGTGCACAGACCATGACGACAGCTCCTCTGAAAGTGCCGGGAAGCAGACCCCACGGAGACCGTGGTCTATGCTGACACACCAGGGCTGCCGGCGCTTGCCTCTCCTGCGTCCGCATTCTCCTCTTTCATGTGCATCTGGTATTGCCATCATGCAAGGTCTTTTTCAAAACTAAAACTTAAGTAAAACATATTTAGAGAATCTCAGGGTTTAAAGGATCTTGGAGAACTGAGCCTCATCTTCTGGGTCCCTGGATGCCTGCTGTTTCATGGGCTGAAATGAAACCACGCACGCTCCCCCCACACACACACACCCCAAATGGACTCTTTGATAAAGGGGTGAAGATTGTTGTTTTTTTTCTTTAACCAGGATACAAAGGCACACATCTGTTTTAGGGTCTTTCCAAACTATGGGTGGAGTTAACCTTTACATAGAGATAAGAGTACTGAGTGTCCTGATCCCAAACTGTCCCCACGGAACAGGGCAGCACCCACCTGGTGTATGACCTTCTTCCCGCTCCTTTGCGAGCATTATCCCCCACCGCCCCTCCATTTTCAGAGTCCTTTCTATTGTTCTCAGCCCTGCACCCCCAACAGACTGAAGCCCTGATCTGTGGCTACCTCTGTTCTCGTTTCTGAGATTCTGCTTCTCAGCCTCCACCCTGCTCCACCCCACCTGCCCCATGGGAAGAGCAGTCCACCTGTGACATGGGCTCAGTAGCTTGGCAAGGTCCTTGGCATCTGAGATGAAAGGCCTGAGTGAAGTAAGAAGTACAGTGTCACATTCAGGGAAGGCCCGCTCCCCACGGTGCAGAGGCCCCACCGATGGTGCAGGGGGGCCACTCAGGCTCATATGCTGAATCTGTTGTTTTTGGAACTGCAAAGCCTGTGGATAGGATCCCGAAGGACAGGATCCATGTCAGGGTCAAATGCAGCTTTTCTCCTAAAGTGGCACATGATTAGGCAAATAGAAAAAAAGAAAAATTTTAAGTTGAGAAGTATCACACAGCTTTGCTCCTAGAAGCCTTTAATGTGCTGACATGCCCTGTCACATTCAGTTGGAATTACTACCTGCTGCGTGAGTGGAGAGTGGGCAAGGGTCTCTCTCCACCAAACTCCGCACCGGGGAAGGCAGGTTCTGCTCGGCCTCAGCCACAGGCAGCCAAAAGCAGGGCCACGGACCCCACTTGATGCGGCCATGGGAGCACCAGCGCCCACCCCCAACAATGAGGGGCCAGGTCCAAGACAGCTCCCACCTGGCTGGGCCTACCTGCAGGGAAGGTGGCCAGGCTGTCCCCCAGGTTCCCGGTCTTGCCCATCTGTGAAAGCCCCTCACCCTCTGCTCTAGGGCATGTGCAGCACGGCTGGGGCTCAGGCGCTTGGCAAAGGCAGACTAAATGGGACCCACCACCCCCCATGCAGCCTGTCCAGAGCAATGGCGAGTTTTTTCCCTTTAAACCCATTTTCCCCATCTTTACTCCTTTTAATGCCAGGAAGTTCATTTAGGATAAAAACAGTGACAGAAAATAAACTTTTTGTTCCAAGTTCAAGTGGGTAAATGACCGTTAAAGGCAAGCCAAGACGGGGATCCCTGGGTGGCGCAGCGGTTTAGCGCCTGCCTTTGGCCCAGGGCGCGATCCTGGAGACCCAGGATCGAATCCCACGTCAGGCTTCCGGTGCATGGAGCCTGCTTCTCCCTCTGCCTGTGTCTCTGCCTCTCTCTCTCTCACTGTGTGCCTATCATAAATAATAAAAAAAAAAAAAAAAAAAGGGCAAGCCAAGATGATGTGGGAGGCGTTCTGATCCGAGTTCAAAGCCAGTTCTGTCGCATGGACAAGGTGCTAGAAGCATTCAGGACCTTAGTCTCCCATTTATAGTAAGAGTCACAAAAGCCCTGTCCTAGGACTGGCTGAGAGAATATTCTGGAAGAGGCACTAATGGGCCCAGGTCCCAGGCCAGGAAGCGGGCAGCCAGCCACCTCCAGCACCAACCTGGACGTAACAGGCGAACCTGCAGACTCCCGGCTGCGTAGGGAAGGTGAGTGGTCAGCAACACCAGGTGTGCTCAAGGGCTCTGGAAGCTGGCCTAGGAGGTATGAACCATGCTTCAACTGAGTGGCCCCCTTCCCCAGAGAACACACAGGGCAGGAGGACTGACTTAGTTTATTAAGGGAACCGAGAACAGATCACGTATCCTGGAACCTGGGTTATGCAGGAAGGTAGAAAATATCTACAGTAATTGGGTGACAAACAGAACGGAGCACAGCACAAGGTCCCAGGCCAGCCCACCATGGGAAACTGCCACACTCCCTGCACGGAATACTAAAACCGAGTGGTTTTAGCAGCTGCCCCAAGACTCCAGTAATGATGAAATGGAACAAGGATTCTACACGGCTCCCCTCAGCTTCCCCGGAGAGAGTGGATGTGAACAGGTCAGAGGCCTGTCCGCAACAAAGTGGGGCAGCCAATGCTGCCTCTGTCCTGGCCACTTGAGGCTGGAACAAAGGCAAGCCTGGCCTCCTGCCCGGGGCAGATGGCAAGGCCAGTCGAATCCACAGGCTGCCTCATGGGCTGGGGGAGGTTGGAAGATGTGGTATCAGGGAAGCATTCCCACACCAGGCATCCACCCTTCAGAAGAGCCGTGGATCCATGGTGACCCCGCTCACCCCACTGCCCCCACAGGGGTACGGAAACAGCCCCTGCAGCCTATATACTGAAAGTGTGGCAAGGCTGGAGGGGAAGGTGGGAGGCCAGGGAAGCCTGGGGTGTGGAGCTGCAGATAGAAGCGGAGCCCTGGAGGCTTCTGTGAAATGGGCGGACAAGTGTCCCCAGCTTCATGTCCACCCACAATCTCAGAATAGGCCCTTGTTTGGAAATAGGCTCTTTGCAGCTGTAATTAAGATGAGGTCATTCTGGACTGGGGGCCCTAAACTGAACGACGGTGCCCTTATAAGCGATGAGGACACCAGAGCAGAGGCAGAGATGGGGGTGATGCGGCCACAAACCAGGAACACGGGCAACACCCGAAGCCAGGAGGGAGGCATGGGATGGTCTCTCCTATCAGGGCCTCCGGAGGGAAGCAGCCCGGCCCACATCTTGAGTTCGGACTCTGGCCTCCTGAACTGAGAATCATCCCTGTGGTGAGCCACCCAGGCTGCGCGACCCAGGGCCACCTGCTCCACGTCTAGCCGCCACTGCCAAACCCAGTGCCCAGATTCTTCCCTCAGCGTGGGCACCTGAAACGTCCCACAGCTGCGGGCTGGACCCACACCAGGGGCTAGTGGGGTAGGTGTGAAATGCCTTCAAATTAGGGTTTTAGTTCCAAGACGGTAACTCCAGCAGCTTCATGAACTCTGACCTCGATATTCCAAAAGGGACCTCGGAAGCGGACAGCTCGACGAGTGGCGGCTGGACCTTGGCCCAGGGGCCTCCTGGAGCCGCGCTGTGGGGGGGCTCTGCTGGCCCGGCTGGTGCTCCCCACTGTGCGTCCTCTGGTGTTTGTGGAGGTCGGTGCCCCGGCGGAAGCCCCTGCCGCAGGCTGAGCACACGAAGGGCTTCTCACCCGCGTGTGTCCTCCGGTGCGCGCTGAAGTGGGAGCTGTTGCTGAAGCGCTTCCCACACTCGGCGCACGCGTACGGCCGCTCCCCGGTGTGCGTCCTGCGGTGGATGACCAGGCTGGAGCTCTGGCTGAAGCGCTTCCCGCACTCGGCGCATGCGTAGGGCTTCTCGCCCGTGTGGACTCTCTGGTGCGTGCTGAAGTTGGAGCGGTCACTGAAGCCCTTCCCGCACACCTGACACTTGTAAGGCCGCTCCCCGGTGTGTGTGCGCTGGTGCTTCGTTAAGTGGGACGTTTTACTAAAGCCTTTGCCACACTCGGGGCACGTGTAGGGCTTTTCAACTCTTCGGGGTCCTCCTCTCTCCAGAGGCTGCTCGGGCCTGGTCATGCCCCTGACTGGCTCTCGGTCCCGCTCCCTGCTCATTGACACATGCTTCCTGGAGTCCTCTCCATCCTCCGGAAGCAGCCCAAGCCCTGAGACAGAGAAAGCACAGTGCCTGAGGCCTTCACGGGGAGAGGGACACTTCTAATGAGAGAAGGCACAGGCCGTGCGGCCGCCCCATTGTAAAACATGAGAGCAAGCCTCAGAGCACTCAGCAGGGGAGCATCAGTCAGCCCTGAATGGAGATGAACGTGGACCATGGCCAGCAGCTTGTGAAGCCCTCACACCAGCAAGGTGGGTGCTGTGACTGCCCCATTACAAGAGGGGGAAACTGAGGCACGAGGACATTAAGGAGCTCACCCAGAGTCACTTGGCTAGTAAGTCACAGGCGGGCTCTGGAGTGTGGACTCATAAGCTCTAGGCCAGAGTTGCTCACTTGGGGGCAATGGTGGCTGTCAGAGGGCACGTGGCAATGTCTGAAGACATTTTAGTTATCATACGTGGGGAGAGGTGTTGCAACTGGCATCTAGAGGGTAATGCTGGTGAACATCCTAAGGCTCACAAGGTGGCATCATCACAGAATCACACGAGCTCCAATGTCAACAGTGTTTTGGTGTTCAACCAAACAATGGCACCACCACCAGGTAAGGGACCTCTGAGGAGGTTACCCATAGATCTGCTTAACATCTACAATCAGCTGACTGTAAATGAAGCAGATCGCCTTCCATGCTGTGGGTGGGCCTCGTCTAATCAGTTGAAAGCCTTAATAGCAGAACTGAGATTTCCCAGAGAGGGACAGAGGAAGACAAAGAATCCTAACCAGGCTTCATGCCTGGCACAGAGCCCAATACAGAGCTTGATCTCCCAACCCCGAGATCATGACATGAGTTGAAATCAAGAGTTGGAGGCTTAAGTGACTGAGCCACCTGGAAGCCACCCCCAGAGAAGAATTCTGCCCCAAGACTGCAACACAGAAATCCTGCCGGTCTCCAGGCAGCTGGCTTGCCCTGCAGAGAGCATACTCAGGACTGCAACAGCAACTCTCACTCGAATTTCTTCTAGCCTGTGGGCCTGTTCTACAGCTTTTAGGCTTCCCAGCCTCCACAATCCTGTGAGCCAATTCCTTAAAATAAATTATCTTAACTTACACGATTATTGGTTCTGTTTCTCTGAAGAAACTCAACTGATACAGAGAAACATCTTGGGCGCCTGGGGGTGCTCAGTGGGTTAAGTGTCTGTCTTCAGTTTGGGTCATGGTCTCAGGGCCTGGGATCCAGCCCCACACTGGGCTCCCTGCTCAGCAGAGTCTGCATCTCCCTCTTCCCCTGCTCGTGCCCTTTCTCTAATAAATAAAATCTTAAAAAAAAAAAAAAAAAAAAAAAAGGCCTCTCAATTCCTTCAGAACCCGTTTCAGGGGCTGAATGGGTACCTGGAGTGTGAAGATGAGCTGAGCAGAGGAGCAGAAAATAGTGCTGGGTGGGGGGAACTGGGGGTGGGGGGAAGGAGAGGCTGTGGATGGCCAAGGCCTTGCCGGAGCAGCTCTAACCATGGGGCCCTGGGCAGCACAGAGGCTACAGTGAAACTGGGCCAACCGTGTGGTCCACTCCCACCTGCCTGGGAGGAGGTGAGCGGTCATACCCTCCCCACTGTGGCTGGGCCAGTGGCAGGTCACCAGCAACCCTGGCTTTGCAGGCTACACTCAGCTGGCTGCTGAGCAGACTCTCCAGGCAGTGCCTCTGGCCCCCCCGAACCAACATGGGCACAGGCTGAGTTCCTATTTCAAGATGCTCCCCGTGACCACTGGGCCACTGCAGTCTGAGCGCTATGGAACTGGCTTTGTCAGTTGTGGGGAGACATGGAAGATATTGGGCCTTGGGTCCCTGAGGCCCACACCCCGCTGCTGGGAAATGTTGAGCCAGCCACAGCCAACCTTAGGAAGGAGCCACCCCCTCCCCCACCGCAAGACTGGTCCACGTCAGACATGCCATGGATGAGCAGGGGCCAGTGGCTTCCCGCACATTACCCCTCTTCTCCGGCAGCACGTCCCAGCTGCAGTCCCGCGGAGTCGGGTCCGGGCGTTGCCACTCCTCCTGGGACAGGTACGCTGCCATGTCCTCCAAGGTCACTGGCGCCTGCTGGAACGGCACCCACTCAGCCCCACGCCGCTGCCCCTTCACGTGGGCCAGCCTGGTGTGCTCGCCACCCCTCCCACCTGTATCACAATGGCAGGTCCTGCCTGCCACCCCCAACTCCTTCCTTCCATATGCTGTCCTCCATCCCTCCTCCTCAAGCTCTGCTCACAGAATGGCTCAGTCTTGCTTACTGGGAGGGAGGACACTGTCACTGCTGGGCCAGAAGGCAGTGTGGACAGATTCACTGTATGGAGCAGCTGGTTCCGCTGTGCGCTCAGCCACCAGGGCCCACGCTCCTCAGGGGCACGAGTCAGGCATGCCCTGCCTCAGCTCAAATCAGCCCTGGGACCCAAGTGGGGTGTCTTGGAAACTTCGGGATGCCTCTAGGTCAGTGGTTCCCAAATCTAGCACCAGACCGACCTGAAGAGTATATTATTATTATTTTTTTTAAATCTTTTATTTTTTTAATTTTTATTTATTTATGATAGTTACAGAGAGAGAGAGAGGCAGAGACACAGGCAGAGGGAGAAGCAGGCTCCATGCACCGGGAGCCCGATGTGGGATTCGATCCCGGGTCTCCAGGATCGCGCCCTGGGCCAAAGGCAGGCGCCAAACCGCTGCGCCACCCAGGGATCCCTGAAGAGTATATTAAAACCCAAGCAAACAATGTCTAGAAGAAGCAAATCCACAGAGACAGAAAGGTTGCCAGAGACTGGGGAAGAGGTTTGGGGGGGGGCTGCCAATGGGTATGGGGTGTCCTGGGAAGGATAACGTTTTGAGGACTATGACAATGGTTATAGAACTATAAATACACTAAATGCTATGCACTCTAAATGGCTGAACCGCCTGGTATGTGAATTAAAGCCCCATAAAGCTGTTATTTTTTTAAAGATGTTCGTTTTAGAAAGAGTGAGTGAGAGTGAACACGAGCAGGTGGAGGAGCAGAGGGGGAGAGAGAATCTCAGGCTCCCTGCAGAACGCACAGCCTAACGTGGGGCTCGATCTCACGACCCTGAGATCATGCCCTGAGCTGAAATCAAGACTGAGCCCCCCAGGTGCCCCGCAATAAAGCTGTTATTTAAACAAACAAGCAGAGGAGAGTCTGATTCCAGCCCAGGGCTGGGGGAAGAATCTATATTTTTACCTAAAGTCCCAAGAGTCTAGTGCCCAGCTGGGTTTGAAGCAACTGCCCCAGCTCACCCTTAAGCCCTCCAATCCTCCGGGACACACCTCATACCCAGATGGCATCCGAGAGAAGACTTTCGGAGGAGAAAGTCAGGGTAAAGGGGCCATTCCAGAGGGAGCCACTATATGAAAGCTGGACCCAGCACGGGACACACACACGCTGCAGACTGGGAACGCCCACTCACCCGGGACCAGGATGGAACAAAGGACGTGGCCGATGCTGTTGCCATCTCCTGATGCTGGGAGGCCGCTGGGCCTGGGGAGAGCAGAGAGTTGCCAGAGAAGGCCGCACGGCCCACCTGTGCACACAGCAGCAAAGGCCCAGAGGCGCAACTACTCCTCACCTCCGCTCAGCTTCCGGGCAGGAACCAGTCCTTCCCACATGTAGAGGTCCAGCCTCCTAGGACACCCTCCTCCCTCCAGCTCGTTTCTTTCACCTAGAGGGATAGCTACTCACCCCTCTTTGGCCAGAGCTGGGGGCCCCTCTTTGGTCTGTGGCCCCGCTGGGCTGGGGGCTGCTGGCTGGAGCATCCAGACCCTTCCTCCAGAGACAGGTCCCCTGGCCTGGCCTCCTCTTGGTGTTTCAAGCACTGTTCTCCTGTCCCGTGGGGCCGTACATCATCAGGGAGCACTTCCAGGCCCTGCATGCAGAGAGGAATCTGCCCACCAGCTCCCGGAAGGTTGGGAGAAAACCCACAGTGTTCCCAAACACTCTCGTCTCAAGCACCCCTGGCCATCCTCCTGTTCCCTGGCTCCGCCCAGCTGTACCTCACTCCCCACCAGTGCTTCCTCCCCCTGCTGCCCCCACGGCCCTCCACATGCCAGAGTCCTTGCTCCAGACATGGCAGGGGAAGGAATGTGAGCTGGGAAGAGCTCAGGCTCCCAAGCGAGACAAAGTGAGACTTGCTCTGTCCCTGAGTGAGTCTCCATGGTCTCTTTCCATCACACTACATTGGTGCCATTGTCACATTCACCCTTCCCTCCTTGGTGCTCCCAACAAACTCTGGGCCAGCACCACCCTGAATCGGGTCTCCTTTCGGAAGTTTGCGCTACTACATGTGCTGTGTGTGTGTGTGTGTGTGTGTGTGTGTGTGTTTTATGTGCTCTGTTTTTTGAAGTCACCTACCAGTGCTCTGAAACAATCTATATCCCAATTCCACAGAAGGTGAATAGGATGAACTTGAGCTCTGCAGCAGTACTTGGGACAAGAGACATCCCCAGGGAACTGTGAGACCAGCGTGAGGGACCCCTACGCTAGGCTCGACATTCCACACCTCTGAGAGGAGACAGTCCCCAGAGGTTACGAGGTGCACAGAGACAGAGTGAAGCCATGCTAAGAACACCAACGCCGGGGATTCCCTGGGTGGCTCAGTGGTTTAGCGTCTACCTTCGGCCCAGGGCGGGATCCCGGGGTCCTGGGATCGAGTCCCACGTCGGGCTCCCTGCATGGAGCCTGCTTTTCCCTCTGCCTGTTTGTCTGCCTCTCTCTGTCTCTCATGAGTAAATAAATATTAAAAAAAACCAAAAACAAAAACAAGAACACCAAGGCTGGAGAGTCTGAGAAGGGATCCCGAGTTCTTACTGGCCACCATAACAGGGTTTGCTTCCTGCAATCAACTCACATGGTGATCAACTCTGGGAGGGATGTGTCTATCCTGAGGGACAAAAAGAAAAGCAGTGAGTAGCCAGTGGCACAACCACAGGGAGAAATGTCCCTGTCCCTGTCTGCTAAATATTTAATCAGCAAAAACTAATCTTATCTAAACAAGAGGAATTTATAAGACTTCCCACTCCTTGGAATGCAGCCGGTGTGACTTAGGAACTACATCTGACGTTTTGTTTAGTTGTTGTTTTATTTTAAAGATTTTATTTATTTATTCATGAGAGACATGAAGAGAGAGTCAGAGATACAGGCAGAGGGAGAAGCAGGCTCCATGCAGGGAGCCCAACGTGGGACTTGATCCCAGATCTCCAGGAACAGGCCCTGGGCTGAAGGCGGTGCTAAACTGCTGAGCCACCCAGGCTGCCCTCATTTTGTTTAGTTTTAACTTCAAAAATCACATGCGGCTGGTAGCGACCAGCATGGGTGGCACAGCTCTAGAGAGGCTGGGGACATGTGCGGGTTCTGACCAGGGCGTCCACCGGCCGCAGCTTTTTCTTCCCAGCGCTCCTCCTCATTCTGGCATCTCTTCAACCTCCAGGGCCCTGCCTGGGAAGATCTCCAGCCTTCCCCTACAGGCCCCCATGGAAACCTGTGTCTGAGCTATGCTGGGATGATTTAACGATCTAAATCACACAGCTCAGAGAGGGCTAGCGGGGCTGTGTGTGCTCAATCAACAGGCTTACACCCATTAGCCAAGGCTGAGAAACACTGCAGTTGCCTTTTTCAATTCACAGGGGCAGGCCGTAGCTCCAGAGCCCAAGGAATCTCCAAATGCAGACCTCAGGAACAGGGCCCTGAGGTCTTGGGGCCCCATTTCCTCACCTCAGGGCCAAATTGCCCCCCACCTCACCCGCTGCCTCTGTTTCCTGGGCTCCCGCTGCAGCCCTTCCACGAGGACCACGGCCTCCTCACCACTCTCCGGCTGCTGCTCCCGCACCCGGGCCTGGATCTCCCCGGGCAGCACCATCAAGAACTGCTCCAGCACCAGCAGCTCCAGGATCTGCTCCTTGGTGCGAAGCTCTGGCCGCAGCCAGCGGCAGCAGAGCTCCCACAGGCGGCTCAGGGCCTCCCGAGGCCCGGCCACCTCCTGGTAACAAAAGAGCCGGAAGAGCTGGCGGAAGGTCTCAGGGCTGGGGTCTTCCGACTCCTGGGAGGGCTCCTCTTCCCAGCAGAAATCCTCCTCCACCTTCACGATCAGGATGTCGTCTTGCTCCAGGGGCGGTGGAGGATGGAGACCGGGTGTGGCCGCCATTGTCCGGGGCAGGCCTTGCTTTCTTGTGCCTCAAGGGTCAAACTTGCGACACTGGAAATGATGTGTTCAGGACTCTGCGGAGAAACAATAAGCTGATCTGAGTGCAGTGTGACGCCCGATAAGCATCTACCCACAAGGCCCTGTCCTCGCCCCAGAGCCAACTCACCCTCATTGACAAAAAGAAAAGAGCTGAGCTAATTCAAAGCGTCCTGGCTGCTCACCCGCGGCTGATTCCCGGGCAAGTTGCTCAAAGTCCCGGGGCCTCGGTTCCTCATTCAAGGAGCAGAGAAAATGCTATCCCCACACACAGGCTGCTGAGGGCGCTAAACGGGGGTATCTGGAGGGGGTTTTGCTCATTGCCTGGAACGGGAGGGGCCCGAGCTCGAAGAACGCGGTTTTCAGGATCACGCTTGGCCCCTCTGGAGATGGGAGCCCCCTCTGCCCAGGGGGACGCGGACTGGATCGGCAAGCCCGCAAGGCCCGCCGGGCACCCCCGGGATGCTCAACTCCAGGGTCCAGGCTCCAGGGTCGGGGGTCCGGGGAGGGCCGGGACTTGAGGCCGGGCTGCGTCTCCCGGCTCCGTGCCCCGCTGGAGGGTGAGCGGCGGTCCAGGCCGGCGCGGGATGGAAGCTCGGGCCGGGACCCCGCGCCCCGCGCCCGCACTCACCGGCAGCGCGGCAGGCCAGGCGGAGACCAGGACCCCGGGCGCGGGGGCGCAGCGGAGAGGCGGCCCACGGCGCGGAACGGGGAGCCGCACAACGCACCACAGAGATGGGTCCTCGCGAGCCACGGGCTCTACTCGCTGTGGGCGGGCCCACCGGGGCACTGTGGGAAATGTAGTCCTCGCGCCATTGGCGGAGCTGGCTGTCGAGCGTGGGACTGAGTCTGGATAGGAGGGCCCACGCGATGCATTGTGGGCAAAGTAGTCCTTGAACCGCGTGGGCGGGCCCACGGGGGGCATTGTGGGTAAAGTAGTCCTTGCACCTGCAGGGAGCACGCTAGGGGTCCCGAGGCTCCGCAGGTGCTCGGCGGTTCTCCCCGCCTCTTTTCCGTCTGGCCTGGGAAAAGTACACGGTGGGAGGGGGCTTGTGGAATTTACGTTTCTATTTGCATGGTACTTTGTATGGACCAGGCTCTGTTTTAAGTACTTTGCGATAATTAACGGTTCATCTTTCAAACAACCGTAGGAGGGGATCCCTGGGTGGCTCAGCGGTTTGGCACCTGCCTTCGGTCCAGGCATGATCCTAGAGTCCCGGGATCGAGTCCCACATCGGGCTCCCTGCATGGAGCCTGCTTCTGTCTCTGCCTCTATGTGTCTATCATGAATAAATAAAATAATAAATAAATAAATAAATAAATAAATAAAACAACCCTAGGAGGTAGGTACTGTTAGTGATATTTTGTAGATGAAGAAAAGAGGCACACATTCGGTCAAGATTACACATAGACAGTAAGTGAAGAGCTGGGATGAGGTTGGAACCCAGGCATCCATCTGGTCCACCTCCTTAATTGTAGAGACTAGGAAATGAAGACCCAGAAAGTTACTTGCTTAGGGCATCTTGGGTGCCAATTTTTTTTTTTTTTTGGTACCAATCGGTTATTTCTTTTATTTGTTAATCTAATCAAAAATATTTATTGAGCTCTGCTTTGTACCAAGCAGGCACTGTGAACAGGCGGTGGCCTAGACAGATGGTCCCTGGTGTTCCAGCCTGGGGGACACTAAGCCCCTGGCCCTCTAAGCAGGTAAGGGGTCATGGTGAGGGTTAATTACCTGCCGAGCACATCCTGAGTGCTCCATTAACATCATCACTGATGTTAACATCATCACCAGGCGATTCCTGAGTCCTTCAGCTCTGGCATCCCCAGACCTAGCACCCTACCCTGTCTTCCCACTAGCTTTTCTTCCCATCCTACTCTCCATTCTCTTTCATGTTTCATTTCCCCCGCTACGTCCAACATCAGTGTTCATTGTGAACACATGGAGCAGAACAAGACACTGGGCTGCCTATGACTAATTTCTGGACACTGCCCCTCCCTGGGTGGGAGGCATCTGTAAGGGCAGATTTCAGGAGTGTCCCAGGTTACCACAGCCTTGTGGTGGAGCCTGAAGACAGGCAGGACCACCTATGCCTCAGTTTCTCCTTCAGCAGGGGGTTGCTAGACAGGAAGACGGGGATGGTAGAATGAACTAACACTGAAGTGTATATCTCTCCAGAGAACTGGTGCTTAAGTCCAAAACAAGAGGCCAGACACTCAGTTTGCTTTGGGAGGAGAATGTCCCCAGGGGGCACTTGGAACCAGTCACAGGCAGCATGTAGCAGGGGAGCAAGAAGATAGGACAAATAAAGTGAGAGAGGGAAAAAGTAAAGTTGAAGAGGCTTGTGGGGAATCTGAGGGAAAACCAGCCGGTTCTGTAGAATGGGACAATCATGCTTGCAGAATGTGCTGGGTTGTGTCTAGGGGAGCGGAAGAGGTGTGTGTGTGTGTGGGGGGGGGACAGTGGCGTTTTCAAAGCCATGCCACACCTTCCCCTTTCTGACTGCCTCCTGGTTAGCTGTGAGGACCGGGCATCTTTCCTTAGAACCATATCTACAGAAGCTAGCGAGTCTGTAGTGACCAAGGTCTGGCTAACATAGCTGTGGCCCTCTCCTCTCTGGGCAATTTTCAGTGACTACAACCAACAGATTTAAGTTAGGATGAATTTCTGTTTTGCTCAGGATTTTGTGTTTGTTTAGGGTTTCAGTCTTTTTTAAAAAAAGATTTTATTTATTTGAGAGTGAGAGAGAGATAGAAAGCATGAGCAGGAAGAGAGGCAGAGAGGGAGGGAGAAGCAGGCTCCTCACTGAGCAGGGAGCCTGATGTGGGGCTGGATCCAAGGCCCCCAGGATTGTGACCTGAGCCAAAGGTGGATGCTTAACTGATTGAGCCACTCAGGTGCCCCTATGATTTTGGTTATAATTCTATTTTGGGGGGTACACAAACATGTAGTCCCTAACAAATGTAAATCAGGATCAATTTGGGCCTCCACATACACCCAAACCAATACAAATCCTGGTTCTGCCACTTATCAACTAGGTATGCCTTACCTTCCTCACCTGTAAACTGGGGATTGCCATAGTTCCAACTTCAGAGTTGAGGGACAGGATTAGATGAGATTATGGGGGGGGGGTTTGTTTTTGTTTTTTTAGATTTTATTCATTTATTCATGAGAGGCACACAGAGAGAGAGAGGCAGAGAGCAGAGGGAGAAGCAGGCTCCATGCAGGGAGCCCGATGCGGGACTTGATCCCGGATCACACTCCAGGATCACACTCTGAGCCGAAGGCAGATGCTCAACCGCTGAGCCACGCAGGCGTCCCGAGATTATGTTTGTAAAGCACCTGTGACAATGTCCAATGCATAACAAATGCTCCTTAAGCATCAACTCTAGCTTCATGACTTGCAGCCACCCTGAGATGCAGTACATGGGTCTCAGTGAGTGGGGCTTGGATGCCTGATGCCGCAGAGTTCCTGTATGAGATCCATGGGTCCACCAGGGCCCATTGTGGGCATTGTGGGCATTGTTCACAGTCTGAATGAAAAGTATTTATAGTCATACACGCATACCACTATTTATATTTATACTTATAACTGTAACTTGGTTTCACGGTGTTTATGGAGTCTACAAACAGTTTGAGTTAAATGGCAGCCTCATACAGAAGCTTGCAGCCTCATATAGAAGCTTGCAGCACACATGTACCCTTCTCTGAAGACAGGGGAAGATGGCTTCAGATGGTGACACAGTTCTATCACCACATACAAGGCGTTGATTCAGCTCACATTTGGTCTTATTATTTGTGATAGGGGAAAAGGTGTACAATCAAGCCCTCCAAAAATTGTCATCTTTGGTACCAATTTCTCAATGTCCAAATGACTGAGAAATACAAGCTCAATATACAGGATGCCTGGGTGGCTCAGTGTTTGGGCATCTGCCTTTGGCTCAGGGCATGATCCCGGATTCCTGGGATCAAGTCCCACGTCAGGCTCCTTGCATAGAGCCTGCTTCTCCTCCCTCTGCCTGTGTCTCTGCCTCTCTTTCTGTGTCTTTCATGAATAAATAAAATCTTAAAAAGAAAATAAAATAAAGGGCAGCCCGGGTGGCTCATCGGTTTAGCGCCACCTTCAGCCCAGGGCCTGATCCTGGAGACCTGGGATCAAGTCCCACATCGGGCTCCCTAAGTGGAGCCTGCTTCTCCCTCTGCCTGTGTCTCTGCCTCTCTCTCTCTCCTCTCTGTGTATTCTCATGAATAAATACATAAAATCTTTTAAAAATAAAATAAAGAAAAAAATAAAAGCTCAATATACAAATCAAATAGTTTAGGTAATTTGACTAAATTATCTATGAGAATCATCAGAGCTACCATGCCCCAAAACTGATATATAATGGGTATTTTATTAAAATTTTTTTGTTTTTTTGTTTTTTTGAGAGAGAGAGAGAGAGAGAGAGAGGGAGACAATCCTGAAGCAGACTGCCTGATGAGCACAGAGCCCAAGCCTGAGGCCTAAGGCTTGATCCCAGGACCCTGAGATCATGATCTGAGCCAAAAACCAAGAGCCACCCTGGTACCCCTATGCTTTTTCTAAGACTTCCATGAGCTGATAATAAAAGCTAATGTTTTTTAAGCACTTCCTAAGTCCATGGGATTTTTCTTTTTCTTTTTTTTGCTGTGCTACCTACATCTTCACAATGACTCTCCCATATAGATATCATTATGACCCAAGTTTTCGTTAAGTAAACTGAGGCTCAGAAATGTACACAGCCCTCCCCGAGGCCACACAGCTAGGAAAGTGGAAAAGCCAAGTCAAACGCAGGCAGGTTCATTGCAGAGCCTGCTGCCCCAACCACTCTCCTGAACACCAGCCAGGTAATCAGAGCCTTGCCTTAGAACAAACATCTCAAATATTTCTAGAATGACTCTGGTCCTGCCTCAAGGTGGCCACTTGGGGCCATAATACCATCTCTGACTTTCTAAACACAGTGGGCAGATCTGCTTGGTTCATAGTTGTTGCTCAGTAAATATTTGCTGAATGACTGAATAAAGGGGTGGGAGCAATCTGTCCTTCAGACACTGACCTCTACTGCCCAGCCCTATACAAACTTGATTCATAAACATAATGGTGGTATAAATGGAGATGGACAGTACCTATGTCCCAAAGGATTCTTACTAGGATTAAATGATCTAGTATATTAAAACACTTCACTCTAGGGTGAAACCTAAGAACAGTTAGTAAACATTAGTGTTGTTACAATTTTCACTAACACAAAGAATAATGAACAAAGAGTGCTTGCTGTGAATGCTGGGAAATCTCTCCTTGGAGTTGGCCTGTGTTTTGGTTCCATTATTAAATTTGAGACAGAGGAGATGAACCGGGAGGCAGGAGACAGCCATTGTTTACACCCTCAACCACCCAGCATTTGAAACTTTGTCTTATCTCTACAGCCAGCAGGCCTTTAAATGAAAGGCAAAGTAGGGATCCCTGGGTGGCGCAGCGGTTTGGCGCCTGCCTTTGGCCCAGGGCGTGATCCTGGAGACCCGGGATCGAATCCCATGTCGGGCTCCCGGTGCATGGAGCCTGCTTCTCCATCTGCCTGTGTCTCTGCCTCTCTCTCTCTCTGTGACTATCACAAATAAATAAAAATTTAAAAAAAAAAAAAAAAAAAAAGAAAGGCAAAGTAAGAACAGCCTTGCAAAAAATCATGACCATCCCTCCGAGAAGAGCTGCCTCCAGGATAAAGGAGGCTGGAGTGTGGGGGATGTAAGGGAATTCAAGGACCACCAGGCATGCTTGGAAATCCTTACTCCTAGGGATGACAGCTGCTAAACTCTCCTGCTTGTCGTCTGCCCAGGCATCACTCAGAATGGGGTGAAGATTCACACACTCCTTTTGGGGAACAGTGTCTTCGTCTGCTCAGGCTGCTGTAACAGCACACCACAGACTGGGAGCCTTAGACCACCCGTATTTCTTATAGTTCTGAAGGCTGGAAGTCCACGATCAAGGCATTAGTGGACTCAGTTCCTCATGGGAGCTCTCTTCCAGCCTGCAGACTGCTACCTTCTCACAGTGTCCTCACAAGGTAGAGAGTGATCCCTCTTAATAAGGTTTCTCTTTTGAGTAAGGCCGCAATCCTATCAGGTCAGGGTGCCATTCGTATCATTTCATTTAACCTTAATTACCACCTACCGACCCTCTCTCCAAATATAGTCACATTGGGGTTAGGGCTTCAACCTATATTTTGGGGAGATACAATTCAGTCCAGAGAACACAGCCAGACCCCTAAACACTGCCAGTCCTTGGAATGACACATGATTCTCCTTGGTCCTTAGACCATCACCCGCTGCAGACTAGAGCCAGGGAGGGAGGCAAGACTGGCCTTTCAACAGTTTGCATACCTAACATTCTGGAATATTCATGCTATCCACAAAGACACTTGTTCTCTCCTATTTTTATTAAAATAAGTGTCCCTCATCTTTTGTACTGTCATGTAGGAAAGTGACGCGAGTATGGAGATTTTCTCCCTACTACAAGAAACAGCAATGCTGGCACAACGGCAGTTGCTGATGGAAGCTGGGGTCAGGGACATGGGGAGTAGAGGGGAACGTGAGCCCCATGCTGCCAACCAGATGTCTGACTGAAGACATCTGATAGCTGGATGTTCAAATGAAAACTCCTTTAATTTTTTTTTTTTTTAAACTCCTTTAATTTTGAATGTAAACTCAAGTTGGTTTTAAATCCTGTGTGAGAGGGACGCTTAGCGGTTGAGTGTCTGCCTTTGGATCAGGGCATGATCCCCAGGTCCTAGAATCGAGTCCTGTAAAGGCTCCTTTCGGGACCCTGCTTCTCCCTCTGCCTATGTCTCTGTGTCTTGCATGAATGAATAAATAAAATCTTTAAAAAAAAAATGAGTAAGTAAATCTTGTGAGATAAAAAAAAAATACATCAATACGTTTCTGGGCTATGTCTGGCACCCACAAACAAATAAAATTACACAGGTAGTGAATAATATTATGAAGAAACATGCAGTAGGAGGAGGGGAGAGAGTGATACAGTTCTTTTCGGTGGAGAGTATTTACAAAAAGACCATTAGTTCATAGGTGTCTGGGTGGCTCAGTTGGTTGAGCATCTGACTCTCGATTTTGGTTTGAGTCATGATCTCATGGATTGTGGGATCAAACCCCACACCTGGCTCCACACTCAGCAAGGGGTCTGCTTGAGATTCTTTCCCATTGCCCCTCCCCTCATTCTCTCTAAAAAAAAGTAGATGAAAAAAAAAAAAAAAAAGATCAGTAGTTCACCTGGGCCATAATGAAAGCCAGAATCTCCTTAGCTTCAATGCTCTTCAATGGCTTTCTCCAAAAGGGCAGGAGGCCAAAGCTAAGGGAAGAGAGAGGTAGAATGTCAGCTTCCTTCAAAAATCTATTTAGCCCTACCGAGGACTGAAGCCAACCATGCAGAGAGGCAGCCTGTGTGAGAGAGAGACAGAGTCAGACACAGAGAGTGAGAAAGGTACAGCTGGGGGATGCACTTCTTTCTCAGCCACTGTTCAGGAGAAAGTTCCTCATGCCACTTGCCAAACAATGGCATGGCAGGCTTTATCCAACCAGAGATAGGTGCCAGGAACACTACAAGGGGGTGTGCGTGATGACAGAGAGATACCAGGCGCCTGCCTTTGGCCCAGGGCGCGATCCTGGAGACCCGGGATCGAATCCCACATCGGGCTTCCGGTGCATGGAGCCTGCTTCTCCCTCTGCCTCTCTCTCTTTCTCTCTGTGACTATCATAAATAAATAAAAATTTAAAAAAAATATTAAAACTGGGCAAACCAGAAGTGAATACAGAAGTCTAAAAGTCAAGGCCTCCTTGAGAAGAGTTCAGAGGAGCCGAAGTAGAGTTTGGTCAAGGAATCTTTGCCACGACCTCCAGGGCAAATGCCACTCTCTGACAGACAAGAGGACGTGGAGCCTGCTTCTCCCTCTGCCTGCGTCTCTGCCTCTCTCTCTCTGTGCCTCTCATGAATAAATAAAATCTTTAAAAATTTAAATTAAATTAAAATTAAAAAAAGGAAGACTGCTTTCCAGAAGCAGGAAGTGCCCTTTGGGGTTCTCATCTTCTAAAGGCAGAAGCTGTTCCAGGGATGCCAAGACTGCCTCCGTCCACCTTCCAGGTCAATGCAGAGCCCCAAGGTTGTCCTGCCTCTTTCTTTTTTCCCTTCCTTCTTTCTAGACTTTACTCATTAGAGAGCGCGTGCACCAGTAGGGTGAGGGGCAGAGGGAGAGGTGGACTCCCGGCTGAGCAGGGCGCGCTATGCCCACTCCCTCCTGGGACTCCAGGGTCATGACCCACCGTGCCACCCGGCGCCCTCCCACTCCGGCGTCATGACCCCTGTGCCACCCGGGCGCCCTCCCAGGACTCCAGGGTCATGACCCACCGTGCCACCCGGGCGCCCTCCCAGGACTCCAGGGTCATGACCCACCGTGCCACCCGGGAGCCCCGCGGGCTTCTTTCTGTCATAATGACATCGGCCACCGATGCCTGAGCACCTGGAAACGTACGTTTGCTCTGTTCTTAATTTAGTAACAATAGGGCCAGCGTGGTGTCTCCAGGTGACCCCCCGAAGCCCCCAGAGTGAAGTACTGAACCCGAGGGTCACGCAGACCGGAAGCGGAAGTCGACGACAGATAGGGGACTGGAACCTGCGTCTTTGACTTCAGAGCCCCCCAAGCCCCAGGCGAAAGGCCCGAATAATACCCCAGGCAGCCTAAAGTCGGCCTCGGAGGCCACACCGGACGCTCTCTCCTCGTCCTCCGGGGCCGAACACCGGCCTGGGGCGCGCCCCGGGAGGCCAGCAAGGGGCCTCAGGTTAGAGTCCCGCCTCTGCCCCGGCGGCCGCGACGCCCACCGCACACAGCCAGCGCCGACTAAGCAAGCTCGGCACCCAGCGTCCCTCCACGCAAACGCCCCCCGGGTCCCCCGCCGCTCCTCCCGCGGTCCCCACGCGTCTTTCCCCCAAGCCTCGCGCGAAGCTCGTGCCTGCCGGAAGCGGAAGTCGCAGGAGCCGGAAAGCGGACCGGACTACATTTCCCAGAGTGCCCCGCACCGCGCCGAGCCCGCGGAAACCTGGGTGCCCCTGGGGTGCTCTGGGGTGCTGCCTTTCCTTGGGGGGGTGTCTTCGTGGGAGACGGCTCAGCGAGAGCCTTGGAGGGTGGAGTGTCCAGGTTCCTGAGGCCTAGCTAGTGCCTCGTGACCAGTGAGCCTCAGTTTCCACATCTGTGAATGGGGACGTTAGCCGTTCGAGGCTGTAACGCGTTCACAACCGTTCATATATATTTTCCAAAGCCTCTTGAGTCCTCCCACCTGCCGGGCGCAGGGGTTACCGAAACGGTCAGGAGACGCTTGTTTTCATGAAATTCAAATTCCACCAAGAGAGGCTGCCTTGATCTTCATGACCAGCATGGTGATCTTTTTAAGAAAGATTTTATTTATTTATTTATTTATTTATTTATTTATTTATTTATTTATTTATTTACTTACTTATTTACTTATTTACTTATTTATCTATTTGATTTGTTTATTTAATTTATTTATTTTATTTATTTAACGGAGAGAAAGCACAAGCAGGGTGAGCGGCAGCCAATGGGAGAGGGGGGAAGCAGGTTCCCCATGGAGCAGGGAACCTGACGGTGGGGCTGGATCCTGGGATCGAGGGATCCATCCTGGGGTCATGACCTGAGCGGAAGGCAGATACGGAATGAGCCACTCAGACGCCCTGAACTGTGTTTGAATGTGCTTTTTAAACAATATCATCAGCGGGCTCCCTGCATGGAGCCTGCTTCTCCCTCTGCCTGTGTCTCTGCTCCTCTCTCTGTGTCTCTCATGAATAAAGAAATAAATAATGTTTAAATGGGGGGTAGGGGCAGGACCCTCGCTTGCTGAGCCTGGAAAATCCCATGAGGTGTCAGATGAGGGAGGCCTCAGCCCTCACCCAGCTGGTGGCCGTATCTGGGTACATAATTAAGCGTCTGCACTGACCGTGATTTGGGCACAAAGCTTCCAGAGTTGGAGGTAAAGTCGTCGGAGGAAGTGCTCCACCGGCATGCACTGGTGACCCTAGATTGCTGCAGATCCTAACTTTCTGGGAAGGGCAAGAGCTCATATTTCACACAGTACAAAAGGAGACCAGAGTAAAAATTAAGTATCTCCTTCCCACTCTTGACCTCCAGCGCAGCTGACCTTCCCAGAAGCAACCATTTGTTCCAGGGTCATCAGAATCTTCACAGAGCTGTTCATGTCTCCTGTGCTGCCATCTGCTCTACACTGTTGCTCCTTGTGTTCCTCTCATCATGTCCTCAGGCAATCAGTCTGTATCTGCACAGAGTCAGGGGCTCAAATTTGACAGGCTGTGGGCCTGCTCTTTGCCACCTCCCCGTCCTCGTGTCCTCCCATGCTCTCTCTGTCTCCTGGTTCATGCTGCTCCAGCCACAGAGGCCTCCTTGCAATTTCTTGAACGTGTCTAGCATACTCCTGCCCCAGGGCCTTTGCACTAGCAGTGGCTTCTTTTCCCTCTGTGTGGAATGCTAGGACGCCAGTTATCTCTGTGGCTTATTCCTTTACTCCTTCACATCTTTACGCAATGTTCTCTTCCCAGTGAGGCCTCCCTAACCCTTTCCTCCGATCGTAAACCCTGGACTGTCCTGTACCCTTTCAATGCCTTACTTGGTGCCCGAGTACCCATCACTCTTCAATATGCCCCTATTATGTATTTGTTTTGTTTATTAGGATCTTGTCCCACCTACAGGCAAGCCCCTGAGGGCAGTGACTTGCTTTTGTTCCCTGCTGAACCCTTAGATCTGTATTGGGCTCTAAAGATCTGCTAGTAGAATTAACACAGGGATGATTATAGTGCTGCCTCAATTTTTTTCTTCTTCCAGCTTTATTGAGATATAATTGACAAGTAACATTGTATAAGTTTAAGGTGTACAACGCAATAATTCGATACACATATATATTGTGAAATGATCACCATAATAAGATTAATTAGCACATCTGTCACCTCACATAGTTATCTTCTTTTGAGTGTGGTGAGAACATTTAAGATCTGTTCTTTTATTTTTTTAAAATTTTTATACATATTTATTTGACAGAGGGAGAGAGAGCAAGCACAGAAAGAGAGGCAGAGGGAGAAGCGGACACCTTGTGGGCCAGGAGCCTGATGTGGGGCTCTATCCCATGACCCCGAGACCATGACCTGAGCCAAAGGCAGATGCTTCACTTACTGAGCCACTCAGGTGCCCCCACGATCTGTTCTTTAGTGACTTCCAAGTATACAATACAGTCTTGTTAACTATAATCACGATGCTATATAGTAGATCTCCAGACATTATTCGTCTTATGACTGAAAGTTTGTAGCCTTTGACCTGTATCTCCATTCCCACACACACTCCAGCCCCTGGCAACCACCAGTCTACTCCATTTCTATGAATCCAGTTCTTTTAGATTCCCCATATAAGGAACGTCTGGGTGACTCAGCGGTTTGGTACCTGCCTTCGGCCCAGGGCTTGATCCTGGAGTCCTGGGATCAAGTCTCACATCAGGCTCCCTGCATGGAGCCTGCTTCTCCCTCTGCCTGTGTCTCTGCCTCTCTATGTCTCTCATGAATAAATAAAATCTTTAAAATTTTAAAAAAATAAAATCTTAAAAAAAAGACTCCCCGTATACGCGAGATCATACAGTGTTTGTCTTTTTTTTATTATTTTATTTATTTATTCATGAGAGACACAGATTGAGAGGCACAGACACAGGCAGAGGGAGAAGCAGGCTCCATGCAGGGAGCCCGACGTGGGACTCGATCCCGGGGCCCCCAGGATCACACCCTGAGCCGAAGGCGGCACCAAACCGCTAAGCCACCCAGACTGCCCAGTGTTTGTCTTTACTTCATTCTTTTTCTTCATTTAAAATGAAATTTGTTTATTCAAAAAAAAAAATTTGTTTGAGAGAGAGTGCAAGTTGGGGGAGGGGTGGAAGGCAGAAGGAGAGGGAGAAGCAGACTCCCCACCGAGCCAGGAGCGCAGGATGCTGAGATCATGACCTGAGCCAAAATCAAGAGTTGGGGGGATCCCTGGGTGGCGCAGCGGTTTGGCGCCTGCCTTTGGCCCAGGGCGCGATCCTGGAGACCCGGGATCGAATCCCACATCGGGCTCCCGGTGCATGGAGCCTGCTTCTCCCTCTGCCTGTGTCTCTGCCTCTCTCTCTCTGTGACTATCATAAATAAATAAAAATTAAAAAAAAAAAACAAAAAACAAAATCAAGAGTTGGACGCTTAACCAAATGAGCCACCCAGGCACCCCCTAAGCAACGTGAATTGCTGAGCCCAAGGGTGTGTTGCAGACATCGCCAGATTGCCTGCGGCTACTATTAACTTTAGGAATGTGCTCTGTCCCTGTGCGGCAACATGCCTCTGAGATGTTGGGTGTGGATGGTATGGGTCCCCACCGCCCCCGGGGGTTCCTCAAGGCCTGTGGGCAGGTTTGTGAATTTGTAGGATAACTGGCTCTGAGGCAGGCGCTCTCGGGTTTGTGCATTTAACAGCCGTCCTGTCCAGTATGAGGCCGATATAACTCTATCCTTACTTACAAAGACCTCCCAGCCTGATAGGGACACTGGCCTGAAAACAAACCATGTCATACATATAGAGTGGGCAGTGAGTATGTCAGTCAAGGAGGGCATCGTGCAGGAGGCACCTTTTAGCTCCCGTGATGGTTAGCTTTAGGTGTCGACTTGACCAGGCCAAGGGATGACCAGGGAGCCGGCAATAATAAGACATTATTTCTGGGTGCCTCTGTGAGGGTGCCTCGGGAAGAGATCAGCATTTACTTCCGCAGACTGAGCAAAGAGGATCACCCTCCCTAATGGGGGTGGGCATCGTCCACCTGTTGAGAGCTCTAAAAGAGCAGAGAGGCAGAGGGAAGGATGCATTTCCTCTGCCTGCTTGAGCAGAGACTGCAATCTCCTCCCCGTGCTGGTCTGTGCTGGTCTGTGCTGGTCTGTGCTGGTCTGCCAGCACAGGGCAAAGAGGAATGCAGGAAGGGGAGGCACAGAGTGTGAGGAAGATAGCCGAAGATGGGGACTTTTTAAGGGTGTATGACACAGGGCCAACCCTGTGCCAGGAAGGTCGGCAGCAAGGGCAGAGCCTGATTTGAACTTGGCTCTGGTTCTGGGGCAGAACGGGCCGGTGGTCCGTGGCAGGTGCTCCCAGGTCTTCAGGACTCCCTTAGGCCTGGGGTCTCACAGTTATTGAAGAAAAGAAGCAGACTTTTATTGGAGGATAGTTCAAAGAAATCATTTATAGGATGCCTTTTGTTTTCAAAGCACAGGTTTTCAAAAAAAAGCAACGTCGAACTTTAATACATGCTCTGGTACACAGGTGTGTGCTGGGGGCTGCCAAGGACACAGGAGTCCTGAGGACCTGGGTGCCCCGATGCTCAGTACGCCTCGTCCTTGGCATCGTCCTGGGCCTGCTGGCACACCTTCAAGGACCGGGGGGTGGCCGGGCGGCCTGCGGGGGTCGGGGCCAGGTTCACCCAGCCGGGCCCCTGAGGCAGCAGGTGGCTCTCATTGAGCCTGCAGACACGGTAGTTCTCGTAGTGCACGTTGTGGGTGATGTCCTTCAGATCTTGGAGGTGAGAGCTGGATGACGAGCAGTGGTTGAGCCCCTGCTGCCACAGCAGCCCCCCTGGGGTCCCTGCATGCCCCGCCCCCAGGCTCCCTGCACCCTCACCGGATAAGCAGGTCCCTCAGGAGGGGAAACTCACAGTGTGCCATGTTCTCCACTGCAAGACAGGACACAGAGCACTGGCCCTGTCCCCCCTGCCCCGCCCCTGATGAGCACCCAGTCAGCACCCACTGCATGCTGCGCACCCTCAGGGTCCATCACAACCCTTTCCCCACAATCCCCGCTCTGATCTCACCTCGCATTCATTCATTCACTCATTCATTCATTGCTTTGTCCCCAGTGCCTGGTACAGGTGGCTCCCTACCAATAGTTGAGTCAATGATCCACTAATCATTTAGTATTGTACACTTGATAATCACTGTATTACATTATATACCATATGCACCGTGTATTTTATATTCTCTTAGTAATTATATGGATAAGTTGGGGGCTTGAGCCCTGGCTGCTCCTCCTTCACTTCCCAGTCTCCCCCTCAGCTCCCTCACGTGGCCCTGTCTCCCACCCCACTTTCTCCCACCTATCACTGTCTCATCAGCTCTATGAGGACAAGAACCTTGTCAGTCCTGCTCTCAGGAACCACATATAGTCTGCCTGGCACATAGTAGACCCACAGTAAATTCTGGTGAGTGCGTGGGGTATCTTCTGGGTGCTGGGCATTGTGCAAAGTGGTGGCCTGCCCTGTCCAAACACTTCCATGTGCAGATGTGTGTGGTTCATTCACTGCACCAAGGCGACTGGCCATGACATTCCTGTTATCATGATGCCCATTTTACTGCAAGGAAACAGGTGCAAAAAGTTGGGTAACTTGTTCGAGGCCTTCCAGCTGCAAAGAGGGACGTGATCCCAAGTCTGTTTCCTGACTGTGGGCTTGCCCACTCTGGGCCCTGTGATGGGTTCTGAGGGCGCCAAAGGCAGTAGGATGTGCCTGGATTTTCACCCCACCCTCACCTACGTTCCCTGCAAGGTCCCTGCACTAACCTTCAATGATGCCCCACTTGGTCTTCCGGCCCAGGACACACTTCCCATTCACCAGGTGCTCTCGGTCAGCCCCAACCACGGCAAAGGGGATCCGGTCCTGCAGGAGGATATGAAACAGAAGGGTTGGCCCTGCCTGGGTGGCAGGGAGAGAAGCCGCTGTGGTGGGGTGGGAGAGGCACACTGTCTTTTGTAGGGAGAGAAAGTGGTAGGAGCAGAGATCTGAAGTCGAAAGACATGGGGCGCCTGGCTGGCTCAGTTGGTGGAGTGTGTGACTCTTGATCTTGGGGTCATGAGTTTGAGCCCATGTTGGGTGTAGAGATGACTCAAAAATAATATCTTTAGGGCACCTGGGTGGCTCAGTGATTGAGCATCTGCCTTTGGCTCAGGTTGTGATCCTGGGGTCCTGGGATGGAGTCCCGCATCAGGCTCCCTGTATGGAGCCTGCTTCTCCCTCTGCCTGTGTCTCTGCTCCTCTCTCTGTGTCTCATGAATAAATAAAATCTTTTAAAAATAAAAGTAAAATCTTAAAAAAAATCAAAAGACACCAAATCTGATCAATGGCTCAATTTCCTCATCTGTAAAGTGGGAGTCAGAATAGCATACACAGGGATCCCTGGGTGGCGCAGCGGTTTAGCGCCTGCCTTTGGCCCAGGGCGCGATCCTGGAGACCCGGGATCGAATCCCACATCAGGCTCCCGGTGCATGGAGCCTGCTTCTCCCTCTGCCTGTGTCTCTGCCTCTCTCTCTCTGTGTGTGACTATCATAAAAAAATAAAAAAAAAAAAAACAGAATAGCATACACAAGGGCTTTGTAAATGTCTGGGAAGGTTACCCTGAATCACATTAATCTTATCATCTTGCTGGTGTCCCATCTCTTACCGGGGAAACAGGAACTGCTATCACCATCATCAGTTTTCTTTTTTAAATTTTTTTTTTAATTTTATTTATTTATGATAGTCACATAGAGAGAGAGAGAGAGAGAGGCAGAGACATAGGCAGAGGGAGAAGCAGGCTCCATGCACCGGGAGCCTGACGTGGGATTCGATCCGGGGTTTCCAGGATCGTGCCCTGGGCCAAAGGCAGGCGCCAAACCACTGCGCCACCCAGGGATCCCCATCATCAGTTTTCATGAGGGTTAAGAGACACAACTTTGTAACCCAGGGCTTGGCAACCTATGGCGCATGAGCCATATCGGGCCTGCGCCCGTTTTCCTGAATGTCTGTTGGCACATAGCCTGTCCATTCATTTAGCCTGTCTACACTGCTTTCGTGCTGCCACAGCAGATGGCAGGGATCATGCGGGGCTGCCTGGCCCACAGAGTCTAACACATTTACCATCCTCTGGCCATTTGAAAGAAAAAAAAAAGTTTGCTGAGCCCTGTTGCAATTTCTAGTTGTTCACTTCACTTGTGGCCAGACTTGGAGACTCACATTCCTAAACCCCAAAGTGCCACCCCGGGTCTGTATTTGTTTCTAAGAATTAATTGGTAACGAGGAACAAAGTTGATGCTAACAACAGCAGATATCTATTGTGTGCTTATTATGCATCAGCCTGTAGCAACCCCTCCATGAATGTTAGGCATCTGGATGGTTTTGAGGTGTTGGGTTGGTTTTCCTTGTAGTTCCAGTTCTGTTCCAGCTGCGGCCGGGTGGCTGCCTTCACAGGCCCCAGGACCCAAAAGCAGAAGTTGGTGAAGGTCAAGGCTCTCTGAATGTTTCACAGGAAATTCTGTTTGTTGCACCAGTGGGGACAGGAAAGAGGGAATGTGTGGAGACATTGGGTACCAGAAGGGAAGCTGGGCCTCCAAGTCCGGATGTGAGGTTTGCTCACTGCACAAAGGCGAATGGCCATGAGGCGGGGTAAGGCTGCAGCACAGGCTAGTAGGACCTACCTGCTGGGGAGGGAGTCAAGGCCTGGGGTCAACGGATGATGAATCCCAGGCCTCACCAGGATCCTTTGCAGGATACAGACAGAATGACAGTGGACGCACCTCAAGGACAGCAAGGTGGGGGCTTGGAGTTGGAATTTAGTTGATTTGGAGAAAAAGAAGACATTAGCTATTTTTTGCCTCTCTCCTGTCTTGAAACAGCTTTGTTGAGATTAAATTCACGTGCCACAAAACTCACCCTCTCAAGGGTACAGTGGCTTTAAAGGCATAGTTGAGGGGATCCCTGGGTGGCTCAGTGGTTTAACGCCTGCCTTTGGCCCAGGGCGCGATCCTGGAGTCCTGGGATCGAGTCCCACATCGGGCTCCCGGCATGGAGCCTGCTTCTCCCTCCTCCTGTATCTCTGCCAATCTCTCTCTCTCTCTCTCTATGTCTATCATGAATAAATAATCTTTTAAAAAAATAAATAAAATAAAGGCACAGTTGACAAGACTGTGCAACCATCACCACCATCTTATTCCAGAGCATTTTCTCTGCCTGGGAATGAAGCCCTACTCTCATGAGCAGTCACTCCCCATCCCCTGCACCCCCACTCCCTCACCCCGGGCCACCCACCCCCCCCACTTCTGGCAACCGCTAACCTACTTTCTGAATCTATAGGATTTGCCTATTCGGAACACTTCAGAACAGAATCATGTAATATTTATCCTTTTGTCATCTGGCTTCTTTCACTTAGCCTGATATTTTCCACGTCCATTCATGGTGGTAGCACGTTCTCATTCCTTTTGAAGGCTGAAGAATATTCCATTGCACTGATATAGCAGATAACGTTCATCCACATCGACATGTGCATCATTTCCACTCTTTGACTATTACAGATATTTCTGCCACGGACATCTGTGGACACGTTTTTGGGTAACCATAGGTTTTCCTTTCTCTGGGGAGTGGAACTTCTGCTGGGTACTCTGGTAACTTAGCGTTTAACCTTTGCAGGAACAGCCGGATTATTTTCCAAAGTGGGAGTATTTTGTTTGACACTCCCGCCAGCGGCGCTGTGCAAGTTCAACTTCTCCAGGTCCTCACCAACACGTGGGGTTGCCTGTCCTGTTGATAACAGCCATCCTAGTGGGCATGAAATGGTATCTCGTGGTTTGGATTTGTGTTTCTCTTAGGACTGGCGATAGCGAACCAACATCTTTCCACCTGCTTATTGGCCATTTGTTCAAATTCTTTCAGGGAATGTCCATTCAAAACCTTTACCCAGGGGTGCCCGGGTGGCTCTGTTGGTTAAGCATCCAACAAGTGATCCAACAGCTCAGCTCTGGGTCTCAGGGTCATGAGTTCAAGCCCTGAACTGGGCTCCACACTGGATGTGGAGCCTACATTAAACGAACAAAAATAAAAAATAAAAAACAAAACAAAAAAACAACAATCACTTTTGCCCATTTCTTTTTTTTTTTTTGTTTTTGTTTTTGTTTTTTTTTTTTTTTTGCCCATTTCTAAATTGGGTTATCCTTTGTTGTTGATTTGTAAAAGTTCTTTATATGTTCAGGATACAAGTCCCCATCAGATATATCATTGCAAGCATTTTCTCCCATTCTGTGGGGTGTCAATATGACCTATTTCTTGCTCACTTTTTAAGTTTGTGGCTATATGGAGAGTTATACCTGCTGGGAGTATGTGAACTCCCCGCCACCCCGCCCCAAGCTGTTAGATGAATCTTGAGATGGAAAGGATGAGTGGGAACAACATCACCTCAGTCCCATCAGCCTGCCCACCCCCCCCATGGCCTCCTACCCGGATTTTGCTGTTAAGGATCCGGTCATTGGTGTCCTCATCGAGGGACTTCTGTGGGTACACCTCGATGCAGTGACTCCTCAGGTTGTGCTGGATCTGGGGACGCGGGTGACCTCATCTCATCCTGGGCACTGTGCCTCCTTCTTGCCCCCACCAACCCCATCGCCCTGGGCACCCAGATCACCCTTTGCCTGAAGGTCTCTCGCTCCTCGATGGTCAGGCTGTCGGCCCGGGCTATCACAGGCACCACGTTCACGGCCCGGCACAGCCGCTGTAGGAACTCAATGTCCAAGGGCCGCAGGCTGCTCAGGCAGGGTGGCAGAGGTGGTGGTGGCAGTGGCGGCGAGTGTCTGAGCGAGGGGGTGCCAGCCGCAGCCCGCAGCCCGAGCTGGGGCCTCCTCCTCCTCCTCCCCTCCTCCCTGCCCAGGCAGGTGGCCCTCCCCCAGCTGGCCCTGCCATCTCACCAGTGCCCAGTGGGCGGCACGAAGTACACACAGCAGTGTACCCGGGTGTCGGGGATGTGGCGCTGGCGCGTGATGAGGATCTCCTCTTGCAGGTACCGCTCATACTGTTCATTGATGTAGCCTAGGATGGGGTCCCAGCTGGGGCAGCAGACGGCCGACCTCAGAACCACCCCTAGGAGCCCCGCCCCAGCCCCTTGCTGGGAAGACTAATCACCCCAGTTGGCCTGGGATGCAGGACTTCTAGTCTTGTACAACCTAAGGCCCTCGGTTACCCAAGCACCCTCCTCCTACTCCCCTGAATCATCAGAAAGGCCCCTACCATTCTCAAGCTGACCCTCAGCTTCCTTCTTCCTAAAATGGGATCAGTAAGGGTGCCTACTTTGCAGGGGTGTGGTATTAAAAGAGAAATTGTCACAGTCTGGTTCAAAGCACTGCGGGCGCTTGGCCCCATTGCCACAAGGATCTCCTGAGTCCTCTCCCTTGGTCCCTTCTTCCCCTGATGGGATATTGTCAACACAGCACCCCAAAAGAGCTTTTTAAAAATAGGAGTCAGAGCATATCCCTTTTCTGCTCAGTGGGCAGTGGCTAAAGAAAAGCCGAAGTCCTTACGTGGCACTACCAGGCCCTACATCATCCCGCTGCTTCCTGACTGCCCTCCCCTCTTCCTCTCCCTGTCGCTCACACATGGCCAGCCATACCAGCCTTCTGAGAACAAACGCACCTCAGGGCCTTTGCACATTCTCCTCTGCCTTCAATACTCTCCCCTTGCATGGCCACATGGCTTATTCTCTCATTTCCTGGCAGTCTGCCCAACTGTCTCCTTATCCGGGAGGTCTTCCTTGATCTCTCCATTTAAAACTGCGATCCCCCTACAGCTCCCTACCCCTTTCGCTCTCAGAAACAGTCCCGCTTGGATGATAGAGTTTAGGCTCACGCTGTATATAGCAGATTTCTTGTGTTCATTGCCCCCCTCCCGGGACGATGTACATTTCATGTAGACAGAGATGTCCGTCTGCCTTGTTCATCGCTGTATCCCTGGCTCTGGAACAGAGCTCGCACATAGTAAGTGCTCTGTGAGGCACTGTGTGCAGGGTTGGCTTCCTGGGAACACGGGCAGAGCAGTCCCACAGGGCTCCGAGCTTAGAGGGGTCCGCACTTGGTTGAATGTTCTGTGGTGGTGGTTTTACAATTCTTAATACTTTTTGAATAAGGGTCTTCACCTTTTCGTCTCACTGGGTCCCCACAGATTATGCGGCCAGTCCTGACTGTGTGTGTGTGTGTGTGTGTGTGTGTGTGTGTGTGTGTTACTGACCACTCTCACAGGTTTTGGCTCTCACTGAGAGCCTAGAACAACTCTGCAAGATGCGTGCCATCATCCCCAAGTTACAAAGATGGAAACTGAGGCACAGAGAGCTGCCACAAGCATTTCCAGGTTACATAGCTGGAAAGTGGTCGAACCCCGTGGTGCTGACTCTGGAGTTGGGCTTCTAGTCCCTGCTATCCCGTAGCTTTTACTGAGCACCTACTACATGCCAGGCAGCAAGCGCTGACCTTTGCACATTTAACTCCCCTCAATCTTGGAGGGATGGTTGCACACACCCATTAAACAGACGAACAAACTGAAGCTCAAAGATGCCACAGCCGGGTTAGGTTGTTTCCCAGAGGCCAGGGGGGGCGGGCGCAGGGAGAGGGACAACCTTGGGCTTGACACCCCACCCCCTTGGGGACCCACCACTTGTCGTTGTTGATCTGGTCTCCAAATCCAGGTGTGTCGGTCACTGTCAGCTTGAGCTTCACGCCTTTCTCCTCGATGACTGTTGGGGGTGAGGGGGAAGCAGAGTGGGAGATATTGGCCAGGGTGAGGTGGGGTGGGGTGGGCAGGAGTGGGTGGGGGTGGAAGCCACTCACTGTGCGTCACGGAATGCAGCTTCAGTGTCTGCGGCGTGGGCGTCCCCAGGTTTGGAATGTTGGACTTCCACACCTTGGACTTGAAGAGGGTGTTCACCATTGTGGACTTGCCCAGCCCGCTCTGCCCTGGGGGTAACCAGAGGACAGCCACGGGGGTGGACATCTGAGGCCGCGCTTTTCAGGCTCTTACATCATTTTAGAAGGTGAGCAGTTTTCTAAGCATCACATACTTACAGAAGAGTGGGTCCCCCACTTTTCAGGGTCCCCCTCAGGGCTTACCCCTTCTTTTCACTGAGGCAAAATTCACACGATAAAAAATTAACCGTTAACCATTTAAAGCCAACAATTCGGGGATCCCTTGGTGGCTCAGTAGTTTAGCGCCTGCCTTTGGCCCAGGGTGTGATCCTGGAGTCCCGGGATCGAGTCCCACATCAGGCTCTCTGCATGGAGCCTGCTTCTCCCTCTGCCTGTGTGTGTGTGTCTCTCTCTCTGTGTCTCTCATGGATAAATAAATAAAATCTTAAATAAATAAATAAATAAATAAATAAATAAATAAATAAATAAATAAAATCTTTAAAAAATAAATAAAGCCGACAATTCCGTGGCGTTTAGTACAGTCGCAGTGCTGTGCACCCACCAGCTCTGTCAAGCTCCTGTTATAAAGACGACCGCAGACCCCAAATGGCATCACTTAGGCCAAGTCCTCAAACAAAGGCTTAGTTAGCATCTACCCAGCTGCAGTTCCCAGCTCCCCCAGAAACACAGTCTTAACTGTAGCTCAGGAAGTTTGGGGTCAGCACCGGTAATGTCAACTGGGCCTCTGCATCCCTCAAAGGAAGATGAGCTAATCCACCTAAGACCCTCTGCTTGTCTCCTAAGAGAAAGCAACCTTGCCTGGAACAATCTTTCCTTTTGCTAATAACTTCCTTGCCTCCTACCCCCTTATAAAAGAACTTCCATGCTGCACAACTCCTTGGACTCCTCTATTCTTGCTGGATGGGTTGCTGCCCGATTTATGAATCATGTAATAGGGCAGCCTGGGTGGCTCAGCGGTTTAGTGCCGCCTTCAGCCCAGGGCGTGGTCCTGGAGTCCCAGGATTGAGTCCCATGTCGGGTTCCCTGCATGGAGCCTGCTTCTCCCTCTGCCTCTCTCTCTCTCTCTCTCATGAATAAATAAATATTAAAAAAGAATCATGTAATAAAACCAGTTAGATCTTCGAATTTACTAGTTTGAATTAGAAAAAAAATATTTTTATTCAGGGCTTGAACTCATGATCCTGAGATCAAGACTTGAGCCAAAAAAAAAAAAAAAAAGACTTGAGCCAAGATCAAGAGTTGGGCACCTGATTGAGCCACCCACGTGCCTCTGAATTTTGTTTTTTAACACACAAAAACATTTGCGTTGACCCCAAAAGAAACCTCACGGTCATCAGCGGTCCCTTCCCATTCTCTCTCCTAGTCACTCTATCACCCCTGGCAACCACAGATATGTTTTGTGTTTCTGTAGATTTAAATATTCAGGCCATTTCATATAAATGGAATCATGTGATATTTGTCCTTTTGCTGGGGACGCCTGGGTGGCTCAGTGGTTGAGCTCTGCCTTCGGCTCAGGGTGTGATCCCGGGCTCCTGGGATCGAGACCTACATCGGGCTCCCTGCAGGGAGCCTGCTTCTCCCTCTGCCTGTGTCTCTGCCTCTCTCTCTCTCTGTGTCTCTCATGAATAAATAAAATCTTTAAAAAACAATTTGTAAAAAAAAAATTGTCCTTTTGTGTCTGGGTGGTTCCACTTAGCGTGTTTTCAAGGTTCATTCACATTGTACCAGGCATTGGTGCCTCTTTCTTCTTCATGGCTGAGGAATGTTCCATTGTGTGAACAGACCATGCTGTGTTTATCCATTCATGCTGATGGGCAGCTAAACACATTTCACAAATTATTATTATTATTATTTTACAAATTATTATTATTATTTATTTAAAGATTTATTTATTTATTCATGATAGACATAGAGAGAGAGAGAGAGAGGCAGAGACACAGGAGGAGGGAGAAGCAGGCTTCATGCCGGGAGCCTGATGTGGGACTCGATCCCGGGACTCCAGGATTGCGCCCTGGGAAAAGGCAGGCGCTAAACTGCTGAGCCATCCAGGGATTCCCACATTTCACAAATTAAACAGCAGCCTATCAGAGATGGAACACAGAGGTCCCCCCAAGTCCACTCATGCCCCAGCTCTGTAACTATGAGCCCCCACCTCCAGGGACAGTCATTTTCCTGAATTCTGTCAGCAAGGAGTGGTTCTGCTCACCCTCATCCTAGGGAATCACACAGCACGAGCTCTCTCCTGCCTGGCTTCTCTTGCGTGACACTATGTGGTCAGATACCCAGGCTCTCTGTGGTTGTAGATGGTCCACTCTCCCTGCTGTAGGAACTTCTCAAACTCTGTGGACCACACCTGGCAGGAGGGAGTGGCCTGCCTCATAATGCAGGACACACCTTTGTGTGCGAAACTGACATCAGGGGCTGTGCTGTGCACTACGGGGTGGGAGTGGGGTCACACGTGGCTCCTGCCGTGGCTGCTACGGCAAAGCTCAATTGAGGCGTGCCATCAGTGGAAAATACAAACCAGATTTTGCACACTTGGGTGTGCCAAAGAGAAAGCAAAGTTTCTCATGGACAATTTTTTTATGTGGATGATGACGTGTCATGGTCACAATAGTATTTTGGAATATTCTGGGTTAAATACAATAAATGGTTAAAATTAATGTCTCGGGGATCCCCGGGTGGCTCAGTGGTTTAGCGCCTGCCTTCGGCCCAGGGCGTGATCCTGGAGTCCTGGGATCAAGTCCCACATCAGGCTCCCTGCATGGACCCTGCTTCTCTTCCCTCTGCCTGTGTCTCTGCCTCTCTCTGTCTGCCTCTCTCAGGAATAAATAAATAAAATCTTAAAAAAAATAAAATTAAATTAATGTCTCCTGTTCCTCTTCACTTTTTAAAAGGTGGCTCCTGGAAATTTTTATTTATTTTATTTTATTTTTTTAAATAAAGATTTCATTTATTTATTCATGAGAACACACAGAGAGAAGAGAGAGAAGCAGAGACACAGGCAGAGGGAGAAGCAGCCTCCATGCAAGGAGCCTGATTTGAGACTCCATCCGGGGTCCCCAGGATCACACCTGGGCTGCAGGCGGCACTAAACCACTGAGCCACCGGGGCTGCCCTCCCGGAAATTTTAAAAATTACGTTATATGGCTCCTGTTCTTTTTCTACTGGACAGCACCACCTCAGAATAATACTCTTTGTTGGTGCTACACACTCTGGCATCTCATGTTCTGTTGTATCTAGTTTATTTTGTGAAAAGAAAGTGTTTTGTTAAGTGAAATTAATTTTGCATCTATAAAAATGCAATTCCAGAGAAACTCCTGAACACCAGGCTCTGTGCTAAGTCCGATGAGGAGAGGAGACAGAGAGGGGTAAGGAACCCGGCCCCAAGGTCACGCAGTGGTAGGTGTTAAGGGCTGGGACCACGATCTGGGTCTGGGTGTTCACCACTTCCTGCCACAGTCTCCCCTTTTATTGCTCGGTCTGGGTTTGGCTGGGGCTTCACAGGTGATTTTTGTCTTTTAATGCCTCAGCATTTTACAGATTTTCAACTGTGACTGTTATCAGACCCACTTTACAGATGGGGAGAATGAAGTGACATGCCCAGGCCCCCAAGGTTCCATCCTCTGGTCCTTCCTGTGAGGCCCTACCCCTCACTCACCCACCACCATGATGTTGAACTCAAACCCCATCTTCATGGCCTTGATCTTCAGCTGGTCCAGCACAGCTTCGATGCCCACATAATCAAACATCTCGCAGGGTGGGGTCCTGGGGCTGGAGGGTCTTGATGAGCCGGGGGAGGACTGCCTCAGGGGATCCATGGGGCCAAGGGCACAGCAATGCCTGTCATTCAGGTGAGTGGGGAGAAGGGGGTCACTGGAGCTCTAGAGGGGGCCCCCTTGAATTCTCATCTCTGGACTCTGGCTCCTGAGCTCTGCTGCTGGGCACTGTCACAGGTTATACCCTCTGATCTACCCATCTTCCGCGGCTCAGTGTCTCGTGGGCCTTGGTGTGAGGTACCTGGAGGAGCTGCCTTTCAGGGGAGCCTGAACCCCCTCCTGAGATGCACAAGCCCACGCATCTGTTCCTCCCCACCCCCAGCCACCCATGGCCCATGCAGGATCCTTGCACCCCCCGCAGAATGTGGCCAGCCTGGCAAAACCCAGGGTCTGCACCCACGGGGACAGACAGAAAGACAGAAGCAACTTCTGTGTGGCACCTGATGGCCTTGGGTCTCTGAGGGAGCTTTGGGGGGCTGCCCTGTCCTGGCTGACGCTGTCCGTGTGGTGAGGGGGAGGCACACGCTGACAGTTAACTGAAGAATCTGAACTCCACCCCTCTCCCCTCACGGGGGCTGGGGTGGGCTCCTCTCCAGCAGGAGCTGAGGGTAGGGACAGGTAAGCTCCCCGGGGGTCCTCTCTGAACCTTAGCCTAAATCCTTACAGTGACCCTGGTCGCATGTTACAGACAAGAGCCCAGGGCCTCTGGGCAGTTCCTTTGCCCAAGGTCACCTAACTGGGCCAAGCGGGCTTTAGCCGGTCCCTCTGACTTCCAAACTCATCATATCCCTTAACCCCTCTGTGCGGAGAAGCCAACCTGTGACCCATAGCTGGAAAGCAGAACATCCGTGCATGGTCTTTGGTCCGTCCATTGCTGGTGCCACAGTTTTAAATCGCCAGCATTGAAAAATCAAAAGATTGATTTAGGACATATTTACCCCACACGTAGTCTGTGCCTAACATTGCTCTTGGGGCCCTGGGATGGTAGCTTATTTAATAATCATCCCAGTGTTACGAAGGCAGTGCCGTTACTACCTTCCGTTTACAGAGAGAGCCTGAGCCAGGTGTGCATGGTCACCTAGTGAGGAAAAGGCAGGGTGGGATCTGAGTCCACGTGCTCACCCTCTAACGCTTCTTTTCTTGTTCGCAGGAGCATCTAGATTTCCAGTGTGTCTTACAGAACGTAAGCCCTGACAATTCTGGGCCTAGCCCATGGCTGATGAGCTGCCCTCGTTAGCTGCCATGAGCTTGCCAGCTTGCCATAGTCCTCACCCCTCTCTAGTGTGTCCCTGACAAGACATTTCATATTCCACATTCTGCTTACCTAGTTCTTTCCTCACCTGTTTCCTGGCACAGAAGCCATCCTCGGTCCCAGATGTTGGCAAACATTTTCTGTGACAGCCCAGATAGTAAAGATGTTGAGCTTTGTGGGTCATAACATCTCTATTGCCCCTTACCGTCCAGCCCTGCTGTCCTAGCGGGAAAGCAGCCACAGACAGGTAAGGGGTGTGGCTGTGTGTCTGTAAAAATTATTCACCAAAGCAGAAGGTGGCTTGCTGCCCCTGCTCTGCCCACTGGAACCCACTAAGTGCGCCCCAACCCACTCACCTCCACCCTCCTGAGCCCTGAACTAGCCTTCTGTCCCTCTCTACCCATGCCCTGCTTTCCTCCCCCTCAGCTCCTGCACATTTGATAACAGAGGCTCAAACTTTACCTCCAAGACTTGAAGCTGGGAGTGGGGCTGCCCTGGAACATGCTTCCATTCCCAAAAAGAAATCTCTCAAGCCACGAGTCCACAGCTCTTGAGGGATATAGGAGTCTGGGCTCCTCATCAATGCAGATGAGAATGTGTTGACTAGGGACACAGGGTAACTGGGTGACGGGCATTAATGAAGGCACATGATGCGACGAGCACTGGGTGTTATGAGACTGATGAATCACTGAGCTCTACCTCTGAAACCAGTAATATACGGTATGTTAATTAGTTGAATTTAAATTAAAAAAAAAAAAAAAAAGCAAAAGGGAACGTTATGCATGGATGACCAGACAGTATTGGTGATTTGTGGACTGGCCTTAGGCTGAAGGAGATTCGTCCCCTGGAAATGTCCCCTAAGAAAAAATAAGCCTCTCTGAGGAGAAAACACCCCCCCAACACACACCGCCCCCAAGGCCATTGCATGTGAGTGGCGATAGGATTTTGAACAATTGGGGAAGAAAAGAAAAAAAAAAAGCAAGCCTCAGTGGGTGGCCACTAGCATTGCAAGCGGGATGATGATCAGGTTTGCAGAAATCAGGGGTCATCTGCAAGGTGCTCTTGGCCCATGTTGATTGGGAAAAGCCCAGGGTAAAGTGATCTAAGCAGTGCAAGCATGGCAGGTGAGCCCAAATGTATACACAGAAGGCTGGAGGCAATCCTACCCACAAACTGGGTGAGTGATACATGGCCAGCCAGTGCATGTTTCTAGAACACCTCATTGGGCCAAGGAAGTGCTTATATGAATTATTCCATTCAGTCTGCCCTGAGAAGGGGCATACTATGTATACACCCATTTTACAGAAGAGGATACTGAGGCACAGAGGGTCAGGGATTGTGCCCCAAGGTCACACACTGGTGGGTGTTCAGGGCTGGGAGCAGGATCTGAGTCTCAGGGGTCTGACCCACCTGAAATACGCCTGGCCATGGCCTCCCCATCATTGCTCTGCTTGGGTTTGAGGGCTCTAATGGTGGTTTTTGTGTTTTAGGGGCTTGGAATTTCCCAGATTTTCTTTAATGAAGTTTCGCCTCCCCCTCCCCACCAGGGGAAAGTCTTACTTTCATAATGGGAATGAAAAACAAGAAACAAGGCACCCAGGGGTCTGGACAGAAAGGCTGAGAGTCAGCAGGGAGAGGAGCAGACTGAGGGCCTCCTGCCCACTCAGCCAGGCCAAGTGGTGGGGGATGGGGCCACGGTTGAGAACCCCATCCCTCTTTTTAAAACATTTTTTAAATTATTTTTTTTAAAAAATATTTTATTTATTCATGAGAGACACAGAGACAGAGAGAGAGAGAGAGAGAGAGAGAGAGGCAGAGACACAGGCAGAGGGAGGAGCAGGCTCCATGCCGGGAGCCTGATGTGGGACTCGATCCCGGAACTCCAGTATCCCGCCTTGGGCCAAAGGCAGGTGCTCAACCACTGAGCCACCCAGGTGTCCCCACGTGTAACTTTTATTTTATTTTATTTTATTTTATTTATTTTTTTTTAAAGTTTTTTTTTTTTTTTAATTTTTATTTATTTATGATAGTCACAGAGAGAGAGAGGCAGAGACACAGGCAGAGGGAGAAGCAGGCTCCATGCACCGGGAGCCCGACGTGGGATTCGATCCCGGGTCTCCAGGATCGCGCCCTGGGCCAAAGGCAGGCGCTAAACCGCTGCGCCACCCAGGGATCCCCCCCACATGTAACTTTTAAAGGAACTACCCGACTGCTCTCCACAGTGGTGGGATCCCCATTTTTGCAATAACACTCTAGTTGTTTCGAAACTACCCTGCCTCTGCAACGGGGATCTGAGATCTTGGAATGGGACGGAGGGATTGTAAGGTATGAGAAGGGGACCCAGGACAGGAGACCCTACAATATGGTGGTCAAGGGCTCTGGGATCTGAATACCTGGGTCCCAGTTCCGGCTTCTCTGGCCACTCTGGGTACAGTTGGCAGCATCATGGCCCCGCAAAGATGTTTTCATCCAAATCCCTGGAACCTTGAGCAAATATGTTACCTTATGCTGCAAAAGGACTTTGCGGATGTCACTAAGGATTCTGATGGCGAGATCATCCTGTGGGCCAATGTAATCACAGGGGTCCTTTTAAGAGAGGACATGAGGATGGAAGCAGAGACTGGAATGAATAAAGGAATGTGTGTGGCCACAAGAAGCTAGAAAAGGCAAGAAATGGATTGTCCCCTAGAGCCTTCAGAAGGAACACAGCCCCACCAACCTGTTTTACCCTCTGACCTCCAGGACCCTAAGACAATAAATTTGGATTAAGTCACTATGTGTGGGGTAGTATGTTGCAGCAGCAGCAATAGGAAAGGAGTACATTAGGTGTGTGACTTGGGTTGATTGCCAAACTTCTGAAGGCTGTACTTTTCATACCGGGAAGTGGGAAGAACAGTAATAGTCACATGAGGGTTACTGCAAGGACAAGTCCGGTAAAGCACGTCTAGTGTTTGGTGCGGGGCCTAACACTAGCTGATTGGTTCTCCCCGGCTAGACCACAAGCACAGGAAATTGTGTCCACCTAGTTTCTGGCCAACCTCAAGTGCTGAGCAGTCTCTGGCCCTGGTGGGCCTGGACGCATCTATGTCAAGGGGAGAGTGAGAACTGCCCTTCCGGTCAGGGTCGGGGCCCCAGGCCCCAGGTTCCGGGGGTAGGGGTAGAGGAAGAGCTCGTTTGAGAGGATAACCATTTTGTCCTAAGGATTATGGTGAGGATTAGAATATGGAAAACAAGGATGCCAAAGACTCCTAGTATCTCCCCACTTGGCCAGGATGGGGAGGTGGAATGGAAACCACGTACCCCTCCCCACCCTCCCTCCAGTCTTCACTCATGAAGTCCACAGCACCCCAGTGCACACTGTGTTCCAGGCTGCTTGGTTTGGTCTATTGAGAAAAAAGTGAAAAATCCCCAAATAAGAGGCTTTCGGGTCCGTGGCTACCTCCCTAGGTCACACAGCACCTGCTGGTGTTGGGAGGTTGTAAGCACACCTACTAGGGCACAGGCCCCGCCCTCTGGAGTCCGCCATTCCCCCCCCCCCCCCACCGTGGGAAGGGTGGGACTGGTTGCCAAGGAGCAAGGGCCTCGGGTGGCAACTATCACGAATCAGGAAGCAGGAAGTAGTTGGTGTTCTCAGGACCTGGGACCTGCCTGACTGGGGGAGCTCCGCGGCTGGGGGGTGAGGCCTCTGGGGGGGAGCGGGAGGAGACAGGGTAGGGGCCGAGGGGCGGTGTGGGAGAGAGCAGGGGCAGGGCAGGGGCTGGCCTGCGGGAGGCCTGGATGTGGCCCAGCCCTAGAGAACAGGGTTCTGAGGTACCCCTGGGGGGCCGGGGCAGGTGGCGTCCAGAGGCCTGGAGCTGAGATGGATTTGGCGGAAGACCTGGGGAAGGAGCTGGAGACCACAGCCCAGGAAGTGCTGGGAAAACTGAGGAGCCATACGCTGTTCCAGTCCAAGTGGGACACCGCTGCCCTCATCATCTTCCTCATCTTCCTTGGTGAGTGTGGCCTCGGCCTCTGGCCCCCGTCAGCCTCCTGTCCTAGACCTGGCTGAGGGCCATACCTGGACACCTGTCCCACCTCCGAACACCTGTTCCACCTCCAGGCACCGTGTTGCTCTTTCTGCTGCTTGTTTGTATCCACTGTTGCTGCTATAGCTGCTGCAGCCGCCGTGTCTCCAGACCCCAGAAGGTGAGCTCCAAGCAAGTGAGCCCCACTGGCCCCCCCAGGCTGGGCGGGCGCCAGGGGCGGCCTGGAACTGCACTGGGGAGAGGAGGGTGCCGGGGCTCCCGCGGAGAGGGGCTGGTGGGGCACACACCAGCATGCCTCTCTTGCAGGTACACCCCAGGGGAGTGGATAACTTGGCCCTGGAGCCTTAACACAGCGAGCCCCCAGCCCCCCTGCCTGTGGGTCCTGCTGGGCAGCAGTGACAACGCCTCGTTTGCCCAGAGCCGGAGTCTGCAGTGTGTTCTGAGCTTCCCGGCCAGGGGCGGGCAGTGTGGGCACTCCCTGCTTTATCCAGATGCCCACCTGCTCCCTCACAGCTCTCGGCCAGCAGGACTGTTCCCAGACCCCAAGTAACCTGCTCCAGGTCACACAGCAGCTGCTGACAGGAGGGGAAGCTGGGCCCCATCCAAGTCAGGGACCGGAACCCCCAGGCTGAAACCTCATCCCCCTGTCCACTCAGCTCCTTGGCAGCCTGGAGGACCCCTCGAAAGGTGGCACGGTGAGGCCAGGGCCTCAGTCATTGGGTATCCCACCAGCTGCCAACTATCAGGGATCCCCAGCCTGGACCCCACTCACTCAGAAGGACGGACAGACAGACAGACGCTCCAGGTAAAGTCAGATGATCTTTATTTCCTGGAGGCCTTGTCGGGGACACGGAGCAAATAAATGCGAGGGCGCCACAGCTCATGGTGGGCGGTTTCCATCTGCCCTCCTGGCTCACAGCTTAGGGCCACCATCCCCTCCTCACCCTCCACGGGCTGCCTCTCATCATCTTGGGGCAGCTCAGAAGGCAGAAAAAGGATGGGGAAGGAGAGCCCTGGGCCTGGCCCCACCCTGGGTCCAAAGGTTGCCACTGTGCAAGGAAGGCAGGGTTTGGAATGTGGGCCACCTCTGGGCTCTGCCTCCCTGACCGCCCACCTTCCTGACCCCCCGCTCCCACCCCTGCAAAATGAAAAGCAAGCCAGCGTCCCTGTCTTTCAGCGTTTCCAGTGTTCATTTCCATTTGTGCAAATGTGATGGACAGGATGGGATAAAGAGGGAAATAAATAGTCCATGCTGCCCGGTTCTGGCTCTGGCCAACATTCCTGGGGGGACAGGGGAGGGAGACAAGGGCCATTTCCCTGGGGGTCAGGCTCTTGGGTGTTCTGCTCAGAAAGGCCTGTAGCTCCAGTAGCTGGAGAACACAGAGATCTGGGGGAAGGAGAGAGGTGGGGGGACATGGTGAGTGGCGGTACTAGGGGGCTCAGCCCCTGCTGTACCCTGTAACCCAGGTGAGACTTCAAGATCATTCAAGGGCACTATGTCACGGAAAGGGCATGGTGTGCATGAAGAGCACAATGGACCTTAAGATTTTGGGTGCTTCGGAGGTATGACAAGAGCCCTTGGAATCCCTCCGAAACAAAAAGGCTTAGTAGCCTGCTACCTGGCTGGCCCAACCTGTCTGAGAGGCCCACCCCGACCCTGCAGTCCCCACGGCCCACCTTATCCTTGAGTTGCTGGCAGAGCTGCAGGGAGACAGTGAAGAAGACTAGGGCGTCGTTGAGCCATGGGATCACACACTCCACCTTGTGCACGTGGCTCACCTCCAGACGCTGGGAGCCCCATTCACTGGGGGGAGAAGGAGGGTCCCTGGGGGTGGCCCGACCAGCCTGGCCCCCCAGCCCCCAAGATGCAGAAGGTTGTGGTGGGCGGGGTTCTCCAGGGCAACATACTTACAACATGGCCCCAGGGCTGTGGAGCACGGCGCCTCCAGCTGGGCGGAAGTTCTAAGCAGAAGAGACCAGACTGGGTCAGGCCGAAGAGGCTGCAAGGCACTTGGGGGTGGGGGGGCAAGTGGGGTCCCCCTCACCTTGGTGGAATTGGGCTGCAGGGCGTGCAGCTGGTACACGGTGAGGCAGAGCTTGTTGAGGTTGATGTAGACGTTGACAAGCAGGTCGGAGGGCAGGGCAGGGGCAAACATCCGCTGGGGACAAGGCAGGATGAGGGCCAGGCAGTCACAGCTTCCCCAGTACCACCTAGGGAACCCCATCCCCGGCCCCTGGACTGGAGCTTCCAGACTCTTCCCAGGTGCCCCGAGTAGCTTCCTATACCAGGCTTGGGAACCACTGACCCAGACCAAGGGTCTTTGGGGGATGCAAGATGGAAGCCAAGGACCTTATCCTAGAGAACTGCATAGACCTAGGAACTCCGATTGACAACAGTTTGGGGTTTCCAGGACCCCATCGTACCCATGTCCCTCCCAGGGGCAAGCTGGGCTCCTCAGTGGGAAGTTCCTCTCCTGGAGCAGGGGCTGCCCTAAGGTACTCACCGTGAGGCCACTGGCAGCGATCTCAGGCAGAGTAAGGGTGGCTGGGGTGGTGAGGCGGTTGCGGGCTCTGGTCAGCTGCAGCATCACAGCATCCATCAGCTGTGGGGAGGGGGCCGGTCACAGGTGCTGCGAGGGCAGCCCCCACGTCCCGCACCAGGGAGTGACAAAGTCACGGTGGCTCCCAGCTCCTGCCCTTGGTGATAACAGTCTTGAGGCCTGAATTTCCCCAGTGTGGGACTTGTTAAAGTTGCAGATATTTGGGCTCCAGCTGCAGGGGCAGGGCAGGACATCTGCACCGTTGACCCTCCATCCAGGAGGTTTTATTGCATGGGATCCTGGGTGCTGGTCCAATGGGGAATGGAAGATCCCTGGAGTTAGTCTCAAGGGCATGAGAGCTTTGTGGATGAGGGTGCAGGCAAAGAAGGAGCCAGGAAAGGCTTCCTGGAGAAGACGATGGGATGGCTAAGTTGAGGTCTTAAGGTGGACACTAGCCCTATTTTCACAGGTGAAGCTCCAAAGAGATAAGGTCACATGGCTAGTAGACAGTGGAACCATTTGAAACTCTTCTTTTACCACGGACCAACGCTCTGGCTTAGACTCCGTAGAGCCCCAATTTTCACTGATTCCAGTTGTTGCCATGGGGATGGGGGTGACCAGGAAAGGGGAGGTGTGGGGGCTGCACTCCCTACACCCAGTTGTACACCCTACAACTGGTCACAGTTCTGGGGGGGACCTTAGTCCACCTGGTTCTAAGTTTTCATATGAAGACCCAGAGGTCCAAAGAGGGTAGGTGAGTCACCTGAAGATACCTAGCAAGTCAGGGACAGAGCTAAAACATGAATTTGGGGCACATAAGCTCAGCTCTTCCCACCACACCCCGTGAATTCACTTTGCTAATTACAAGGGTTTCTCTATGGCCAGTAGTACTACTAGCAGCTGTTGTTCACTGAGCATTTGTCAGCAGCTACCTCACCTGCATCGTCACATCTGATAGTCACTACACCAAGGTCCCCTTTTATAGGTGAGGAGGCACAGTTGGGCTAAGCCAGTGACCTGAAATTGCACAGCTTACAGTGGAAGCCTTGAGATCAGAACCCAGGTCTGAGTCTGGAACCTGGGCTGTGAATCATCTGACTGTGGCTGGATGGACATGCGTACACTGAGGGGTGATAGGTCGATCATCAGCTGTATCTGAGGATGTAGGGGCAGAGCTCTCCAGGGGCCTGGTCTGGGGTCAGGGCCGGGGGTGGGGGGTGGGGTGTGCCCCCCTGTCCCCTCCAGCAGCTCACCTTGAGGACCTCTGCTCCTGTCCTGAACTGGTAGCTTTCATCCCGGTTGGCAAGGAGGTACATAGCCTGGCTTACGTGGTTCCTGGCATCCTGGATCTGAAAACAGTGCCCACCGAGAGGTCAGCGGGTGGGGCCTCAGGAAGATGAGATGCCAACGTCAGAGCAGCCACGGTCTCCGGTGCTCTAGAGGTCAGGCCGTCACCTGAGGGGCCATCCTCCTTGGAGGCGTGGGTTGGCTACCGCCTGCCTGACCCATCCCTACCAGCTATCAGCTCTGGGCCCTCCAAAAGCCAGGCCCTGACTGGGTGCTAAACATAACAGCACAGACCGTGACAGGCTTGCCGTTACACAGCTCACCTTCTAAAAGAGAACAGATGGCAGCAGAGTAAAGGCACAAGATAACACCACACTGAGTGACTTGCACAAAGAGGGTGAGTCTGCAGGACGGTGTGTGTGTGGGGGCTCTTTTCACCCAAGTGATGAGAAAAGCAGGGAGAGAGGGCTCCAAGGCAAAGGCCCTGGGGCAAAGACCAGCTGGTCCAGCGAGGGGGGAAGGGGCAGGTTTCAACCACACAGGAGTGGATAGGGAGCATGGATGTGGCCCCCAGGAGCCACTAGAAGCCCCAGGAGGCTCTGGGAAGGGGACAAGGACCCCCATGGTTCCTATGGGGGTCCAGGGGCCTACAGACAGGATAGGTTTTCCACCTCCCACAAGCCGCAGCACTCCCTGCCCCAGCTCTGCTGCTAGGAAACAGCCTCCCAGGCTTGCTGCGGCCTGAAATCCCCCAGGGCTGCCCTGGGAGGCCTCTGTGCTGCTCGGGCCTGCCCCTGCCTGCCCTTGTGGCTTGAGCCTTGGCCGGGGAAGGGCCCAATTACCTGCTGCAGCTTCCACTGCTTGTCCTCTCGGAAGGCAAAGTGCAGCAACTGGTTGTTCCGCGGGATCTTCAGGTTCACGTCCTGACGGGCAAGAGTGTATAAGCGGAAGGACACCCTCCTGCTTTCGGCCACCCCAAGCCTTGAAGCAGGGGGCAGAGACGGGTGTGTGTGCTCAGGTCCTGGCCATTCCAGGGGGCAGGAGATCTGGCCATTTGGGGTGTGCACAGGGAGGTCAGGAAACAGGAACTCAGGCTCCAGAGAAACCACAAAGAAATGAAAGGGAAAAGAGAAAGGGAAGGTGGCCTCAGCCGGGGGGAGGTGTGACTGTGGGCAGACAGGACCCATGGGTCCAGGCCAATGGACTGGAAGAGAGGCACCTTCCCCCACATCTTGGCGCCTGGCACGGACGGGAGCTCAGATGTTGGCGGATTCCACTTTGAATTGGGGCCAGCCTAATCCAGCCATTGCCCACGCTTCACTGGGCCCAGACTCAGGGCCGGGCTGTGTGCAAAGCATCCTCCTTCCTGTCCCTCTCATTGAAGCCACACGCCAATTCCATGAGGAGGTTTGGTGGGGTGGGTTGTTATTTTACAAATGAGGAAACTGAGGCCCGGAGAAGTCAAGATCCTGCCCAGGGTCACAGAGCCAACTGGTGGCAGAGCTCAGCAGGAGGCCCCCATACTCTTCCCCCCTGGATCCTCCAGCAGCAGGGAAAGGGAAAGAGGGCTGGGGGACTCACCGCCTGGCTCAGCGCGTCCCCTTGCAGAGTCAGCACGCCCTTCACCTGGTCTGTGCTGCAACACGCGGGGGTCAGAGCACTGCTTGTGGCCGCCTTCTGCCACCACCTAGCCCTCCCCGCAGGCTGCCCCTGGCTGTCACAGGATGGCCCAGCCGGTCCCACAGCACATGTGCACCCTCTGGATGTTGGGCCTCTCCTGGAGGGCATCCCAGGTGTCACCCCTCTCGTTTCTGCTCAGCCCTGGCTCACCTACAGCTGCCAAGGATGAAGTTCTCCTGCTTGGCAGGCCCCTCGGTGGCGGTACCAGAGCTCGGCAGAGTGAAGCGTAGAGAGGCCTCCTGCAGGGACAGAGGGGAGTAGGGTAAAGTTCACCCAAGCCGGCTCACCACCCACCCCTTCCAGAAGCCCCGTTCCTGGGTTGGCCAGGGGAAAGAACAAGGTGGGCTAGTTTCACCCGAACACCCTATCCAAGCCTCCGGGGCACCTTCCCTGTTTCCCCAGCCCCTCCCCCGCCACCTGAGTTTCAGGTCCTACCAGAGCGGATAGCTGTTCCTTCCACATTCCCTGAACACCCACCTCCTGCCCAACTCAGGGACATAGGACAGAGGTGGCCCCCTGGCTGGGGAGCAGAGTCAGGGAACGACGCTAGTCGTGGCAACCTGAAGTTCTGGCCATAACAGGCAATACCTGGGCATTTCTAGGAGTTGGCTTATCCTCACCACAGCCCCGTGAGGCCGGTACTGTGATCTCGTTCTTGCGAAAGGGAGGCCCCAAGAGATTGGGTAAGATGCTGGAGACCTTGCGACCACAGCTCCAAAGGAGGCCTTCCTCGACCCCGACCGCGACCCCGACCCCGACCGCCCGGCCCGGGGCTCATTCCGCTCCCCCCTCCCACCGCAAACGCAGCTGCTTGTGGTTAGGTGGGCAACTACGCAGCGGGGCCCGACCGGCCGCCGGGTGCCCGGGGCAGGGCCTGCTGTGCCCGCTGCGCGTCGCGGCCCCGGCCGGCGCTCGGGGGCGGGGGGCGGGGGGGGGTCTTACCTTGAGGATGTCCTGCAGCTGCCTGAGCACCGCGTGCACCTCGTCGTGCAGCAGCCAGCGGAACTCCTCCTCCTGCGGGGACAGCCCGGCCGTCAGCCGCCCGCCGCCCCCCGGAGCCCCCGCCGCCCGCCCGCGCGCCTCACCAGCACCGCCCGCTCTGCCGCCGTCGCTGCCATCGCCGCCGCCATCCCCGCCGCCCGCCGCCCGCCCGAGGCGGGGTCCGCCGGCCGTGAGTGCGCCCGCGGCGTCCGGGCCCAGCCCCTCCCCCGCCGCCGACCGGCCGAGCGGCCGCCCAGGGTCAAGCTGCCTGCGGCGTGGGGCCGTCGCCGCCACCCGCCTCCGAGCTGTGCGAGGGGCGCCGCATCCACCTCAGCTCTCCGACGCGGGCGGCGGCCGCTTGTCCCGCCCCTCCCTGGCTCTGATAGGGCGCCCTGCTCCGCTCGCGCTCACTGATTGGCCGGCGGGGTGCCCGGCTTTCATCGCCCCTGGCGATTGGCCGGCGGGGCAGCCTGTCCCCGCCCGGCCCCGCCCTCCGCGCGCCTGCCGGCAGTCCCAGCGCGGCCCCCCCACACGGCGCTCGAGTCTGGGCGCAGGCGGTGCTCACTGCCCAGGTAGTCAGTCACAGTTGTGTTACCAAGAAACGTTTTATTTTGCTTGCAGTAGCTTTTTGTTAATTGCACAAAATCATTTTTTTTTGCCATTTAAACATCACACAATCCTATTCTGAAAGACAAATGTTCATTAAAAACAAAGCAAAAATAAAAATTCACAACCTTAATTACCTAGATTTTTGTCATTTAAAGGTGTAAAGGAAAAAAAAAAAAGGTTCGCGGAACAGGGGCTTTCTTACAAGTTTTCACAAGTGTCACATTTTCTCCTAAAAGGGAAGGATTTCAAAACAAAGGTGAAATAGCTTAAACAGAAATACTCATAAAAAGAAACTTTACAGAATTGTCAACAATATTAAGACAACATTGACTAACCAGTTTCATTACAGCATCTCCCCCACCCCCCACCCCCCCAGTGTCCAGCTAGGACTAGAACAGGCTTTGTGTTCAGACAGAAAAGAATTCCAAATCCCAGTGAAGTTATGCCAAAAACCTGCAGGCATCTTCCCTGCCCTCCCCCTAGCCTGGATTTCTGATCAGTGGGAAAGGGCCATGGTTGTGAGGGGGAGAGGCCCACACCAGTGTGGTCTCATTCTGTATATTCACTAGAAATGCTGACCTGCAAAGCGTGACTTTGGAAAATGCAACCCATGGACGAGGGAGAAAACGTTGACATCCTTCAAGTGACTTCTCCTTGTTTTTATGCCACATTTGAAGCCGGTCTGGTCCCCTATCCAAGGAGAAATGTTAGGGTCTCAAGGACGTCTTAGCTCCAACCTTCTAGGGTCAGATAGTTCAGATTGGGTCAGGCCCAGTTCTCTTCCCTCCCGAAAGACCCTGGGGCTCTGGAAGCATCGAAGACCATGCTTCTGGTTGAAGTGAAGACACTCGTTCCGGTTTCAAGAGCTGGCCATCAGTTGGTCAGGCTGGGTCTGGGCCAAAGGACAGACAGAAAGAAACACTGTCTCCATGAGAAGAGGAGGAGCAAGGGAGAATGAAGAGGTGGGCAGGTGGGGAACATGTACAGGAGCAGGCTGGAGAGAGTGGGACTGCTGTGAAGGGATCCAGTCAGAGTGGCTCTTCAGAACCAGGTGGAAGTCTGCAGCATAACGGGAAACAGGAAGGAACCCCACTCTCCTCCCTCTTCACTCCTCCCTGGTGGCCCTCAGGATCCCCTTCCCAAGGGCTGGAATGCAAATCCAAATACTAAAAGAGCCTGGTGAGGAGTGAGCTCCACCTCCACCAAAGCAAGGAAGTCTGATCCCAGCCCAAGGCTCTGCAGTGACGGTGACTTCTGGGACAGGCGCTCAACAGCGGTGAGAACAGGATTCTGTGAGGCTCACCTAACATGCTGGCAATTTGCTGCTCTCCCCAGAGAGCCAGAGCCCTGTGTTTCTCAACTTTGCCAATTTCTTTTCAGTTCACAAAGGCATTTATGGAGTTGGTTGCACACTGGTAGCTTAAACATGACAGTCCTCATCAGCTGGTCACCTGAGGTTGGAGGGCCCACGAGGACCCTGTTTGGAGTCGGTGCTGGCTCATCTTGGCCCAGAGCCTCTCTCTCGCGCAGGGGGTGTGGACATAACCACAGCCTCTTTGCTCTGAGGGAAGGAAGCAGTGGAAAGGCTTCCAGTTCTCACTGTTGATTCTAGTTCCTCGACTGGAAAGCGTCTGAGATAAGACAAGCTCAGAAGGAAAAAAAAAAAAAAAAAAAAAGCCAGGCAGCAGTTTCTGGGCAGCTTCTATCCTGGGGCAAGAGCCAGTGTGTGGTGTGTAGAGGGTGTGGTGTGTGTGTGTGTGTGTGTGTGTGTGTGTGAACACACAGCCACCTAGTCCGGGGCCAGTGCCCAGCTCAAGAGCTTTCCCAAAGGCCAATCCTGCTGACACCCCTCCCCTCCCCAGGACCTCCAGGGGAGGAGTGACGCTGTGTGCTGTGCTGATGGCAAGTCTCAAAGTCTGTATAAAAGGAGATGGAGACAGGTGGACTGGTCCAGATTAAGTCCCAGAACCCCAACCTCATGTGAGGAGGAGGGGTCAGAGGGAAGATTGGGGGGCAGGGGTAGGGTATTGAGGGCTTAGTGTATATAGGCTCGGTACACCGCAGACATGTCGTTGTCAGACTGGTCCAGTGCCTTGGCTCTTTTGTATACCTGGAAAAAAAGGAGATGATGGGCTCAGTCTCTGGCCACAGAGCTGACTTAAAGACACAATCTGCTTCTTGGAGGTAGTTCTAGATGTGGTTAGGCAGGCAGACTCTAGAGTCCAGGCTGTCTGGGTGCAACTCCTGGCCACCGCGCCCCCCCAATCCTGAGCCAAGTGCCTCAGTTTCTGTCTCCACCACTACTCCTTGATGTCATGGAGTAACAAGTTTATCAGGAAGATCAAATGGAATGAAACAGGTTAAGTGCTTGGAGCATTGTTAGTAATTATAATCATGCCCCTCCTGCCTCTAGGGTCTTCCTGTGTTTTTCTTTAGATGGTTATGCGTGCTGTTCCCTCTGCAGGGGATGCCTTTTCCTCCACATGGCTGGCTCCTTCCCAGTCAGCTCCCAGGCCTTCCCTGACCAGCTATCTGAAGCAGTGGCTATACCACTTTATCCTCGTCACCTTTTCTTACTCTATTTTATTCATAATTCTGACCTTCAGAGATTGTTTAAATACCTATCTGCTTATCTTGTGCTTCCTTCCATTAAAGTGTCAGCTCCAAAAGGAAGGGAACAAGTTGTCCCTCCACATGTCCCCAGAGCCTAGAATGTGCTTGGCAGCCGACAGCCACTCCAGAGCCACTAGGTGAATATTGTGAATGAGTGTGAAGAGAATTAGAAAGCCATTCAACAAGGGCAGTGTGGTGTCCAGGCCCACTGAGGAAATGCAGCTGAACACAAGGTTCCTTCCACACAGTCAGCTGTTGAAGCCTCCATAATGGAGTGTCCATTACAGCTTAAGTGTAGTTGTCAACTCAAAATGAAGGCTAAATAAAGACCTTTTCAGAGAAAAGAAAACTAATCGTTGCCAGCAGACCTGCATTATAGGGAATGTTCTTCTAGCTGAAAGGAAAAAAATACCAGAGAGAAATTCAAATTTTCAGAAAAGAATGGAGAACAGTGGAAATGGTAAATTAGAGAAATATAAAATTAATTTTTCTCTCAATTAAAAAAAATACACACGACTATTTAAAACATTCTAACATTGACTGGTAGGTTTGAAACAAAGGCAGATGTAACACACAGGATATCTGTACCCTAAAACAGGGTTTTCTCTTGGGGCACCTGGCTGATTCAGTCAGTGACTCAGAGTGTTAGACTCTTGATTTTGGCTCAGGTCATGATCTCAGGGTCGCGGGATCAGGCCCCATTTGGGCTCCGCGCTCAGTGTGGAATCTGCCTGTCCTTCTCCCTCTCCTCTGCTCCTCCCCTCCCCTGACTTGTGCACATGAGCGCTCTATCTCAAAATAAATTAAAAAAAAAAATTAAAAAAAAAAAATCCAACGATGGAGGGCTTCTTAACCTGGGATTATTCTGCCCCATGGGACATGTGGCGATGTATACAGTCCTCTTCTCAACTGAGGGGGTGCTGCTGGCCTCTAGCGGGTAGAGGAGAAAGGGATGCTGTTCAATATCCTGCAATGCATAGGACGGTTCCCACAACAAAATGCCAATAGTGCCCAGGCTGAGAAACCTTGCCTTAAAGGGGGAGGGAGGCTGGGAGAAGGAAATGGATCTATGTTTTATGTGACGAGGTATAATATTAACTCTAAGCAAGCTGTGAGTTAAGGATACTGCATATCCTTGCACATTGCAATCCACAGAGCAAAGGTAAAAGAGAAACAACGCATTATTAAAAAGACAATAGATAAAATGAAATGCTAAAAAATATTCAAATAATCCAAAAGACAATAGAAAAAGAGGGACAGACAAAAGCCAGAAGGGACAAACAGCAATCAAATGATAAAACAGTAGCTCCAAATCCAATCACACATCAATAGACTTTAAGACAAAGACTAAACGTTGTTGGACTAGTTAACCATAAGATCCTGAACACTGAACTCCAACGAGGAGCCTAAATTCACATCCTCCAAATGGCCAGAAAGCACCACGCTCCACTGAGAAATTAACCAAAATGTCTGTTTTCAAGCCAACAAATCCTGTAGAGTCAGGGCAGAGCCAAGTTAGAAATCACCTCACAGAGAAAGCTGCCAACACAAGTCACATGCATAGAACCCTTCAGAAATAACTTCAGTTAAAGACAATAAACAAAAAATTTATATACAAAATACACAGAAGTCCACTGCTAAGACAGAATCCATGGCAAAACCAACAGGAGGATCCTGAAACTATACTGCAATCTGAAAAAGTGAAGTTAAGTTCTCTGCAGACAAGGAAGGGACAGGAGATTATACACCATGAAAAGTCAGGTCTGAAAAGAGCAGAACTGTGGTTTTACTTCTTAGTTGGAACAAGCCATTTGAGACTTCTATTTAACTTGAATGAAAATGTTTATCCTCAAAAAAAAAAAAAAAAAAAAAAAAAGAAAAAGAAAATGTTTATCCTCTTACAGTTGTTGGAAGATACAGCCTCTAAAATAAATGAATTTATGTATTTTGTATATGTGTTTTACACAAAATATGTATGGTTTTTATTTTAACTCTACAGTAAAGAAGTATTGCTCTTTTTTTTTTTTTTAATTTTTAAAATTTATTTATTCATGAAAGACATAGAGAGACAGAGAGGTAGAGACACAGGCAGAGGGAGAAGCAGGCTCCATGCCGGGAGCCCGACATGGGACCCGATCCTGGGACTCCAGGATCACGCCCTGAGCCAAAGGCAGGCGCCCAACCGCTGTTGCTCTGTTTTTTTAAGGCTACCCTTCTATCAGGCTGAGAAACCTGACCTTCTAAACAACTGTTTTGCCCCTGACTGGCTCAGTCCATAGATTACACATGCAACTCTTGATCTCAGGGTCATGAGTTCAAGCCCCATGTCATGTGTACAGATTACTTAAATACACTTATTAAAACAAATTAACTTCTCCCCACCAAAACCCAACTGTTTTAAAAAAGTGTATGTAGGCATTTTGTTGCCACTCAAACGATAATAATGACCAAACACTCCAATTAATAGGCAGATACTGTCAGAATGGATAAAAATGCAACCCCAATGACAGACTATAGGAAAGACACAATTTAAAGACACAGTTGAAAGTAAACGACTGGAAAAAGATATACCATGGAAACAGGAGCAGCTCTTGTAAAACCAGGCAATAGGCTTCAAGACAAAGATTAGGAGGGATATTTCATAATAATAAAAGGGTAAATTTATCAGGAAGACATGACCATCACATATGGCTAAGGACCCAATCATATGAGTTTCAAAGATAATAGAATTAAAAGGAAAAACAGACATGAGATAATCAAAGCTGGAGATTTTAGTATCCCTCTTTCAGCAACTGAAAGAACCAGAGAAAAAGGCCAGTAAAGATGATCTGAGAAAACATTACCAATCTTGACCTAACTGGTATCTGCAGAACACAGCACCCAATAACTGCAGAACAGAATCTTCCAAAGTGCACATGGCACATCCACCAAGACAGACCAGCTGCTGGGCCACAACGAAAGTCCGAATAAATTTAGAGTTAAAAATCTCACACAGGATGTTTTTTATTTACTTTTATTTTTAAAAGTTAAAGAAGAAAATATTTTATTTACTCAAGAGAGAAGAGCGTGCATTAGAGAGAGCAAGCATGAATATCAGGCAGAGGAAGAGGGAGAAGCAGGCTCCCCACTGAGCAGGGAGCCCAACTCAGGTCTTGATCCCAGAACCCTGTGATCATGACCCAAGTCCAAGGTAGACACTTCACTGACTGAGCTATCCAGGCACTCCCAGGATATGTTTTTTAACCACAACAGAGATACATTAGTAATCAATAACCATTAGATTGGTAGGGCAACTCCAATTCCCTGACACACTTTTAAGCCACAGGTCAAAGAAATCACAAGGGAAGTAAGCATGGCTCAGAAGGAAATAGATGCTTTTAAATGCTTCTGTCTAGAATCAATGACCTGAGCTTCCACCTCAAAGGGTGAGACACAAAGCAAAGAGGGGAGGAATAGTAAAAGCAAAGGGAAGGCTGCCAGATGGTGCCCGGCCTCTTATAGTTACCTCATTGGCTGCAGCTGCCATAGGAGTAGGATGGTTGACAGCATCTCCCAGGGCAATGGCTAAGCGGAGATCCTTCTGAATATACTTCAGGTAGAAATCAGGCTTAAAGTTCCCTTGAAGGATATCTAAAGAGGGAAAGCCACATATCAAAAGAATTAAATGAAGTCTAAGAAACTATCTGCTATACTGTCAGGGCTCAATAACTAGCATTTCTTCCCTTCTGGACACTGAAGAGACTGGTTCCCAGCCAGTGGCCCCAAATCCCACCCACCATGTCTCTGGACCCCTTCTGACAGAGGGCATGGGCTGATTAGCCCAGTGAATACCCAGTGAACCCTTGAAGAAGAGAATGCTCTGTGACAGCTACCTGACCCAGTTTCACAGTTCTAATCACAACTTAAATGCAAGAAGAGAGGCAAAAGGCAACTCACTTTGGCACTTCTGGTCCAGGAAAATGCTGGCCAACTGTCCCTGATTGAGGATGTCCAAGAGTGTCTGCTGGGACTGGCCTGTCACTTGGGCCAGGGTTAACCCTTCAGCAATGGTGGCCATGAAGCTTCCCTGTACCATGTTCACGATCAGCATCATCTTGGCTGCGTTGCCAACCTCACCTGGCCAGAGTAGAGAATCATGGTCACTCCCCAAGAATTCTGAGGGCAGGGACTTTCTGCCCACCCTCATCCCTGCTCGGACCCACCTCTACACCCAGGGGAGGCCCCATTCACCTGCCCCTGACAGAACTGGCTCTGACCCTTCGGGCTCTTCCTCCTTCCAGGCACTGACTGTGCAAAGTCAAAGGAAACCTTCCCACGGGGGCCCCAGGCAGAGAGGCCGTGCGGGATTGACGCTGTCATCAGTGCAGTCTAGAGGGGATGTGGCCCACCCAGCCTCCAGGCCTGCAGTGGCCCGAGAGGTGGGCAGGCATGTTACCTAGAAAGAAGGAGGTCTTCCCCATTGCCTGGAAGCAGCTGCTGCAGTCCTCATACAAGCCCCTGTCTCCGGCTGCTAAGATCACCAGCATCCCATCATTAGACAGCTGCTGATTCCCTGAGACTGGGGCTTCCAGAAAGCGCCCCCCCCTGGACACAATCACCTGGAAAGGAAAGTCATAGTTTCTGAAGGCCTTGCTTGTCACAGGGATTCTAAGTGGGAACACCTGGCCTTTCACAGCGAGGCCCCAAACAGATGTCTGAATCACATGCAGTACACGGAGTTGCGGGGTCTCCCTATGGATTCCCACTGACTTGGGATTTCTTTCAATGACCAAACATGACCATGCCAATGGCCTGTGGACCACACCTCCTCCAGAGACTGCTCTTCCCCGACTTCAGCCACTCTTAGAACACTCGGGGGCCATAAGTCACTACCTTCTCACTGGGTCCAGCAGCTCAGGGGGAAGCATATTGTCAACTGTAGATGGTTGCTTAAACCAAAAAGGCCCTGCTAGCAGTCTGGACTTCTTCTCACTGTGGGGCTGGCAGATACAGGAACTGATGTCCAGCCCAGCCGGGTAGCTCTCAAGGCTGTTCAGACTAGCTGTGGCTTTGAAAGCAGAGTAAAGAGAGGCTAGTCCCAAGGCTACAGGTTTCTCATCCCCTTCTGGCTTTGTTTCTAGAGTAACCAAGTTGCCTACACTCAGGCATAATCAGCAAGGATGCTGGAGGACCAGCATGAACGAGGCCACTACCTGGGCCAGCTCGGTGACTGTGTCAGCATCCACTGTTGACATGTCCACGTAGCACTTCCCAGGGCGGATCCCTTGCAGCACACCACTGGGGCCCAGCACCAGCTGTAGGGACACAAGGGAGAAGCAATAGCCCAGGCTCCCAGCCAGACACCCAGGGGCCCCTGAGACCTAAGGTCAGAATCTTGTTGCTTTCTTGGCTCATTTCTTGATTAGGAGCTAAATATAAAGGCTGAAAGGGGATAGCAAGTAAATAAGCTTAAGAGAATAATACCTCTAGCATGTTCCCATTTATCTTTGAAAAAAAGAAGTGTGCTTCTTTTTACTAAAACCTCAGTATTTTCTTAGGCTTCTTTAGATTTACTTGGATCAAATCAGTTGCCAGTTTAACAAGATGACTATTGTACCTGAACTTTTAAAAGATACAAATATAGCCATAGCTCAACCTAGGATCTTCACACATGAACCAAGTAAGAGTACACAGGGATGGTCAGCATAGATCTCAGGGGGTTTGTTTTCATTCTTTATTCTGAATTAAAGGACATCTGTATTTAATTCATGCAAATACCTTTCACAATGGGGGATGGCCCAGATGGGAAATACAACATGCTATAGACACTCACTCATGGTCAGGGGACAAGGGGGGAGGCCAGCCAGCTTTCCCGGCCACAATCTGAGACACTGAGGGGAGGGAGGGGATCCTTACGTCCTTGGCTGCCTTTGGATCTGACACGCAGGCAAAGGTGATGTCACAAGTTGAAACGACTTCAGCGGGGGTTCTTCCTAGGCGGGCCCCCTCCTGGATGAACAAATCACACTGCAAAAGTCACAGATCCTAATGTGAGCTGTAGGCAGTGCACAACAAACATACCAGCCAGGCCAGAGATACCCTGCACAGTCCTCCTGGCTGGCCTCTCAAGGCCAGAGGCTGAGGCTAGGAGCCAGGACACCAGAGCTGGTGGTCCGACTTTCTGAGGGAAGTGAATGGGGCTCCTTAAGGACCGTCTTGTGTTTTTTCATACCTGGTGCCTAGAATGATGTTCTACTTCACAGTAAACACAAAACAAGTGTCTGCTGAAGGTTTCTTGTTTAAAGAACAGGATGTAAACAGTATGTGTTCACAGCCCTCTGTGCTCTCTTGGCTGTGGCAAAACCTGCCCAGTGTTCTGGGCTATCTACACTGTGCTGGGGAAGCGGGGCTGGGGCTGGGAAGCTGGCATTCCTTACCAGCATGGTTCTGGGGGTCTAAAAGCATTAAATTTTCTTCGAGAATTAAAATTACCCAGAACATCTCATAACAAAACATTAATATTTCAGTATAATTCCTTTTCCAGGGTGTTTAAAAAAGTAATTAAAATAATGTGAACCTACTATTTTGTATCTGACTTTGGTATTGTGTGATTTACATTCACCCATACAGTAGTCTTTCATAAATATTGTTTATAATGTTTGTGTTTAATATAGTACTTATAATATTTATAATATTCCATTGATATACACCTGAATTTACCTAATGGCTCTCTTGCAGTTAGATATCTATTTGCTTTTAATTATAAATGACTCCAACAAATAACTTCACATATAGTACTTTTATGTATTAAATTTAGGTCTCTGAAAGTAGAATAAAACAGTTTCCAAACAGTTTTAAAGTTCTTTTTTTTTAAAGATTTTATTTATCTATTCATGAGACACACACACACACACACACACACAGAAGCAGAGACATAGGCAGAAGGAGAAGCAGGCTCCCTGCAGGGACTCGATCCTGAGACCCCAGGATCACACCCTGAGCCAAAGGCAGAAGCTCAACCACTGAGCTACTGAGGCATCCCTAGTTTTAAAGTTCTAAATAAATGTAGACAGATAGCTTTCCAATGGAGCTGCATTAATTTATAATGATCATCATCAGCAAGGCCTCAAATCACCAGCACTGAGTATATCATTTAAAAACAAGTAAGCACCCATAAAAAACATAAAAATTTTGTCCTACTTGATGATTTAACCAGCCAAAACCAACATCATCTTATTTGATGTATTTTGATTACTCTTGATTACTGAATCTATTAAATGTAGTACCTTTGCTTATTATTTTTTTATAACCTTGGAATTATCAATGTGTTTAATAAAATCAATATATCATCCTTTCCCTATTACATGTGCCATAAGCACTTACAGTTTTGTACCTTTCAATCTATGGGAATTTATTTTAGTAGGTGGTAGGAAGTGAGATCAGTATTTCCTTGAATTTCTTTTTTTTGAAAAGATTTATTTATTTATGATAGAGAGAGAGAGAGAGAGAGAGAGAGAGAGAGAGGCAGAGACACAGGAGGAGGGAGAATCAGGCTCCATGCCGGGAGCCTGACGTGGGACTTGATCCTGGGACTCCAGGATCGCGCCCTGGGCTAAAGGCAGGCGCTAAACCGCTGAGCCACCCAGGGATCCCCGATTGATTGATTGATTAATTGATTTCCTTCCTTCCTTGAATTTCTAATCAGTTGTCCTAAATATAACTTACTGATCTTTCTCCTATCTCACTGATTTGCAGGGAGCCACCTCTATCAGAGGAAGTCCTAGTTGTCCAGTCTACTCAATGGGTGTGAGCCTTTATCATAGTCCATGTGCACCTTAGCCTTTTAGGTTTTAAACTTTGCTTGGGAGAGATCTCATTACTTTTTTTTTTTTTTTTTTTTTTGAAAAAGTGCAAATGGGTTTCCCATTTACTATTCCAGAAGAACCAGGGAATAATTTTCTACTGAGATTCTCTAAAAAAATTACATGGGGATTGTCAAAGAATTACATGTTTGTTTTTTTCCTTGAGAGAGTGCCAGAGTGAATGAGTGGAAGGGGGTGGTTCGCAGAGGGAGAGGGAGAGAGAATCTTAAGCAACGTCTATGTTCAGCATGGAGCCTGACGTGGTGCTTAATCTCATGACCATGAGATCATGACCTGAGCCAAAACCAATAAACAGATGCTTTATTGATGGAGCCACCCAGGCACCCATTACATGGCTTTTTAAAGATGACATTTACTAAATGTGCTAATAAGCACAGTGCCAAGTACATCACCTCATTTAATCTTTTGCTTTTTTTTTTTTTTTTTTTAAAGATTTGAGAGAGCGAGCGAACAAGCATGAGCAGTAGGGGCAGAGGGAGAGGGAGAGAGTGTCCTAAGCAGACTCCATGTTGAGCACAGAGACGTGGGGCTTGATCCCAGGATTCTGAGATCATGACCTGAACTGAAACCAAGAGTTGCCGCTTAACCGACTGTGCCACCCACATGCCTCTAAACTCTTTGTTTTTGCTGTCATCATTTTACAGATGAGAACTCTTGAGGCTTAGGAAGGTAAACAGTCTTGCTGGAGAGGGTGAGCAAGACAGCTGTGACTTGGATTTAGGTCTGATTCCAAACCCAGGTTTATAATTGCTTTGTTCTGCTTTCCCATAAATTAATTTGGAAAGAATGGCCATGTTTATATAACATATAGGATTTCCAATCAAGATACAGAGGCACTTCTATCAAAGGGGAATATACTTATAAGGGAAACCTGACTCTCCCAGCTTCTGCAACTGTACATGTCTGTATTTCCTGGTTACTGTGCCTTGAATCACAACCTATCCTGCTGATGGGACCGGAGATCTCACTCCTGCCTTAGGTACTCAATGCTCAGGAGCTGAAGCCCAAGCCCTTTAGCATAGTCTTCAGTGCCCTTTCCCCATCAACCAATTCCCTGTTATTACTCTTAAACAGACCTTTGTTTCACTAGGATGAAATTTTTTTTTTTTTTTATCTTGCCAAGACATTTCTGTTAATTCAAACCCATGAGCCCTGCCACCTCCTTCAGCAACCACTCTCCTTTCAGCTGTACCTAGCTGCACAAGGGGTGCTCACCTAGTCACTTCATAAGCACATGCTCAGCCATGCCTGCCCCCCAACAGGCTGGTCCTTCCTTAATCTCTTCCTGTGCTCCTGGTGAGTATAGAGCTTTAGTTTCTTGTACTCAGACTGCTGTGCTTCACCTTTTCTGTGATGGGAACTTGATGGGAGGAGCCATGGCCTCTCTCCCTTACAAGGTGCACGTTAGGACTTGGAGTTCCATTTCAGGGCATGCACAGACCCTTGAAGTGGTGGACCACCACATTATGTTAAGAACTTCAAAGTAAAAAAATAAATAAATAAAGTAAGGAAGAAAAAAGAATTTCTTTCTTTCTTTTTTTTTTTTTTTTTTGAAAAAAGAATTTCTAAGCCTGTCCTGAACACTCTGGTTGCTAGTAGCCACGGGGGACTATTTACATTTCAGTGAAATAAAATTAAGAAGTCAATTCTTCAGTTATACTAGTCATGATTCAAGTGCTGAGGACCACATGTGGCTAGTGGCTACACCCTGGACAGTGCAGATGCTGGACATCACCATCACTGTGGAATGCTCTACTGCAATCTCAATGACAGGATACACTGCAGCCATTAAAAAGGGAGAAGCAAATCTATCTCTACACACTGTTGATGAAATACTAATATACACACACATATACTTGCATACACCAGGAAAAAAAGGAGGATAAAAACACCCAATGTAAGTTATCTCAGTTAATGGCAGGGAAAGAGGAATTTTCACTTCATTTTGTATGTTTTTAAATGTTTATTTTTTTATAACAACATTCTACGCTTAGAGACTCTTAACTATAGAGAACAAACTAAGAATTGATGGAGGAAAATGGGCAGGGGTTGGGCTAAATGGGTGATGTGTATTAAGGAGGACTCTTGTGTTGAGCATTGGGTAATATATATAAATGATGAATCGCTAAATTCTACATCTGAAACCAATTTTGCCACCTATGTTAACTAAGCTAGAATTTAAATAAAAAGTTGAAATACAAAAACAAAAAACAAACATCCTGGGGCACCTGGGTGGCTCAGTTGATTAAGCATTTGCCTTCAGCTTAGGTCATGATCCCAGGGTCCTGGGACTGAGTCCCATATCGGGCTCCCTGCTCTGAGGGGAGCCTGCTTCTCCCTCCTTTCTGCCACTTCCCCTGCTTGTGCTCTGTCAAATAAGTAAATAAAATCTTAGAAACATAAAACATCCTAAGCTTATATACCTATACCTTTACCTGCCTGAACTAAGAACTTGGCTTCCTAGTCTATGCATGCAGAACACTGAGCAGAAACAACAGGAAGATTACTATCCTTAAGTCACTCCAACTCCAAGGTTAAGGCTCCGTCCCACCCTGCCTGACAAGCACCACCATGAATGCTTACTTTTTCTGCAGTCCGGTTCCAGACAGTCACTGTGTGACCCATTTTTAGTAAGTTGGAGACGATGCCACTTCCCATGAGGCCAAGGCCCAAAAATCCTATCCTGAAAAAGAGAGATACTGATGGGTTCAGGGTGGGGGCCTCATCCACCAGAAACTCCAGTCAGCAGCTGAAAGTACCACTGCAGAGCCAGCAGCAGTGTGTGCACATCGTGCCTTTTCTCATTATGCCACTGGTTAGAAATGTCCCTCAGTTTAAAGGGCTTTTCTAAACCTTTGCCTGCTACAGAAAGCAGTGTGCCGCATATGGTTTAGGGTAAGTTTTCCAACTTGTTCCCTTATTGCTTTGATTGAGCGTCTGAGCCTATAATTCCATTACAGCAAGAGAGGAGGCATTTGTCTTTGGCTCCTGCAGCAGTTTCCTGATCAGTTGCCCCAAATGCCAAGCTTTCAGATGCCACTTTAAAGCACATCAGAATCCATGACAAGTAACTGAAGCAATGTGTTCAGAGCCAGCCAACTTCTCCAGCTGTAGAAATCAGGATCACAGTCTACAGTCTTCATTCTTCCCAGCTCTACACCTGATACTACCTTTGTGTTCTTCCTGTTGTCAGCAGAGATGGGCCTTGACCCTCTTCAAAGCCTGGAGTCATCTTCTCCTGCCTTCTCCTGAACCTCTGTCACTGCTCTCCACTGGCCTGTCTGCTGTTCTCCACCATGCCCTTCTAACTGTAGGCCGCTTCTCATCTTTGGAGACTAGAGTTCAGGGTTCTGAACTCAGGGTCCAGGACACGTGTTCTGTTTACCTTCACTTCCTGTAGCCTGCTTCTTCCCGCAATGCTGAGAGTTTGGGGGCTGATGGCTACTACTGCTATTTCTATATGCTTTTACAGATGATTTTATCTTGCCCAAAGGTCTTTTTTGGTTCCTGCACTCCGCTTCTTTCATGTGATATAGCTAACCAATGCCTCTTCCTTCATTTCTTATTATGTGGTGTCCTGGTTTTCGGCTTGGGTTTCTCTCAGCTCCAGATCCTCTCTGCGGCTTGTCCACCTTCACCTCACCTGAGTTACCCTTTTCGTATTCTCTGGTCTCTTGGGGTCATATTCATAGCCACCTGTGCAAACTGGCTCTCATACTGAAAAGATCACCCTCTTCTCTGCTGGAATATGAACTCTCACATGCTCTCTGTCCCAGCCTGAATCCAATGATGAAAATAGAACCCACCACCTTCCTCACCAAATGGCACCCTCATCTACTTAAGTTTCCGGCCAAAGCTCAGAACCCAGGAGCTTTGTCACTCACAGCTATCTGGGTAGTTTAACTTTTTCCTACGACTCGAATCATGGCAGATTACTTCTTCTCTTTTCTTGGTGCTCCAGGATACCAAGCAGGCCATACAGCTGCTTCATTTTATAGTTGGCTTCACATTCGTATCATAAAAGGACTTGACTAACGGGGTAACAAAGGTCTTAGGTGAGAGAAATGGACTCTGCCTTCAGCCGCATCCTTGTCTTTGTTAAAAATCAACACAATCTTTCTTAAATCAGTGGGTGACATTCATCTCCTCTTTCATTAGCATATAACATGCCTCTGCCTTCTCCACTCTATCCAGGGCTATTCGCCCAAAGTAACTAGATTAGGGATTTCATCAGCAGAAAATATGAACAAAGTAAAAGACATACTGTTCTTATTCTGAGAAAGAACCATTCGGGAGATACGCATAGAAAATTCAGACCTGGCCACCTTACTCAGAGTGTTCCTTGTTAAAACTTTCAGATATAGGACTGCAAATACTGACAGTGTAAGGGCAGGGGTGTGCACGGGCACAAGCTAAGCTTTGGGGACCACAGTCAAGGCTCAATCACCTGCCTGGGCTGGGCAGAGAGCTGCTGGCAGGTACGTGGGCAGGACTGGGTGGCCACAGCAGGGAGAGCCAGGGAAGGCAGGATGATGGTGATTCACCTCTCACCCGCCGCCGTCTGCTCCCACCACAGCCAGTCTCAGGGTTTTCATCACTGTTCTCCTAAGCCAGTGGTTCCCAAAGTGTGGTCTCTTGACTGGCAGCAGCAGCACATCCAAGAAGGTGTTCAAGATACAAACTCTCAGGCTCTACCTGAGACCTACTAAGAAATTCCAGGGGATGGAGCCTAGCAGTCGGTGCCTTCCAGGTGATCTCGAGGGAAGGGAGAGCCTGAGAACCACCAAACTCAGTGTTCTCCTGCTCAAAGACTCACCAATGAGCTTTGAAGGCAACCCCACCAGGTACTTATAGGACCTCGGTCTACTGTAGGTCAAATTACTCTCAGGCAATTCATTAAAAATTACAACTTTCCCTCTTTCTTTCCATTCAGTCCCAGCAATGGCTGGGATACAACTCTTAAAGAGACCCCTTGGGGTTAGCCCCTATTCCCTAACAGAACTAGAGCCACAAGAAGCCTTTTTATCAAAGGTCCTACTTTTTGTCTGTGGGTGTGATGCTGCCATTCACGGCCGTGCTGTCTGCTGCCTGGATGGAGGTGGACCCAGTTTCCTAGGGAAAGGAAGCACAACTCATCAGGTCAGTCTGCCCATGGCAAGGGCCCCAGTGGAAAAGAAAAAACAGGGAAGCATGGAACCTACGTACCTCTTCACATATTTTCAACTTCTTTGTGATTGCCTGGTAACAGACAGCTGGCTAATAAAGGAGAAAAAAGACCATTTATTAAACTGAACACTTAACTAGTCTCTGTTAGAATTTCCCTAAGAGATCAGGCCTAAAGTGTGGCATTAACATTGAAAACCTATTTGCCATTTGACTTTATTCAACTCCAGATGACACATCAGAAATGTAACACACACTACCTCTCAAGTATCTATGCAACTCTGCAAGATTCTTTTGCCAATGATGATATTAAGGATCAGATTCCTGTGAAGTCATACCCTCAGAATTAAAAAGCTAGTCAGTGCAAGCAGGATTGGAACCCAGGTCTGTTCAACTTCAAAGCTACAGGCTATCAGGTCCTATCAAGGTTCAGCCTAACTTAGGGCCTTGTAGATACTCTGGGAAGCTTTCCCTTCACACCGTGATGGTTTATAGATACTGTTTGTACTACAAGCCTGAGAATATATCTCACCAAACAGCATGGGCTACCTCACAAGTGCCAATAGCTCACAAGGTCTGGCTTCTCTGCCCTGGACTCTTAAGGCAACTACAAATATCTCAACTACACAGCTGCTGAATCTTATATACTTTCTTTGGTTCACTTTTAACCTTAATAACACCTGATTCATGAGAGGGTCTCCATGTGACTTTTTATCTAGTTGCTCTGGGCAGTGGTAGAGGTAAAGCCTAAGTTTTCAGACCCGTAGGTTAAGGTTCCATGGAGCCACCTTCTTCCCTCAGGCCAGCCCCTGACGAAGGACCAAGAATGTCAAAGACCAACTCACCTTCTCAGTTTGGCTGAGCAGGAAATGATGGAAATGAGGATCTGCATCTTTCACAGGCTGAAACCAGAAAATGATTCAGTAAAATAACCTATCTTCCACCAGAGGTCACCTTGCCTGATAACTGCACTCTCTGGCTGAAACACCCCTGGCAGCTGGTCTTGACTATACAAATGCCTGGAAGCACTTTCCCATCAATAGTGCAAGCCTTTTATAAACAACCCCTGCTCCAGCTACAAAGAAGCTGTTTACAGGTGGAAAAGAGGAGACAATTCTTTCAGGTGGGCATGTAAATTATTCCACTAACACTTCACGAAAATATTTAAGAGGCATAACAGTATTTTAAAAATACAGCATTTACCAATCCCTTTGGATAACCAGCAGATGAAGCCAAATCAATCCTCAGGACTCTCCTAATTTTAGGATTTTAGCCTACTGTGTCTGGTAGCAGACCTTTGAGTGTCTTGTCTCATGAAGGATTGCCATAAACAGAAACACAGGGCAACGAGTGCAGGACTTTCAAGGGCTTTCACAATTAGGTCCAGCAGGGGACGGGGGTATCTGATCCAAGGATGAAATCACGTGGGGTACAGAGTTACATGTGTAAACAGTGAAAGCTGTCTCTATAGCATTAAGTGAAAAAAATGTGTGGGTCAATCCCACATTTGTGAAAACCAACCCTATTCCCAACAGTAGAAACCCCATGTGGGTATATAATTCTTTATCATAAATGATGGTTGAGTGGGGGTGAGGGGATGTATCAAAGCATCTGGAAGAAGTTACATTGAACTTGACAGTGAGCACCCGAGGGTGGAGACTTGCACTTCTCCCCCTAACATCTCAGTACTGTCTTGCAATTTATAAATGGGGAAAGGAAAAGCCTCACACAGGCCAGGAAACCAGCTTGGAGGCTGGGCTTGTCCTGGCCTGTGGGAGAGCTTGTTACCTCGCTCACAGTCGGCTGCCATTTAAACGCGGCCATCGGTCCAGCCATCACCCCCTTCACGGTACTAGACTCAGGGATGGTGAGATCCTACAGAGGGAAAGGCAGATTGTCAGGACACTGAGGGCAGCTCAGTAGCAGATGTCTTCCTGCACCACATCGGGGAGCACCTCTTCACTGCTTTGCTTCCTTCAGTTACATTCTACCTTAAACAAAACCCCTAGCAACTCCACAGTCTCAGAATCAGTCCCCAGGCACAGTTCTGACTGTTCATCGGGGAAAACCAGGCAAATTCTCATCAATAGGGAGCAAGCCTTTCTTCTCTGTTCTTGAAATAACAAATTGTCTTCTTGTGCCCAAGTTTCGCAAGGACCAATGTCTCTGGAAAGTCCAACTATGGTATGCAGCATTGTCAGCTAGTCAAAAAAAAAAAAAAAATTTCTTATGGCCATAAGCGAACATTAAGAAAACAGTACTGGCTTCAGAGGGAATCTCAAAAAAACAAACAAACAAAAAACAAAATAAAACAAAGCAAAACAAAAACTAAGAAAGCCACATGGTGCCAATGCGGAAATGTGCCAAACGTTTTAGCTACCAGGTGACAAAGCCAGACTTCGAACCCAGGGTGGCTGGGAGCCAAGAGCCCCTTTCTCTCCCCAGGCTGATGCCAGGACAGGACTCAGTGGAATGGGGTGCGCTTCCTAACCAACAGCCTGGTCCACACCCATCCTGGGCAGGGAGCTGCTTCAACTTTACACTTGCTGTGTTCTGGTCACCTCCACCAAGTTTACCTCTTACTTCCTTTCCACATGTGTGATCTTCCAGCCATGGTGGCCCTCCAGACATTTCTACTTGGATATTTAAAGGGAATCCTGACACGCCCCACTGAACTCTGGATCTCCCTGCCCAAATGGCTCCTTCCACGGTCTTTGAAGTCTTAGAAAAGCAGCTCAGTTCTACGGGGCTGAGATCTTTGTGGTCCTTCTTGATTTTACCATCCTCTTATCTGTTAACAGTGATTATGGTTTTACAACTGGGGATCTGCAACCCCTTCTTGCCACCCCATTGCTAACATCCAAGCTCCTGCCATCAGCTATCACTTGGACTACAGCAAAAGGGATCCTCCTGCTTCCGTTCTGGAACCCTGCAGTCTATAGACTGTACACAGCAGCCAGAGTGAAGTATGCCACTTCTCTGCCTAAAACTGGTTTCCTGTCTCACACAGTCAGGCTAAAGGCTTTATTATTATAGCCTACACGGCACTACAAGTTCTACAACTCCTACTCCACAATAATCTCCAAATTCATGTCCTATTATATTTTCTCCTCTGTCACCAGTCTCCAACTTGCCAGCACCCCCATGGCCCTCCATCCATTCCCCAAACACACCAAACCTATCCCTGCCTCAGTGCCTTTGCACTACTGGGAATGCTCTTCCAACAGTTACCTACTTGGTTCACATGCTCACTTCAGCATGGCTCGTATGCAGAAATGTCACCTTATCTGGTGCTTTCCCTGACCCATTAGAACATGATGCTGATGCTATTATAAGTAAGTTCTATGAAAGCAAGACCCTTGACAATTTTGTTTATTCCATATTCCATGCTCGGAGCCATGCCTGGTGCAGATTATTAGGTGTTCACTATTTACTAAATAAGTGAACACGAGAAGGCCCTCTCTATCATGCTGCTTTATCTCTAGACATCTGGCTTATGATGGAGCTGCTCAATCAACATTTTCTGAATAAAGAGCTCTGGGGAAACAGAGGCCTAGTGCAGTTCTGTCCCAAAGAATGTCCTGCCAAAATGGACATGTTTTGTATCTGTCCCCTGCAGCTGGGGCAGCATAGCTCTAGTGACCTGCTTAAGGCCCCAGGACAGAAACAGAGTGAGATGGAAAGCACTGAGTTTCCATCCGGCACTGACAAAAGGCTTTGACTCCCACCTCACCTCATCACTCTCTGTACCACCAGCCATAGGACTGATGGCTCTGTTCTGTCAGGGTGGTGTGTGCCTAGAGCTGTAGTTTTTCTCAGCCCAGGACTTGGAAATGAGAGCCCCTGAGAGAGGATGAGAGCACAGCTCTCACACTGGAGTTGAGCCATGAACCCAGCCTTTCTCTGTACCCATGAAACTAACGTCTCTGCGTCAAAAGGTCAGCCTTTTCCATTAATCCTCACGGGACAGGGGATTGTGGCTCAGAATGGCAATCATCCAGGATTCTGCTCAGTTATCAGCCTAGGCTACTGCTGTTTCAGAAAGAAGCTTGACAGCCAAACAACAATTACTGCAGCAACACTTTTTAGACCATAGGACCTATTAGATCAGAAGATGCACAAAATTCCAAGCCCAGATTCCCTACATCTCTGAATATACTTAATAAAGACCAACTGTTTGAGCTGAAATGGCTGTGTCCACCCTGTACCACTGGCCACACTCCTTCCTCTCCAGGTGACAAATCCTTCACTAGAGACTGGGTCAAGCAAGGAGACTAGAAAGGACCCTGCTAAAGTAAACAGCAAGTAGAGGTCTTGGCTAGGGACCTAACTCCAAGAATAGCAGCAGAAATGTTACTATCCCCTGATTAATAATTCAGACTCAAGGGCAAACTGCTTTTCCCTGGGAGCCTTTGAGAAGAGTCCCTGCAGTAAGCCTGGTGGTGGCCTCAGGTTACACTAAAACCACTACGCTCTCACTGCACAACAGGCTACTGCCAGACACTGACAAATGTAAAGCCATTCATCAAATGTGTAGTGCAAGGCACACCATTCTTGGTGCTTTGCTCTTGTTACTCATTTAATTCTCACAACAAACCTGAGAGACAGGTATCACTATTATTCCCAATGATCAGATGAGGAAACCAAGGCAAAGGTAGTTGGCCAAGATCACATAGCTGCAGCAAGTTAGGGAGTCACAGTTCAGACTCAGACCTCCTCCTCATCTCTCCTGTACACTTTACTTTTTCCAAAAAGATGTCATTTCTCTGCAGGGCCAGCAAAGGAGTTGGTGAGATCCATGGCTTTAGAAAACAGAAAATAGGAATTTGGAGAGCAGTATAAAACCCAACAGCTCAGATGCCTCTGGATCCCCAGGAAATCAATTCAATTTGATCTAATTATTATTATTATTATTTTTTTAATTTGATCTAATTAGATCACACCCCCTGAGAAGTTCTTCCTGCATCATGGCTGGCTGTTTTCTCCACCTTCTCTACCTCTGGCTGGCAGTTCTCTGTGCTTACTGTCAGCCAGGGCTGTCTTGACCACCAGTCACTCTCTCTACTCTGTCTCAGGTCATTGGACGGTGAGAAGGACCTTCCCTAACACAGTGGTCACAGAGTGGCAGCCCACACACTAAATCTAGCCCAGAGATGTTCCTCTGGACATAAAAGTATTTTAAAATTTTAAATTAGCTTGTAAGGTTTAAGACTGGAACGTTTCACATAAAACTCTGTATTTCTAGCTTTTCTTGAGAAAAACCAATCGGGCAAAAGTTGACTGGAATCCCATAGACAGAGTATGACCTCACCAGAGTGCCAGCTGCTGCCATACCTAATGCTCTCAGCGCAGAGGTAGGTCAGGGCTGTGGACCCTCTGCCAGCTCCCCTTGCTGCCATGACCTGTCTGGTCTCCCTGGTGTCTGAATTTGCAGGCCTTAATCTGATGAGGTCTAGTGTTTCATCATGGCCTTATCACCAACTGTTTCTGACAGCTATCTGGCTCCCGACCCCTTGACTGTGTTCTAACAATCCTCTTCTGTGTTGGGACAGACTACCTCCTCCACCTCGAATTCTCTATCCTTGGTTTTTGAGACTTAACCCAAATCTTTTCAGGAAGGTGAAAGGTACATGATTTCCACTTTATTTCACTGTGATGACTTCTTCCAACTCTGACCTGTGGACGTTCTCCCTGCAAAGCAGACTCCTGCCCTTCACTCTGTTCCCTCCTTACTTTCTCTCAGGACCAATCCCACTGGGCCACACAGTTAGATTTTGTACATATTCTCCAACATACTTTCTACTTATTTGCTCTCACATCTACATCCCACCCTGACATTAGTTCAAGGCCCCCTATCGTCTCATCATCATCACAAATTCATCACACTCAAAATACAATTAGTTCTCTTACTCTGTAAGCCAATCCTACCCGATTTATGCTTTTGTGAAAGGCATTACCATTTCCCAGGCAAAAATCTGAAATCCTCTCCCTCCCCCTTTCCTCTGTCACCAATTGCTAAATATTATGAGCCCTTCCTCTGCAGTGCCTCTCGGGCAATTCCTTTCAGTATTTGCTATCAGAATAGCTCTTTATAAATGCAAATCTGGCTGGTTTCTGACCAGCTTTAGCCTTTCTTCTCTGCCCTCGCCATTGCTAACATACAGATTAGAGCACACTGTCACCCTGACACCCAGTTCCAACGTGATCGTGGACCCCTATTGACTCCATGACAATAAATACTGCTTTAGTAGATCTCGAGGCCCTCCACAATCCAGTGACAACCCACTTTTAGCTCTCTGCTCTCCTCCCTGTCCTCTACCTGTAATGAGAATATCCACGGCAACATCAAGCCCCACGTAGGCTGGGCCCTTGGTCTCTGGAATGCCTTCCTCTCTTTCTTCCTAAGCCCCTTCCAATGCCAGCCCTTGCATGCTAACTCAGGTGGACGGTTCTTCTGCCTCAACCATCTAGTTGAATGCAAGATCCTTTGCTGCCTTGTGTTCCTATTTCAGGCCTGTGCATCCAGGCTGTGTCCCTCCCCTGGTCTGCGGGATTCTTTAGGGCAGTGCTTAGCATAGGTCTCTATGTTCACTCTGAGCTGAGACACACTGTAGAGCTCAACTCTTTCATATACAGAAGAAAGTCACTAATCCCAGAAGCTGCAGAGGTGAAACAAACCTTCTCATCCTTTGGGGGCCGACCCCGTTTCCGGGGACTCTGCTCTTGGGCTCTTTTCAGAGGGGACTTGGAACCTCTCTCTGAAGAGCCTGAAGACACCCTCTTCTTTCCTTCTCCCATGTTCTTCTTCACCTTCCCTTCAGACAGGCTAAGCTTCCGCTTCTCATCACCTGAGTTTGGCCTACTTCTCTCCTCACTGGAATTACGCCGATTCTTGTCATCAGCAGAATTGTGGGATGATGTCTGAAAGTTTAATAATAACAATGATAGCCACCACAGCAGCCACTGCTGCTGCCACTGCCATTTACACAAGCCACACCCTAGGAGAAGCACTTTATATACGCTAACCACACAACAACCCTACAAAATAGGTTCTGCTATTGCTCCCACTGATATTTGGAGAAGCAGATAAAAAAGTCAAATCACTTGCCGATAGTCCCAAAGCTGAAAAGTGGGATTTACACCCAGGCAGTGGATATACTTGAGAAGCTATGCTCCTAATCTCTAGTATATAAAAGGAGAAATGCCTGTGTTGTACTCAAAAGCTGAGCTACTTCTCCTGAGTCCAAGTGACTTTCCTAAGAACAGCATCTATTCTAGAAAAGACCACCGCATGCATGGAGTCTCAAGCTGACAAGTAAAACGCGGATACCCTAGAACTGAAGTAGTGTTCTCTCCGTTGGCATTTCATAAGAAAAGAGCTTTGGGTTTGGGCAATATTTAATCTGTTAGTTACTATGCCAAAATAACCAGTCTGATGTTGGAATAAAGCAAGAAGCAGTCTCTTACCTGGTCTTTCCCTTTGGCTCTCCGGAGGAACTCTTCGACAGCATCCACAGCCTGCTGAAATCTTTTCCCCTTGTTAATCTTTATCATTTCTTCTTTATGTGCATGGTATGGCTTTAGCTGTTCCACTTTGATCCAAGCACTGGCAGAAAATACACACAGAAAGAGTATGATCCACAATGCCCAGGGCAGAAAGTATCAAATACCTCATTGCAACAGAATGCAGATATTCATCTGGTTTAACTGGACTTTGAAACAGGCCTGCCATGTTTTCAAAACATGTTATCAACCACCCAAAACTCTTGGGGTGTTATAAAAGTATGTCTTCCTGAAACAAGTCAGGCACAACCACCACCACCAACAAAACAAGACCATCCGCCACATGTTGCAGGCTATTTATGTCTATTCTTGTTCACCAGCTGTCCACACTAAACCACACATTGCCTGATACTTCTGCAGGGCTGAGGAAGCCTGGAGATGTTCTTCCATTCTCATCACAGGACTCCCTCATGGACCTGGGCATCAGGAAGGATTACTGACCACAGCAACATCACTGCCCAGTCAATACCCAAAGCAGAATGACAACCTGTCAATCAAGTGAGAATCAGGGATGCTCCCACGGCTAAAGATATGCAGTCTGGGATGCCTGGGTGGCTCAGTGGTTAAGTATCTGCCTTCAGTTCAGGGTGTGATCCTGGAGTCCCGGGATCGAGTCCCACATCAGGCTCCCTGCATGGAGCCTGCATCTCCCTCTGTGTCTCTGCCTCACTCTCTCTATGTCTCTCATGAATAAATAAATAAAATCTTAAAAAAAGAAAAAAGAAATGCAGCATCTGAAATCTGCTCTTACAGATATTTGTTCATAAATGACCATGTCTGTGGCCACTAAACCAGACAAAATATGACAAATAATTTGGAATGAGGGCAGCAGTTGTAACAGGAGGTATTTTGAAACAAGATTCTGCTTGTGATTAATGGTGGAACATACCCTGTTTAATTTTTAATTCCTACCATCAATGTGTAACACATACAAGTAAAAAAGTGGGATCCCTGGGTGGCGCAGCGGTTTAGCGCCTGCCTTTGGCCCAGGGCGCGATCCTGGAGACCCAGGATCGAATCCCACGTCGTGCTCCCGGTGCATGGAGCCTGCTTCTCCCTCTGCCTGTGTCTCTGCCTCTCTCTCTCTCTCTCTCTCTCTATCATAAAAAAAAAAAAAAAAAAAAAAAATTTTACAAGTAAAAAAGCCATCAGTTGTCACTTCTAAAATATCTGTCCTACCATTCTAACCTGAACAAATTTGCCCCAGCTCACTTCCTGTAGTTTTCCTAAATGACATTCAGCTCCCCAGTACAAAGGAGAAGATTTTACAGGTTTGGTGAGGTATCAGTTAACTTATAGACATTTTTATTGTATAAAACTCACAGGTTTCTTTTTTTTTTTTTTAACTCACAGGTTTCATAGCATAACCTTCTGGAAAAGGAGTCCGGTTAAGGATAGAGAAACTGAGCTATCATACTTAGGGCCCTTTCTTTTAGAGAAAGCTAGAGAATATTCACTAATAATAGTGTAAAAATGTGAGGAGCTGAATCAGTTAAGTGTCCAACTCTTGATCTCAACTCAGGTCCTGAACTCAGGATTGTGAGTTCAAGCCCTGCATTAAAAAAAGGAGAAGAAAAAAGAAAAAGCACTAATCTCTGTACATAAAAATAGTGTGAACAACCCAACAATGGCCACCTATGTATTGAGTGTTATGCTAATAACTGTGACAATGGATCTGTACAAACACAATAGCTGTGGGACTATGAGCCTGCAAATGTGACAGCAAATGAGAGCTAAGCATTTTATCTATGGGTAAACAAAATCACAGAGAATGGAATGATGAATGAGGCCTCAGACACTGTCTCACCGCATAAAGCTTCAACTAGGTGAGGTAAGCAGGTACCTTCTAGTGATTAACTCATCTTAAAAGTCTGAAACTTGACTGATAGAGTCAAGTGGTCTATTCTACGGAGAGGAAAAATGGAATGATATTTTGACCTCATGTTGCCTGGAAGGTATACCACTGAATGGACCCTCCTGCTTCTCTTCCCATTTAGTGTTTCTAAGGACAGACCACCAGAGCAGAGCAGATGCAAAGCCAGATATGCCCTGAAAAGCAGGCTAAGCTGTCCTACTGAGATGACACAAGTACCAGTGATAAAGCTTAAAGAGCCACATGCTCTAGACATGCCTCTTCCTTCGCTGCACTTCAGGTTAGAAGCGGAGACTCACATAAGTTCTGGTGTAAGACCAATGGGGTGGTTTTTATGGAGCCCTGTAAGATGGGACAATACAGTCTAAGGCATCCTAATCTCTGCCTCCCTCTCCCCACATGAACCTCTGAATATGAGGACGTGGAGAGGTAAGGACATTTGTGGAGGAGGCACCAATAATTCATGCCTATTTTTTCACCGAAGCATTTTAAGTGGATTACTAATTTCTGCCAGAAGAATGGTACAGTCAAAATTCCATTCATCCTGAAGACTGGCATTTGAATACTAAAACGAAATTTTCTGCTTTGACCATTTTTTAAAAATGACAAATTTGCTAAGCAAATGGACAGTATAAATATCAAGAACATAAATGCAAGAAATATTAATCTAGCTAAGAAATCAGCCTATTATTGAAGCACTGTGCCCCGTTAGAAAAATGGTAAATAAAAAGCCAGCTCACCAGAGCCTTAGGAGGATTACCTCTTGAAAGCAAGCCAAATTGAAATCACTTTAGCCATCTGAATAGTTTTGCTCTAAAGGCTAACTCCGTCTCCTTAAAGAGTACACTTCTCAGCCACAGCTTCAATAATGCACCATTCTCTAGTACACTGAGGCCTATCAGCTGGGTCTGGCATGCAACTCGTGCTCAATAAATAATCACTGAGTAAATGATGCCTTCCAAGCATGTTCAGAAGGGCTGGAATGTTGGTCTCTGGGTTAAATGTTATAAGGCTTTGGTGGCCTTTTCGGGTTGTTGCTGTTGTCTGTACATTTTTTGTTTTTTGCTTTATCACGACCCTGAGATCAAGACTTGAGCCAAGATCAAGAGTTGGATGTTTAACTGACTGAGACACCGAGGTGTCCCCGCTTTTTTAAAATTTATTTTTATTATTTATTTAAAGATTTTATCTATTTATTCATGATAGAAAGAGAGAGAGGGAGAGAGGGAGGGAGGGAGGGAGGGAGGGAGGGAGAGGGAAGGAGAGGGAGAGGGGGAGAGAGAGAGAGAGAGAGAGAGAGAGAGAGAGGCAGGCAAAGACACAGGCATAAGGAGAAGAAGGCTCCATGCAGGGAGCCTGATGTGGGACTCGATCCCGGGACTCCAGGATCACGCTCTGGGCTGAAAGCAGGCACTAAACCGCTGAGCCACCCAGAGATCCCCACCCCCCCTTTTAAAATGACTTCTGTGTCTTTCTGTGATATGAGCTGTGACTTGTGATTTCCCTTCTATTATCCTCCTGATGCCTAGATGGAGCTGGACCTTTTCTGCCCAATTTGCTGTCGGGTTGGAGTCAGAAAAATTAAGCTTAGTCAAGTGGTGTGTAAATTATGAGCCCTTGCTTTTACATATACATACAAGGAAGTTAATCCTATTGTTTGTAGTGGTAATCAGTGAGGTTGTTATGAAGAACAAAATGGATGGTCCCTTAAGATATCTGGCTAAGGGATCCCTGGGTGGCGCAGCAGTTTAGTGCCTGCCTTTGGCCCAGGGCTCGATCCTGGAGACCCGGGATCGAATCCCGCGTCGGGCTCCGGGTGCATGGAGCCTGCTTCTTCCTCTGCCTATGTCTCTGCCCCTCTCTCTCTCTCTCTCTCTCTCTCTCTCTCTTTGTGTGACTATCATAAATAAATACAAAAAACTTAAAAAAAAAAAAAAAGATATCTGGCTAAGTGGAAGAAAGCAAGGTGCAGAACAGTGTGTGTAGTATGCTATCAACTTACGTAAAAACAAGTAAAAAGGAATATGTAATTTCTTGATTCTGCACATAGTATCTTTGGAGGGGCATATTATAAGAAACTAGTATAACTGGATGCCCATGGGCTGGTAACTGGGTGGCTGAGGGACAGGGATGAATGGAACTGTTTCATAGTTTATACCTGAATTGGAGGGGTGGGGGAGGCAGGCGTAAACATGTATTATCTTTAAAAACAACAATAAATCAACAATGAAGGCCTCTGCCATAGAACATGGGCTGCTCTGCTCATGGGATTGCCCCCATGACTTCTTTGTTTGTGAGCTTGCTCAAGTGGGTAGCTACTACCAGGTGGTAGGTGTAACTGCACCTGTAACACAGCCAGGAGCAGCAAACTTACCCTGGTATTCCAATACATCTCCTGTAAATTCTTTTCATTTGCAAATATAAACCTTCTACTATAAGCTACTCTCAGATTACACACTCTGCTCAAAATGAATTTAAACACCTTACATTTTCAAAAATTTCCGTAATTCTGACCTGCTCTTAAATTAAAATCATACCATATATATATCATATTAAACAAGGGTCTATAAACAATCTCTAAAACTCTCAATATGTGTCTCAGACTTCATGACACAATGACCTGGGTGGGAGTCGGGGTGGGAGGGAGAACACAAATGTGTCAGTAGAGTCCAAAAGTGAGAACAAAGATGGGGTGAGAAGTTATCGTTGCTTCTCCATCTAGAATTTGGTGAATAGTACTGAGCAAACGATTTGTATGCTTGCCCTGCCTGAAACCACTGAAAGAGGCTAAGGATTACGGAGTCGTTACAGGTCCAAGTCTAAGCTGTTCAGAAATCGACACCTAAAAAACCACAAATCAAAAAACAAGCCCCCCCCCCAAAAAAGAAGCCACAAAGAAAATAAGAGTTTGTCAGTTAATTTCAAGCAATGATTATCATATAGACATCAACAAAGACCTGCAGATAAGATAGATTTAGAAGACTCTGTTTTCAAAACTTGAAAACATTCCCAAATGCTGGATACGGCTTTCAAGCTGTGCTGCCTATGCCAATATGGCTAGCCCCTTCTTTTGTGCCAGATTCTTTAATTCTGGTTTATGACACCTGCTCCTGGAGTCCACTGTCTCAGCCATGAGGGGAGTCACCTGTAGGATGGATACTGGTGCTGGGAGAGGAAAATCTACTCAGTGCTCTCTAGGACAGGTACTGCCCAGCCCTGGCAGAGGGACACTGCTGGCTCAGTCCAAATACCTGGAGCAGTGCACTCAACATCCAGTTGGCTCTCTTCTCCAATTGCTACAGTGTTGGATATAGAGAAAGTGAGCCAACCAAGTGCCAGGCGAAAGGAAAGAAGGATGCTCCGATGGCTCCGATCTGCTTGTAATTACAAGCCACAGGTTTTTTTTCCCAAGAGTTACTTTAGTACTCACTCACTTCATACCTTATATCTCCCTTGATATAAAAAGTATTTCAGGTTGGGATCCTGGACAGCTTATCACTAACTCCACAAATCTCCTGACTCTTAGTGTCTACATCTGTTAAAAAGTCTTATCCGGGGATCCCTGGGTGGCGCAGCGGTTTGGCGCCTGCCTTTGGCCCAGGGCGCGATCCTGGAGACCCGGGATCGAATCCCATGTCGGGCTCCTGGTGCATGGAGCCTGCTTCTCCCTCTGCCTGTGTCTCTGCCTCTCTCTCTCTATGTGACTATCATAAATAAATAAAATTTAAAAAAAAGTCTTATCCGTTTTCCAGAAGGGCTGTTGTAGGATCAGGTATGAAGGCTGCTAAAGAAACTCTCAAGTGGTCATTTGGAATCTATCCTCTTTTGCCATCAATACTCTCTTGAACGGTTTGTCTCGGGGTTTTTGAACACTCAGGGACTACATGAGCTCCCTCGATTCTGCCATCCATGGCCACTGATGAAAATTTCAAACCCTGAGCTCAGTTTCTATCCTGATGAGCAACTCCCTGTCCAAGATAGGCCCTCAGGTACCTGAAACTTCATCTGTGGGTGTGGTCATGTGATAGAGTCAAAGTTATGCTAAAGTTATTTTTCCCTCTATATCTCCATGAAGTAGAAAACGACCACAAGTAGCCCTCATCCACAGTGGTCATCCAGGCTCGGAGAGCTGAATCCAGCCATCTCACTGAGTTCTTCCCCTTCCAGAGGCAGCTTGTTAAGAAGATCGGTCCTCAGGACACCTGGGTAGCTCAGCAGTTGAGTGTCTGCCTTCGGCTGAGGGTGTGATCCTGGGATCCAGGATCAAGTCCTGCATTGGGCTCCTTGCAGGAAGCCTGCTTCTCCCTCTGCCTGTGTCTCTCTCTCTGTCTTTCATGAATAAATAAATACAATCTTAAAAAAAAAAAAAAAAAAAAAAAAAAAAAAAGGAAGGTCTGGTCTTCTTTCTTCCCAACAAGATGTCAACATAATTTGTCAAGATATTTTAGCAGAGAAAAGGAGAAAAACTACTTTTCTAGAGAATTGAAATCTTTATCTTAAGGACCTATCCTTTTCAATCTTTAATAAAGGTTCTTGCTAATATATATAAAAAATTGTATCTATAAATTGTTTTTGTCATAACGTACAGTTTTGAAAAGGAATGTCTCTCACTGAATCCTGTATTGCTTAGGAATTCAGGAGCAGCCCCATGGGGTCAGGCCCTATCCACCAAAATCAGGACACTGTAGCCAATAACCCCTCTCCCCTCCCTGATATCAAGCATCAAAGGTGAGGGAAAGCCCACTTTCTTCTGGAACCACCTATGGCCTTGCCCTTTACAAAGCAGTTCTCATCTCTAAAAATCCACTTGTACTTCCCACAGAAAGCACTTGTCAAATGTCTTGTTTCCTATAGTGCTTCTTATGCACGCCCTAAACATAGTCACCATAGCACCAGTTCTACTCATAGTGCCCCTTACCGAAATGTCTGCTGATTTATGAATAAATCAGTGTTGACCTCTTTAGGGCCATCCATCATTTCATCAGTACGGATTGTGGTCTTTTTAAAGTCATTATTAAAGAATCTTACTCTTTGATGGGACTTGGTCCCCTTTTCTGATCCTGACTAGTTCCATCAGATCCCTTTGGGAGCATGGACTCAACTGCACACTGCACTCCTGGCAAGGCACAGCAGTTTTTACATAAAGGTGGAAATTTTTTTTTTTTTTTTTTTTTTAAAAAAGAAGGTACAACAATTTACTGTTTGGTGTGGGAAGCCTTTTTGGTCAAAGGAATAGACCCAGTTGAAGTCCTTAGGAATTTCTGACTCTCAGATGTCTTTCCTTTTCAAACACAAATCCTTCTCTCTCAGGAGTTTCCCTTTCTTGAAGCCACCTGATTCTTACAGCTTATTCTCTCTGTAATGTATCTCCACCTCAACCTGGACTTTATTCAACACCTGCTGTTTGATGAACAAGTGGCACTACTTCTCTCCTAACTATGAGGTAGGGAAAATCATCCCACACGTGGGCAAGGACACAAAAGCTTAGAGAGGTGAAAATAGGGACGCCTGGGTTGCTTAGTCTGTTAAACGTCTGCCTTCAGCTCAGGTCATGATCTCAGGGTCCTGGGACAGAGACCCGCATTGGGCTCTCTGCTCCTCCTTCTCCCCCTGCATGTGCTCCCCCACCTCTGTCAAAATAATAGAAAATTTAAAAAGGTGAAAACAGCTTGCCCAAATTGTAGGGCAGTGCGACTGGCATCTGAATGTATAGTACGACAGTAATGAATCCAGAGCTCTTTCCCCAAAATAATTCCCTAGACACTTTACCTTCAGATAATTTAAAGATAGTAAATAATATGTACTGAGAACCCTTCTCCCTTCAGGAAGTGCTCGGAGATCCTTACCCTTTGTTTCCTTTTGTTGTCATCTGCCTAGCCACAAGAAGATAATGTGTTGGTCCTGTGACCACTTAATTTTTAAATAACTTTTTTTTTTTTAATTTTTAAATAACTTTTTAAGTGGAATTCTACCAAAGGAGTTTAACAAGCTTAAAGATACTATATATCTAATAGTTGCCTTGAACTCACTTGTTTATGAATCTTCACAAAGAACTTTAGCTAGAAATCACATCACTACCACTACTAACCCCAATAGCTTACTTTTATGTTCAGGAAGTGCATTCTTTTCATTGGCTTCACTTGTGTGCCTAGTTAAGTGCTGAAATTCACTCAACTCCAATTTTCTGTCTCACTTGTATTTCTTATACAGAGGGATCAGTTTACTCTTCTGACCTTACAGCATTTTTTTCTACTTTTTTTTTAATGATTAAAAAATCATATTCTCATTGCATAAAAATAAGAAAATTCATAAAGTATAAGGAATCCTTCCAGCATTTTTTTAAATTATAAGAACACAGGGATCCCTGTGTGGCTGAGCAGTTTAGCACCTGCCTTTGGCCCAGGGCATGATCCTGGAGTCCCAGGATCGAGTCCCGCATCAGGCTCCCTGTCTTGAGCCCTGCTTCTCCCTCTGCCTGTGTCTCTGCCTCTCTCTGTGTCTCTCATGAATAAATAAATATTTTTTTTTCATGAGAGACAGAGAGACAGAGACATAGGCAGAGGGAGAAGCAGGCTTCATGCAGGAAGCCTGATGTGGGACTCAATCCCGGAGTCCTGGGATTATGCCTTGAGCCAAAGGCAGACGCTCAACCAATGAGCCACCCAAGCATCCCAAATAAATAAAATTAAAAAAAAAAAAAAAAAAAAAAGGGAACACAATGGTTTTCAGGCCTCCTGTAATCTGATCAAGCCCCCACTCTTTATGAGTTTCCACTTTTGTTGTAAACTGGTATATGTTTGTTTAGCTAATCAAGTTGGGTCAACCATATTTCCTGTTATTCTCAAGAACAGTTCTTTACCCAGGTGGGAAGCCTCACTCTGCTCACACATCCAACTTAACACCCAGTTGCTCACGGTATTCCAACTGCCTGCACACCCTTTTTCTTCCTGCCTATTCAAATTCTATCCATCCTCCAGAGTAGATTCTAACCCCATCTCTTCTATCATCCTTCTTTGACCTGCCTGTTCTCCACTGATGTCTCCTTGTTCTAGAATCCTTTAACAGTCACCTGTATCACTCATTCTGCACTTATTCCCATCTGAAATGTTTATGTCTTGTCACCTGAGTTCCTGAAAGGCAAGGACCACAACATCTGCTTTTCTTTGAAGGAAGCTCTTTTTGGTGTCAACAATTCAAAGTGTGCTGTACAGGGATCCCTGGGTGGCGCAGTGGTTTAGCGCCTGCCTTTGGCCCAGGGCGTGATCCTGGAGACCCGGGATCGAATCCCACGTCAGGCTCCCGGTGCATGGAGCCTGCTTCTCCCTCTGCCTATGTCTCTGCCTCTCTCTCTCTCTCTCTGTGTGACTATCATAAATAAATAAAAATTTAAAAAAAAAAAAACAAAACAAAACAAAGTGTGCTGTACAATTAGCACATGTATACACAGGGACAATCTTTCTTGTAATGTCAGTGGCATTACCAGAACATTCCTGCTTCCAGAGTGTCTGTGGCTGTCACAGCTGTGGGTCAGTGATTCCCTTGAATACTGTCATCAAAAGGCTGCTAAATTATTTTATGACAGAGAACTGGGTATATTGGCACACCTGCATGGTGAAGGTAGACACACCATTTAAACTCTAACTCAGGCTAAGCACTCTGGCATATAAACTCCTGAATGAGTGAAGAACACTGCTTATAACAGATTTTGCTATAGAATATATCACTTTCTAGAAATATCTATTTTAACCATTAGCATTAGATTCTTCAGGAAACTCACAGACATTTTAATCTAAGAATCCTAAGTACAGCTACTTAAACCACCTAGCTACACCCAGGTAACCAAAACCATGTAATAACAAGAGAGCTGAACAAATCACTGGAAACTCAGGTAAATATGTATTCTCCTCCTTACTGTGACTTATATGGCCTATCAGAGAATCTCAAGGGAATGGTCCTGATTTCACTGTGTATCTCACACATGAACCACAATGATAAACAGCCATTAAAAGAGAGCTGAACGTGGTCTTTATAAAAGGAACTACTAAATTAAAAAAAAAAATTTTTAATAAAAGGAACTACTATGGGATTGGATAAAGAGATGTGAGAAATGACATTACTGTGATTATCATATTTAAAAGAATCCTATTTCTCACCTGACTGACATTGTTATTGGCCACAGAACAATTCCTATGAGCTAAGAATATATTTAGGTATAAAGCCAGAACAATATGCCATTCTCACAGACTACAGTAAAAATGAACTAGGGTCCCTAGAATATTCTCATAAGCAGCTCAGATCCAGGGCAACGCCCAAACAAAGGGAAAGTGAAACTCCCAAACAGCACTACTCACTGATCTTCTGTTCCAAAAAACTTCACAAAGAAGCATTTCTTGCCACGAGGTTTCTTCAAGTCTTTGGGTGGATTAACAATCTGGGGAGTAAAAGGCGGAAAAAGGTTTTTCACACCTCTAAGTTGGTAGGAAAAAAATGAAATAAAACAAAAGGAATATGTTTAAAATGAACCCAGGATCTAGTACCTGTCCAAATCTGGCACGTTTCTACTGAGATGTGTGGAAATGTGCAAATATTCTAGTTCCCTACATGTACCATGTAGCAGTGTTCAGTAAGTAGAATACCCCTTCTACTGCAATGGCCCTGTTTTAATAGCAGTTAAAACTAAGATCAATATCAATCCCCTTCAACCATGTGACCCTGTGATCACTGAAAAAATGCACAGAACACTCTTAAAAATATTTCAGTGAAGTAATAAGGTGGTGACTATGCTTACTGGTAAGCACTGGGTAATGTACAGAACTACTGAATGAATATGCTGTACACCTGAAACTACAACACTGTATGTTAATTATGCTTTAATAAACAAACAAACAAAACAACTGTGCAGGAAAAGTTGAGACAGGTAATAATAATAATGAAGAACAACAGAGGCAATGAAAATGCCATATTGCAAAGAGACAGTCTAAAGACATATCCTGGGCTCCTAGCAAGAATTTAAAAACAGAACATTTGGAAAGCTATGACGGATCGCCTCATGCAAAATCTGGAATGCCAACTTCTGCAAAGATGCACTGGAGCAGCACATATGGTAACATGGAAAGAAGATTTAAACTTAGTTGGGACAAAAATACTTTGACTTTTCACTAACCTACATTTAGATTCCGCTCTTCCTGGAGAATTTATTTTCTTCTCCTTTTGTTACATTTAAGTACAAGGCTAAAATTCAAATTAGAATTGATTTCCAGGATTAAGAAACTTCACCAAAACCATCTCTGGTTCAAGAGATAAGCATTTACTGCAGATTAAATGACCTGGTTTATACTGCACTGTCTTTTCTAAACAAACTGAAGAGTAGAGAGAAAAAAATTGTGTTACTTAAGTCCAGTTTAACTAAATGCCGGAAACAGAGAGGAATGAATCTTAACGTTCTTCACCTTCTCAAACCCAACTTCAGACGTCTTCCGTTAGTATCAAGACACTCACCTTTCCTGGCCAAGGAGGATACCGGCCGAGTTTCCCCCTAGAGAAAACACACAGTCAGCATTTGCCCTGGAAAAGCCAGTCCATCTCCTTCAACCCACTCAACATGAAATGTATTTTCCTAACTCTCCACCTGCACCCTCAAGTGCCAAAACAAAAGCTGGCAAACAGCAGTTCTTAATTTGGCTTCCGCAGCTGGACCCAAGAAGCCCGAACTCTTCAGAAACGAAATGCGTAAGTGCAATAAGGTATGTGCATTCTTGCGGCGACAAGGAATACAGAACAAACGAAACCAATCAGGAGTCACTGGTCTAGAGCCTCCCCAGGACTGGGGGCTTGGGGCGGGGGGGGGGGGGGAGCGTAGTTTGCTCTGTAAACACAGACTTCCCCTTACAAAGTCTGGTTTAATTCACCGCGAGACCAGCCCGGCTTTGACACAATGCTAATGGAAACCTTCCTCTGGGTCGAGAAGTGAGCTACGTCGCTCCAGGGAAGCGGCGACGGTCAGTCTTGGTTCGGGCGGTTGTCTGGGACACGGAAGCAGACCACGAGAGGCACCCAAGAAGGCAGCGGTCACTGCCAAGCCTTCGGCTGTAAAGGAGAAGTCCCCCTTCCATTTCTTCACGGGGCAGCGCCAGCAGTCCGGTTTCGACACCCCGGGCCAAGTCGCCCGCACAGGTCGGCTCCATCGCAACGCGAGTTTTGACGGGCTTGCCCAGGCGAGGTGGCCCCGCGGGCTCCCCGGCTCGCCCGCTTCCCGGGGGGGAGCCTCAGCAAGACCCCAACGACCCGGCGTCCGCGGGGAGGCATGCGGCGCCGGAGACTCCCTTCGCGGCGGCCGCCGGCGTGCAGGTGCGGAGCGCAGCCCTCCCCCGGGCGGCCTCGGGGCTCAGAGCCCGGCCCGCCGCGGCCACTCTCGGCCTCAGTCCCCCGGGGCCGGGCTGCCCCTTCCGCCCGGCGTCGCTCCCGGCGCCGGCACCTCGTCTCGCCCTCTCTCCGCAGCCTGGAGCGCTTAGAAAGGCAGCTCCGGGGCCGGCCGCGAACCCCGCGCCCAGTGGAGGAGCTTCCCGGCGCACCTCGCTTAGCCCTGGCCGCCCGGACTCACCACACCAGATCGCCGAGCCGCAGACTCACAGCCGCCATCTTACCACCCAACCACCGCCGACGCACGGGCCGCCGGGAACACCAAGTCGCCCCGGCGCCGCCCATTGGAGTGCGCGCGGCCACGTGACGAGGGGCCGGCTGTCACCGGCCACGCCGCTGCCTTGACGTCACCGCGCCCGCCGCAATTCATTGGCCGGCCCAGCGGCACGTGACGCAGGCGCCGCGGTCTCTGCGCGCCGGAGCCCGGAGACTCCCGGCTCCTTCCCCCTCCCTCCGGCTCGTGACAACGAAGCGCCCGCGGTCCGAGGCGGCGGAGGCGGCGGTGACGGCGCGGCCGGCCGAGCGCGCGAGGGAGCCGGCCCTGCGGCCCGCCCCGCCTCTGGGCTCTGGCCTCCTGCCCCCTCCCGTCCGCGCTTCCGTTGCGGCCGTTAGCCCCGCGCCGGGGCCGGCCGCGTCCCCACACCGGGGCTGCCCTGACGGACCTCGGCGCGGCCTGGAAGCCAGCCTCGGCCCGCGCGCGGCGGGCTCTGCGCGGCCTCGCCCGGGGGTCTGACGGGTCCTTCGGTGCGCGCTTTCTAACGGCCGGCGCCCGGGGAGCGGCTCGGAGCCCGCGCCCGCCGCCTCAAGTTCTCCCGGGGCGCCGGGGCCGCCCGCCCGAGGTCGCGAGCTGCTCGACCGACGTGGACCCGGCGTCTCTGCGCTTCCTCCGGGGCCGGCGCGGCGGCGGCACGGCCGGCGAGGCTGCCCCGGGCGCGCGGGGACCCAGCCATGGGCCGCGGCGCGGGCCGGCCGCCCGCCGGGAGGCATGGCTCGGGGGCCGGCCGCTAGCGGCGCCGCAGCCCGGGCGCCCGGGCCGGCATGAGGACGGCCGCGGGGGGACGAGTGCGGCCCCTGGGGCCGTAGCCTGCGTCGCGCCGGGGACAAAGGTGCGTGTCTTTGTCGGGACCGGGCTCTCCCGTCCGCCTCGTTGTAGTTTGACACTTTTAGAGAAGTTGGGAGCTGGCTGTTGTGACAACAGGAAGGCAGATGCTCGCGTAGTTGGGAGTCCGTGAAGCCCAGGGCGTTGAATGGGGAACTGTTTACAGCAGCCCAGCGCGGAGCTCAAACCCCCCCTTCCCCCCGCTCCCCGGGTACAAAATAGCAATTTTTTGGAAAGCTCCAGTCCCAGTCGCAGGCCCCCAGTAGCCTCGGTGTTGTCGACCTTAGAGTTTCTCAAGAGTCGGTCTCTGCTTGAGAAGGTGGCGGATCCTTAACGCGTCTCCCTGTAGGTGTTTTTGTTGTAGACTTTGGTTGTGAGCACGTTTTGTTTTGTTTTGGTGGTGTGGTGGTGGTGGTGCCATTTGGCTTGTCCGCAGCCTGCTTTTTCCTGGAATTCAGTTTCCCTAACCGTACCGGCCCGTTAGTTTCAGGAGCTGTCATTTATACTGTTTTGTATTGTCCTCCGGACAAGCCAGGAATTGGAAGCACCTTTGAGATTCCAGGAAATGACTTCGTAAAATTCGACACACACACACACACACACGCTGTTCCTAATTTTACAGACTCTTAAATGTTTGAGGAATTGAAAGAGACGTTCAGCGGTCTGATAGAATATATGAATTTTTAAGTCGACATCACATTGGACCTCGGGGCATTCTCATGGGAGTCCAAACGTGGCGAAGAATGTAGGTTTAGTGTTGTCCCGGAACTTCTAGCCAATGCAATAAGACATGAAACAAAAATAAGAGATGTTTCAGAAAGAAGGCAAAATTCTCATTTCTGGGAATGACAGGACAGCCTGTGGGGGGGGGGGGTAAAAGTTAAGGGAAAGCTATTGAATGAGTTCAGCAAGGAGATTAATAATTACAAAATCAGCCTACAAAATTAACTTTTTTGGTTTCACTGATAATTAGTTTGAAAATATAGTAGTTCAGAGAACATATAACAACAACAAAAACTTTAATTCCTGAGAGTAAACCAAGGTGCAAAAGAAGGCTACTGTTTCTTGGATAACACCAGTTGAGGGTTTTAGGAGGGATGTTTTTGTGTGTACAATAACTGTGCTTTTATGTAGCGTGATGTTCGACTTGTTAAAAATGAGTATTTAAATACTTATTTTTTTCTTACGCTTTTAAGGTTTTACTCCCAAATCTTGTTTTACTTACAAATGTAAGAATAGTTCTTTAAAAATAAAAATACTTGACCCTTGACAAAGCTTCAGTTAAGGTACCAGCTTAAAAGATTACATTCCCCTAAACAATGAACTCTTTTTGCAGCGTTACGTACCCTTAAATGTTTGTTTGTTTGTTTATTTATTTATTTATTTATTATTATTTTTTATTCTTAGAGAGAGAGAGGCAGAGACACAGGCAGAGGGAGAAGCAGGCTCCATGCCGAGAGCTTGACATGGGACTGGATCCTGGGTCTCCAGGATCAGGCCCTGGGCTGCAGGCAGCACTAAACCGCTGTGGCACCAGGGCTGCCCCCCTTAAATGTTTTAAACTGCATTTGAAGTTTTTTGTTTTTGCTTTTTTAAGTGGGCTCCATGCCCAGCGTGGAGCCCAATGTGAGGCTTGAATTCAAGACTCTGAGATCAAGACCTGAGCTAAGATGGAGAGTCAGAGGTTTAAGTGACTGAGCCACCCATGCATTTAAATTTTTATATGCTTGTTCTCTTAAATACTTCAAAATTCTAAAATGGTGAATTTATAAGCCTAATGGTAAAATCTTTCTAAAGACGTAACTCTTGTTAAGTCTGCTAGATGGAGAAATGAGATTTAAATGAACACTTTCAAGCTTAGATTTTCTTAAGCATTTCAAATTAAAAATATAAGTCTCATAGGTCAGTCCGATTTTCTTAAACTTTTCAAATAACTTAGTAACAAGTAGCAAGGAAATCTCATGATTATAAAATTTAATGCAAAACCTACCAAGTGTTGTTATGTTATAGGTTTGATTTACGTTTATTCTCCAGTTCTCTTTCTAAAGTCACACAACTGAGAGAAGCAGTTATACCATCTAGGTGAACAAAGTAACAATGTCTAAAATTTGGACCATGGTAAGGTTACATTATAAAAATTACCGCTGAGGGGCACCTGGGTAGCACAATCAGTTAAGTGTCTGCCTTTGACTCCGGTCATGATCTCAGGGTCCTGGGATTGAGCCCTGCATTGGGCTCCCTGCTCAGCGGGGAACTTGCTTCTCCCTCTCCCTCTGCCTGACGCTCCCCCTGTTTATGCTTTTGGTCTCTCTCTCTCTCTTAAATGAATAAAATCTTAAAAAAAAAAAAATTACTGCTGGGACAGAGACCTGTTTGTCCCTTCCAGGGTGAACTTCCTACATCCTGTTAACTTTGAGGTTCCCTTTGTTTGGTGAGAAATTGCCTGCTTGTGTCAGTGGGGGACCTTTAAACCTCCTCTTTCAGCTGTAAATGCAGCTGTAATTTATTTTCTCAACCCAGTGCATCATGAATGTCCTGAGGGCCTTGAAAGCTTCTTTTAGGAGAATTTCTTTCCAGCATTTTAGTGCACGATGGTTTTTTGCACTACCAACCTGTTTTGCTGCTAATCACTTTGCTGCCTATTTAGAATTATTCTAACTCTTCATTTTTAGATATATTACTCCCTGATCTTAGCAATCACAATTTTTGGTCATGGTAGAAGAAATGAATGTTATGTATATACAAGTAGAGATTCTTGTAAGTGGATATATGTGATAGTATAAATCTTCCTGAATTAGTTGCTAATCATTCATTACTGTCAAAATACAGTGAGCTTTTTGGGGGGAACTTGTCAACATGATTCTAAAATTGATCTGAAATAATAAACAGGCTGGAATAACTACTACTTTTAAAAGAAGAACAATAAAGATGAACTTTTGATTGAAGATATTAAAATACCATAAATTTTTTTCAAAACAGTATAGTATTGGTAAAAGAATGTCTGGATATACTAGATTAACAGGTTGGATTTCAGTAAGAGATCTTAAAATGCCTAATACATTACTATATAATATATGCCAAGTCAGCAGTGGAAAGAAAGGTTAGTGATTGATGCTGAGAAGAAGCCAAGTTAGAGAATTCAGTGTGAAACATTTTTTTTTTTAAAAGACTTTAAAAAATTTTTTTTGTTTTTATTTATTCATGAGAAACACACAGAGAGAGAGAGAGAGAGGCAGAGACACAGGCAGAGGGAGAAGCAGGTTCCATGCAAGGAGCCCGACGTGGGACTCGATCCCGGGTATCCAGGATCACACCCTGGACTGCAGGCGGTGCTAAACCGCTGCGCCACTGGGACTGCCCAGTGTGAAACATTTCTTTTATATCTCACTGTAATCAAAATTAAACAGTAACAAAGTAGGAAAAAGTAGTTGTATGACAGCATTATATATCTGTAATATATCAAAATTTATAGATTTGTAAGAAATCAATTTTTAAAAGCTGCAGTTGTTTTCAACCATTCCCTTAATGCTGGAAATTGAGGTGGTTTTTATTATTTTTCCTCTATAAATAAGGATGCAGTGAATATTTTTATTTACTATAATGGTAGAAAGTTCATACTAGAGCGTGAGTAGGATGTAAGATTATACCTGAAGTGTGTGTGTGCACACACACAATGTATATGTATAGTGTGTGTGTATTTGGATATTTGTATTATGTAAACCTTTTGGTATTCTGGGCTTTGCAATCTGTTTTGACCATTTCCGAGCAACTTTGAAGGTCTTTGGCATGTCATAATTTTTCACTTTGCTAAGGGCCAGTTTTAGGTGGAGAAAGGTTGGTGTCTTAGGAAATGAGTCGAGAGTCACACTCTCCTGAGACACTGGTTTTTTACTTAACCCAGAGGAGGCAGTACCTTCTGTGAGCTATTGAAAACTTTTCTCATTGTAAGGATTGGCCCTAAATGTAAGTGTACTGCTCGTGATGGAAATACAGAGATCTTAAGAAAGAGATTATTCTCAGCCAGAAAGGAAAAGGTTAAATTAAATGAAAAACATTATTCTCTAGTGGTCTTTGCAATTTTGAGGATTCTTTAAGGCTCCATCAGCATGGATTTTCTAACATCAAGGAACTATTGACTAGGCATAGAGAAAAAAAAAGACTGGAAGTATGCTGAATTCTGGTTATTTCTGAATGATAGTATTTGGGGTGATTTACACATTTTTAAATGATATATTTAAAGCAAATAGTATTGAAGAAAAAAAGAGTAAGTGGTGATTAAGATCAATTTAACAGTGGATTCTTCTTGAATTTCTTTAAGCTTAAATCTGAATAGCTCAACAGGAAAAATCATTTTTATCATCTTGGTTTGACCTAGTCCTTCTTTTAATGTTAACAGAAGCCATGCAGTGACACCTGCTAAGACTTGTCGGTAGCCATGTCGGAGCCCCACAGGGTCCAGTTCACCTCTCTCCCAGGTTCTCTGAATCCTGCATTTTTGAAGAAATCCCGGAAAGAGGAGGTTGGGGGAACAGAACAGCATCAGGACTCTGAGCCGGCTGCAGCAGCTGTTCGGATTACACTCACCCTCTTTGAGCCAGATCACAAGCGCTGCCCAGAGTTCTTCTACCCAGAGCTGGTGAAGAACATACGAGGGAAGGTGAAAGGCCTTCAACCCGCAGACAAGGTACACCCCAGCAGCCCCAGACTGGGTCTGCAGATAAAACACATGGAACATCCTGTGGAAATGGGACTTCTGGAGGGTGGAAGCAAGACTAGAAAGGCTCTGGCTATCCAAGATCACGGTGCTCAGCCCAAAGCAGTCACAGGTGTGCTGATTTTGCCTCTGAGCAGGAACGGATAGAATTCTTTCTCAAACCATTGTCCTGATTTATGCTAGAGAAAACACTGTGCATCCAAGGCTAATATGAATTATGACTAATAATTAACAATAAGCTATTTATTTATTTATTTATTTATTTATTTATTTATTTATTTATTTATGATAGTCACACACAGAGAGAGAAAGAGGCAGAGACATAGGCAGAGGGAGAAGCAGGCTCCATGCACCGGGAGCCTGACATGGGATTCGATCCCGGGTCTCCAGGATTGCGCCCTGGGCCAAAGGCAGGCGCTAAACTGCTGCGCCACCCAGGGATCCCAACAATAAGCTTTTTCATGCCAAAATTATATATGTGTGTCAATGTGACCAGTCTCTGGCTGTTCCAGCACTGGAATTTTGTGCTGGACGTTTTTCTTTTCCAGTAGAATCTTACTCTGCCTACTGTAAGGCAGACAAGAAAAGACATTGACTTTTCTTTTTTTTTTTTTCTTTTTTAAAATTTTATTTATTTATTTTTTATTGGAGTTCAATTTGCCAACATATAGCATAGCACCTAGTGCTCATCCCATCAAGTGCCCCCCTCAGTGCCCGTCACCCAGTCACCCCCACCCACCTCCCTTTCCACCACCCCTTGTTCGTTTTCCAGAGTTAGGAGTCTCTCATGTTCTGTCTCCCTCTCTGATATTTCCCACTCATTTTCTCTCCCCTTAATTCCCTTTCACTATTGTTTTATTCCCCAAATGAATGAGACTACATAATGTTTGTTCTTCTCTGATTGACTTATTTCACTCAGCATAATACCCTCCAGTTCCATCCACATCGAAGCAAATGGTGGGTGTTTAAGACATTGACTTCTCATCTCTTCTGAACAGTGAGATTCTGGATAGTTTCTTTCCCTGGTTGGATAGAAACCTATTTTTGTGGGAGGTTTTGTTTTTCGTTTTTTTGTTTTGTAGTTAGTTTGCCAAAATTGGGTTGTAGTCTTCAGATCTTTTGAGAATCAGTTTGATTTCTTAAATATTTTTAAAAATTATCTATTTTCCTGACAGATTTGCTTTGCTCTTTAGTATGGAACTTCTTAAACATGCAGAGTGGGAGAATAATATAATGAGCCCCTATGTACCCATCACCAGCTTCAGCTATCACTGATGTTTTCATTGTAATTTTTTTTGAAAACTATTTGTTGAATTAAATATGTTAGAAAAAGTGCGTATATGACAAATTCACAGCTTGATGCATTTTCATAAACTCAGCACATCCTTGCAACCTGTGCCTGGATTATGAAATGTAATATTTTCCAGGACACCAGAAACCCTCCTCCTGCCCTTCCAAAATACTACCCAGGTCCACTGCCCTAATTTTCAAAAGCTTAGTTCAGTTTTGCACATTTTTGTATTTTACCTAAATGGAATTCTACAGCATGAGTAGGAAATAGGTGAAGAGCACAAGCCTCTACAATGGTGCACTATGCTAGGCTCTGAGGCAAAGGATTCCACACTTGGAGTATTTTGATCTCTAGAGTGGCTCTTAGTAAAATGAGGATCAGCTTAATACCTGGCTCACAGGGTGTTTGAGGGTAGAATCAGATCACATAGGTACAGTTTTTAGCCACATAACTAAGTGGCCAGTTGTTCATTCAAATTCACCATTGTGCTGTTGAGGGTGAGTGCCTTTGGTTAGGAGGATCATCTGCTTTCTTTGCTCAGATAAAAATGTGTTTCCTTGATTAAAATCTGATTAGCTGAATGAAAGCCAATAAATTTGTGCCAAGGATCAACCTTGCGTATGAGGGCAGTTGGATAAGATAAGAAAAAATAATTTCAAATCCATTCAAGATTCCTTTTTCAAAGTAGAAATGGGATCTCATTCCTTGAGAGGAAGAGACAGTAGCAGGGATTGGTTGAAGTCTTTATTTTGTAGGTTCAAGCCAAATCAGTAGGTCAACTGAAATTAGAACTCTAGTGCTCTGATTTCACCTTTTTTGGGGGATCCAAATGTCCTCTATTGCAGAAAAATGTATGGAGCATACACAGAGAACTTTGGATTCAATTTCAGGGGATTCCTGGTCTTCAGATTCAGAACTCCAGAATCTTTGCATCTACTCTGTGGTTTTCAAAGTAATATGTAATCTGACAGATTCGTGTATTAATTCATTTAGCATGAATTTCTTATAATGTAAAGGCGCTGTGCTAGATGCCGAGGACAATATAAAGGTGGAAAAGCCACTACTATCCCAACCTCAAAGGGACTTTCAGTCTTGTTGGTACTTTAGAATTATGCCAACACAGGTAACAGGAGTTACAATGTGGCAATTGTTTAAGTCTGATACAAGCCCTGTAGGGCTTGGACAGCAGAAAGCTTACATCCCAGATGTTTTGTTTGGACAGAGTTGGACCATCATGTGTGCAGGAAGTAGTACTTTTTGGACAACTACTGTTTGTCCAGACGTGAGAGAATGCACATTGTATCCAGTACTGCTTTAGATTGGTGGAATTTCTTAGAATGATTTTAATCACTTGAGTTATATGTGATCATTATAGAAAACTTAGAAGGTACAGATGAATGCATGTTTTAAAGACCACTCACTTGTGACCCTTATATATACGTTCCACAATATCTCATTTAACTTGTCTTCCATGAATGGATGGGATTCCAGTGGGCAGGGAGAGGAGGGTGGGGTCATAGAGTTTTGTCTTAAGACAGGCATCCGATCTTTAATGATTTTGGTCTATTCTGAAGTCTTAAATGTATTCGGATGGGAGTCTTTTATTAAAATTAAGTTTCCTTGTCAAAAAAGCTTAAAGTCCAACTCTGGAAAATGTACTTGTTGAGAAAAACGCAACAGTAAGTTTACAGAATAGAAATAAACTTTGGAAAACCACATGAAAATATTTGGAGCGAGTATTGACATTGGGAGGAAAGACGAAATTACTGATCCATCAAAATAAGCTTCCAAGGAAAGGGAATGCTGTGAACCTGGTTTTGATTTCTTTGGTGGCAGTGAAGGAAGTGCAGGTTCATATCACTCTTCTAACCAATACGACAGAATAGCTCTCAAGGACTTGGACTACTTTCAGCAGGTTCTTAACCTTCCTTGAACCATTGACTGCTTTATTTTTTATTTTTATTTTTCTTTCATTGACTGCTTTAGAAGTCTGGTGAAGCCTGTGGGCCTTCCTAGAATAATGTTTTTAAATACATAAAATAATTTTTAGGGTTATGAAGGAAATTATATTGAAACACAGTTCTATACAGGTTGAGCATCCCTGACTGACACCTGGGTGGCTCAGCAGTTGAGCGCCTGCCTTCGGCCCAGGGCGTGATCCTGGGGTCCCGGGATCGAGTCCCACGTCGGGCTCCCTGCGTGGAGCCTGCTTCTCCCTCTGCCTGTGTCTCTGCCTCTCTCTCTCTGTGTCTCTCCCTGACTAAAAGCCCTTCGCCATATTTGGAGTGGTCTAAGACCTAGTGCTATGGTGGGTAATTGTAGACATTTAATTAAGTTTTGTTGAATTACATGAATGGAAACTTTTTTTCTTAAGCAACTGAAGTAAATACTGTTGGGATGGTAGTGTGTATTTTACCTTGTCTTTTTTGAAAGAGTTGTTTTTATTATGCAGTTTATGGGTGTTGAGTAGTCATTGCAGGTATTATGAATGGAATTGTGGGAATTTTTTTGTGACTCCTATTTTTGTGGAATGGTCTCTTTATACAGAAGAAAGATCTCTCAGATCCTTTCAATGATGAAGAAAAAGAAAGGCATAAAGTGGAGGCCCTTGCCCGGAAATTTGAAGAAAAATATGTAAGATTCCTCTCTTGGGCAACAAAACAGCCTCGTTGAGTGGGAGAGGTTCAGACATTTTTATGTTCCTTTAGTGGATTATCATCTAAACAAGTACAGAGGTTGGCAAGAACAAAATGCAATTATTAGATAAATGCATTATGGTATAGAAAATACATGTGGCAGGCTCTAGCGTGTGAAGCTAAATGGATGAATGAGCAAGAAGTGCCTTTTACTCCTAGAATTTATGCTTAAAATAAATGTTTTGAAACAAAGCATACAAAGCCATTTCATTCCTTCTTCTAGAAGTCTTAGGCCATTTTATGCAGATACAAATCTGTTCTATTTAAAAGATCTTCAGGGAATGGGGTTTAGGGTGGGTGTATGGTTGTGTGTGAGAGAGTGTCCCACTGATTTACAACCTTTAGTCACTAGTTGGAGTTCAAGGCAACAATTAATTCCGTGTGGCAAAACATGTTGACCTTAGACTTAAACATTTATTAAGAGGGTAGGCCTCATGCTGTATGTTCTTACCACAGTTACACATGGAAAAAACGCATAACCTATTTTAAATTTTAGGGTGGAAAGAAACGTAGAAAAGATCGGATACAGGACCTAATTGACATGGGGTACGGTTACGATGAATCTGACTCTTTCATCGATAATTCTGAGGCGGTAAGTCCTTACTGAAAATGCTACTGAAACTACCCCACCCTAGCTCCTACTAATAATGTTGGCCTGGAGGTGGAGTCGAGTCAGCGTGGGCATGCCCTCAGTGTGAAGAGAAAGCTGTCCTGGTGAGAGAGAGGGGAAGTGACATTCTTGATCAGGCCATGGTTCCCTCACCGAAAATGATGACCAAATCTGTCCATATAGATTTGAGCTAGGACATTCGTGGTTGACCAGAAGCAGGTCTTAGTATGCTGTCTGAGAAGTGACAGAAGAACACAGTCACATCTGCTCTTTCAAGACCCACTCTGCACCTTTGGACTGTTGTACCAGAACTTGGAGCTGACTGTTTGTTTTTTCCCCTTCAGTATGACGAGCTTGTTCCTGCTTCTTTGACTACAAAGTATGGAGGATTTTACATTAATTCGGGAACCCTGCAATTTAGACAAGCATCAGAATCTGAGGATGACTTCATTAAAGAAAAGAAGAAAAAATCTCCAAAGGTTAGAATAATACTTGTTTTTGGATTTCAGAAGTGCTTTCTTATATGACTTTATAAGATCATTAGGTGACTTGCCAGAATGTCTCCTGGTTTAGGATGGCTCAGGAGCTTGGTGGAAAGGCATGACCCGTGTTGAGACTGACAGGTCACTTCTCATGCCTGTACTGTGGGGAGATGCTGTGAACCTGGAGGAGTCCACGCCTGTGTCCCAGCAGGCGCAGCAGGGATTTGTTTCTCGAGGTGGTCTCAGGGTGGGGACTGGGGCAGTGAAGGTTGTGGAGTGAGGGGAGTTTGCACCAACCTTGCTGTGTCTCTTCTGTGGACATGTAGAGGACTTCAGTTCCCAGGGCTGTCACCCCAACAAAAACAAGTTAGCCTTAAGTTTATTTTGAAATCAGCCTACCACTGCCTGTGTGTTTAAAACAAGAGGTAGGGCCCACGTACAGCTTACTTGAACGAGAAAAGTTTCAGGCTACAGAATGGCCTCTTGCCTCAGGCCTGGGTGCTTCCAGGAGACACTGTCAGTGGGAACACTGTGTTGACCTGCTGCAGGTCTGTGGTCCGGGACCAATCTGGAAGCTGTTGCTCTTGAAGGAAGTAAGACAGCTCTCAGGATGTACCATGGGCGGAGCAAGGCCAGTGCTGTGTAGTGCACTTGCTCCCTGAGTTAGGGAGCCGTGTAATTGTGCCTTGTCTTTAATTCTCAGAAGCGGAAGTTGAAGGAAGGTGGTGAGAAGATAAAGAAGAAGAAAAAAGATGACACTTATGACAAGGAGAAGAAATCGAAAAAGTCCAAGTTTTCCAAAGCCGGGTGAGAGGCAGCAGCTGCTTTGCTAGGATAAATCTGAACTGTTAGGGCAGGACACCTGGGAGCTGACGCGCCCTCCTCCTCACAGCTTCAGAAGAGGCAGCAGGGCCTGGCCTTCCGTTCCCCCTCACGCCTCGCACGGTGCCCTTGTGGGCAGTCAGTGCTCTCACATCTCTGTGTGTCAGACATTGGAGTTCTCTCTGTCCCTCTGTCAGCTTTGGCAGCTATTTCTGTCACTGTGTGACTGCTGATGTTCCTTGTTCTCTTGGGCACCCCTCCTCTGCCCCACTTCTCCTTCCGTCTCTGCCATGTCCCTTTGTCTTCTGTGGTCCTGCTTTCTTCGTCTCACCCCAGCTGCCCTTCAAGTTGCTGCTGCTCTCTGCTGCTCCTGCTTTTTCCCTTTAAATATTTCTCTTGCCCCCCTCCCCTTTTTCGCAACCTTTTATTTCAGCCTGGCAGTGGTTTTTAAAAACACATCGGATATTTAGCGTTCTGTGACACTGTTTTGCTAACCTGTATTAAATCTCAAGCTTTGGTCCCGGCAAGAAGGAGCTCCATATGCCAAGAGGAGGGAGGAGGAGTAACAGGGTGGCCTTGTGACTAGGTTCCTGGAGACAGTTGCGCTGGGAGCAGGGGCAGTCTCTCGTGAATTTCCCTTTTGAGGTGTACTGCAGCCCTCCTAACCAGTTTCCTCCTTGCTTGCAGCTTCACAGCCCTCAATGCCAGTAAGGAGAAGAAGAAAAAGAAATATTCTGGGGCTTTGAGTGTTAAAGAGATGCTAAAGAAATTTCAGAAGGAGAAAGAGGCTCAGAGAAAGAGGGACGAAGACCATAAACCTGTAGCCGTCTCGTCGGTGGAAACTCAGGGCCTGCGAGAATTGGAGGGCACCTCTGACCCCTTGCTCTCGCTCTTTGGCTCCACTTCTGACAACGACTTGCTCCAGGCGGCCACTGCCATGGACTCGCTGACTGATTTGGACTTGGAGCAGCTGCTCAGTGAGTCTCCAGAAGGAAGCCCTTTCCGTGATATGGATGATGAGAGCGATTCCCTTGGGGTGGGACTGGACCAGGAATTCAGGCAGCCCTCTTCCCTCCCTGAAGGCCTGCCTGCACCCCTGGAGAAGCGCGTTAAGGAGCTGGCTCAGGTATGGTGACACAGAGTGGCCGGGCTTTCCTGGAAGCGGTTTGGGCAGATTGACGCTGGTTCTGCACCACATGAAGCTCGCTGCCCAGAGCAACCCTTAGTGAATTGGCAGTTTCAGTGTTAGCTTTTCCAAGCTCTTTTCTCCTCCCAAGTGAGGAAACTGTACGCTCTGCGCATCAGGCATCACTTTTAGACCTTTTGTGGTTCTTTCATTCCTGGAAAAATCTTCTAGGGAGAGTTTCTCTCTTTCCATTTCCTGCCTATCGGTTCCTTCCCCACAAATATTTTTCCTTTGGTGCAATAGACTGATTTTTTTTTTTTAATTTTTATTTATTTATGATAGTCACACAGAGAGAGGGAGAGAGAGGCAGAGACACAGGCAGAGGGAGAAGCAGGCTCCATGCACCGGGAGCCCGACGTGGGATTCGATCCCGGGTCTCCAGGATCGTGCCCTGGGCCAAAGGCAGGCGCTAAACCGCTGCGCCACCCAGGGATCCCGCAATAGACTGATATTAATGTTGGTGGCAGGCAGCTGAGGCACAGATCCGTCATTTTAGCAATCTTTTGAAGGTTTGGAAAACTCACACAAGCTTGCAGATGAATATTACACGTAGAGTGTGTGTGCTTAATTGCCACTGCATTTCAGTTGCTGCTTGGACTTGCCAATCATCAGTGTTAGGTAGTAAGTACAGGAATGCCTAAGGTGTGATAAATGAAAAGGAGTGAACCTTAATATTGCCCGTGAACCATTAAAAAAACAGCAATAGTCTTTGAGTGATAGCAGCCGTTGGTGTTTGGGAATTGATTTCTAGAGGGCCAAGAACTGTCAATTCAGTAATGTATTGCTGACCATAAACCAAGCATGGGTCGTTAGTTATGATGACTTTTAGTTAAAAAAACGCTTTACCTTGGGCATCATGACTTATGGTGCAACTCTGGTGGCATTTATACTGTGTAGCTTAAGTATTAAGCCAGTGATTCTCCTAGGATTTCAGAATCACTGTTAGGTGTGTAATATCTCTTGTGTTTTAGGGCAGGATGAAATGTTAACCACTGCTACAAATGATTTTCTTGTTTCCAAAAAATATTTAAGCACAACTTACAAAGTAAAGCAAATGTCTTACTTGGATTTTTAGTTCTTCCTCGTTAGCCCATGTGCAGTATTCTCTTTGAATGTGATGATTTAAATGAATTGTGCCATGTCAGGGGTTCAGAGTATACCTTAATAGGACATTAAGGTGGAAGTAGTTGAATCTGAACTTGGCATGTTTGAGCGTACTGTTCTGTGTTTGCTCTTAGAATTTATGTTTTAAAAAATTACTCCTTGTTCTTCTCAATCTTCCAGTTTGTAATCAAATGTTTTTTAGCACCTGAAAGTCTTGTTAAGTAAGTTGAGTTAGATATATGTGGCAGTAGCCAGTCGTTTCTTTAGAGAAATGTCAAAACCATTCTTGGATGTGTCCCTTACCCCCACCATAGGCAGTGTTTTAGTCTGATAACTTAGACTCATTATTTCAATTTCTTGGGAAATATGGACAAATTCAGTGGAAACAAAGTGGCTTAACATGAAACAGCATTGGGTTGTGATTCAAGAAAGCCTTGCTTTCTGGAGTCCATTTGGATGGACTCTGAGCAAGCTGTGCTTCCTCGGTGTTTGCCAAGTTATCTCTTGGGACAATGGAGACAGGGTTCTGGATCCCATAGATAAGGTAGCTTGGGTTTTGGTGGGAAGTGGTAGCCAGGACAAATTGACATACTGAAAATACAGTGTTCATATGTGAAATCAATACTTTAGTCATCACCTGGACTTTCTACTACAAAAGTGTTAAGAAACTCTGGGAAATGGTGTAGAAAGTGGGGATTACCCATCATTCTGCCAATCTGAAAACTATTTTCAATTTGCTTATTCTTTTTTAGCTTCTGTGTATGTTTTTATGGAGTTGTAATTATAGTTGTCAATAATTGTTTCCTGCTTTCTTCATTTAATAAATATTATTATAAACCCCTCATCACTTTTGATGGTTGCATGGAAAAGAAGGCTTATTTTTGGAAAGTTACTTAATGCCATTCCAAAGGATCCCCAGGTGCTCCATTCCCACCAGGGCCTGTGCTTGGGCACTTGGAGCCTCCCCACATGTGTGCACAAGTGCTCTAAACCCAGACCTCACTGAGAATCTCCTGGGAAAGCTATTCTTCCCAGGAGAAAAATGCACACATGCACAAAACTTGCATACAATTCCAGAAGCCACTCATGGATATTTAGATCCTTAATAAGGAATCCTGTCCTCAATCTTGAACTGGACGTTGGTTTTTAAAATTTAAATTAAATTTGATGTACATAACTGTAACATTAGTAGTGTTATATGTTATATTTCATTCCTCTAACTATCCTTTTTTCCTCTTTATTTTTATAAGATTGTTTACATTTAAAAGTTTGGCCCTAGATGATACATGGATCAGTTTCTACTATTATCTGAAAAAGTGCCCAAAACTTAAGGCTTCAAAGAGCAGTTCATTTCTCCTGACTCTGGGTAGCTGGGCAGTTCCTCTTCTGGTCCTGCCTAGCTCACTCTTGGGGCTATGTTCAGCTGGCAAGTTGGCTGGGTGCTGGACCACAGGGATGGCTGAGATGGCCAGGACATCTGGCCTCTCCCTCCTCTGATCTTTCATCCTGGGTTTCTTCAGGGTATGGCAGTTTCAGGGCAACATTTCAAGAGACTGAAGGTAGAAGCTGCAAGGCCCATAAGATCTAGCCGTAGAAGTTGTGCATTGACATCGCTTCTCCCACTCTATTGGTAAAGCAAATCACAGGAGCAAACCAGGTTTGAGGGTTGGGAAATTAGAGGCCACCTCCCTGTGGCACAATGCATGTACTGGGAGGGAAGGGATCTGAGGTCCTGTTTGCTGTCTATTGCAGTCCCGTAAACAGATTCTAATCTGGTATGTATCTGTCCCTTTGAGAACAATCTTTGCTGTGGGAAGCAAAAGCAGATTTACCTTCTAACTAGATGTGATGCTTAAAACTTTGAAAAAATCTATTTGAAAACTTACGTATGTTAGAGAGGTACACCAAGAAGGCTGCCCTGGTAGATGTCTAAACAAAGGTCACTGTTTTTTTCTTATGTTAGTTCGTGTTTCATTTCCTGTTCCCTTGTACTGCACATTTTTATGGGCTCCAAGGTATCCAGTGATTTGATTTGATAGCCTTACCCTGCCTTCACTTAATATGCCTTAAATTGTGCCTTTTTCTTGGTTGTTGAAAAGTTCAGATGTGTTGCCACCTTCAGGTTACTTCTCTTGATGTAGTTTAGCAACTGTTCAGCCTGGTCCATACAGATGACCCAGGTCTGTTGACTAAAGCATAAAATGGGAATGATACTGAGAAAAGAGACAGAGACCCATGTAACCCGGTCTTCTACTCTACCTGTTCACAGCTTACCTTCCTATAGACTTAGAATTCCTGCATCACAAATCCAGGGAGACCTGGATCCAAGGACAGAAATGTAGAAAAAAAACCAAACCTAACCTGTTTGATCTTTTCAAAAAAGAGAATTATACCAGCAAAAACAGGCACAGTATATAAGGTTCTGATCTAGGTGCTGAGAGGCTGCAAGTGGCTTTTATTATAATTGAAACACCCCATTAAAGGACTATTGGAACTATTATATATCAGCATGATTGAGCTGTTTGGTTTAACTTTATTTCCTAATTAATCTAGGATCAATTTATACAACTCCTTAGGCAAGGTTGTCTCTTCTTAGGGTTGAGGAACCTCACTTATTTCTGGAAGACTATCATATAAATCCAATTGTTCTTTTAATTAAGTTTATTTAAAAATACAGCACTTGAGGGGCGCCTGGGTGGCTTAGTCAGTTAAGTGTCCGATTCTTGGTTTTGGCTCAGGTCATGATCTTAAGGTTGTGACATTGAGCCCCCATAATTGGGCTCCACACTCACCTGGGAGTCTGCTTCTCTTCCTCTCCCTCTACCCCTCTCCCTGCTTGTGAGCTTTCTGTCTCTTTCTCTCTGTGTGTCTTTCTCAAATAAAATATTAAAAAAATAAAAATATAGCACTTGACTAATTATCTTCAGGATAAAACCAGACCCTCAGGGATATGGCCTACACAATTCAAAAGGATCAATCAGAAAAAATCTTCTTAAAAAGTATGTTGCTAGAAAGCCTCTGACACATTGGAAAACCAGCTGACATCTAAAAATAAAATTTGAAAGAAACCCTAAGCTTGTTGATAGGCCTGACAAATAGTGGGCATTTGAAATACATATCAAAGTAATTAGATTGAATTAATGTGGAAGTACTTCTGGATCTTATAAGTAGCAGTGTGTAAGCTTAAGCAAAAGAATGACTCAGTTTTATTTTCTCTCAAGCTAAAATCATTTGAAGTGCCGAATTCTGAATCCTGAAAATGTAAGAAATTGGCAGATGAATGGATTCAAAGCCCCTTATTCATTTCCACCCATCCATCCATTTCATCCCCTTTCATCCTGGACTTTTGCACTTCCCTCTCTCCCTACTTCCAGGGGTCAGCAGAAGCTTGAGTTTTGCATATCCTCTGCAAGTTCTGTTCCAACTTTCTTCCTCTGGTTGCATTCTTTCAGTAATACCTGTTTGTTCCTTCATTAATTCACTCAGGTGACATTTACTAACTATTACATGACAGGCAGCTGTGGGAAATAAATTGACAAATAAGATTTGTTTCTTGTTCTCCATGGGCTTGTGCTATAAATGGACAAGTAGACATGTAAACACCTGGCTGTAGGACAGAGTAGAATGAGGTAAGCTCTGTGATGTTTGGGTGGCCAAGCAAATTGTCAGGTGGACAGCCAGCTTTGAAGAGAGAAGCTTCTTGGGGTACATAGGAATCAGACTGGAGGGAACAGATTTGGCCAGGCTCAGTAGAGAGATGGCCTTTATAGGAAGCCAGAACACAGAGCTGAGGATGGACAAAGAGTTGTTGGAGGGCTGGTACCTGCTGGAGCATGGTGGACCAGAGCTGGAGTGGCTTGCTGGGGCCAGATCCTGCAGAATCATAAATGCCACATAAAGGAGTTTCAGTTTGATTCTGGGCTTGGAGAGAGCTGCCTAAAGGCTTAAAGAAGGAAGTGGAAGGATTTCAGGAGAATAGAGTGTAGTTATTAGAAGTGGGAAATACAGAAAGAGGAGCAGAAGCTAGTGGGTTTGGTTTTGGGTAAGTTGAGTATCCATACCAGAGAATCATCCATTCACAGAAGTAACTGGAAAGTCTAATCCAGAGCTTAGAAAAAAGGGTATAGGGCAAGACGTTTAGATTTTAGAGATCTATGTGCATTATGTGTTATTTTGAAGCTGTGAAGGAAAAGGTATTGGGTGAAGATAGTTTTAGATAGAACTTTGAGCTCTATCTCTGGTAAGGAGTTAATGGAGAAGACAGGGAGGGAGCTGAGGTAGGAAGAGGACCCAGAGGGTACGATGAAGGAAGGCAAATAGGGTGATGGGAAGGTTGGAAGGTGGTTCTCAGTCTCTGCAGTCTCAGAGAAGTTGATCATTTGTTTTAGACAATCACTGTATTGCTTTTGTTTGAGGTCATTATTCTATATCAAGCCTGATTTTAGATATTTTATTTTGCCTCAAGCCTTTGGACCAGCAACTCTTGGGTTTAGATCAGCGGTTCTCAATCCCCTCTGTACATTAGAGTTACCAGGGTTCCTTTTAAAGAAACAGATTCCTGGGCCTCATTCCCAGAGATTCGGATACGATTGCTCTAGAGTGGGGAAAGCTGCCAGGTAATTCCAACATGAAGCCAAATATGAGAACCCATGGTTCAGACTTTTGCCATGATTGCTTTCCTGACTTACGTACTCCGTCTCCTGGCTGCCTGCCCTGGCTGCCATCCAGCGTGCTGCTGCGTTCTCATGGGAAGCAGAAGGCGATATAGTAGCCTGTTGTGCTACTTGTGTCAGTAGTAGAAAGGTGTGTTAGTAGTTCAGATGGTCTGGGTAACAGAGTTTGTGATACACTGTAAGTAGATTCTGGATTTCCCAAGAGTTACAATGTCCTTAAATGCTTAAAGCAGCACTTTATTATTTTTTAGGGGTTAGAGGGATAAGGGCCTTTGAATTTTGTAATTTTGTTGAAGTTCTTAATTGTTTCTGTACTGTGGACGTATGGAAATTCTGACTTACAGTTAACAGGAGTTAACTAGCTGGTTGAATCAAATACATCCTGATTGCCTTGACTCTGTATGATTGTCTTTCCTGTGACTGTTGTCTCCAGTCCCGGGAGGAATGGACAGTCCATAGATGCTTTAGCAGCATTTGAGAAAGCTGGATATACCAGTTGGGGAGCGCATAGTGATCATAGGTGAACTTAATCTGGGATTAGGGCTGAATAGGGAAAGGCACAGCGAGGATTTTATCAGGTTGACAGGTGTTCTGTAGGGACTGACTGGTCTGGTGCCTGTGGGTGAGTGTGCAGTCCTGTGGGGAGAGCGCACTAACGGATGTTACTGTCTGCTGTGAACCAGGCCGCCAGAGCTGCTGAAGGAGAGAGCAAACAGAAGTTCTTCACCCAGGATGTTAATGGCACCCTCTTAGAGTGAGTATCTTTGGTTTCTCTGGATCTGCTGTTACCGTGCCTGGCTGGAGCAGGCTAGGGGAAATGAGCGCTGCTTGAACTACTTAACAATGGCCACCTATGAGAGGAAGAAATGGTTTTTATTGTTTATGCTTTTTTTTTTAAAGGGGGGTTGGGTACAACAAATACTTGTCTCCAGGAAATGACAGACCTTACTAACTTTAGGAAACGGGTGTTATTAGAACGCTGCATATAATAATCATGGCCATTTGGAAGAGGATTTCTTGGCAAGTAGGAGATTAGAGAGAGAAAAAGTATTGCTTGCCTGTCTTTGAGAATCCAGAAAAATAAGAGCTAACTTGGTAGAGCCACAGGAGCCTACTCTCCTGGGATCATTCTCCTCTCGCTCTCACTTCTGCTCCCAAGGCTAGGGTGTATAAATATCCTGTGGCACATCTCCCAGATACCTGAACCTCTGAGATGTTACTCTGTATGTATGAGATTAAAAAGCAAAAAAACTGCACATATAAATCCAAACCAGGTTCTTGATATCTGTCCTTCGAGCTTTTCACCAGCTTCTTTCTCTCTTGCATTGTTTAGCAGAGGAAGCTTGTTGCTCAACAACTGAGGATTTTGCACATGTAAGAACAGTTGTCAAGGCTTGAGGATATTCTAGCAAATGACCAGGATGGGGGATTGGCCTCCTGGGTCAGGAAGCCTGGACTATAGAGAGCACCTGAGGGTCAGCACACAGGAGAGATTTGTGCCAACAGTAGCCTACTGGAGCTTGCCAAATAGATCAAGGGATTGAAGACAAATATTTTTCTGCTCATCTAGATGGGGACCCTGGAGGGGTGAGGATTTCCCTCACCTCCTTATTAGGGATAGAACTGGGGAAAAAAGGAAACACTGTTGGAAGTATTTCCTGTCTACACAAAGAAACTCAATCACTTTCCATTTTGAAAGCTCTTACGTTCTTTTTATTGGTGAAATTTAGTACTTCAGAGCTTGTTCTCCTAGGTTCTGTTTTCCTGACTACCTTTGAGTTGGTCTTGTCTTTGACCTGAGGGCCTTGACTCTCTGTACCTAGCCAAGTTTATCAGGTGTGGGAGTTCTGATTTGGTGACTGCTGGGGATCTGTTGCACTGGTCACTTAGTTACATTGCGTGACCGACAGCATAAGGTTTGATCTGTTGTTGGCTCTTAGTTTTCCTCTCTGCGGTAGGGTGACCTCATGATGAGAGAAGCTCCAGTGAGCTGCGGGCTCTTGATGACTCTCTTCTCTTTTTCAGCATAGAGGTGCAAACTCGAGAGCTGAGTAGCCAAATCCGTTCTGGGGTCTATGCCTATCTTGCTTCATTCCTGCCCTGCAGCAAGGACACCCTGGTCAAACGTGCTCGGAAACTTCACCTCTACGAACAGGTGGGTGACTGTGGAGTGCAGTCCCTTGGCTTTAGGAGAGGGTGACTGAGTCTTCACAGATGCACATCTGCTGTTGTCCTGCCTTCGTGTGATTACTAGTAGTGTATCCTCAGTTAAGAAGTGATGCATGAAAAAAAAAAAAAAAGAAGTGATGCATGAACCAATCTTATGATACGTCCTACTCTCTGCAGGGGGGGCGTCTGAAGGAGCCTCTCCAGAAGCTTAAGGAAGCCATTGGAAGGGCAATGCCAGAGCAGATGGCCAAGTACCAGGATGAATGTCAGGCACACACACAAGCCAAGGTCGCTAAGTAAGTGTGTTCCATCACTCTCACATGACATCCTTCTGCCTCTTCTCTTTATTCTTTCTTTTTTTTTTTCCCCCATTATTACATTTGTAAATGAGACTTTTTGCTCTTCTGCAGCATTTTCACCTTCTCTTAGAAGCCTGGGGCAGGGGGGAGGCAGTGGATGTGGGAGGAAGTAGTTCTTCTGTGGTAGTGACCTTAGGGTCCCATTGGTCCTATTCACACTATAGGATGCTGGAAGAGGAGAAGGACAAGGAGCAGAGGGAACGGATGTGCTCTGATGAGGAAGAAGATGAGGAAAAGGGGGGCAGGAGGATAATGGGACCCCGGAAGAAGTTCCAGTGGAATGATGAAATCAGGTGTGCCCAAACTGGGACCTTGCCTCATTGGAGGGTTTGTGGGGCCAGTGTCTGAGCATGTTCCTGTGTTTCTAATGAAGGTTAGAATCATTTACTTTAATCAGGGCTGCTGAAAGCACATGATTGAAACCTTAAAAGAAGCATTTGGCATAGTTTGAAGTTTCTGACTTCTGTCTACCCCTCAGGGAGCTGCTTTGCCACGTGGTGAAGATAAAACTGGAGAGCTACGATCTGGAGAGGAACAATAAGACCCAGTCTTGGGAGGACTATGTGAAGGCCTTTCTGGATGCTGAGGTCAAACCTCTGTGGCCCAAAGGCTGGATGCAGGCCAGGTGAGGGCCGTGAGCAGCCAGTATGGTCAGTGTGGTGATGAGGTGGAGCGTTCTTGCAGTACAGAAATATTTGAATGCTTCTGTTCTGCCAGGCCAACAGGGTCCCTTAACTCAGGAGTCACCGTCTAGCTGAGTCAACTCCAGCCTTACTGGAGTGGTTAGGGGTGTACTGGTTGCTGTGAATGGCTCTTATTCTTCCCTTGACGAAGGAAGTTATCTGTGGGGTTTTGTCTTTGTCATGCTTTGTCCCACTTCAGCTCTGAATTGGGGTATGCACATCTCACCTCAGTCTGCCCTTACCTGTTTTGAGATAATGGCTCCCCATTGAAGTTGAGAGGTAGATTCATCTTGGAAATATCTTCCTGTTCTGAACAGAAGTCTTACTTGGCGAGGATCAGGCTGACTGCTTATTGGAGTTAAGGGCTGAACTTCTGTGATGTGTAGCTTTCCGTGTGAAGGAACTATGACTGCCGTCCACAGATAGGAAAGCTGGCTGGAGCTTGTGCTCTCCCCTTTCCCCCACTGTGGGAAAATACACTTTACATGAAACTTTACCATCTGAATCATTCTTAGGTGCACCATCCAGTGGTTTTATTTATTTTTAATTTTTAAAATTTTACCATCATTTTTTTTAAAGATTTTATTTATTTATTCATGAGAGAGAGAGAGAGAGAGACAGAGACACAGGCAGAGGGAGAAGCAGGTTCCATGCAGGGAGCCTGACGTGGGACTTGATCCTGGGTCTCCAGGATCAGGCCCTTGGCTAAAGGTGGCGCTAAACCTCTGAGCCACCCGGGCTGCCCTGTCCAGTGGTTTTATTTATTTACTTATTTTTAATTTTATTATTTATTCATGAGAATACACAGGAGACAGAGAGAGAGAGGCAGAGGCACAGGCAGAGGGAAAAGCAGGCTCCATGCAGGGAGCCCAACGTGGGACTCGATCCGGGGTCTCCAGGGTCACGCCCTGGGATGAAGGCAGGTGCTAAACCGCTGAGCCACCCGGGCTGCCCTGTCCAGTGGTTTTAAATACATTTACAGGGATACCTGGGTGACTCAGTGGTTGAGGGTCTGCCTTTGGCTCAGGGCGTGATCCTGGGGTTCCAGGATCGAGTCCCGCATTGGGCTCCCCTTGGGGAGCCTGCTTCTCCCTCTGCCTATATCTCTGCTTCTCTATGTGTGTCTCTCATGAATACATAAATTAAAAAAAGAAAATCTTAAATACCTTTACATTGTTGTGCAACCATAACCATCCATCCCTTTAACTCCTTTCATCTTCTAAAACGGAAGTTTTTTACCTATTAAACAATAACTTCACATCCTCCCACCCTAGATTCTGTGATCATTGTTCTACTTTCTATGATTTTGACTCATCCGAGTACTTCATAGAAGTGGAATTGGGATCCTTGGGTGGCGCAGCAGTTTAGCGCCTGCCTTTGGCCCAGGGCGCAATCCTGGAGACCCGGGATCGAATCCCACGTCGGGCTCCCAGTGCATGGAGCCTGCTTCTCCCTCTGCCTGTGTCTCTGCCTCTCTCTCTCTCACTGTGTGCCTATCATAAATAAATAAAAATTAAAACAAAAAAAAAGTGGAATCATACAGAATTTATCTTTGTGGAACTGGCTCATTTCACTCAGTATAATATCCTCAAGGATTTGTCTTTATTACACATTACCGAATTGCCTTCCTTTTTAAGGCACAGAATAACATTCCATTGTATGTGTAAGCCACATTTTGGTTATCCATGCATCAATTGATGCTTAGGTTGCTTCCATCTCTTAGCTATTGTGAATAATACTGTTATGAAATTGGGTGTACAAATACCTCTTCAACACCCTGCTTTCAGTTCTTTTGTGTTTATGCCTAGAAATGGAATAGCTGGATCATGTGATAATTATATGTTTAATTTTTTGAGGAACCACCAGTGTTTTCTATTTTATTTTATTTTATTTTATTTTATTTTATTTATTTTATTTTATTATTTATTTATTTATTTATTATTTTATTTATGATAGGCACACAGTGAGAGAGAGAGAGAGGCAGAGACACAGGCAGAGGGAGAAGCAGGCTCCACGCACCGGGAGCCCGATGTGGGATTCGATCCCGGGTCTCCAGGATTGCGCCCTGGGCCAAAGGCAGGCGCTAAACCGCTGCGCCACCCAGGGATCCCCAGTGTTTTCCATAGTGGCTATATCATTTTGCATTTCCACCATCAGTGCACAAGGGCTTGTTTGCCTCCTCTCCAGTACTTGACATTTTCTGGGGTTTTGATGGTAGCTACTGTCGTAATGGACCTGAGGTGGTATCTCCCGATAGATTTGATTTGAATTTTCCTAGTGATTAGTGACATTGAACATCTTTTCATTTACTTATGGGCCATTTATATACCTTCTTAAAATGTCTATTCAAGTCTTTTGCCCATTTTTCAATTGGAAATATTTTGTTGTTGAGCTTTCGGAGTTCTTTCTGTATTCTGGATATTAATCCCTTGACAGATGTGATTTCCAAATATTTTCTCCCATCTTGTGAGTTACTTTTTTACTCTGTGGATGGTATCTTTGGTGTACAAAATTTTTAAATTTAGTGAAGTCCAATTTGTCTACATTTTGTTGCTTGTCCCTTTGGTGTCATATCTAAGATAGCAATTGTCAGCTCCAGTGTCATGAAGCTAAGTTAATTTTTGTATATGACATTACATAAAGGGTGCACCTTCATTTTTTTTTGCATGTGGATATCCAGTTTTCACAGCATCAGTTGAAAAGACTGTCCTTCCTTCATTGGTCTTCACACCTTTGTTGAAAATCATTTGACCACATATGTGAGGGTTTTACTTCTGGGCTGTCTGTCCTCTTCCATTGATCTGTGTATCTGTCTTTATGCCAATAACACGCTGGATAGTAATCCAGTAATCTAGCTTTGTAAATTTTGAAATCAGAAAGTGTGATTCTCCAGCTTTATTCTTTTTCAAGATTATTTTTGGCTTTTAGAATCTCTTGAAATTCCATATGAATTTTAATGGGTTTTTCTTTTTCTGCAAAAAAGTCATTAGGATTTTTGGGGGATTACATTGAATCTATAGATTGCTTTAGCTAATATTGAGATTACAACTCAGTAATATTAAGTTGTCCAGTCTGTGATAGGATGTGTTTCTTTTCTTTTCCTTATTTTTCTTTTCTTTTCTTTCCTTCATTTATTTGGGGCGCCTGGGTGGCTCAGTGGTTGAGCATCTGCCTTTGGCTCAGATTGTGATCCTAGGATCGAGTCTTGCATCAGGCTTCCCACAGGGAGCCTGCTTCTCCCTCTGCCTATGTTTCTGCTTCTCTCTGTCCTCATGAATAGATAAAGAAATCTTTTTTTTTTTTTTTTTAAAGGATTGTATTTATTAGAGCACACTGGTGTGCACATGAGTAGAAGGAGAGGGAAGGAGAAGCAGGCTCCCTGCTGAGCAGGGAGTCCAATGCAGGGCTCTATCCCAGGACCCTGGAATCAGGACCTGAGCCGAGGCAGACACTTAACCGGTTGACTGACCTGAGCCGAGGCAAACACTTAACCGGTTGACCGACCGAGCCACCCAGGTGCCCCCGGGATGTGTTTCCATTTATTTATGTCTTTAATTTCTTTCAGCAGTGTTTTGTCGTTTTCATTGTATAAGTCTCTTACCTCCTTGGTGAAGTTAATTCCTAAGTTTTTCTGTTTGTTTTTTTCTTTTGATGCTGTTGTGAATAGAATTATTTTTGTAATTTCCTTTTCATGTACAGAAATACAACTGATTTTTGTGTGTGTTGATTTTGCATCTTGAGACTTTGCAAAATTCATTTATTCTAAAACTTTCTGGAATCTTCAGAGTTTTCTACATAAAAGATAATCTTTGCAAACGGAGCCCACCTTATTCCTTCTAAATTTCGATGCCTTTTGTTTCTTTTTCTGGCCTAACTGCTCTGGCTAGAACTCCCAGTACTGTGTTGAATAGAAGTTGTGAAAGTTGTCATTCTTACCTTTATCCTGATCTTAGAAGAAACACTTTCAGCTTTTTACCATTATGATGTTCACTGGGGGGTTTCATATTTGGCTTTTATTATGTAGAAGTAATCGTATTACAAGCTTGTTGAGTGTTTTTATCATGATAGGGTGTTGAATTTTGTCCTGTGCCTTTTCTGCATCAGTTGAAATGATCATGTGGGGTTTTTTACTTCATTCTGTTCACGTGGTATATTACACTGATCAGTTTTTGTATGTTGAATCACCCTTGCATTCCAGGCATAAATTTCACTTGGTCTGTGATGTATAATGTTTTTAATATGCTCCTGAATCCTGTTTGCTAGTATTTTGTTGGGAAGTTTTTCATCAGTGTTATTTACAGGATATTGCTCTGTAATTTTCTTGTGCTATCTTTGCCTGGCTTTGGTATCAGGGTAATGTCAACTTCATAGAATGAATTTGTAAGTATTCCCTCTTTAGTTTTTTTTTTTTTTAAGTTTGAGGATTGGTAGTAGTACTTTACATATTTGGTAGAATCCACCCTGAAGCCATCATTTCCAGGCCTTTTCTTTGTCAGAAGGTTTTTCATAACTGATTCAGTCCTCTTGCTAGTTACAAGTATAGTTAGATTTTGTAATTCTTAGGGATTTAGTCTTGGTAGGTTTTGTGTTTGTAGGAATTTGTCCATTTCAGCTATGTAATCCCATTTGTTGGTGTGCAATTGTTCATAGTACTCTCTTAGAATCCTTTTTTCTTTCTAGAATCAGTAGTAATGTCCCCACTTTCCTGATTTTGGTAATTTGAGTATCCTCTTGAACATTTCTTAGTCCATCTAGCTAAGGGTTTGCCAATTGTCTTGATGTTTTCGAAGAACCAACTTTTGCTCTTACTGATTTTTCTCTGTTTATTCTCTGCTTCATTACCTATGCTCTGATCTTCTGTATTTCCTTCCCTGTACTTGCTATCGGTTTAATTTGTTCTTTTTGTAGTTTCTTAAGTTGTAAAGTCAGGTTGTTGATTTGAGATTTTTCTTGTTTTTAAACGTAAATGTTTATAGCTATAGTACCCCCTTGGCATCCTTTGAGCTGTAAGTTTTGGTATATTTGTGTTTTCCTTTTCATTCATCTTTTAAGTATTTTCTTGTTTCCTTTGTGACTTTTTTTCTTTGATCCATTGATTGTTTAAAAGGGGTATTGTTGGGGCACTTGGGTGGCTCAGCAGGTTGAGCATCTGTCTTTGGCTCCATTGTGATCCCAGGGGTCCTGGGAGGAGTCTCACATTGGGCGCTCCCTGCAGGGAGCCTGCTTCTCCGTTGCCTACGTCTCTGCCTCTCTCTCTGTGTGTGTCTATCATGAATACATAAATGAATAAAAAATTTTAAAGTGTGTTGTTTAATTTCCACAATTTTGTGAATTTTTTCAGTTTTTCTTATGTTACTGATTTGTAACTACATTCTCTTGAGGTAAGGGAAGACAGTTTGCATGATATCTATCTTTTTAAATATTTTTTTAAAATATTTTATGTATTTGAGACAACAAAAGAGAGCACAGTGGTGGTGATGGGGGTCCAGAGAGAGAGGGACAAACAAAACTCCTTGCTGAGCAGGGAGCCCACTGACTCAGGGCTCCATCCCAGGACCCCCAGGGTCATGACCTGAGCCAAAGGCAGATGCTTAACAGACTGAGCCACCCAAGTGCCTCAGTCTAAATTTCTTGAGACTTACTTTGTGACCTAATATATGGTCTGTCCTGGGAAATGACCCATGTACACTTGAGAAGAATGATTTGTTGTTGGGTAGTGTACTGTATATGTTGTTGGATCTAGTTGGTTTACTATGTTAACTTTTCTGCTGTTTTATTTGTCTTCTATTTGGTGTTCTACTCATTATTGTGAATGGGTACTGAATTCTCCAACTCCTGTTGTAGAATTGCCTATTTCTCCCTTCATTTCTGTCAGTTTTTGCTTCCAGTATAGGAATGTTTATAATTATTGCGTCTTCTTGCTGTTTTGAAGTTTTTATTAATACATATGTTCTTTGTCTTATAATCTTTTTTTAAGATATATTTATTCATGAGAGATAGAAGGAGAGACATAGCAGGGTCCCTATGAGGAGCCCGATGTGGGACTCAATCTCAGACCCCAGGATCATGCCCTGAGCCAAAGGCAGATGCTCAACCACTGAGCCACCCAGTGCCCTGTCTTGTAATCTTTCTTGATTTAAAGTCTGTTTTGTTTGATACCAGCATAGCTTCCTCCCTGCTCTCTCTCTGATTATTGTGTGTGTGGAGTATCTTCTTCCATCCTTTTGCCTTCAACCTGTTTTTGTTTTTGGGTCTCAAGTCAGTTCCTTTAGACAGAATTGAGTTAGATCATGTGTGTTTATCCATTCTGTCAATCTTTGTTTTGATTGGAAAATTTAATCCATTCATATTTAAAGTAATTACTGATAAAGAAGGGATTGCTTCTGTAAATTCAATGACCTATAAAAACGCTGCTCCCGTACAGTTCTGTCCCCGCTTTGGTTGCTGATAGCACAAAATTACATTTTTATACATTGTGAGCCCCAGAACATAAGCTAATAATTTTTTTAAATGCCTTACTGTCTTAGATTATGTAGAAAACAAGATTTGGAGTTACAAACCAAAGTTACAGTAATATTAGCTTTTATGTTAATAATTGCTATTTTTTCTTTATATTAGTCTCTTAAATCATGTAGAAAGTAAAAAGTTCAGTTACAAACCACTGTTAGGAGATTACTAGCTTGTTTTTTTAAAGATTTATTTGAGAGAAAAAAAACGCGTGTCCATGCAAATAGGAAGGAAGGGCAGAGGGAGAGAGAGAATCTCAAGCAGACTCTGCTGAGTGTGGAGCCTTCTGGGAGGCTCCATCTCACAACTGTGGAATCATGACCTGAGCTGAAATCAAGTGTCAGACACTTAACTGAGACCCTGGAAACCTTAGAAAACTAGCTTTTATAATTGCCCTTATATTTACTTTTTCGAGATCCTTATTTCTTCACATGGCTTTAAAGTACTGTCTGATGTCATTTTATTTGCAAAGGGCGCCCTTGAGCATTTCCCGCAGAGCAGTCCAATGGTCACAATGTCCTTCAACATTTGTCTGTCTCAAAGTGTCTTCATAGATCCCCCACTTCTGAAGGACAGTTTTGCTGGATATAGGATTCTTGTTGGCCCTTTTCTTTCAGCACTTTGAGTATATTTGCCCACTATCTTCTGGCCTCCCAACATTTCTGATGAGAAATCTGCTGATAATTTTAAGTGATGATGTACTTCTCTCTTTGGGCTTTCAAGATTCTTTTTGTTTTAAAAGTTTGATTACAGTGTTTCTCTGTGGGGTTCATCTTGGAGTTCACTGAGCATCTTGGATGTTTATATTCATCTTTTTCATCAGATTTGAGGGGTCTTTAGCCAATATTTCTTCCACTGTTCTCTCTGCCCTTTCTGCCCTGTCTTCTCCTTCTGGGACTTCTACAGCATGTGGTGTGCATGTGGTCCAAGAGATGGTGCCCTGCATGTCCCTGAGGTCTGTTCTGTTCATAACTTTTTTTCAGTCTTTTTTTCTTTCTGTTCCTTTTTTTCTTTCTGTTCTGTAATGGAAATGGTAATTTCCATTATCTTCTCTTTGCACACATCTGTATTTGAGCATCTCCAGGAAATTTTTCATTTTTGTTATTATACTTTTATTAAGTTCCGGAATTTCTTCTTAGTTTCTGTTTAGGTTTTCTGTCTCTTTATTGTTATTTCCGTTTTGTTCACAACAATCTTTCTTGACTTTCTCCACATCTACTTGTAGTTCTTTGAGCATCTGTAAGACCATTGCTTTAACATCTTTGTCTAATATATTTGCCATTAGATCTTTTTTGGAGAGAGTTTCTGGGTATTTTTTTTCCCTTGAACAGCCTGTACTTTCCTATTTGTTTGTTTGCCTTATGTTTTGTTTTTTCTGTGCATGTGTGTGGAACACTAGATTTGAATTGAATGTGGTAACTCCAGAAATCAGATTCTCTCACTTCCCCCAGGTTTACTTTTTCTTGTTATTATTTTTATCTTTTTTTTTTGAGATATAATTGACATACAACGTAGAATTAGTTTCAGGTGTAAAACATAATGGTTTTACATTTGATATTTGTGAAATGCCTACCACAGTAAATCTAGGGATCATCATTTACCTCACATAGTTACAATTTTTCTTTTCTTTGATGAGAACTTTTTATCTTCCGGGTGCCTAGGTGGCTCAGTTGGTTAAGTGTCAGACTCTTGATCTCAGCTCAGGTCTTGATCTCTGGATCATGAGTTCAAGCGCCACATTGGAGCCTACTTTATTTTTTATTTTATTTATTTTATTTTATTTTTGGAGCCTACTTTAAAAGAAAAAAAAAAAAAAGATGGATTCTCCCAGCAACTTTCAAATACACAATACAAAAAAAAAAAAAAAAAAAAACCCAAAAACCCAAATATACAATACAGTATTGTTACCTATTATCCCCATTCTGTATATTTTTGTTTTTGTGAATGTTGTGGGTGGTCTCTCTGCCTGAGATCAGCCTGTGGTGTAAACTTAATGTCTTCCTGGGTCTTATCTGAGTCCTTGCTTGGGCACGGGTAGTCGCTCTCTCACTTTCCCCCATATATGCAGTTGTTTTGAATGTTCTGTTTTTAAATATCTGTCTCCTAAAAGTGAGAACGTGAACATTGAAGGAGGGAAAAGGACAACAGTTTTTCAAATCCACTGGAAGTCACCTCAGCCAAAGGGGCAGGGGCTTGCCATGGGGTGGGGAGAGACAGCAGTGGCTGCCCATCTCTGTCTGTACCTCTGTGATGAAAAGCAGCAATCAGAGCAGAGGTTCCCAGTACTTGGAGGACCTCCCAAGTTCCTGCAAGTTGTGGGCAAACTGTTCTGGGGACACGTGTGCAGCTGCCTGACGTGGGGCTGGGGACAGGAGGCTGCAACTGTGCTAGAATTGACAGCAGTTTACTCTTTAGGTCCTCCCCTGAAAGCTGTAAGCCTTCAACATACTCTAGAATTCCAAAATAGTTATTTTAAGATTTATTTTTTTTTTAGAGAAAGTGCAAATGTGTGAACAGGGAGAGGGGCAGAGGGAGAAGGAGAGAGAGAATCTCAGGCAGACTCCACGCTGAGTGTATATAGCCCAATGCGGAGGTTGGTCTCACAACTTTGAGATCAGGACCTAAGCTGAGATCAAGAGTTGGATGCTTAACTGACTGAGCCACACCCAGGTACGCCTAAAATAATTATTTTAGATTCTATTAGTGTAGTTGTTGTCCAGGTGGGTTGACAGTTCCTGGTGCTTCCTACTGTACCATCTTCCTAGAATCAAGTCATGGAGCCTTTCTTTGTATCCCTTCTTTAGGTGGACTTGCTCTTTTCTTTACAGATTGAACTTCTGAAAGTGTATGGGGAGGTGCATAAAGAAAATTTTGTTGTGTTTCCCTAGAAAAAGAGAAACTGTGGTCATTACACATTTGACTCTTAGAAGGAATGAGAATCAGCAACAAGGAAATCACTTCTGCCTTTAGGAGAGAAATCACTATGAGAAATTTTGGGACAGAACCATAGTTTTTTGGGGTCACTCTAGACTGTTTGCTTTTGAGTCGCCAGTGCAGCCACTTAAGACTCTCTCACTAGGAATTAAGCTCACCAGGCCACTGACATTTAAGGCATAATAGTCACTGAGTACCAAGGATGCTAGGAAAGCTCTAGAAGCAGAGTGCTTGCCTTCAGGGGGGGTCTATGCAGACTGCTTAGTGTTCTTTCTGTTTCAGGACTCTGTTTAAGGAGAGCAGACGAGGCCATGGGCATCTGACGTCAATCCTGTGAGTGTCCCAGTACTTTCTCAAGAACTGTTATTTTCACCTCCTTTGTGGATCTCCTCTAACCCTTTTCTGTGTTCATTCCTTTGAACAGGGCCAAGAAGAAAGTCATGGCCTCTTCCAAAATCAAGATGAAGGTGAGTCAGCCTGCTCAGGGTCATGAATTCTCCTCTCTCTTCAGCCATACATATGAAACCTCTCAGGTGACCAGAGCAGCTCCTTGAGCCGTGCTGGACTGAGTGACAGCTCTTCAGGATGGTACTCTTCAGGCTATACAAAGAGGCAGCCTGGCCCATTGCAGGGGCCTGCGGTTGGCAGGGCAGAGACCTGAGCTGGGCTACTTTAGTGCCTTCCAGCCTTAGTTCTAGGAGACCATTTCTGGGTTGTTGGTGGTGTTTGTGGGATTCAAATGAAGTCTTCCTGACTGCTCTCTGAGGAGTGAAGAGCCCCTGCAGATGTGAAAGTCTTCTAGCGTGAGGATACTCCTCACGGCAGAACAGTGCTAGCCAGGTGTAGGTTAGCCTGGAGCTGCACTGGAAAGGGCAGGTGGCTTTGTTGTATTTACCTGGCAGAGATGGAAGGTAATACAGTGGCTAGAGAACAGAGACTGAAAACCATGTTAGACCTTGCAGAAACTTTTCAGTGTAGTAAGAATTGCTGTTTTACCAAAATTTTTAATAGCTCATGAGGCTTTATAGTGCCCTTGATCATATATAAACAGTCCGTGAGAATAAGCTGTGTCAATTCTATATTCTTAAGTATCTGTGAAGCTCCTACAGTGTCTAAGACAAACTGCATTAAGCACTTGGGATGTGGGAGTGATGGGGTAGGTCCTGTTTCCGCTCCTATGACAGGACTTTTCCTTTGCACGAGCTGAGGAGATAGATGCTAAAGAAGACCAAGGAGGAAAAGAAAGCTAACTTAAGACAATTCTCATGCCATGCCTCGTTTTCTGATTCCAACTGGGAATACTCTGACACAGTGTGAGGCCATCTCTTTGCTTGAGCCTTTTACTTTTTCAGAAACAGAAAGTTTGGGCAGCCCCGGTGGCTCAGCGGTTTAGCGCCACCTTCAGTCCAGGATGTGATCCTGGAGACCCGGGATCTAGTCCCACATCAGGCTCCTTGCATGGAGCCTGCTTCTCCCTCTGTCTCTCTCTCTCTCTCTCATGAATAAATAAATAAAATATTAAAAAAAAAAAGAGAGAGAGAAGGTTTCTTTGCGGGTGGGTATGTACATAGCAAGAAAGTATGCTTGGTAAGCCAAGCCAGCCAACTAGGAACCAGAGAGGGTGAAGGAGTTTAGCACTTTCAAGTTGAAGCAGGCACGGCAACTGCTCTGTTCCTCTCTTGTTTTGTGATTGTACAAGAAAACCTGGATCTTTGGGCCTCATGGTGTTCTCACATTTGCATCCTCACTGCAAGGCCAGGGTTGGCATTGTTGGACATTTCTAAACATCAGAATTTCTATTTTCCTTTAGGAATCATCCACTAAGCCTGATAAAAAGGTTTCCGTCCCATCAGGCCAGATTGGTGGCCCCCTGCCTTTGCCTTCAGAACACCCAGGAGGAGGCCTGAGCACTGGGGCTGCAAACAGGGAGCTCTCAACCCAGGCGTCTGGCAGCCTTGCTAATCCTGCTCCTATCAACCTGGAGGACTCGTTGGATGGGGACTTGATCCGTAATTCAGCCTCCTCTTTGGAGGTGGTGTCTAAGGAACTGGCTGTACTGAACAGCAGAGCAGGTGGGGGCTCTGAGTTCCCACTGCCGGCACCCTCAAAGGCACCTGCAGAGAAGATGGTGGGTGTCGGGTGCTCAGAAGAGAAGAGGAACTTTCCAAAGCCCAGCCCTTCTGCCCCGCCAACCTCTAGTTCTCTGCAGTCTCCCCTCAATTTTCTGGCTGAACAGGCTTTGGCACTGGGGCAGTCCTCTCAGGAGAAAAAACCAGAGAGCTCTGGCTACAAAGAGCTATCCTGTCAGGCCATGCTCAGCAAGGGCCTGTCAGAAGTGCACCAGTCCAAAGCAAAGCACCATGGCTTGCCACGGACGTCTCACGCACCCCAGGCAGCAGCTCCTGTGCCTGGCCCCCAAGTCAAAGTTTTTCATGCAGGCACTCAACAGCAAAAGGGTTTCACCCCTCCAGCTCCTTTTGTCAATAAGCTCCAGGGCCCAAAGCCTTCCTCCCCACAGTGCCATCGTTCCCTCCTCCAGCTTGTGAAGACAGCAACCAAAGGCCAGAGCTTCCATCCCTCCACGCCGGCCTCTTCAGGAGGCACACCAGCCTCCAGCAGCAACTCGCATAAGACCCCAGCCTCGTCCTCTACCGCCCTGAGCCATCCAGCAAAACAGCACTCAGCCGGCTCTTCAGGGCCATCTTATAAGAATAGTCCCTTTGCCAGCTCTGTCTCTAAACATGGGGTTTCTTCTGGCAGCTCTTCCTCTGGAGGAACACCAGTCCAGAGCTCTACTTCCGGGAACCTGCTCCCCGGTGTACAGCCTCCCTCCACAGGACAGTCTGCCAGCAGACCTGTCCCAGGCTCTGCAGTGAAAAAACCACCTGTTTCCCAGAAGCTGACCCTGGTGGCCCCTCCAGGTGGTCCAAATGGAGACTCCAGCGGTGGGACCCAGGGAGTGGCAAAGCTACTGACCTCCTCCCTGAAGTCCAGCGCGGTTAGCAGCGTGACATCGTCTACCTCCTTGCCAGTGAGTGTCCTGGCACAGCAGCCCACCCCTCATGGGTCTTGTGGACAGGGCCGCTTGCCTTGCCCTGGTCGGAGAATGAGATCTGACACTGAAGGTCAGGTAGGAACAGTGAGCCCAGAAATTGGAAGGAGGACTGGGCTTCCTGTTTTCAGGTCTTTACTTTTCTGGTGGTAGGAATCCCAGGAGATCCTGAAACTTCTCCTGTGGATGAGCAGAAGGAAAGGACTGGTTTGCAGGGATCCTGGGTGGCATAGAACGAGCCGTTAAACTACTTTCATATTTCATAGCCTCCTACTTGTCCTTCTGTCCAAACAAGTAAATGAAAATGGCGTTACCTCTCAGATCATCAGTTTTGTGGAGATGTTCATGCCCCAGGAATATGAGTATCTTGGATAGGTTTTGGTTGGGTTTTAAAGGACTCTGTAGGTCAGATAAGGCAATTTGACAGAGTACAGTGGTTCATGAGGCTTGCCTGTGGGTAATTACAGAAGTTTAGATGCAGGTTGGGAACATGGGAGAGAGCAGTTGTTTTCATATTTCCAACATATTAAAAAAGACTATGAAAAAAAAAAAGACTATGTAGTTAGAAAGACAAAACTATAGAAAGGTATGTTCAGCAAGGTCTCATCTGCCTGTGTCCTGGTCCTACCACCCCTGCAAGGTAACTATATTCCTTAGTTTCAGGTTTTTCCTGCTTCTATCTAAGAACAAAGATCAACACATACAACTTTGTGTTTTATGTATATAAAGATGGACACATAAGCATTTTTTTTTTTTTTTTTTTTTTTTTTTTTGTATATGCCTACATCTGTTTTGCTGTCTACATGAGATACTCTTCCTTTCTCGCACAAAGGCATATTTTATACCCGGCTTTTTAAATGAACACTGTCCTGGGAGCCATTCCATGCTGGGTCAGAGACTCCTCTTCCTTCCTTTGGAGCGACAGAGCAGGGGGCACCTTCACCTTCTTAAGGGGTGGTTACCAGTGGGTCCCCACCCTGCACATCCATTACCAGCTCTGGTCTGTGAGTGAGCTGCGGGCAGGACTGGCGTTCTGACCATGCTGTGTTTCCTTTCCTAGAAAGGAACGAGTGGGGCTGTGCTGCTGGCCAGCTCCTCGCCCTTAAATCTGCTGTCTGCATCGTACAAGTCCGGCAGCCCGAAACTGCCCGGAGCCATGAATTCCAACTCCTTGGGGATCATCTCCCAGTTTCCTCTCCATGTGCTCTCCTTCAGCGCCGAATCCTCTGCCAAAGCAGGGGTTTCCAAGGATGCTATTGTCACGGGTCCTGCTCCTGGGACATTCCATCACGGCCTCAACCATAGTAAGTGTTGCTTTCCTCTCATCATGCTGGAGGGACAGAAGGTTCCCCAGTGCCTGTGCTATGATTGATGAGTTCTGTTGTCATGTGCTGGGTTCCTGTGTTTGTTTGGTGTGTGACCATGGGCAGAGTTCCTGGGAACCATGCTGAGCCCCCTCCCCGTGGGGTTCTCACCTGGAACCTGTCCAGTAGGTTGTCTGGGATCTCAACCACCAAAGCAGCTTTTTTGTTCCTGTCTTCAATGTGTGTGTTTTGTTCTTTTCTCCCCTCCTGTTTTTTCTCAGGTCTCCTGGCTGGCTTGCACTCCAGCCCACCCCGTGCAGCGCCTCTCCCACACGCTGCCGTGTCCACCCACATCCCGCAAAGTCTGCCAGGTAATTGCCAGGTGATCAGAGTGCCACGCACACAATGTGCTATTCTGCTCCCCACCCACTAGATGCCTTGTCTGCTGCCAGGAAGTTCAGTGTCTTCACCTCGTTGTTACTGTGTTGTCCTGCTTTGTCCTTCAAGGCTCTGGCTCTTTGGGTACTCAGAAACTGACACAGGCTTCCACTTTGAAATTTCCCCTCGTTCCCCACTTGGAACTGCCACTGGGTCAACCTCACCCTGTGTGATCACGGGGGAGGAGGTAGTGGCCTGTGTTCAAGGCAGGGGAAGTCCCTGAGCTAAACTTGGTGCTTACATTGGTGCTAATATCCAAGGGCTAATTGGGGCACTGAAAAGCGTTTGCATTTAAGCTGCTACACCTTCCAGGTGCTGCCAGCTAACAGAAGCCTCTCAAAACTTTAAGTGAAAGGGAGACCCCAAACAGCAGTGAGGTCACAGTGGCAATGTTTTAGGAGGGACCTTTACCTGTGATGCCAGCATGTGTGCCAGACAGGAGCAACTTTCAGTTAAGTTCGGGGGTGAAGGCAGATGTTCAGGAGCACAGCAAGACCTGGGGCAGTATTCCATTTCTTTTCCTGCTTTTCATCTCCGTAGATCAGTGGATTTCAGAAAAAGGGTGTGGTATGCAGCACAGATGCCCCAGCTGGTAACCTTCATAGTACATAGTAAGTGATTGGTCTCACCCTGTACTGGAATGGAACCTGCTTCTCAAGTGTACCTAATGGAACACTGGCAGGAAGCTTCATGGGATTTTGGTTTTGGCCTACTATTCTTACTATGATAGACCTGCTCCAGAGAGGACCAGGAAGGCTACATCAGTCATGGCAGAGCCATTCTTCAGGAAGCTGAGCCTGGGGTAGCCCTGGTGCACAGGTAGTGGGGTGGAAGGAAGACAGGGAGCTTGCCTGGCAGGGCATACCTGTGGCCTGATGCCTCCCAATCTATGTCTGCCTCCAGATTTGCTGTGGGTCTCTGGCCCCCATGTCCTGAGGTTGATGTGTTCCTAGTGAATGCCAGAGGCCATATGGGTATAAGAATGGATTGAAAATTTCCAAACTGGAAATTTTGCTGCTTTAGAGAAAGGAAGCAAAGGGCTAAGCCTATACCAACAGTGACTCCCATTTTCCTCTAGAGAAGCAGTAATTGCAGTGGACTTACTCTGCAAACTAGTGGCTGCTGCTGTAGCAAGAGGATAATGTGGGGGGTTATAGAGCCACGTAGGTGAGAGTTTGTGGTTTGAAAGATGGCATTGCCTCTGCTTGCTTTGGGGAATGTCACACTTTGAAACAGGAAATAATTGAAAAGCCATTGGAAACATGGGTGTTGGCCTGTGGTATTTTCAGAAAAAGAAAAGAAAAACTTCTTTGTGCCATTTCTGTCTCTTTTAAAGCTTCTTCAGGTTGGAGGATTATATAGAGTGGTTGTAAACAAAATGCTGCATGCTTACTTCAGCTGTGTGACTGTGTCTGCTTTGCTTTCTTTCCCCTGCAGACTCAGAATGCTAGTGCCTTTGAACTTGTCTTTGTAGGACCTGAGGGTTTTGATGCTGAGAGAGTGCTCATTGCTGCTTGAGTGCAGCATGGTCTCTAGGCCTCAATGTTGAGTCCAGTGTTCCAGGGGATGGTGGTGGCAGCTGAGAACAGAAGCCGCTCTGGTCGCATGGCATGCAGCAAGCAGCTGCCTTCACAGTGCTCAGAAAGCCATGCACACTACAAGCTGCTGCAAGTAGCAATGCACTCATTCTCTGTCAAGGGTTTTTGGGCTCATTGGAGCCCTAGAACACTCAGCGTTCAGGGGCTTTTGCTATTTAAGTGATTCCCTTGAGGTTTTGTTACTGCTACCTTAAGGGAATCCGAGATCCTGAAAGACTTGTGTTTTTTTTTGTTTTGTTTTTTGTTTTTTTTTTGTTTTGTTTTGTTTTTGCTTATTCTTTTACAGATGCTTCTCAACTTCATGGAAAAGGGCCTGGTGTACCACGGAAATTGTGACCTCTTCAGAGGAAAGGCCCGACTAACTTAGGTCTGGGCAGAAGCTGAACAAGTAGGTCTCAGAAACTGGATAATCACTATGCTCTTTCTGCCGATTGGTTCTCTTCTGGAGAAGGTGTGAGTGCTAAGTGGAGCGTCTCTTGGCACTGTGATGTGCCTTCTGTTAGGGGAGCAGCCCTGGGCTTCTCCAGAGGCACTGACTGGCCTGGTGCTCCAGGCTCCGCGGCTCTGTCATGGACAATCGTTGGAGGGGCAACTCTGGGCTGGGGTGCGCGCTGGGTCATGTACGAAGCTCTGGTGTCAGGGTGGAGCAGTTGGCACACGTGCTCTAAATCCACCTGACCCCTGGCATTTGGTCACAGTACCTCATGGTGCCCTACTGGTCAGGGACTCCTTCTGGCCACAGCAGGATCCCTGGATGGTCATGGTGTCCGTCCCATCCTCAGGCTGTGTGCTCAACAGGACAAAAATCCAGGCTAACACACAGCTGGGAGACTTTTTTTTTTTTTTTTTTTTTGAAAAGTACTCAGAACACCTAATGTTTGCTCGTTGTGGTGGGGGCCAGCTTCTCTGCTGAACATGACAATGAAGCTCTTTCAGAAAAAAAGACCTTTGTAGATTCAATAGTTGTGACAGGATTTTTAAAGACACTTATTTTGGTCCAGATTTCATCATTACCATTAATGCATTGGATAGAATGGGACTGCTTTTCGCATGTCATATTATAGTAAGACATAATTCCAGTGCCTTTATGGTGGAGCAGAATTAGACACACGTCCATTCAGCCTTCTGAGTGGATCTCAGATGAAGACTTTTTTAAAAGATATGTCTGTATTTAAGACATAGCCAATTTGAGTTTTTTACAGTTGCACATCATGATCTGTGCTGTCCTGACTTGAAGGTCATCTGGACCCCCAAATCCCAGGTCCCAACAGCCAGAGCCCCCATTTTGGTTTTTTTCAGAGTTCATACAGGTGGACTGCAGAGCCCCAAAGCCCTCCACCTTTTTGAGGGCCAAGGATATGAGGGGTTCCAAGTCACAGACATTCCAGTTTGTTTTCTTTAGAAACCATTCTCAGGCAGAGCTGCAGGAACAGGCCTCTGTGAAGCATCTGCCATGTAGAAATAAGCCTTGCCATCCTGGAGCTCTCCAGGCAGCAGGGCTGTGCATTGACTTAAGGGTGGTGCGCCAATGAGCTCGGAAAGTGCGTCAGAGACAGACTAGGACAGCTATCCCAGAGCACACTCAGCCAGTGGCTGCTTCACAAGGATGGTCAAAGCCCTGGCCTGTCCTGTGAAGTGTGTACCACCTGGTGTGTCTGAACTGACTGCTTTGGCTAAGTGGTTGCAAATATGTTACGAGTAATCAGCCTCCTCAGAATGTACACCTGTGTGGACACAGGCAGCTCTCTTGCTTCCTGCCTTCCAGGGTACAGCGCTCAGTAACTCACAGTCATGCAGAGGTTTGCCTGGTTTCCAGCGGAGCTAGACCTCTGTCAGCTGTCCGGCTAGGCCTCTGCTCTTTTTTTCTTTTCTTTTTTGTTTTCCTTTCTTTCCTTTTTTTTTAAATGTTAAGAACCAACATGTGTTTCACATCGGGCTAGAGTGGATTCCTTATCCCTTCATTATATCTATTTTTTGCAACTTGGGTTTCCAGTTTGTTTACAGAATAGTCTTAGGTAGTAGCAAAAGAGCCAAAGAAGAGATTTGTATTGCTGAGCTCAGAGCCGCAGAGGCCGTCCGTGAACACGGAGCAGTGGGAACTCTCCAGGCTTCTCCACCCGAGGACACCCAAGGTCCCTTCCCTGCAGCGCTCCCTCCTCCCCATGTACCACTGAGTGTGCAGCTGGAGCAGAATACCCTCATTTTTAGGAATCTAGTGATGCCTCTTGCCTCAGGGAAACGTTTCTTTGATGGGGAGTTTATGAGATTTCTTTTTCTTGTTTATGCTTTATTTGTGGTAACGAAAGAGTGAATGACTTCCACAGCCATGGCCGGGCGGGCCGGCAGGCAGAGCGGGGCCTGGGGCTGCAGGGCTGCGGGGCTGTCCCTGGTGCAGCCGCTCCTGAGGTGTGAGAGGGGCTGTGGCTTTTGTGCGGCGCGACTATGTTGGTGTTGGGGGGTGGTATGGAAATTGTTAATCTTGTATAAAGCAACTCAATAAATTGTTTCAAGGTTTCCAAAACATTGTTTCTCATTCTCTACTTTTTTTTTTTTTTTTTTTGCAACTAATTCTTCTTCCCCCAGGAGCTGGTATATGTGGAATATCCATTTTGGCCAAAAGCCAAAAGGGAACAGGGGAAATAATAAGCCTCACATGCAAAAGAAGAAACACTGAAATTAGAATCAAGCCACCAGGTGTTTATTTTTGCACTATAAATAGAGTTCCCTAGTCCCATTTTGTTACATAATATATGAGATAACAGAGAACCTAAAATTCATTTGGTGAAAATCAAGTGTGTAGTATACCTAAATACCAATGAGCTAGTAAGACTTGTAAGGCACTGAAGCTAAGGCTAACAGCAACAGAGTCCTTTATGAAAATAATTTCAGAACCACAACGCATTCTCTGATGGTGCATTCCCCTGGGACAGTCTGGCTGACAGCCTTCACTCTAGCACCGAAGGCCAAACACTGTTCTGGTTTCTTTGCACCTTTTCTGGCCTAGAGCCCAGATCTATCTCACCAGGAGGCCTCTGACAGAAAGTCTGCTCTCAGCCAGAACCCTGGGGGAATGTGAATGTAGGTCAGCAGCCTTGAGGGGCCCAGTCCTTTGATGTACAGAAAGGTGTGTGGAAGGGAGGCCTTTCTGCCCTAGAATCCCCCCACCTGGGGTGTGAAGGCCAGTGCGCAGAGTGGGCTTGTCTGCTTCAGTTGTCCTGTGTCATGTGCTTTAGTTTTTAGGGTTGCTTCCAGATGTCACAAAGAGAGTCTATTGATGGAAGTGTGTAGGAGAAGGGACAGAAGAGGGATATCACGGTTGTCCAATGATTAGAGGATGAAGCAGGTCCCTCACCCAGGTTGAATGACAGCGAGGGCGCAGGTCAGGAGCCTGCACAGGGCCAAGGAGGAGAAGACATGGTGCTACTGGGTAGGGGACAGCCAGCCACTGGCTTCCAAGAAGATGGAGGGCTGAGCTGTGCTTACTTTTGCCCAGACACCAGGACGGCCAGCTCCTGGATGGACATATCCTTGTTGACATAGCGGTCGTACTGAGCCGGGGTCAGCCTGCCTTTCTGCAGGGCCTCTTCAATGGAGAACTTCCTGCCAGACTTCCTGTCGTGGATCACAGAGGACTCCCCACTAGGACCCTTCACCGATATTTCCTCCCAGTCACACTCCTGGCTCCTGAGTTTGACAAACATGTTCCAGTCGATGAGACCGACCCGATGGGCTTCCTCTGGGGACAGCTCCCGGCCCGTGTCAGGGTCGATGACCACAATGGAGCGCCGCAGGTGGTTCTCCCTCTGCTCCCTCTTGACGGCCACGGAGCCCAGGCGCTTCTGCAGCTCATCGATTTCCAGGTCTTTGTCTTTGGAGAGCCTCTTGAGGTCATCCAATTCTCTCTCCAGGGACCACAGTCTGGAGTTCAGGTTTGTCCCAGAGTCCACCGCGGTCACATTTCTCAGGTCTCGTGTTTCTGTTGCTGCCATTTCAATTTCTGACTGGAGCCTCCGGGTCTCAAGCTGCAGGCTCTGTCGCTCCAGCTGTAGCCTGTGGTTTTCTTCCCTTAGGAAGTCCAGCTCTTTGGAGGACTTGGAGTTACAGAACTCTAGCTCTGACAGCTTGGCTTCTAGCCGACTCACTTCTGCATCCAGTTCTCTCTTGCTCCGGCTCTCCTCCTCCAGGCTGCTCTTCAGCTTCTGAATCTCTTGTTCAGTGTCGCCCTTCTCCACCTGGACACTTTCAGAGAAGACCACCTTCTCCTTGACCTCCATCTTCTCCAGGTTGACAAGCTTCTTTCTCAGGGTCTCGAGCTCACTCTCCAGCACCTGCCGCCGGTGCCTTTCTTCCTCCAGCTGGACTTTGAGCAGAGCGTGTTCCCGGGCCTGCTGGGGGTCCTGCTGCAGCACGACCTTCTGCTTGAGAGTCACCTTCTCCCGGGCCTCCCCCTCCTCCTCCAGCTCTGCCAGCCGCTGCTTCAGGCGCTGCACCTCCAGCTCGGCTTCCCTGCGCGCCTGCCTCTCACGCTCCAGCTCCTCCAGCTGGCGTTCTAGCTCCGCACGCCTGCGCTGCAGCCGCCGCAGCTCCCCACGGAGGGTATCGATCTGCCGCAGCTCCGCATCTATGCTCTCAGTGAAGGCGTTCACCTCAGCCCGCAGGCCAGGCTCCTCCTCGTACCTGACCACTTCCTGCTGGACCACCTTTTCCTTCACGTGGGACAGCTCCTCCTCCTTCTGCTTGATCTTCTCCTCCTGGGAGGCCCTCTCCCTTTCCAGATCCACTTGTTTCTTCTGCTCCTCCGATAGCCTGGCCCTTAAAGACTGTACTTCCTCTTTGGTTTGGGGGTCTTCCTGGAACTGGAGAATCTCCTGGACCACCTCCTTGGTCTGCACCTGCGGTTTGGTGTCTTTCAGGGACTGGATCTCTTGCTTCAGCTGGTAAATTTCTACATCACACCTTTCAATGAGTCTTGTCTTGTCCACAATCTCCTCCCTGAGCCTCTGAAGCTCTTTCTCCATCTCAGGGTCAGTTTTGTACTTGATGACTTCCTTAGTCACTTCTTTGACCTCTACCTGGGGGCCCCGCCTCCTGAGTGCCTCCAGCTCACTCTGGTAGCTCTTCAGCTGCTCCTCGGCCCCCCGGTACTTGCGCTCCTGCTCCACAAGCTCCAGGCGGAGATTGGCCACTTCCCTCTCTGCCTCAGGGTCTGGCCGGACGATTTCCCGCACTTTCTCCTGCACCAGCACTCGGGCATTCTCCTCCTCCAAGGCCCAGATCTTGCGGAGCAGCTCAGTCTTCTCTCTCTGGTTGGCACGAGCCTTGGCTTCCTCATCCTCATACTGGCGTTTGAGGTCGCCGACCTCCCTCTCAGTTGCCACATCCTTTTCCAGCTTGAGCACCTCCTTCACTGTGATCTTCCCCTCCGCCATGGCCCGCTCCTTCTCCAGCCTCTTGAGCTTGTCCTGGAGGAAACTCACTTCCTCCTCGTGCTCCTCCCTGAGCTTGCCCTCCCGCTGCTGGTCCTCCTGCAGCCGCCGGTACTCTGCCTCCAGCTGGGGGTCATTCTGCAGCTTCACCACCTCCTTCTTGGTGACCTTCTCCTGTGCCTGGTTCTTCTCCTCAGCCAGGGCTGCAATGCGCTGCTGCAGGAGGGCTGCCTCTGCTTCCCGGGTGCCCTTCTGCCGCCTCAGCTCCTCCAGCTCCTCCCTCAGCTTCAGGACCTCATCTGCCTGGGCTCTGTCTGGCTCGATGCGCAGCACCTCCTTGACCACGTACTCCTGCCCCCCGTCCCTGGTCTCCTGCTCCAGGGTGTGCAGCCGCAGCCTAAGCGCCTCTAGCTCCTCCTGTAGCAGCTGGTTCTTATGCTGCTCCTCCACCAGTGTCCGTTGCATCTGCTGGAAGCTCTCCTCGAGCACAGGGTCTGGTACTTTCTTCAACACTTCCTTCTTTATCACTGCTTCCTGGGGGCTCCGATGTTGCAGAGTCCGGATTTCCTCCTGGGCACTCTGGACCTCCTTCTCCAGCTGCTGTCTGCGCTCAGTCTCCTCATCCAGTTCCTTCTGGACCTTCCATGTCTCCTCCACTGTGGAGCCTGGTGTGCTCCCTTGCAGTGTCTCATGGCTCGCTCCCACCTCCGGCTGCTGGGAAGGAGGAGACAATGCATGGTTAAAGCTGCACGCTCTGTGGCCTGTTCCCAGCTGGTCTGGGTGCACCTCGGTCACCTATGAGCAGGTCAGACTGGCGGTCCTATGATCCCAAAGGCTCCCTCAGTGCTGAGTTCATGAGTAGTTTACCATTTAAAAAACTTAACGTATCTTAAAACCACAGAAGAGTGTGAAGTGAAACCACAGTCTCCTGCCTTTGATCCTGTTCCTCCTAGAGGCTAGCAGTCATCTTTGAGACATGTGCATTTCTACTGCACAAATGGTTGTCCCCTATTCTGCTCGCCACACGTTGCGCTTAGTACAGAGAGAGCATTCACTGTGGTGCTACTTCATTTTCCACGGTGTGGACAGACAGATGTAGGTTTCTGAAAATAAGTTACCTGCTCCTGGGCGCTCAGCAAATGTTTGTTGGATGGCATACATGTCACATTCATGTCAACAGAAGCACTGATGTGGGCCAGTGCCTGGACTGTGCTGCCCAGCCATGTTAGCAAGGGGCCGTGCCACTAGCTTACAGACTGTTTCTTTAAAGCAGAATGAGCCTTACTTTTCACCTGCTGGAATAGTTTCGAGTAAAATGTCTTACTAAAAGGGGCGCCTGGGTGGCTCAGTCAGTTAAACATCTGACTCTTAATATTGGTTTAGGTAAAAAAAAAAAAAAAAAACATTCGGTTTAGGTAGTAATCTCAGGGTCGTGGGATCGGGCTCCAAGCTCAGCGTGGAGTCTGTTTGGGATTCTCTCTCTCCCTCTCTGCGCCGCAACCCCCCCTCCCCGTCTCTCTCGTCTAAAATAAATAAAATCTTAAATAAAAAGGTCTTATTGAGATCCATTACCTGTCTCAGGAGACTCAGAGCAAACTCCAGATTCTGCAGCCTCTGTCTGTTGATGGCATTGACTTCTGTGAACTTGGCAACAAGAGCTGCTTCCTACAGGAGAGCAGTCAACAAACAGGAGTCAAAAGACTAAGGAAGAGTGAGCTGGACAGTATTTGATAGTCTGGCATTTGGGGACAGTGGGTGGCCTCTGGCCTCTTGCTACCTGGAGTTGGACTGCAGTCTAAACTGTTGGAAAAACTGGATGTAGAAGAAGACTAAGTCCCCATCTCTGTGGTTTAATGTTCTCATGTGTAGAAGGACCTAGTAACATCAGTCTTCCATGTGTACTTAGGAGGAGGGGGTGGAGAGCCTTCCAAATCCACAGCTCTGGCCCAGAAACCTCCGGCAGCCTGTCTTTCTAGGTGTATCCGCACTGCTGCCCGAGAACAGTTCTCTTTTCTTACTGAACCTGTTTGCACCCAGGAGGGCTCTCAGCCAAGTTTCCCTGTTGGGTGTACATCTTGGAGGCCTGCATGCTGTGCTCCCTAGAGGCCCTGGCAGCTCCAAGAAGGCCCAGCCCACAGAGCTCACCTCTTCCCTCACTTTGGCGGCAGGGGACTGGAGCCTGGCTCTCTTGCTCACGTGACTGCTCCTTCCATTCTCCAAATCAAGAAGGGACCTTAGCTTCTCTGCTTCTAATTCATAGTCCTGGGTGAGAGAGAGAGACATGGTTGAGAGCAGACAGAGGCAGTTGAGTCAGAAATGTTCTACCCCTTGAGGCTGACTGCAGAGGTCTACGCAGCTGCATCAACTGCCAGCAGGTTTTGAGAACCGTCAGTGCGTCAGCAGTACAGAGCTGTGTCCCTGAACATAGGACACAACACACAGTATGCCAGCACTTGCCCATTGTGCCCTAAACAGTGCTCCCTCCAGGCCCAGAGTGTGGCCCTCTGCTTCCCTCATTAAACGCCGCACTGTAAGCTGTATCTCACCTTGATGATGCCCCCTTCTCTGTCAGTTTGACGACTTTGTAATCCATCCAGTGGGTGAATGATACCTCGCCAATTCTCTGCTATTGGCCACGTAGGTGAATTCTAGTTTTTCTCTTTTGCTATTGTAAATAATGCTGCTACAACGATTATTTATCCTCTATTGTTTTTTTCTATTTTTTTTCCTTGAGGATAAATTCTCCCAGTTAACTGCCTCGAGCAGAAATCCCCTTTCTGGTATTCAGTGTCTGGTACCATACTGTTTTCCTAAGGGTCATGCCCTTTTACAGGATCCAGCAGTGCCTCAGGACAGCCTGCCGGGCCCAGGGCTTCTCTGTCCAGCTCGCAGGGAGGGAAGAGGCTCTGCTGTTTTGCACTCCAGGCAGGGGTCTCGCGGCTCACCTTGACAGCTTGCTGGTACTGCTGGGAGTGGGTGCAGACTTGGTGGACTTCCTCTTCCCTTCTGGCTATCTCATCCAGCAGGTTCTGTAAAACAATAGAGACTTTAAAAATCAAATTTAAAAAAATTGATAGAGGGCAGCCCTGGTGGCTCAGTGGTTTAGCACCGCCTGCAGCCCAGGGTGTGATCCTAGGGACCCGGGATTGAGTCCCACATCGGGCTCCCTGCATGGAGCCTGCTTCTCCCTCTGCCTGTGTCTCTGCCTCTCTCTCTCCTCTCTGTGTGTTCTCATGAATAAATAAATGAAATCTTAAAAAAAAAAAATTGATAGAGTAGCTGGCTTCCTTAGAATCTGAAATTATTCTTCTGTAATACAAAGTCTAATGAATGGCTTCCTTGTGTACAGTTGTTTGTCGCAGAAGGCAGTTCTCCAGCCCTGTGAAGAAGGGTCAGGAGGAGGATCGTCTTTGCCGGGAAACAAATGTTTACCGGGTGCTTCGAGATGTCAGGCACTGTTCCCATATCTTACTTAGATCAACTCATTTAATCTTCCAGCTGCCCTGTGAGGTAAGTACCATCATTGTCTCCAGTTTATGACACCGAGGCACAGCGAGGTTCAGTGACTTGCCCATGGGGACACGGCTATTAGGGGTTGAACCTAAGCTGTTGGGATCCAGCATCCTTGTCCCTACAAGACACTGCTGCCTTCCAAGGAACCAGGACTCTGAACTCTGGACATGGGACCTTTCACCATGAGGGCTCCTCCTGTGTTGCTGCAACCATTTATTCATTCAGCCAGCCTTCATGGATGGTCCATGGGGGGCTAAGCCTCGTGCTGGGCACCGAGGAAGGAGCGAGACCACTCTTAGAATTACATGCTGCTGGGCAGGCTGGGCCTGGCCCCTTGAAGACACAGCTCTGCCAGGCCTTTCCCCTTCTTCCACCAGGGCAGGTGGCAGCCACTGCCCTGCTCCCCTCCATGGGTGGGCCTGCCGACCTCCCATGTTCCCCACGCCCCCCGTGCAGCTGCAGGCCTTGAGCACAGAGGCAGCCACCCTACCTTCTGGTTCTTCAGCTTGGTCTCCATCTGGCTGAGACTGTCTGTCTCCTGGGGTTCGTAGCTGGGGATATGGGACAAGAACTGGAGCATGTGGTCGTAGCCGCTGCGGTAGTCCTCATATGCGGCCCTGGCGCTCTGCAGGCTCTGGGCCCTATGGAGGCAAAGCCCATCAGGCCTCTGCCACAGTCAGCAGCTGCCTCCTATACCCTTTTAAAGACATTATCTCCACTCATTTAAAAAGGATCAACTGTAATCTAACAAGATAATCTAATTACTTCCCCAAAAGAGGGTGGTTAACAAAATTACGGAATGGAAGGTTGGAATACTCTGTGGACAGATAGGTCCATGCGTAGTGACTGGCAGAGATGCCCGCTGGGTATTACAGGACCTCAATTTACCACAAGTCCAAGGAAAAACCACAGGAAACGCTAGGAAACCTGATGTCACTGAAAATAAAAACATTAACATTTGAGGTACACAGCAAAAGTGGTGCTTGGGGGGAAACTTGCAGTATTTAGTGCTTTTATTGGAAAAGGAGGAAGCTCTCAAAGTAATAATCAGGAAAAAATAAAGCTAACAGCAGCAGCAGCAAGAAATTGTAAGGAACAGATGCCAGTGAAAGAGGAGACAGAACAAGAGAGAAAGGGCTGAAACCAAAGCCAGTTCTTTGAAATGGTCAGTGGACTGAACCTCACAACAGTCCGGAAGGAAAAAGAGAATAAAGTGAGAAAAGATAGAACGTCAGGAATGAGGGAGGGGGCATCCCCTCATGTGGAAACCATGAAAGGATAAGAGTATCATGAGCAATGTGTTGTCCATAAACCCATCCACTTGAGATGGACACACTGTTTCAAAGACACGAGCTACTGGACCTGCTCCAAGAATTAGATGACCCAGAACGGTTGAATTTGTAGTTAAAATCTCACACACCAAAAACAAATGGCTTGTAGGCCTGCGTGGCTTCTCCACTACCAAGCATTTAAGGAAGAGGATCTATTCAATAGGAGCTCTTCCGGAACAGAGAAGAGGAGGGCACACGGGCGCCTGACCCCAACAAAGTGTAGGACAGGAAACAGCACGACCGGTGGAGGTGGTGTGTCGTCATTCGTGTTACCTACCTACGCCGGTTCCTCAGTATCTAGGGAGGGCACACAGACTGGAAGCCAGACTTACCATGGGAGAAAGGGGCTGGTCATTACAATCACTAAGGGTTTCGGGTTGTTTTTTTTTTTTAAAGACTATTTGAGAGAGTGCGAGAGAGCATGACCAGGAGGAGTGGCAGAGGGAGAAGGAGAAGTGATCCCCCACTGAGCAGGGAGCCCGATAAGGGGCTCGACCCCAGAACCCCGGGATCATGACCTGAGCCGAAGGCAGATGTCTAACCCACTGAGCCCCACCCTGGCGCCCCACCTTGAGTTTTTTTACTTTGCAATGTATTGCTTTAAAAAAAAAAAAATTAGACAATAAACAGCCTTCGGCAGCCTCGCAGCAGACCAGCTAGGTGGAGGCTGCTGTCCACCCGTGGCCCCTCACCTGAGCTCGACCTGCTGACAGACATTGTCAGAACGCTGGCCCAGCTTGTGCACCTCCACCTCCTGGCGCTCCAGGTCGGGGCAGTGCTCCTGGAAGCGGCTGGCCAGTGAGCTGGAGCACTGCTTGGCCGCCTGCAGGTTCTGCTCCACCTCAGCAAGGAGGGACTTCTGCGTCTGCAGCTTGGAGGCCAGGACCTGCCCGGGCGGAGAGGCAGGGCGCTGTGGCCGGAGCTCCCGCCCGAACTGCTTGGGGCCTCCTGCCTTGGTGGGGGTGGGGGGTGGGGGGAGTGTTAAGCCTGGGCGAAGGAAGGGACTAGGGCTTTGCCTCTGCATTTCCCCTTAAACCTGGTGGTCATTTCTGCAACGTTCTGTTTCATCACAATGACCACAGCCCAGGAAAACTAATGTGAAAACCCAGCAGTAGGCAGCATGTGCCCTGCTACATCGTGCCCAGGACCAGAAGGACCCGCTGCTGTCCGGGGGCAAGGCCACAGCTCTGAGGTGAGGATCTCCGCACAGAGCAAGGATTCTGTGAGCTGCTGTGTGAGTAAGGGGCCTCCCGAGCACTCACAGACTCGAACGCCCCCCACAGTCAGGCAGGTGGATGCACAAAGCAGCCCGGTGGCAACTGTGCCCAGAAAGCAGATGCTGGGGCTGGAGGCATCGCTGCTCCACTCCTGCTGACCTGATCCTAGAGCCTGGCGGCCCAGGGGGCCAGATCTGCTCGTCTTAAGATACTGGACATCTGGGCAGTTGGTGTAGATACTTCATTTTAAAATCAGGCACCTCATTTCCACAAGCCCATGAGCAGCTGGGATTTGTGCCTTGGGCCTCCATTTGCCACTTCTGACATGGCGCACTGTGGCCTTTCAGAACCCGGAGACTCTCCCTGGTACTCGGGGCCCAGTTCCCGTCTGTTCAGAGGTGGTGGGTAGGGAGCACCTGGAGAAAAAGGCTCCTGGGGTCCTGAGGCCCCAGACTTACCTCCAGCTCCTGCCTCTTGCTGTCCAGGGCATGGCCACTCTCAGGTACCGTGTCGTCCTGGGTCAGCTGGTTCTCGTACGTGGCCAGTGCTTCCCAGCCCCGCTGCAGGCTCTGCTCCAGGCGGTTGGCCATATCCACCCTGAGGACATGGGTCAGGCGTGAGGGGTGCCCGCCTGGCTCTGTGATCCCGCCCAACCTCCCCGCTGCCCGCCTGTCACCCACTTCTCCTGGGCCAAGTCCAGCAACTGCACCAGGCGCTCGTATTTGCGGTTAGTGTCTTCGACCCGGGTCTTCAGCAAAGACGTGCTGCTGCTGCCCGGGAGCGCCTGCACAAATTCCTCGCACTCAGCCGTGCTGCGCGCTTTCTCAGGCTCGATCCGCCGCAGCTCGTTGGTGATGTTCTGTGGGGACCAGAGCCCTGGAGTTGGCCACGGTCCGGCAGCCTCCTCCCTTCCAGGGGCTTCATGGGACAGAGGAAACTGTCAGGGAAGCCTGGGCACCCCCTCCCCGAGGGAGCCAGCCCATAATGAGCATCCCCCGAATCCTGGTATGGTGGGTTGGTGGGCTGTGACCCACAAGAATGGTGGAAGTTAACAGGTGATTATCAAGCATCTACTGTTCCGTGCACATCATGTGGATGATTTTCATCTCTGGGGGCCACCCCAGTAGGTGGGTACTCCCTCCCCCCACCCAAACCCCGTTCGCAGGTGACCTTTGCAAGCAGCTCCGGCAGGGATAATGGGGCCTAGCCATGCCCCCTCCCCTGTGCCCATCCTCCTCCGGTCCCAGCCTCGTTTCTGAACACTTGGAGGTCTGTGGTCAAGCAGCCAGCAAGCAACTCTAACACCCACTTGGCAGGGTGGTGAGGTGCTCGACCAGTCCCTGGTGTCCTCAATACTGCCACGGGGCCGCAGGTGACAAGCCATGTGGAAGCAGCATGAGCCTCGCTTGCCCATTCTCCTAGGGCCGTGTTTGGGGCATGAGGGCCCAGGCCCCTCCTCGGTCATCAGCCCAGAACGGCCCCCTCACTGCCGTCACTCAGGCCCTCTGGTTACATGGGGCAGGTGGTCCCTGTTCGGGATGGAGGCCCCCATGGGGATGAGACCAGTCTGGTGGTACCTTGAGGTCCTTGGCCCGCTCCGCGCTGTCCTGCACAGCTCGGCCCTGCTCCAGCGGTGGCCGGAGGATCCCCGTGACAGCCTTCTCCTGCCGCTCCAGGTCTCTGGCCACCTTGTCCAAGCCAGCCAGCAGATGCCGCCCCTGAAGGTCAGAGGGGTCTGCCAGAAGAAAATCGCAGAGTCAGGTGGTAGTGGGGAGCCGGAGTGGGGGACACGACGCACAGGGAGAGGGCAGGGCCTAGGAGGTCAGCTGGGACTTCTGGGGCTGGCCTGGCCTCCCCCACCACTGCCCTGCCTGCCTCCTGCCGTGCCCTCCCCCCTGTCCACCCAGAGCCCTGGACGGTGGCCCCAGCACCCACCTCCAGGGTTCTCTGCCTTCAGCACCTCATGCCGCTGCTGGAGCGCACTCTTGCTCCTGGCTGCCTTCTGCCGCACGCTCCGGTACTGGCTGCCCAAGCTGTGAGTGCAGAAATGTGCTGGGGTCCCGGGGCAGCCCGCCGCCCCCCAAAACCACACCATGGGACTCTGGACTGTGGCTGGGCAGATGGCCCAGAGCAGTCACAGGCCCATCAAATGTTAAAAACCGGCACACGTGGCAAGTTTGTGATAATGCTGCTCGCTCTTTGCTCTGGGTTCGGATGGACCCTCCCTTCCTTGTCTCTCCTCTCCTTCACACCGGGTTTTCCCTCCTAAAGTTATCTTGTTTATGCCTTTGTCTTCCCCACCAAGACGTTACTCCTGAGGTAGCAGTACACAGTAGGTGCTCAATAAATACTTGCTGAATGAATAAATGAAGGCATTCCTTGAATCACTCATTTAACAGAGTTCTTGGGTACTTACTTTGCACCAGGGACCGAACCAGGCCCTGGAGACAGTAAATCTCAAGGAGCCCACCTACCTCCCAGACTGACACCCAGAACGTTCTAATGAAGGGCAGTATGTGCAGTGGGAGAGGGTGCTTGAGCCAGGGTGGAGGGCGAGTGGACAGTCAGGGGAGGCTTCACAGAAGAGGTGACCACGCAACCAGCCGGGCCTCTAGTGGGTGTCCAGGTAGGGGAACAGCACAGGCAAAGGCCCAGAGACACGTTGAGAGAAACTGCTCACTGACCACAACCACAGCCTGACAGACACTCAGCGAGTCAGCCTGGCCAACAGGGTCTGCTCCCCGTCCCACCTGAGCCCCCAAGGGGGTGCAGGTGTGGGGTGTCAGTTGCTTCCTGAGGCTGAGTCAGGATGCCCAGGGCTGTGCATGGGGCCCGAGGGGCCCAGCGGGTGGGGCCGGCCCCTGCTGGCTCCCTGCGTGCCCCGTACCTGTCCACCAGAGCCAGGGCCTCGGGGTCCGTCGGGGGGATCACGAAGCAGACGGCAGGGGCAGTCAGCTTGTTCCCGGAGCTGTCTGTGAGGTCCCAGCTGTCCCCGTTGTTGCTCTGCAGGGTGTAGCTGTAGCCCCGGGAGATCAGGCCCTGGCAGGGGCAGGCCGGTCAGAGGGCACAGAGAGACCTGCCCTGGCCAGCGACCCAGGGCCCAGTCGCCGTCTCAGCCCACCCCCCAATCCTAGCCCGTGTCTCTGGCCCTCCCCAGCACACTGCACGGGAGGGAGTAGGGACCGTCCAGCCGTGAAGAGACACGTAAGATCTGATGTCTCAACACCCATCTGGATTTCCCTTTGGAGAACTGCCCCCCACTACTCAGGGTGGGCATGTGACGCGGGCCTGGCCAACGAGAATGGCATGTGCCAACCACAGTGACTGGTTTAGGCAGGACACAGAACTAAGCTGGTAGAGCAGAAGGTCAGGGCAGCGGGTGGGACCCTGGGCAGGGGGCCCGGGGGGTCGGCAGAGAGTGACCCCCAACTGCAGAGACGGACAGAGGTTCCCTAAAGACGTATGAGGCCCTGCATCCAGCCTTGTCACTCCCGAGACTTTTCAGTGACCTGGAAGGGGCAGATCTGGGCCCACCCTGGGCCCCCGGGCAGCAGCTCACCTGGTCACCCTCAAAGTCACAGAGTGCCTCCACAGGGATGGGCTTGAGTGGCGTCTCCCGGCGGTACTTGAGGGGTACAACCTGCTGCCCTCGCTTCTCCAGGCCCCGCACCACGTGCTCATACTTGTCCAGAGCCTTCTCCTGGTCCTGTATGCAGTGGGGGGAGGGCCCAGGTGAGACCACACACCGCCCCCCCATCCCCAGGTGGGAGCCGCAGGGAGGGGTGCGGAGAGGCCCTTGGTGTGCCCACCACTCACGTCCAGCTCCCGCAGCAGCAGCTCAATCTGGTACTTGTCCTTGAAGTCGGGGCCATATTTCTGGTTCAGGTCCAAGTCCACCTTGTGCAACAGCTCCTGAGCGTCCTTCATATCTCTGTGGAACTAGGGGAGACCAGATGACCCTATTACAGACAGAACACCACTGGGACACCAAGGGCTAATCCTGCGGTGGCTTCACGCCCACCCCTAGGCAGGGCTGCCCCCCATCCCCACCCCGACTCGCCCTGAATCTACAGGCTCCACCGCTCAGAGACACAACCCCCAACCCTCCCCGGCTGGGGACCTCTTGGGCCAGGTCCTTCCCACCCGTCCACACGATGCCATCTCTAGGACAGAGTAAGTGTCCATACATAGGTGCTGTTAAAGCTTTAAGCTCTTTTCCATTCCATTGCTCTCTTTGAGCTAGGGACACCCTGACGTCACGCTGCACCTTTCAAAGTCCCGGTAAACGGAACACAAGCCTCCCCACTTTGTTCTAGAACATTCTCTTGCCCGTTCTTTTGTCCATCAACTCAGAAATCACTCAGCTGTCCCCTGGGCTGTAACAATGAACAGGACTTTGAGATCCCTGTGAAGCTCGTAGCCCAGCGGGGTCCAGACACTGAACCAGGGGTTACATTAGAGTGCCACCTGGGCTCAAGAGTCCCCAGTCCCAAGAATCAGGTGACCAGCTCTTGTTAAAAATACACATTCCAAAAAAAATTTAAAAAATAATAAAAAAATAAAAATACACATTCCCACGGAAACCAGCTGGCATCCACCAGCGAAGAATGGAGAGAAAGACAATTTGGTCTGTCCACACAATGGCATGTGATTCAGCCATAAAAGGGAATGAAGTTCTGATTCATGCCATGACATCGATGAAGCTCAAACAGATCAGGGTCACGTGAAAGAAGCCAGACACCAAAGGCCACATAACACACGAGTCCACTCCACAAAACGTAGAGTAGGAAAATATTCACAGAGACAGAAAGATAGGTTAGAGGCCACCAGGGGCTGGGGGAGGGACAGAGAAGGGAGTGACCGTTTCATGGGCACAGAACTCCTGTGTGTGGGGGGACAGAAAAGTCCTATAAACCTTCCCAAGGTGAAGGCTGCATGACACCATGAACGTCGTAAATGACAGAGGATTGTGTACTTAAAAACAGCAAAAATGGCAAATTTCCTATTACATGTATTTTACCAAAAGGAAAACCCCACGCTCCTTCCTGGGCCCCACAGGTGAGTCCGATTCTCTGGGCCTGGCAAGCTCGGGGGCACAGCCACGTACGCCCTCAAAAGCAAGGGCACGGGCAGGCTTGGGAAGGCAGCCCCGTGAGGCTCCTGGAGGCTCGGTGCCGAGGCCACGAGGTAGGCGGGCGGGCACCGAGCGCTCCCAGTCATGCTCTGGGGCTGCGGGTACCTGGTGGTAGTCCTCCATGTACTTCAGGTGACTCTCCTCACAGATGAGGAGGTTCAGGTACTCCTTCCAATCTGCGTGCACGGCCTCCATGTGCGCCTGCCCAGAGAAGGGGGTGGGGGCAGGTTACTGTGTGGCAGGTGCCTGGGATGCCAAGGGATGAATGGCAGGATTCTGGACCTGAATGGTGGGGGACGGGGCACCTGGCATCTCCCTGATTGTGGCTCCCACCGAGGCAGCCAGCTTCCTTCTGGGCATGGGAGGAGACACGGTGAGGAGCCAAGCAGGGATGCCATGTACGGGTACTTGGGTTGTGCACTGCACAAGGGACAAGTAGGGGCTGCATCTCCCCAGACAAAGTAGTGCTTTTGAAAATGTTCACAGGAAAAAAAAAAAAAAAAGAAAAAGAAAATGTTCACAGGGATGCCTGGGGGCTCAGTGGTTGAGCATCTGCCTTTGGCTTGGGGCGTGACCCCGGGGTCCCGGGATCCAGTCCCACATCGGGCTCCCTGCATGGAGCCTGCTTCTCCCTCTGCCTGTGTCTCTGCCTCTCTCTCTCTGCTTCTCATGAATAAATAAATAAAATCTTTAAAATAAATAAATAAATAATAAAATAAAATGTTCACAAAGGCACTGTAGAGGGTTGGATGGTATCCCTCCCCTCCCCAAATCCATGTCCACCCAGAACGCAGAATGTGACTTTATTTGGAAATAGGGTCTTTGCAGCTGTAACTGAATAAGGATCTCAAGGTGAAATCATCCTGGATTTAGGGTGGGCTCTGAGGTCTGCTGACTGGTGTCCTCCTAAGAAAAGGAGGTGACACACAGAGCCACACAGGGGAGGAGGCTACGTGAAGACAGAGGCAGAGATACGAGGGACGCAGCCCCAGGCCAAGGAACGCCACCACGGACTGCCGGCAGCCAACCCCCAGAAGCAAGGAACGAGCGTGTCCTAGAACCTGGGGAGGGAACAAGCCTGCCAACACCGTGATTTCGAACCCCTGGCCTTCGGGCTGTGAGAGAGGACGTTCCTGCTGTCTCAGGCCACCGAGGCTGTGGTCGTTTGTGACACCAGCCCCGGGAAACTACTGGTACCGCCTGGGCTCAGAGGTCCAGGGGCGATGGCAGGACGTGGCAAAGGATGGGATCGTGAGAGGAGATGGGGTCAGACGGAGGAAGGGAAGACAGCATGAGGGACAGGCATACAGATGCAGGATGCAGGACCCCCCCCCCCCCCCGCGGGGGCTGGCTGCCTGGGTCCAGGCGGCCCACAGCAGAGGCCGCCCTGAGGCCCCCCTGGAGGAGGCGCCCCCCCAGGGCACACGCACCTCAATGGAGTTCCTCCCGGGGTGCTCGGCGGCCAGCAGCTGGTCACCCTCACTGTGCAGCTTGTTAATTCTCTCCTCTTTGGCCTCAAGGTTCCGGTTGATGAAATTCTGCATGGGGGCCGCGGGGATGGGGGGTGCTCAGTGCCCAGCAGGCGGCCCGGGCCCCCGCCCCCCGCCCCGCGCCCTGAGGCCCCCCAGGCCCACCTCGTACTGGCGCCGGCGGCTGGGGTAGTCGAGGTTGCGGTCGCTCCAGTCATACTGCACGCGGCCCTTGGCCTGCTGGTCCAGCCAGTACAGCTCGTTGGTGCAGCGCTGCATGTAATCCTGCAGCGAGCTCAGGTGCTGCTGCCGGGCCTGCGACGCCGCCTGTGGGGGTGGGGGTGGGGGTGGGGGGGCAGGCTGAAGCCTCCGTGCACCCCTCCCCTGGGCCTCTGGCCGCGAGGGCAGGCCCAGCTCCACACTTCCCGCCAGACCCCCCGGACGAGTCACCTGACCGTCCAAAGTGCATTCATTCATTCATTCATTCATTCAGTAGCCGTCCCCAGTGCCCTAAGTGCCGGGCTTCGCTCCGGGCTCTGAGCACGGAACTCTTCTGTGGAGACGTGCGTTTCCCCAGGCACAAAGTGGGGGTGACAGCAGCGGCGATCTCACGGGACACCGAGGCTGTCCCACGGTGCTCGGTATGTGTGAGCAGCCACAGCTTCCACTTCCATCTCCATCACGTGCAGAGGCCGGGGCGCAGGAGCAAATGCTACCACCTCCCGCGGGAGGGGTGCAGGGTGCGGGGCAGGGAGGAGCTGGGGTGGGGGGGCGGGAGGGCAGCTGAGGCCTACATGGACCAGGACCCTGCGGGGCCCTCCTCCCACTGCAGCCGAGCCCAGCCCGGGCGACAAGGACTCCAAGGGCTCCATCACACTGATCAGGAAACCGAGGGTCTGAGGGGCAAGTGGCTCCCTCGAGGTCTCCCCACCTGAGGGATGGAAGCGCCTGGCTCCGGAGCCCTGCGTCCCGTCCCCCGAGGCGTCTGAACCAGCTGTGGCAGGAAGCGTTTACGCATCACCGCGCGCACTCTTACAAGGAACCCGTTCCTGGGCCGCTGGGCCGCTCAGCGGTGGAGCGGCTGCCTTCGGCTCAGGGGCTCAGGACATGATCCCAGGGTGCTGGGATCGAGTCCCGCATTGGGCTCCCTGCGTAGAGCCTGCTTCTCCCTCTGCCTGTGTCCCTGCCTCTCTCTCTCTGTGTCTATCATGAATGAATAGGTAAAATCTTTAAAGAAAAAAAAAGGGAAATCGAAAACTTTTGCTTATAAAGCGCAGGGCATCATACTTGGCACACAGATGGTGCCTAGTGAGGAAATAAGAAGTGGACTGTAGGATGGGCTGTATCCAGGGGACCTGTTAGGGTTTTTTCCACTAGCAAACCACAGCACCTCTCAGGTGGGGGCTCAGGGTACAATCTCCTTCACACGCAAACCCCTTTCATTCTGTTAGAAATGTTTACTGCACACGCTTCCTGTCCCCCCAATCCCCCCACATCCCACCCTCTCCCCTCCCATTCCCCGGGGGCCGAGTTCTCACCAGCAGTTTCTGGTACTTGGCCTGGAGTTCGCTGTTCTCCTGCGGATAGAGCCGGGCTGCGGGTCACAGGGAGGCCGCAGGCGTGACCCCTCCTCCCCGGGGCCCAGGCCCAGGCCCAGGCCACCACCGCACGCACCTTGCCGCCGTCCTTGGCCAGGTGCGGCCCGATGGCCTTGACCTCGTTGTGGAAGATATTGTGCTGCTCCACCTGGTGATCCACCAGTGGCAGGTCCGTCCCAAAGCCCTGGCCGCTCAGCTTGTCCTGGGAGGGCGGGCGGAGAGACCATGACAGAGGGTGGGCGAGGGCCCCGAACTCGCAGCCCAGCCACCCCAAGAACCAAGGAGGGAGCCAAGGGGCCCCGGGAGAGAGGCGGGGTGGAGGGGAGACTGTCACCTTTGCCACCGTGCCCTACACGTGTCATCTCACTGAATCTCACTGTAACCTCAGAGGCCCCCACGGTTGTCATTTCCATTTCACAGATGGGGAAACAGAGGCCTGGTCGGGGGACACACAACCCGGAGACGGGCTAGCCTGCCTGGGCCCCGACAACCAGAGCTGGAGAGCATTCCCGGAGGTGCCCAGTCTCCACCACTTCGGCTGAGGGACACTGGGCCAGGCGCTACACCTCTGAGCCGTGCTCTTCTCACTGGTGCCGACGTCGGGCACCATCAGGAGTGTGACCCTCTGTGAGGCGGGACCGTGGAAGCCGTTGGATGGCGGGGTACCCCCTGCCCACAGCTGCAGCCTGGGCCGTACCAGCTTCTCATCCACCAGCGCTGCCCAGTTGACCTGTGGGTCCACCTCCTTCACCACCAGGTTGTAGATCTGCTTGTGTTTCCCCCGGAGGCTGATCACGCGCTCCTTCAGCTGACGGATGCTGAGTGGGGAGAGTGGCCATCCTGGTTGGCAGCCCCACTGCCCACCCCCTTCCCCCGGGAGGGGCCTCCCACCCCAGACCCTGGCCCCGGGGCTTTCTGCTCAGTGGCCTGGAAGGACACGGCGACCCAGGCCTTGTCATCCAATCACTGACATCCTCCCTCGCCCTTTCTTCTCCTATCAATGTATTCCCAGGGCCTACTGTGTGCCCAGAACCATAGAAGGTTCTGGAAGAAACAAGCAGGTCCACTGCTCCCCGGAGCCCACCATGGAGCAGGAACCACAGGGGTGGCCTGGGCCAGGACAGGGATGGCGCAGAGAGGCCCTTGCCCTTGCCAGGGTGGGGAATGCAGAAGGAGCTGGGAGGCATTTTGGGTGCCAGTTTATCCACAGCTGAGCTGAGGGGGGTGCGGTGAACACGGGAAGCTGGGAGCGGGAGAGCGTGCTCAGGAGCTGGGAGGCGGGACAGCGTGCTGGTCAGGGAGCTGTGGTCACACTGGGACCAGAACAGAGGACGTCAGTGCTGAGCCTCAGTCTCCCTGAGGAGGGAGGATAACCACACCGTTGGGCACATGCCCCTTGGTGAACCCCGCGTTGGGCTCCGGAACACTGAGCGGCCTACAGCCTTCCTGCCCTGTCCCAGGGGCCTGGCGCGGGGGGACCTACTCCTCGGCAATCATGTCTCCTTGGGGATGCTTCATGTGCTTGGCAATGGCTGCGTCCGCCTCTAGCACATACAGCAGCTTCTCTGAGTCCGACACCTTCTGCAGGGTCACGTCCCGGTGCTCGGGCTGTCGGCCCTCCTGCAGCCGGGCCAGGTCCTGAGAGAGTCAAGACAGGAAGGGGGACAGTGGATGGGGACCCGGTGGGCACTGTCGGGGTGGGAGGGGCGGGGGGAGAGGGCCAGCAAGGGGCTCCCCGGGCCCCCCTTTCTTCAACAAACAGCCCACGTACCCACTTGTGGGGGCTCTGAATGAACAGGCAAGGCTCCGCCCAGCCCGGTCAGATAAACACAGAAACCTCACGGAGGTAAATACAAGTCCATACAAGTCGGTGTTTATCAAGGAAACACACCGGAGGTGCAACAGCAGGACCTGCTTTATATCCGGGGATGAGTGAGCCTCCTCGGAGGCGGTGACATAAGCTAAGAACCAAGGATGAAAGGAAAGAGTGTTGTAGGCAGAGGAAACAGTCTGTGCAAAGGTCCTGGGGCAGGAAGGCAGGCTGGGGAGGGAGGTGGGAGACGTGCAAAGCAACGAGGCCCCATCTATCCTTAACGGCAATGCCTCAGGGCTCTAACAGGGCAAGAGCACAGCCAGGAGGGCGGCCAGCGGTGTGACAAGGCCGGGTGGGAGCTCACGGTGGCTGGTCGGGGGCGGCAGCTGCAGAAATGGTGAGAGTAGACAGAGCGGGTGGATATTTGGGAGGCACGGTCTGTGTTGCTGAAGGGACAGGGTCTCTGCTTGTTCATTCATGGGAGACAGACAGAGAGAGAGAGAGAGAGAGAGAGAGAGAGAGAGGCAGAGACACAGGCAGAGGGAGACGCAGGCTCCATGCAGGGAGCCCCATGTGGGACTCGATCCCGGGTCCCCAGGATCACATCCTGGGCCAATGGCAGGCGCTAAACTGCTGAGTCACCCAGGGATCCCCCTCTGCTTGTTTAGGGAAAGACAACGAAAGGGCAAGCAGGGCAGCAAGAGTCTTATACGTCAGATACACCTAATAAACCTGCTGCAAAAGCAAAAAGAAGGGGCACCTGGGGAGCTCAGCAGTTGAGCATCTGCCTTCGGCCCAGGGGGGATCCCGGGGTCCTGGGATCGAGACCCACCTCGGGCTCCCCATAGGAGCCTACTTCTCCCTCTGCCTGTGTCTTGGCCTCTGTCTCTGTGTGTCTCTCATAAATAAATAAATAAAATCTTAAAAAAAAAAAAAAAAAAAGCAAAAAGAAGCGAATGAGGTGATGTGCTTCCTGATCCAGAATAAGGACCAGACCCCTCTGTTGGGAGAAGAGAAGGCGCTCAGCCCATCCGTTCCCCGGCCAGCTCCAGGGAGGCTGGGGGGCAGGTGGGTCCTGGCGCCCCGAGAGGCTTGGAGGGGAGGCCCGGAGTGGGGCTGGGCGCTCTCTCCACCCCGGGGTGGGGCTGGCCAGTGGAAGAAAAAAAAATACAATAAAGCCTCAGGGTTCTTGGCCTGGATGGAACATCAGCCACTCCATCATTTCCAGCTGATCTGCAGCTCTCGGGCAGTTACAGTGTCAGAGACTAATTCTGCAGGAGGGGAAGCAAAGTAATCATTACCTCATTCACGCAAACGCTGTGTGGGAACGCAAGCCCTCTCGAAACCCGCTAGCCAAAACCAGAAAGAACATCGAGCCGAGGGACGCCACGTAGGTGTTCAAGAGCTCACAGGGGCAACTCGATGGATGGCGAGAGGTCGGCACGGCGGTACCTCTGGGGAGTATCGATCGGAAGGTCACGGGCCAGCTTTCTGGGAAATGCTCTCTGGCTTGACCTGAGCAGCGGTTACGTGGGTAACTATGGACGCAAAGGCCCTTCAAATGTGGACGCTTTCTTTTTTTTTTTTTAATGTTTTATTTATCTATTCATGAGAGACACACAGAGAGAGGCAGAGACACAGGCAGAGGGAGAAGCAGGCTCTCCATGGGGATCCTGGCGTGGGACTCGATCCCAGGACCTCGGGATCACCACCCGAGCCAAAGTCTGAGCCACCCAGATGCCCCTAAATGTGGCCACTTTCTATATACTTTACAGAATTTACACCTCAAGTAAAAGGTTTTATGAGTAAATATAACGCTTAGGGGCTGATGTATCTAATAATTACACACACGCTGGTGGGTGGATGAGTGATAAAGCTAATCCAACAGATGTTACTTGTGGAATCGGGCGGGTAGGGATATGGATATTCTCTGTGAAATTCCTTCAACTTTTCTGCATGTTCAAAAATTTGGGGGACGCCTGAGTGACTCAGTGGTTGGGTGCCTGCCTTCAGCTCGGGTCTGAAGCCGGGATCTGGGATCGGGTCCTACATGGGGCTCCCTGCGGGGAGCCTGCTTCTCGCTCTGCCTGTGTCTCTGCCTGTCTCTTTCAGTCTGTGTCTCTCATGAATAAATAAATAAGATTAAAAAAATTTGGATTGAGGGGGACGTCTGGGTGGCTCAGCAGTTGAGCATCTGCCTTGGGCTCAGGTCATGATCCCAAGGTCCTGGGATCGAGTCCCACACTTGGCTCCCCGCAAGGAGAATGCTTCTCCCTCTGCCTCTGACTCTCTTTGTGTATCTCTCATGAATAAATAAAATCTTTAAAAACTAATAAAAATTAATAAAAAAAATTGGATAGAAGGGTGCTTGGGTGACTCAGTCGGTTAAGCATCTGCCTTTGGCTCAAGTGATGATCCCAGGGATCCCTCAGCAAGGAGCCTGCTTCTCCTTCTCCCTCCACCTGCTGCTCCCCCCACTTGTCCTCTCTCTCCATCAAATAAATAAATAAAATATTTTAAAATCTGGGTAGACAAAGAAGGTTATATATTGTATAATTCTGTTTGTATGAAACATGCAGAACTAAATCCATAGACACAGAAAGCAGAACAGGGGGCAACGGGAAGGGGGGGTGGGTACGAGGTTCCCTTTGGGGGAACAGAAATGCCTTGGATCTAGAAGGAGGTGGTGGGTGCCCCGCACTGCGAATGTAGTACAGGCCACTGACTTGCACGCTGTAAGTGGTGAATGTTATGTTATGTGAATCTCACTTGAATGTTAAGAAAACAGGAAAACTCAAGAGAACTTTTGGGTAATGAATAGAGACATCTTCTGAGAAGATAAAGGGTGGGAGGAAAGAAAAAGAAAGTAAAAGAGGAGTCCATATGGTCGTCAAAGCACAGTTTCTATTTTCAGGTTGGTTCATCTAAATTTAAAAAACAGTTTAAAATTATTCCCCAAGTACATCCTTGTTACTGTGAGTCACTACTCTAAGCAAATAAAAATGAGAGCCCTAGACCCCAGTCACACACACGCACACACACACACACACGCACGCACACACGTGTGCCCAGAGAAGGGTCAAACAGATATGCCGAGATGTTAATAGCTGAGCAATCTCTCGGGCGGTGGAATCACACGATTCCAACTTGCTTTTGTTATACTTGTTTATCAGCTCTGAAATATTTGCAACAAACCCATATTACTTTTATTAGGACAAGAACGGACACACCCAAAAAGCTGTTTTCACTTAGGAAAGAAAATTGCACGACGCCATGAGAGGAGGGGAGCGAGGACTGTGCGGAGGAGCTGGGCCCTGGACTGAGCGGGCAGCGGGGCAGCGGGGCACCGGGCAGGTGATGGTGGCAGGAGCCAGGGGAGGGCTGGAAAGGAGCTGGGGGAGGGCCCCTGGCCGGAACAGAGGGGCTCCACCCACCTTTCCTGCCCACTTCCCCACACCTCCTTTCTCACTCCCGGCTGTGCCACCCCCTTGCCCATCCCTCCTCGGGTGGGTGGACACCTGTGTGGTCAGGGGGGGTGGGCAGCCATGGCTGGGCCAGGCCTTGAGCTCCCTTCACGACCTGTCCCCCTTCTGTCCCCCACTCCTCTGGACCTGCCTCGCGGTCACCTCCTGGGCAGGGATGCAGATGAAATAGAGACCATCCAGTCACGCTCAAATTTCAGGATAATTCATAGCATAAGTATATCCCAAACACTACATGGGCTATCCCTCTAGGACACAAAATTATGTGTGTTCTGAAAGTCAAATTTAACAGGATATCCTGTCTTCTTATTTGCTGAATCTGGCAACCCCACCTCCGGGATGCTTCGGGGGCTGGTTCTGCCACTGATGAGTCACCTCGCTCTCCCTGAACCTCAGTGTCTCCAGCTACAAAATGGGTTTAAGCTCAACCGCACTGGCCTGGGGAGGGTTCAAAGGGATGACCATCCTGGCAGCTCACAGGTGTGAGTGGAGCTCAGCATCCCTCATTGTAGAGACTCCTCAGGAGACCCTGCGGCTCTGAGCTGCTTGTCACAGAAGAGGAAAGGGAGGGCAGCCCGGGTGGCTCAGTGGTTTAGGGCCTGATCCTGGAAACCCGGGATCGAGTCTCACGTCGGGCTCCCTGCCTGGAGCCTGCTTCTCCCTGCCTGTGTCTCTGCCTCTCGCTCTCTGTGTGTCTCTCATGAATAAATAAATAAAATCTTAAAAAAAAAAAAAAGAAGAGGAAAAGGAGATACAGGGAACATGATTTGCCCAGCTCCTTCCTCTCTCTTCTCTGAAAAGAGTTGGAGCACATGCGTCTGAACGGCAGGGGAAGTGCAAGGACGAGGACATCGATGATAATACCGAGCCCTTCGATACACCTGAATGATCTCACTGAATCTTTACAGTGGCCCAGCCGATGGGAATGATCACTTTTACCTTGTTGGAGGGAATCACAAGCATAGATAGGTAAGGTGACCTGCCCAAGGTCACACAGTAAGTGGCAAAGCCGGGGTGCTAAGCAGGACCTGGTTCCTGAGACCAAGGTTCTCCTCCAGACGGGGCTCCATAAGCTGCAGGAGCTTAGCCCCCGGGGTGGGGGGCTGACACTATCAGCAGTAACGCCGTCTCCCCAGCTACACGCTGCTGACATTTGGGGCTGGACCACTCTGGGGGTGGGGGTGTCCTAGGCCCTGTGGGGGTTGGTCAGCATCGCCAGCACCCACCAGATGCCCGTCCACCCCACAACCCCCACTGCGACGGCCACAAACGTCTCCAGATGCGGCCACATGTTCCCCAGGAACAGAATCCAACCCCTCCCGGGGAAGAACCACTGGGTGCAGAGGTGGGGGGTGGGGGGGACACTCACGCTCTGCATCTTGGCCTCCGTGTCCACGATGTTCTTCTCCACCTGGTCGGCATTCTTCTGCAGCTGCTCGATCAGCTCCGACAGCTCCTTGTTAGAGATGCTGCGGGCAGAAGACAGGGGGTGGGCCAGAGCCAGCGGGGTGGCCAAGACCCCAGCAGCCTCAGAGGGGGGCCTGGCTGCCCACCCCATCGCCTGCCCCAACCCTGGGTGACACCACCAAAGCCGCAGAAACGAGGCAGCTTGCAGTGCCTTTACTGAGGTTTTTTTTTTTTTTCCATATGTTTTATTGGGCTATAATACACATACCATCAAGTTCACCATTTTAAAGCCTATAATTCAGTGGGTTTTAGCGTATTCACAGGGTCATGCTGAGGGGTGTCCAGCCCTACCTCTGTTGTTGCTGTCTTTCAACAGAGGAAGAAACAAAGACCAGAGAGGGAGTGCAACTTGGCCAATGTCACCCAGCCGGCCAGTAATGGTCAAGATTGGCACCTAATTCCCCAAACTCCATTGAAAACCCTTCTGTACTGACTCCAAGGCAGAGCCCGAGCAGCCAAGCACTCAGAAGTTTTATTCTAGGGATCCCTGGGTGGCGCAGCGGTTTGGCGCCTGCCTTTGGCCCAGGGCGCGATCTTGGAGACCCAAGATCGAATCCCACATCAGGCTCCCGGTGCATGGAGCCTGCTTCTCCCTCTGTCTATGTCTCTGCCTCTCTCTCTCTCTGTGACTATCATAAATAAATAAAAATTAAAGAAAAAAAAAAAAAAGGGATCCCTGGGTGGCGCAGCGGTTTGGCGCCTGCCTTAGACCCAGGATCGAATCCCATGTCGGGCTCCCTGCATGGAGCCTGCTTCTCCCTCTGCCTGTGTCTCTGCCCATCTCTCTCTCTCTCTGTGACTATCATAAATAAATAAAAATTAAAAAAAAAAAAGTTTTATTCTACCTACACTCATTAAGCACCTACTATATGCCAGGCCCAGCACGGCACACAGAGAAAGCCTCACCCACCGACAGGTCATCCCCTAGATGGGGAGGAAATGAGCATTTACAGAAATAGTCACAGATGGAGACAGGCATGGTGGCGAGGGGATGCCCAGGGGAGCCTCCTGCCTGGCTGGGAGGGGTTGGGACTGGTCACTGAATGCTCCCTGCAGGAGGTGGTGGTGGCTAGGCCCTGAAGAATGAGAAAGAGTTTGGGGTTCATGGGCAGAAGGCTTCAGTGAGGAGAGGCCACAAAAAAGGCGGGTCCTGGGCCTGTCCATTGGGGTGGGCCAGGGCAGAGCTCTTGACCCTCAGGCAGAGGGGGGCCGCCACTTCTTCAGAGTGAAATTCCTCAAATCAAGGCCTGGGATGCACCTAATGTGGCACAAAACATTCAGATTCCCAGGCACTAACCCAGACCCTCTGAATCCGCATCTCCAGAGCCGGGCCCAGGAAGCCGTATTAGGATTGCTGTTGACGGGGCGCCTGGGTGGCCCAGCGGTTGAGTGTCTACCTTCGGCCCAGGACATGATCCCGGGGTCCTGGGATCGAGTCCTACATTGGGCTCCCTGCAGGGAGCCTGCTTCTCCCTCTGCCTCTCTCTCTCTCTCTCTCATGAATAAATAAATAAAATCTTAAAAAAAAAAAAAGGTATTGCTGTTGTTATTACAGGTTCTCCAAGGGGACCCTGATACCCTGCAGAGTTTGAGGTCCAGCACAGCAGGTCCTGCTGGTATGGGGGTGGGGGGAGCTGGGGGCAGAAACAGCACGGCAAACAGAACCCGTGAGTCTGGCCATCCACATCTCAAACCCTGAGAGCCTGCTCTGTGCCAGGCCTGGCTGTGCAGAAGCTGGGGGGGTGGGGGGTGGGGGCGGGGGAAAGGAACAAGACCCAAACTATACTCTCTGCCCAGTCAGTCAAGGAGACAGCTTTTCCCAAAGTGGGGTCCCAGGAACCCCAGTCCTGTAAGTCACTCCCAGAATGAAGGCTTTGCCGGTCAAGGCAGCTCGGAACACCTGGACTCTCGAGAAGTCCATGAGCCAGTAGAGGCTCTGAGCAGTCCTGCAGTGCAGAAAGCTGGAGAGACGCAGGGAAGGCTCAGAGGAAGGGATTGTGTGTGGAGGATCCGAGGAAGGAAGGGTGAAGGCTGGGCTGCCAGGGCATGGACTGCGCCCACAGCCCACGGCCCCCACCCCCCACTCCCCCCACCCCCGGCAGGTCAGACCACATGGAGAATGGGAGCGCTTCCTTCCCGGCCCCTCCCCTCCACCAAACCACTGCCGCTCAGCCTGGCCTGCTGCACGCAGATGCGGCGAGTCTCAAACCAGATATTTAACCCATGACTGCTGGAGCATCATCGGGAGCCTGCAGTGTAGCTGAGGTGGGGGCCCCCAGCTCAGCCCAGGCCCACCCTATGATGCGGGGCCCAAACCAGCCCCCCTTCACTGGCTGGAGCAGTGAGGAAAGCGTCTTCTGGTCCCCACCTTGGCTGGCCCATTATTCCAGCCAAAGGCCAGCACCAGAAAGGGGACCAAGGAGCAGGGGAGACAGCCAGTCCGGGAACCTGGAGCTCCTGGCAGAGAACAAAGGAGGGTTCCATGAGAGAGAACTCTTCTGGCCAGAGACACATGGGTTCCAAGTCCAGCTGAGCCATTTCCTGCTTGGACCATCTCAGGCAAGCACCTTAGCCTCGAGGTGCCTCAGTTTCTCCATTTGTTGACAAGGATGACCACCGAGGTATCATGGAAATATTGACGTTTCCTGCACATGCTTCATCAGACATCAGATATGTTTTATAGGCCCTGCCATAGAAGCATCCTCTTCCTAAGCCCTGGGGGAGGTCTGTGTGCCCCTTAACAGATAATTTATAGGAAACCAGGGCTCAGAGATGTCATGGTGTTCACCCTGTGTCATACACCGTGTGGATGGGGCGCCAGGACTCTGCTCACGCAGTCTTGTTCTAGAGGCCACTTCATCAAATACTAGGCTCACAGCTGCTCACAGGGGTGCTGGAAAAATCACAAGCAAACATACAGCAACAAGCACCATCACCAGAATAGTATGAGCTTGTATTTACTTTCCACATGCCAACCTTTCCACTCATTTCTTAATCTTCATTACAAGCCTGTGAGGTAGGTGTCGGCCCAGTGGGTAATCATGCTATTGCCCCCACTTTACAGATGTGGAAATCGAGGACCAGAGAGCTTCAGTAACTTGCCCAAAGTCACACAACAATTAAATGTTAGAGCCAGAATTCCAACCGAGGTAGGCCCTCAAGTCCATGCCACTAACAACCCCATGTTGACGATCCTGCAGGGCTCCCAGCACATCCTAGGCATGGACTGCCAAGTGCCCTAGACCACAATGGGATGCCACGTCTCACCCACTAGGATGGTGATAATCAAAAAGACAGGCCATAACGATTTGGTGACAAGGCTATGGAGAAATCAGAACCTTCACTCCTAGCTAGCTGGTGGGAACTGTAAAAACCGTCTGGAAGCTCCTCGAAAAGGTAAATATAGGGGATCCCTGGGTGGCTCAGCGATTTAGAGCCTGCCTTCGGCCCAGGGCGTAATCCTGGAGTCCCGGCATCGAGTCCCACATCAGGCTCCCTCCATGGAGCCTGCTTCTCCCTCTGCCTGTGTCTCTGCCTCTCTCTGTGTGTCTCTCATGAATAAATAAATAAAATATTAAAAAAAAAAAAAAGCTGATATCCTCAAAATTGGCAAGAGCCATTTCTAGGTGATGGGGCTTGTCTCTTCCTCCCCCACCCCCTTGAGCCTTCTTCCTGCCTTGTATCTATTTTCCAGGAGGCTAGACCAGCTCCAGGCGCCCAGCTGCCTAGAAGATACTAGTTAACACGCACAGAGTTGAGCATGTGCCCACCAGTGCTAAGCAAGTCACATACATATAGATTAGCATCTTTAGGGGCGCCTGGGTGGCTCAGTGGTTGAGCATCTGCCTTTGATTCAGGGCGTGATCCTGGGGACCCGGGATCGAGTCCCACATCGGGCTCCCTGCATGGAGCCTGCTTCTCCCTCTGCCTGTGTCTCTGCCTCTCTTTCTGTGCCTCTCATGAATAAATACATTAAAAAAAAAAAAAAGATTAACTCCTTTAATCCTACAACTGCTGAAGTTGCACTGTTTTCCAGTTTTACAGATGGGGAAACTGAGGCACTGAGTGATTTAATGAGTTGACCACAATTCCCACTGCCAGAAAACAACAACTGGGGTTCTAATCCAGGCCTCCGGGCCACAGTCCTAGCACACTTTTTTTCCTTTTGGGTTTGGGGTCCTGAATGAGGCGTCCCACAGGACCCTGCATTCTGGCCAGGTGTGCAGGAGTGCAGGAATGTGGGCAAGTCAGGAACCTGAGGGAGGGGGCGCAGATCCCAAAACGGCTGGGAACTGGCCTGGCCAGTCCAGCTTTTCATCTCACTAATAAGACCCACTGGGGCAGCCAGACAGGGCATGAACCCGACTGATGGAGACCAAGATACCACCTTTCCCCACCACCCCCGTCCAGTCCTGTCCACCCCGGAGGCAACGATCACCAGCAGAGCCGGGAAAGCCAAGGTGCCCCCACCCTGGAGAGGGAGGCAGGGCTGAGCGACATGCTGGTAGAGAGACACACCCAGCCCTCCTCTACTTACTCAAGTTTAACACAGACACAGGTTCTCTGGGCAGTGGCCTTTGGTTCCAGAGGGTGGCTTGGAAGTCATCCAGCCCCACCTGCTCATTACACGGATGAGCCAACTGAGGCCCTCAGAAGCAAAGGCATCCACCCAAGGTCACAGAGGAGGCAGCTGGTGCCTGCAGTCAGACGGGGTTCAAATCCTGACCGCACCTGCCATCGGTGTGAGCCTCTTGTTTCTGAACCTCCCTTTTACCATCTATAAAATGGGAATTGTCCATCCCATGTAGTTAAGTGAGGGGGGTGGAAGGAAAGTCAGGCCCTCCTGGAAACATTTGAATTGAGTTTCAGAGACCACCCTGGGGTTCAGGGACTGAGCTGGAGGTTCAGGGCAGAAAACCAGTGCCTGACAGGAGACAGGAGACAGTCAAGAAGTACCGTTCAGCGAGGGACCTCGAATCACTCAGCACAGATGGTGAGGATGAGCACTCATGCACACAACACGTATTTATGGCACTTTTACACCCCCCGCCCCCACAGGCGTGCCAGTCACAAGGCACCTGAGCCCTTACGTTGCTCCGCTGTGCATGGGCTCTGCCTGTGGACTCCGGCTTGCATTTGGTTCTGTAAAATAGGTTTCTCCTGAAAATCAGTAAGTTCTTGATGGAGAGGACAGAAGGTTAACATCCCCAGGGGGAAGACACATCAACACAGTGGGACACCTGACACCCGGTACCAGGGGGAGACACCTGATTGCCTCCAAGGAGCCCTTCTCAATGTATGACCTCCATCTCAGGGCTGGCAGCCAGCAGACAAGCCCAAACCGAGGGACGGCCTACAGAACACCTGACCAGCCCTCTTCGAAGGTGTCAAGGTCTGGGACCCCTGGGTGGCTTAGTGGGTGAAGCGCCTGCTGTCGGCTCAGGGCATGATCCCGGGTTCCTGGGATCAAGTCCCGCGTTGGGCTCCCCAGCAGGGAGCCTGCTTCTCCCTCTGTCTGTGTCTCTGCCTCTCTCTGTGTCTCATGAATAAATAAATAAAATCTAAAAATAAAAATAAAAAAAGTGTCAAGATCATGAAAGACAAGACTGAGGAACTGTCAGCCTGGAGGAGTCTAAGAAGAAGTGACCACGGAGTGCGACATGGGGTTGTGGGACAGAGAAAGGACATTAGGGGGAGACTGAAGAATTGGAAACAAATTTATAGTTTAATTTTTGTTTAAAGATTTTATTTATTCATTCATGAGACATACAGACACACAGAGAGACACAGGCAGAGGGAGAAGCAGGCTCCGTCAGGGAGCCCGATGCAGGACTCGATCCTCAGGGATCACAACCTAAGCCAAAAGTAGATGCTCAACCACTGAGCCACTCATGTGCCCCTATAGTTTAGTTTTTAAAGAAAAGTTTCCTTCCAGTTGTCTGGGCTTTCCAGCAACCCCCTACGGGACGTCTTGGTGATGGGAATGGCATCCAGGACACCTAGCTGTGGACAGGCAAGAGGAGGTGGGGTGCCGTGACCTAAGACCCCACCTAGTAGAAGCTGGTGGGATGCAGGACTCACCTGTCCCCACCACGGCTCCCTCGGCCCCACCCCACCCAGCCGGGCTGCTGCTGTGCAGGGTGCACAAGCCAGATGGGGGGGGGGGGTCCCAGGCAGATTTGGGCCCATTTCTCCAGAGAACCAGCCCTCATTTTCTTCTCCTGGGCTGAGGAAGCCGAGGTCTGGCACGGACCCAGGAGGGCCAGGGTCCCTGTCCTCAGTAGGATGAAGAGCCCCGTTGACATGAGACTCCTGGCGCTAGTTGGGGAAAATAGGGTGCAGCCCGGCCAGAGGGCTGCCTGGCATCTCCGCAGAGCCCTGGGTTGGGTGTGAGGACACCCTGAGGGACAAACAAGGCCTTTTGGGTTTGAGCCTGCAGGCACCAGCCTGGAACAGGCGCCTCATTGTGTCCCCAGGATGTAGTCAGAGCACGGACACTGCAGGGAGGGAGCCTGAGAGCTCTAAACGGCATCAGGTACCCGGTTCTGTCACCAGGAGGTGGAAACTCAATAACCATAGCCCAACCTGCTCTGCTGGTGGCCGCTCAAACCCAGGAGCTCAGCAGCAACGCGGGCACTGTCCAGAGAAGTGGGGACGGAGGTGGAACCCGGGTCATCTAGACCACGGAGGGAATAGATGGGCAGGAAAAGAACAGAGGCATCTCAGGGGACCCTCACCCCCCCATCCTGCTGCCCAGTCCTTCCTGCTTTATTTTGTGCAGGTGCTTCTTGCTCTTCCTCGCGGCTGGAGGGGCGGTATGACCCGGTGCTCAAGCACCCAGACGGAAGGCAGCTGGCCTGGAGGGGAATCCTGACTCAGTCCTTCCCAAGCTGTGAATTGCTCAGCCTCTCTGAGCCTCAGTTTCCCTGTCCATCACGGGGGGGGGGGGGTGCATCCCGTTATGCATGCCACGGGGCTCTGCCAGGGTTGAATGAGAGGGCACTGCCACATGGAGAGCCTAGGCTCTCTGCTGCCACATGGGGTCTCTGTCCAGGGGGTGACAAAAGCCCGAAGGCAGATTGCACTGGCACCGGGGAGCTAAAAAAAAAAAAATTAAAAAATTAAAAATTAAAGACCCCAGGCCACCGTGCCATTCACACTGATCCTCATGGGAGCCAAGACATGCTTTGGCTCCTCCTTTCAGACATCGCCTCGCCCAGGCATGGGAAATTCCCAGGTAACTTCAGTATTTGGAAAGGTCTCCTCCGATCCCTGCAGGGAGAGGCTGGGTGCACACCTGGGCAGTGAGGCCACTGGGAAGATGCGGATCCCAGGCTCGGTCCCACTGCACCGCCTTGGGTTTGGGCTTAGAATCAGCTGTGGGATTCGAAGGGTAAGGCTTCCAGCACAGGCGTTCTGGCGCCCTGAGCACCGTCTCCTGTCTGTGGGAGGGAAACCGCGGAAGGGGAGGGCAGGGAGGGCCGGTCTACCTGGTTGTTCAAGCAGAACCCAGAACCGCCCAGATCCCGGCCTTTCCCTTCCCTCGTTCCACTGGGAACAGACCTGTTGGCTCTACCCTCCTTTGCCCTGTGGTCTCAGCCTGCTCGGGGTTGCTACGTCTCACCTGGACCAATGCAACAGCCACCCCCAACCATCTGCCTGGGCCCAGACCCTTGCTGCCCAGGCCAGCTGCAGCACATTTCAACAGTGCACCTGATCTTATCACTGTCCAGCCTGGAACTTGCCAGAGCTCCCCAATGCTCTGAGAAGAGAGCTCATACTCCTGCCCATGGCCCACAGGACCTCCAGATCTCAACCCTGTGCCCAGCCCTTTCTGCCTCAGGGCCTTTGCACTGGCTGTGACTTCTGGGTTGGGGTGAGGTGGGGCGGTGTCTCTGTTTGTAGATCACCTCTAGGACCACCCTGGCTAAGACTTGGTTTACTGACCACATGCCCAACTGATCCACTCAGTTTGTCTATCTCTGTCCCAAGCTCAGCAGCCACCAGAAGGGCCGGCTTCCCGGCCTCCTACCTCCAGGAGAGACCTAGGCCCTCCAAGGACTCCATGAATGGCCAACCCTCCACCTGGCAGCGAGAGCCTCCCTTGCTGCCTTCAGCTCTCCGTGCCCAAGTCATGCAGAACGAGTTGACCCATTTTCCTCTCTATCCTGCGTGCAGGGAAGGAAACTGAGTCATCCTGGCACAGAGAAAGACATAGACTCTGGTGTTGCTCTGCCCTGGGTGGGCTCCTTAGCCTTTCCCTGCCTATTTTCTCGTGTGTGAAACGGAGATAAGAATCTGCCCCACCCCAGAGAGCTGACACAATTCAAGGAGATAATCCTTATAAAGTACCTTGGATGTGGCAGTCACGTCACAGAGGCTCAGGACTGCTGGGCCTTGGTCTATCTGGTTCACTGCCACGTCCACAGCGCCCAGCACAATCCTCATCCCAGCAACAAGGCAGTGAGCTGCGCCCATGTCTGGTGTAACCAAACGTGCTATTTCTCCTGCCTACCTTAATTTCCTCAGCCATAAATAGGGTTATGGTGTCTACTGCGGAGCGGCAAACAGAAAGACACATCTAACAAGCGGCAAACGTCCCCAGGTTCCTACTGTCCTACTTTGCGTTTAAGGTCACCGCTGCCCAATAGAAAGAGGCTGCGACAGCCATGTTTGTAGTTAAATTTTTCCAGCATGAGAAAAGTCAAGAGGGGACTCCTGGGTGGCTCAGCAGTTTAGCGCCTGCCTTTGGCCCAGGGCGTGATCCTGGGGGCCCCGGATCGAGTCCCGCATCGGGCTCTCTGCATGGAGCCTGCTTCTCCCTCTGCCTGTGTCTCTGCCTCCCTCTCTCTCTCTTTGTGTCTCTCATGAATAAATAAATAAAATCTTAAAAAAAAAAAAGAGGGTGCTAAGCCAGTTTTGTGGGATGACGGGCCCTGTAACATCCTTTTCCAGGCGTGACTCTGTCGCTCATGAATAAATAAATAAATCTTTAAAAAAATTTTTTTTAAATTTTTTTAAAGAAAAGTCCAAAGAAACAGGTGAACTTAATTTTTATACAATTTGTGGTTTGACTTAATATATCTAAGAAATTATTCTGACAGGTAGTCGACAGAACATTATTAATGCGCTATTTTGCATTCCTTGTTCATCTTATGCCTTCCAAAGCCTGGCATGTAGTTTTCACTCGAAGCCCATCTCAGCTCATGTGGCTAGTGGCTCCCAAGTATTACGGTGCAGTTCTAGGTGATTCTGTGGCTTCTGGCCACTTTGCTCTCAGCCCATCAGTTCTGCCATAGATGCACAGAGCACCTAGGGGTGCTGCTCAGAGCCTGGTACGTAGGGACACTCAGTAAATGATCATCCCTGTGCTCTCTGTCACCCTCTTACCAGACCTACACAGGTTGTCCAGACACCTGCCCCAAGGCCAGGTCAGGTCTACAGATTCCTGGCTCCTTGACTTCAAAACAATCCAGAGCTCCCAGCTGCACCCAGCAGAGTATGGAGCCTGGGGATAGAGTGCCAGGTAAACCACACCCGGGGCCCCTTCCCATGCCCCTGGAGCTGGAGCATCCTTGCCCACAGGCCACAGGGCAGAGCCAGGGGCATCTGGCTTGCTCCCAGCCATCCCTCCCCTTAGGCGAGGAGAACAGCCTCTTTCCTGCCCTGGCCTCTTTCGTGACCTGCCACTCTGGGGAAGAGATCACACCCCAGAGGGGTGCTGCAGCCCTGCCATAAGTCTTCAGAACCGCTCTGTCCCCCATCCATCACAACTCAGCTTTCTCTGTGTGTAGAGACAGGAAGCGGCGGGCACAGGGCACGTCTAGTAGGAACCGCCTTCCCTCCTCAGCCAGGACCACCTTGCCTTCCAGGCCTGAGTCAGTCCCCATGTTCCCTCTTGGTCACGTCTACTGTCCCTCCCTTTTGGGGTTAATTCTGTTTCAGTGGGTGTGCACAGGAGCAGGGGAAGGGTGGGCAGGAGCCATCATTTTTGGAATGTCTGGAATGCATAGGAGTGCTCACCTCTCCCCAGAACCAGCCTCACCCTTCCCAGAGCCCACAGCAGAGGCCCAGCTGCCTGCTGGCCAGGGTCATCCCCTTCTGGGTCCTGCCTGCCTCTAGGGCCAGCCAGGGCATAAGCAGCTCCTTGGAGACATCCAGACATCCAGATAATCCAGAGGCTTATCTCTGATGCTAGTTGTCCCTTGGCCCCCATTTTGTCCCTCCCAGACATCTGTCCTGCCTCTGACGCGAAGGCACACACAGTAGGCACTCAGAAAATGATGGCTAAACACGAAGCACCTGCTAGGTGCCAATCACCCACTTGGTCCCTTCACAAGACCCACTGAAATCTTGGCGTCCTGGGAGAAAGGCACCCTTACAGTCATTGGCAATTCTCTCTCTCTGTCTCTTTTTTTTTTTTTTTTAAGATCTTATTTATTTATTCATGAGAGACACACACAGAGAGAGAGAGAGGCAGAGACATGGGCAGACGGAGAAGCAGGCTCCCTGTAAGGAGCCTGATGTAGGACTCGATCCCAGACCCCAGGATCATGCCCTGAGCTGAAGGCAGATGCTCAGCCGCTGAGTCACCCAGGTGTCCCTAGGCCCTTCTCTTTTTTAAAGATTTTATTTTCAAGTAATCTCTACACCCATCGTGGGGCTCGAACTCACAACCCCAAGATCAAGAGTCTTGTGCTCCACCGAATGAGCCAGCCAGGTGCCCCCACTGGGGACTTTTCTTAATCCTGCCTGTTAGGCTATAAACTTTTGGACAAGTAAGGATGTACTCATCTTTTTCTTTTCAGATTTTATTCATTAATTTGAAAGAGAGAGAAAGAGTAAACAAGAGGGAGAGGGAGAGAAAATCTGAAGTAGACTCTGCACTGAGGATACAGCCCGACACGGGGCTTGATCTCATCAATCTCATCGATCTCACGACCACAAGATCATGACCTGAGCCGAAACCAAGAGTTGGACGTTCAACGGACTGAGCCACCCAGGCGCCCCAGGACAGTCATCTTTTAGGGAGCCCTTCATTGTCCTTAATTCCAGGCCTTGCATAGGCTTGGGGCTCAACAAATAGCTATGGAACTGAGCAGACATTTGATAGGATGGCCACAATTCCTATCCCCCCATTTTCCAGATGAAGATAACTGCAGCTTGGAAGGGATGAGAAACCCACCCAAGGTCACACAGCTGGGAAGTGGTGGTGCCAGGATTTGAACAGGCTCCAGAGCCACCTTCTCAGAACAAGGGTGACCAGTACCAATCCATGAAATGACAGGGAGACATCAGGGAGACAGGACGAAGCAGCAAGGCGTTCACCACTCAGGGGAGGCCCAGTGATTTACATCTCATTGGCATCCGACTTGGTACAATTAATCCCAGTGGTTGAGTCATAGTGGTGGTGACTGACTCAGATATTCTCCTAAGATGCCATCATGAGGGGATCCCAATCTGTCCCTCTGAGGAGGCCTTTTGGGAGAAAGAATCAGCACAGAGGGAACATCTCCCGGGGCTCTACCCTGCCCCAGTACCTGACACATGTTTCCACTTTGATCCTCATAACAACCCCTCGAGGTTGGTACTATTATTGCTCCCAGTGAACAGACTGAGCCTAGGGAAGAAGGGCAACTTGCCTGGGGCCATTGGACTAGTAAGCATCCAGACTGGTGACTGCTGTCACCCTAGCCAGTTTTCTAGATAGTCAATCACTGCCAAATAAACTTTCACCCCTGCCCCCAATTCCTTATCATCTCTCTGCCCCTCTTACAGGCCTTGGGGACAGGCCCTTCTTCATTACCTACCTCTGAAATCGGAGTTCACATGTTGAACTCCAAACCTATGCAAGGCCTGGAATTAAGGGCACTGCCCACACCACACACACATACCCGCCCCCCCCAAGACAGATAAGTCCAAGGGCTTACAACCTAATAAGCGGGATGAAGAAAAACACCCTGAAGACTATAACTGCAAAGATCCAGATTGCCTGGGTCAGTATATTTTCATCCACTGTGTCCTATTTAGACTTTATATCCTAACCTAACTGTAAAAATATAGCTTGATCCAATAAAATGCAGGAAAAAAGTCAAAGGAAACATGATAAATAGGAATTACAAATTACCATGGCAGGGGTAGGTCCAAACACATCAGTCATTACAATAAACGTAAATGAGTTCAACTCTCCTGTTGAAAGCTAAGACTCTCAGCTGAGAATACAAATACAAAACAAAAGCCAGCTCTGTGCCATTTTATAAGACACATACCTGAAACAGAATGATACAGGAAAGTTGAGAATAAGTGAATATAGCACAACAGACCAGGCAGCTGCTATTGAAAAGGGAAAGCAAGCTGCACGTACCTCAAGAACAAGACAGATCAAAGTAATCAGTGTGAACGTGGGGTTCACACTTCTGGGTACACATCCAAAGACTGAAGTGTGGGCCACACCCCAGATATTCTGACTTAATCAGCCTGCGACAGAGCCTGGACATTTCTTTTAAAGCTCCCCAGATGATTCTAATGTGTAGCCAGGGTTGGGAATCCAGAAACGAACCACAGTAATGCATCACAGGATTACAGGGAGCAGACTGAGGAAGAATCTCCAGATCTCTACAGGAAGAAAGTCTTATAAGAAAGCAGTATACAGGAAGCATCCAGTAAATACCAGATTGATTGGTCAATTGACTGATACTCTCCTTACTAGAAACTTCCATGGTAATTAGACAGTAAAATCCTCCACACCCAGCTATTAATCCTGAGGAAGTATATCCTAAACAGAGAAGATTGCTGGCTTAGTAACTACAGCTCCGTTTCCCGGCCTAATCTGTTTCCGCCCAGCAAAGCCACCCTACCTCCAGGCCCGTGTCAGGCGTGTGCTTTCCGGCTCTCATTACCCCCCACACAGAAGTTCAAGCTGCCTTGGGTAACATCAGTGCTAGTCCTGAAGATTTTTGTAAGGTTTAAATAGGGCTGCAGCCAGTCTTGGTGCCCTTAAGGGTCAAGACGTCATCCTGGCTTCAAGACCAGGAGTGCCAGTCTCCATTTATTAAGCACAATCTCCATACGTGCCTGGTGTTTTATACACATTGTCTCCAGACCTCCACAAGCTTCCACTCCTCCTGTTCCACAGATTCAAAACAGACCTTCCACCACTGTTTACTGAGCGTTCCTATGTGGTTGGCACCGTTCTTGGGGGAATGGAGTGACTGCACGACATGCAAAGTCCCTGCCTTCATCAAGCCGAGAGAGGGGCGGGAATGTGGCCGGCAGCACAGGGGACAGGGGCATAGCTCACACGCAGCACAGCTGGGCCTGAAGGGCAAGTCTGCGGCTCCCAAATTCAGGCTCTTTCTACTCTACCCACCATGCCCGCAGAACCTGCCCCTGGGCCTCGGTGTCCCCCTCAGTGACATGAGAGCTTGGGTTGCCCATTTTATACTTGGGAAGAGTCAAGCTCCTTATCTGGAGCAGCAGGACTGAGCCCTCTCAGTTCCTGGCACAAACCTAGAACCTTCCCCCAACTTTCAGTTGGAACCAATATGTCCCCATGCCCAGGACGGAGAAGTGAAAACTATAAAAGCTATGAGTCTGAAATCCGAGCCCAGGCCACTGGAGCAGCAAGAAATTCCACACATGACTGTTTCTCTGCAGCCATGCAGCCTTTCGGGGTCAGCAGGCAGCAGGCTGAGCAGCGAGCCAGGGAGCAGCTGGGTGTGCAGCTCATTTGTAAGACCTGAGAAACACTCTACCCAGGGCAGGTGGGCCAGGTGGCCAGCTGGGACACTTGGTGGCCAGCCTGCCTGCTCGTAGCTCAGAATGCCCATGTTAGGGCAGCTCCGAGTCTCGGGCAGGCTACCAAAACTCTGAGCCTCACCTGGAAGAGAGGTCAGGGTAGTGTTATCTAAGAAATACAACATAATCATTGGCAGCTGCCCCACGCCAGGACTCAGCCTTGAGCCTCTCACACATTTATACCCTTCCCAGTACCCCTGCCACCTTCCTGAGACTTCCCAATTGTGTCTCCCAATCCAGCACCATCCTGCTTGTCTTCCATTCTTGTTCCTCTGGCCTCAGGACCGGTCCTCCCGGGCTCACCTCCTCTTTCTCCCACTACTGACTGGACTCTGAGACACAGAGGACTCCAGGCTCCCTTCCAGGCTCCAGCCCACACTGTTCCTGCTGTCCGCTCTCCTTGTCCACCCCACTCCTCACTTTAAAAGACCTGAAAACTCATGATCTAGCTCAAGCACGCAGAAAAGTACAGAAAAGAATCCTATCACCAAGACTTAGCTGATGTTCCCATGTTGCTATATTTGCTTTAATTTTTGTTTACAAAGAAATATAACGTTATCACTCATTATCCCCGCAGCCCCCTCCTCTGGGGCAGGGTAATTTTGGAGCTGCTGGTTTCCTCCCAAGCCTGTTTCATGTTTTCACTACATACCTATGTCTGCATCCTGAAACATTATGTTGCTTTGAATGAATGTTTTTTAAAATGTGCATAAACATACTCTACGTATCCTTCATTGGCTTTGTTCGCTGATGACTTTTCAGGCTTATGTTATGCACATGGCTGCACACCTACTCCGCCTCATCCCCCTCGGTGCTCCCTTGATCCACCCACCTCCTGCTGGTCCTCCAGAAGCCCTCGGGCTGGGTCAGGGCCCCTCTGCCTCCACTGTCTCAGCACTCATCACCCTGCATTATCACCGCCTGTTTACTGAGCACACAGAAGAAGGTGGCTGGGTGGGGTCAGGGGTCATCGGCACTCTCTGTTCAGGTGCTCACATTCTGTCCCACCCCCACCTTCTTGGTCGGAATGCGGAATGCGTGCGTGTGCACACACCCGTGTGTGCTCTGTGAGAGGTTTAAGGAGGGAGAGAATCCTAGCAGGCCCCCACGGATCACCCTCACTCATTCATTCATTTGTTCAGCACGTGAGCTACACCAGCCAGTCTCTAGGGGGGAGACAGACATCCATTCCCACTTGGCCAATGGGCCAGAGTCAAATGGCTGCTGAGCTAAGGACCAAGGAGATGGACAAGACGAGAGGTTAGGGAGGGCTTCCCTAAGGAACAGAGACCAACCAAGAAAGAGGAGGAGAAATGAGCCAAGAGGGATGGGAAGAGCATTCCAGGCAGGAGAAAGAGTGTGGACGAAGGCCATGTGCCTGGATGCAGTGTGGAAAGGACAGGGTAGGGGGCACACATTCCTGTGTGCAGGGCTGCAGCAACCAGGGCCTGAGAGCAGAGGCAACCCTGGCACAGGGTTAAGCAGCAGGGACAGGAGCAGATCTGCATTTTACAAAGAGCTCCCTGGCTGTAAAGGGAGAAGGGACTAAGGTGTCGGGGTGGAAGCAAGAACTGTGAAGAGGCTACTGCAAGTATGCAGGCAAGAGGGCCTGGGCAGCCAGCTCAGCAGGCAGGGCTAAGTGGAGGGAAACGCAGGGCTGGCTCCACCTGGGGCACCAGAGGCCTCCCACCCTAGGCCCAAGGGGGTTTATTCTTTTTTTTTTTTTAAGATTTTGTTTATTCATTCATGAGAGACAGGGAGAGGCAGAGACACAGGCAGAGGGAGAAGCAGGCTCCATGCAGGGAGCCTGATGTGGGACTCCATCCGGGGACCCCAGGACCATGCCCTGGGCTGAAGTCAGGCACTAAACTGCTGAGCCACCCAGGGATCCTCCAAAGGGTTTTAAACACAGAAGGGCCACCTAAAGCAGGAGAACAAAGACCAGAGGCCATTTCCCTCTTCCCCCTCCAGAGACAGGCTGGAACTGGCAGGCTGGAGCAGAAGGGAGCTGGGAAGCACAGGTCCTCCCCTCTTGACAAGGAGCCTTGGAAATGCTCTTAAAGGCAGCTCCCCACCCCCACCCCCACCCCCATCCCCCGCCTCGGTGGCCAGGGCCCTCTGGGTGCCCCTTACCCTCCTTAGGGCATTGGCTAAATGGTATGAATTGGACTAAGCCTCTCCCCCAAAACTTCCTGTCCCCAGATGCTTGCCCCTGACAATGCTCGAAACGCCACCATTAGGAGCCATTCTAAAGGTTCTGTGCTGTTCTGTTCTGAATCTAATTTATCAGGTCTCCTTCCCTCTGCCAAGAGAAGGGCTGGGCAAGTGAGGGCAAAGCCAGAGAGAGGGGAAGCAGACAGGGTTGCTGGGGCGGAGTCAGGGAATACAAAAGCCAGTGACTCCACCATCTGGCCTGGGGCAGTCCCTGGAGAGGAGACCCAGGTGTGGGTGGGAAGACCTAGTTGCCCTTCCCAGGGGCTCCTGGGCCCCCAGGATCGACCACCTGTGAGCTATGAGCCTGAGGTGAATGCCTTTACTCTCGGCCTTAGTGTTACCGTCTGTGAAATGAGACACCAAGGCCAGGTTTGGCACTGCGTCAGGATGAGACACTCTAGCACCTATGGCCATGCCGGGCACACAGTAGGTGCTGGAGAAACGACCTCGGGGACGACTCCAGTACAAGTCACCCATATGGCTGGAGGTGGGCCTTGCAGACAGAGGCCTTCCTAGACTGTTCAGGCTTTCCAGCTGTCACCGACCGATCCCTGGGTGCAGGTGCGTCTCCCTGGGTCTGCTTGTGGGAGGGCCACCTGGATGCCGAGGTGATGGATGAGAGTCAGCTGGCCTCCTGGCCCACCGAGGGAAGAGGAGACCAGCTATCTGGTCGGCTTGGGGCTTAGCACTCGCCTTACCCTTACTAGTGTGTGACTACTCGTCCTGGCTGCTATGGTTTACCGAGCACTCACTGTGAACCAGGTCTGGGGCTGCACACCCAGCAACCTCACAGGTGCTCTCATCACTCCCACTTCACAGATGAAGAATCTAAGACTCAGAGATGTTAAGTGACCTGCCCAAGGTCACACAGTCCGGAGGGGCAAAGCGAGGGCTTGAACTCACACCTGGCTGACACCAGACTCTGGGCTCTTAACCACCAAGAGGCTCAGGGTACCCCAGCTTGCTTCCAGGAGGCCACGCAGCCCTTCCCCAGCTCTTAAAGCCTTGGGACCCTGCCACTCACACAGGGAGGTGCTGTTAAGGCGAGGTTATTCTTGCAGGATGCAATCGAGGTGAGGTTGAGAGGTGAGGCCAGGCTGCTGGGTGCTTACTGGGACCCAGGTCTGGGTGGAAAGGCAAAATTAGTCCCATTTTACAGATAAGGAAGCTGAGGGTCAGTGAGGTCAGATTTCTTTGCCAAAATCAAACGGAGGCAGGATTCAGTCCAACCCCAGAGCTGGATTTTAACCATTCCACTCCTCCCCAGGACAGGTCGGATACTTCCCCAGGAAGTCCAGCCTGACCTCCTAGGTCTCCACCGTAACCCTGACAGCTCTTACTGCAGACCAGTCCCCTGACAATGGCACCTGAGCCATCGGGCTAGAGACCTCGTCCATCCAGCTCTATGTCCTACAGCCAGGACACAGTCCTGTAACCACTAGTAATTAAGCATAAATCCATCAAGTACAAGGAGGTAGTCAATGTCTCCTCCACCCCCTCCCCCGGGAATGGCAGCCCTGGAGGTATACAGTGCACAGCCTGTCCATCGGCATCCAATCCAATCCCAGGTGCGTGGTGAGTGACTTCTCTGCATTTCTTCAATAGTTCTAACCACTGCAGCCACCGTAGATCGAGGCCTCCTAGAACTCTGAACTCTTTCCCTGTGTTATTTCAATTTTCATGCCAACAATATCATCCGGCAGGAACTATGCTTATGCCCTTTCTACGCAGGCGAAAACACCAGCTCAGAGGCCAAGCAGCTCGCCCCAGGCTGCATAATCAGGAAGGGGCAACTGGTAGGGGCTGCAGTCTCAGCGGTGGTTCAGGACAGACCTTCCCTGCTGAGCTGGATGCCCAACCTCAGCTGCAGTGACCTGCACCATCAGCCTGACCCTGTCATTAGCTCAGGTGTGAACATCAGCTCCCACACCTGTTATTAGGAACCAGGGTGACAGGAGCAGCGGGGTTCACCAGGTCCTGGCCCTCCTCAGTTTCAGATGCTAAAAGGTTGACAAACAGGGAGGGGCAGTTTTCTCCACAGAGGGCTCTTCTGTGGCTGCCTGGCTTCTGGGTCCTGGGGCCCCTCAGCTGAAGGCAGTGATGCTGCCCCTCCATCTGGGTACTTTCTGCATGCTAAGGGCATTCTGTCCACTGTCACATTTATTTGCTCCCCACCAAGACCCCATGGAGAAGATAGATTTGCACCGTCCCTACTTTGCAGATGAGGGAGCTGACCTGGGAGAGGCCCCTGACTTGCCTACAGCAGCAGTGGCAAAGCTAGGATCAGAAGGGAAACATTCTGCTCTCCGGGCCGGAGCTCCCACCCACCTTGCCATGCTGTGTCTTGCTTGGCAACCCCACCCTCCCTTAGACAAAGGAGGCCCCCAAGAAACTCAGGATGAAAAAGCAACTCTCAAGGGTCAGTGTCTCCATGACCAGTGACCACATCGTAGAGCTAGAAGGACAGTGCTAGGCACCAGGTAACACTCAAAAGGTTCTTGCTGGGAGAATGGAGCAAGAAGCTGTCCCCCAGCCCACAACCCAGGCTATGAACTTGTCCCCACTGAGGGGCAGACGTGGAGGGACACACTGGTCTGGGGAGATCAGGTAGGGAAGCACCTAGGCCCTATTCAGGGCTGTGCCTGTGCCAGGCCATGGAGCCCAAGGGAAGAGCATCTCATCCCATCCCGGGGAGAGAATTGGGAAGTCTTCCTGGAGAAAGAAACCTCAAAGCTGATATCTGGAATCAATGGCTGTCAGCCAAGGACAGAGGGTGGCTGCTTTGGGCCAGAACTGTGCAGGGAGGGGGAAGGGGGAGAGAGAAGCGGAGGACCCTGACTCCTTTGCCGCCCGGGCCCTTGGAGTCCACACAGCTGTAAAGGATGGGAATTCCTTCCTTCCTATCCTCTACTGGGAAAGCTAAGATCCTCCCAGCTCATATGAGCTCATCACCACCTTGTTAGATCCAACCTTCTATTAGAGGGACAGGACAGAGAGCTGGAGGGATTGGGGTCTGGAGGGATGGGGGAGGCAGAGGGCAGGGTGAGGCCTGGCCCATCTCCTGGTGTGTGGGTGTGTGCATGTGTAAAGGACTGGAGGGGCCCGAGTCTTGGTGGGGAGAGAACAGAACAGCCCTCCGTGGCTGGCACAGAGTGTGTGATTGTGCAATGCTCCAGGGAACAGCTCCGGGACTGGACGGGACCCCAGCTAGGTTTGAGAGCCAGCTGGACTCAGCCACAGAGGAGCAGCATGCAGGGCCCTGCCCAATCTCTGGGGTTGTGAAAGCCTGGGGAGGCTGGGGGAGTGGGGGACTCTAGAGGGGGAAAATAAATGCCTCTGAGCTTCGAACAGCCCAAAGGGGAGATGGGGACCCTGAAACCACAGGGTGGTGCAGTTTCTGGAAAAAGCTGGAACTCACAGTAATGGAGTGCCCAGGCCTGCCTGCACCTGTCTGAGAGGTCTCCCTGGGCTGGACCACAGGAGAATGCTGGAAGCCCTGGCCAGGGTCTTCTCACCTTCTTCTGCGCCTGGACAGGAGTGAGGACCACCGTGAGGCCACGTTAGGGTGGATGCTCCCAAGCAGGTGGGCAGTGCAGTTTGCTGAGTCTCCCACCTGAATGAAGCTTGGTAAAGTGCACCCTCCCTAGCCAGGAGCCCCCACCTCATATCTGCGAGACTCAAAGTCCGGCCCCTTCCCTCAATCTCAGCATCTGCAGGAGGCTTCCCTGAACCGGTTATTAAGTGAATACATTAGGCTTATCAAAAGGACGTGGGCCGCCGCCGAGTGAACGCAAACACATCGAGACATGTCATCGCCTTCCCAGGCCGCCTGGGAACCTGCGGCGGAGACGCGGCCAGCTGCCGGGCCGGGGGTGGGGCGCAGCCCTGGCAAGTCCTGCAGCGCGGAGCTCCGAGGACGCCCGGGCCCCGCGCAAACCCCGGCGCGGGAACAGGGGCGCCCCCCCCCGACCCCACACACCCGCGGGTTGTTCCTGGCGGAGCTCCGGAAGGCAGTGCGGCAGCTACCGGGGGCCGCAGGTGGCACGGGGACCCCCGCGCGGCGCGGCCCCAGCGAGCCGGGAGCACCTGCGCGCGCTCCGCCCCGCTTCCCTCCCGCCCTGAGCCCCCGGGCCGGGCGCCCCTGCCTCGGGGGTCGTCCTCCCGCGCCCGCTGCCCCCGCCCCGGCGGGCTCCGGCCCAGGAGAGCCCCGGCGCCGGGCGGCCCCGGGAAGCGGAGGTCCCCTCCTTGCAGCTCGGTCGTGCGCCGTGCAGGGGACCCAGCCGGGGCTCGGGTCCCCCCGCCCGCGCCCCTCACCTCCGCGTCTGCACCGTGGGGCTGTATTTGCCTTTGTTTCTCTTCCTGAAGAGCGAGTTCATGGTGGCGCTGGCGGGAGCGGCGCCGGGAGCACCGGGGCACCGGGGGCGGCGCAGGTGAGCGGGCGGCGCGCGGGCCCCTAGTGCGGAGCCGCGGCCGCGGCGCGGTGCCTACTCGCGGGGGGCGGGGCGCCCGAGGTCCGCAGCTCCCGGGGCGGCTCCGGAGAAGGTGGCGCTTACCTTCTCGGGGCGGGGCCACCGGCCGGGCGGGGCTTCCAGGCCCCTGGGGCGCAGCGGGGGAGCGCCCAGCCGGGGCCCAGGGGACGCCGCCCACCTCGCGGGCCCGCACCGCCGAGGCCCCTCGGCACACCTGGCCCCGGGCCCCGCGCGCCCCCTGCAGGAGGAACCCCGTCCAGCTCGCCGCCGCCCCCCGCGTCTCCCTCCCGCGCGGGACCCGTGCACGTGTGGCGGAGACTGGTGGGGGGGGGCACGGGGGGGGGGCAGCCTGAACTCCACGGGGGTCGCAATCCAGCAAAGAGACCGCGCAGCCCGCCTGCCTGATTCGGATCCCCCCACCTCCGCCACCACAGAGGGTCAGCCGACACCTGGCAAGACTTCTTACCGCCCCCTGCCTCGGTTTCCTTACTTGGCAAACACTGATAACAACTGCCCACAGCCCAAAGGATTAGAAAGGAGTTCTAATCCTTTTTAAAAAATATTTATTTATTCATGAGAGACACAGAGAGGGAGAGAGAAGCAGAGACACAGGCAGAGGGAGACGCAGGCTCCATGCAGGGAGCCCCATGTGGGCACACCCTGGGCCGAAAGCAGGGGCTTAACCACTAAGCCACCCAGGCATCCCCCTAACCCTTTTTAAAGATATTTATTTATTCATGAGAGACACAGAGAGACAGAGAGAGGCAGAGGGAGAAGCAGGCTCCAGGCAGGGAGCCCGACGTGGGACTGGATCCCGGGTCTCCAGGATCAGGCCTTGAGCCCAAGGCAGCGCTAAACCGCTGAGCCACCGGGGCTGCCCTCTGAGGGTTGAGAATTCACACACAAGCGCCTGGCTCGAATGTGCAGGAAGTGCGGCCATCTGGGGTAGACAAAAAAACCCTTTGATAACTCCAGGCCCCCGCAGGATAGAAATACTTCATGGCTGGTCATAAAAGTGGCTGGATTCTGGTTCAAAATTAACGACGTTACAGAATACTGCTAGCAAATGCCCAGGTTAAATTGTGTGCCGCCGTGCACCCGGGCTAGCTGCGTGCCAGTTGAAAAGGGACAGTGAACGGAGTCTGGCAGTGAGCCCGAGGGGGCCTGGCCGCTGGCAAGGCTCGGTGCTACCTGAGAGGGCCGTGGGGCTGGGGTGTGAGCCCAGCTGGAAAGGAGGAGCAATGAGGTCTGCCGGGGAGGCAGGCAGGGGATCCTAGTCCTCAGGCCAGTTCCTGCCCGAGATGTTTTTATTTATAAAATAAGGACATTGGCATGGAAGTTGATTCCCAAAGGCTTTTACTGCCCCTAGACCCCAGAGCATCTGAGAAACAGTGCCCTTTACACTATCCCTGGTCTCTGCCACCAAAGGACTTCAGTATCAGTGTTACAGAGACTCTAGGACAACCTTAATGAGGTGTCAACGGGCGGGCTTATGGGGGTTTGTGACTCTTCATAGCTTATTTCTTTCTTTTTTTTTTTTTTTTTTTAAGATTTTATTTATTTATTCGTGAGAGACACAGAGAGAAAGGCAGAGAGGAGAAGCAGGCAGAGGGAGAAGCAGGCTCCATGCAGGAAGCCAGACATGGGACTTGATCCCAGGTCTCCAGGACCAGGCCCTGGGCTGAAGGCGGCACTAAACCGCTGAGCCACCCGGCTGCCCTCATAGCTTCTTTCAAAATGTGTGTGTCCATATGTGCATCTTTCTTGGGGAGGGCCTGTTGCTTCCAGTGGGTTCCTTCATCCACTGGATCATCAGACACTAACATTCTCCCAGCTTTGGCTGCCTGGTTCCGCTACAATTATAAGAAAAGGAGGAAAAATAAATTCAGCAAAGTTGCTTTTTTCTCAAGGGATGGGACCTGGAAGGCACCAAAGGACTCAGATCCAGCCAGCTGGCACTGGTGAACAGGTGTCAGGTTTTCCAGTGGGAGCGGGGGAGGGAACCCGGGGCCTGCAGAACCTGAACGCAGCACAGAGCTTACCCACCCACACCCCCCTCCCCGCAGCCCAAGCGGGTCATAGCCAGGGGCTCAGGAGGAGACCCTGTTGATCCCTCCTGGGCATGTGGCAACTCTGCCTGGAAACCCTTTCCTGATTCCCCTCTATTACCTATCGCTTCAGGGGGGCTCTCACATGGGAGCTAAGGGGGGATGGGATGCTTTAGGGGATGTTGGTGACAGGATGGTTGCTATGGAGACAGCCCTGGAGACCCCCTGATGGCCATGGGGAGAGAGTAGTTAAATAACCCGTGGTGGGTCCACACCAGGAGACCATGCAGCTGGAAGAGAATGAGGGGCAGATGTGGACACACGTGGTCAGACACCAAAAGCAAAGTGCAAGGGAGAGAATATACACGTGTATAATGCACAGAAAGCTTCTGGGAGGATCCACAAGAACCTGTTAGCTATGAGGCCCCTCAGCAGGGACAAGAGAGAAATATGAATTCTCGTTGTATACCCTTTTACAGTACTTGTATTTTATTTTTTATATTTTTATTTTTAAAAATCTCTTGATTTTTTTATATGTGGTTGAATTGCCTGTTCAGTTGCTTTTTTTAAAACTTGTTTAAAAATGACCCACGTTTGGGGCAGCTGGGTGGCTCAGTCAGTTAAGTGTCTTCTTTCTGCTCAGGTCATGATCTCAGGGTCCTGGGATGGAGCCCCGTGTCGGGGGGGAGGGGGGTCCCTGCTCAGCAGGGAGCCTGCCTCCCTCTCCTGCTGCTGCTTCCCCTGCTTGTGCTCTCTCTCTCTCCTCTCTCAAATAAATAAATAAAATCTTTAAATGACCCAAGTCTGGCCTTCCCTCTTTCCAGAGCTTCCCCTGCTGCCCTCTCTCCTCTGCTCCCCCCAATCCGGGCTTTATGCCCATATCTCAGAAGGTCAGACCTTCTTACTGGACTGGGAAATACTGGTGGGTAAAGTTTATGAAAGACTCAAAGCTTGGGCAGGGCATAGAAGAACCTATGCCGAAGCAGGAAGCTGCTCTACTGATGGTCTAAGAACTGAGACAGAGTTACAACTACAAAGCACACCTGGATGACTCTGGGAAGAAGAACCTTATCAGGGCTCCAAAGATGGGGAGGAGCAGCCTGAGAGACCCGGGTTGGAATCCTCGCTTGGTCCCTCCTCCCTGTGTGATCGTGGGAAGTCATCTTGCCTCTCTCAGCCTCAGTTGTCCTCATCTGTGAAATGGGCACACAACCATAGCATCAACCTTGGAGGGTGAGCCCCCCATGTGTTAAGTGCTTAGCATGCCCCCAGCCGTTAGTGAGGACTCAATAAATGGGAGGGGGTACATTTGTAGCTGGGGGCTTGATGCTTGTGGGGCTGAGGGGTGCAAACAGTCACAGGAACTCCAAATTGTGTCAAAACTGTAGACGTCTCACTATTTCCAAATCTGCTTTCCCCATGCCTCTTAGAAAGGTGATGGTTGGGGGTGCCTGATGGCTCAGTCAGTTGAGCATCTGGCTCTCGGTTTCGGCTCAGGTCGTGATCTCATGGGTCACAGGATCGAGCCCCATGGAAGGCTCTGCATTCAGTGTGGAGTCTGCTTGGAATTCTCTCCTTCTTCCTCTGCCCCTCCCCTGTTCTCTCTCTCTCTCTCTCCCTCTCTCTCTCTCAAATCAATAACTAAATAAAAAGAAAAAAGGGGCACCTGGGTGGTTCAGTGGTTGAGTGTCTGCCTTCAGCCCAGGGCCTGATCCTGGGTCCTGGGATCGAGTTCCCCATTTGGCTCCCCACAGGGAGCCTGCTTCTCCCTCTGCCTGTGTCTCTGCCTCTCTCTCTGTGTCTCTCATGAATAAATACATAAAATCTAAAAAAAAAAAGAGAGAAAGAAAGAAAGGAAAAGAAAAGAAAAGAAAGAAAAGAAAAGAAGAAAAGAAAAGAAAGAAAAGAAAAGAAAAAAAAGAAAAGAAAAGAAAAGAAAAGAAAAGAAAAGAAAAGAAAAGAAAAGAAAAGAAAAGAGAAAAGAAAAAAGAGTGATGATTGGCTTTGGGAAGACCAGGCTAGGAACCTCCAGGTTAGCCTGCTTGCAGCTTGGCTGTTGATAACAAGTCATGACACTGATGATATTAATGCCACTTCTCGTTTATTGAGGACAGGCTCTGTGCCAGGCAATATGGCATGTGCCGAACATGCCTCAGCTGATTGGTTCTCCCCAAGGACCCCCACTGCGTGAAGCAGGCCAGCCCTCCCCACCTGGGGCAAAGCTCTCTCATCTCATATTCCAGGGCAGGGCACTGAGGCCCTGAGTGGCCCAGTGCCCAGTGGGGCTGGTTCCTGGGTTAGCCTGCTCCAGCACTGCGCTTGGACCCCCACCCACCTCCACCCTCCCCGCCTCCTGCTGACTCAGCTGGGGAGAATTAGCAGATTCAGGGAGGAATCTGGGCTGTGCTTCACCATCCCTTCCCCCTCCATTCTCTAAAAGCTGAACTTGAAGCTGGTGCGGCTCTGTGTGCGAGCACATGTGTACACACGTGTGCACAACACTCGTCTGTGGGCAGGCCGGATGGGGTGGGAGCTGTGTCCTGGCCCTGTGCATCCTCTTCTGGGCAGATGGGATTTGTTTGGTTCCGTGGAGCCCTCTTATGCCAAGTGACTCATCCTCCTGCCGACTGGGGGTGGGGTTTCGGGGGAGGGTGTTTGCTTTCCTGGGGTTTGCTTGATGGTTAAACCCACAGAGATGGCACCTGCAGGGCCACCCAGTTCCCTGGCAACCAGGCCACCCGCAGTCCCTGAACGCTGTCCCCTCTGCAGCCTGGGCCCGGCTGCTGAGTCCCGGGAGGCCACCACCTTCTGAAGGGTCACCCACACCCTCCTTGTTTGCTGTCATTGTTTCCACAAGCAGCTGGAGAGGTGCTCACTCACTCACTCACTGGCTTGGGGTGTTCCTGTGAACCAGTTTGAAACAAGAAGGGCAGCATTCCCCTAGCCCCAGAGAGAGGGGTGTGTGGGACCAGCGGCCTGCTCCCTACCACGGCGCCTCCTCCTCCCATCCTGTGGACAGCCATCTCCTGTCTCCAACTGTGGACCTCATACCCCGCCCGAGGAGCACTTAAAAATGCAGATTCTAGAGTCCCCTGGTTGGGTGGGTGGAGAAGGGCCCAGGAATCTGCACGATCACAAACACCTGCTGTCCCCCCACCCCCGGCCACATTGCTGAAGCCACCCTGAGGAGCCCCGCTGAGAAAAGACAGATGAAGCACATGCTCGGGCCCTGGTCTAAGCCCACCTGGAAAGAGCCCACAGGCTGTAGCTTGAAGCCAACCTGGCTTTGAATCCTGGCTCTGCCACAAACCCACCTGTGTGCCCTTGAGGGCGTGGCTTAGCCTTTTGGGATCTTGGTTTCCCCATCCGTAAGATGGGGAAGACCCAGGGTGCCACAATATGTGCCCAGCACCTGGATGGAGGCCCCTCTCCTCCCCACTCCTCAAGGGGACAGGAGGGGACTGGCCCAGCTTCACCCTGTGTTTTGTAACACGTATTTACTTTTCTTGCAGAACAATGCAAGGGATGGAAAAATCATGCTGGCTCTCCAGCCCAGATGGGCTGACTCACACACAGTCCTGGGCTGGGGGCCTGGTGAGCTCCCCACATCACCCCTGGGGCCAGAGAGGAGGCTGGACCCCGGCGGCGGGGGTGGGGGTGGGGGTGTCCATGGTGAGTCACTCACTCTGCCTGCCAAGTCATCCCCCAAGAATGTGCCTCGGGCCCCTACCCACTGGGGGCCCCTGGCGGGCTGCCCCATCCTGGCCATCTCCCCACTGCCTGCCAGGCAGCCCCACCCTGCTGCCCTCCCGGAGAGCTGCCACTCAGATGACCCTCCTGCCAGCTCCCTCCAGATGCTGGCGTGTACCTGCAACAGCTGAGTCTGTTGTCAAAATACTCGGTCGGCTCCTGACAGTGGTTGAACAGCGGCCACTCTGAGGCCCTGGTGCCCCCAGCAGCCCTGGCCCTTCCCCCAGGACCCAACCACTGAGGGGTTAACCCTCAGCTCTGCAGGGGGCCTCTTAGACCTTACCCACTCTGACCTTACCCACTCTGACCCGGCTACTAGCCAATCAGTCCATCTGGCAGATCCGGGGCTCACCGTGAACTCTGGAGAGCTTTCCAGGACAACCTGCTCCCTCTCTCTGGACACCTCATTTTAAGCCCGGCCCTGGGCCTGTCAGCCAGGCCGTAAGGGCCTCCCAGTGAGGAGGTCACGCTGTCAGGGCAGAGAGTGGAGCTGGGTGGGACCAGACAGGCCTTGCCAGGCCTGGGATCCCCGCAGGACAGGCTGCCCAACCCTACCCCAAAACTCCGGTCCTCCCCTAAACACCCAACCTTACTTCCTCCCACCCCACCTTGCAGGGCCCTGCCAGGGCTCACACTGCCCAGACCGGTAGGGCTGCATTTCTGGGGCCAGTGTCCAGGGTGTGACAGCCCTTGGGGTTGGCCCAGGTCAGAAGGTCAGAACCCCATTCCCTCCAGAGCCTGGGGGCCTGAGTGATGGGCAAGCTAGGCCAAGAAGCGCAGAACACAAAATCCAATCAGGTTTTATTTATTTATTTATTTTTTTCCCAATCAGGTTTTAGCTTGAAGCCAACCTGGGTTTGAATCCTGGCTGTGCCATGCACCCAGCTGTGTGATCTTAGGCAAGCGGCTTAACTTCTCTCAACCTCAGTTTCTCCATCTCTAAAATGGGGAAGAGCCAGTGAGTTAAGATGTCAAATCCTAGGGTCACCTGGGTGGCTCAGTGGTTGAGTGTCTGCCTTCAGCCCAGGGTGTGATCCTGGGGTCCTGGGATCAAGTCTCACGTTGGGCTCCCTGCATGGAGCCTGCTTCTCCCTCTGCCTCTCTCTCTGAGTCTCTCATGAATGAATAAATAAAATCTTAAAAAAAAAAAAGTCAAATCCTAGCTCCTCTGTGTCCTAACTATGTGACTCTGAGAAAATGTCTTCACTTCTCTGAGCCTCAGCTTCACCTGCAAAATGGGAATACTCTGACACCTGCTCCATAGGGCCTTGAAAAGGTTATGTGAAGTACCACATGTAGTAATGACAAAGTTGTGATTGTCATTATTTCTGCTGAGCATTTACTATGTGCTGGGACCGCTGCTAAGTGCTCGGTCTATGATTCTAGATTGATTGACACGTGGCAGACATCAACAAAGGGTACAACCCATGGGTTTTGACATCAGCACCCAACAGTGAAAGCATGACCACGACAAAAATGAACTGGCTCTCCTCCTCTTCCCATTTTTCAGGTGTGGAAACAGAGGCCCCAAGATGTTAAGTGTCTGTTCAAGGTGATCAGGAGGGGACTCAGGATTTAAACCCTGCAACCTGGGGCACCTGGGTGGCTCAGTCTGTTGAGTGCCTGGCTCTTGATTTCAGTTCAGGTCATGATCTGAGGGTCCTGGGATGGAGCCCCGTGTTAGGCTCCCTGCTGAGTGGGGAGACAAGCAGACTCCCTCTGCCCCTACCTCCAATCGTGCTCTCTCACTCTCTAAAATAAATAAATAAATCTTTAAAATATTTTTTTCAAAGGGGCGCCTGGGTGGCTCAGTGGTTGAGCGTCTGCCTTCAGCTCAGGGCATGATCCCGGCGTCCCAGGATCTAGTCCCACATCAGGCTCCCTGTGGGGAGCCTGCTTCTCCCTCTGCCTGTCTCTGCCTCTCTCGGTGTCTCTCATGAATAAATAAATAAATTCTTTAAAAAAATTTTTAAATAAAATATTTTTTAAAAACCCTTGCAATCTGAGTTAGTGCCCTTGTCTCTATGTCTGCCACCATTCAGCAGGGTGCCTGGCACAGAGTAGACGCTCGGTGTCAATGCTGAACAAATGAACAGGAGGGTCAGTGCACAACACTGGTCTCAGGGAAGGTCCACAGAGGACTGACCAAAGGTTAGGAGGTCCTGAGTCAGAACTACGGTGAAAAGAAGGTGTCCACTCATTCATTCATTCATTCATTCATTCATTCATTCATATTTGTTGAGTACCTACTATGTGAAAAGGCCTGTTTTAGGCACTCAGGATACCAGGTTGAGTACAACAGACACAGTTTCCTGCCCTCAGGGAGCTTGCTGTAGAGGGATGGGGGTGGGGGATGGTAAGTTTAATGCCATCCATGGGTGGATGATGGCTCCTGTCCTCTGTCCCCAGCAATGGAGCATCCCAGGCAGACAAAAAGCAGGGGCCTGGAGACACTGTGAAAAAAGTGGTCAGACGGGAGGCTGAGGGCGATGGGAGCCCTGGCAAGGAAAGGGAGGGAGATCCTCACTTGCAGGGACCATGGTTCCCTCATCGTACTCCCAAGCATCACTGACATTTCCACAGCAATCAGGCTCCCCCTAACCCCTCCCGGGAGGATACTGACTTCTTGCCTCCACAGTGCCTCCCACACATTCACCCATCCATTTATTGGGCACCTACTGTATGCCCAGCCCCGGGGAACACAGCAGCTAACAAGATACAACCCACATATTCTCAGCCTGGAAGGGAAAGAGATAGAAAAGGAGACAGACAACACATTTTAAAGAAATGCAATAACCTAAATGCCCACCAAGGAGGGGCGTGTGGCTGACACATGTTGAGACAGACATCGGACATCAGGTGGAAGGAGACGGGCACATGGTCGGGGGGGTGGAGTCTGTAGGCCTCACGAGGGAAGCGCTGGGTGTATTAAGTGAAAAAAGGAAGTGACCCACGACTGCATATTGCATTTTTGCCATTTGTGATGTCAAATAGAGCTGCCCCCCTGTATCCTCCAGCCTGCCTCATCTGGGTATGCTTGGGCCTTTTGTCCACTCTCTCTGCTGAGGTCAAACATTCCTGCCAGGGACCTGGGTGGCCAAGCCCCCCTGCACTGCCCTCCCGGGCCATTCTCTGGTCACTGGCTCAGGCTTAATCCCTCGCCTGGGCCCAGACCTCGGGACTGATGAGTCAACACCAGTTGGCTCTGGACAAACACCCCCTTGATGGCCCCCACCCTCGTCCAGTCCATCCTGTTCTCCGGAAAGGACTCAGCCTCTGCCGGTCTAGGGGCGACTCTGGAGAAGCCCTGTCCAATGGCACTTCCTGAGATGATGAAAATATTCTGTGTACATGGGAGGCCTAAGCCACATGTAGCTATCAAGCACTTGAAATGAGGCTAGTGCAAGTGAATTTTTTATTTTATTGTTCATATTTATCATTATTTATATAAATATATGATATATTAATATCCATGTGATTAAGTTCAAACAGCTGCATGGCTTCCTGGCTATTGCTTTAAGTGGCTCCAGAGAGTTAGATTGAGTCTAGGCATAGAGAAGTGGACATCCCAGGACCCCTGGCTCTCCCCCAGGCAGGGGCAGCAGGGGCCTCAGAGATTGAGCTGGGTGAATGTGGGGGGGGGGTCCCTTGGGGTCTGCTCTGTTAATGGGGCCAAGCTTAGATTTTGGTGCCTGTGGCCAATCTGCCCAGCATTTTTATGTGACCCCAATCTGGGGGGCAAATCATGACCTGGGCTGACCCCTTAATATTGGAACGCTCAACTCTAGCACCATGGTCCAACCTTTTTCAGATCCCACCTCCTACTCTTCCTATCCCTGCTCCCACCTGCACTGTTCCAGAGGAACCTAGGATGGGGAGTTGGTGTCACATTTAATTTGCTGAAGGGCAATGGCAATGCATCATCCTTCCAACCTAGTGGAGTCAGAGGCCATAGCTGTCCTGGTCCTGGTCCTGATCCCCACAAGCACAGAGCTTGTATGCAGGGACTTTGCTTTTGCAGTGACCCCAGGCCATGGAAGCAGGGGCAAGAAGGAGAATGCACCAGGAGGAGGCAAACCGACCCAAGGTACAGCCACAAGGTGGGCCCTGCAGTGGGTTAATGGTGCCTCCCCTCCACCAAAGGTAAGTCCAAGTCCTAACCTCCCGCAACCTAGGAATGTGATCTTATTTGGAAAAAGATTCTTTATAGATATAATTAAGTTAAGGATCTCAAGATAAGATTGTCCTGGATTTAGGGTGGGTCCTGTATCCGATGACAGGTGTCCTTATAAGAAAAACACAGAGGATGATTTGCAGCATAGAGACACACTGAGAAAAGACGGCTGCACAGTGATCAGCAGAGCCAGAGATAGATGTGATGTGATGATGCAGGCGGGGGCCATAAGCCAAGGAATGGAGGCAGGATCTAGAAACCAGAAAAGGCACAGAAATGGATTCTCCCTTCGGAGACTCCAGAAGGAGCAAATCCTGCCGACACTCTGATTTTGGCCTACTGAGACTGATTTCATATGTCTGATCTCCAGAATTGTAAGATAATACATGGGTGGGTCTTTTTTTTAAGCCACTAGAAGGGCACCTGGGTGGCTCAGTCTGTTGGGCATCTGCCTTCAGCTCAGGTCATGACCTCGGGGTCTTGGGATGGAGCCCTACTTTGGGCTCCCTGCTCAGGGAGGAGCTGGCTTCTCCCTCTGACTCTCCATCTGTGCTCTCTTTTTCTCTTTCTTTCTTAAATAAATGAGTAGAATCTTAAAAAAAAAAAAAAATCCACCAGAGCAGTAGTAGGAAATTAATACATGAGGTTCCTCCTTCCCTGCCCCAAGGGGGGACTTTGTGCTACCATCAAGGTAATCTTGGGTCTGAGGAAGGTCATGGATGAAAGCAGGAGGGTAGAGGCTGGGGAGTGCCCCCTCTGCTCCCTGCACTCCCAGGCACATTCACCCTGGACACCCTCCCACCATAGAAACCCAGAGTGGAGCGGCATTCTGGTTGCCCCCCAAAGGCCAATGAGGAGATACAGCCCCAGGGGGAGTTTCTTACATGCTACTTCTTGACAGCCTTGTGGTGTGTGCAAGTAATTCATGTCAGAATTGAGTTGAATTGTAGGATACCCAACTGCTGTCCAGATATTTGGAGAACTGGTTGTTGGTGTGCAGAAAAACCTCATACGTTTGGTGTCAGGAGTGTTGAGAGTGGGGCACCTGGGTGGCTCAGTCAGTTAAGCCTCTGCCTTCAGCTCAGGTCATGATCTCAGGGTCCTGGGATGGAGTCCCACACCAGGGTCCCTCTCCCTCTGCCTCTCCCTCTGCTTTTGCTCTCTTTCTCATAAATAAATAAATAAATAAATAAATAAATAAATAAATAAATAATTTTCTTTAAAAGAAATGAGAGTAAAAACAGTTCAGCCATAAAAAGGAATGAAGCCCTGATACTTGTCACACCATGGAAAAATCCTGAAGACATGATGCTCAGTGAGAGAAGTCAGACACGAAAGGCCATGTCGCATGTGACTCCATTTATATGAAATGTCCAGAATAGGTAAATCCATAGAGAAAGAAAGCAAATCAGTGGTTGCCAGGGGTTTGGAAGGTAAATGGGGAGTGACTGCTAAAGGTTACAGGGTTTCTTTTTGGGATGATGAAAATGTTCTAAAAAAAAATCGATGGTGGTGGTTGCATTGTTCTGTGAATATACTAAAAACCACTGACACGTACACTGTATGTGGGTGAACTGTATGGTGTGAGGATTATGTTCTAATAAAGCAGAATTATCACATTCCTACGCCGTGCCATCTTAAATGCCACCCTCTCCAGGAAGTCCCCTGGAAAACGGTCCTTCTCTCCTAGCTGATACAATTTACCCCTAACTTTTAAAAAAAATAATTTTCCCCAACATGATTTCTTGAATTATTATGGTCAGATATACATAATATAAAACTTAGATTTTACCAACTGGAATTAAAATAAAAACTTGGGAAAAAACCATTACTATTTTTAAGCACTTTTAGGTGTACAGTTCAGCAGCACCAAATATACTCATGATGTTGTGCAATCACCACCACCACACGTCCCCATGACCTTCGTTTGGCAAAACTGAAACTCTGTCCTCATTAAACATTAACTCCTCCTGTCCCTTCCCCTTCCCCCAGCACCCACCCTTCCCCTTCCTGTCTCTATGAATCTGACTCCTCTGGGTACTTCATACAATCGGAATCACACAGTATTTGTCCTTTTGTGACTGGTTTCTTTCACTGAACATCACATCTTCAAGATTCACCCACGTTGTAGCATCAGATAAAATTGTCTTCCTTTTTAAGACCAAACAGTGTCCATGGTATCCCCACTTTAAAGGAGGGGACACTCAGGCCATATGCACTGCAGGGATGCTAAAAGGGGGCAGGGCCAGAATTCACACCCAGGCTGACCTGACTGCAGCACCTGCTGCTCACCACTCTGCCACCCAGCCCCCTCCCGAGCGCCACACTGACTCCTGGTGCACCCTACCTTTGCTCCCTCTCTCATCCCTCCTCACTGAGAGCTCCTGGGGCTCAGACAGCCTTTTACTCACCGTTGGACCTTGACCCCACCTGCAGGGCCTGATAGAGTCCCAAAGCTTGTGTGGAAGTGACGAGACCTGGGGGTGGGCTGGGGGTCTAGGTGCAGAGTGCCTGGCTGGGCAGCCTCCTGGGTCAGGCCCTTCCAGACTCAGCCTCTTGTTCCATTAGAGCTGCCCAATGACAGGGACCCCTGCATAGAGTGGTGCGGATTACAGCATGCACCCCTGTACATGGCCACCCTACCAAGGACCCCTACAGCCCTTGAGATTCCCAAATCCAGGAGCCTCCTGCGCTGTACTCTGAGAAGAGAGAGGAACTAAGAGGCAGCCCTGGGACAAATGAGATGTGTGGAAAGCAGAGTGGCGGGGTGGGCTGGTGGCTCAGTGGTTGAGTGTCTGCCTTTGGCTCAGATCGTGATCCTGAGGTTCCCATATCGGGCTCCCCACAGGGAGCCTGCTTTTCCCTCTGCCTGTGTCTCAGCCTTTCTCTGTGTCTCTCATGAATATTTAAATAAAATCTTAAAAAGGGATGCCTGGGTGGCTCAGCGGTTTAGCACTGCCTTCAGCCCAGGGCATGATCCTGGCGTCCCAGGATCAAGTCCCACATCGGGCTCCCTGCATGGAGCCTGCTTCTCCCTCTGCCTGTGTCTCTGCCTCTCTCTCTCTCTGTGTCTCTCATGAAAAAATAAATAAAATATTTTAAGAATAAATAAATAAAATCTTAAAAAAATAAAAATCACTGAAGTGTACACTTAAAAATGGTTAAGATGATACCTTTGATGTATATTAACCACGATTTAAAAAATGCCCCATCCTCTCCAGCTTAAGCATCGTCCCAGGGCCCTCATGTTATTCAAGGGCCCAGATCGAGGGCCACTGTGTTCCCACAAGGGTCTAGACTTCGGACCTCCTCACTCTCAATCCCCTCCTCACCCCACCAGTTCCTTGGTGTCATACTATGACACCATACTGACATTTCCGTACAGGACACGTTCTGAGCATATCTGCGCTTGGGTCTAGTGTTTCTTACTCAAACAATGCATTACAAATGGCTGAATTTCCTGTGGCAGAGGCCCCGTCTGTGGAGGAGCTATTCAGAGATGAGGGGTGGTTTTGGGAGTCTTCAAAACCTACCTCACCAGAAGGCAGCTTTGGCTTGGTTATTCCTGCAGGGCAAGCAAGAAGCAGCAAAGGTTGAAGGTCCTGCCCATGGGACTGACCTCCCAGCCCCGGAGATCCTACAGAATCAGCCCATCTTTCTGGTACCTCCTTAGTCCAGAACCAGGTGCCTGGATATCTTTACAATCCTGGCTGGAAAATCATATCTTTTGGGTAATTAAGCTACAGTCCAGGGCAGAAGGAGGCACTGGAGAATTAGAGTCCAGGGTTTGAGTTCCTTAGTAGTGGTGTAACCTTAGGCAAGTTACTCAATCTCTCTGTGCCATAGTTTTCCTTATGTTTATTTATTTTTTAATTTTTTCCTTATGTTTAAAATGAGGATTAAAATAGTTTTGATTAAAAAATAAAATAGTTTTGATTTTTAAAAAAGATTTAATTTATTTATTCATGAGAGACACAGAGAGAGAGAGGCAGAGACACAGGCAGAGGGAGAAGCAGGCTCCCTATGGGGAGCACGATGCAGGACTCGATCCCAGGATCCTGGGATGATGCCCTGAGCTGCAGGCAGACGCTCAACCACTGAGGCTCCCAGGTGTCCCAAGATAGTTTTGATCTTAAAGGTTTTTTTTTATTTTAATTTTTTAAAGATTTTCACTTATTCATGAGAGACAGAGAGGGGGAGAGAGAGAGAGAGAGAGAGGCAGAGACACAGGCAGAGGGAGAAGCAGGCTTCCATGCAGGGAGCCGGATGTGGAACTTGATCCCAGGTCTCCAGGATCGGGCCCTGGGCTGAAGGCGGTGCTAAACCGTTCAGCCACCCGGGCTGCCCAAGGTTTTTTTTTTTTTTTTTTTTTTTTTTTAATTTAGATGATAATCATACAACATAACCACTAACCCTTTTAACCGGACATTAATCATTTTGATGTGCACAATCCAGTGGCGTTGAGTGCATTCACAATGTTGTGCAATCACCCCCTCCAAAGAGTTCCAAAACATTTTCAACATTGCAGGGGTTGTTTTTGAGGATTAAATGTTTGTAAAGCCTGAGAACGGTGCCTGGAACAGTCCGTGGCAAATTAAGTGCTCAGTAGATGGCAGGAGAAGTCAGCAATGGAACAGCGCTCCTAATAGGTAACACGTGCTGGGCAGTGCTATTTATTAGCAGTTCTCTTCACTTGAGCTGGAGGAGGTGGGAGGTAGGTTCTCACTCCACTTTGGCCGCATTTTCCACTTTGAGCTCTCGGTACCCACCCAGCTGTCGCCCCCCACCCCCTCCCGGGCCCAGGGTAGCATCCTCACCGGTGGGGGACCAGAGGGGCGCTGATGGTAGGAGCGAGGAAACCCTAGGCCTCCCCCGCAGCCTCCCGGCCTCTCCTTTGCTCCCGGGGCTCTTTCTGGCTCGCTCCCTGCATCTCCCACGCCCACTCCTGCTCCTCCAAGCTGTCACCTTCTGTGGCAAAGGAGACACGTGTGTGGGCGGGTAGCCAAAAAGATTCCGCTAGAACGCGAGGGAGTGCATTGGAGGGGGGCACGCCCACATCTGGGAGGAGCCCTGGAGAGTCCCGCTCCGGAGCGCCCCCACCCCCGCGCGCGCGCGCCCTGGGAGCGGCGTTCAGTGCTGGGGCGCTCCGGGGTCCCCCCGCGCTTGGAAGGAACCCCCACCCCAAGGCCTGCCAGCCAGCACCACTAGACCCGTCCCCTTAGAAGAGTCACTTGGGGGTACTTGTTACACAGGCAGATTCCCAGCCTCCTCTGAGCGGTGCCCGGGAATCTGCCTTTTGAAGGGAACCCTAAGGGCAGCCCCAGTGGCGCCGCGGTTTAGCGCCGCCTGCAGCCCGGGGTGTGATCCTGGAGACCCGGGATCGAGTCCCACGTTGAGCTCCTTCCATGGAGCCTGCTTGTGTCTCTGCCTCTCTCTCTCTCTGTGTCTCTCATGAATAAATAAATAAAATCTTAAAAAAAAAAAAAAAAAAGAAAGGAAACATCCCGCTCTGTGGTTACTTCGTGCCCACAGCAGCTAAGTGTCCACGCTCACTACGCGCCCGGGACCGAAGCCCAGGACAAGCCTTGCGACTTTCCTTCGGGGTCCAGTGACATAACCCTGGACCCCATCTCTCCCAACAATCCGATCCCTGCGAGTGAGGACCTTTAGAGTCGTGGACTGTCGTTTGCCGCCACCTTGTGGCAGCGATGGCAACTTTGCGCTCCGTTTCCATTCTTGGTTAATTTTTTTTTTTTAATTTATTTATGATAGTCACAGAGAGAGAGAGAGAGAGAGAGAGGCAGAGACACAGGCAGAGGGAGAAGCAGGCTCCATGCACCGGGAGCCGACGTGGGAATCGATCCCGGGTCTCCAGGATCGCGCCCTGGGCCAAAGGCAGGCGCCAAACCGCTGCGCCACCCAGGGATCCCTCTTGGTTAATTTTTGAGAAAATGCACCGAGCACCTACTGTGCGCCCGGTACCCAGAAAGATGCTGCGGACCTGGGGGCAGGTGAATAAGACAGACAATGGTCCCTGCCTCGCGGAGCTCACAGTCTCCCGGGACAGTCAGTAACGCACAAATAAATAACACGAACGAATAAACGATTACCGAGTGTGACACGCGCTAGAAAGGGAACGAACAAGGGCTGGTTATCATAGGGCTGCAAAGGCCTATGTATTTGCTAAGCAGCCTTGTCACACCTTTTGCCTGCCCAGGACGGTGGGCCACGTGAGGGCAGGTGTGTCTGTCTGATTTCCCCTTGTGAATGGGTGAAGTCATCCAGTGCTGGCACATAGCACGTGCTCAGTAAGTGTCCCATGAATGAACACACAGATGCCAAGGCCGCCCAGAGCCAGCCTTTTGGCTCTTCCATGACGAATAGATAGGGAACAGGAAGGAAAGTCGGTTCCCTAGGGGTCTTGAGAAGGTAGATGGATTTAGGTGTGAGCTAAACGGAGGATGATGTTTGGACATCAGGAAGGCCCCAGTCCATCCTTTTTTTATTTTTTATTTTTTATTCATGAGAGACACACAGAGGCAGAGACACAGGCATAGCGAGAAGTAGGCTCCTCAAAGGGTGCCTGATGTGGAACTTGATCCCGGGACCCGGGGATAATGACCTGAGCCAAAGGCAGATGCTAAACCACTGAGCCACCCAGGTGCCCCCCAACATGTTTTATTTTATTTATTTATTTATTTATTTATTTATTTATTTATTTATTTATTTAAAAATTTATTTATCCATTATTAAGAGACAGAGAGAGAGAGAGAGGCAGAGACACAGGCAAAGGGAGGAGCAGGCTCCCGCATGGAGCCCGACATGGGACTTGATCCCGGGTCCCCAGGATCAGGCCCTGCGCTAAAGGCAGGCGCTAAACCGCTGAGCCACCCGGGCTGCCACCCAACCTGTTTTATTTTTTTTATTTTTATTTTTTAAATTTTTATTTATTTATGATAGTCACAGAGAGAGAGAGAGGCAGAGACATAGGCAGAGGTAGAAGCAGGCTCCATGCAGCGGGAGCCCGACGTGGGATTCGATCCCGGGTCTCCAGGATCACGCCCTGGGCCAAAGGCAGGTGCCAAACCGCTGCGCCACCCAGGGATCCCCCCAACCTGTTTTAAATTGTACCCTCGTCCTAAAAAAATAAAATAAAATAAATAAAAATAAAATAAAATAAAATAAAATAAAATAAAATAAAATAAAATAAAATAATAAATAAAATAGTACCCTCGCTTCATTTATTTCTTGAATCCTTTCCCTGCTCACTTGTTTCTCCTTGGAGTTTTTCACCATCCCACATACTTTATATTTGCCTTATTTATTTAACGTCTGTCCCCCCCAGAAATGCAAGCTACAGGAGGGCAAGGATTTTCGTGTTTTGTTCACTCAATGAGTCTCCAGCACCCGGAAGGACCTGACACTTAGTAGGGTGTTCTGTAAACCCATGCAGAGTGAATGAATGATGCCTGGGCGGGTCAGGGCGGCAGAGCCAGTAGGGCTCCAGGTGCAGCCCCACGGGAGGGGCGGGGCTCAGAGACTAGGCGACCGGGGCGACCCGACGGGGAAGGTAGACCTTACCAAGAGGGGAGGGACCGGGCGGGTCAAGGTCCTGGTGGGGGCAGAGCTAGGCTGGGGGTGGAGCCTCGGGGCGGGGTCTTCCCGGGGCTGGGCCGTTTCCGCGGCCCCGGGCCTTCGGGGAGGGACGAGCTTGGGGGCGGGGCCTACAGGAGGCGTGGCCAATCTGAAACAGGGCTGGGTTGGGGCGTAGTCCGACAGGGGATAAGTAAAAAGGGGGAGGGGCTAAACCTGGGGGCGTGGCTAGGCAGGGCCAATTAGGGGCCCGGTAGAGGTGGGCGGGGCCAGCCAAGGGGCGGGGCCAGACCGGGTTCTCCGCTGTCCCAGGTCCTGGAGCGCTCCCGCCAGGCAGGTCCCGCTCCCGCCCCGCTGGCCCCTCCCTGACTGGCCGGGCCCCGGGGGAGCGTGAGGCCGGACGCTGCGCTCGGGGCCAGGCGTCCGCGGGGGGCTCCGGCGGAGTCCGCTCCCTACTGCTCCCGGGGCTACGTCCCCGGAGACTTCGAGGGCGACGGTGAGCAGGGCTGCGGGGGGCCTGCGAGTGCATACGTGTGTGCGTGCATGTGCATGTGCGAGTGTGTGGACGTTTGTGTGCACCAAGGGAATTGTGTGCGTGCGTGGAGTTGGGTAGGTGTGAGCTCCAGGGAGCTAGCTGAGTGTGTGTGTGCGAAGTTGCATGTGTGTGCAAGGGCAGTCCTGTGTAGGAGGTGGGTAGTGCATGTGTGTGCCTGTGTGCGACAGAGACAGTGCATGTGAAATTTAGTGAAGGCTGTGTGTATGTCACGGTATCTTGGAGGAAAATGAGAGGGCAGGTGCAATGATATTTGAGGGTCTATGGTGTCAGGACGTCTGTGGCGAGCTGCGGGGTGCGGGGGTGGGTGGTGAATTGTGGGAGTGTAAGAGTTGCAAACGTGTGTTTCCATGTGAGTGGCAGTGATGGGTGCTCCTGGGGGCCTCAGTGTGAAGAGGTGGGGACGGAGGAAAGTTTGGGTCCTGATCGCTCTTGGAGGGATGAGTGTGATCTGGAGCAGTGGGTTATGGACAGGGCAGGTGTTTGGGTCCTGGCTCAGAGTAATTTGGTGATCACATCAGCCCCCTTGCTTGGAGGGCTGAAGAAATGTGTGGGTGGAGCCTGAGGGGGAAAGGCTTGCCCCTTGCTTAGGGAAACAATGGGCAGGGTTCTGGCTTCTGTGGAGGGAGCTGCTACCTTACCAGTCACCTGTTACCCAGGCTCTGCTCACTCCTGCCTGGGTGGCTTCTGCTGGCGCTCCTGTGAGAACATGGTGCAGAAGTACCAGTCTCCTGTCCGCATCTACAAGTACCCTTTTGAGCTGGTCATGGCGGTGAGTGACCCCTGATTCCCCAGCCCCTTGTATGATGGTTAGATGGATACAGGAACTCAGCTATGCAGGGATGAAAGGGAGCCCCTCAGAAGCCCCAGATGAGAAGGAATTATTGAGCTGTTCCACTGACCTGGTGGGTCAAGCTTCTCACTAGTGACCCCACCACCCGGCTACCCCAGCCTTCACCACGGCTTCTGGAATCCTTGCCCACTGACCGAATCACAAAATCTTTCTTTCTCCTTGATGAACCAGACTTGTTCTCTCATCTCAAGCTCCTCTGACAGAAAACAAGGATATTGTGGGGCAAACCACTGCTGTCATTTTGTGTAAGGCTAATAATAATAATGGTACATATACCAATGATGGTGATGGTAGCAGCCATTCACCGAGGGTTTTACAGGGCCGTCTTTACTTACATTGTTTCATGATTTTCATTTTACCTTCGCTAAACTGAAGCTTGAACAGGTGAAGAGGTGGGGTGGTCCCAAGTTCTGTGGCTGAGAAGAGGCAGAGCCAGGGCTCAGACCAATGCAGGGGGTACTCTGGAGCCATGATTTTTACAACATCCCCCCCACGGTCCTCCTTCTGCTTGCACACCCCTTCTCCTTTTCCTCAAGGAAGCTGAGAGGGGGTGAGTGTGCAGCAAGGGCAGTCATTTGCAGGATGTATTCAGACTGACTATTTAAGTCAGGCAGCCAGTCAGTTGACGGACTAGAATGAGCTCCGAAGCTCTTGGGCTCCTGGATCAATGGTCTTTGCACCATACAGCAGGTGCTGTCAAAAGGCATATTTAACTTTCCTTCTTGAGACCATCCCTCTGCCTCTCGGAAGTCCCTTTCCGTGGGGGAAAAAGGGGGCAATGCTATGGGGTTGTGTTAGGAGTAAATGAGATACTGTGTAATGCCTCTGGTGCAGCGCCTGGCACATAGTTGGCACTCACTAAATGTGGTTGTCCCTGTTATTCCACCACAGGGTGTTATAAATGATTGTATTGAAAGTGCAAGAAACACCGGCATCCATCTGCATCCTCCCCGTCCCAGCCTGGGTGCTTAAATTCAGCCTTTGATTCAAGGACTTTCATATCAATGGGTACCTCTGTGGGCATGTGTCCTGCCTTATTCTACAAATATACCTATATGTGTTTATAATCCCATAATGGATTTTGAAGCATCTGGAGCCATTCATACATGTTGTGCTGTTATTTGCAGATGATTCCAGACTATGAGGCAGGGGCAGGCCTGGGGTTGTAGTGACCAGCTGGGTTACCTTGGGCAAATTACTTAACCTCTCTGAGCCTCCATTCCCCATCTCTAAATGAGGAGTATGTGGTTTCCCAAATCTAGGCTTTGTGCCATGGATTAAATGAGTTGATATATGCAAAGCTCCCAGTGCAAGGTCTGGCACAGGCCAAATGCTGTTACTGTTATGATTGCTGCCGCATCTGGCTGTGTGACTTTCCCTCATTTGTAATAAGGGTGGGACACCAGGGGATGATGAAGAGTCAGAAGTGTGGGGTCCTTGCTGCAGCTCTGCTCTGGTCCGGCTGTGTGCTGATGAAAAGTCACTGAATTTCTCTAAGCCTTGGTTTCTTCATTTGTGAAATGAGGATGGTTATATGCATTTCATAGGGTTGTCATGAGGATTAAAGGTTTTATATATATAGGTTATAAATATATATTAAAAATATATATAGTGGGATCCCTGGGTGGCACAGCGGTTTGGCGCCTGCCTTTGGCCCAGGGCGCGATCCTGGAGACCCGGGATCGAATCCCACATCGGGCTCCTGGTGCATGGAGCCTGCTTCTCCCTCTGCCTGTGTCTCTGCCTCTCTCTCTTTCTCTCTGTGTGACTATCATAAATAAATAAAAATTTTAAAAAATTAAAAATATATATAGTAATGTAGGGGGAATAAAGTGTTGGGGGCAGGTGCCCCACACAGGGCTTAGTCCATACCAAATAGACAATAAATGTAAGTTAAATATAAATACTTGTCCTCTGTCTAAGGCTCTAGGCAGCTCACATTTTCTAAGACCCTAAGACTCATTCATTCATTTAAAATCAGAGAGACACTGTCCTCACCATTCTGGGACAATCCAGGGACCTGTGATTCTCTACCATGAAGCTGAGACAAATAACTGTAAAATGGAAAACTAACACTGTTTTATTATTGCATGAGCTTAATAAACGTAAATTTAATTTAACATATTTAGGATTCTCAAAAATATTTACAATTATTGCACTTTAAAATAGAACATGCTGGCTAAAGTAGCATGTGAGTCTGTATTAATAAGACTAATTATTCACATTGATTTTACTAGAGTATGTTAAGCATAATTTGCAAGCTTCCTGTTTCATAAATGAAGGCAGGACTCCTTTTACTGCCCTAGCTGTTAACAGTCCCTAAGTGTTGATGCATAGAGGCTTGTGGGAGTAGGAAACAAAGGTTTTCAGATACTTATTATCTGTATCTGCATTAATTTATTTGTATTTTTCAAAGGGACAGCCTTGCCATGTTTTCTTATCTTCCATACAATCCTTGTTGGTGAAAGGGCCCCAAACCTCTGCAATGTTACCGACAAAGCCACTTTGCCGACTGTTTACAAAACATCATTGTCCCCAAAATAGCTGCATAACTCAACATAACTTGCATGCTGTGTGGACACAAAAGGGTTTTTCTGCACTTAATGTCTGTCTTTGTTTCTCAGCTAAACACTTGCCCTCAGTTTGAGTCAGATGCCAGGGAAGTTTCAGATGGACTCAGCTATTCTTGGTATATCCGAGTGACCAGATGAGATGGCCTTTGGTTATTCTGCTTAACAAAACTGACTGGAGAATTGAAGCATTCCTTGCTTCAGAAGTCCACCAGCAATGAACTCAGATGACTAACACTGGGCTCAAGGAATTGGTTATAAAATAGCACTGAGTCAACCTTTCTAGACCAAGCTTAAAAAGTTACCAAAAAAATTTTTTTTCTCTTTCATTTCAAAAATTTACCTAATCCAGTGAATGAGGTGTCTCTTTCGTTGGGCCAAATCCCCTGCCATGAATTCTATTTCTGAAGGTGGGATTCCAGGGAAGAAAGCAAAGGCTTTCTTCTTTCCTGGTTGTATTCTGTATTATTTGGTTCAAAACAGTGAGCTTGTATTATCTTGGTAAACAGAAGGAAACAATGAAGACAATGGAGGTAGCTGTGTACCCAAGGTTGGAGAGGGTCTTTGGCCCCTTTGTATGTGGGGTCCCAGAAGGTGGTGGTGAGGTCTTCATGCATATAACACAAAAACGGTGTCTTGAACTTCAGACGGTGGTCACTTGAGCGTCAGAGGCCACTCTCTGGTCAGGCCTACAGCCTGTTGTGAATGGATTCTGGGTTGTCTGGGCTCTCCTCCCAGATGGATGGTGATTAAGAGCCAGATCCATCAGCTGGGTCCCTGCTCCAGTTTCTCAGCTGCTCCTCTGAGAGTGGAAGTGAGGATAGGATGAAGGGACAGGGGTGCCCGGATAGGGCCTTGGCATATTGTTCATGCTGGTGAAATATGATTCGGGTTTATTGTTATTATTTATTGTTCTAACAGCTTTATTGAGCTATGACTCACATACCCATTTAAAAGTACAAGTCGGGGAACCCTGGGTGGCGCAGCGGTTTAGCGCCTGCCTTTGGCCCAGGGTGTGATCCTGGAGACCCGGGATTGAATCCCACGTCGGGCTCCCGGTGCGTGGAGCCTGCTTCTCCCTCTGCCTATGTCTCTGCCTCTCTCTCTCTCTCTGTGTGACTATCATAAATAAATAAAAATTAAAAAATAAATAAATAAATAAAAGTACAAGTCAGTGGTTTTTAGTATTCGTGGAGTTGTGTACCCATCACCCCTGTCAGGTTTGGAACACTTTTATCACCCCATAAAGAAACCTTGTGCTCATTTGCAGTTTTCTTCCATCTCTATGCCCCCAGCCCCTGATAACGACTAGTCTACTTTCTTTCTCTGTGGACTTGCCTATTTTAGATATTTCATGTAAGTAGAATCCTAGGACCTGTAACCCTTTGTGACACGCTTCTCACACTTAGCATCATGTTTTCAAGGTAAAGCTGAGTAATAGTCCATTGCCTGGATAGACCACATTCATTTTCTTTTCTTTTCTTTTCTTTTCTTTTCTTTTCTTTTCTTTTCTTTTCTTTTCTTTTCTTTTCTTTTCTTTTCTTTTCTTTTCTTTCTTTTCTTTTCTTTTCTTTTCTTTTCTTTTCTTTTTTTAAAGGATTTTATTTATTTATTCAAGAGAGACACAGAGAGAGAGGCAGAGACATAGGCAGAGGCAGAAGCAGGTTCCATGCAGGAAGCCCAATGTGGGACTCGATCCCAGAACCCCGGGATCACGCCCTGAGTCAAAGGCAGAGCTCAACCACTGAGCCACCCAGGTGTCCCCCACATTCGTTTTCCACTCATCAGTGGATGGGTTGTTTCCAGTGTTGGGCTATCACAAATAACACCACTACGCACACCAATGGACATGTTTTGTGTTGACATATTCCTTCCAAAAAAAATCCCTGCCATGAATAACAGTGATTATTTGGTGGGTTGAGGCAAATTCCATTTTAAATTTTATTTAATTGACATATTCGCATTGCTTATGAGGTCCCAGACACTGTTCTGAGCCAATTCGAGTATTAAGTCATTTGTTTCTCCTAAGCACCCCAAGAGATGTGTTCTGCGGGTGGCACCATTCTATGAGGAGGAAACTGAGGCACTGGAAGGATGAATGGATTACCCAAGGCCACAAAGCAAACATGAGGCAGGTGAGGACTTAACTGCAGGCAGTTCAGCCTCAGAGTTTACATTCCCAAGCATGAGTCTGCCATTTCTCAGAGCTGAGGATCTCAATCCATTGGAGTGGCATCTGGGCCCAGTGAGTGGTTTCCACCAGGACTGTGTCCTGAATGCCTACACTCCATCAGGACCCCACAAAGAGGAGCACAGCCAGAGCCCACAGACCCTGACCTTCCAGGCGGGTGGGGGGTGGGGGGTGGTGGCAGCAGTTACCTACCAAATGCTCTGGGTGCCTGGCGCTTGAGGCGTGCTCAGAGGCAGGAACTTTCAGAGCAGCCTTGGCTGTAGTGGGGGGTGGGGGGTGGGAATCGAAGGCTTGCAGAGGGTACTGCTGGTCAGTATGTTCATTGACTCGGGCTGCGTAACAAAGCACCACGATGACTGGGTGGCTTAGAACAACAGACATCTAGAGGCCAGCCGTCCAAGATCAAAGTGTCAGCAGGGCCAGTCTTCCTCCTAAGGTGCTTTGGGAGGATCTGTAACGGGATTCACTCTGGGCTCCGGGTAGTTCTTCAGCTTGTGGCGGCATAGCTCCAACCTCCACGTGGCATATTTCCTCTGTGTGTATGTGTGCCTCTGGGTCCAGATTTCTTTTTTTCTTTTTTTCTGATTTCCTTTTTTATAAGCACACCAGTCATATTGGACTTATAAGTACACTCTAGTGACGTCATTTTAACTTGATTACCTCTGTAAAGACCCTTTTTCCAAATACGGTCACATCCTGAGGTGCCTGGGGCTAGCACTCCAATTTACCTTTCCTGGGGGGGATACAATTCAGCCCATTATGCTCAGTAAATGGCATCATCTGTAAATGGCAGACACCTGAATTTAGGGAAATCTGACCCCGCAGCCTGTGCTCACAGGCAGACATTCCAGACTCTGGCTGGGACGTTCAGTAAACACCTGTGCACCAGTGGCCCAGGCCGCTCCACCAGTGACCCAGCTGCCTCTTGTCCGGGCAATGCCCCAGGATCCCAGTGGGACTCCCAGGCCCCGTGACTTCAGCTCATCTCAGATTCTGCAAATCTAAAGAAGGAAGATGGCTCGGAGTAGAATTTCCTTAGCAATAGGCTTTTCGCACAGAGGAAGGGTTACGGAGGTGAGAGCTATCGTCAGCAATTAAGTGTTAAAATATTTAAAGACCTGGCCTTTTGTATTGATAAACAGCTTGTAATTTAGCAAATGGGTTATTAATAAGGAGCAGCATCTAGAGGTAAATCCTTGTGGCTTTGCTCAGGCCAGGGCCCTTACAGTTGGACCCGTTGTTATGGATGTAGTTTTAATAAAGCAGCAGGGGTTTTATTTAAATGAGTTTAAATTAGTTCCCTGGAGCCCATCATCTGATCCTGTTGCTAACAGATTAAGGGAACCGACATTTTCCATTCTGGATTACTTACAGGGACCTGACGCGTTCTGATTGGGGCTGGGAGAACAGAGGTGACCCACAGCCCAGCAAAGTGATCTTATGATTTCGGAAGGAAATTTTGGACTAATTTATGTGGATGGTAATTCACACACATGTTCGTGTATGCATCCTACAAATATTTATTGGGTTTCACTGTGCTAAGCAGCATGCCAGGTGTACAGGCTACCACATAGTTGATTCCTAGCACTTTTTGAAATGCATCATGATTCTGTTAGTCTGCTTCCTTGCTTGTTTATATGGGACTTTCTCATTAAAGTATGCTTCGGGAAGGTGGGGACTGTGTCCATCGTGTTCTGGTTCTCCTGACACAATCCCTTCCTGCCCTCATAGAGTTTGCAGTGGTGTGTGCATGCGTGTGTGTGTGTGTTTCTGAGAGTGAGAGAGAGAAGGAATCAGGCAAGTGCCATGTAGGATGATTCCTTTTTTTTTTTTTTTTTTTTTTTTAAGATTTTATGTATTTATTCATGAGAGGCACAGAGAGAGAGAGGCAGAGACACAGGCAGAGGGAGAAGCAGGCTCCATGCAGGAAACCCGACATGGGACTCAATCCCAGGAGCCTGGGATCACGACCTGAGCCAAAGGTAGATGCTCAACCACTGAGCCGCTCAGGCGTCCCTAGAATGATTCCTAACAGGGAATGAACGGGGTGTTGTGGGAACACGGGGACAGGCCCATTGATCGCCAGCTGAGGGTCTTTTAGGTCATTCAGGCTGAGCCTTGCCAAGGGCAGGAGGGCCCACTGAGTGCAGAGAAGGAGGAGACCTTTTCTCTGAAGAAATAAATGTGGCTCATTGGGGCTCCAGTGTGAGTTAGAAAGTGATTGGCAGGGTCAATTTGTCTGTTCAAGGACCTTGGGAGTTTTGAAAGGGTTTAAGCATGAGTGACATGATCAGATTTAGGGTTTAAGTGGATTGGAGGGGGTTTTCCATCCCAGAGGCCAGGAGAACGTGGGGAAGCAGAGGTGACAGGGGCTGGGCACATTCCTGAGACACTTGAAAAATCTAAAATAGTGTTTCCCTCCCATCAAGGTCCTGACATGCCGCTAAATGTCAAGACGCTCTGGGCTGGCCTCTCTGCCTCCGAGTCCCTCCCTGAAGCATCAAAGGCACCAGCTGATCCTGGAAATTTGTGGGCACAGAGTGTGTTCAGAGGAGGAGAGTTTCCTCCACCCTGCTCCCCATGCGTGGGTGAGACTCCACAGCAGGTTTTTGCGCAGTTGCTGGGTGGGTTGGCCAGGCTGTGCGTCTCCCCCCCACCCTGGTGCTGGAGAGGCCAAGCATTCTGATGGTGTGACCTCACGAGGCAGAGACACAGTCCTGGCCCGGCAAAGGGACATCCAAATCTGATTCGTGCGAAGAAGGGATAGAACAGGAGCAGATAGGGCAGCCCCGGTGATGCAGCGGTTTGGCGCCGCCTGCAGCCTGGGGTGTGATCCTGGGGACCCAGGATCGAGTCCCATGTCAGGCTCCCTGCATGGAGCCTGCTTCTCCCTCTGCCTGTGTTTCTGCCTCTCTCTCTCTGTGTCTATGAATAAATAAATAAAATCTTTAAATAAAAATAAAACCTTAAAAAAAAAAAAAAAGAACAGGAGCAGATAATACCTAGGGCCCACTCACTGCACCCCATGCTACAGCCTCAGGACCAGGAAACTGAAAAAAAAACAGGCAGAACTGTTCCCAGCCCCGTGTTCAAGGCCGATTTCACTGGTCCAGAGCGGCAGTTGCACGGTGCTCACGACCACAGACCGGACCATCCAGGCTTGTACTCGCCTGCCAGTAGGCACCTGCTCTGTGCAGGTGGAGCACGAACAGCGATACCTGGGCACAGGTGCGGAAGGAGCCCATTCACGGTGACATGGGGTCCTGGGCTGCTCCACCTGCTTTTCCAGGTGGACAAATGTCCATGGGTCCAACTTTCTGCTTTCTTTTCTCAACACCTGCTCTTTCCTCCCTCCCAGCCTTCTTTCCTCCTTCCTTCCCTCCTTCAGCAAACATTGCTCAGGTGTCTACGGGCTCCCAGGGGTTTTACAAGGACGCCGGGGAATCCAGTGGCAAAGAAAACAGACATAGAGACGGAGGTGTTGACTAGAAACAAACACAGACATGATAGGCTACTCCAAATCACAATCAACGTTCCTGGTAGGGTTTTAAGCCACCCAGGAGGGGACCCCTGGGTGCCTCAGTGGTTTAGGGCCTGCCATGGGCCCAGGGTGTGATCTTGGGGTCCCAGGATCGAGTCTCACATCGGGCTCCTGTATGAAGCTTGCTTCTCCCTCTGCCTGTGTCTCTGCCTCTCTCTCTCTGTGTCTTTCATGAATAAATAAATTTAAAAGATCCTTAAAAAAAAAAAAAAAAGCCACCAAGGAGATGGCTCACTCAATTTAAAAAAAAAAAAATTGTGGTAGGGACACCTGGGGGGCTTAGCGGTTGAGTATCTGCTTTTGACTCAAGGCGTGGTCCCGGAGTCCCAGAATCGAGTCCCACATGGGGCTCCCTGCATGGAGCCTGCTTCTTCCTCTGCCTGTATCTCTGCCTCTCTCTCTGAGTCTCTCATGAATAAAATAAAATCTTAAAAAAATTGTGGTAAAATACATATCATGCAAAATGTCCCATTTTAACCTTTTTTAAAGGTGTACAGTACAGTTCAGTTCAGAATGAAGCGCATTCACAGTGTTGTACAGCCCTCCCTGCCATCCATCCCCAGAACTCTTTCATCTTCCCAAACTGACAATCTGCCCCCCTTAAACACCAACCCCCCACCCTGGCCACCCCTCCCAGCCCCTGGCACGCACCCTCTACTCTGCCCACGAATCTGACTATTCCAGGGACCTCATACACGCGGAACCACACAGCGTTTGTCCTTTGCGTCTGGCTTCCTTCACTGAGTGTGATGTTTTTGAGGTTCAACCGTGTTGCAGCAAGTTTCAATACTTCCTTCCTTTTTATGGCTGAATCATATTCCACCATATGGATGGACCACATTTTGTTTATCCATGCATCCCTGAATGCACATTTGGGACGTTTCTGCTGTTTGGCCGTTGTGAATGATTCGGTACAAATATCTGTTCAAGTCCCTGTTGATTTACTCTCATCCATTAAAAAAAGCTCTTATGTTGGGGGCATCTGAGTGGCTCAGTTGGTTAAGCGTCTGCCTTCAGCTCAGGTCATGATCTTAGGGTCCTGGGATCGAGTCCTGCATTGGGCTCCCTGCTCAGCGGGGAGTCCGCTTCTCCCTCTGCCTCCCCTCACTCCTGCTCATGCTCGCGTGCGTGTACACACACACACACACACACTCTCTCTCTCTCTCTTTCTCAAATAAATAAATCTTTGGAAAAAAAGATTCTCTTAGCATTTAAAAAAAAATCTACGATGTCATGTCTGGCACTGTGCTCAGTCCCTTAAACATATTATCTCCCTTGAATCTTTACTGTAGTCCTTATGAAGTAGGTATCATCAATCATTCTCATTATCTTCTCTCTTCTTCTTCTTCTTCTTCTTCTTTTAATTTTTTTTTTTTTTTTGAGGGAACTGAGTCTCAGAGAGGTTAAGTCGAGGTCACCCAGCTGGCAAGTGACAGAGGCAGCATCTAAACCCTGTGTTCTTTTTTTTTTTTTTTTTTTTTTTAAACCCTGTGTTCTGATTCAGACATGCCATCAAACCTGAGCCTTGTCCCCTCGCTGTATCCAGGTGTCCTGGCTGGAGGGTCCTTCTCACCCTTTGTCTCCATCTTTTGTGTCTCCCGAGCTGGCTTTGACTAGAAATAGCAGCAGGTTGTTCAGCTATAGGACCCCCCAGGTATACATGTTTTTATAGATTGTAGACAGCAGTCAAAAGGCTCCAGTGTAATGTTGCCCTGGTTCTACCCTGCCTGCTACCCTTCATCAGCTGGGGTGACACTGCTGCCCTCAGATGTTTGATGTCTCAGCCACAAAGCTCTAGCTAGCAACCTGGCCTAAGTTGAGAGATCCATACCGTAGAATATTACTCAACTGTGAAAAGGAATGAAACACTGACACCCTGCCACAAGGTGGATGAGCCTTGAAAACACGATGCCAAATGAAAAAAGCCAGACACGAGAGGCCACATACTATATGATTCCACTCACATAAAATGTCCAGAGAAAGGGGCAGCCCCGGTGGTGCAGTGGTTTAGTGCCTCCTGTAGCCCAGGGTGTGATCCTAGACCCCCGGGATGAAGTCCCACATCAGGCTCCCTGCATGGAGCCTGCTTCTCCCTCTGCCTGTGTGTCTGCTTCTCTGTGTGTGTGTGTGTGTGTCATGAATAAATAAATAAAATCTTAAAAAAAAATGTCCAGAGAAAGCAAATCTGCAGAGATCAAAAGAGGATTACTGGTTGCCTATGGCCGGGGTTGGGACCCTAGGGGTTGACTATAATGGGTAGGGAATTTCTTTTCAGGGTGCTGACATGTTTTGGAATTAGATGATGGTGATGGAGGCACAACTTTGTGAATGTGCTAAAACCCACTGAAATGGACACTTTAAATGGGTGCAGTTTATGGTATGAGAATTCTATCTCAAGCTTATTTTAAGATTTTATTTATTTATTCATGAGAGACGAGAGATAGAGAGAGAGAGAGAGAGAGAGAGAGGCAGAGACACAGGCAGAGGGAGAAGCAGGCTCCACGCAGGCTGCCCAATGTGGGACTCGATTCCAGACCCAGGATTATGCCCTGAGCCAAAGGCAGGCACTCAACTGCTGAGCCACCCAGGCGTCTCTCTATCTCAGTTTATTTTTATTTATTTATTTTTTAAAGATTTTATGTATTTATTCTTGAGAGAGAGAGAGAGAGAGAGAGGCAGAGACACAGGCAGAAGGAGAAGCAGGCTCCATGCAGGGAGCCCGATGTGGGACTCGATCCCAGGACTCCAGGGTCACGCCCTGGACCGAAGGCAGGTGCTAAACCGCTGAGCCGCCAGGGCTGCCCCCATCTCAGTTTAAAAAGAAGTTGGGGGAGATGAGAGAATATCGATACTTGATACTCGTCTGTCTGGGGTGGGGGTCTCCCAGGCTTGCAGCGGGCAGGTGGGGGTCATCGAGGAAGGCTCCTGAGGAGTGTGACTGGAGGCGTGTGCCTTGCATGAGGTCACAGTGGTCAGTGTCCCGAATCCAGGCTGCAGCATGGAAAAGAAGGCAAAGTACCGGGTCAGAGTACATTAGTGCAGTTAGGATCTTCTTTCCACAGTCTTGGTGGAAGGTTTGGGGTAAGCAGCTTCCAGCCTTTTTTGAATTTGCATGAGGAAGAGCAGGAAGGAAGGGGGGGGAGGAGGCAGCAGCTGTCAAGTGATTAGCAGAAATAGCTTTTCTGTACTTTATAGAATCTCACTCTTTTTTAAAATTTAAATTTATTTAACAAATGCTTATGTAGAACGAACCATGTGCCAGGCACTGTTCTCAGCACTTTACGAAAACGGACTCCTTCACTCCCCCCCACACATCCCACAACTCAGCAAGGTAGCTACTTTTCTTATTCTCCTTTGAACAAATGAGTACATTAAGGAACTGAGAGCTTGATGACTCGTTCAAGGCCACACAGTTGGTAAGAGGCAGAGCAGGGATTTGGACCCAAGCCCCAGAGTCCATGCCCTTAATGGGTACGGAATGCTGTCATTCACTCATTCATCATGTAAATGTCTACTGAGTGTTGACTATGTCATTTTGACAAGCCCTGAGGATTTGGTGGGAGGGGAAAAATCTCACTGCCTGGGCCGATGACTTCTTGTCAGCAGTTATGACGCACAAATAAAGGAAACGGGTACAACCAAGTGCTCATTGCGAGTGAATTACTCCACGTTACAGATGAGCCTGAAAAGGGAGAGAGAGGACTTGCCCGTGTCCAAGGTCACCCAGTGGGAGGTAGGCAAGTCTGGCCAGGAGTCCAGGGGCCCATCTGCATCCTAAGTGTGTCACTGTGGATTTTTACAGGATGGAGGCCCAGGGGAGGCAGTCAACGGAAGTTTCCACTGGTCCCTGCCTACCCCAGCTGCGGCCCTGCATGGGCGGGTTCTGGGCCTCGGACCAGCTTCCTTTCTGAGTGAGGAGGCTTGGGTGTCCCTCTCTAGCCACCTGGCAGAGGGCTGTAACCGAATCCTTCTGCTACCTTGTGTCCCTGAGGGGTCCAAACAATGTACCTGTTCAGCACAAGGAAGCTCAGGCCTGATTTGTGGGGACACGAGCCTGTAGGGAGGGTCCTGTGGACTGTCTGGTTCTGTAAGACCCTGCCATGTGCCAAAGGCGAAGGTCCCCCTGGCTCACAGGTTTAGGCCAGAAAGTCTCAGCATTTCCAAACTGTTGACAATTGTGATGTAGCCAAAGTCCCCTAAGAGCCAGGATAGGGTGGTTCAGGGCTGGGGTCTGGGTCAGACCCACCCCTTACTGACTGTGGGATGCCTTCCCAAGCCTGCACTTGCCTATCTGTAAAATGGGGGAATACTAGTTTCCATCTTGGGGCGCTGATGATGCAGTGAGTGCCCTGTGAATGTTAGTAGCAACAATGTCTGACGCTGGACCGCACAACCCTGGGAACTCTCCGGCAGGAGATAGGGCACTGGCACTGGGTTGGACTCTTTAGGAGCTTCTGCCTTTCAGATGGGACCTGAGCTCTGACCACTCCCCGCCCCAGTGCCTGGCATAGCTCCGTCATTGCTACTTGAGGGAGGTAGCATCTTCCCTTTCAGGGTCAGGGCAAGTTGTGTCCAAGCAGCTGTCTGCTGCTGACCAGCCCTCCGCCCTCTGCCCTCCACTGTTATCTGGGGGCTCCAGATGGAGCTCTTCTAACTCTAGAGGTCTCTTACAACAGGAAGTCAGCCTGGTGAAGCTCAGTTGGATGCTCTGTCTCCACGGCCTGTCATTCCCCTCTGGGGCCACTTTTCTTGGGACTTTGTGTTTTTTTTTTTAAAGATTTTAGGGCAGCCTGGGTGGCCCAGTGGTTTGGCGCTGCCTTCGGCCCAGAGCATGATCCTGGGGACCCAGGATCGAGTCCCACGTTGGGCTCCCTGCATGGAGCCTGCTTCTCCTTCTGCCTATGTCTGTGCCTCTCTCTCTCTCTCTCTCTGTGTGTGTCTCTCATGTAAATACATAAAATCTTTATTTATTTTTTAAAAAGATTGTATCTATTTATTCATGAGATGCACAGAGAGAGGCAGAGACACAGGCAGAGGGAGAAGCAGGGAGCCCAATGCAGGACTCGATTCCAGACTCCGGATTCATGCCCTGGGCCAAAGGAGACCCTTAACCACTGAGCTACCCAGGCGTCCCTCTTGGGGCTTTTTGGATGATCAAGTTTAAATTATTTTTTTCTTTGCTTGTGGTCATTTATTAGTCCTACTGTGTGCCAAGAACTGAGACAGGCACGTATGAGGTCAGTGCCGTGGAAAAGCATGCAGCCCAGGCCTTCGGCATGCCACATGCAAGCTAGGATATGGCTAAAGGGTGTGATAAATGGTATCAAGGAAATGAATAGGCTCAAAGGACAGAATAGGGAAGGAGAGACAGCCTTGCTGAGGAGGAGGTGGGGGAAGATGTCCCAGGAGGAGGGACCAGCACAGATGAGTCCCTGAAGCTAGAGAATCTCCTTAGCCCCTGATCCAGGTCTCCGACCTGTCTGGAATTCTCAGTTACTTAGGCCTCCCTCCTCTTTCACTGTCAAGTGAACTGATTAGTGGTCCAAGAAGAGAGGACAGCTTGTGCAAAGGCCCTGTGGTAGGAAGAGATGGTAGGTGCATTCGTGTCCTGTGGTAGGAAGAGATGGTAGGTGCATTTGTGTCCTGTACCACAAACTGGGTGGCTTAAATAGCAGAAACTTTCTACCTCACAGTTTGAAGGCTAGAAGTCTGAGATCAAGGCTTTGGCAGGGTTGGTTCCTTCTGGGGGCTTGAGGGAGAATCTGTTCCATGCCTTTCTACTAGTTTCTGCTGTTGCCGGTAATCTTTGGCATTCCTTGGCTTGTTGAGGAATAACCCAGACTTGTGCCTTCATCCTCACGTGGTGTTTTCCCTGTATGAGTGTCTGTGACCATATCTCCCCCCTGCTTTTTTTTCTTCAAATCTCCCCTTTTTATAAGGACACCAGTTATATTGGATTAGAGGTCTCCCCAGTCCAGTATGACCTCATCCTAGTTACACTTACAATGACCTATTTCCAGATAAGGTTACATTCAGAGATACAAGGTAGGACACATGAATTTTGTGGGTGGTGGGGAGGAGGGTTGGCACCCAATGGAACCCATAAAAATGTTCTAGAAACAGCAAGGCTAGCCTGGCTGGGGCAGAGTGAAGGGGGCTGGTGGGCCACAGTATGGAGTAGGGGACATGTCCTGGGCTTCGCAGGCCTGATCTGAGTACGTCATTTCATCTGGAGAAAAGGAGAGCCTGTGGAATAGTTAGAGGAAGTGCAGACACTCATGGGCAGTGTGCCCATGGGCTTGCAGGAGTTGAAGTCCTAATGGTGGAGAAGGAGGAAATCATGACCACTTGGCCCTGGAGACAATGCCTGGCTGTGTCCCAGCCACCCAGAAGAACATGCTGGCTAATGAGCAAAGCCTTCCTTAGGGAACAGGGACTGGGCCACACTGGGATTCAAATCCAAGTTCACCAGTTTTCACTGTGTGACCTTGGGTAAGTTACTGAGCCTCTCTGTTCCCATTCTTTCATTTGGACAATGGGGAGGCCATCCAGAGGATTAAGTGGAAGAAAGCGCACAGCTGGAGGAGCACAATCAGGGCTCCCTGTGTGCAGACTGCTCTGAGACACCATCTGGTGACTTCCTCACCAACCCATTTTACAGATGAGGAAAACAAGCTCAGAAGGTCACTCAGTAAGAAAGTAGCAGAGACATGACCTGAGCCTGCCCATTTCTCAAGCATGCACCAGTTTCCCCTCCACATACTTTCAAAACATGTCAGCATCCCTCTTCCAATCATGGAGGTGAGCCCAAGCCATTTCCTCTGGCTCCCTTCTACATTTGGTGGCAAAGGATTACTCAGATATGGCTGGTAGGGAGCCGTGTGCAGTTCTTGCAAACCCGTGTCCGGCTATGTTTGGGTCTTATTCCCTGAAGGAGAGAAAATTCTGGTTGCTTTAAACAAGCCAGGCTCTGCGTAAGTAGCCAAGCTGGTTTCATACTCAGGGAGGCCAACTTGCCCATTTTCCAGATGGCTGAAGAGGCTTACAGGAGGAAAGGACTTGCCTCTGTTGGGGGGAGGAGGAGCTGGGCCCCCTCAGACCCTGCGCTGGCCACCACCGCAGGATCTGCTCACTTTGCTATGCAGCTTCCTCCCCAGTGGACAAATGCCTGCCCCCGGTGCACTGTTCCCTGGGGAACAAGGGCTCCTTATTCTAACCCTGCTGTGTCTGCTGTGTCTGTACAAGGCTCAGCGTATGGCAGGAAGACACAGTGGGCTGGCCTTGTGGGCCCTGGGGTGATACCAAGGGCACCAGTCAGAGTTCCATCCCCACCCCCCACCCCCGCCTCTGCCCTTCTGAGCTGGGAGGAGCCCTGAGGGATGGGAGAGGAGGTGCTGTCCTCAGATGCCTGCACTATTTTTGGAGCTGCTTTGATCCCGATTGCCTGGCACGTGGGCTGTGACAGGCACTTGGAGCAGACCCCACTTGGCTACAGTCAGCCATGCGTGAGGGCTTACCCTACAGTGGCTCTTACCCCGGCACTTCTGGAACTGGGCGCAGACTCTAGTCCTCCAAGCTGGATGCCTTTTATTTCTTTCACTTTCCTAACTGCCAGGCCGAGAACCTCCAGGACAGTGTTGAATAGACAATGCCAGAGTGGACATCCTTGCCTTGTTCCTGATCTGAGGGGGGGGAAGTATTCCATCTTCTAGCATAGAGTATGATGTTGATTGTGATTTATCAGGTTGAGGAAGTTCCCTTCTATTCTTCGTTTGTTCAGTGCTTTTGTCATGAAGAGGTTTAGATTATGTCAAGTGGTTTTTTTTTATTTTCTGAAAGACGCCTTCTTTTAAAATGCCCCCAGGCAAACCCACTCTTCCGAGGGTGAAATCTCAAATGCAGAACCAAAGAGGGATTTGCCAAACTGCTGTTCACGCACCGGGTGTCCCGGCTCTGAAACAGGTGTTAAAATGATGCCTTGTTGGCAAAACAGCAGTGGCCACTGCTCTTACCTTGGGCCAGGAAGGCAGTCCAGCAGGAGGGAGGAGGGTTGAGGTCTGGGCTGCAGCGGGCAGCAGACACCCCTGGCCCCAGCCCCCTTGGCACTCACTCCGGCTCTGCCCCCAGGCCTACGAGAAGCGCTTCCCCACCTGCCCGCAGATCCCCGTCTTCCTGGGCAGCGAGGTCCTGCGCGAGTCCCGCAGCGCCGATGGGGCGGTGCACGTGGTGGAGCGGAGCTGCAGGCTGCGCGTGGAGGCTCCCCGGCTGCTGCGGAAGGTGGGTGGGGAGGAGGGGACACCCCGCGGAGGAGCAGACCCGGAGGGGTCGGGGGCATGGGGGCCTGGGGACCTGGGGTGGGTTCAGGTGGTGGACTGAATGTGTGGGAGCATAGTTGCCCCTAAGCTACTGGGGTTAGGGTGTGGGTCACCCGCTCGTCTGTCTGCCAAGGCCCTAGGCCTAGGGGCTGCTTGATAGGCTGAGGACTAGGGCCAGGGCCGGAGGGCAGGTGCCGGGGGGCGGGGGGGGCGGGTCTGGGGGCACAGTGCAGGGCTTGGGATCCCGGCCAGAGGGTGGGCAGGTGCAGGGCCTCGGGGATGCCCCATGTCCTGCAAGCCCCCGCTGTCCCTTCCCTTGCAGATTGCAGGCGTTGAGCACGTGGTCTTCGTGCAGAGAAACGTGCTGAACTGGAGGGAGAGGACCCTCCTCATCGAAGCCCACAACGAGACCTTCGCCAGCCGCGTCGTGGTCAATGAGAACTGCAGCTACACGGTGCGCCTGGGCCCTGCAGTCCGTGCATCACCCCCCCTCCCTTGCCCCCAGGACTTGTCACAAAAGATGTGGGACACTTGGGACACTCACTTACATCTGCAATTCAGATACACAGCTGATACTTTTGTGTTCGTTTAAGTAGTTTCCAATATTGCTGGGACATACTTAACAAAATGTTATTCTTTGTTTCTCTGAAATTCAAATGTGGCACTCTGTATTTTGCTGGTGAAATCCAGCAACATGCCTCCCTCTTCCTCTTCTCTTTTTCCTTTCCTTCCTCCATGAAAAACGCGCCTTCATTTAGTTTCTTCTGTAAAATGGGGTTAAGGATTGCACCTGACACTTGGGTTGTATTGAGACTTAAAGGAAGTAAAGTATCCAAACCCCTTAGAAGAGTGCCTGGCCCTAAGCCCTCTATGTGTGTTACCTCTTAATATAATTAAGAGCGAATGCTATTGTTTTCCGGTCTACACTGATTGAGCACCTACTATGTGCCAGGCACACTGCCAGGGCACCCAGGGGTGGACAAGTCTGCCTGACTGTTGCGCTCACAAGGACTTCCATTCCAGTGGGACACCGACAGGGAAAAAAAAGTCAACATATTCTTACAGCTTTGTCGCAAGTGCTAAGAATGGGTCCAGCAGACAGGATTAGGGAAGGGAAGGGGAGAGGCACTGTCTTAGGTGACAGTGTCCCTCCGGCTTCTCTGAGGAGTAGCCACTGAAGCTGAGAGCTGACAGTTGAGAGGGCTGGGAATAGAGTTCTGGGGTTGGAACAGCATGTGTGAAGACCCTGAAGTAGGCGAGTGAAGTCTGGGGATGGGGGCTATAGGAACAGGGTCCTGCTGGCCCAGGGGCTGGAGGAGTCTGGAGGCATTTGCCACTTTCTTGCTGAGTGAAATTGGGAAAGTTGCTTCCCCTTCCCAGGCCACCCCTTGCCTATCTGCCACCAGAACCTGCCTCATCAGGTGCTGGCAGGAGCAAATGAGATAATGTAGGTAAAGCCCCCTTAGCCTGTGCTAGATCTCGAGTGGTGGTTTTCATGATGCTAAGTCGAGCGTCGTAACTCTGGTGCATTAGAGATTTCAGGGGAAGCCTCCTCCATAGGGGGAGCATTGCTTTGTTCAACATTCTGGTCCCTAGCACTTGGCATGGTGCCTCATATACAGCAGGTGTTCAGTAAATGCCCACTGCTTTTTCTTTCCACACGTCCAGCTCCCCTTAGGGCCTTCTGGCAGCTGGGCCCAGGATGTTCAGATGTTTACCTGTACGAAAGTGTGGGTGGCAGTTTTTTAATAAGTCACTTTTAGGGCAATATTTCTGAGAGTGAGTTTGGCCAGTAGCTGAATCAGCATCACCAAGGCTACTTGGGAATTGCAGGTTTCCAGGCTCCACACTGGACCCATTTGGCTCAGGCATCTGCATATTTAACAGACTCCTTCTGCCCACAGTAATGCTTCTGCCCCCATGTTTGTGAAGTACACACCCTGGGTCTGCATAGTAGCTGTGTCAACCAAGTTTGTCCTTGCTTATATATATGTTAATTTTAATAAATAGTATATGTAAATAAAAGTAAATATATTAACATAATATAATAAATAAAAATAAATATAATAATATATAATAATATAAAAATATATATAATAAGTACTTCAAAATATATATCTAAAATATATACTAGTTAATGCATAACTTGCTTATATATAATTATATATCAAATATGTTACTCATTTAAATATATCATTATACAATTTTTTAATTTTTTATTTTTTTATATACATATTTATTTATATAACAGTTTTTAAGGGAGAGGCATGCAGATACCAGACCCACTTTCTCTGGTCCCTTCAAGAGAAGGCTCTTTGTTTTCTAACACTTCGAACTGTTCTCTGAGCAGGGCCGCTGCCCCCACCCTCCGGTGTTGCCAGGCTGTGAGATGCTGTCCGTTGCATGCTCTGGCTAGGCCCACATCACCAAGAGAGCCCCCGGGGGAGGGCGTGACGTCCCCTGCACTGAGACCTTGTCATCACCCCTGCCTGGCTTTCAGGTCCACCCTGAGAATGAAGAGTGGACGTGCTTTGAGCAATCTGCCTCACTCGACATCCGGTCCTTTTTTGGCTTCGAAAGTGCCCTAGAGAAGCTTGCCATGAAGCAGTACACAGCCAACGTCAAGAGGGTAAGGGGTGGGCTCCGTCAGTCACCAGAAGGAAGGTACATAGACCTCAGAGCCTGCTGTCCTGGCTCAGAACCCACTTTGTCACCTGACAACCCAAGTGACATTGGGCAAGATCGATCCTTCACCTTCCTTGGCCTCAGTCTTCTCATCCATAGAATGGGTGTCCGAATAATGACCATAACACACAAGATAAGTGGAAACTACTCAGCCCATATTGGAGGCACCATAATATTATCCTGATGCTCCCTGATGTCTGGGGCTTGTGTGATAAACTCTGGACAGAGGGAGGGCTTTCTGGGATGCTTTCTCCTGGTTAAAAAGGTTGCTGTGTAAAGATCTCCAGCCCATCACTGAGTATGGAAGACTTTCCATATAATGAAACAGGTGAAACTCACTTTAGCAAGATATTTTATCCAATGTGTTATCCACAGAAAAATTATTAATGAGTTATTTTACATTTTTTGTTCTGTATAAACTCTTGGAAATGCAGCTCATATTTGACACAGCACATCTCCCTTCAGACCAGCAGCATTTCAACTGCTCAATAGCCACATGTCAGGGTTGGGACTGCGGCCAGGTGGGGGTGACTCCCAGGCTGACGCGGTTACCCCACTATCCTGCTCTGGTGCTCATGTGCCTCTGGTCTCTCTGGCTTCCAGGGGAAGGAGGTGATTGAGCATTACCTGAACGAGCTCATCTCCCAGGGCACCTCTCACATTCCCCGGTGGACACCTGCCCCCGTCCGCGAGGAGGACGCCCGCTCCCAGGCTGGGCCGAGGGATCCTGGCTCCCTGGAGGCTGACAGGCCCTGCAGCGGCGGCCCAGGTCCTGCTCCTGAGACAGTCATTACAGACGGTAGGTCCCTGCGGCTCAGGCCAGCTGGCTGGGTCCATGTCCTTGACCCCCACCCCCAACCACCCAGTCCCTGGAAGCCCCCTTAAGGTTTGCTCACTCTGTGGGGGGAGAATTGCTGCGCATCCCCTTGGGAGTGGGTCTGGGACCTGGAATGACTCAGCTTCCTCCCTTTCCTGCTGCTTCATCCTCTCTTCTTTCCAGCCCAAGAGCCAGAACTGGTTTATTTCTAAATCAGGAATTGATCTGATCTGGTGCCTGAGGGCTGCCCTTTTCTCTGGTTTTAATACTATTTTTAATTATATGAGTAATGCACAATGATGGTAGAAAAAAAATTCAAACTTCTTGGAAGATGTAAATTTAGGAAATAAGACTCCTTTCTTCTGCCTTGAGGCATGTGTTTGTATTTCCTGAACTATCTAGGCATCTATATGTATGTAACATGTACACACACACGTGTATACAGGCATGCACATGTGTACAGTTTATGTTGAATGAATGAGAGCATGTTATACATTCTACTTGATGTTTTGCTTATTTTCATTTACCAATGTTGCTTGAACAGCTTTCTGTATCACTGCATTTGTCTTAGCACTTTGCAGTATTTCATGGTGTGGTGATACCATAACTTATTTACTGATAAACATTTAGTGATTATTGGTTATTTTCAGTTAATTTAGCTAATCTTCCATTGATGGACATTTAGGCCCTCGGTTTTTTATTTTTATTTTTTAAAATATTTTATTTATTTATTTATTAGAGAGAGAGAGAGAACAGGCATAAGCAGGAGGAAAAGCAGAGGGAGAGGGATAAGCAGGCTCCCCAACCCGAGGCTCAAACCCAGGACCCTAAGATCATGACCTGAGCTGAAGGCAGGTGCTTAACCAACTGAGCCACCTGAGAACCAGGTGCCCCGGTTCTCATTTTTTTAAAAATATAAATAATATGTATATCTTTGTACCTAAGGTTTTTATATTTGTATGAGTATATATGTAGCATAAAATTTTTAAAGTAGAATTGCTGGGTCAAAGATTATATGCAGCTGAAATTTTGGCAGATTTACCAATTAGGCCTGCAAAGAGGTTGTACTAACCAGTGTTCCCACCAAAGGTATGTAGCTGCGTCTGTTCCTGACGCCATGCCAGCTCCCCACAAGACTATTATTAAATGTTTTAAACTGACGGGTGCCTGGGTGGCTCAATCAGTTAAGCGTCTGCCTTCAGCTGAGGTCATGATCTCAGGGTCCTGGGATCGAGCCCCATGTCATGTCCCTCTGCCTCTCTGCACCGCCACCCGCCTCACTTGCTCATGAGTTTGCTCTCACAAATAAAAAAATTAATTGTTAAAAATAAACTGAAAGCAAAAAGAGACCACTGGTAGGTGAGTGGGGCCAAATATTATTTTCTTGTGCTTAGTGACTCTGTATTGCTTTTCTGTGAATCTCTGTTCTTGAACTGTGTCTATTTTCCTATTTGCCCATTGATTTCTTACTGCTTTGTAAGAGCTCTTTGCATTGAAGGCAATTAGCCTTTTGTCATATTTTAGATTTTAGTTGACATGGGAAATGCTCACAGTTTAATGTTAAAATTAGAAAAATAAAAAACCAACCCTAGGACACAAAACTATACATACCCCATGAATTCAGTTTTAACCATATGCATGTGTGCTCATGATGATTCGGTTTTTCCTCTGGAGCCACTGAAGTGTAGGGCTTGGCTTTCTTGGAGACAACGCCATGGAACCACTACTACATCAGGGGCAGTGTTTGGGGAGAACAAAATTCATTCGTTCAACGAGTACTTACTCTGTACCAACTACATGCACTAGCTGGCTGCTGTGGTACGTGCACTTTAAAATATTTTAAAAATTAAAACTCTGCCCCTTCTTGTGCACACTGCCGGGTGGTCATGCCCTCTGCCCCCCTCATTTTGTATCAGGCTTGTCCTTCCTTCTCCGTCTGCTCTGTCCACCAGCAGGGCCGGTGCTCAGGAAGGCTGGCAAGAGGCAGAGTCATGCCCCTTCCGCCCTGCTGTGGATCACTGTGCCTTTGTGCTCAGGAGAAAGGGACCTTCACAGCTGCATAGAGGCCGGAAGGAGGCTGGTATCTCCTGCCTCCCTCGTGCTTTCTCCCTCATCCTCTCCATACCCCCTTCCTGTCTTCCAGCATGTCCACTTCTGACCACTCTGAGGTGTTTTGGGGTCTGGATGCTCCCTACCCCACCAGCATCTCTCCTGCCTCTGTTTACCCAGATGCCTACTGATCTCCAGGCCTGGACTTTTTTTGTTTGTTTGTTTTAGAGGGAACCATTGGGTCTGGGTCCTGCTGCTGGACGTGCACACATTCCATTTATGTTCTTATTGTGCACACAAAAAACGAGCTGTGCCCATGGGGGCTGCTCTTTGTGGGCCGTCTGCCCACTGCTGAGATGCTAACATGCTTATGAGCCTCACCACACCAGCACCTGCCACCCCAATAGTTAAGAGTGGGTGCCGGGACCTCAGGTGGGAACCTAGCCTCTGAATGCCTGCACACGCTGACCCCAAACAGCCCAATCGTGTAGGATGGAACTGAACACTTGGAATGCTCTGTGCAGCTCCCGGGCTGTATTTTGGGGTCAGGGCTCTGTCTAAGAAAAGCCTCAGACCCACAAGGGGGCCGGGAAGTGGGAAGGCAAAAGGAATCGTATTTATATACCATCTCTTTTAAGCTGGGTGCACCGCATGCACTCACTTGCAACTTAATTTCTCTTGACCTCAGTTTTGTCTTCTGTGAAGTGGGGACAGTAGTGTGTTTGCCTCACAGGGGTGTTGGGAGAGCTCACTGAGATGATGCATGTCTAGAAACATGAACACATATCATTAATAATCTTCAGAGGGCAGGACAGCTCCAGGGGATGGGAATTACCTTGATTTCCAAGGGTCAAAGGACAAATCACTTGCCTCAGTGAGATCCGGGCTGGCCCCACCCTGAGTTTTCAGAATCACCTCAGAAATGGGTCAGCAAGACCAGAGCATGTGGAGCCCACACGGCTGCTCTTTGGTGAAAGGGCCACTGTACTCCACGTTTCAGATCCGAGGCGGCCAGTAAGGTGAGGGTTCCAGAAAGGGTAGACCGCCTGGTGAGGAGAGTGGCGTTGCCCTCTGGTCCTGAACTCCTCATCTTCTCCTGCAGGGGACAAGCTGGATGCAGACTACATTGAGAGGTACCTGGGCCGTCTCACACCTGTGCAGGAGAGCTGCTTGATCCAGCTTCGGCGCTGGTTGCAGGAGACCCACAAAGGCAAGGTGGGTGCAGAGCTGGGATCTATGAGAGAACACATCCAATGATGGCTACTCACCTCAGGCATGGGGGCAGGGGGCAGGTAAATAAGCTGATGTAATTAGCAATCCTGGAAACTTCTATTTTGCCTTCTCTTCTCTTTAAATTCAATTAAATGAACATATAACTGTGTTATTAGTTTCAGAGGTAGAATTCAGGCTTCGTCAGTTGCATACAACACCCAGAGCTCATTACTTCAAGTGCCCATCACCCGGCTCCCCTATTTTGCCTTTTTTTTATATATATTGTCTCACGTATCTATAATGCACGCCGTGCGTACCACTGATCGTGGGGTTTCTCATCCTCTGCTCTGTTGACATTTGAAACTGGACAGTTCTTTATGGGGTGGGGCTGTCCTGTGCCCTGTAGGGTGCCGAGCAGCATCCTGGCCACCACCACTAGATGCCAGGAGCTCTTCTCCCCCATTTGTGACAACCAAAAGTGGCTCCAGGCTCTAAGCCCCATAACATGCATGTTCATCGTGCATGTAGGTCCCAAGCATGGACTTGCCCTTCACCTTTGTTGAATAGGAACTTGAGCTTGAAGTTCTTTCCTCATGCTGTGGCGGGGCGGGGTCGGGGGGGCAGACAAGGGAGGTAGTTTCATGTTGGGCTGTGATTTAACCTGTCTGCCCCCTGTTTTCTCATCTGTGAAAGGGGGATAATGCTAGCACATGCCATCTGGAGTGAATTACAAGGGACAGTCCACATAAGGTGCCTAGAGTTGTGTCTGGCTCAGTATGAGCAGGAAAGAGGAGCTTTAATTGGGGCTGGGTTTCCCTGCCTGTTGATATTTGCCTGAGGGAAGGAAGGAGAGTTGGCAGGGTCTTAGCTTGTCACCTCGGTGTATCAGTTAGACTCTGCATTACGTGTGGTAGGAACGCAGCTTGAGGGCACCTGGGCGGCTCAGTGGTGGAGCCTCTGCCTTGGGCTCAGGGCGTGATCCTGGGGCCCTGGGATCAAGTCCCACATCGGGCTCCCCGCAGAGAGCCTGCTTCTCCCTCTGCCTGTGTCTCTCTGCCTCTCTCTCTGTTTTTCATGAGTAAATAAATGAAATCTTAAAAAAAAAAAAAAAAAGAGGAATGCAGCTTGAGTCAAGGCAAAGAAATAAAGAGAGGAATATTTATTGGCTCATGGAACTGTTGAGCGGGGTGTATTAATTTTCCAGGGCTGCTGAAAGAAAATGCTACAAACTGAGTGGCTCAAAACAACAGAAACTTATTCTCACAGTTCTGGAGGCCAGAGTCTGAAATCAAGGCGTGGGCAGGGTTGGTTCCTTCCGGAGGCTCTGAGGGAGAATCTGAGCCATGCCTCCTCCCTCCTGGCTCCTGGTGGCTGCCATCGGTCCTTGGCTTGTCGATGTGGCACTCCAGTCCTGGCTCCGTCATCACGTGGCCGCCTTCTCTCTGTGCATCCTGTGTGTGTATCCAAATTCCCCTCCTAGAGTAGAGGGCCCACCTCCAGCGTGACCTCATTTTAGCTAATTATATCAATATAGATTCACTTCCAAATAAGGTCCCATTCTGAGGTTCTGAGTGGACGTGAATTTTGAAGAGATGTCATTGAGTCTAGCACAAGGGGCCACGCAACCTGTCTCAGGGGTGTCCTGAACCAGGACTCACACACAGTCGGGACTCCCGAGCTCTTGTATCGGTTTAGTTCTCTGCTGCATCCCCGTCAGACTCCCTGCCCTGTTGAGCTTGGAGCTGTGGCTGCCCTGGTAGCTTGCAGGCTCACCTCTGTCACTGCAGAGCAAGGGGTTCAGGATCCATTCTTCTGATTTAAATTGTCTGAGTGCTCTGATTGGGTTGTGCCACCGCCGAGACCATGGGAGTGGACACATACTGAGTGGCCACACCGGGTAAAACCAGGACTGGTGTTGGGGCGTGGGGAGGAAAGGCAGCTCCCCCAAAAGAAAAGAGATACGTGAGAAGGGAGGAACGTCTGGCAGCCAAAACTCACAGATATTCACCACAGCTCACCCTTGACAGCATCGTGGTTAACCGTATGGTCCTTCTCCCAGTAAGTATTTTGCAGATAAGACAGGAGACTCGTTTTCCATAATTTTGTGGGCTGGGTTAGGGAACACCATTCCACAGGCTTTCTCCTTCTCTTAGATTCCCAAAGATGAGCACATCCTTCGGTTCCTGCGGGCTCGGGACTTCCACCTGGATAAAGCCCGGGAGATGCTATGCCAGTCCTTGAGCTGGCGAAAGCAGCACCAGGTGGATCTGCTCCTTCAGACCTGGCGACCCCCTGCCCTCCTGGAGGAATTCTATGCTGGCGGCTGGCACTACCAGGACATAGGTGCGTCCCTTTACCTACAGAATGCACAGGCAAACTTTGGTCACTTCCAAAGGCGCTTTGGAGGCCACTTTTCATGTTGGCATCTTAGTATTTTTTCCCCTTGGACTCATCTGGGCATCTGGAGATGCCCTTGGGGTTCACTCAGCCATGAGGAAGGTAGGGCTGGAATGGACATCTGAGCTCAAAATGGCATTTCTCACGCAGTGGCAGCGTTAGCCCACCCTTGCTTTTGATCACTGGGATCGCACACCTAAGGGCTGCACGAGTATGTGTTTGTGCTCCGGGATTGCTATAGCAAATTACCACAAACTGGGTGGCTTGAGGCAACAGAGATGTATCTTCTCATAGTTCTGGAGGCAGAAGCCCTAAATCAAGGTGTGGGCAGGGCCACGTTCCCTGCAGTGCTCTAGGGGAGAACCTCTGTCCGCCTCCTCCAGGTCCCGGTGGCTCCAGGCCTTCCTTGGCTTGTTGCCACAGCACCCCAATCTCTGCCTGTCTTCACATGGCTTCCGTCTGGGTGCCCCTCTGTGTCCTCTCCTCTTCTTACGAAGACCCCAGGTCACTGGATTTAAGGCCCCCACTGATCCAGTAGGATTTCATCTCAGGGTCCTTAACTAATTTCATCTGGAGACTATTTCCAAATGCGGTCACATACAGAGGTTCTGGGTGCACATGAACTTTCAGAGGAGGCTATTCAACTCACGACAAATAACTTCTCTTTGTTTCTTACTAAGCTGCCCTTCACGCCGGCGCCCATTATGCTTTTCAATGCCCTTTATGTAAAAATTCATATCTATTGATTAGGGTGAGTGTTTGACTCTCCTGAAGAGCCGGTTGGAGCACTTTATTTTAATATACAGTCACTCCTCATTATTCATGGGTTCCATATTTGTGAATTTGCCTACTCACTAAAATTTATTTGTAACCCCCCCTCCCAAGTCAATACTCAGGGTGCTTCTCCGATCAATTACGAATGTGGACAGAGTGGTAAAAAATCAGTTGTCCGACCTGCGTGTCCCCCAGCTGTGATTGAACAAGATGTCCCTCTGCCTTTTTGTTTCAGCTCTTACATGTTAACAAGTTAACAAGAGTCCTTTTTAAAGTCCATTTAGTACTACTTTGTTTTTTTTTAAAGATTTTATTTATTTATTCGACAGAAGGAGAGAAAGAACACAAGCAGGGGAGGGAGGCAGGCAGGGGCAGAGGGAGGAGCAGGCTCCTGGCTGAGCAGGGAGCCCGATGAGGCGCTGGATCCCAGATCCTCGAGATTATGACCTGAGCTGAAGGCAGACGCTTAACCAACTGAGCCATCCAGGTGCCCCCACTACTTTTTTTTTTTTTTTTTTTGCATTTTTGTGGTTGTGTGTGTGTGTGTGATTTTGCTCTTTAGAATGGCCCCCAGGCGAAGTGTGGAAGTGCTGGCTGGTGTTCCCAAGCACAAGAAGGCTGTGATGTGTCTCATGGAGGAAATGTGTGCGTTAGTTAAGCTTCATCTGGGCTTGAGTGTGGTGCTGCTTGTTCAATAGATTTTTTGTCTTTGTTTTCTTTTTTTTGTTTTGGCTTGATGCTGATGAATCAACAGTACATGTATGTACTCCATAAGGTGTCCTTAAATAGAAACACACACAGGACAAGGTTATGTATTGATCAGTTGACAAAAATGTTATGTCTAGAGGCTCTTAGAGACCTTACTCCATATTTTTCCTTTGAAGGGATGCATCATTATTCCCCAAATTCAGTGTTCTAGGTAACTTTTAGAAAACAATCACTATCGGGGTGCCTGGGGGGTCAGTCGGTGAAGCATCTGCCTTCAGCTCAGGTCATGATCCCGGGGTCCTGGGACCGAGCTCTGTGTCAGACTCCCTGCTGAGCTTCTCCCTCTCCCTGCCCCTTGCTTGTGCTCTCTCTCTTTCTCTCAAACAAATAAAATGTTTAAAAAAAAAAACCCAAAACATCACTACCCTGAATAATAAGAATCGACTGTATTAGTAGATACTTCCTTCTTTTTCCTATTTGCTTTAGTTGACAGCAAGCAAAGAGCCAACATTATCCACTCTCTCCAAACTCCTTCATAAAATGGTTCATATCTTAAAAAAAAAAAAAAGCTTTAAAATAAACATTCAGTTTTAGGACAAGTTTTCAGAACAGTGGCTAAGGTCATGTAGAGAGTTGCTGCACGCCCCTCACCCAGTTTCCTCTGCGATGTAAATCCGTATTCGTAAATATGTGGACGGGAGGGGTGGGCTGAGCCATAGGAGCCTTCTCTGAGGAGAGGTTTGGGCCTGCCCTCTCACCAGCACCCCTGAAATAATGTCCCTTCTCTTTGCTCGGCCTCCTCGCCTACAAAGACGGCCGCCCCCTCTATATCCTGCGCCTGGGCCATATGGACACCAAAGGCTTGATGAAGGCCGTGGGGGAGGAGGCTCTGCTGAAGCATGTGAGTCGGGGTCCCCCGCTCCCTGGATCCCAGGGCTGCCCGTGGGTGGAGCAGCCAAGTGCACGTTTGCCAGCATATTCTCTGCTTTCCAGGTTCTTTCTGTTAACGAGGAAGGACAGAAGAGATGTGAAGGGAACACAAAGCAGTTTGGCCGTCCTATCAGGCAAGAACCCCCGCCAGGAGCCAATTCCCCTGAAATAGTAAAAACAGCAAAGGTCTATTGGGCATAGACGCTGGGCCGGCCAGCATGCTGGGTACTTTACAGAAAGGTCCTCACTGAATTCTTACAATGATCCTGTGAGGCAGGGACTGTTCTTGTTCCTGTGGGGAGACTGAGGCTCAGATGCTCAGCCAAGGCTGCTGCTAAGTGGGTAAGTGGCAGCGCCGAGATTTGAACCTGCTCCTGTCCGCTTCGGGCTCCAGGACGTTATCCCCTGTGCCACATCGCCCCGTGGACCTTGCTTTCCGAGGCAGCTCTGCGCCCCCCACCCCCAAGCACCACCTTGACTCTGTCTTCCAGGCAGGTGGACTCGCAGGTGTCTCTGCACATCCAGTAACCCCCACTCCTCTGCCGGAACTCAGTTTCCCACATGAGCACTTGCGGTGTACTGAAGCTTCCTGAACTGTAGCTCGCTCATCTGTCATGTGGGGACAACATCACCAGTCCCGGGGGTTCTGTGTGGATCAGGGACAACGACCGTTGAGGGCCCCACAGATGCGCGTGTTAACACTCCGCAGTGGGCGCTTCTGAAATCCCGGATTCCTGTTGTCCTTGTCCAGTCCAGGCGCGTCCTGAGGCTGCAGCTTCTTATTCCAGAGCAGCCTGATCTTTGGGAAAATTAAGTTCCTTTGCCTTTTTTTTTTTTTAAGATTATTTATTTATTTATTCGTGAGAGACACACAGAGAGAGGCAGAGACACAGGCAGAGGGAGAAGCAGGCTCCATGCAGGGAGCCGGATGCGGAACTCGATCCTGGGTCTCAAGGATCAGGCCCTGGGCTGAAGGCGGCGCTAAACCGCTGAGCCACTGGGGCTGCCCAGTTCCTTTGTTTTTGGAGTTTTCCTAAGGGGACATGCATTGGTTGGGGTGGGGAAGTCGACCACTCAGGGTCCTGATCAGAAGTGGAGGTCACGGGAGAGGGCTCAGATGACAGGGTGTCACGAGGGACTCCTCGCAGCGCGGGCTGGAGGAAGGGGCTGCGGGGGGACTAGCCGCTCTAGTATATCGCTCATTTCCCTAATGAATCAGTATTAATAACGTGGAGGCGCAGGGAGGTTCAGGAACTTGGCCAAAGCCGCAAGGCAAGCGGCAGAGCTGGGATTTGAGTCCAGGCCACCTGAGGCTCGGGAATGCGTGCCAGCGCTTCTCCCGCAGTCGGCCCCTTCTCACCATCTGTTTGTTTGTTTGTTTGTTTTTTTAAGATTGTATTTATTTATTCATGAGAGACAGAGAGAGAGGCAGAGACACAGGCAGAGGGAGAAGCAGGCTCCATGCAGGGAGCTCGAAGTGGTACTCGATCCTGGGACTCCAGGATCATTCTCTGGGCCAAAGGCAGGCACCAAACCACTGATCCACCCAGGCACCCCCCTTTTCACCATCTGGTAGCAAAACCCGCTTTCCGAGTGCGAGCTATGGCCTGTCCCCACAGAGAGCTTTATACATACTATCTCATTTAACCCTAACAACTACTTGAGATGGGGACTCTTACTGTTACGGCCACTGTCTTGATGAGGAAGTTGCCCGTGTCACCCAGCTCTCGGGGATGGAGGTGACACCTGAATTCAGGTGCCTAGCCTCAGAGGCCACACACCGAACCTCCTCACCGCAGGGCCTCCCCAGCCAAGGGTCAGGGGTGGTAGGATCCACGAGAGTGTCCCATGGCTCCTGCCCCTCTACTCCCAGCCCTGCTTCCTGAGCCTCCCTGTCCATTCCTGTCTGCCAGCCTCGGAGTCCCCCCCCCCCCAGGGGGTCAGGGGCCCTGGGCAATGGCAGAGCAAGCCGCAGTGAGTGGCCTGTCTCTGCTGCAGCTCCTGGACCTGCCTGGTGGACTTGGAGGGTCTCAACATGCGGCACCTGTGGCGGCCAGGGGTGAAGGCCCTGCTGCGCATGATCGAGGTGGTCGAGGACAATTACCCTGAGACCCTGGGCCGGTTGCTCATCGTGCGAGCCCCTCGTGTCTTCCCGGTGCTCTGGACGCTGGTGAGAGTGGGTCATGGGTCCGAGCCCCGCGTTGGGCGTAGACATTACTTCAATAAACGAAAACTTAAATAATAAAATGGTTGTCCTGTGAATGACATCTCGATATAAAACAAACAAAGCCTTTCCATCCTGTCTCCTCTCCCTCACTTCAGATCAGCCCCTTTATCAACGAGAACACCAGGCAGAAATTCCTCATCTACAGTGGCAGCAATTACCAGGGCCCCGGAGGCCTCGTGGACTACCTGGACAGAGACGTGATCCCCGACTTCCTTGGGGGAGACTGTGTGGTGAGTGTGCGGGTGCAAGCCCTGGGCTGTGGCCTTGGGAGGAGCAGAGATGGCTGGGCCGGGCTGCAGAGGTCCGGTGGGGCTGGAGTGGGGCCGGCCGGCGTTGGGGGGGCTGAGACCTGGAGAGGCCATGCGTTCTCTCTCTCTCTCTCTCTCTCTCTCTCTCTCTCTCTCTCTCGGGAGGGCAGGGTTTGTTTTAGAAGCTGCTGCAAAGGGACGCTTGGGTGGCTCAGCGGTTGAGCGTCTCTGCCTTTGGCTCAGGGTGTGATCCCGGGGTCCTGGGATCGAGTCCTGCATCGGGCTCCCTGCATGGAGCCTGCTTCTCCCTCTGCCTGTGTCTCTGCCTCTCTCTGTGTGTCTCTCAGGAATAAATAACTAAAATCTTTAAAAAGAAGCTGCTGCAAAGAGAGGTGAGTCCTCTCCAAAGGAGGGGCCTGACCTTGATTCTTTCAGGCACAGTGATTCACGTGGAAGTTTCTGGAAGCCCAGAGACCAGGCCTGTCAAAGGTTTACCTTGCTATTCCCCATTCAGTGTGTTGCTAGGCAGCCGTCAGAGTTCACCTGCTGACTTTGCGCCCTCTGCTGCCAGGAGAAGTGACTCAAACATCCCAGTGGCCTGGACCATGGAGCTGGTGTGCCCAAAGGGATTTATTCCCAACCCACAGTCCCACGGAGTGGAAAGATCGGCCAACTGCTTCAGGGAGGGGCAGCCACAGACCCCTTTTACTGCCTCCCCCTGGGGGTGAGATGACACAGGAATGGGTGACCTTGCGTCACAACTGTCATCTCTCATCTGGCTACAGGAGGCCAGGCCCCTCTTCCTTCTGTAACAGAACACCAAACTCCAACCTTACATGATTTCTGAGTAAAAAAAAAAAAAGGCATTTCCCAGAAATTTCTGCCAACCTTGCCCATTGTCTCCACTTGCTGAGATACGCATACGTGATTTATGCTTAGCAAATGGGCCTGTAAGACCAGCATGGTAATAAGAGACTGGGGGGGCCTGATAAACATGGGTTTGTGCCCGGGCTCAGCCACTTGCTGTTGTGGGACCTCAGGCAAGTGGCCTGACCTCTCTGAGCTTCCATTTTCCTTCTCTGTGCACAGAATAATAGCTCCGACTACATGTGGTTCTGGAGAGCACATGAGGTCATGGAAGCCCTGTACCCTACTCACTAAGGGGTCGCTGTTACACCTGCAGTTTCAGGGTCATGGCTGGATCCTGACCTGCCACGTTTGTCTTTGTCTCTCAGTGTAATGTCCCCGAAGGAGGGCTGGTCCCCAAGTCCCTCTATCTGACGGAAGAGGAACAGGAGCACACGGACCAGCTACGGCAGTGGAGAGAGACCTACCAGTCGGCCAGCGTGCTCCGAGGGGCGCCCCATGAGGTGCTGGGACCTGGCCTTGGAGGGCCACTGGGCTGGGGTGTTGTCTTAGGTCAGGGTCCCCTGAAGCAGAGCCGGAGACAAGGGTTCTTGTGCCAGTGGCTCATTGAGGGTGAGCTCAGGAAAAACCTGTAAGGAGCAAAGGGACAGGATGGGAGTGGGGAAGGATGTAAGCACAGGGGCGGTGCAGCCACAGCTCGCCCAGCCTGATCACAGTGAAGCACTGGGCTATGCAGAGCATGACAGATGGACAGGCCTTCTGTACCCTCATGTCAGTCCTTGGCTGTAGGTCACCCACCCCGTGACAGGTGGGACCTCCCAGCCATTTCAGACAGAGGCAGGTCCATTTGCCCAGAGCTGTTCTTAGACAGTGGAGGCTGGGGCCTCAGTGGCCCATCTTCCCTACAATGAGGACTGGAGACCCAGGTGGGTACCCACAGTACCTCCTGCAGCTGACCTCCCATCCCAGCTCCCCAGGTAGGATCCCAGACCAGACTCTGACTGTGCCCCTCCCCATGCAGGTTGCAGTGGAGATTCTGGAGGGGGAGTCAGTCATCACCTGGGACTTTGACATCCTGAGAGGGGATGTGGTGTTCAGCCTGTATCACAGCAAGCAGGTGCCCAAGCCTGGCCCCCAGGAGCCTGGGGCCAGGGCTGGCGGGCAGCTGACGGACAAAGGCTGGGTCCTAGGTGTGGATTATAGCCGTGTGGAGGCCCCTCTCGTCTGCCGGGAAGGGGAGAGCATCCAGGTTTGAATTCCTTTGTTCATTTAGTCATTCATCACGCAGGATTGAGTGTTCACTGTGTGCCAGTTATTCCAGGAGCGCCAAACTAGATGAACTAGATCTGGCCTTTGACCTCAGGGACCCTGTGGGACAGTCAGGGAAAAAGACTGAGCAGATCCAGAACTCTGGGGACCCCAGAACCCCAGCCCCAGAATCCCTTGGACTCTTGTCAAAGATGCAGATTGCCAGGCCCCATGCAGGAGTGTAACTCAGAACCTTTGGGCACGAGGCCTAGACTCTGCATCCCTCACCCTCTCCCAGTGATTTCTGATGTGTAAGTTCCAGAAGCTATGCAGCAGAGACGCTCCATGTCTGGGGACAGAACTCAGATGAGTCTTGGAACATGAACCCCCTTGCTACTCACATTCTCCACGAGGCCAGAGCTTGCAAGTCTTCTAACACCTGCCTCACTCACTCACTCACTCACTCACAGTGTGCCAACAAGCTCTGGTGAGCAGATCTCACCACAGGTCCCTGGGCAGCAGGCTGTCTTGACCTCACACACCAGCGCCCCCAGCCCTCCCTGAACTTGCTTTTCTTACAACTAACACCCACAGTCTCACTGTCCAGGCCCTCAGCTAACTCTAACCAACCTGCCAGTTCCCTGCCCAAATCCCTCCCAGGGCAGCAGAACAAAAGCCCCACCAAATCCACGCATTTAACCAGCTGTATTTGTGGTCCTGCAACCACAGCCTCACCCCAGGCCTCCACGCTCACCAGATTCAGAGGGAGGCTCTCAGCCCCCAGAGATAAGGAGTAACAGCAGAGAGGTCAAGGATGACTTTGGGAAGCCCTGGAAGAAGTCCTGCTGGTGGACTGGTTTAGCAAGGGGCTCCCATCCCCAGGCGGACCAGAGCCTCAGGCAGGGCTCCTGTGTTGCAGGGCTCCCATGTGACCCGGTGGCCTGGCATCTACTTGCTCCAGTGGCAAATGCATAGCCCCCCTGGCAATGTGGCCTGCAGCCTGCCGGGTGTGGAGGACGTCCTGACGGCCCTGCATAGCCCCGGTCCCAAGTGCAAACTCCTCTACTACTACGAGGTGCTGGCATCTGAGGACTTCAGGTAGGCGGGGCTGGAGTAGGGAGCTTGGGCAGGAGGGGCCCCCCTACTTCCCTCCAGGCCAGGCTCACAGCACTTCTGAAGCCCCTTCCTTCTGGGCTGGGGGCATTGGATTCACCTCCCCTACTCGCCTTTGACCTTATCCAGGCAGGACTCCAGCACTGGGATTGTTAAAATTCTCCAGTGGTTCAGTACATGTGTGAGCAATCGGATCAAACACTATGTCCAAATGCTGCTCCAGCCACAGAACCTCCCCTTCAAATGAAGCTTTGGACAGAAGCCCCACATACCAGATAGATCGTGGTGGGGAGGGGAGCCCAAGGCCCTCCTATTTGGACCTCTTCTCACTCCTAGAAACCCATAAAACAGGGTTGGACCATCCTAGAACATTGCAGAACAGTGTCTCGCAGACACCTCTCCCCAGGCGTTGCTTTCAGAGAGGCAGGGAGGTGTTGTGGTTATGACCTCCAGCACCTCCTGGTTGCTGTGTGACCTTAGGCAAGTCACTTAAGCTGTCTGAGCCTCAGCCTCCCCATCTGTTAAACGGGGACCACTGAAACCCCTACGTCATGGGGTTGTCATCAGGATGAAATGGTTGGGGGAAGCCTGCCCTTCACTGAGGTATACAGTGAGCACTTGATAGCAAAAATGGAGCAGAGAGTGAGGAGATGGAGTAGGCATTTTCTTCAAGGCTTTACATTTTATCTTTTAAAAACAAACATGATTTTGCATCCTGCTTCATGAAGTATCTGTGTTAGTTTCCTTATTTTTCTCTTCTTTTTTTTTTTCCTTAAGTAGGCTCCATGCCCAACATGGGGCTTGAAATCATGACCCTGAGATCAAGACCTGAGCCGAGATCCAGAGTCAGACACCTAACCAACTGAGCCACCCAGGCACCCCTGTGTTAGTACCCCTCTAAAAAGAAGCCTTTGTATTCTTTACCATGGAGTCAAATTGAGGCTCTGGCAGGTGTCACATCTGTATCCATATGCAGGTGGAGCTCCAAGTATCCTAAGGGCGCATGCAGCTCAGTGTGGGAGATACTGGGCCAGCGGTAAACGGCTTGTTTTGGCCACTGGGCACCAATGCAGGAGACAGACACTGTAGACACAAGGGTCTGGGGGTTGCTGCCTCCAGGAGGGCAGGTAGGCTGAAGGGTGGGCCAGACGCTGCTGGCCAGCCTGTCTGGACTGGTCAGTGTGGGCCAGCCTGGCTGCCCGGACCTTCAACAGCTCACAGAGAACCAGTTCAAGGGCATGTCCCTGGCTGTCCCCAGTAGGCAGGCAGTAGGCTGGATCCCCGGGGTCCAGACACACAGGTCTACCATCAAGGACCAGGAGACCACATGACACATGTGTGTAATTATGAACAGTACTGTAGGGACACCTGGGTGGCTCAGCGGTTGAGCATTTGCCTTTGGCTCTGGTCGTGATCCCGGGGTCCTAGGATCAAGTTCCGCATTGGGCTCCCTGCAGGGAGCCTGCTTCTCCCTCTGCCTGGGTCTCTGCCTCTCTCTGTGTCTCTCATGAATAAATAAATAAGATCTTAAAACAAAACAAAACAAAACAAAACAAAACAAAAAAATACAGTACTGGGGATCCCTGGGTGGCGCAGCGGTTTAGCACCTGCCTTTGGCTCAGGGCGCGATCCTGGAGACCCGGGATCGAATCCCACGTCGGGCTCCCGGTGCATGGAGCCTGCTTCTCCCTCTGCCTATGTCTCTGCCTCTCTCTCTCTCACTCTCTCTCTGTGTGACTATCGTAAATTAAAAAAATAAAATAAAATTAAAACAAAACAAAAACAGTACTGGATGCCATGAAGGTATTCCAGCCTGGGGTCCTCACCCAAGGTTACACAGCTAGGAGGTGCCAAGCAATCATGCTTGCTCTCGCTCTCTCCCTCTGTCAAGTGAACAAAATATTTTTTTGTTTTATATTTTATATTTTCAGCACAACATGTTTTCAGGGCACAGGACAAGGGGCTTGACACAGGATGGGCAGGAGATATGGAGGGGTTCCTGGGAAGTGACACTGGAGTTGAGACCTAGGTGGCTTACACACATATCGCCTCGGGGGAGTAGGTGGTTGTCAAAATGCAGACCCTGCAGCTGTGGGGCCGGGGAGACTCTGCAGCTCTAACAAGCTGCAGGGGGTGCTGGCGGTGCTGGTTTCCACACCAGGCTCCCAGTAGCCAGGCCCCTAAAGCTGCGCTGGCCAGCAGGTAGCTACTAGCCACACATAGCAATTACACTTAGCTGTTACAGCTAAATGAAAGCCAAAAATCAGTTCCTCCGCTGCACAGGCCACATTTTGTGTGCCCAATAGCCCCAACGTAGCTGATGTAGAATGTGCCCGGGCTCGCAGAAGGTTCTCCTGGACAGCGCTGCTCTGAAGTCTGGAGTAGAAGTTAACCAAAGTTAACAGTCAGGAGAGAAAGTGCTTCTGGCAGCAGGTGCAGACCTGCACAGATTCCAAAACAGGAGGCGCGTATCAGAGAAGCTGAAAGGAGGTGTGGGGGTGGGGGGGCTAGGGATAGAGCTGGGGACTGGCAGGCTGTGGGGCACCCTCTGGGCCATGCTAGATCCCCGGCTCAGGGGAGCCCCTGCAGGTGTGTAGCAGGCTGGGCTCTTAGGGGCTGGGGCAGGAGGATGGGTGGAGCCTCGTTTCTCACCGTAACTTCACTTGCTTTTCCCTCTGCACTTGCCCTCTGTGCCTGGGGTGGTTACCAGTCTTGTGGTAAGAGCCCTGGGGCCCCATCTGCAGCATCACCAGCTTTTCCACTGCTGTGTGAGGGCCCCAGGGTTCCGTCACCACCCGAAGGTAATGTGAGTGCGACGCTCTTCCTCCCCAGGGGCTCCATGTCCAGCCTGGAATCCTGCACCAGCGGCTTCTCCCAGCTCAGCGCCACCACCTCCTCCTCTTCGGGCCACTCCCACAGCAGCCCCCTGGTCTCCAGATAGCTGGGACTGAGCCCTGTGGGGCAGCCCTTTGGGGCAGCCCGCTCGCCTCTCACGTCTGCGAGTGTCCAGGGGGTCCGGGACCGTGGGGGGCTACAGCCCAGGGAGTGGACACTAAGTTGGGGCATCTGGAACCAATGGCAATGATCCAGCTCGTGCACTCTTGAGGATGCAAGGACAGAATTACCTCCTGTGGGCTTCCTGTAAGGAAAAGCCCAGGAGCAGGTGGGTCTGCTTGGTCTGGGAGCTCAGGAATGTCATCAGGCCCAGCATCCCCTCTCCACCTCTGGCTCTGCTTTCCTCTCCTTCTCAGGGGCCCTCCCCATGCAGGGGGCCCCATCACCGTTAGGCTCCCCCTTTCCCACCAGCTCAGCTGCAGAAGAGAACCTCTCTCCCACAAAGTCCCATCCGAGCTCCCAGAGTTGAGTCTAATCAGCCCATCTGGATCCCACACTGCACCAATGACAGTTTCCAGGAGACCCGAGAACACTGATTGGCCAGCAGGTCCTGTGTCCGATCTGGACCCATCACCATGTGGGGATGGGGTCTCAACGATTGGCCCACCTGGACCACATGCTTGTATCTGAACTGGTTTGCAAAGCATAAAGGGGTTGCCTCTAGGAATACTGGGGTACTCCACAAAAAGAAGAGGGAAAGAACTCTGGGTAGGCAGAAATGACTGTGCTCACAGCTGATTCCTTAACGATGTCCTGTGTCTCAAGACATGTGTGTCCCATGACATGCATCATGAGCATTTACAGGAGTTACAGGCTTCACTTTCTGTGGGGAGCAGCCCACCTGGACCGGAAATCCATTTTCCCAGCACTTGGCTAGGAAGTCAACCTGACCACCGCTGACTTGAGGAGGGTAGAGAGGCCCAGGCAGTGACGAAGTGGCTCTGGCTGTCTTTAAACTCCTCTGGAAGCCCTTTCCTTTCCTTGGAGCTGTTTGACTATGACTTTTTTGGTTGTACGTCACAGAGACTCACACAAAAGGGTAACAAGTCATGAGTACGTGTAACTGGCCAGTCTAGGAATCCTTGCTTCAGGTAAGGCTGGATCCAGGATCCAGTCCTGGCATCAGGACTCCCCTGTGGGGAGGAGGAGGTTATGACTCTGTTGTGTCTACCCCGGGGCAAATATGACCCCTGGAACCAGCTTCAATATTGACAGACTTTCCCTAAGTTCCAGATTTTTGGGTATCCTTGGATACTTCTTTCCTTTCCTGGGCTTCCAAAAACACAACAAGTCAGAGGTTACTAACTGGCAGCCTGCAGTCTGATCTGGCTTTTGTTTTATGCCTATAGAGAGATTTTTGAAAAATATTTTGTTTACTTAACAGAGGGAGAGAGCGAGAGCAAGCACAAGCAGAGGTAGAGGCAGAGCGAGAGGGAGCAGCAGGCTCCCCGCTGAGTAGGGAGCCCAACGTGGGGCTCGATCCCAGGACCCCAGGATCATGACTGGAGCCAACTGCAGATGCTTAACTGACTGAGCCACCCAGGTGTCCCGCCTATAGAAGGATTTAAAAACGGGCATTTCACACAGAAATCAGGCTGTCCGGCTTCCCTCAGGCATTTGGGACTGTTGACAAAATGGGGCCACTTTTGCCATGTAAAGGCAATACAACTGTGTCCCTGGATGGGACCACCCCAAATCCTCACCTCTCTATCAACCAGTTCACCTCACTCAGTCACATTATCTGGCTGGGAGGGACCTCACTGATATGGCTCTGTCAGTAGCAGCCCCAGGTGCCAAGTGGGGCCAGATGGTTCAATGTCAGTCTTCTTTCATAGTCTTGCTTACAGCTGAGGTCATCTCTGGTCAATACCCAGAGTTACGGGGCCTTGCCCAAGGAGTAGGTTTACAACCATGGGCTTCATGCTTCCATGCAGTCTCGGCGTGATGGAGCAAGGAGAGCAAGGACTTCCTTGCATACCAACCTCACCCCAAACCTGGAGCAGAGGGAAGGAGTTATTTTGTCAGAGACATCTTTCTCCTTGCAGAGAGGGAGTCTCATCCACCTGTTTGCTCCTCAGGTACAGGAACAAAATCCAAAACTGCATCCAGCATCGAGGTGTGTGTGCACATGAGGTAGACAGGGGGAGCCTGGAGACGTTCTCCAAGTGAATTGCCCCCACGTCACCAGGTATTTATCAGTCAGGATTGTGAGATACTTTCACCAGTCTTTAGATGAGTTTCTAGCTTGCTTTCTAAAACCCAGGTGTGCCCTAGAAGCATTCTGGGGTAAGCTGCCCTGGCACTCCCCACATACTAATCGCATTAATTGTCTAGGACTAGCACCAGGGAAGGATGGAGAAGCCTTTCCTTGACTTGGGATTATACATGGCTTGGCAACTGGAACTTGTATCTGCTGTGAACAGTCCAGCCTCAGACTCTCTCAGTTCTCCCCCTGAGAGCTCATTCTTTCTCCTTTAAGAAAGATCTAGCTCAAACTGACTTAGGCAACGAAGGGACTTCCATTGGGATGGCTAAGGGCTTTCTTGCTGCAAGTATGGCTGGATCCAGGAGCGTGGTGTCCCCAGGCTCGTGTGCTCATCCTCTCAACCTCACCCAGGCCCCTTGGCTCTGTATCTCTTCTCACACTGGTCTCATCCTCTCCTCCACCCAGTGGAAAAGGTGGCTGCCAGCAGCCCCAAGCCTACAACCACAATCTCTAAGGCTCAGAGAATTCTCTTTCCATCTCAAATCCCACAGAAGGCTCTGACTGGCCCTGTTTGAGTTGATAGGTCGCTCCTACAGATGTATTGGCCAAGGGGCTGTGGGTCCTGTGATTGCCATTTCTTCCAGAAACAACAGTGGGATAGGAGAGAGCAGGTCACCCCAGGACAAGGGAGGCTGGGTCACAGAAGCAGCAAATAGCCATGGCGGCATCTGCTGCCATCCCCCTCCCTTGCTGGAGGTCTCTGGGGTCTAAGCTGAAGCTCCATCAATCAATAGGTCTTTCCTACCTTTGGGAGGCGTGAAATTAAAAATCCAAGGAAGGGCTGCCAAGTTCCTGGCTTCTGTATTTCCCTAGACCTCAGGGTTGGAAGCCCCTTGGCTTGGTGTTTCCCCATCTTGTTCATTAACCTGTTGTGACCAGGACAGAAACAACCCACAAGCCAAAGGATCCTGCCCATGCACTGTGTTTTAGGAGCTTGGGTCTTAAACTTTAGATGGGGCGGGGTTCAAACCCCAGCCTTCTTTTCACTAGCTGTGTAACCCCCAGCAGGTGACTTAACTCCCCCGTGCCTCAGTTTCCTCATCTGTAAAATGGGGATATGCCTACCTCATTCACTGGGTTGTAGTGGGACGAATGAGAGCAGCTGTAGAGTCCACAACCCAGTGCCCAGCACACAGAAAGCACATGATAGGGGTAGCCCTGGTGGCGCAGCGGTTTAGCGCCGCCTGTAGCCCAGGGCGTGATCCTGGAGACCCTGGATCAAGTCCCACGTCAGGCTCTCTGCATGGAGCCTGCTTCTCCCTCTACCTGTATCTCTGCCTCTCTCTCTCTCTGTGTGTCTCTATGAATAAATAAATAAAGTTTAAAAAAAAGCACATGATAAACGTCACAGGTTATCCTGATGATCGAAGGCTTCCCAACCAAACACTCCAGACTCCTTCCTGAGGATGCCCGCCTGTCACTGTTTCTCATGGGACAGAAGGCTCGGCACCACGTGCATCTGGAGGAAAGTGGGTGTCAGACTATTCCTTCCCTCTTACTTTCCCATTTAGAAACTGCTTGCGTTTTTCTGGGCAAATCCACTAATCTGGAAGAGCATCATTCAGAGTGGTTATTTCCACTCTCTTCCATTCTCTGGCTAGAGGATGTTCTCTGTACAGGCTGAAATAAGGGGTTTCTGACAACTTCTTCCCCCCACCCTGCACTCTGGAATATATTGCTCCTCCTGTAAAACGAACTGTTGGATGAGAATACTGTAATTCTGTTCCCCGCACTCGATTTCAGCCAGTAAAACATGACGTTCCCTATTTGCCTGATCATTTGCTCCAACCGAAAGCATTAAACGTTTCAAGTGTGGATGTACCTCAACTGTCTACCTCCTTAAACCCTGGAGGTTTCCCTGGGCTTGTTACTCTGCACTGTTTTTTCTAAGACTCAAAAGCATTTTCAAAAGGAGTGATAGTACCCTCAAAGGGTTGCAAGTTGGTTCTTGGGCGGAGGTGGAGGGGAGCCCATTAAAAAAAAAAATCACGTTACATATAAAGCACAGATGCACGGTAGTAGTTCTCTAGGGGTGCGGCTGCCCGAACAAATTATCACGAACTTGGTAGCTTAAAACAACAGGAGTTGATTCCCTCACAGATCTGGAGGCCGGAAGTCTGAGATTCTGAGATCAAGGTGTTTGCAGGTATTCGTTCCCTCCTAACACTAGGAGAGGATCCTTCCTGCCTCTTCCAGCTCCTTGCTTGTGGCTACATCGCTCCCATCTCTGCTTATCTGCGGATGGCTGCTTCTCTGTGCATCTTGTAAGGACACCAGTCACTGGATGTAGGGCTCATTCTAAATCTAGTAGGATTTTAGCTTGAGATCCTTAACTGATTATATCTGCAGAGACTACTGTCAAAGAAAGTCACATTCTGAGGTTCTGTGTGGACATTAATTCCGGGGTGGGGGGGACATTATTCAAACCATTGCATGTGCATCTCGTGCATAAATAGATATGTGTAGTTTATCAATGGCATTAAATGCAAATCCCCCGGCTCTGCTGACTTGGAACCTTGAGGTGGGTTCCTGGATTCTATTTGCCAGGTGTCCAAGTGAAGGTGAGGGCCCTGCCGTCCATCTTTATGGGCCAACTCTGCCTTGTTCCCTGGAGTTTGACCAAAGTCCTAGCCCTATGTCCAAGGACAGCCAGAGTGCTGAGGTTGGGGTTTGGGTGAGGGCCCTGTCCGGGGCACCACCTGTCCCTCCCGTGAGCTTCCTTGGGACACAGAGCAGGAGGCCAAGGATCCCACTTGGGGGAGCAGAGGAGGTGTAGTTATTTTATGTGACTGCTCTGGGGCCACCTGTCTATACTGGCTTTGGTTACCCAGCCCTTCCCAACGCATCCAATTGAGGGGGAGGAAGCAGCCCTTGGCTGCTTTGGTACAGTGCGTATATTCACTTTCTGGGATTTTTCCATGGATTTCTCTGCAACTGCGGGCAAGAGCTCTTAAAGGACAGCTGACTGATTCCTGCATGTGGTGGGTGTTGAGAAAGACAGAGGTCCCTGGGGCAGGCCAGCTGGGATCAGGTCGGAGCCATGAGTCACTGCTGACGTCTATCCTGGGCAGAATTGCCTCCCCAGATGCCCCTTGGGGTTTGAGGGGCCCAGAGAGGGTGGATCATGCCAGGGCTCCCTTGTGGCCTAGAGGCTGCTTCTGGGACCAATTCCTCCTCTGAGGCCAGGGGTCAGGTCCAAAGCAGACCTCTGGGGCCTCCACGGAGGCAGGTCTCAGAGCACTAGTGGGGAGTCTAGGCTGGGCCTGGAAGGAGCCGGAAGGAAAAGTGCCAGGTGGTTCCCAGGGACAGAAGAGGTGGCTGTGGCTTCCAAACTTCTCTTCCAGTCCATTTCCCTCTCCTGCCTTCAGTGCTCCCCTCCCCTGCCAAGGCATTCCTGAGGAACACAGGTCCCCAAAAAGCATAACTTAAAACCTCTCACTTAAGAGTTTCCTGGAGCCCAAAGTTTTCTGACACACAGACCCCTTTGCAAATCCAATGACAGCTTCGGGCCTCACGCTTGAATTGTTCCCATATTGAGGCTAAGAGCCTTTGAAAGCCCACTTGTTAAGCCCAGGATTGAACCTTTTCCTGGAGACTTTCCTGATGCTTGAGTTTTATAGAGCATCCCAGCAGCTGTGTGTTACCATGGCAACTTGCACAGCATGCAGGACTCTAGGGATTCCAAGTTGGGCCACCAAGACATCTGGTCCACATTCTGTGCCCAGGGGTCTTTCATCACTACCATGAGGTGGGGAGGGGATCCTCATGCCCCCAGAACTATTCCACATTAAACCCCAACTAGCAATCCCGAAGCTTGAGGACTTGAGCTCTTGCATATTTGTGTCAACATGTGTCTCTACCCACCACCAGAGGTAAGCGTCAGAATCTCAAAACACTTTTCTGCCTCTGCTCCATGTCCCATCTATGCTCTGCAAATGCCTGAGTCCAAAATGTGCCTCTCCAGGAACAGTACATTAGGACTGTTAGACTCTTTGGATAGCCAAAGACCCCCAAATATAACACAAAGTGCCTCAAGCAAAAATGGTCCATGTAATTGGTCCAAGAAGGATACTGGCTTCAAGCATAGCTGGATCTAGGGGCTGAAACAATGTCCCTTTTCTCTTAATTTGGTTCTTCTCCACACTAGCTTCACTCTCCTTCTCCACATAGTTCAGAACCTGGCAGGTGGATGTGTTTTTCCCCAAATTCTAGCAGAAGTTCCAGGGTGGGCTCTAGTGAGCCCACTGGGACAGAGTATCTCTGACCCATTTATTCATGACATCTGGGACTTGGAGGGGATGGTACCAACCAAACCAGAGGGATGGAGAATGGGGAGAGATAGTACCATAAAGGCAATGGGAGGGAGGCTCACAGCCATGGCTCTCAGTGTCCTGCCTACCTTCTCTGGGCTTTCTCATTACCACCGGGAGGCATCTGGGATGCAAGAAACTACAAGCTTCTGGTAGCTACTGCTGGTTGCTGAAACAGAATTCAGCCCCTCTTTAGGGCAGGCTGGAAGTGCCAGTGAGTTAACCCCCAAGAGAAGCCCCCAACCCATGATGAGAGAGTGTTGGCTGACAAACACCCCACAGGAGGCACAATCGCAAGCTGTCCTCTGCATTCTCCCAGAGACCCCAGGTGATCAAGTGGGGAGCTGCTCACTAGTGTACTATGTACCGGCTGCCTTTCCTACCCAACCTCACTTTCCTGTCTCCCACCAGGGTTTCTTGGGGGTCACCTCCCAAATAAACTACTTGCCCTCATATTCTTATCTCAGGTTTTGCTGCTGGGAGGGATCCAAAGACAGAACACATACTAAAAGAAGAGGAACTGGTGTTGGGAAGGCAAAATACATAACTCCACACAAACAGGGAGGGTGAATGTATCCTAGTCCTTGAACCAGGGACCGCTCCGGCACACCACGATGGACCTTCTTCAATCCCTCTGGCCTAAAATCCATCAGGCCCATTCACAGTACTGTAACATTCCCAGCTCAGCTGCCAGCCCAGCCAAGGACAGAGAAAACTCTGCAGAGGTCAGAGTTTTCAGGACAAGGGTTTCTATAGCCTGTTGCCTCAGAACCCCTGGAGGTGCTCCCTGTAGATTCCCAGACCCCCTGCCCCTCTGGGACAGGATCTGGACATCTGCAATATGATTCTCTGAGAACATTGTTGGGGAAATACACTCTGACCTGCAGCTGGGCTCAGGAACTGTGTCTTAGGAATATGCAAACGTGATTCAAAGGTGTTTGGGAACTCCTCCAAGCTCTTGTCACTACATCCTACCCTTGAACACTGGGAGCAAAACACCAAAGGAGCCTAAGGACCAGTTGTGCACTAAAAGAGAGCAAAACACAAAATGAGACTTCCAGGTGGAGCTGAAACACAAGTTCAGCTGGTTGTTTACATTTCTGGAAGGAGGAATTAAAACTTGAAGCATTTGCCTAGTTCCATGGATAAGCAGCTGTCCTGAGGTTCCCAGACACACTGTGAACACCACCCCTCCCTTCCCTCCAACCTGGGTCACAAGCCCAGCAAACAGGCTGAGTCAAGAGGTAGAAATTACAGCAGCCTGGCCGTGGGCAGCATGGCCTTCGGGGATGGTTCACTAGGTGTAGGCTCAGCATGCCCAAGGGTACCGACAACATGGCCTGTAGCTCCTACTGTGGGACAAAACACAGCACGCTGGAGGGAGTATCGGAGGCTGGCATGGCAGTTCTCAACTTCAGGGAGAGAGATGTGTCCAGTTTAATCAGATCGGTAGTGAAATGGAATAGAGAGGCCAGGCAAAAGTGGGTCGAAACAGGCTTTTAATGGGAGGCGCTCTCGGGGGAGGTTCTGCAGCCTGCAGGGGAGGGAGAGAGCGGGGAAGTGGTGCAGGGGAGGGCAAGTGGGCTCTTTAAGGGGGGAGGGGAAGGGGTTGGTTGTCCTACAGGGTGATGAATATTAGGCACATTACTGGTGGAATTGGCCTGGGGCAGTAACTGCCCATGCCCTTAGATGGGGTCTGGGGAAGTACTGCTCAGGTTTCCTGCAGACGTCCAGGCTTCCCCCAATGACGTGTCCTCTGGCAGTCTGCTGGTGGTGGGAACGTTCTGAGGTGGAGGCCACAAGGTGGGTGGTCCATCGCCATTGTGTTGATTCTTCCTGATCCCCCTTGATCCTGGTTCCCCTTGATCCTGCGGGCCCAACATTCCTACAACATTCCTATCCTTTTCTTGTTATAGGGTGTCCTTTCAGATCTGGCTACTTCCTGCTGATATAGGGGCTAAGTGGGGTCCCGCAGAAGTGGGCAAGCGGGAGTAGGGATGTAGGAGTTGGTTGACACATACTCGAGACATTTCCCAAACTTGTTCCTGGATGAATCGGAGAATGCAAGGGGCCACCATTAATAGTATGCCGATGATTAGGAGCGGGCTTAGGAGGGGGAGGAGCCATGTGGTTAGTGGGGGCTGCCACCATTGGGGTGTAGTTGGGCCGCCAGGGTGGTACTGGGCCTGGAGAGACTCACGAACTCTGGTGAGTGTGTGGAGATTGGTCTCTACTACACCTGTTTCATTGATGTAGTAGCAGCACTCTTCGTTGAGGAACATGCAGGCTCCTCCCTTGTCTGCGGTGAGGAGGTCCAAGGTGCGTCGGTTCTGGAGCGCCAGCCGGGCCAGAGAGGTTATCTGGTGTTGGAGGGAGGCCAGAGACTCAGCTGAGGCCTTGATGGCCACTCAAAGCCTTTCAGATAGGTCCCTGGTGGAATCTACAGAGTGGATTAAGGCCCCTGTCCCCAACCAGGGTTCAGGCCAGGGAGACCTCAACAACTAGTGGGAGAAAGATTGCCCTTTTTTGTTTTTTGGGGGGAGGGCTGGCAAGGAGGGCTATTTCTGCCTGACTATAGATAGTTAATCATAGAACTAGGGAGACAGGCACAGAGGAGGGAGGCAGAGGTATTGAGAGATTTAGATAGGGTGCCATTGCACCAAAATAAACCACTGATAGGAGCGTGATGAGAGGTGACGAGAGGTGACGAGGTGACGTTTGACTGGGTGACTCTGCAAAGGGATGAGTTAGGGGTGGAGTAACAGAAGGGGAATTGATGATTAAGAGGGTCAGTAAATAGGGGAACATTAGTGAGAGAGGGATGAGGCACCCGGATGTGTGGGTGTGGGGCTGGTGGGGCTGAATGCATTGGGGAGGGAACGGCCACAAGGGGAGTTTTGCCTAAAGCAGCACAGATAAAACAATGGGACAGATTGCCCGTGCCAGGAAGGTTGGCAAGGGAAGTGCCTTGTTGGGTAAGTTTTACCCAGGAGAAGGGGTCCTGGTCCTGAGGTGGGTTAGTCTGTAGGTGGGTTTGGAGAAGTTGTTCCTGTGCACGTATAGGGTCAGCTTTTGATCTTTTAGGGTAGATTGGTTTTGTAAGACCCTTATGTATGATCTAGATTTGGAGGGAGGCGGTAGGGTAGGAGGAGCAACCCCAGCGGTAAAGTTTCGCCATTACCCCCGTTGCCCAGCAGGGGTCCCAAGGGTCCGGAACAGTTAGGGCATATTTGCTGGACTGTTGGTAGAAACGACAAGGTTGATGATGGGCCATAGAAGGACCGGTGAAAGGACCATGACAAAGATGATAGATATTGCAGTACGAATAAGGACAGCCCCCATTAGTTTGGACCCAATAATTTTGACAGTTAGGATGAGTCTGATCACAGGTGAAACAGATTATTGGATCAGAACTAGGATTAGGACCAGGTGGAGGGAGGGAGTAAAATCTATCAAAGGTGAAATTGATGCTAGCCTGGCAACCTAAAAGTTGACAATCAGGGGTAGAAATAAGGTGAGACAGGATTCCCTGGTCCCAGGTTTCTGTCATGTAAAATAACAAACAAACAAACAAACAAAAATAAATAAATAAATAAATAAATAAATAAATAAATAAATAAATAAATAAAACAAACCTCCACCTAAACCCAGGGTCAGTGGTAGAGTGACTAGGAGGTAGGACCAGGAGGAGGATGGCGCGAAAGCTGTATTTGAGTAGGTCCCAAAGGTTGTGCCGTCCATACATCTTGCGAGGAGGCTCGCTTTAATTTAGAGATGTGTACCCACGGGTGGTGTCCTGTGAGTTTGGCGGCCGTGGAGGTCGTAAGGACCACCGTATAGAGACCAGTCCACTTAGGCTGTAAAGTTTTTGGGTTTAGTTCTTTTAGTAGGACACTATATCCTGGGGCCAGGAGTGGGGAGTATCTGATGTGGGTTCTCCTGGAGTAGGGGTGACTGAATCCGCATGGGCCCCAGGAGGGCTCTTAGAAGAGTTAGGTAAGGTAGGCAAGATAGGAGAGGAGGAGATGATGATGGAAGATTTTGAGTGAGCAGGAAAGGCTGCCCATAGAGAAGCTCAAAGGGACTTAGACCCGACAGCCCTCTCAGGGTAGCTCTGAGCCTTGTTAAAGCCAGTGGGAGGAGGGTTGGCCGGGACAGGCAGGCTTCAAGGGTAAGTTTGGTGAGATGTTCCTTGAGAAAGCTGTTGGCCCTCTCTACCTTACCCGAAGACTGGGGGGTGATACGGGATATGGAGTTTCTGGGTAATATTTAGGCTCTCGGAGACTTGCTGGGTGATGCTGGAGATGAAAGCCAGGCCATTGTCAGATTGTAGGGTCCGCAGGAAGCCGAATCTCGGAATCATGTGTTCGATGAGTATGGTGGCCACACATCGGCCGTCTCCTGAGCTGTGGGGAAAGCCTCTATCCACCCTGTAAAGTTGTCCACTAAGGTTAATAGGTAGCGAAAGCATTTATGGTGCGGCATGTGGGAAAAGTCAAGCTGCCAGTCCTCGCCAGGTTGGTGGCCGCAGAGCTGGTGATTGGGTCCCGGCCTGCGAATTCCCCCTTGAGCGTTTACAGTGGAGCAGGTTTACAAGATTAATGCACCTCTCCAATAACCTTTCGGAGATGTGGATAGTGGAAAAGGGGTTCTAGGAACTGGTGTAAGGCCTTGGGACCAATGTGTAGGGATTGATGTATGTCTGGGCCCCACCAGTCATTGTCCAACCTGAGCAGTTGGAAGGCTGACTTACGGACTCAGGGTTTCCTCCGCGTGGAGGCACCAAGGATCCTCCGAGACCGGGCTGTCGGATTTCCAGTGGCTCATCATTCGACATTGAGGGCGTGGCCGCGTTGGCTCCTTGGGATTGGGACATTGACGGGCCCAGTGTCCCTCGGTGCCGCATCTGAAGCGAGCCCACCGGCCGCAGGGCTGCACCAAGGCTTGGGTCTGGAGCTGGACCTTCTGCTGGAGTCTAGCCTGCCTCTTCAGTTCAGCCACTTCCTCTCCGGTGTTAAAGACTTTAAATGTCATTTTCACCAGGTCGGGAATGGGAGTTTGAGGACCCTCCTCGGCCTTCTTTAATGTCTTATGGATATCGGGGGAGGGCTGAGAAATAAAATGGGTCGCCAAGACAGTAGTCCCGGCGGGGAGGCAGGGTCCAGGCGGGTGTACTGGGTTAAGGCCTCAGTGAGCCTATTAAGGAAAATGGCAAGGTTTTCATCTGGGTTCTGAACGACTTCCCCGTTTATCATAGTTGATGGCCTTGTTAGAGGCCGCCCGCGTGCCAGCGAGGAAACAATGGCCACGCGGTCGCGGCGCCAGCAGCCACTCCGGATGATCCCGTCCGGATCCACGGCGTCGATGCCTGGCATCAGTCTAACGGCCCCCGGCATGTTCTCGGGCAGTGGCCTGAATACCCTCCCTTGCCTCCGTGCAAGGGCTGCAGGCTGGACAACATGCAAATCAGGCCAAGTCAAGTCCTATGCCTGGGCCAAATCTTGGAAATCCTTGATTCCTTGATTCCTGGATTAGCAGAGTAAGAGCCCAGCCATTTTTCAATTTGGCAAAGGTCCTGGAGCGAGAAAGGAGCCCGGCCCCTAACAACCCCTTCAGCTCCCGCCACCTCTCGCAGGGGGGAGGCCAGGTCAGAGGAGGAGGAGACCTTGTGGGATCTTGTGCGCACGGAGGTCGGAGGGGAGGCAAGAGCTTGAAGGTTGAGGGTCAGAAATGGGTAAAGAAATGTGTGATTGGGAGGCAGGAGGAGGAGGAGAGGGAGCAGGGGATTTCAGATAGGGAGGGGGCAGGGGGAGAGGTTCCCCTGACTGGGGGACAAGTGAGACCCTCGGGAGGTTCTGAGAGGGGGGAAGGAGGATAGGCATCAGGGGCTTTTGTTTCGGGGGCAGAAGGAGGTGGCGCCCGCATGCACCGGAAGGACTGGAGCAGTGGAACATCAGGAACAGAGGGAGGGGTGAGAGCGGAGGTTCCAAAAAGCCTCAATGTAAGGGACCTCAGACCATTTACCCTGGCAGTGACGGAGGTTGTTCGGATCCATAAGGATCTGGTAAGACGGCGTTTTCTGGGCTCCTGTGAGAACCCCAGAGTTTCGAAATTGGCCGGTAGACAACCCAAGGGCAGTTCCCAGGATTCCTGCCGGGTAACCCAGAGGCTGAAAACAGGCGTCCCCATTTGCAGCTCAGGGTCACGGACAGAAACCGAGGTCACCGTGAGGATGAGGACGTCTCCTGATCCCCAGGGACCGGCGGAGGGCCACCCGGTGGCTCGGTGGAGTTGCCCTGGTGCGGCCGTGGCTTCAGGCAGGACCACCCGGACAGAGGCACAGAATCAGGGGAACTTACCCGGTGTTTCCGGGCGCTGGGTTCAGTTAGGGTCATGGTAGGGAGAGGAGAGAGGCTCCCCACCAGCGGGGGCCTCGATCTCCTCCCGGGTTTCGGCACCAAGTGTCCAGTTTAATCCGATCGGTAGTGAAATGGAATAGAAAGGTCAGGCAAAGTGGGTCGAAACAGGCTTTTAATAGGACATGGTCTCGGAGAGGTTCCATGGTTCCGAGGCCCCGCAGGGGAGGAAGGGAGAGAGCAGGGAAGTCCCACGCAGGGGAGGGCCAGTGGGCTTTTTTTTTTTTTTAAGATTTCATTTATTCATTCATGAGAGACAGAGAGAGAGAGACAGAGAGGCAGAGACACAGGCAGAGGGAGAAGCAGGCTCCATGCAGGGAGCCGGACGTGGGACTCGATCCCAGGTCTCCAGGATCAGGCCCTGGGCTGAAGGCAGGGGCTAAACTGTTGAGCCACCTGGGCTGCCCCGCCAGCGGGCTTTTTAAGAGGGGAGGGGGATAGGTATTAGACATATTACTGGTGGAATTGGCCTGGGGCAGTAACTGCCCATGTTCTTATATGGGGTCTGGGTAAGTGCGGTTCAGGTTTCCTGCAGAGGTCCAGGCTCCCCCTGATGACATGTCCTTGGGCGATCTGCTGGTGGTGGAACTGTGGGACCCAAGAAATTCAGAAAATGTCCCCCACCCCTGGCCCCTAGATAAGCACACCCTACGGCCTGTAGCCCTAGTCAGTTCCAAGAAAAACCCGCAGAGCACACCCCATATCGGAATGAGGAACTAAGAGCTTGAGAAACTTCCCCCACCCTTACTGAAAACCCCCTAGACCACCCCATAAAAATCCAGCTGTAACCCACCTCGTGGTCCAAGTCCCTGATCCGCTGCGATGGGTATACTTGGACCCAGCTCCAGCTTGCTAATTAATAAACCCTTGTGTGCTTTCATCGGTGTCCATTCCTTGGTGGTTTCTCGGATTCGCAATCTTGGGCACAACAGGAACGTTCTGAGGTGGGGGCCACAAGGTGGGGGGTCTGCCGCCATTGTGTTGGTGCCTCCCGATCCCCCTTGATCCTGCCGGCCCAACAAGACGGGAAGTCATGCAGACTCCACATGGAGTCTGGGAAACTGGCCTGAGCTATTTCATTTCTCTGAATCAAATTCTTCCTGAGGTGAAACCAGACCAGCAGTACAGTCCATGGACTACAGGATGGGCTCAATTAGGCTCTTGGACTCATGTCTCTTTGAAGCTCCCCTTGCTAAGAGGTGAGTGGGGGCTGACTCTGGGGGTCTTGGGGACCAGCTAACAGAACATGGTGGAAAGGAGGTATGCCAGTTCTGAGCCAAAGCTTCAAAAGGCCCTTCCAGGATCCCCATCCACATCTGGATCCTGAGCCTGAGCCAGCCTCCCGGAGGAGGAGGCACCAGGTGAAGCCGTCATCAGCTGTGGCCATCCCAGACCAGACCCCAGTGGGCCCATTAGCTGTTCCAGATTTACCAATAGGCCCAGCTGAGATCACTGACCTCAGCCGACATCAACAATATCACCTAGTTTGACCCTAGAATCGTGAAAGATTATTATTTTTTTCAGAAGGAGTAACTGGTGGTTGTTTTAAGCTGCCCAAGTTTTGGACTGGTTATGCAGTACCAGGTAAGTACTAGTTATTCCGTGTCTTAGCCTGCTCAAGTTGCTATGACAAATACCATACACTGGGCGGCTTATAAACATCTCTTTCGGGGCAGCCCTGGTGGCTCCGCGGTTTAGGGCCGCCTTCAGCCCAGGGAGTGATCCTGGAGCCCCGGGATTGAGTCCCGCATTGGGCTCCCTGCATGGAGCCTGCTTCTCCCTCTGCCTGTGTCTCTGCCTCCCTCTGTGTGTCTCTCATGAATGGATAAATAAAAAAAATTTTTTTTTAAATCTCACAGTTTGGGAGGCTCGAAGTCCAAAATCAAGGTGCCAGCAAATTTAATTTTTGGTGAGGGCCCACTTCTTGGCTTGTAGACAGCTACCAGCTTGCTGTGCGTTCATATGACCTCTTTTGTGCGTGCGGAGAGGGTGGTCCCGTCTCTTCCTCTTGTGAAAGCTCTAATCCTATCACGAGGGGACCACCCTCACAACCTCAGGGAAAACTAATTAAACCAAAGGCCTCACCTCCACACACTAGCACATGATGGGGGAAGGCAGAAAGCGGAGCGTTAGGGCTTCCACATAGGAATCTTGTGGGGACACATTCAGTTCATAATGTGCATCTCTTTGAGGACCTGCCGAGAGCTTACAGTACCTCCCTCATCACTCATCCCAAAAGATCTGCTGAGCAGTGTAATATGCAGTCATGGGGCGGGGGGGGCGGAGGGTGGGGGGAGAAGGGGCTGCCAGACATTTCCTGAAGACCCTTCCTGGCCACAGGTTGAAAACTCAGATACTCACAGGGTGGCAGGCCACAGATCGCTGGGGCTAAGATGACCTGGAGAAGGCAGGCCCAGGTGGGGACCAGGGGTTCTCATCTCTAGCATCTCGTTGCCCTAGAAGGGCATTGGCAAGGGCTGCTGGCTCACCCTCTTAAATCAGAAATCTGAAGTTGTTTATATCCTGACTTTTAAAATGCTGGTAACTAACTTAAACTCTATTAAGTAATGGTGCAGACTAAACCACTTCCGGGGCAGCCCTGGTGGCGCAGCGGTTTGGTGCTGCCTGCAGCCTGGGGTGTGATCCTGGAGACCCACGATCAAGTCCCACATTGGGCTCCCTGCATGGAGCCTGCGTCTCCCTCTCCCTCTGCCTGTGTCTCTGCCTCTCTCTCTATGAATAAATAAATAAAATCTTTAAAAAAATAAAAAAATAAACCACTTCCGTTCAAAACATGGTCCAGACACGCAGTCTTGGCTTCACCTGGGAGCTTATTAGAAAGTCAGGGTCCTGTACCCGACCCCGGGGCCAGAATCTTCATTTTAACAGGATCTCCAAGTGACTCGTGTGCACCATAAAGTGAGAAGTCCTGGATTAAACAAATAGATCAGGGAGCTGGAAGTGCTTTGGGCTGCTTGTTTATGACCCCAGATCCAGGTGAAGTAACCCCACCTGTTAAGACCTAGGCACATCCCGGGATGCCTGGGTGGCACAGTGATTGAGTGTCTGCCTTTGGCTCAGGGTGTGATCCCCAGATCCCAGGACTGAGTCCCACATCGGGCTTCCTGCATGGAGCCTGCTTCTCCCTCTGCCTGTGTTGTGTCTCAGCCTCTCTCTGTGCCTATCATGAATAAATAAAATAAAATCTAAAAAAAAAAAAAAAGGCCTAGGCACATCCAGAAATCCACAATCCACAATTCAGGCTTTAGGTGCCCCCCGGGGGGCTCCTTTTATTACATTGATTTATTCAAGTGATAGAAAAAAACTCTCTCTGCAGCAGGATGCCAAAATAGAAAGCTTGTAAACATGATTTCATCCTCCATCTCTTCCAAGGAGCATTCCATGATAGGAAATAAAATTCTAATTGGCAAATTCTGTGATGAAGTCTGTAGAAAAGGGTCCCGTGACGTGGCCATCGTCTCTTTAGTTCATCCCTGTCCAGTGGGGCTGGCCGTACCTTGTCCCGGTCATGGCACGGTCATGGTGAGTTCCATCGCTAGCAGCCCCAGCCTCAGGAGGCTGGAGTCTCTTTGGCAGCGGAGCAGGCCCTTGGAGGACAGGCCTCACAGGCAGCAGACACAGGCAGGCAGGGAAGGAGGCAGTCTCTCTCTGGGGAGCACTGCATTGCTGGGGTTGCATGTGTCATGGCAGGCAACCAGGTGAGGGCCCCGGGCCACGTGAGGGGTAGAGGCACAGGTGCTATCAGAAGCTTGGCTTGGTACCAGGGCTGAGATCACCCAGATAGATGGTCAGCGGCCTTGAAATTCCCCTTGCAGAAATCAGGACCGTGTCGAAATGAGCCTTCAGAGCAGGCCATGATGGGCAGCTGGCAGCTTCAGTCCTTAAAGGGGTTGTGGGCATCAGCCGGCTGTTCCTTCTCCGCAGCCAGGAGCTCCCCATTCATTTCCTGCAGTGGGTGGTAAACATAGGCTCCATCCAGGTGCCGGCTTCGCTCTGCTCTTGAGCCAAGGAGCAAGGACACGTTTGCCACCGTGCTGATCAGCAGAAGGAAAACCAGGCCCAGGGTGAGGGCCAGCCAGCTGGACCTGTGTGCAGAAGAGAAAGCCTAAACTGGGGGTTTTGGGGAAGTGCTGGAAGGATTTCCCTTTCTTCCCTCCGCCAGAACAGAGGCAGAGTCAGGGGCCTCCAGGGAAAACACAAAGACTGTCCAGGAGCAAAGTGGACCTGGCAGGGCCATGTTTGGGGAGCAGGAGTGATGGTCACCACGTGGGATGGCAGACTAGCCCTGCCACATCTCTTGACATTTCAAGAGAAACCATGAAAAAAAATTTTCACATGAATGTTACGATTTTCAGATGTTGCTACATCTATCTTAAATTTTTTAAATTACGCAGGCCAAATAAAATACAGTTGGGGATCTTATGATGACGCCACAAAAGGTGTGAGTTTGCATCCTGTGCTCCAGGGCATGTTGATCACAATTGTGGGTCTCTGTTCCAGAAACCTCAAGGCAGAAATAGCAGAGAGAACTGCACCCCCTCCTCCCTCCTGTGGAGCTGGCGGGGTCCTTCAATAATCCTGTTTTCCTTCTCCATGGGACTCTCTCTGGCTGAAGGCCTCAACGCAAAAGCAGACACAAGCACATTGTTGGGAGGCATGCTCATCAGCCTCTCTGGGTTCCGCTTCCCTTGCCAGCAGCTGTCAATGGGTTCCAGGTCTGCCCTGGGGAGGAGGGGCTCACAGTCTCACACCCAAGGAGACTGAACTTAAGACTGGGAGCAGGGTAAATAAAAAAAAAAAAAAAAAAGGGGGGGATCCCTGGGTTGCGCAGCGGTTTGGCGCCTGCCTTTGGCCCGGGGCGCGATCCTGGAGACCCGGGATCGAATCCCACATCGGGCTCCCGGTGCATGGAGCCTGTTTCTCCCTCTGCCTGTGTCTCTGCCTCTCTCTCTCTCTCTCTGTGACTATCATAAATAAAAAAAATTAAAAAAAAAAAAAAAAAAAGACTGGGAGCAGGGTGCTCCTGGGAGCCACTGTCACTGCTCTGGGTGCTTTCTCAAAGTACGTTTCCAGGGGTTTTCTTCACATGTGGTGCTGGGCCTTTGGAGCCTCACCCCAGGGTCACAAGTCAAGACCTCCAGGAGGGACCTGGGATCTGCGTTAGTAATGAGACTGTCCCCTAGGATGCCAGGAGCTTTTCATTCATACCCACATCTGATTCCCACCTCCAACGAGGGTGGGGCTGGGCTGGTACCCAGGGTTGGGCCATGACATGAGAACCACAAGAAAAGAAGTTCTCAAAGCGAGGTCCCCATACGGGCAGCATCAGCACCACCTGGGGTAGCACTGGCAATGCAGATTCTCAGGCTCCAGCCCAGCCCTACTGAAGCAGAAACTCTAGAGCTGGAACCCGGCAGTCTCTTTTCAGTACACCCTCCCAGAGGTCAAGTTGGAGACCAACTCACCAGAAAACAGAGCTAAAGAGCACAAGGAGCACACAGAAGTGCTTGAGAAATGACGTGAGCTCCTTGGGACACTTCTGTGCCAGCTACTGAGAAAATAAGTCCTGAGTCTTATGTCCAGGGAAAGGAACCCGATGCCCTGCCCTCTGGACTCCCACTGGGGTGGAGACCAGGGTCCTTCTCACCATCTCCCAGGATGACTTTGGTGACTGTGAGCATCAGCTGTCACTCTTTATGCTCTTACATTGGAAGAAATGTCACCTGGGTGCCCCTCTGCCACCCCCTGGCCTTGCCTAGTCCCTGAGCAGAGGCCATACCTCACAGGGGGAGGGAGGGGGGATTGCTCCCATCCCCGCCCCAAGTCCCACCGAATCTCCTACCCGGTGAGAAGGGAGAGTTCTCCTGGTCTCAGGGTGGTCTGGGATGGCCGGAGACATTGCTTCACTGTAAGACACCACAGAGAAAAAAAAAATTAAAAAAAAAAAAAAAAAAAAAAAGACACCACAGAGAGGCTGACGTGCAGGGAAGAGAAGAGTGTGCCCCCCTCCTGCCCCCGGGGGTCCAGGAGGAGCCATACCTTGGGAGAGGATGCTGTTAAGGGCTGGTGCCTGGGCCAGGCTGCAGTTACCAGTCTGGGGGTCACAGGGACACTGGTGCTCACACTCGCAAGGCCTCTGACAGCCTGGCCCGTGCCAGCCAAGGGGACACTCTGGAGGGGAGGCAGATGTGGAGGTCTCAGTGGCAGGGCCTCACTCTGCACTGACAGGATGCGCCCCAGGTGTGTGCAGAGCTGGGCTGAAGCACAAGTGCCCCCGGGGACCTCTCAGGCTAGACCCCAGAGGTGCCCCTGGGTGGTGCTTCCTCCTGGCAGACATGGGGCCCACCTAGCATACCCTGCTCACAGGTGTCTCCAGTGAAGCCGGAAGTACAAGTGCAAGTCCCCCAGACTGGGTCACAGGCAGCTCCATTCTGACACCGGCATTTCATGGCGCAGTCCTCCCCGAAGGAGCTATTGCTGCAAGCTGGCAGGGAAAAGAGGTTTCTTCTTAACATGCAGCTTGGCCCCTCCTAGGCTAGGGCCAACAGGACTGCAAACACATTAGTCACCCCAAGTGGCCCTGCAGGTTCACACATTCTTCCAACAGAAGGTTATGGCAGGCCCTGAGGCTCTGCCCTCCTGCAGCTTCCTGTCCAGATGGGCAGGTGGCTGGTGAGCCACAGAGCAGACGTGGATGTACAAGTGCAGGAGGGATGTGAGCAAGTGGGCAGCAGCAGCAGACCCCTGGACGGGGTGGGGCAGGCAGGGCCCTGAGGACAGGGCCTTTACGATGCAGTGTGGAGGAGCAGAGCTGTCAGTGAGTCCAGGAGCGGCGGGAGCACCTGGGCAGGTCAGGCTGAGGGGCTCATTTCTCTCACTTACTAAAGAAAAAAAAAATCCTGAAGGATTTGAAACTCTGGATGGTTGCAGTGGGTTGAAATGTGTCTCTTCAAAAAGTTATGTCCTAATTCTTGGAATCTGAACATGACTATGTTTGGACACAGAGTCTTTGCAAATACAATTAAGTTAAGATCTTAAGAGATAAAAACGTCCTGGGTTTAGAGTGGGCCCTAAATCCAACGACCTGGGCAACGTGTAAGGGAACGGAGAGACACGGGGGAAGGCCGTGTGAGGACGGAGACCGGAGTGACGTAGCTACAAGGCCAGGGAGCCTGGAGCCACCGGGAGTTGGAAGGGGCAGGAAGGAGCCTCCCCTAGACCTTTCAGAGGGAGTGTGGGCCCTCTCAAGTGCAGACACCTTGATTTTGCAGTTTGGTCCTCCTGAACTGTGAAAGAATAAATTTCTGTTGTTTTAAGCCATGCAGTCTGTGGAATTTGTTGTGGCTGCTGCAGAACACTGATGCAGTGATTCACAGTCAGGCGAGAGCAAGAAACAGGAGATAAAGGGAGGGAGATAAAGGCGGCTGCCCGGCTCCCCCTCTCCCCATGCGGCCTGGGGTGGGGAGGCAGCTGGCCTGGTGGCTTTTACCTTCGCTGCAGTTGGACCCCGTCCATCCAGCTTCACAGCGGCAGCCAGCTGCCAAGACAAGACCGAGACGGCCAGGTGAGGGCCCAGGAGGGGCCAGGGCCGTGAGAGCTGGGAGCCCGTTACAGCTGCCTCCCCAGAGACCCCACTCACTCTCTGTGCAAAGCCCATGCTGGCTGCAGTTGGAGGGGCCGCAGTCCAGCTTGTTGCAGGCAGCGCCCTGCCAGAAGTGCCCCGTGCACTGGCAGCGCCCCTCCACACAGGTCCCATGGCCGCTGCAGTCAGGCGGCTGGCAGCGGGGCTCGTGCACACACACCACAGTTGACACGCGGCGTGGACAGCGCCACATGTTGTCCTGGCTGCAGGGGGACATGGTGTGTGAAGAGAGGCCAAGGCTCTGGCCATCCCCAGCTAACGCCCCCTACCCCCGTCCTATAGCCCCGGGGGACTGCCGCTCTCCACTGCCCCTTCTCCAGCCTTTTACAGGTTCTTCTCATCCTGACAATCTCTTCTAACCACAGGGCCTTTAAACATGCTGTTCTCACAGCCCAGAAGGTTCTCCTGGCCCAGCCTTGCCACCTCTTCCACCTTCAGGTCTCAGGTTCCATTATGCTCTGACCTATCAACCCCCTTTCATTGGTGTGGGTGGTACTGCTACACTACATAGAACTCAACACTCCTTTAATTAGTGAGAGGCAGAGATCTTGGCTCTTCTTGCTCACTGCTGAATCCTCAGGGCCTGGCACACAGTAGGTGCTCAACATTTGAACGAGACAGCTGAGGACTGGCTGGGATTTCGACCTCAAGGATGGGGCTCTGGCATGCTTACCAGTGATCTGATGGGTAACTGGCCAAGGTCCCGTTGAGCACGAAGGTGGCAGAGCCCCCCCCATCCAGATTGATGGCGTTGACCACGTCCTGTTTCAGCAAGAACTCAGCCATCTCCCACAGGTTAATGCTGTAGCACAAGAGCATTAATGCTGACTATATCCAACCCCCATTTCCACTTTAACTGGTCTTACTTTCCGTGGTGGACAGTATCACGCCATCCACCCTGGCAGACAAATTTCTAAATGAGCTTCCCCCCAAAATGTTCCGTCCTCACCCTCGGAAGCTGTGAATATAATGAAAGATCACTCCCATGACTGTGTTTATATGGCTCAGCTGTTTGCAAGTGGGGGGACACTGTCCTGGGTTATTGGGGTGGGCCCAATGGAGTCACAAGAGCTCTTACAAAAAAACAAAAACAAAAACAAAAACAAAAAAAACAAGAGCTCTTACAAGCAGACCTTTCCCTGGCTGCTGGCAGAATGTGAAGTGAGAGACTGGAAATGCAAAGGGAATGAAGGGACTGGACACGTTTGCTGGCTTGGCGATGGGGGCAGGTAACACGCATGGGAAGGAACGTGGGCAGCCTGAAGGAGCTGAGGATCTCCCAGCCAACGACCAGCAAGGAAACACAGACTTTAGTCCTAACAACCACAAAGAAGCGCCTTCTGCCAACAACCCGAAATTGCTGAGAAGAGGATTCTTTCTACGAAGCTCCAGAGTAGAGCCCTGCCTGGTAAACGGCTTGATTTCGTGCACAGGATACCTGGAACACGGAGGGCCCAGGAGAGCCCCCCAGATTTCCGACCTACAGAACTGTGATTAATGAATGGGTGCTGTTCGTGCTTGTCGGCAATAGCAAACTAACACACTCTTCACAGAGAAAAATCTGTGGCTCAGGGAAGTTAAGTGACTTATCTGTGGCCACAGAGCTAGCAAATGGCAGAGCTGTGACCGGAACAGAGCTCTTCTCCTGCTAACTTTGTAATTACTTCCTATCTGGGGCTCAGGAGAGCAGAGGCCAAAAGTTGGAGAGAATGAGAGGAAGCTTGTAGAGGACAAGGAGTTCTCAGAAGTGAGAGAGACCTAGGGACCCTTTTGGGTGGGAAGGCAGAGGACAGATAGACAATGAACATCCCCAGGGAACAGGTGGGAGTCCAAAGGGCTCTTAGGTAGGACCGGGACTTAGACCTGGCAAAGGGGTCTTCTTTGTCTCCTCTTACGTATTCAGCTGTCCGTGGGCTGAAGTTCTTCAAAGCAGGACTCAGCCCAGGCCTGGCATTCCCAGTTCCTGGCACTCACCCCCGCTGCTCCGTCTGCCCGTCCGCGTGGAAGAGCACCAGCTGCCCTTTCCGGTCATGTCCCACAGCTGTCCTGGCTGACATCACATTCACAAATTTGCTAAAGGAACCTAAAAGAGAAGAAGCCTGGCTGATCACCTGGCTCTGTGGGAAGCTTCCTGGGCTCTGCTATTTTTGGCCAGTCCAATGCCACTCGGGTCCATGCCATCCAGCGTCTTGCTTAGACATGTCGTCCTGCCTCCTCTCTGCCCCGTCCCACTCAGCCTCCCCACAGTAGCCAGATGGCCCCCCTTAGGTGTAAATTAAGTGACATCAGCCTCCTGAGGAAAACTCTCTAATGGTTTCCACTGTTCTCAGCACAAAATCCAAGGCCCACCATGGCCACCCTCATCGGCTTCTCCTACCTCATCTCCAGGGGCTCCTCTCTCACTACCCTGTAGCAACTTTCTGCTTTAGGGCTTCTACACCTTCTGTTCCCTCGGGTTGGGACTGTGCTTCTCCTCAGCTCCTCCTGTGGTTTGCTCTTTCCAATCTAGGGTACCTCCTCAGTGAGACCTCTCTGACTGCCCAGTCTAAAGCAGCCATTTCCACATCAAGGCCATAGTATCCCTTCCCATCCCAGTATTCCACATCCCAGTGGTTCTCAAACTGAATTACCCAAAAGATTTGTTAAAACATACAGGTTTGGGCCTTACCCTCAGGGATTCGGGATTCTATTCACAGTTCCTTTCCTCTACCTATTCCCTCTCCCCCAACTTTTTCTTTCTTAGCACTTACCACTTCCAGCAAATTACATACCCGTTCTCTCTTATGTATTCCCTGAGAACAAGGACCTTATTTGCTATAATTCCCATGGGTCTCCTGTACCTAAAATAGTACTTGCTCAAAGACTTAAGAACAGCTTTCCCCACCAGCCCATCGATCTTGGTTCTCATCGAGACTATGCCACACCCTGCCCCCAGACCTGTCTCCTGTGTCTCATCGCACTCAGCCGCCTGGCTGTCGTTGATGTACACACTTCCATTGCGGATCAACCACACGACCCCACTCAGCAGCTGCACAAATGGATTCTCAGTGTCCAGCACCTCTTCTTCAGACAAGTACCTGGACAAAGAAAAGGCATGACATTCACTTAGCAGCAGGGACATTTGCAGGTAGTAGGGCTCCCTCCTACCTCCCCCTCCTCAGGTTGGCTGCTTGATTCCTCCTGGTGTCCCAGGAACCATCCTGATCCTGAGTGTAGCCTTCGTAAACAGTCTATGCATCCCAGTTAATACCTTATCTTATTATTTTTTTTAAGATTTTATTTATTCACGACAGACACACAGAGAGAGGCAGAGACATAGGCAGAAGGAGAAGCAGGCTCCATCGGGGGAGCCCGATGTGGGACTCCATCCCAGGGATCATGCTCTGAGCCAAAGGCAGATGCTCAACCGCTGAGCCACCTAGGTACTTTTACCTCATCTAATTTAAACCACGAAGGACACCTGGGTGGCTCAGGTGTGAGCCTTAGGCCCGGGGCATGATCCTGGGGTCCCAGGATGGAGTTCCGCATCGGGCTCCCTGCATGGGACCTGCTTCTCCCTCAGCCTGTGTCTCTGTGTCTCTCTCTGTGTCTCTCATGAATAAATAAATAAAATCTTTTTAAAAAGTAATTTAAACCACGATTCTCAACAGATTTCAAGTTCATCACTGGCCCTCAACCTCCTAGGCCATCATTCTAGCCAAACTACCACCTGAGGCCTGCAGACAACTTTTTTTTTTTTTAACATTTTATTTATTTACTTATGAGAGAGAGAGACAGAGACACAGGCAGAGGGAGAAGCAGGCTCCCTGCAAGGAGCCCAACACGGGACTTGATCTGGATCCTGGGTCTCCAGGATCACACCCTGGGGCGAAAGCCAGTGCTAAACCGCTGAGCCACCCAGGCTGCCCTTGCTGACAAGTCTTAATTGGTCTCCTTGCTTCTACTTTGGTCCCTCCAACCTAGTTTCCAGCCAGGAATAGAGCATGCTGTTTTGTTTGTTTTTTAAAGATTTTACCCATGTATTTCAGAAAGAGAGCACAAGTGGGAGAAGGGGCAGAGGGAGAGGGACCAGCAGACTCCCCATTGAGCAAGGAGACAGACATGTGGCTTGATCCCCGGACTCTGAGATCATGACCTGAGCCTGAAGGAAGGTAGTCACTTAACCCACCGAACCACCCAGGTGCCCTTAGGGCATGTTTTTAAATAACCAGTCAGTCCTGTCATCCTCGGATACTCTGCTCCTTCCACCCCTCACACACACACACACACACACACACACACACACACACAACCCCTATGCACCTCTGAGCCTTAACATTTGCTGTTCCTTCTGACCGTAGTGCTCCTTGTCCAGTTCTGACCTTGGCTAAACTTGCGACTAATGTTCAGTCTCATCCCAGAGTTCACCTTCTCAGGCCTTTCCTGTTGATCCTCCCTAAAACCCACACTGCACTTACATTGGTTCACTCTGTTCCTTGCTTCTTTACTTGTATTCAATCTAGATTTATCATTATTTTCCCTGCCTTTTATTTACTCGTCCAAGTAACGAGAGAGAGAGAGAGAGAGAGAGAGCTCCGTGAAGACAAGGGCTGTCTGCGTGTTCACCGCGCTGCATGTTCACACATTGCGAGCGCTCAGCGACACCGGGAGCTGACCGAGCGCTGGAAAAGTATTACTCCCCTCAGTCTGCAGAATGGAAACGGAGGCCCAGCTTCGTTAGGCGCCTTGAGCCCAGCACCACGGCTACAACCCCAATCTCAGGTCCTCCGCCCTCGACAGTCACGAGGCTCCCGGCCTCCTCACCCGGTGACCAGGGTCCCGTCGCGGCGAATCCCGAACTGCGCGTTCTGCAGCCCCCCGGAGCTGCTCACCCGGCGCCCGTCGCTCACCACGTTCCCCAGGCACTCGCCCGTCTCCATGCGGAAGAAGCCGCCGTTCTGGGCGACTCTGCAGCCGGCGGCCCGCGCCGTCTCCTCCACGGTGGCGCGGCGCCTGGAAGCGCAGCCCCCGGACCCACCGGGCTCCAGCACCGAGAAGGTGCGCAGCGGCTCTGCCGCCCGCGTCAGGTGGCCGGGTACCGCGCGGCTCCCGAAGTGCGAAACGAAGGTGCGCACCGCCGGACCTTGAGCGCGAGCGCCGGGGGCCGCCGGGGCGGGGGGCCAGCTCTCGTGCTCGCGGCTGCCCGCGCGCACCCTTGAGCAGTCCCGGGCGGGGCGCGCGCGCGCCCGGGAGTAGGGCAGCAGCAGGTCGTCGTCGCGGGAGGCCCTGCGGGGATAGGGCGGGCGTGAGCTCGGAGGACTGTGTCCCCCTCCCCCGAAGCCAGGCTCACCCCTGGAGACCTTTACTCACCCCGAGCCGAGGCTGCTGGCCGCCTCCTGGAGGAAGCCGAGCAGCGCAAGGAGGAAGAGCCAGCGACCCATGGAGGCCGCCATGTTGGAACCGGGCCTCGGATCACGTGGCACCGCCCCGCGTGACTCAAGCTCTTAGTAGCACTCCGGCCGAATAGCTCGGGCTCCTTTGGATATCGCGAGATCTTGTCCTATAATTTACTATGGGCTTTTTCTTTTCTTTTTTTCTTTTTTCTTTTCTTTTCTTTCTTTTCTTTTCTTTTCTTTTCTTTTCTTTACTTTTCTTTTTTCTTTTCTTTCTTTTCTCTTCTCTTCTCTTCTCTTCTCTTCTCTTCTCTTCTCTTCTCTTCTCTTCTCTTCTCTTCTTTTCTTTCTTTTTTTTCTGAAAGTTCATGGAGCTGGGGTGGTGCTGAGAGCTTTCCTGCGTATGTAATTTCAAACCTATCGCACGTTCCGAGAATAATGGCAAAGGACTCTCAAATACCTTCTACCTGCCCTTACTAGTTGTTAATTTTTGTCCTATTTAGTTGATCATTGCAACTTCATTGGCATGGTCTCCACCCCCCCCCACCCCCCCCAATTGCAACCGAGATGCAGGCATCCGGATCCTTCCCCATAATACTGGGTGTCTCTTTTAGGAACAAGGACACCTTCCTGCATAACCACAGGCTAAGTAAAAGCAGGACGTTTTATGTTGATGGAGTTTATTAATTGATCCACAGCTCGCACTCAAATTTGCGAATTTTTTTTCTCTTTAAAGATTTTATTTATTTATTCATGAGAGACACAGGCAGAGGGAGAAGCAGGCTCCCTGCAGGGAGCCCCATGTAGGACTTGATCCTGTGACCCAGGGTCACAACCTGGGCCCAAGGGAGGCGCTCAACCACTAGGCCACCTGGGTGCCCCAAATTTGTCAGTTTTCTGTATAATGTCCTTTAGAGCTATTTTCCCCACATCCAGGGTCTAATCCAGGAGTTGCATTTTTTTTTTTTTTTTTTGTCCTGTCTTTTTGGTCTTGCTGATTCTGGAACAGTTTCTCAGCCTTGGTCTCTCTCTCTCTCTTTTTTTTTTTTTTTTTTAAGATTTTATTTATTTATTCATGAGACACACAGAGAGAGAGAGAGAGAGGCAAAGGGACAAACAGGCTCCATGCAGGGAGCCAGACATGGGACTCGATCCCAGGTCTCCAGGATCAGGCCCGGGGCCCAAGGTGTGCTAAACCACTGAGCCACCGGGGCTGCCCTCAGCCTTGGTCTCTTAGGACCTTTGATGTAGTTTTGAACATAGGTGAGGTTTGGAGCCGATGGCCAAGAAAAGAGTCTTGAGATGTCTTTGGTGCAAAACGGTGGCTTTATTAAAGCATAAGGACAGGACCCCTGGGCAGAAAGAGGTGCTGCACTGGGGTTGTGAGGAATGACTGATTACATACTTAGGAGCTGGGGAGGTAAGGACAAAGGGAGGTGTCTAAAAGGACTTTCAGGGGCACCTGGGTGGCTCTGTGGTTGAGTGTCTGCCTTTGGCTCAGGTCGTGATCCTGGGATCAGGTCCCACATCGGGCTCCCTGCAGGGAGGCTGCTTCTCCCTCTGCCTGTGTCTCTGCCTCTCTCTGTGTGTCTCTCATGAATAAGTAAATAAAATCCTTAAATTAATTAATTAATTTTTTAAAAAGGACTTTCATCTGCTAAAGGAGACTTTTGGGATACTGGAGACCTGGCTGTTGTCAAGCTAAGGTTGTCTTTCCCTGTAGCAAAGCTTTAACATTGAGACAGTTGGGAGTTTCCTGAAATAAGGTCACGCTTTTCCCCCCTGGAGTCAAGTGGTTGCAGGGTGTCAATTTGTGCTTTGCCCTCAGCTTTGCCTTCTGCTTCCTCATCATATTGATGTAAAGGAATTATGTATTTTTAATCTTTACATCCAGGCTCCCAAAAGTCTTTAGCAAACAAGCCCAGACCTGCCACCACCTTCCCTGCCCCCGGGAGTCCTCTCTTCTCTATGTCAATGGGGAGACGGAGGCGCAGGTGGTCTCCTCCCAACTTTGTCACTCCCTTGCCAAACACGTAACAAGCACATAATATCTAAGCACGTAAGTGCCATGGAAATTCCCCATTTGCTGAGCAGCCTATAACCTTAATTAAACAAGGAGGCCATCTAGATCGATGTGACTTTATGGCATGGCTGCTGTTAAAAAAACAAAATGCAACTGAGTAAAGATCAAACTGACTTTATTTGATGACTCAAGGATTAGGCAGCCTCTGATCTAGCAAATATGAAGGAACTCTGAAGAACTGTACAAAATGAAACCCTTTTAATAGGCAGAAAGGGAGTGAGACAAAGAATGGGTTGTTTCAAGCAAAGTCACCTTCCTTTGAGGGAAGGGCGGGGCCCACCATGCAGATGACTTCCCTAGTGCCCACCAGGGAGCTCCAGAATGACTGGTTAAAGGTGTCATTCCTGGAAGAGGCTGAAACTGTAGTTAAATCAAGTATTAAGCCTTGGTTGGCTGACATGGGGCTTGGCATATGTTACTCCGTTTTACACCTGTTGTCTCTCTTTTTTGTTTTTTAAAAAACTAATCTCTGCACACAATATGGGACTCCAACTCATGACCCTGAGATCAAGAGTTGCATGCTCTACAACTAAGCCAGTCAGGCACCTCTCTCTCTCTTTTTTCTTTTTACAGACTTTATTTATTTATTCATTCATGAGAGACAGAGAGAGAGGCAGAGTCACAGGCAGAGGGAGAAGCAGGCTCCATGCAGGGAGCCTGATGTGGGACTCCATCCTGGGTCCCCAGGATCACACCCTGAATCGAAGGCAGACGCTCAACCACTGAGCCACCCAGGGATCCCCCCACCCTTTTTTTTTTTAACACTGCCTACAAGGGTAGCCTGGGTTGCTCAGTGGTTTAGCACCACCTTCAGTCCAGGGTGTGATCCTGGAGACCCATGATCCAGTCTTGCGTCAGGCTTCCGGCATGGAGCCTGTTTCTCCCTCTGCCTTTGTCTCTGCCTCTCTCTCATAAATAAATGAAATCTTTGGGGGGGGCGGGGAACTGCCTACAAAAGCAAACCAAGATGGGCATTAACTTGATGTAATGAGGACTGGGTGTTATATGCAAATGATACATCACTGAATTCTACTCCTTGATGTAGTTTTGGAATATAGGTGAGGTTGGTGGGATGAGATCCGGAGCCGACAACCCAGAAAGAATTCTTTTTTTTTTTTTTTTTCAGAAAGAATTCTTGAAACATCTCTGGTGCAAAACGGTGGTTTTATTAAAGTGTAGGGACAGGACTCTTTGGCAGTAAGAGTTGCTGTCTGCCCCGGGGTTGAGGAGTGCCTGATTGTAAACTTGGGAGTTGGGGGAGGTAAGAAAAAGTAAGGTTTCAAAGGATTTTCATATGTTAAAGAGGACCTACAAGATACTGGAGGCCATGCAATTTGTCAAGTTGAGGTTATTTTGCCTTCTAGCAAAGCATTAACATTAAGATAGTTGTGGGGACAGTGGTTGAGTGTCTGCCTTTGGCCCAGGGCATGATTCCAGAGTCCCACATCTGGGTTCCTGCATGGAGCCTGCCTCTCTCTCTCTGTGTGTCTCTTATGAATAAATAAATACAATCTTAAAAAAAAAATTAGGATAGTTGGGAGCTTCCTGAAGGAACATTATACTCTGCCCACTTCAAGTATCTGTCAATGGGCTGCAAGTTGTAAGGACATTTAATTGTATCTACTTTTCCTTCTGGAAGCTATGTTAATAAAATGTTGATAAAAATGCTTGGGGCACCCAGGAGTGCCTGAGGAATGTCACACATATCCCACCTAGGAGGTGTGGGAGGGCTACCAGTTATCACCAGCTTGTGCAGCTGGCCTTCCGTTCCCTCATCATTTCCCCCCTGAATTTTGACCCTTAAATCTTCCTGAAACTAATAATACAGTATATGTTAACTAAATTGAATTTAAATAAAGAATTAAGAAAAAAAGAAGCCTAAGCCTGTAAAAGCCTAAGCCTGTAAATGCCTCAAGGATATGAAATCAAAATGCTAACAGTTTTGCAATTGCAAACAGCTTCAACAGCAACTGCAAACAGCTTTAACTAACAGCCAACGAGGCATTAAGCTATAGGCAATCAATTTCCTTTCTTCACTTTCCTACTTTCTCAGTAGAGGTCTTTCCCTTGGCTCGTGTCCACTTCAGTTTGGTACTCTCTGATTCAAATAAATTTTTGCTCAAATAAGCTCTTAACATTTTTGATATGTCCCAGTGTATCTTTTTTTTTTTTTTTAAGAATTTATTTATTTATTCATGAGAGATACAGAGAGAGGCTGAGACACAGGCAGAGGGAGAAGCAGGCTCCGTGCAGGGAGCCCGATGTGGGACTCGATCCTGGGTCTCCAGGATCAGGCCCTGGGCTGGAGGTGGTGCCAAACCGCTGAGCCACCTGGGCTGCCCCCTGCAGTGTATCTTCTTAAGCCCAAACCCACAGTTCTAGCCATGCCAGGTAACTAGCTCAGGGCTTTCTCCTCTGCTCACATTTACCCTTCATTAGGTATCTTTGTCTTCTATCAGCTTCCTCATCTGGGTTCCACAGTCACTTGTGGATTCAACAGATTGAGCTCCTCCTATGTGCTAGATGCTGATCAAAGAGACCAGTCCTGTCATTGTGAAGACAGACACCAAACAACTCAAATGTGGTGGGAAGAAGCAGGACCTAGAAAGAACTGGGAGTGGCAGGGAAGGCCTCTCTAAACCCATTTAGGCTGAGACATAAGGGATAGGAGGACAGCTGTGGAGGGAGGATCAGGGACCAGAGCCTCGCAGGTGGTGGGCCTGATAGATCCCTGAGCTGGTGAGGAGCAGAGCTTGGGGAGAGGCCAAGGTGGGAGACCTGGAAAATTCATTTGGATTTCAGCCGAAGTGGAAATGAAGCCACTGGAAAGTCTTGGTTTTTGTTCAATGGTTTTATTGAGGTATAATCTACATACCATAAGATTTGCCTGTCTTAAGTGTACAAATCAATGATTTTTAGTACTACAATACAGAGATATCTCAGCATACCTTCGTCCACTTCTAGGACATTTTTGTCACCCCCAAAAGTTCTGTTATTTGGCTCTGATGTAGTTGTGGAATAGAAGTGAGGTTTGGCGAGATGAGGTCTGGAGCCGACCACCAAGAAGAAAGGATTATCGAGAGGTCTTTGGTGCAAAATGGTGATTTTATTAAAGCCCAGAGACACTTGGGCAGGAAGAGCTGCTGGCTGCCCTGGGTTGCGAGGGGTGAGGGGTGGCTGATTATGTACTTGGGGTTGGGGGAGGTAAGGAAAACGAAGGTTTCAAAAGGGTTTTCATCTGTTAAAGAAGAATCACAGGATACTGGAGGCCTTGCGATTGTCAGGTTGAGGTTATTTTGCCTTCTAGCAAAGCATTAACATTAAGATAATTGGGAGATTCCTGGAGAAACTTCACACTCACTCTGCCCGTTATAAGTATCTGTCAATGGGCTGCAGGTTATAAGAACGTTTAAATCGTATCTGCATTTCCTTCTGGAAGCTTCCTTGCTTTGTTCTTGTTAATTACTAAGACATTTGTAAGCTGAGGGAGGCTCCGGTCTTGGGGGACTGCGATCTCCATCAGTTAACTATTTGTATTCCCTTTCCTTAGCTTTAGGGCAGCCAGAAGCTCCTGAGGAACGTCACACACTTTGGGGTGAGGGTGGGGGGTAGTTTGCAAGGTTTCAGCTTGTGCATTGTCCTCAGCTATACTTCTGTTCCGTCATCAGCTCCATTTATATCAAATGTCTGGAAAAGGCAAATCTGGAAGTGATGTGGGGAACAAAGGCAGAATGAACTGTAGATAAAATTAAATATCCCTAGGGGCAGCCCGGGTGGCTCAGCGGTTTAGCGCCGCCTTCAGCCCAGGGTCTGATCCTGGAGACCTGGGATGGAGTCCCAAGTCGGGCTCCCTGCATGGAGCCTGCTTCTCCCTCTGCCTGTGTCTCTGCCTCTCTCTCTCTCTATGTCTTTCATAAATAAATAAAAACTCTTTTTAAAAAATTAAATGTCCCTATAACCTGCAGCCCATTAACCAGGACCTGAGGCAGGCAGAGGATAAGTTCCTCCAGGAAGTTCCCAACTGTCTTCATGTTAATACCTTGCTACAATTAGGAGTCTCTCACGTCCCAATACCTTGCTACAATTAGGAGTCTCTCACGTCCCGTTACCCTCTCTGATATTTCCCACTCATTTTCTCTCCTTTCCTCTTTATTCCCTTTCACTATTTTTTATATTCCCCAAATGAATGAGACGATATAATGTTTGTCCTTCTCTGATTGACTTATTTCACTCAGCATAATACCCTCCAGTTCCATCCACGTCGAAGCAAATGGTGGGTATTCCTTGTTTCTAATGGCTGAGGAATATTCCATTGTATACATAGACCACATCTTCTTTATCCATTCATCTTTCGATGGACACCAACTCCCCTTCCACAGTTTGGCTATCGTGGACATTGCTGCTAGAAACATCAGGGTGCAGGTATCCTGCCATTTCACTGTATCTCTATCTTTGGGGTAAATCTCCAGTAGCGCAACTGCTGGGTCGTAGGGTAGCTCTATTTTTAACTTATTGAGGAACCTCCACACAGTTTTCCAGAGTGGCTGCACCATTTCACATTCCCACTAACAGTGCAAGAGCGTTCCCCTTTCTCCACATCCTCTCCAACATTTGTTGTTTCCTATCTTGTTAATTTTCACCATTCTCTCTGGTGTGAGGTGGCACTTGATGGGATGAGCACTGGGTGTTATGCTATATGTTGGCAAATTGAACTCCAATTTAAAAATACACACAAGGGCAGCCCTGGTGGCGCAGGGGTTTAGCGCCGCCTGCAGCCCAGGGCGTAATCCTGGAAACCCTGGATGGAGTCCCACGTCGGGCTCTCTGCATGGAGCCTGCTTCTCCCTCTGCCTGTGTCTGTCTCTCTCTCTGCATCTCTATGAATAAATAAATTAAAAATCTTAAAAAAAAATTAAAAATACACACAAAAAATATGAAAATAAAAGAATTTTCCATGGGTTTTCAATGATTTCAAATATACATATTTAATAATATATATTATTTCAAATATATATATATCTCAAACAAATGAAATTATGATTGCTGAAGACTTGTTAGTGTTTTTTGTGAAGCTAATGCACCTTATGCCTTTCTGAGGAGTAGTTCCTAATAATATTATCTGTTTTTACTAAGAAAACTGATGTTTCTTCATTTTTAATGCAGGTATCTTTCTTCCTAATAAAGTATGCTTTTAATTTAATTTTAAAAAAAGAAATACCTTGCTACATGTGGGACCCAGGAAATTTAACAAAAATCCCCTACCCCTGGACAAGCAGAGCAGGACTAACTCCATTTTGTGCTGCACTTGCCACCTCCTGTATGACCCCCACATGACCTGCTTATTGCTTATGGCGCTCCCCCACCCTAGTCAAGCCGCTGAGCACACCCTTATTGGAAATTGGCTCATAAAAATGTAACCCCGCCTTGTGCCCGCCAATTCTGACCAGAGTGATAGGCCAGTTCAAATGGTCACTATAGGGTAAATTGTGATTCAATTGGCCACCTGCGTGCAACACGACTGTGCAACTTTCTATATGTGTTACAATCCCCATTGGCCACTGGCCCCTACGTGTCTTAGCCTTGCGGTCCAAGTCCCTGCTCCGCTGTGTCGGGTACACTTAGACCCAAGCTCGAGCTTGTAAATAAACCCTCGTGTGTTTGCAATCTGTGTAGGCTCCTTGGTGGTTTCTCGGATTTGCAATCTTGGGCACAACACTGCAGAGAAAAACAACCTTAGTTTGACAATACCAGTACCTGTGCTCTGTGGGTCTACTTAGCATATAAAAATCCTCCTGGAACTTCCCTTGTCTTTACTTCCCCCAACCTAAAAGTATATAATGAGCTGCTCCTCACAATCTGGGAGCAGCAGGCCACAAGCAGCAGTAGCTCTTTCTGTCCATGGGTCCTGTCCCTGTGCTTTCATAATAAAACCACCTTTTTGCACCAAAGACATCTCAATAATTCTTTTTTTAAAAGATTTTATTTATTCATGAGAAATAATTTATTCATTCTGTCATATGAGAGAGAGAGAGAGAGGCAGAGACACAGGCAGAGGGAGAAGCAAGGCTCCATGCAGGGAGCCTGTTGTAGGACTCATCCCGGGACCCCAGAATCAGGCTCTGGGCCTGAAGGTGGCGCCAAACCGCTGAGCCACCCAGGGTGCCCTCAATTCTTTCTTGTCCGTTGGCTCAGGACTTCATCTACATTCTGAAACTACATCACTATCAGTTTATCGGTTGAGGGAAAGAATACCACGTCCAAGCAGTGCACCCAGTTCTCCATCACAAGTACAAACTGCTTGATTATAACTGTTTCTTCTTATTTTTTTAAGTATTCCAATGTGGAGCTCAAACTCACAACCCCAAGATCAAGAGTTGCATGCTCTTCTGACTGAGTCATCCAGACACCCTCTTATAATTTTCTTTTTAAAATTAATTTTTTAGGGACGCCTGGCTGGCTCAGTGGTTGGGGGCCTGCCTTTAGCCCAGGGCATGATCCTGGGGTCCCAAGATCAAGTCCCATATGGGGCTCCCTGCATGGAGCCTGCTTCTCCCTCTGCCTATGTCTCTGTCTCTCTCTGTGTGTGTCTCTCTCATGAATAAATAAATAAAAATCTTTAAAAAATAAAATTAATTCTTAAAAATATTTATTTGACAGAGGGAGAGAGAGAGAGCACAAGTAGGGGAGAGGCAGGCAGAGGGAGAAGAGAAGCAGGCTCCCCGCTGAGCAGGGAACCCGATGAGGGGCTCCATCCCAGGACCCTGGGATCATGACCTGAGCCAAAGGTGGACGCTTACTAGTCTTAGCCATCCAGGCACCCCTAAAACTGTTTCTTAATGTCTTTCCTGCTTTCACTGTCGTCTCTGAGAGACCATGTCTGATTTCCACTGCTTTCCTTTGGCACTTTGCACAGTCCTTGGTGCACAGTATGCACTTCATGGATATTTTTATTTTTTAAAAGATTATTTATTTATTCATGAGAGACACACAGAGAGGCAGAGACACAGGCAGAGGAAGAAGCAGGCTCCCTACGGAGAGCCCGATCTGGGACTCCATCCGGATCCTGGGACTCCAGGATCATGCCCTGGGCTGAAGGCAAGCCCTAAACTGCTGAGCCACCCAGGTGTATGTACCATGGATATTTTTTATTTTATTTTATTTTTTATTTTTTTTTAAGATTTTATTCATTTATTGAGACAGAGAGAGAGGCAGAGGGAGAAGCAGGCTCCATGCAGGGAGCCCGACGTGGGACTCGATCCCAGGTCCCCAGGATCACACCCCAGGCTGCAGGCGGTGCCAAACCTCTGCGCCACCGGGGCTGCCCTCCATGGATATTTTTAAAATAAATGATAGGAACAGAGTTCTTGTTTGTTCTCAGCTGCATCTCCCGTGTCCAGACACAGCTTAGCACACAGTAGGTTTTCGACCACTATTTATTGAAGGGATGGATGGAATAATTACCTGGGAATGACATCGTTTGCTAATAAATAATAAGTGGTAAAAACCCAGAGGCGGAAGTGGTGTGGATGCTGGGTTTTCTGAGAAAACCCATAGCTAACAGCTACTGAGCTCATTTAGGCCTCAAACACTGTGTGAGGGGCTCACCCTGCACCATTTTATCTCAGCAATCCTAGAAGGTGGGTGCTATTGTGTGACCCATTATACAGAAAAGGAAATAGAGGCACAGAGAAGGCAAGCTACTGACCCACGTTCACACAGCTGTCAGCAGAGGAGGCAGCTGGTTCTGAAGCTTGAGCTCACAACTTTTCCTGTATGTATTTACATCTTAAAGGGAAAAACTTTAAAAACACAATGATTTCAGGATCCCTGGGTGGCTCAGTGGTTGAGCATTTGCCTTCAGCTCAGGGCGTGATCCCAGGGTCCTGGGATGGAGTCCCACGTTGGGCTCCCCATGGGGAGCCTGCTTCTCCCTCTGCCTGTGTCTCTGCCTTTCTCTGTCTCTCATGAATAAATAAATAAAATCTTAAAAAAAATAATACTGATTTCTTTAGCAGAAATACTTTTACAGTGAACATCTTTATCTTGAGCAAGGGACCTGCAGGGAACACACTTTTTTTTTTTTTTAAGATTTATTTATTTACTTATGATAGACACACACACAGAGAGAGAGAGAGAGAGAGAGGCAGAGACACAGGCAGAGGGAGAAGCAGGCTCCATGCCAGGAGCCCGACGTGGGACTCGATCCTGGGACTCCAGGATCACGCCCTGGACCAAAGGCAGGTGCCAAACCGCTGAGCCACCCAGGGATTTCCACCCCCCCCCCCGCCTTTTTTTTTTTTTAAAGATTTATTTATTTATTTATTTATGATGGGGGGGAAACACTCTTTTGAGAGGAACATTGCTGGGGCACCTAAAATCACAGTGGGGTGAGTGTGAGCGCTGAAGAGGGTATAGGGGAGCAAATTTTGCCACCCCAAGATATGCCTCTTTGGCATACTGATGATCTTAAGCTATTTGTTTTTAAGAAACTACAGACACAAGGGAAGCTCTGGAAACAGAATTTACCCTTTTGTAAGTGTGTTTTCATCTCATTATCAGAAAGGGGGGGGATAGATGACTCTAAGTCTCTAGCAACTGTTATCAATAGAGACAGCATGGACTTAAATCTACTTTTGTTCACTGTGTTTTCCCCATAACCTCCCATAAATGACTGCCTACGCCCTTAAATCTTCTCTTGTCTTTAGCTGGAGTTGGTATTTAAAGTGATGGCTTAGGCTATTGTGGGGAGTTACTTAGTTTTCCCGGGTCTCTCTCATGTATACAGACAGTATACACGTTATTAAACTTTTTGTTTTGTTTTGTTTTTTTCCTACTAATCTGTCTCATGTCCACTTAATTTCTAGACCAGCAAAAAGAATCTTGCAGGGATCCCTGGGTGGCGCAGCGGTTTGGCGCCTGCCTTTGGCCCAGGGCGCGATCCTGGAGACCCGGGATTGAGTCCCACGTCGGGTTCCCAGTGCATGGAGCCTGCTTCTCCCTCTGCCTGTGTCTCTGCCTCTCTCTCTCTCTCTGTGACTATCATAAATAAATAAATAAATACCTTAAAAAAAAAAAAAAAGAATCTTGCAGGGTAGAGGAGCGTGTGATGAAGGGACACCACTTATGCATCTGGATGTACCAGATCGAGGCCACTGCTCCAGTGTCAACTGTAGATGTTCCCTTTATGTACCACCTGAATGTCATACAGGTCCAAGTCCTGGGGACCCCACAGTTCTCAGTCTTGGGGAAGCATCAGCATCCCTTGGTTGCTTGCCAAAGAGGCATGTCCCCAGGCCCCCTCCTGGTGGCTGAATGAGAATCTCTAGAGGCAGGGCTAGAGAATCTGCATGTTTAACAAGGCCTCCTGGACTGGTCCTAAGGCCAGTGGCCACAGGCCACACAATGAGAAACTCCTCTAGGAAGGTAGTGAGCCAGTGCTGGGTGGAAAAATCAGGTTTAGGATACAGGAAGCAAAGGCCCACCTCCACATCATGTTAAATGCTCGTGTTATTCATTGTCAGTTGAGGAGCTGAGGTCTGGGGTGGGGGAGTGGTGAGGAGACAGATCCGTTGGGTTTTTACCTCTTCTTGGTGTCCTACAGCAACTGCAACCCAAAGAAGTGACAATTCAAGTGGGGTTCATTTTGTAAATTTTTCTTCTCATGTCCCATGTCTCATGACGTGGGACTTGATCCCGGGTCTCCAGGATCACACCCTGGGCTGAAGGCGGCGCTAAACGGTTGGGCCACCCGGGCTGCCCCCCAGTCCCCTTTTGACATGCGTCTGCACATAGCCTGCAATCTGCACCACAGACAGCATCTGGACCCATCATAATGTTCCAGAAGATCTTTCCTACAACACTAGATTGGTGTCAGAGCTCCAGCGGATTGTATGTCAACTGTACTTCAACAAAATAGGTAAATTAATTAAAAAAAAAAAGTCTCGCTGACATGTTTATAGTCTTACTGTGCAGAAGACGAGGGAGGGGGCACCTGGGTGGCTCAGTCGTTTAAGTGTCTGCCTTTGGCTCATGATCCTGGGGGCCTGGGATGGAGCCCCCTGTTCAGCTAAGTGGGAGTCTGCTTCTCCCTCTGCCCCTCCCCGCTGCTCATGCACATGTGCTCTTTCTCTCTCAAATGAATAAATAAAATCTTAAAAAAATTAAAATAAAAAAGAACACGAGAGAGGAAGTACAAGCTGGGAATAAGAAAAATTGACAAGTCCTCTCTCTGTTCCTGCTGGTTCAGGACAAGCTCCTCATGTAATGTGACATCATCCCTGCTGTGGCAGCAGGTAACACTCAACCTGGCACTTACTATATTATAGGAATGGTTCTCAGTACCCTAAAACATGATTGTCACAGCACTGCAAGTAGTACTGAGGCAGGTCCTGTAATCATCTCGATTGTACTGATGAAGAAACAGTCACAGAGACGCTAAATGACTTTGCCCAAGGACACAGAGCTGGTCAGCGAGACAACTGGGGATCTGGACTCAGGCAGCCCGGGCACAGGGCCGCATCATTAACCATTATGCCACACTGCCTTTTGTAAGATGACACGGCCGTGACAGGACATGACATGATACTCTAGAGCTCCTTGCATGGATAGAAAGATTTTATGTGCTGCCTTTTGTGACCATATCTCAAGTTCAATCATCACTTGCACTGTTTCATTCAGGGACCCTTATTTCTCCCGCTGGGAAAGATGCAACAGTTGACACCTGAACAAATTGCCTTTAAGACTCAAGTTACGGGTCTCCTTGGAATTTGTGTTGTGACTTGAAACAGAGCCTTAGAAGTTGTCCAAACAGCTGAGAAACACGACTCAATTGCACTCTAAATTTATTCATCTGCTTCCACGCCTGGATCCCACGCCTGGATCCCTCCTCACATCGCCTTCGCTGGCCCTGCTCCTCAAGGGGATGAAGCTGGGTTGCTTTGCTAGTCCTTTCTTCTGATGCCTCCTTGTGAGGGCATGGCCCCCAGGACTTCAGGGTGAAAGGACTGCCTAATGGCATCAGTTTCATCTGCCAGTGGCAGGTGTGGAAACATTTGTCGCAGTGGCCGTGGGTGGCGCCGGTGTAGACTGCCTCAGCTCTCCACTTGCTGGAGGGTATTCGGCTAGGACGTAGAGGAAGCCACCTAGAGCTGCCACAGCCATGGCTGTGTTGTGGGAGGAGCAGCTATCTGAGGAGAGAGAGAGAGAGTCCTCCCTGTGAGAGCTGCATGGTGGCCACGTTTCCATTACGAGTGCTTTTTGGCTACTTCCCCAGCCAGCCAGATCTGGGCCAGGTGCCCAGCCACCAGCTGCTAGGAGTGCTGGCCACTGGTGGCTCCCCTCTCCAGAGAGATGACCCCAGCCTATTGGGACCTCCTCGTTGGGGAGGTTATGCTTTCTCCCAATGACATACCAATACAGGACACACAAGCCCAGCCTCCCATGTCAGCAGGGTGACTCAGGTGTGATTTCCACTCCAGAGCTCCCCTCCCCTGGGACCTGACCTGAGGCCACATCCTTGTCCAGCCCTTTCCCACCTTCCCTTGCTGTCAGACCCCAAATGAGACCTTCTAGGGCAGCACCCTATTGCCCATTTTGCAGGTAGGGAAACTGAGGTTTAAGTAGCAGAGCCGAGCTCCCCAGCGCTAGGAACTCCACAGCTCATTTCTTGACCTCAATACCCGCCCTCACTGCTGTCTTAGTCTTGCCTGGTCCCAGGTGATCCTGAGCACCTGCCTGAGACAAGAACCCCACAGATGTTACTTAGTTCTCTAAACTCAAAGGGGGCCACCCACCTTTTGTTTCTGATCAGGTGGTGGGGGAGTCAGGACATTCCTCTCCCCTCACAGACTTGGAGAAGAGAAGGAACCCAGCTAGAGTCTTGGGAGGGAGGGAGAATGCTGGTTTCGAGGAGCCTAACTACCAGCCCTAGCAGCCCACACTATCATACACCAGATGCCAGGGGGAGCACTCTGCATGGTGATCTGATATTAGCCCCCAGGAGCTTGATGAAGGAGGCACTGCTAGGTCCCTATTTTACAGATAAAGAAACTGAGGCTCAGAGAGGTTGAGCGACTCTCACATCAAGGAAGGAGCAGAAGCAGATTTGAACCTTGACAGCATGATTTCAAATCCTGTGCTCTAAATCTCCACACCGGCTGCCCTCGGCTCCATGGATGTGCAGGGGGTGTGCACCAGAAAGAAAGGAAGCACCACTCCCTCCTGGGCAGTTTCCTAGACTGTCCTCACTTCGCAGGGGCCCAGGAGGGACCTCGGGCCTCTCTGCAGCTCCTGCTCCAGCCCTCAGGATGGTCCTAGGGTCCAGCTGTCTGCTTTTAGGGGGCAGCCAGCAATCCAAGGCATGCACAGCAGACCCCCAACCACCTGGCCATAGGTAGTGCCAGCCCCATGGGTCAGGCAGGCCTAGTCCAGGGCTTCTGGAAGTCTACTGAGAACGTCTCTCCCTTCTCCAACCCAGCCTTTGGGTTTGTGCTTCCATTCCCTTCTCTTGGCTACCCGTAGGCAGACGATGAGGTTACAATGGCGTTCATGGGGAGACATCTAGCTACTGGGATCATTCACCAGCATACACTGGGCATCTGCTCTTCGAGCTGCTATTCCACCTCCTTTCCTGCTTCTGTCTTGCAGTTATTTATTTTTTATTAATTAAAAAAATGGGGATCCCTGGGTGGCGCAGTGGTTTGGCGCCTGCCTTTGGCCCAGGGCGCGATCCTGGAGACCCGGGATCGAATCCCACGTCGGGCTCCCTGCATGGAGCCTGCTTCTCCCTCTGCCTGTCTCTCTGCCTCATTCTCTCTCTCTCTCTGTGAGTATCACAAATAAATAAAAATTTAAAAAAAATTAAAAAAAAATTGAAAAAATTAAAAAAATGAATCAGGTCTTCTCTTCCTTTTTTCTGCCTCCCTCCCTCTCATCCTCCCTTCCTCCCATTATAAATCTTTCTTCCCTTCTCAATATAACTATCTGATTCTCAGTGGAGAACAGGTGGATTGACCATGTAATTTATCATCTCAACCAGGACACTTTGGGGAGGAAAGGAGGCGCTATTCTTAATGGCTCCAGGACAATGGGTGTAAACTGGGGGCATCTGGACCTGTGGCGACAGGGATTGCACTGGTCACTTGCCCGTTGGCTTGAAGATTCCCTCCTGCTCCTTTTTGCTCCAGATTACAGTGAACTGACCCTTCCAAACTACAATTCCCAGGATGCCTTGCCCATCAGCTTATGGTTAGGGCTGAGCAACAGCCGACACAAACTGTGAAGATCGGGTATTTCTCCCTGTCTCTTGCTCCTCCATGAGCAGCCCCTGCAGGCTCTGCTAACTCCACCTCAGTCCACAGTCCTCCAGCTCAGCCTGCAGGGAGGGTAGTGGCTTCCTGAAATGATTAATCGCTGGGTTTTCTCACTTTTCTGGGTTCACCTCTTGCAACACCTCTGAGAAGAGTTCCCTACATTAAGTTCCCTCTGCCTCAAGTTCCCAGTGTGGGTTCTGTTCTCCTAACTTGACCTTGACTGACACCTCTGAGAAGAGTTCCCTACATTAAGTTCCCTCTGCCTCAAGTTCCCAGTGTGGGTTCTGTTCTCCTAACTTGACCTTGACTGAGAAAGGGGGTATCCCTGTGATTTTCAGTAACACACTGAAACTTCTTTTATGTTCCTTCCACTGGAGACCAGATCTCTGGACTCCCACTTCCTACCCTGCCCTCCACGTCCCAGACCCTGCCTTTCAGGGATGCCAGGGCACATTTCCACTGATGTGTGCAGCCTTCCTGGGGTGTCTTGGTTTCATGCCCAGAAGGCCCCTGGGTATTTTCATTACCTGCAAATTGTTTTTCTCGCCTCTTCATTCTTCTCAAAACATGCTGTTGGTGTTGAATGGTTTTTGATAATTCTTCATTTTCAGCAGCTGGGAGAATTGAAAGGTGACCTTCTCAAGATGGATTTTTACACATTACTCACCAAACCTTCTCCCCCTCACAACACCTCAAGTAACTCAGGTCTTCTCTGGAATCTGGAGGTTCTTCCAGAAGATTCCTTGAGCACCTGTCTGCATACCCTTACACACTGCCTAAACTTGTCATCTACTGATGTTTCTCCAGTTGTGATCCCCCAACCACCCACATCAGAACAGGAAGAGGAGCTTCTTAAAAATGCAAGTTCCACAGGCCCACTTTCTGCCTGCCGCATCTGTATGTCTGGGGGCCTGAGAATCTTCATTTGATAAACTCCACTATTTTAAAAACAGCTTATCTTATTTTTTTAAAAGGTTTTTTTTTTTTAAGGGCAGCCCATGTGGCTCAGCATTTTTTTTTTTTTTTTAATTTATGATAGCCACAGAGAGGGAGAGAGGCAGAGACTCAGGCAGAGGGAGAAGCAGGCCCCATGCACCGGGAGCCCGACGTGGGATTCAATCCCGGGTCTCCAGGATCACGCCCTGGGCCAAAGGCAGGCGCCAAACCGCTGCGCCACCCAGGGATCCTGACTCAGCGGTTTAGCACCGTCTTCAGCCTAGGGTGTGATCCTGGAGACCCGGGATCGAGTCCCACGTCGGGCTCCCTGCATGGAGTCTGCTTCTCCCTCTACCTGTGTCTCTGCCTCTCTCTCTCCCTCTCTGTGTCTCTCATGAATAAATAAATAAAATCTTTAAAAAAAAAAGGTGTTTTTTTTTTAAATCTATTTATTCATGAGAGACACAGAGAAAGAGAGGCAGAGACATAGAGAGAGAAGCAGGCTCCATGTAGGGAGCCTGATGTGGGACTCGATCCACAGACTCCAGGATTACCCCTGGGCCAAGGGCAGGCACTCAACCCCTGAGCCACCCAGGCATCCCTAGACTATCTTATTTCAAAAGGTTTGCCTCCTTGAGGATCCCAAGCTTCAGCATTTATTGGGAGCCTCCTCTGTATCATGCACAGGACAGATGTATTATGTATTATGTTAACTCCTCACAGCTCAGGAAAGGGATTATTTTATTTTATTTTATTTATTCATTTATTTATTTTTTCATTTTATTTTATTAAAGATTTTATTTATTTGTTTGAGAGTGAGAGTGAGCATGAGAGGAGGAGAGAGGCAGAGGGAGAAGCAGACTCCCCACTGAGCAAGGTGCCTGACGCAGGGCTCGATTCCAGGACCCTGAGTTCATGGCCTCAGCTGAAGGAAGATGCTTAACCATCTGAGCCACCCAGGTGCTCCAGGAAGGAGATATTATACTCATTTATTTACAGATGAGGAAATCAAGGCTCAGTGAGGTGAAGTGACTTACAGCAAAGAGGACAAGCTGCCCAGGATCACCCAGGTGGAAAGGGGCTATGTCCTCTCTGCCTCTACATCTATGTCACCTGCTCCAGACATCTTGCCTGAATACTCCTACCCAAAGAACCTTCTTCCATATTCCTTTCTTTCTAAAGGAGCCTGTTGTCTCCTTTACAGCCCTTATCAGAACTTATTGAACAATTATTTCACTTATTGGTTAATTTAGGGACTTTCTGCCTCTTTTCTTCAGGGCTCTCATTTTCCCCAAAGCCTGGCACAGAGCAGGTGCTCAGGGAATACTTACTGAAGAATGGACTTGTTCACGCAGGTGTTGGGGACCAACACCTTCCAAAAAGACTGTCTCCTATTTTGCAAAGTTTTGGCTTCCAAAGGTCCAAGCCTATTTCTGTGTGTGTGTGAGTGTGTGTTCACATGTGGATTTGTGTGCATATACATGTTGCACATCTCTCTGAGCTACTAAGACCACTCTACCACTACCACCCCCCATCAGCCTCCTGCTCCCAGCCAGCGTGGAAGTGCAGCTCACCAGGCTTCCCGAAGCATCCTTCTTGTGACTTCTGCCAGTTGAGAATGGCTTCCAGCCACCGGAGCTTGTAGAAATCCAAGAAGCCGCTGATTCCGCAAAACATGACTGGAAGCAAAGACAGAGGACCTCTACAGGCCTGCCCCTCCAGGCCCACCTGCTTCCATGCCCAAGGCTGTACAGTGCCACCTGCCTCCTCCTGCCGGGGAGGTGGGTGCTCAATGCAGTGGCCGGAAGAAGGCAGCTCCCAGGCTAGGCCCTGCCTTCCATTTAGGGCCTTCACTGGAGGCACTCAAGAGTTGAGGTCCATAGAGGGATCTAGATGCCCAAGCCAAGGAGCAGCCCCCCAGAGACTCCTTTTCTGCCTCATCTCTGAGGCTTCAAAGTCTGTTTGCCAGTCAGCTAGGCTGTCAGTCCAAAGCTCCATCACTGGTCAGCCTTTGGGGGCAGGAAGCAGTCACATAGTGGCAGATGAAATATAGGATGGCCAATTAAATTTGAGTGTCCAATAAACACAAATGCAAATTTTAAAGCATAAGTATATCCCATGGAATGTCCAGGATATGCTTATACTAAAAATATATTCAGTTTATCTGAAGTTCAAATTTTCTTGAGCACCCTGTATTTTTATTTGCTAAATCTGGCAGTCCTACTGGAGCTGTTCGCATGTGTGCACGCGTGCCCTCTGAATCAGGGACACTCCACTGCTTTGTCCCTAGAGAGGAATGCCAGGGCTCACTGTTTTCCATGAAGATGTCCCGCGTGGGGTAGGCATATCCGATGGCCTCAGCTCTCCAGTTCAGGTCCATCATGTTGGCACAAAAGAGGTTCATGTAGTGCTGGCTCTGGCGAAACGGCCCCTCGGTGCACCCCTTCTGAGGGGGAACAAACAGCCAGAAACAGGGGAGTTAGTGGTATGGGTGACATACCCACACTCTGTTCCAGAAGTCTTTCCCCCTTTCCCAGAATTTCTTCCCCATCTAGACCTCTGGACTCCTGGGGGCTCTGTTACTGGGGGGGGAGGGTGGTCAGAAAGAGCTAGGTGTGAGTCGGCTCTGCCACTCAGGAGCTGTGTGACCGGAGCCAGCTCAGTTAACCTTTTTTTTTTTTTTTTTAAGATTTTATTTATTTATGAAAGATATAAAGAGAGAGAGACAGAGGCAGAGGGAGAAGCAGGCTCCTTGTGAGGAGCCTGATGTGGGACTCGATCCCAGGACTCTGGGATCATGACCTGAGCCAAAGGTAGATGCTCAACCACTGAGCCACCTGGATGCCCTAAGTTAACCTTTCTGAGCCCCAAGGGTCTCAGCCACAGGGAAAGGGGGATGTCGCTGGGTGCTGCACCAGAGGTGCTCACCTGGGTGGGCGGTACCATAATTAGAAAGTGCCTGACACAAGCCTGACTCTACAGTGTCCTAGCCATTCGCGGCTGTCATGTTCAGATTCCAGGCTAACCCAACCGGCAGCTTCAGTGCTGCTCAAAGCATGGGCCATGGACGGGTCCCAGGGACAGGACAGGATATGAGATGAGGCAGTTTCTGTAGCAATGTGTCAGAGGAGCTTTCTACTGGTCCAATCTAGTAATCAAAATAATTTTCCTCATAATTTGATTTTTATTTTATTTATAGAAATACTAGACAGTGACAGCTTACAAATAAATTTAAAAAAATTTAAAACCTGCCAAATAAAACATTAAACACCTTCTCAGCTAATAATTTCTGCACATAGAATAACATCTTTCCACAGAGATAATGAGCCTTATCTTTTTTTAAAGATTTTATTTATTTGACAGAAAGAGAGGATGAACAGGGGAAGAAGCAGAGGGAGAGGGAGAAGCAGGCTCTCCACCCAGCAGAAAGCCCAATGCAGGGCTCGATCCCAGGACCCTGGGACCATGACCTGAGCTGAAGGCAGACGCTTAACCAACTGCCAACTGAGCCCCCCAGGCGCCCCTGAGCCTTACCTTTCTTTCTTTCTTTCTTTCTTTCTTTCTTTCTTTCTTTCTTTCTTTCTTTCTTTCTTTCTTTCTTTCTTTCTAAGATTTTATTTATTTATTCATGAGAGACAGAGAGAGAGACAGAGAGACAGAAGCAGAGGGAGAAGTAAGCTCCACTCAGGGAGCCCGACGTGGGACTTGATCCCGGGTCTCCAGGATCACGCCCCGGACTGAAGGCGGCGCTAATCACTGATCCACCCAGGGAATTCCCTGAGCCTTACTTTTCTATATGAGGAAATATGTATATTTAAAATTATTATTATTAATTAGCAATGTTTGATCTCTTGGGTTTGGAAGAGCATCGGGTACCGCAAAGGCAGGGGTTTTCTGGAAGCTGCTACAGACCAAATGTTCTAAATCCTTGTCCATTTGTATTGTTTGCTGAGTTCTTTCTGCTGCTTCTCTTTTACTCTTTCTCTCTTTTTGTTTTCCTGGTACCTACAATCCAGTTCAGCACGCAAAGCTATCTATCCAACTAGAATCCGGATCCTACCATCCCTCCTCCCTAGTCTGGTTCCGTATTATAGTGTTACAGCAGACAGATGGCAGGCTACTCTGACTTCTTCTTGGTGTCCAAAAACTCGCTTATTTTCCCTGTGTGTAGTATACAAAAGCCACATTGCCACGAGCCCCTTTTTATCTTTCTCTGTCCTGTATGTGTGTGGCTGGCCCATGTGGGGCACTTACCATTCTGGCCAAGAGGAAGAAGAGCAGCTGGTGGGACAGGCCGTAGCCTGAGTAGCCAGGCTTGGTCATCAGGGTTCTGCAGAAGTCAGAGACCCGGCAGGGCTGGCTGCTGTCTGTCCTGGGGAAGAAGTGGATCAGGCTCTAGAGAAGGGTGCCTGAAAGGAAGTTTGAGGACATGGAGCCTTCCTTGGTCCCTATTCTCCCACTGGTTCTTAGAAACCCAGTAGGTTCCAGGCGCCGAGCTCTGCCCAAGGGGTTGCTGGATAGAACACAGGTGTACTATGTCTTGCTTTTTCTAAACCAGTAACTCCAGCATAGGGGAGGTGACACTGGAGTTATCCTGGGTTGGGGGAGCTCCAGGGGGCTGCAGCTTCCTATTGCTCTGTGGGACCCCCAAGAATACTCTTTCCCAGCACTGCTCTACACAGCAGTCCTCTGAACCTAGGGCTGATTCTGGGCATGCTCCAAGGCTACTGCACAACAGGATAAAATGGTGAGCTTAATGAGGCTCTATTCCTGCTTTCAGACACCTATAGCTCAGTGAGGGAGGCAGAACCATAGACAAATATAGATTGTATCTACGGCTACTAGTGGTGCTAGGAGAGCCAGCCTACTCGGGGAGGTCAGTCTTGTGCAGTGGGGCCAGGGAAGGTTCTGGAGGAAGGATGTGGCCCTGAAGTGTAAGCAGTTACTTAGGCATGGGGATGGGTGGGGCATGGCAGGTGGAGGCCCCCAAATGCCAGCTAGGCACAGGCAAAGTAGGTACTCTTGAGAGTGTGACAAGGGCCCCAGGAGCTGGACGAGAGAGGTCCCTAGACCTGGGACGACAGCAGGAGTTGGGGCTTTGTTCTGAGAACAACAGGAAGCTTCACACCAGGGGCAGGATGTTCAGATGTGGTTTTTGAAAGGATCCCCTCAGGTCTGAGAGACCAATGGGATATGGGTGGCAGGCAAAAGGAGGGCATGCAGGAAGTGGGGTAGACGTTTGGACTTGGCTGCAAGTCTTGAGTGGGAGTGGGGCCAGCTTAGGCTCAATGGGGGTGGGAGAGGTTGGTGTCAGGGTGGTTGGGCAGGTGGCTTTGCCTGATTTTACTCTGATCCTTGGGGGCTTGGAGAGTGGGTGGGACAGGAGGACAAACAGAGAATAAGTGTTTTGGGATTTTGGGAAGCGGGGCAAGTGCAGGGGGCCCACCCTGTTCCCAGCAGTTGCACCAGACAGGAGTCACTGAGTTCCTCTGAGAAGGAGTCCTGTGGCTCAAAGGTGGGGTAGACCATGGAGGCATCTGTGCTGGTCCAGGCACGCGGAAGCTTCCAAAACCCAGGCTGGATGGTTGGCTGGAACTCTGGTAAAGAGGTGAGGTGAGGAGGAAGACACTGAGAAGTGGTGGGCCAAGACTTGCCTAACTGCACCCAGGCTCCTGCAGCCCAAGCCAAGGAACTAGGTGTCCCTGTCCAGGTAGCCCTAACCACATACAAGCCTGCTCGGGGCTCTGAGCCTTGCCTGCTGGTTACACATTGTATTTGAAACTCTCAGGAAGCTGAGAGTTAAAAAACTAACTTAAAAAAAATTTTTTTTAATCAATAAGAATAGTGTTGGGACAGGGTTTTTGTTTTTTGGGACAGGTTTTGATCAAATCCACTTTATCCCATGGAAGCATGAGACATACAAAAAGGGTTAGTTGACTCCTTTGGTTTGGTTAGAAAGCGGAGTTCTTACAAAACAGATGTCAAGGGACATCATTAGGGTGACACAAGTTGGGATGGTCTTAGGATCAGGCCTGGGAGGAGGTGGGGGACCTGGAGATCAGAGGTAGGGAGGAGGGCTGGGGTGTGCAGCCAGGCTGTTGTCTGAAAAGGAAGGATGGACGGGATAATTATCTCCTCATTTGCTCCCACACACCTGACTGGGAGCTGGGAGTCTAGGAGGCTGGATAGGCAGGTGGGGCTGGTTTTATAGGTCGTCTGCCTCCACCACCCTCCGGAATGGTTCATGCCAGGCTTATAGGGTGGGTCAGAGAGATACAAATAATAGCAGGTTGCTAATGTTTGATGCACAAAGGGCTAAATTCTTTTGAGATACCCTACTCTCTGGGACAGACCAGACCCTCCACTCTGGTCTAGGATGAAGGCTACCAAGCTGGGTTAGCTGAACAAGGAGACATGTTCCCTACTCCCCATGTGGGTGGGAGAGGTCATCTCAATCTGGTCAGGGATGACCAAACATTCCCCAGGGTCAGCCTGTGGTGTGTTCGTCCCACTAGAACTCGGTTACAGACTGTCCCAGACCCTCCCTGACACCGGGAGGAGCACCCTCAGATGCTGTGTTCCTGAAGAAATGGGACTCTACTCTCCTGCTATTACCTCTTAGGTACTTGGGGTCACTCAGCTTGAGGTAGAAGATGGATCTGTGAAGGAGAGGCGCTAGCTTTTCCACCAGCTTCGCCACACGCAGGCTCAGCTGCTGCAGCTGGGGGTCCTGGGCCCACTTTTCCTGAACACCTTTTAGCTGCACTGGAAAGGAAAAGACTTCGTTCATTTCATCATTTGACAAACCACTTAGACAGGAAAAATTATCCTAACTTATAATGCTTCCTGAGCCTCCCTGCCTCCTCCAGCTTCTGAGAAGAAAGACTTGGCTGAGCTTATTAGAAATTAGGTCTTGTGGGGCTCAGCCAGGTGATGTGGGTGTGATGGGAGTGGGGCTGGAGTGCTAGAAGTTGGCAGCTAAGAGCTTGATTTTTGGAGGTGGGCCTGGGTTCAGATCCTGACTCTAACACTTTCTTGTTGGGGGACCTGAGAAAGATATTTAATTTATTTCCATTTTACTTTCTTCATCTATAAAATGGGGAATGATGTTCTTTACTTCTTGGAGTGGGTGGTTGTAAGGATTAAATGAACTGATGTATAGAGAGGACTTAGCATTGTTCATAGTACAGAGTAAACACTTAATACTCTGTTTAGTCGTAAGTATTGATTAGGGAGATTTAAGGTTTGCTCTACAGGAGAAAAAGATGAGGAAGGGACTGAGTGGAGAGCCACTGTGTACAAGTGTACAACTATACACAGTTGAGCAGGTTGTACACTGCACAAGAGCAGTATATATTCCTATCATGGATTTGTATATGTACTGAGACAATTTTCCAGCAGATGGCAGGCAAGTGACTTGAGGAAGGAGACATCTTTTTCTAATCCTCACAGAGGTGCCTTTTGGATTAGCAGTGGCTCCGCAGGGGTGGGAGAAAATAGTATAGTGAGGACAAAAGAGGTGGTCAAGAGAGGAGAGGTGAGGGAAAGCCTCAGCACAGGGCTGAGAGGGTGAGACTTGGCTTGAGTTGTTCTCTGCTTCAGGTAGAGACTTTGGTGGGGAGGGTAGATGAGGTTTAAGAGGGTGCTAAGCCCCTGGGTGGCTCAGCGGTTTAGCGCTGCCTTCAGCCCGGGGTGTGATCCTGGAGACCCAGGATTGAGTCCTGCATCAGGCTCTCTGCATGGAGCCTGCTTCTCCCTCTGCCTGTGTCTCTGCCTCTCTCTCTCTCTCTGTCTCTCATGAATAAATAAATAAAATCTTAAAAAAAAAAAAGAGGGTTCTAAGCAAGTTTTGTGGGATGACAGGCCCTGTAACATCCTTTTCCAGGCATGACTCTCTCCCTGCCCTTGAACCTAGGCCGTCTGCTTCTGAAGCCTTGCTCCAGACTGCTTGGCTCTACAGCAGATGAAACCCAGAAGCGGTAGCTGAGTTAGCAGTGAGGTGCACCCAACCTGGCCTCCTGGTGGTATTTCTCCCTGCCTGTGTGGCTGTTGCTGCCACCTTCTGGTTCACCCTCCTGGCTGGCAGAGGCAGCTGGAGGGGTGCTTTTCTCTGGTAGAGTTAATGTCCACCTGTCTAGCCCCAAGCAGAATGGATCTGGGGGATCAATGGGTATCTTATTGCTCCTGGGTCCCCCAGAATGTAAACTTCTTCTGTCTCCCAGGAGGCCAAGAATGAGGATAGGACCTTACCTGGCCAGCCAGTTTTTCACACCCTTCCAAGCCCCTCCTGCACTGTATGGGGCTGACCCCTAAAACCAGTAAGAAACTAGGGGAAACAATGGTGTGTGACCTTCAAGGCTTGGCTGTAAAAGATGTTGAGGCTTCTACCTTGCTCTCTCTGGAGTCACTTGCTCTAGGGGAAGCCAGCTGCCATGTTGCAAGGGCACTCACATAGCCATTTGGTGAGGCCATGTGGTGAGGAATTGAGGCCTCCAGGGGTTACCTGGAAGTGAATGGGGTGGCTCCTCTGGCCCTAGTCAAGCCTTCAGATGATCACACCCCCGGCTGACATCATGACTCCAACCTTATGTGAGACCCTGAGCCAGAACCACCCAGCCCAACAGTTCCTGGATCCCTGACAAACAGAAATGATAACTGTTTCATTGTTTTATGCAGCTAAGTTTGGGGATCATTTGTTATGTATCAGGTTATTGCAAAGGGATAGAGTAGAGCCGTGGAGAGGAGAGGAGGGGGTGGCCTTGGTTTAAGGTTGTTGTGTGGTGTCAGCTTGGGCTGCCTCGTCCCTCCTTCCCAGCCACATCGACCCTGTAATGATTCAGGTAACGGGTGCCAAGTCAGACAGAGCAGGGTTCTAAGCCCACCACCTGCACATGCTGGCTGTGTGACCTTGGACATTCTTTTTTTTTTTTTTAAGACCTTATTTATTTATTCATGAGAGACAGAGAGAGGAACAGACACAGGCAGAGGGAAAAGCAGACTCCACGCAGGGAGCCTGATGTGGGACTCAATCCCAGGTCTCCAGGATCATGCCCCGGGCCAAAGGTGGCGCCAAACTGCAGAGCCACCTGGGCTGCCCTGGACATTCTCTTTTAAAGCCTGTCCTCTCATTGGTAAAAAGGGGATAATCATAATGAACTTACTTTAGGGATTGTGGGGAGAAGTCAGAGAAATGTCCCACAGGAGGGCTTACATTGTTTCAGTGCTTAGCAGGTACTTAGCAAACTTCATCTTTTATTACCTCACGGACCCCAGAAAGCACACAGCCGAGGGAACCACCTGCCCTTCCTTCCCCTCTTCATGAGGAACCGACAGGTCCATGGGACAGCTGCTGACAAAAGTCTGTTACCTATTCCAGGAATGTTTATTCAACGGCTGCTTGGAGGGAGCCCAGTGCTGTGGCTGACTTCCAGGGTGGTCAGAAAAATCAGTGCAATGCCCACCCTTCCCTCAAGGGCTGTTACAGCAGGTGGATTTGAATACTAGACCCCGCCCCCCTTCCTATCAGCTGTGAGGCGTAGGGAGGTTACTGAACCTCTCTGTGCCTCAAAGTCTTCACCTGCAGAAAGCAAAACAGAGCACATTCCTGTCTGGGCTGTCTGGCAATTACACGCAGCCAGTGCCTGGGTGACATTCAAGGCACATTTGCCGGGTCACATGCTGTGGTTTTGCGGGCCCCTTCCTTTATTAAAAAAAATAGATTAAAGCGTATGTCTTAAGACTGCATTAGTATAAAGATGGATATGCTTATATTCTATATTATTCTCTTTGACCTAAAATTCATTTTTATTCTTTCTGACTTTCAGAGAAATCAAAAAAATTTGTGGGCCCCTGAAAGTATCCTGTGCCCAACGGGGAAGCCAGTCCTGTGGTCTTTTACTATTATTCATTTCTTTTTTTTTTTTAAGGATATATATTTTTTAAGATTTTACTTATTCATGAGAGACAGAGAGAGAGAGAGAGAGAGAGAGAGAGAGAGAGAGAGAGAGAGAGGCTCCATGCAGGGAGCCCGACGCGGGACTCGATCCTGGATCTCCAGGATCACACCTGGGCTGAAGGCAGGAGCCGAACCACTGAGCCACCCAGGGATCTCCTATTATTCATTTCTAGAGGCATTATAGGGTGGGGCTGAGATTAAATGGAGACCCTGGTCCTAGCTTCAGAGGGTCTTGGATCTTCAGACTCTCCAGGATGCCTCCTGGGGGAGGTCAGGCACAGAGGCAGACCTGTTCCAGAGCCTCTCCTCCTGCTGGGACCTGGAGTCTGGGTGGGCAGTGGGTGGTAAGCTGCACTGACTACCCAGAGGGGGTGATGTGAAAGTGGGGCTGGCCAGAGCCTCAGGCTGGTTCCAAGTCAGCTCTTTGTTACTAAGGGCAAGGGGGCCTTGGGAGAGGGGTTCCTTGCAACTTGAGGGGTGTGTGGGGGGGTGGTTCCTTGCTTGCCTTGGTCTATTGCCAGCTCCTTGTAGGTGATCTTAATCCCTGAAAGCTGAACAAACACTTGGCTCTTTTCTTGGAGCCTTGAGGTGGCTTTGGCTGGGAGTAGGGGGAGTGGAGTTGGATCCTGCTCCTCAGAGTTTCTGGTTTTGCCCATAGCCGCCCTCCTGTACACCCCCCTCTGCCCATCTTGTCCTTGACATATCAGGATTGGCACTGTCAAGTGAATCATTTCATCTCAGGAAAATAATAATTTCCAAATCTTTTCCCATGTGGCCTCTGAATCCTTTTTGCCTCTTAAATAATTGAGGACAGCAGGGCCCCCAAGACACCCAGAGGGAGCAAGGCTCCCAGCAGAGGACAGCAGGGCCCCCAAGACACCCAGAGGGAGCAAGGCTCCCAGCAGAGGACAGCAGGGCCCCCAAGACACCCAGAGGGAGCAAGGCTCCCAGCAGAGGACAGCAGGGCCCCCAAGACACCCAGAGGGAGCAAGGCTCCCAGCAGAGCAAGGAGGTGACAGGCTGAGAACCGGCTTTCCAAGGGCCAGTCCAGAGGAATGAACATGCACCCACCTTCCAGGACCCGGAACCCCACCACACCGTCCAGGTTAATTTCAGATAGCCTCTTCTTCAGGAAGGAGGTGGCTCTCTCCAGTGCCGAGAGGATAAAGCCCACGATGGTGGCCTTGCCCTCCGGGGTGTCTGGCAGTGCCAGCGAGGAGGGCCGCAGCGGGGGTGGCGCTGCCAGCAGCAAGAGCAGGAGCAGGAGCCCTGGGCTGGACATGGCTGGTCCTCTGCCTGAGGCTGGTCGCGTGCTTCAGCCCTGGGCCGCTGGCCCCCACATAGCCTCCTCCTTCCGCCTCCTCCTTGCCCCTCCCCTGCAGAGCTGCAGATAATCCCTGAGCCGGGCTGACCCAGCAGCTGGGGGTGGCCTGGCAGCAGGCTGTGGGAGGCCAGCTCTGGAGTGGAGCCAGCTGGCTGCAAGCTTCCCCCTTTCCTTCTCATTGCTGGTTCTCTAGGCCTGCGGACTACATCTTGGATCTACAATTGGAGTCATACTTTAGACATCTAAATGCACTGAAACATAAAGATTTTGGCTTTTTTTTTCCTTGTTGTTTTTTAGATTTAATTTAATTTTTAATTTTAAAAAAGATTTTATTTATTTATTAATGAGAGATACAGAAAGAGAGAGGCAGAGACACAGGCAGAGAGAGAGGCAGAGAGAGAAACAGGCTCCAAGCAGGGACCCCGACATGGGACTTGATTCCGGGTCTCCAGGATCACACTTTGGGCTGAAGGCAGGTGCCAAACCACTGAGCAGTCCAGGTGTCCCTTGTTGTTTTTTTTAAAAATAAGTTTGGAATAAGCTTGTTTGAAGGCACATCTGCCAGAACTGACAGATTTCTGAGGGCAGTGCCTGTCCAGTAAGAAACAGAATATAAGCTGCAAAGGCAAGCCACGTGGGCACTTAAAAATCTTCTGGTAGCCACATCTTAAGAAGCAAAGAAAAGCAAGTGAAATTAAAAAAAAAAAAAAAAAAAAAGTTTTTTTTTAAGTAGCCTCCATGCCCAGCGTGGAGCCCAACAGGAGGCCCAGATCCACAATCCTGAGATCAAGACCTGAGCTAAAATTAAGAGTCCGACACTCCACCGACTGAGCCAACCAGGCACCCCAGGTGAACAATTTTAATGATCTATTTATTGTATTTGAACCAATGGACCCAAAATATCATTTCAACTTGTAATCAATATGACAGTGATTAACTTTGTAACATTTTTTAAAATATCAGTTTTCTCAAATGAAGTCTTTGAAATCTGGCATTTTACACTTGAGGCACACTTCAATACAGGCTAGCCTCATTTCAAGAACCCGACAATCACATGCGGCTGTTGTATTGGACAGTAAAGACTTAGAGCCCTTCTTTGGCTCATTCAGTGTAAAAGTATATCTGTTTCCCTGCAGAAAAAAAATTTTTGTAATGTATTCATTTATTTTAGAGAGAGAGCTCAAGTAGGGAGACAGAGAAGCAGACTCCCTCCTGAGTGGGGAGCCCCATGAGGGGCTTGATTCCATGACATCGACATCACGACCTAAGCTGAAACCAAGGGACAACTGAGCCACCCCTGCAGAAATGTTAATGTTGGTTTACTGGGTGTTCTCCTGATCCTTGCCAGATGGTTACATGTACGTGTGCCATATTGCCTTTCTAAAATCCAAAATATTCTGAATGCAGAAACATATCTGGCCCCAAGGGCTTCAGTTAACAGATTATAGATCTGTAAAAATAATAAAAATACCACCACCGAAATGCATATCTTGACGCTCCTCATGGGTACGCTGTAGGTCAACCATTTACTTTCATTCTTGTCCCTCCCTCCCCCACACTGCCAGCCTTTTTATACAATTTTTTTCCCCTGAACATTTAAAAATGACAGCTTTATTGAGATATAATTCACATACCATAAAATTCGCCCTTTTAAAGTGTACAATTCAGCAGTGTTTTTAAAGCATATTCGCAAGGTTGTTCAACCGCCACCACTGTCTGATTCTGAAACATTTTCGTTCCCCCCCAAAAGAAACCCGTCCCCATTAGCAGTCACTTCCCATCCCCACCCCTGCCTCCTCAACTGCCCAGTCCCCCAATAACCACGAACCTACTTTCAGTTTCTATGCATTTGTCCATTCTGGACATTTCACAGAAGTGGAGAATTATTCAATATGTGACCTTTTGTGTCTGACTGCCTTCTTTCAGCATAACATTTTCCAGGTTCATCCATGTTGTAGTCTGAATCAGGACTTCATTCCTTTTTATGACTCAAGAAGATCCCATTGCATGGCTACATCATGTTATCATGTTATAGCCTATCCATTCATCAGTTGATGGACATTTGAGTTGTTCCTACCTTTCTGCTATTGTGAATAATACTATAATAAACATCTGTTCAAGGTTTTCTTTTTTAATTTTAAGATTTTATTTATTTATTCATAGAGACAGAGAGAGAGAGAGGCAGAGACACAGGCAGAGGGAGAAGCAGGCATCATACAGAGAGCCTGGTGCAGGACCGATCCCAGGACCCTGGGATCATGCCCTGAGTCGAAGGCAGATGCTCAACCACTGAGCCACCAGGTGCTCCACCCCATGATATTTCAATACTGCAGTTATACTACAAATTTGTTTGTGTCCTGTATCTGTATCTATGACCTATTCATAGAGTTAAGTTTTTCCCCTCCCCAACAACCATTTTTTATTCCCTTGAGTGTGCCATTGAGAATGAATGTTCCAGGTGAAGCTTGTCACTATCGTCACTTCAGTTAATCCACAACAGCCTCTGAAGTGGATACTATTCTCTTTTTATTTTTTATTTTTATTTTTATTTTTTATTGGAGTTCAATTTGCCAACATATAGCATAACACCCAGTGCTCATCCCATCAAGTGCCCCCCTCAGTGAATACTATTCTTATTTCCTTTTAAAACTTAAAATCTGAGGCTCTGGGGGAGAAGGAAAGTGACTTCTTGTGAAGTCGTGTCTCACAGGTAGTATGAGGTGGTGCAGGAATTCCAAAGCCTCAGTCTATATCTTAGCCATCAGGTGACCCTGCTAGGGTTCAACCTCCAGTCTCTGGAAGGGGAAACTACCCTCCTGACCTTGGGAAGGACTGAATTTATTTATTTATTTATTTATTTATTTATTTATTTATTTATTTAAATTTTTTTGAACATTTTTATTTATTTATGACAGTCACAGAGAGAGAGAGAGAGAGAGGCAGGGACATAGGCAGAGGGAGAAGCAGGCTCCATGCACCGAGAGCCCGACGTGGGATTCGATCCCGGGTCTCCAGGATCGCGCCCTGGGCCAAAGGCAGGCGCCAAACCGCTGCACCACCCAGGGATCCCTGGAAGGACTGAATTTAATATGTGATTTATGTCAAGTGGGCAAGTAGGACAAGCAGGGCTGGCTGAGCTCTGAAGCACCACTGGCTGGTGGGTGATGCATCTTGTTCCTTTCTCCCTAGGGAAACAATCCTGACTCCTTTTCCTTTTTTTTTTTCAAGAGAATATTAAATCATTTATTGATTACACATGATAATGGACGATACACAAGCTTTAATCCCATCTATAATTTTATCTGATACCATAATTCAATTTAGATATATTGCATAGGATGTGCCAACAATCATAATAACCAAATAAACTCCAGGACTTTGCTTGGGTGACCCTTTTAACGGTGAACTCCAGGTCACAACACATTAACTGTCAGTTCAACCACACCAAGGTTTATGGAGACAATGGCTTCTGTGCCCAAGCAGGTTGCAAATAAATTTCGAGTGGAACCTGGCATCACCCTGAAGGAATTCTAACTTCACACTGTTGGGGTAGTTTACCAAGAAGGCTTCAGAGTAGACTAACTTTACACAGCACATTTAAAAAAAGACACATTTATTCAGCGTCATGATCAGACTATTACATTTAGCAATCAACAGCATGGGTGCAAAAAAAAAAAAATCTACATTAAAACCCTTTGTTGGAATGCTTTACACTTTCCACAGAACAGAAACTAAAATAACCTGTTATACAATCAGTCACAAATACAGTCCTTGAGTTTTTTGCCCATACATATGAGTATTGTCTAAAACATGTCTTCTTTGTAGCATCTAGGCCCTGCCACCACTGTGCTTGGCTGAGTTCACAAATCTGTTGTAACCTGTAGCTTCCCTGTCACTTCTCTGGCTCTCCTCTCCTGCTAAGCTTTGTCTCCTGGCAGTAATTAAAACCTTCTGCCACTGCCATAGCTGCTGCTGCTGCTGGAACCGCCATAGCCACCTTGGTTTTGTGGTTTGGCAAAGTATTGGCCTCCACCACCATAGGGGCCAGAGCTTCTGCCTCCAAAATTTCCTCCTTTCATGGGTCCAAAATTTGAGGATTGATTGTTGTAATTGCCAAAATCGTTATAGCTTCCGCCACCTCCAAGTTGCTTCCGTCATTACCAAATCCATTATAGCCATCCCCACTGCCACCGTATCCACCACCACCTCGACTGCCACCGAAGCCACCTCGACCACTGAAGTTCCCTCCACGACCAAAGTTGTCATTCCCACCAAAACCACCTCCACAACCACCACCAAAGTTTCCAGAACCACTTCGGCCTCTTTGGCTGGACGGAGCACTAGCCATCTCTTGCTTCGATAGGGCTTTCCTTACTTCACAGTTGTGGCCATTCACAGTATGGTATTTTTGAATGAAAATCTTGTCTACAGAGTCGTGGTGGTCGTCAAAGGTCACAAAAGCGAAACCTCTCTTTTTGCCACTGCCTCGGTCAGTCATGATCTCAATCACTTCGATTTTCCCATACTGTTCAAAATAATCTCTTAGATGATGTTCTTCAGTGTCTTCTTTAATGCCACCGACAAAAATCTTTTTCACAGTTAAGTGGGCACCGGGTCTTTGAGAATCTTCTCGGGAGACAGCCCTCTTTGGTTCCACACTCTTCCGTCCACCTTGTGCGGCCGGGCGTTCGTGGCCGCGTCCACCTCCTCCACGGTGGTGTATGTGACGAACCCAAAGCCTCCGGAGCGCTTGGTGTTGGGGTCTCTCATTTCCACACAGTCCGTAAGCGTCCCCCATTGCTCAAAATGGCTCCTCAGACTCTCATCGGTCGTTTCGAAGCTCAAACCTCCGATGAAGAGCTTCCGCAGCTGCTCGGGCTCTTTGGGAGACTCTGACTTAGACATGACGGCGGTGGGAGGGGAGACTTTAACGGTGCTTACTTGGCGGCGTCCAGGGGCAGAAAGCCTGACTCCTTCTCCAATCAGGGTTTCATCTTCCAGAGCACGGCATTTACTCTTGGTTTGTCATTACTCCAGCACTTGGTCCTTATCTTCTTAGATCACCAAAGCAGTGGGGGGCTGTCTGAGATGGGAAGTTCCCTCCTTTATTACAGGTCAGGAAAGTCAACTGATTGAGTAGTGATTTGCTCAAGATTATGAAACCCAGCAGACAGAGGTATCAAGATACCAGCCACCTTCCATCTACAAGAGGGTGGGCAGAGTGGGCAGTGTGGGTACTCCAGCCTCTCAGCCTCCACACCTCAAGGTGAGGAATTAGGAGCTACTTTCCATGTCTGTCACCTATCCCTCCCATCCATACACATTTACTCATCTTTCCTTTCCCTTTTAAGCTAAATTTTCAAGTCCTCCCTCTGTCACATACTCACTAATGGTGTGACCTTCAATATCCTTATAGGTAAAAAAGGAGCCACAAGGCTACTATGAGAAGCAAATGAGACACGTATCAACTCTTGAGCTGGGCTCTAGGGCCTCGGGAACCACACCTGCAAGGTGTTGCCCTGTCTAGGCCCTTATCAAAGGAGGAGGCGCCCTTTTATTTCTTTGTCCAATGCCTGAGTGAGTGAGGCAGCCAGAGGACAGGTGGTAGTGCCAGGCACTCTGCAGGCTCCAGGGCAGCTCCCAACCCGAGGGCAATGAGGGTGACTTCGCCAACATGCTCTCAATGTTTCCCAGCAAGAAGATCCCTTTTGAAGTTAAAAGGTTACTACATGGACACACACTGAACTCTTTAGTGTGACCACTTAAAAAAAATGATTTTATTGATTTGAGAGATAGAGAGTGCATGCACAAAGAGGGGGTGCAGGAAAGAGAATCAGGCTCCTGGAAGAACAGGGAGCCTGAACACGGGGGCTCCATCCCAGGGCCCTGAGATTATGACTCGAACCAAAGGCAGATGCTTAACCGACTGAACCACCCAGGTGCCTGGAAAATTTTCCTTCTTAACACATATACTTGAATTCATTGTGGTTTTTTTCTTTTTTTCTTCTTTCTTTCTTTCTTTCTTTCTTTCTTTCTTTCTTTCTTTCTTTCTTTCTTCTTTCTCTCTTTCTTTCTTTCTTTCTTTCTTTCTTTCTTTCTTTCTTTCTTTCTTTCTTTTTCTTTCCTTTCTTTCTTTTCTTTGTCCCCTTTCCTTTTCTCTTTATACTTTTTTTTATTCAAGTACAACATACATCCTGAAAAATGAACAAGTTCGCTGCTTAATGAACTTCCTCCAAAGGACCACACCCACCTCACCAGCACCCAGATCCAGAGAGACAACAGGAGGAACCCTATCCTATCAGCTCCGCATTGACCCCCTCCCTCTCATACCCAATCCTCCAAGGCAGGTCACCTTGCTGACATCTAACAGCAAAGGGTAGTTTCTGTTTTTCCAAAGATTTTTATTTATTTATTCATGAGAGACACAGAGAGGCAAAGACATAGGCAGAGGGAGAAGCAGGCTCCCTGCAGGAACCCCATACATGACTTGATCCTAGGACCCCAGGACCAAGACCTGAGCTGTGAAGGTAGCGGCTCAACCACTTTGAGCCACCTAGGTGCCCTTGTTTTTTTTTTTTTTTTTTTTTTAAGATTTATTTGATAGAGGGGCAGCGAGCACAGAAGAGACAGGCAGAGGGAGAGTGAGAGAATCTCAAGCAGACTGCACTGAGCACTGAGCTTCACTCCAGCCTCCAGATCCCGACCCTGACATCATGACCTGAGCCCACATCAAGGGTCCACACCTGGGCAGCCCGGGTGGCTCAGCGGTTTAGCACCTGCCTTCAGCCCAGGGCCTGATCCTGGAGACCTGGGATCGAGTCCCACGTCAGGCTCCCTACATGGAGCCTGCTTCTCCCTCTGCCTGTGTCTCTGCCTCTCTCATGAACGAATAAATAAATTAAATTTAACAACAAAAAAGAGTCCACACCTAAGGTACTGGACTGAGCCATGCAGACGCCCCCCAAAGAACAGTTCTGATCTATACAAATGGAACCAGCCAACATGCACTCCGGCATCCGGCCTCTTTTCTCAACATCATGCTTATGAGATTCATAGAAATGGTTGTTTCACTATATTCTTGAACCAACACTAATTTTTGAGCCCCCCTCCCGGGCGGGGGGGCTCCTCCCAGGTTCCACGGGAGGCCGCTTAGGGAGCCGCCTGCGCACCTGCCTTCCTTCTCCGCCCACCTGGGCGGCTGCGTCTGAGGCTGCGCAGTGCGTAGCCCGCCGGCGGGAGGGCGCTCACGTGACCGCGGCCGGCGCGCCAAGATGGCGGCCTTCTGCGTGGCGCTGCCGGCGGTGGCGGCGTCGCTGCTGCTGCTGCTGCTGGTCTCCTGGAAGCGCTGGCGGGGGGCGCGCGCGAAGAGGCACGTGCTCATCGTGGTGCTGGGCGACGTGGGCCGCAGCCCCCGCATGCAGTACCACGCGCTGTCGTTCGTCCAGAGCGGCTTCGCCGTGACCCTTCTGGGCTTCTGCAGTGAGTGCCCGGGGGCCTCGGGAGGGTGGCCGCGCCCTCCGCGGCTTCGACCGGCGCGGGGGTCCGCCCCTTTGCTCCCTCCCGCAGCTCTCTGTGAACCGACGCCCCGGTTAGCGGCCGACGGAGACGGCCAGGTGCCCGCCCCGCCTCTGCTGGAGGGGTCTCTGGGCGCTGCCAGCGTGAGGGAGCGCCTGCCCCGTGTCGGGGCTGAGCTGAAGTCCGCTGGGCTCCTTGCACAGTCTCACTTGCTCCTCCCAGTGAGTGGAACCCGGGCGTGTGTGACCCCAGGGCCAGGCCGCGTCCTCTCCATTGCACACCCTCAGGGCGGAGGTCTGCAGGCCAGAGAGGTTCCACCTGTGCTGCACCTCCGGCTTTTACTTTCAGGGTGTCTGCTCCTTCATCTTCCTCCGGGATGACGTCTTTAGAGGGTACCCCACGCGTGTATCAGGGGAAAGGGGGGAGTAGCACCGCTCTCCTTTGGCCCGGGTTTGCAGCGTCTGTCAGAGGCTGGCGTGGGCTTCCCAGGGGTCTGCCTGTGGCAGGACATTCCCACCGTCCCGGGGGTCTAGATTATTTGGAATTTGGAGTGCCTGCTGTGTAAGTAGATGAAGGTGGGGAAGACTCAGGCCCTTGCTCTGCGGGGAGAATCTGGACACGAAGTGTCCTCGTGCTCTGTTCTGGCTATGGAGGAACAGAGAAAAAAGCCTTATTTTCCAAAACATTCTTCACTATTCAACCTGAGGTGGGGGAATCATCTGACTTTATTTATTTACTTATTTATTTATCATCATCATCATCATCATCATCTGACTTTAAATTGCCCTCATCAGGGGCAGCCCAGGTGGCTCAGCGGTTCATCATCATCATCATCATCTGACTTTAAATTGCCCTCATCAGGGGCAGCCCGGGTGGCTCAGCGGTTTCGCACAGTCTTCAGCCCAGGGCCTGATCCTGGAGACCTGGATCGAATCCCACGTCAGGCTTGCTGCATGGAGCCTGCTTCTCTCTCTGCCTCTCTCTCTCTCTGTGTGTGTGTGTCTGATGAATAAACAAAATCTTTAAAAATAAAAAATAAATTGCCCTCATCATCATCATCTGACTTTAAATTGCCCTGCCCACCAAATTAAAAGGTGATATTCTTTTCAGACTCCAGACCCTATGAGGAGCTCTTGCAGAACAGCAGAATTCAGATTGTGAGTTTGACAGAACTTCAGAAACTTCCAGGTAGGATGCAGTGAACTTCCAGTATCCAGTCTGTGTGTGTGTGTGTGTGTGTGTGTATATGTGTGTCTTGGGCAGGTGTGGGAGGATCTGCACATTGCCAAGAATTCTTTTGGAAGTAATAGCTTTTTTTTTTTTGGAAGTAATAGCTGTTTTTTTGACTTGTAGTTGGGCCCTACATTTTCCAGTATGGACTCAAAGTTGTATTTCAGTCCGTGCACTTGCTGTGGAAGTTGATATGCAGGGAACCAGCAGCCTACATCTTTCTCCAGGTAAATATCAGCTTTGTGGTGTTCTATGAAAACCACTGTTAAGTGTCCTTTACTTCCCAGCCTTTTAAAATATGCAAATTGGATGGGATGCCTGGGTGGCTCGGCGGTTGAGCAGCGGCCTTCAGCTCAGAGCATGATCCCTGGTCCAGGGATCAGTCCAAGGATTGGGTCTCACATTGGACTCCCAGTGGGGAGCTTGCTTCTGCTCCTGCCTGTGTCTCTGAATTTCTCTGTATGTCTCTCATGAATAAGTAAAGTCTTTAAAAAATATGTAAATTGATGAATAAATTGCATATTTGTATGTGCATGTAGATTTATAAAAGAGTAGGAGCTTATGGTACGTGTTCAATGTATTTATGGTACTTATTTCTTCTATGTCATAGAGTCTTACACTGCTCATTACATATTTATTCTTTTTTTTTTTTTTTTAAGATTTTATTTATTCATGAGAGACAGAGAGAGGCAGAGACACAGGCAGAGGGAGAAACAGGCTCTGTGCAGGAAGCCTGATGCAGGACTCGATCCCAGGACCCTGGGATCACAACCTGAGCCAAAGGCAGACGCTCAATCACTGAGCCACCCAGGTGCCCCTTGTTAGCTGTTTTAGCGTTCACACTCTGATAGGTGAACTGATAGTGTGCACATTCTAATAGGTACAAAAATTACCTCTTTAGCCATCTTTTTATCTCCCTGGTTTTTGATGGTCTTGGACTTTTCAGTTTGGTCAACTTTATTTCCTTTATGAATTTTTATACCTTTTTTTGTGAGGAAGAGGATCTTTTCCCTGCTTATTAATTTCCAAGAGGTTTTTTTTTTTAATTTTTATTTATTGATGATAGTCACACACACACAGAGAGAGAGGCAGAGACACAGGCAGAGGGAGAAGCAGGCTCCATGCACTGGGAACCCGACGTGGGACTCAATCCCGGGTCTCCAGGATCGCACCCTGGGCCAAAGGCAGGCGCCAAACCGCTGCGCCACCCAGGGATCCCATTTCCAAGAGTTTTGTAAAGATAATTAATCCTTTGTTGCTTATGTTTTAACTGTTTTCACTCAGTTTATTGTTGACCATGGTCTGGGTTTCCTTCTCTTCATTCAAGTGTCTCTTTCCCAGAACCCCCCAGGCCTGCCTGCCATTGCTGTCTGCTGGTTTGTGGGCTTCCTCTGTGGGAGCAAGCTCATCATCGACTGGCACAACTATGGGTACACCATTATGGGTCTGGTGCATGGCCCCAGCCACTGTCTTGTCCTCCTGGCCAAGTGGTGAGTGTCTGGGAAGAGGGTGCAGACACCTTCCCTGAACTGGGTAGGAAGAAGGGCAAGTGCAGAGACCTGGTAAGGCTGGTCCCCCATGTGCTCTGTGTGGGTAAGGACAAGGCTGCGGAATTAGGCTGACTCTGGTTACAAAAGTGATAGAAACAGGCCTAAGCCAAGGAAGATGTTTCTTTGTCCCGGAAACTACAGAGTTGAGAGACATGGCTGACTTTGAGCTCAAAAAGGTGTCAAGACCCACTCTCATTTCTCTCTCTGCATTCCCTACTGGAGGTGTTTCTCATGTGTTGGGGGCTCCCCTGGGCTCATCCCCACCCTGACAGGCTCAGTGGAGAAAGGAAGCCTCTCTGATTGGCTGATGCTCATCTGTCAGGCTTTGACATCTGACTGAGGTAGGGGGGCTGCAGCACCCTGATGTTTCAGGCTTAAGGGAAATGCTCCATTGTCAGGCTTGGGGTCCCAGGTGCACCCGAGCCAGATCCCCAAATAAAACTCAGGGCTGCTGTTGGGGGATGGAGACAAAGGCCACAGTCTGCTGCAGCCAGTGAGACAGGGAAAGGGAAGACGGGCCTGCTGCGAGCAGGTTGGATGTGGAACATGAAGAGTCATGTTCTGAGCCTGAGTGGGCAGCATCTGCCTCCTTTCCCTGATGGGTCATTCACTGAGGGTTGTAATAGCTATGGCAGCAGCAGCAAGCAATCGCTGAGTACTTGCTGCATGTGAGACCAAGCCTTTTATCCCATTCAGTCTACGCTGCCCTGGTGAGGATGTCCTGTGGTCACTCTCCTTTTACAAGCCAGGAGACTGAGATCAAGTGCCATTTTGCTGCTTGCCACACAGCTAACCAGCGTGAGGACCAGAATTCAGTCCCAGGCTATCCAGCTCTCAGGCCTCTCTGCATCCTGAGTGAGGAACAAGCTGTGGTACACCAGCGGCATTCAACAGCCTTGAGCGCTTCTTCCCCTTCCTGGTTCTCTTTCACTTCTGCACTGGGATCAGGGCTCAAGTCTCCTTTAGGAGCTAATCTATTGCTAACACCTCTCTAACATTTTTTAAACCATCCCTTGATAACCTAAAAGCCTTAGCCCCACGGCCTTTGCAGCAAGACCACAGTGTGACTGAGATTTAATGATGAGACCTTTATTATATTTCTTCCTTTGGTGGCAAGAGAATCTGGATTTTCCCTTCCGTAGAGAGAAGGTTTCTAACTGTATTTAAGCTGAAAGGCAGGCAGCCTGGGTGGCTCAGCGGTTTAGCGCCGCCTTCAGCCCAGGGCCTGATCCTGGGGCTCCAGGATCGAGTCCCACGTCAGGTTCCTATGTGGAGCCTGCTTCTCCCTCTGCCTGTGTCTCTGCCCCTCTCTCTCTCCCTCTCTCCCTCTCTCTCTGTCTCTCATGAATTAAAAAAAACCTGAAAGGCAACATGACTTAAAGAAAGCTATGAATGAAATAGCACAGATGGATCTCAGTGCAAACTCTGGGAAGGTGCCTCACCAGCAATCCGACTGGGGAGACCCCAGCTCTGTGCTTTCCTGTATCATAGGTGTCAAGTCGGTGGAGGTGGTGGCAGTAGTGGTGGGTCCCAAGGCTCTGGGCCAAGCGGTGATATGTCTTTTCAGGTATGAGAAACTCTGTGGGCGCCTGTCCCACCTGAACTTGTGTGTGACGAACTCGATGCGGGAAGACCTGGCAGAGAACTGGAGCATCAAGTAGAGGCCTGGGGAGGCGGCGGGTGGGCTAGGGGTGGGTGGGCAGCGTGATTGGTCCCAGCTTCAGTGCCTGCTGTGTCATGTTGGTGAGGTGTCCAGAAATGCCCAGGGGTCTGGGAGGTGGTTGCTGGTTTTGGGAAGCCGAGGGAGGAGGAGGCCAGACAGCCTATGCAGTTTTGGTCTTAGAACCTGTCTCTGTGCTTCCTCGAGTAATTCTAAAGCTTCTTACTTTCTCCTTGTCTGAGACGTGGATCCTCTGAATGCCCTTATTTTTTGGAATCCCCCTGAATCTTGTATTCCTTAGGCTTTTCTCTGGCTCTCTCTAGACCCCTTGATGATCTCATTGCAGAGCCGTGACCGTCTATGACAAGCCAGCATCTTTCTTTAAAGAAACACCCTTGGATCTGCAACACCAACTGTTTATGAAGCTGGGCTGCACCTATCCTGCATTTAAGGCCCGGTAGGTCTCCTGTCTTGTCTTTATGTGCCTACTCCTGTGTTTGCTGCCTCTCCCCCATCTCCTCACTGCTTTTCAGTCTCTCCCCTGGCTCCTTACTGGGATTGTGGCCTCTCTCATTTTCTGGCTGCAGACTTGGGAATCCCCTAATCCAGGGGTTGGCAAACTGTGACCACAGGCCTGCCACCTGTTTTGGTAAATAATGTTTTATTGCACTGCAGCACATTCATCCATTCATGCATTGTCCATGGCTGCTTTTGTACAGCAACAGCAGAACTGAGTTTTGCAAGAGATTGAATGGTGGTTCTGACATGGCCACATCCTGACCTTTGGGAGCCTGCGGGCCTCACTCTGGAAGGAGATGGGCATCCTGGGGCCTGAGGGCTTGCGCTGAGGCATCTCATGGCCTGTTTCTGTTCCTTCAGCTTAGAACCCCTGGATCTGGCAACAGAGAGGTCGGCCTTCACAGAGCGGGATGCTCAGAGTGGGGTGGTGACGCATCTTCGTGGGCGGCCGGCCCTGTTGATCAGCAGCACCAGCTGGACAGGTCTCAGGACCCTTCTGGGCACTTGGGGCTTATATGAGCACCTGGCTGAGCCGGTATTACCCTTGCCCCTGCCAGGCCTGCACCCCTGTATTTGAGGATACTGGGGCCTCGATGAAGAAGGGGAGGGTATTGTATTGGGAGAGGAGGCATCTAGAAACCAGCCCATGACACTTAGGTCTCTTTTCTTACAGAGGATGAAGACTTCTCCATCTTGCTGGCAGCATTAGAAAGTAGGTGTGTGGGTGTGATCAGGAGCTGGGCTTGTCAGGGGCTATTGAGCTGTGCAGTGCTCACCTTGCCTTGCGTGGTGTCCTCTGCAGCATGTTCTTGCCCCTAGGGCCACTGAGTGGGTCAACCTAAGGACACGGGTGGTGGAGATGGTGGCTCCGAGTCCCCATTTGGGTCACTGAGTGACCAGGTCCTAGATCTGAAATGCTACCTCTGGGAGTGATCCTGTCGTTGGGAGAGGCTCCCCCTACCATTCTGTCCCCCAACCCCCACTCACCTGATTAGATAATCCTGGTTATCATTTTATTTTTTAAACACAGAGTTTGAACAGCTGATCCTAGATGGAGAGAGCCTTCCTTCTCTGGTCTGTGTGATAACAGGTATCGCTAGGGACCTTCCAAATTCCCATATTAAATGGTAAATGGTAAAAGGCATCTGCCTTTATTGTGTGTCTTACCCATGCCAGGCATGTGATGTTAGTTGTCTTGTCAATCCTGACCACAGCTCTCTGATGTAGGGTTTTCTACACTAGCTCGACAGAGGAAACGGAAGCTCAGAGGGGCCTGACGGCAGAGTGTGGCTTCTAGTTGAATCTTGGATAGCATAGCCTCAGAGATACTGAGCTTGGGATCCCTGGGTGGCGCAGCGGTTTGGTGCCTGCCTTTGGCCCAGGGCGCAATCCTGGAGACCCGGGATCGAATCCCACGTCGGGCTTCTGGTGCATGGAGCATGCTTCTCTCTCTGCCTGTGTCTCTGCCTCTCTCTCTCTCTCTCTCTCTGTGTGACTATCATAAATAAATACAAATTAAAAAAAAAAGAGAGATACTGAGCTTTATTTCTGCATTGGTTTCCAGGCATCTGGTTGTTTTTATTTTTTATATTTATTTACTTTTTTAAAAGATTTTATTTATTTATTCATGAGAGACAGAGACAGAGAGACAGAGAGAGAGAGGGGCAGAGACAGGCAGAGGGAGAAGCAGGCTCCATGCAGGGGGCCCGATGTGGGACCTGATTCTGGGACTCTAGGATCACGCCCTGGGCTGAAGGCAGGCGCTCAATCGCTGAGCCACCCAGGGATCCTCCCCAGCCCTGCTTTTTTTTTTTTTTAAATTTTTTTTTAATTTTTATTTATTTATGATAGTCAGAGAGAGAGAGAGAGAGAGGCAGAGACACAGGCAGAGGGAGAAGCAGGCTCCATGCACTGGGAGCCCGATGTGGGATTCGATCCCGGGTCTCCAGGATCGCGCCCTGGGCCAAAGGCAGGCGCCAAACAGCTGCGCCACCCAGGGATCCCTTTTTTTTTTTTTTTTTAATGAAAGAGTCTACTTTAAACCAAAGTGTTCAACATAACATTGCTTCCAGAGTAGCCCAGTGGGGAGAGAGAGAAGCAGAGAGCTGTGGTTAGAGCAGAGTCCAGGGCTAGCTGCCCCACCTTGCATACTTCCCCCTCCTGGCCCTGGAGCTCCCAGTGGCAGCTAAAAGCCTACTGTACACACCGTGCCACCTGGGGGCATCAGGCAAGACACAGGCCAGTCTGGGTGAGAAGTTGTATCCAGTGCCTGGCCAGAGTTTATTCTGATCACCTTCCCAGCCTGAGGTTTGCTGGATGCAGGTTGCTTGAGAGGAAGGGCCATGGCCTCAGTGGTCAGGGTGTATTACCCTGAGGGGTCTGCAAGGGGCCAGAGGGGGACCTGATCACAGCTGCAGAGCATGGGCCTTCTGCTCATACCCATGCAGGGGTTCTGAGGTCTGAGGCCTTGGGGTGGAGCCAGGGGGCCCAGTGCAGTGACTCAGATTTTCTCTGCAAGGCAAAGGGCCTCTGAAGGAGTATTACTGCAGCCTCATCAGCCAGAAGCGTTTCCAGCACATCCAGGTCTGTACTCCGTGGCTGGAGGCCGAGGACTACCCCCTGCTTCTAGGTAACGGCATCTGACAGGAGACCTACAGGGAGATGGCTGGGGTTTAAAAGGGAATATACTAGGGCAGGACAGGGAGAGTTTTTCTGAAAAAGGGTCAGATAGTAAATGTTTTATCTGCTTCTATTGCATATTCTTTGATTTTACAATCCTTGAAAAATTAAAAGCCATTCTTAGCTTAAGGACCATACACACACAGGCCTCAGGCTGGATTGGGCCCTCCTCAGGGCTACATGGGGCCAGGAGATGCCACCTGCCAGGAACTGCCCGAGGAGCTCTTGGCTGCTTCCTGGTGTGCTGGCTCCTCCTGCCTGTGGGGCCCCAGACGTCTTCCCCAGGGTTCTGTCATCTCAGCTTTGAGCCTTCCATTCAGTCCTGCTCTTCCATCCGAGCAGAAGGGCTGGACCTGGGCTTGGGTTTGGGTTCCCCGTTCCCTAGATCTGGGAGGGCAGTGGCTTGGGAGGTGTGGAAATCATGCGTTAGCCAGCATTGACTCCCCCAGGCCCCTCACTGGCTTCCTGTGTCTTCCTTTCTCCAGGAGGGGCGCGCTGGCCTAGTGCGGACATGTCTCTAAGGCCTCAGCAGCAGCAGTCAGTGAGCAGTCACGAGGGGAAAGCCTTTAGTTGGCAGGAGTTTCCAGCTAGTATCTAGTGACGCAAAGTTGTTTGGCTTTATTTTCACAGTGACAGCTGGTTTTCTGTTGGGTCTGCTATGGGTTTTTTTCCCCTAATTATTGTGGTAAAACACATGCAGTAAGATTTTGCTATTTGAACTATTTTTCCATTTTTAAGTATACATCCAACTCAGTATTACACGCACAGTGTTGTACAGTCATCACCACTATTTCCAAAACATTTTCATCACCCCAAGCAGAAACTCTGAACCCATGAAGCCATAATTGTTACAAGTTCTTTTTTTCCCTAAAGATTTTATTTATTTATTCATGAGAGAGAGAGATGCAGAGACACAGGCACAGGGAGGAGCAGGCTCCATGGAGGGAGCCTGATGTGGGACTCGATTCCAGGTCTCCAGGATTACGCCGTGGGCCGAAGGCAGGCGCCAAACTGCTGAGCCACCCAGCTGTTCCTACAAGTTTTTTTTTTTTTTTTTTAATATTTTATTTATTTATGACAGATACAGAGAGAGAGAGAGAGGCAGAGACACAGGCAGAGGGAGAAGCAGGCTCCATGCACCGGGAGCCCGATGTGGGATTCGATCCCGGGTCTCCAGGATCACGCCCTGGGCCAAAGGCAGGCGCCAAACCGCTGCGCCACCCAGGGATCCCCCTACAAGTTTTTTTAAGATGCGTTATGGTTAAGTAGACAAAGGGAGGCTGTTTGAATAAAACTATCCATGATAGGCAGGTGGTTTCCAAACAAGGTGGAGTGGCTGGGAGTGGCAGTTGGGCAGCACTGCTGTGTACATCGCCTTCATCAGGTTGCTTGGCCACCTCCAGCCAGTTGTATGTGGGGTTGGGGGGCATTATTATCTGCTTTCTGTCCTCCTCCCCTGAGGTGTCGCTCCACAGTCCTTTTAGGATTTATGTTCAAGGGGTGCATGGCCTGCACTCTGACTGCGCCCTCTTGCCCCCACCGCGCAGGGTCTGCGGACCTGGGTGTGTGCCTACACAAGTCCTCTAGCGGCCTGGACCTACCCATGAAGGTGGTGGATATGTTCGGGTGCTGTCTGCCCGTGTGCGCTGTGAAATTCCGAAGGTAGGAGCAGAAACCGAATCTTCCCCGAGTTAGGTTCTCAAATCAGCTGTGGGTAGGGGTGGGAGGTGGGCAGCGAGGTCAGAACTGCTCAAGGAGCCCTCCTGGAAAATCCTACATTGCCAGGTGGGCCTTGGGAGTAGGGCTCTTGGGGTTTCTGTGGGTGAGTTTCCAGTTAGAGCTGATGCTGAAGAAAAAAAATATGTGTTAAATATTCTACTCAGGAGCCTGTGTTCACGGACAGAGTGGTGGCTGGAATTGCCACATGGTTGACATGGTTTTATTTCTCTCTCTCTCCCTTTTATCTGGGCTCATGTAGTTGAATTAGTATCAGTTAAATGAGTGTAATTCTCTGTTTCCACTCTTCCTGGCAAAGATGAGTGTTTGGAGAGGGGGGTGTTAGGATAGGTTCTAGAAACAGTAGCCCCACCACTGGCTCAGTAGCCAGCCTCTGAATGGAAAATACAGGGTGTTAGACCCTGAGCTCTGGGCATGTGGGATTCACTCCCTGGTGACCTGGAAAAGTCACTCGTAATGTGTCAGGTCTACCTCCAGTGGGGTTGCCTTCTCCCTTGTTTCTCTGCTGTGCAACTGAGCACGTTCTCCCGGAAGAGAGTGCGCAGCAGGGAAGGTCAGTGTGTGCTTACTGTGCCTCCTTCTCGGAATCAGTTTGGATCTTTAATGTGTATCTGCTCCTCCAGGCCTTTTTTCTATTCAGATGGCAAATCTCAGAACAGACTCACTGAGAGCAGATGGACTGTTCCTGACCCCAGGCTTACACTGTGGGAGGGGTGGAGTGGGAGTACAGCTGGCACCACAGGGCTTTTCAAGGCAGTTCTCAAGTCTGTGGTTCTCTCTGCAGCTTGCAGGAGCTTGTGAAACACGAGGAAAACGGCCTGGTCTTTGAGGATGCTGAGGAGCTGGCAGGGCAGCTGCAGGTAGTCACGTCTGCCCCACGCCAGGGTACTGAGCTACACCCCCTGATTCTTCGCTCCTGCGGCCAGGCAGGCCTGTGCTGGGTCTGGGTGGAAGCCGAGATGGGCAGTGGTGGTCTTGGGCTGGGTCTCTGTGGGCTTGGTGCAGGGAGGGGGCATCATCAGTCTTGGCAACTGAGACCAGGGACAGACAGCAAACTTTCTGGAAAGGACCAGATAGAAAATGTTTTAGGCTTTGCCATAGTCTCTGTCAGAAGTACTCCATTGTGCTGTAACGTGAAAGCAGCCACAGTCTGAATGAAGGGATGTGACTGTGCTCCAATAAAACTGTACTTGCAAAGACAGGTGGGGGCCAAATTTGGCCCACGGGCCTAGCTTCCAAACACCTGATGAAGTTTAGCAAAGCTGGAAAGAACACAGACTGCCTTGTTCCAGCATGTGGGCTGGACAGTGGTGGGCAGCAGCTGAGGTGGGAGTTCTTGGTAGAGGGAGCACAGCAGAGGCCGGGGGCACGGTGTGTGGATGGCCCCACTGTCAAGGAGGAGCAGAGTAGGGGATGGAGCATGGCTGGGGCGAGAGGCCTGTCCCAGCCCCGTGAGGAAGGGGCTTGCTGGGTCCAGGATATTAGGGTAGAGCCGTGTTTGATCACACTTATAATAACCACACTTGCTGTGGAAGCAGGGCCAGAGTGGGAGGCCTGCTGGGGGTCCAGGACACTGGTAGTGGTTCTGGAAGTGCAGTGACAGAGGGTTTGAGGGTTTTAGTAGGATCACTGGCCTGGCTGCCTGTGTTTGGAATGGGACAGGAGTCTAGGCTGCTGGGAAGGAGGGACAGCTCTTGACCTGGGAGGGGGTGGGAAGCAGTGATGAGGTAAGTTCTGGTCTTCGTTCTTATCCTAGATGCTTTTCTCAAAGTTTCCTGATCCTGCTGGCAAACTAAACCAATTCCGGAAGAACCTCCGGGAGTCAGAGCAGCTTCGATGGGATGAGAGCTGGAAGCAGACGGTGCTGCCTTTGGTTATGGACACATGACCCCTTGGCCCAAAAACAGAGTTGAGTGTGGCCCGGTTCCTCTTAGCCCTGGGGAAACGCTTTAGAGCAGCGCCTCCCGGTGGACAGCAGCTGGGATGATGGCTGTGGAATGACATTTTTTAATGACCTGGAGTTTGTGGCCAGGAAACTGGTTCAGCCTGGTTTCCTCCCTAGGAGGCCCTGAAATATGAGACTCTTCTCATCTGAGTATTTCTTTCTTCCTACTACATTTCCTGTTGTTTGCGTGTAGTATTTTCTTTTCTTTTTTTTTTTTTTTTAAGATTATATTTATTTATTTATGAGATACATAGAGAGAGGCAGAGACACGGGCAGAGGGAAAAGCAGGCTCCATGCAGGGAGCCCGACGTGAGACTTGATCCTAGGTCTCCAGGATCATGCCCTGGGCTGAAGGCGGGCTAAACCACTGAGCCGCGCCACCCCCCCCCTCCCCCCGCCCCTCGCCCCGCTGCTCTATGTAGTATTTTCATCTCTTTGACCTGCTTTTGTTTTATGGTGTCTGCCTTTCCCAGTGTCTGCCCCATTGTGTTCTAATGTTTTAATTCCTGCCTTGAGGACAGTCACTGCAGCCTGCTGGGTTGTAACAGCAGTAAGACATGCCACGTGTACAACGGGCTTGGCTTCAACAGGGATGTGGGTACAGGCTCAGGGGTGGGGAAACATACTTGATATGTTTTTATTGGCACAAATGAAATGCTTATTTCAGAGTCAAAATTTTCATTTTTGATTTATAGGGATTTACGTAAGAACCAGAACTAGTGACAGAAAGGGGTATCTACTTGAATAGTTTATATTTTATTAGAACACAGTTTGCAGTTCCTGATTCTGAATTTAACATTCTTCAAGCATTCAGGTCCAGTGAAAATTTTATCAGCTTTCCCACATAAAAATTCTTTACAGGATGGTGATTAAATTTTCATGTTAATCTTTAAAAACATTTGTAAACCTACAGCATTAGTTTCAAAATTGCCATGTCTGAGTGTTCTTCATAGGGAAACAGCTTCTGGTCGTGATGAGGCACTGCTTCCCAGGGGATCCCAGCCTGGCCTGGAAATAATAACATATGTGTCACAGGATGGTGGGGTTTGGGGACACACCACCACCCTATATATCGTGGGCTGCAGGACAGACGTAGGCATATATACAAACCACAGACTTCTAGGCCCCATCTGGACACCTAGAATCAGCCTTCAGGGATGGGCCCAAGAACGGAGTTTTTAAATGGCCCACAGCAGCCAGCTTTGCTGCCCCTGCCTTCGGGGCCATGCCTGTCTCCGGAAGGTCGCAGACCTGTCTGGGTTTCCTGACCACTTAGTCTAGTGCCTCTTGGCAAAGGCTGGACATACATCAGAAGAGCTTACATCCTCTTCATAAGCACAGATGTCTGAAGAGCCCTTGGCAAGGATCATTTTGTCATCCGTTATTTTGTGAATGAAAACAATTAGAAAAATCAAATATTAGACCTAAAAGTATAGAAGTGTTGGAGTGCCTGGCTGCCTCAATTGGTGGAATATGCAACTCTTGATCTTGGGCTCATGAGTTCAAGTCCTACATTGGACCTAGAGCTTACTTAAAAAAAATTACACGTGTGTATGTGTGTCTATGATCCTGCCATCAAGTATAACAACTGTTAATTGGTGTATATTTTTTCATATTCTCCCTCTATGCAAATTAACATGAAGATGATTAGTTTTAAAAATACAAATGGGCTTGGGGTGCCTGAGTGTGGCTCAGTTGGCTAAGCGTCCCTCTCTTGATTTCAGCTCAGGTCGTGTTTCCAGGTTGTGAGTGTGAGCCCCAGGTTGGGCTCCCTACTGGGCATGGAGCCTACTTAAGATTCTCTCTCTGGAAAAAGAAAAAAAGATTCTTCCTCTTTCCCTCTCTTAAAAAAAATACAAATGGACTTTATATATATGGTGTTTTGTACTTTGCTTTCCTCACTGAAACCAAATCACAGATACCTTTCACATAGTATCTGAAGGAGGAATTCATTCTTTTTCAAAGCTACGTCTGTGGGACATGGGCACATGTGGGCGTCTGCCAGCAGAGGTGGCTGTCAGTGGGGCTCTGCTTGGGTGGATGGGTTGGGGTAAACATGGTCCACTGCCCCCAGGTTGCACGTGGAAAGCCCTGGCTGGGCCTGGCACGTGGTGGAGATTGCAGGGCAGTGGCCGGTGGTTGTGGGGTAGGAGAGTGGAGGCTGGGAGTCGGCTGCCTGGCTCCACTCAGGCTTAGGAAGTCACTTAGCCCCCCTGAACCCCAAGGTTTCCATGGGTGAGACTGGAGGATGACAGCACACCCCTCCCTGGTGCTTGAGGGGCTGACATGGCTGCAGCAGTGCCTGTTCAGGGTGTAAAAGGCAGAGGCCCCCCTCCTTCAGAGTCCACCCTACTCTTCCATTTACTGGGTGCTTAATATAGTGATAGCAGCTACCATGTTCCTGAGTGCTCCCTGCATGCTGGTCCCTGTGTCACCTCCCAGTGGATGTTTCCACTATAAAGATGAAGACAGGGAGGGGAGTGGGGGCACGGCTTTACCAGAGGAGGTGGTGGGATCTGTTCCAGAGTCTGCACCTCACCACTGTAGCCAGAACTCTACCCTGACACCCAGTGGCATCCACCATCCTCCCCATTCTACAGACCAGGAAGCAGGCCTGAAGGCCTTGAAACTTGCTCTAAACACACAGTAGGACTGCTGCATGAACTGCCTCTTCACCTTCAGAGCACAGCTTCCCAGCCCTGTTTCCTCTACTGACCACCCCGGGGAGGGGGCGGCTGGGTCCATACCCAGCATGCCATGTGTTCTGGGGCTTTTTGGTTTGTTTCCAGGGCCCCATTCCTTTGCTTTGCTGATTTCTGTGTCACTGGAGTCCTGTGTGGGGCCCAGGTGGCTTCTCAGAGACAGCAGCCCCTCCCAGGGCCCAGGGCTCACCCAGCTCGCTAGTGAACAGCTGGCAGGTCTGCGGGTTGCGGACAGTGAAGGCAACGTAGGCATCCGGAGCCTGCTGGCCCTTCAGGCAAGCAGAGAGCCTCTGCAGGACTCTGACCAGGGAGAGGACGGTTTCTGGGCAATACAGCACATCTGCAATGAAAACCTCAGGTTACTGAAAGGGGCTCACTGTAGGATTCAGGATCCAAGAAAGAGGGGGCCTGGTTGTGCTGACCTCAGCAGCAGGCCTGGGGCCTAGAAACAGCAGTTTTATTAGATTCATGCTATTGGACCCAAAGAAGATGACATAGTTAAAAAGGGAAACAGGAGAGAGAGAAAAAAAAAAAAAAAAGCGGCCGAAAGATCCTGCAACAAATGGGAAATATCCAGGATCCACTGGTGTTCCTCCAAAAAAAAAAAAAAAAGATTAATTCTGGAGTGCCTGAGTGGCTCTGTCAGTTAAGTGTCTTCCTCGAGCTTGGGTCATGATCCTGGGATCTGGGATCAAGTCCTAGTCAGGCTCCCTGCTCAGCAGGGGAGCCTGCTTCTCTCTCTGCCCTTGCCTCTGCCTTCTCTCTTGTTTACTCTTTCTCAAATAAAATCTTTAAGAATAAGATAAATCAATTCTTTGCCTATGGTCTATTTAGAAGATGCTTAACAAAGGGGCGTCTGGGTGGCTCAGTTGGTTAAGTATCTGCCTTTGGCTGGGGTTGTGATTGCAGCATCCTGGGATCCCAAGTCGGGCTCCCTGCTCAGCAGGGAGTCTGCTGCTTTCTCTCCCTGCTCTTGGCGCTCTCTCCTGTGCTCTCTCCTCAAATAAATAAAATCTTAAAAACAAAAGACACTTAATGAAGCAAACCCCAACCTTCTCACACTTGTTTCCAGCAGCCTGCTGCTTGGTTCGCTGCGTGGAGGTGGGGCAAACTCGCTCCCTGTGGGCATGCTGACGTGGGATGGTGCTGCTCAGGCTCTGTCCTGGCCACTGTAGGCCTGTGGGTCTTGGTTGCCGTCCAGGACCGGAGGCACAGCACAGTCAGCCAGATAGGGGACTGTGTGTGCTTCATGGGGGACAAGGGGCCTGTTGGTTGTACACCCCTTGCCTCCAGGACCCTGTCCTTATACCTGAAGTGGGTGGTCTCCTCCCTGTGGGGCTCATCTCTGAAAGATATGGGGGCAAGGACCAAGGACAGAGATGGGCAGGGAGAGCCCTTGGGTCAGATGTGCAGACCTGTGGTGACAACAGAGCTGTGTGCGGACACAGGAGCAAGTGCTCCAGGGGTTGGGGCACGCAGAGCTCATTCCGACTCGACACTACCGACTCGACACTACCGTGGTCTGACCCTAGGCCTGGCCCAGGGCTGGGTGTCTGTGACATGCATAGGAATCAGACATGGTCCTGGGAGAACCACGCTATCCCTCACAGCCCTGAGAATACAGGCCTGCCATGGCCATTTCTGCCCCACATCTGAAGTCTGGGTGGTGGTGGAGGTGGGGCTGGCGTTCAGCTCCCGTGCTTCATGGGGTTGCTCCGGGCATTTCACTCAGGTTCTAGAGAGGGACATAAAAATCCCTCTACTCAGCTGCAGCTTGGCTAATAGGTCAGACTGGTTTGGTGCCTGGGGCCTGTTCTCTCCATTTCAGGCTTTGCAGAGAAAAGTTGTGTTCATTTATCTGACGGAACCATTTTAACAAGAGTACAAGTGGCCACTGTGTCAAATGGGAGGGCTGTGGCTTTAGGGCATCTGAGAGGCATGCCCTGTGGTTTGATGTCACCCTGGAGGCCCACAATGGCCCTTCTAGAAGTCTCATCACTCCTTTGCCCTGGCAGCATGCACATTCCCAGAGCTGAGAGCTGGGTAGAGCTGTTCTAGTTGCCCCGGGTGGGGGGCAGTACCTGCTGCTATGATTACATCTGGCTGGAAGGCAGCGAGCTGAGGGGCTGTCACGACGTCCCAGTCCAGCTGGGCCACTGTCACCTTGGGGCTCTCTGAGTCGTAGGTGTTGTGTCCTGGGTGCTGTGCAGGGGCAGTGGCATCTGGCTCCAATGAGAGGCCATTGAGAAGGACGTTTCCTCGGAGTTGCTCAAGGACACAGCTGTGATAGTCGCTGAAGACGTAGGCGCTGGGACAGCATGTCTTGCAAATGGCCAGGCCCGTGAGGCCAGCTCCACTGCCGAGCTCTAAGACAGTCCTGCGTGGGAGAAGGGGGCCTGTGCTTGAGACCGTGCTGGGGAAACCCCACCTCCCTGCCCTGGAGCGCACCCTGAGGTCACCTGTGAGCAAATGCGGCTGGGTTCTGTATGGCCCATTCTGCGAGGTACAGCGCAGCGTCCCATGTGACCAGGCCGGTGGTGCCGTGGGAAATGATGGCTGTGCTCTCAGAGAGCGTGACCGAGTCTCCAGAAGGCTGAGCGGAGACACAGAGAGAGAATAAATTCAGCTACCAGGAGACAAGAAGCTGATTTTAAAAAGAAATCACAACAGGTGGAGGGATGGCTAGAAAAGACTGTGGAACATCTGGCCACAGAGTACTACACAGCCTCGAACAGGAACAGGTTATCACTGTGCGCGCCAGCCCAGGTGGGTCTCGAGGGTGTTAACGCTACATGAAGAAAGCCACACATTGTAGGATTCCATCATCTAACCTCAAAATAATGGAACTGAGGAGAGGGAGAACAGATCAGGGGCTGCCAGGTGGGGATGGTGGGGGCCGGGGCCAGGCGAGGCCTGAGGGAGGTTTTTGGGTGACAGAGTAGGTCAGAATCATGATTGTGGTGGTACCGACAAGGACCCGCTCGTGTGACAAATGAGGTACACCTACACAGGCATGGTGTCTACGCCAGTGTCCTGGTTGTGATGCTGAGCGAGTTAGGTCCCACATTTCCAGTGGGGGAATCTGGACAGAGGGCACGTTTCTATACTGTTCTTGCAATTTCTGTGAGTCTATAATTACTAACAACAAGAAAAAGGCATCATGAGCTATATGTGAAAAATCTCAGTGTGTGGGGCCTTCCTCAATTCAACCCGGCATTTGGGGCTTGGCCCTTGAACTTTCCCATCACCCTCATAGCAGGTGGTTTGCTGGCAAGTGGTTCATGGAACATGCAGTCCTGAAATGTGTTCTCCAAAGCGGGGCTTCTGAGTGTGGCACCTCCAATACACACTCAGGGGTGGTTTCCTGCTATCTCTGAGTTTACAAAACTCTTATTGGAGACTCAGGTCTCTGGAGTACTGAGCAGTCATTTGTTCATTCATTCATCCACACATTTTTCCTGAGCCATCTCCCAGGGTGCTGGGGATTCAGATGTGACAAGACCAAGTCATTCCCTGTTCTTAGGGAGCTTACATGCCAACAGGGGATAAAACCATAATAAACGAAGTAATTTCTCAGTTTTTCAGTGCTATGAAGAAAATAAAAAGGACTACATGATAATAGAGACTGGGAGTCTATTTCAGCTAGTTTGGTCAGAGACAGCCTCTTTGAGGAGGTGTCAGGTGACCTGGGATGTGAGTATAAAGAAGTGAGGCATGTGAGATTTTAGGAGAGCATTCCACGCAGAGCAGGTGCAAAGGCCCTGAGGCAGCATTTCAGTTGGTGAGTTCAAGGAAGGCAAAGAATGCCAGAGGTGTGGAGCATAGGGAAGGCAGGAGGAACGAGACGAGAGAGGGAGGCTGGGGCAGGGCATGCAGGGCCTGGCAGGCCACATGAGACAATAGTATGGGTCTGAGTATGAAGGGAAGCCACTGACAGGTTCTGGGTGGTTGAGTGACCTGCTCTGATTTATCTCTTAAATGAAGGAGAGCCCTCTGGGGGTTCTGGGAGTATAGTTTTGAATCTTCCTGAATCCCCACATACAAATAGACAGAGTAGCGAGATATGGACAACATTCAGCAAAACTAGGTGAACCCAAAATATTAACAAGTGGGGGGCAAATCACCAATAAACTCAAGACTTGTGTGTTCCACGCATCTGTGCAGTGGGGTGCACAAGTCTGAGGACAGAACCCCAGCAGCCAAGTGTTCACTAGAAATGCAGGTGCCTGCTGTGAACCACGGCCCATGGAGGAAAGAACTTACTGCTCCAGTCGTCTGGGGTGTGAGCGACCCAGGGTGAGGCCTAATGGCAACCAGAAACACTCAGAAATGTGTGACGAGAACATGAAAACATTTCAGATGTCGAGCTACATGAGGAGAACATGAGAATGAAAACAAAACATAAAAACCAGATAAGCCCATTAGAAAAATGAGGTAAAAGAGAAATTTAAAAAAATTTTTTAAAGATTTTATTTATTTATTCATGAGAGATACAGAGAGAGAGAGAGAAGCTGAGACATGGGCAGAGAGAGAAGCAGGCTCCATGCAGGGAGCCCAATGTGGGACTCGATCCTGGGATCTCAGGATCATGCCCTGAGCTGAAGGCAGACGCTCAACCACTGAGCCACACAGGCATCCTAGGAGTGAAACTTTAAACATCAAAAAGAAATTAAGGGATCCCTGGGTGGCGCAGCGGTTTGGCGCCTGCCTTTGGCCCAGGGCGCGATCCTGGAGACCCGGGATCGAATCCCACATCGGGCTCCCGGTGCATGGAGCCTGCTTCTCCCTCGGCCTGTGTCTCTGCCTCTCTCTCTCTCTCTCTGTGACTATCATAAATAAAAATTGAAAAAAAATATTAAAAAAAAAAGAAATTAAGAAAGAGATTGTTAGGGATTGATTTTTTAAAAAATATTTAATTTATTTATTCATGAGAGACACAGAAAGAGAGAGAGGGGCAGAGACACAGGCAGAGGGAGAAGCAGGCTCTATGCGGGGAGCCCAATGTGGGACTCCATCCCAGGACTCCAGGATCACGTCCTGAGCCGAAGGCAGATGCTTTAACCGCTGAGACACCCAGGCACTGATTTTTTTTTTTTTTTAAGATTTTATTTATTCATGAAAGACACACAGAGAGAGACAGAGACATAGGCAGAGGGAGAAGCGGGCTCCCCACTGAGCAGGGAGCCTGATGTGGGGCTTGATCCCAGGACCCTATGATCATAACCTGAGCTGAAGGCAGACACTCAACTGAGTGAGCCACCTAGGTACCCCTTGAATTACAGTTTTTAGTATTTGTTTTTTGCTTTCATTTTCCGTGAAAGTACCTAAAAATGGGTGTCTTAAACAACAGTAATTTATCATCTCACGGCTTAGGAGGCCAGAAGTCCAAAATTGAGGTATTGACAGGGTTGGTTCCTTCTGAGGGCTATGAGAAAAGGATGTGCTCCCAAGCCTCTCTCCTCAGCTTGCCGATGGCTGTCTTCTTGCATCTTCACATCATCCTCCCTCTGGGCCTGTCTGTGTCCTAATCTCTTCTTACAAGGGCACCGGTCCTATTGGTTAGGGCCCACCTAATGACCTCATTTTAACTTGATTCTCTCTGTAAAGACCCTACCTTCAAATAAGGTCCCAGTCCTGAGGTTCTGGGGGTTAGGACTTCAACATGTGAGTTTAGCGGGAGGGCACAATTCAGCCCCTAATAGGGGCACCTGGGTGGCTCACTCAGTTGAGTGTCTGCCTTTAGCTCAGGTCATGATCACAGGGTCCTGGGATCGAGCCCCACATCAGGCTCCCTGCTCAGTGGGGAGTCTGCTGCTCCCTCTCCCTCTCCCCCTGCTCATGCTTTCTCTCTCTCTCTCAAATAAATAAGAAATAAATAAATCTTTAAAAAAAAAAGGAATTCAAGAAAACGTTTCTGAAAAAAAAAAAAAAAAAACGATTTGAAATAAACATTGAAGGAGTACACAGTGCATCCGAGATCACTGACCAAGAACAATCAATCTCGAGATACATTCTACTAAAATTCTGGACTTTAAAAAGTCCTCTGGCCATTTAAGAGTAAAGGGCATAGGGATCCCTGGGTGGCGCAGCGGTTTGGCGCCTGCCTTTGGCCCAGGGCGCGATCCTGGAGACCCGGGATCGAATCCCACGTCGGGCTCCCAGTGCATGGAGCCTGCTTCTCCCTCTGCCTGTGTCTCTGCGCCCCTCTCTCTCTCTCTGTGACTATCATAAATAAAAATAAAAATTAAAAAAAAAATTAAAAAAAAAAAGAGTAAAGGGCATAGGGCACAAATAGGAAAGGATAATAGGTTATTACCAGGCTTTCCCACAGCAACACTCCATGCTTAGGAAGATGGAGGAATATATTCAAGAAATTTAAGGGGAGAGAAAGGCGTGCATTTTGAGCTTCTATAAGGACACAATCTGCAGCAATGGATTGTATCCCTTCTGGGTATGGTGGAAAACCAACTCACCGTGTTGACAAAGAATCAAGTCTGTATCCTGCCTTTCATCTATGGGCTCTATCAGTGGGTAACCAAACAGTGGATAAAGGGGGGCATCTCATAAAATCTCTCTAGTCAATGAATGGAAACAAAGCAATAGAATTAGAATACCACCCTTTTGTGTCCTCCAATGGATAAAGAATATAAGCTTTGAGCATCTGTAACTGCTCCCATAACAGAGATGATATGCCTCCTAGAGCCTCGTGTTGTATTTTTGCCAAAGGAATCAGGCAGATGTGAGTCTGATTGGGCTCCCGAATCCAGCCCCCCAGTTAGTGGGGAACAGAGGATGGAAGACCCAGCTGAATAGCACCATGCACAGGTAACCAAGTCCAGCCTGTGGAAAGCTCTCCAGGCCTGTTCAACAAAGGCACTGCCAGGGAAGAAATAGCTGGAGGGGACCTTACACGAGACCTAAACGCTGGAGTCCCGAGGTACATGGGGCAGGAGAAAACCACAGAGTGACTACTTCAAAGGCCCTGGTGGTTACTTTTGTGAGGATGGAGGGCTTGCAGGCTGGCTGCCAAAGTTCTGCCCCTGACTGGAGAAGTGGTTACCACGGTGGCCATCTTGCAACAATTCAGTAAGCTGTGCACATTTATTTTGTGTGGTTTCCTGTATCTGTGTTTTATTTTATAATAAAAGGTAAAAAAAACAAAAACAAAAACAAAAAAAACAGGGATGCCTGGGTGGCTCAGTGGTTGAGTGTCTGCCTTCTGCTCAGGTCATGATCCTGGGGTCCTGGGATCGAGTCCTGCATCGGGCTCCCCATGGGAAGCCTGCTTCTCCCTTTGCCTGTGTCTCTGCCTCTCTCTCTCTGTGTCTCTCATGAATAAATAAATAAAATCTTAAAAAAAGAAAAAAAAAAGGTAAAAAACAAACAAAACCCAAGATCCCTCTAACTGTTGTGTGCAGAATGGGTTTCAGAAGCTAGAAGACCCAGAAGCTAGAAGATCAGTCCAAGGGCCGAGGCATTTGCCAGGCCAGTGAGGATGGTGGCCACGGGCAGCACAGAGAGACTGCTGTCCTGTAACAACCATCCATCAAGTATTTACTGAGGATTGAGTACCTGCTATGCGATTATGTGCATTACCTGACTTAACCCCCAACCACCCCATAAAATAGGCACTGTTATGTGTTGAAATGCTTGGTTTAACTGACCTCCTCTAATACCTCAGAGCTGACAGGTCAGGAGTCTGAGTTTCAGCTCTGTGTGCAGGGGTGGATGTCTGGATTATGCGGGGAGGGTGCTCGTCTCCTACCAACAGATAGCTCCGGTGGCACTGGGTTGGCTCCTTGGGCATCAGGACCTCTGCCAATGCTTCGTACAGTTCGTCCAAAGGCTCCGTGTGGACAGCCTCGTGCTGGGGGTGGGCAGAGCAAGAACTTCAGCCAAGAGGTTTAAGTTGACCCTCATGAATCAAACAAAGGTTCCATGTGTTTGCTTTTACCCTTACTTGTAAAAATGGCTGGAGGGTTTTTACCAAATTTGGATGGGAGATTTGGTATGGATTGACTTAATATAAGCCACCTTGCATATAAAAAATTCATTTGGTAGTGGAGCTGGACAGTATCTCGGGCATAGAGAGGGTGAGGGTGAGGTGTACTCTAGGGCAGCAGAAACAGGATTGCATGAGCTGCCCTGTGACGGTGACAGAGGGCTCTGCCCTTTAATCATGACATTGTGGATGGATCAGGCTACTGGTGCTTTTAAGTGAGCTCAGGAAAAAGCCACAGGGATGGGCACTCTACATGTTGTGGTTGGCTTCATCAATGGGCAAACCTCTGTCATGCATCTTAGAGGGTCAGCAGCAGGGGGGGCCATGCTTCTCCTGGTGGTTCTGGGGGGGGGTACATGCAGGCCCTGAGTAGATGCACATGTTGGTGAGAACCAGGTGGGGAGAAACCAGGATTGTTTCACGTGCTAAGCCTGAGTGAGACATGGCCCATGCATTCAGTGGCCGAACACAGCAGGTCTGATGCTGACCACTAAGGATTCACCTCTGAGGTCCAGTCTAATGTGAAATGCAGCGAGCTTGGGCTCATTCTTAAAATACAAGCTGTATTTGATGGGATGAGCTCTAGGTGTTATGCTATATGTTGGCAAATTGAATTTAAATAAAATATAAAAAAAAAATACAAGCTGTGTCAGTCAGGAAAAGAGCCCACATCAGGTAGCTCATTAAGGAGAAGACGGTAAAGGGAACTGGTTATGAAGATACTGCGAGCCCTAAAACCTCCAATAGAGGGCAGTGTGGCAATCCAGAGATTGGTAGAAGCAGGAACCAGTCAAGACCCTGCAGGCTGGCTGGCTTGGGGGGTGGGACCATGGAGGAAATGCAGCTGCCGCTGGAGACCTCTTGAAGCACAGAGAGATGCCCTGGCCTCTCTTCCTGCTGCTCCCCATCGCCTCTGACTGGTCGAACCCCGATGGGAACAGTTACACAGGGAGACCCCTGACATATGGGGCTCTGCAGAGCAGGCAAAGGGCATGGGACAAATCCAAGCTCCAACAGGCAAAGCTAGGCAGAGTCTACTTCGGGAGAGCAAGCCAAGTCCCAGATGCTCTGTGGCTGCCAGACGGACAGTGCCCATTACTGACCTTTCTGATGAGCTCCGAGAGAAAGCACCGGGCATATTTCACTGACGGCGGATGCTTCACACACAGAGGATGCTTCACGGTCTGTGGCAAAAGACACAATGTGGGTTGCTGGAGAGATGTCGCCGTAAGTCTCTCATGAGCCTCAAGTAAATACAGGGCAACCCCATTACTTGATCCCTCAGAAAAGATGTGTACAGACACAAGCATTCTGGGTTCAGGCGACCCTCAGGCATCTGAAACAGTAAGTCTTAAGATACAACTTCTTTCCTAAAGAAATTTCTCCATGACCGTGGCACAGGCCAACAGAACATTCCGGGCAGAACATGGAGCATGTGGACCCAGGCTAACACCCTGTTACAGACTCAATGTTTGTGTCTCCCCAGTTCGTATGTTGAAGCTTAACCCCCAATGTGACAGTTGGAAGGCAGGGCCTTTGGGAATGATTAGGTCGTGAAGGTGAAGCTTCCATGAACGTGATCAGTGCCTTTCTAAGAAACCCCAGAGAGCTCCCTTGGTCCTTCACAGAGGACACAGCTGTCTATGAACCAAGAAGTGGGTTTCCCACCAGACATCAAATCTTGGGGCACCCTCATCTTGGTCTTCCCAGCCTCTAGAACTGTGGAAAATAAATTGCTGTTGTTTATAAGTCACTCAGTCAATGGCATTTTGTTCTAGCTGCTGGAATGGGCCACCTCTTCCCAGGGTAGGCAATGTGAACTAGTTTTCAGTGGGGACAGTTGTGGGATTGTCCGGCTCCTTGGAAAAGGTGAGAGCCCAAACAGTGGGGGCAGACAGACTGGGCACTTGCTCTCCTGGAGCTCACATGCCAGGATGAGGTCGAGTACTATGAATGGTGGGACAGGGGGAAAGTGGGGGCTCTGCCTCGGGTATGGTGGAGGGAAAGGGGGCTCTCGGCGGGGGGGCACTTCAGCTGATGTCTAGAGAAGCAAAGAGCGTGAGGGGGGCAAGTTCTAGGCAGAGAGGATAGTTTGTGCAGGCTCTGAGGCAGGCATGGCTTGGCATTTTGGGAAGGAGGGCAGGGGAACAGAGGCAGTGAGAGTAGGGGCCAGGTCACGTGGAGGGACAGGATTTTACCCAAGGGCAACAAAATACCTGCACCACCCTTCAGGGGCTTTCTAGTTGGCTGGTGTTAGGTTTTAGCCTCAGAGTGGGCTGCCCCACAAGGACCTCAGAATCTCTGAGCTCACAGTCCTGAATGACTGGATTGCCCTGCAAGCCTCTCCTAGCCATGGTTGCATCTTCTCCACCTGGTGATCAGACCATCTTGGTTTACCCTCGATAAAGGAATTCCTAACCTAGGCTTCTTGGACAGGCTTGGTGGTTGGAGGGGTGCCTATAACCCCTTGAATTTGTACACAAAATGTATTCTTCTGGTCCTCTTTTTTCTTGGTGGGGGACAGGGGGAACCAGAGAGTCCATAACTTTGGGTTTTCAGAAGGGTTCATGATCCTTAAGATAATTCATAGCCAGGATGCAGTGTGATCTCCACTTGATCCGCATGGCCAGGGTCAGGGTGGGGCAAGGCCAGGCAGAGTGGTGGTCTCACCTCTACCCTTGCCCAGATGTACCTTAGAATTCAAACCCTACCTCAGAAAGGCAGAACGTATCTACATTTAGAAGAGAAACGAGTGGGCAAGACTTGCCTCCTTATGTTTTCCTTAAATGTAAATGTAAAGAAAGCCTTTGAGCAGCTACCAAATGCTAGAAGATGTTCCCAGAGCTGTCATCTTGGTTTTCATTGTGGATGGTTTCAAAAACATCTCCCAGATTCCCTCCTCGCATGCAGATTTTGTATATTCTAATGTCTTCATCTAAGAAAAACAACAGAGCCAGAGCTGTCTGAGGTGCTGCCACCCAAACGCAGTGTCTTTCTTTTTAAAGGCTACAAGTGCGCCCACTGCGTTTCTGTCATGTCCTCATGGGCAAGTCAGGAAGCTGGTGATGCGACCCAGTGATTCTAATTCTTACCTTCTGCAAAATAATCAACAGCAGCTCAGGACCTGATGAGTCTCTTAATTTCTCTTCTAGGCTCTATTTAGAGAGAGAGAGTGGAGGGGAGAGAGAGAGAAATCTCAAGGGCATTTTCACAGGAACATTAAACGTGCAATAGGACATGTTAGCAAAGTGCTAAGTGATCTCTCCCCAGGGACAGGGGGCCAATTTGAAGTGGAAGCCACAGGCAGGCTGAAAGCCTGAACTTGAGAAGTCCTGGGTTACACCTGAATGAGCCAAAGAAAGAATGTCATAAGACAGACTCTTGGTTTGCATTAGCTCTGACTGCTTGGGCTTGCCTGGGTCACAGACCAGCTCCGTGGCTGAAATGGTCAACCAGGAATTGCAGGAGAAGCCACGACATTGACATCTGATGGGCTCACCTTAGATTTGACATCTGAGTTATAATGGACAGACAGGCCAGGCCAGGTTATGCTGTCCTGACAGGGAACTCCAGCCCAGCAGCGAGGTCAGTCTGTAGAAGTAGGCAGTCTGGTCCTGGCTGGTGTGTGACATCAGGCAAATCACTTCATTTCTCCAGAGTGACTTATGCTCTAAAAGGCCTGTAAGCCCTGGCCTTTGCCCCTGTCTCTGACCTTATCTGCCACCACCCCTGGCCTCTCTGCCATTCCTCAACTGTAGCAGTTTATTCTCACTGTCAGGGCCTTCCTGTCCAGGTTCTACTTCAAATGTCACCTCTTGGGGAAGGCCTTCCTGACTCCCCTACTTTGATGATACATTTCCCTGTTTTATTGGCTTTACAGCTACTGTCATCTCCTGGTGTTTTCTTGCTTATTCATTTACCTGTTTATTCTCTGGCCCTTCCATCCAAGCAGGACCTCATCTGTAATGTGTGCTGCTGATTCTTGGTGCCCAGCTCATGGAAGGCATTGAGAAAATATTTGGTGATGGAATAAAAATATTAGCTAACACTTACATTCACTTGTGACAAGCTAGGCACTGCCTCAGGTGCTTCATACTCCTGTAATCCTGACACCAGCCCTATCATTATATCCCCACTTAATAAGAAATCTGAGGTATAGGAGAGATGCAGTCACTTGCCCAAGGTCACACAGCTTGTGTGGGGTTTGGCTAGGACCCCAAACAGGCAGGCTGGTTCCCAGGCCTGAGCTCCCCATTGCTGCAATCTTTCCTGTCAAATGTGAATAGTAGTAACAGTATCCACTGGCATGGCTGTTGTGGACCAGTCTAAGTAAGCATTTATCATGGGCCTGGTACAGAGTAAGCAGTCATTTTCATGTGAATAATTATAGTCGATATCGAATTGGGACCCACAGATGCTGTTACGAAGGTTTACATTTTGGGTTAAAAAATGAACATATTCCTTTCTGACTGGAAAGACCTCTCAGAATGCTAAATGGGTTAGGTCAATGAGACACAAATGACTAACCACCACCCCTTAAGATGGGGCAGACTTAGGGGAGGAATATGTGCCCAATCTGAGTCATCCCAGTGAGCTCACCGTACATGAATTATGAAAGAGGCAGCATCGTGAGAGCCCCTGCATTGGCAGAAGGAAGCGGCTGCCACAGTTATTTGCCTGTGCAAGAAGGGCAGGTCCCCGGGGCAGGGGAAGTGAGACTTCTTCCATCTCTTTTCTGGCCTGTTTTGTACCTCCCTGTCTCTTCCATCACAGGCATAAGAGCCTCAAAGTGCCCCTGCAAGGATTCTGTCCAATGCTTGATGGTACAGATGAGAACGGGAGGCCTGGCGAGGGAGGAGGGCTGTGGTGTCTGTGACTTGGTCATTGCCCTCCTTGCAACGCGGTCCCCCTGGTGTCCTGAGGATGTTGACTGGTTAAATCGGCAGCAGCAGCCAGGGGCACCTGGGTGGCTCAGGGATTGAGCAGCTTCCTTGGGCTCAGGTCATGATCCTGGGGGTCCTGGGATGCTGGGGTCCTGAGATCGAGTCCCACTTCGGGGTCCCTGCACGGAGCCTGCTTCTCCCTCTGCCTGTGTCTCTGCCCCTCTCTGTGTTTCTCTCATGAATAAATAAATAAAATCTTTAAAAAAAAAAAAAAAGGGCAGCAGCAACTGTTACCCAATGGCCAGAACGACAATAGGCTAAACAACAACAAAAAAGTAACGAAACTGATCACGATTTGTCCCGGGCTCTAACCCCCGAGTGACACAGAGAGGTGGGAGGTCACCCCTGCATTCCTGGAATTCGTGGACTCAGTCTGCAAAGGCAGCCAAGGGCGGTTAGGGCCCGGGGAGCAGGGAGCGCAAGGCCGAGTGCTGGCTGGACACCGCCCCCGCCCCCCAGCGCCCACAGATGTGCCTCCGCCGCTCACCGCCAGCCCGCGACCCCCTCCCCCTCCGGACGCGCGGCACCGAGCACGCGAGGGAGCCGAGAACACCACGCGGCGGGGGGAAGGGGGCGGGCGCCCGGACCCCCCTCCCCGATCGCCCCTCCGCCCCCGTCGCCTGTCCCACCTCCCACCTGCCAGGGGAAAGAGCGCAGCGTGCGCGCCGCCAAGTAGCGGCTCTCGAAACTCTGCAGCAAGCCCGCGGCCTCGGCACTCTCCTCCGGCGCCATGGCGGGGTGGGGCGGGGCGGGGCGGGGCCGCGGCGTTGCCCGGGAGACGGGGCGGCAGGGGGCGGGGCCAGGTGCCGCGGGCGGCGTGGGAGGCGGGGCCAGGGTTGGATGGGGCGGGGCCGCGGCGTTGCCCGGGAGACGGGGCGGCAGGGGGCGGGGCCAGGTGCCGCGGGCGGCGTGGGAGGCGGGGCCAGGGTTGGATGGGGCGGGGCCGCGGCGTTGCCCGGGAGACGGGGCGGCCGGGGGGCGGGGCCAGGCGCCGCGGGCGGCGTGGGAGGCGGGGCCAGGGTTGGATGGGGCGGGGCCGCGGCGTTGCCCAGGAGACGGGGCGGCCGGGGGGCGGGGCCAGGCGCCGCGGGCGGTGTGGGGGGCGGGGCCAGGGTTGGATGGGGCGGGGCCTGGAGGTTGAGGGGCGGGGTCAGGGCTTTGGCGCCAAGAGCGTGCAGGCGAGAGGCGACGGCTCTCTGGCAGCTTCCAGTCAGGCGAAGGGCAAGGTAATCATTCCCGCTGTTCCCGCTACTTCACGAGGGTCCTTTTGGCGGCAACCGAGTGGACGGACGCATGGCCCCTCCCCGTTGCGCTCCTGGGAGCGAGGGAGCCTCGCGTTGCAAGGCTGTGCCTCGGACCCGGGGTGGGCTTCGCCGCCCCGCCTTCAGCTCAAGGTGCGGGTTCGCCGCTCAGGGCGGGCAGGACCCAGGGGGCGCCGCAGGAGGAGCGGGCCCCCCAGCCCCGCCAGAACCTGACGCGTTCCCCCTGGAGGCTGTGGCGCAGTTTAGTCCCCTCTGCACGGTGCCCCATCGGGGCGGGGGGAGGGGCCCCTGACCTTGGCAGGGTCAGGTCGAGGTCACATCCTCGCCGCGACCTCCTCTACAGCAGGCAGGACCACCCCCAGCCTCCGGGCCTGCCCCTAACCCAGTCAGTCTTACCCTCACCAGACACTTATGAAGCGCCTACTGTGTGCTCCGTGCTGTCAGGCGCTGGGGGGAGGGGATGCAACCGTGAGGGAACCCGCGAGGGAACCCGGGAGCCGTCCCTGCCCGTGGGGGGGCGTGAGCTGCCCGTGGGGGGGCTCCGGGGCTCACGCGGACGACGTAGGCCCTGAGCTGAGGGCCAGACAAGTGTGGGGAGAGGTGCCTGCGGCAATACCTGCCGTGCAGGTGAGCTCCCGGAACTAGGAGGACTGGCTGGAGAAGTCGGACTTTGTCGGGCAAGGAGGGTGAAAGAAGAGTAAGAGGGCTTCTGGGGTGGTGGGGGTGGGGAAGGAAAGGAAAAAATAATTGTTTTCCTTACACGATTTACGTCTGGAGTGAAAGGCAAGAGACTCGGCAGCCCACCGTGCTGCCCCTGGAAGTTGAGCTGGGCTCGCAGTCTAACGCGCTTCCTTTTAGCACATCTCTCATAAAACTCCATTTGGAAGATTCGAGAGCTAATTTGCTAAATATACTTGCAGAAGGTAGATGAAGGGACAGATTAAATCTTATTACCCCTTTCAGATGAGAAACACCGAGCCCTGCTCAGCTCCGAGAACGAGAGAGGAGAATGAATTCTAATTGAATTCATTTATTCTCCTATCTGTTGTTCTCCCACCAGCACCAGGTGAGCTCAGGATCCAACACAAGAATGGTTTTTCTTTTATTCCATTGACCCCGTTGATTTAAATAAAGATGGTGGACTGTGATTATTGCTGTGTTTTTACACAGAATTAATGGTTTCTGGGTCGCACGTTGCAGAAACCCCCTTAGTCATAATATCCTGAGGTAGAATCACTTGAGATATGGCGATGAGTCTCGGCCAGGGCTGAGTCTTGGTCCTAAGGGAATGATGCTTCAGAACTGGGTCAGGCGGATTGGTCCACTTTTGCTGTTTTGATCAGCTCTCTGCCTGCAGTAGACAATGAAAACCAGTGGGAAAGGGTCAAACTCATAAATATTAGGCTCATTCTGTTAACTCACATAATAGCTATTAATTGCCTTTCTTCTAAGGAGCAAAAGGGCATGTACAGTCAATGCCATAATAAGTAATACTGTATGATGTTATACTAAGATATTAATAAATCTAGGCTGGTTCAGCCTTCCCTGATGCCATAGAAGGAATGTAGGTTGGGAAAGGCCCCCCAAGTGGGGCATAGCACCGACTTGCACTTGGAAGAAACCTTTACTTTGGGGTGTGAGCTCTTAGGAGAGACAAAGGTCACAAGGTCATATATCTCAGATCTGAATCTGGAAGAATCAAGGCACTGAAGGGATTTTTTTTATGTCTCTGTGACCTCCTAGATGTACGTTCAGGTGTAAGAGATGATTAGGACTGTCATTTAACACAAAAACTAAAAATTCCAGGGGGTGTCTATATGAAGAGAAGCATTACGACACATCCCACAGTCCTGCCAGCAGCAAGAGGGAATACGTATGTGCACATGCTATATTAAAGATTTGGTTTCTGGATTTGATGCTTCTAATAATAGTAATAGTAATAGTAATAATAATAATAATAACCACCACAACCACCACCACCTAATACATTTTAACTGTATGGAATGGTTGCCTTTTAGAAATTATGCTGTGGGCATGGCAATTTAATCAGTACCTTGAAGTTTTTTCCTTTATCTCTCCTATAGCTAATGGTTTCTGTAGAAAAGGACCAATTGATTTCTTTTTAAAATGTTGCTTCAGGGTAGAGACCTTTATAGGTCATGTTTCAACTTATAGGAAATTTTTATAGTTCAAATATAAATTACATTAAATGTGGGTTTTGTAATGGAGTTAAGGTTAAGTAAAGTTCTCACTTTCCTTAGGCTGTTTATGGTGTTCAGGTGCCTTCCGTTCTATAGAGATAGGAGCTGTGTTAAAGCAGAATAATGGCCAGGGTTGGGTATAATAAGGAATATAATTATTGAGATATAGAAAGAGGTGCACCAGGCTCTATAATCCTATGGTTGGTGGCAGAACCAGTGTTACGAATTAGATTGTGTCTCTCCCAGAAAAAATGTTGGAAGTCCTAACCCCTGGTACTTAGGACCTTATGATACTAGTGACCTTATTTGGAAATAGAGTCTGCAGATATAATTAAGATGAGGTCATCCTGGCTACAGAGGGCCCTAAATACCATGACTGGTGTCCATATAAGAGAAGAGAACACGGTAAAGATAGAGACACAGGAAGAAGATGGCCATGTGATGATGGAGGCAGAGACTGGAATGAATGTATCTATAAACTGAAGAATACCAAGGATTGCCAGCGACCACCAGAAGCTAGAAGAGGCAAGGAAGGATTCTCCCCTACATGTTTCAGAGGTGGCCTGGCCCTGCCGACAACTTGATTCTGGATATTTACCCTCCAGGTCTGCAAGACAATAAATACCTGTTGTTTTAAGCTAGCTAGTTTGTGGTACTTTGTTACTGCAGCTGTGGAAAACTAATACATGTAATTTGGGGGGTCCAGTACAAGATGAACATAAAGGGTCCTTGTTTTTTTTTTAGGTTTTATTTATTCATGAGAGAGAGAGACAGAGACATAGGCAGAGGGAAAAGCAGGCTCCCCACAGGGAGCTGGACGAGGGACTTGATCCTGGACCCCGGGATCATGCCCTGAGCCGAAGGCAGACACTCAACCACTGGGCCATCCAGGCGTCCCTGCAGGGTCCTTGTTAAAAAAATCAAGAATTCTGAAATGGCAACAGCAGATTATTAAACCAAGTTGGGGACTCTCCTGAGCCTTGGGCCTTGAGTGGTTACTCAGGTCACAAGTCATGAATCTGGCCCCTGGTTGCTGGGTTCTCAAAGTGCAGGACCCCTTTTGGTGTGCAGGAAGTGCTTGAAGTGGATTATTACAATGTGCACTGATTAACCATGGGAAGCCCGAAGAATACTCACTTCTTTTTCCGATGAATGGCTGTGTATATCACGCTACCAACAAACAGAACTGCAAGAAATCCTGTGACACTCGCGAGACCCAACGCTGTCTTTTGGAGAGCCAATGTCCTCTGTGTCTCTGCTCCTGATAAAATATCAGGTGGTTTTTATTTTTTTAAATTTTTATTTATTTATGATAGTCACACACACACACACACAGAGAGAGAGAGAGAGAGGCAGAGACATAGGCAGAGGGAGAAGCAGGCTCCATGCACCGGGAGCCCGATGTGGGATTCGATCCCGGGTCTCCAGGATCGAGCCCTGGGCCAAAGGCAGGCGCTAAACCTCTGCGCCACCCAGGGTTCCCTATCAGGTGGTTTTTAATTGTCAGATTATTAAGAGGCTGTTCTGGATGCTCCTGGGTCCCTGGGAAGTTTTCAATCCAGGCTCTGGTGAATATTAATTAAGGAAATGAAATGTACATTTAACCCAAGAAAGTGCTCACTGTAGAGAAACCTTGTAGGGCAAGTCATTGAAAGCCGATTTACTAAACGACCTATTCGCCAAATGACCCATTTTCCTAATGACCACTTTGCCAAGTGACCAATTTGCTAAAAGCCAATTTGCTGAAAATCAGTTGGTGGGACATCCTGCTTATTGGTAACTGGAGACAGTCAAAAACCTTACACCAGGCTCCCAATGGGCTATGGGACAGGGGCAGGGGCCAAACAGTTGTAGCAAAACTCTAAAACTTAAAAAAGATAGTTTGGTGAATTGGTCATTCATTTAATTAATTTCCTATAAAATGGCCTGCTTCCTGTAAGTTCACAAGAATATCGTGGGCAAGGGCACCTGGGTGGCTCAATGAGTTAAACATCTGCCCTCTTCTTAGGTCACGATCCCAGGGTCCTGGGATTGAGCCCCATGTTAGGCTCCCTGCTCAGCACCTGCTTCTCCCTCTCCCTCTGCTCTTCCCCCTGCTTGTGCTCTCTCTCTCTGTCAAGTAAATAATAAAATCTTTTAAAAAATATTATTCATTCATTCATTCATTCATTCATTCATTCATTCATTCATCAGAGAGAGAGAGAGAGAGAGAGGCAGAGACAGGCAGAGGGAGAAGCAGGCTCCATGCAGGGAGCCTAACTGGGACTTGATCCTGGGTCTCCAGGATCACACCCTGGGCTGAAGGTGGCGCTAAACCGCTGAGCCACCCAGGCTGCCCAAATAAGAATAAAATCTTAAAAAAAAAAAAAAAAAAAAAAAAAGGAGGACCGTGGGCAAGGCTTAGAAGAAGGGAAAAGGTTGTCCTTTGTACTCTGTTTTAATTGAGCATAGTTGTTTTAAGTATAATAAATCACCGGGGACTTTCTAAGTCTCTCACTGCAGAAAAATAGCTGGCCAGTGTTTGCAAACAACTGAATTCTCAGAGATGATTCCATTCTTCCTTTATATCACCCAGGTTTAAGATTTTGAATTCTTAAGAATTAGCAACCTTATTTACAGGAACCACCTCCTTCTCCCTTTTTTCAGCAGTGAGTGGAATGGTAAAGCTTCATTCCTCCCTCCTCTGTGAGCAGCTTTCTTCCAGGCACCAGCAAGGACTGAACTGCTGAAGGAAGTCTGCATTTCTGTATTTAGAAGGGGCATCAGGAGGCGACTGCATGTGATTTCTGAGGCTCAGAAGGATTATTGCTTGACTTTTTCTATGGAGAGCCTTCCTTTTGCCCCAGAGGCATTATATGTAATGCCACCAACATGTGGAGGGATTCCCTACTTCCTCTGCTATCTGTTTAGAGCTGCTGCTGTCTTGCACTGGGGGTGCCAAAGCTGCCAGGGAAACAGGATTTTTCTGCTTGATTCTGTCACCAACCTCCCCCTCCTCCACTCCAACCTATTTTTGATTCTTTTCTCAGGACAGAACAGACCACACTATCAATTTTCCAGTGGTTGTTTTTGTATCTCACCTGGCTGCTGGTCATATGAGTCCACAAGCATTTCCTGAGTGACTGCCAGGGAGCCATTGTGGGGCTCTGGGGTAACCCCCAGGAGCTTACACATGAGTGGGTAGATGTGGATGCTGTCAAAAGGCTCAGCTAGGTGATTCTTCTTGAAATCTGGCCCAAAAGCTCTGAATATGGTCTTCATGTCCATGAGGACATTATCAAAGCCATGATCTCCTTTGTTGAAATACATTATAAATTGCTGAAAAATAACAAAAAAGCCATTTTAGATTCCAATCCCCTGAAAGAAAACTGTCCCTTAGTTATTGTCATGCTTGTCAGATCCATGAAATCTTTGAAAATCTAAATAAGGAAGGAAGGACTCTGCTCTGTAGTGCCAAAGAGAAGAACAGGAATGAAAGATCTTTAAGAAAGAGAATAAAGAAAGCATACCCATTCTAAGCATACACAGCAAGAATACTGACAATAGGCTCAAACATAGTGCCTCTGGTAATGGCCTCATGTGCTTTGCAAGATCCTCAATCATGAAGAGAGAAAAGTAACACCTGTAACCCCTACTTCACTGTGCCCACCAAAGCAAGCAGGTGGATGGGGATCCGAGAAGTAGACTCAGTGAGAGGAATTAAGACTCGAAGGATTTTCTGCCTAATGATCAGTTCAGAAGGTTCCCTACTCCCTCAAACCTGGTTGGTTATGTTGGGAATGTGACTATTCATTAAATTCCTTCACATCACTCTCAACTTGTTATATCATGAAGATTTACAAAGAGGCCAGTGACTGTGGGATCTCTCGGCAAGACCTGAGCTTTGGGCATACATCCTCAATAACCTGGGCCGTGTGAGGGATTGCAAACTATCAATAAATTGTTGCATTTTGCTGTGACTATTTCCATCAATGTTAAACAATAACCTTATGAGTTTTCCCATACCTATTATACTCTGAACTTGTAGCAATACAAGAGTATGCAGATTGCAAACATCATTATAATGTTCAGCTCCTGTCCATAGTCTAGGATGAGCGTTCTTCAAGCTATACCTGGGATGGTCTTCTGTCATGTGATGTTTAGATACCACCTAAACTTTGTTCTGCCATGAATTATTGGTTGGTAGTTTACAAAAAACAGACCACCTCATTTATGTCTCACAATTAACTTTGATTTTGGTATTTTCTTCTTTAGATTTGCTTATTATTATTTTTTTTAGATTTGCTTATTTTTTCATAACAGCTTTGTTGAGATATAATATGTATACCATACAATATACTCATTTAAAATGTACTACTCTGATTTTTAAAATTTTGAGAGCTGTGCAGCTATCACTACAATCAATTTTATTTTACTTTTTTACAATCAATTTTAGAACATTTCATCACCCCCCAAAGAAACTCTGTACCTTCATCAGTCACTCCCCATTTTCCCCTGACATCTCTCACCTGCTCTAGACAACCACCAATCTGTGTTCTGTCTCTATAGATTTGCCTATTCTAAACATTTCATTTAAATAGAATCATACAATATGTAGTTCTTTGTATCTAACTTCTTTCAGTGATCATAGTGTTCTCAAGGTTCATTCAAGTTGTAGCATGTATCAGTACTTTGTTCCTTTCAATGGCAATATAATATTCCATTATATGGATATACTATATTGCGCTTATCCATTTATCAATTGATGGGCAGTTGGATTGTTTTAATTTTTTGGTTATTATGAATAATGCTTCTGTGAGCATTGGTGTATAATTTTGTTTGTGAACAAGTTTGCTTAGTATTATTATTATCATTATTATTTTTGATATGTGCAAAGGGCAACCAGCAGGTGTTTTTTGTGTGTGTGTGTGTGTTTTTTTTTTTTGGTTGTTTTGTGTGTGTGTGTGTGTGTGTGTGTGTGTGTGTGAATATACTGGTGAACTGTGCATAATGATCAAGCACACAGGCTTGGGTTCAAACCTCAGGCTTATACTTTTTTTTTTTTAATTTTTCTTTATTTATGATAGTCACTCACACACAGAGAGAGAGAGAGAGAGAGGCAGAGACATAGGCAGAGGGAGAAGCAGGCTCCATGCACCGGGAGCCCGACGTGGGACTCGATCCCGGGTCTCCAGGATCGCGCCCTGAGCCAAAGGCAGGCGCTAAAACGCTGCGCCACCCAGGGATCCCTCAGGCTTATACTTCTAATCCCAAGTCACTTCTCTCTAGCTTTGGTTTATTCCTCATTAAAATGGGGGAGATAAGAGTATATATCTTTAGGGTTGTTGGGAAAACAAAAATGAAATAACTCATGTTAAAATTTTAGTACAGGGCTGGACAGAGCCTTGGTCAGGGAGGGATGTTTGTCATTATTATTGCATAGTGGTAACATGGGAAGGGTTGGTTGGGTGGGATATGGGGTTGGGGGTGGGAAACACTTAGGAAACAGTGGGTTACCGCTTATATTTTAGTTTTTTTTTCAGAACTCTTTCTCTCTAGAGGCTGTCTCCCAGACCCAAGATGACTTTATTCATTTTAGAATCAACTCACCCCATTGATGTTATAACCAGAGTCGGCATACATCAAGATTGGCAGGACCCGCTTGTGTTTGGCAAAATGGAAGCGTTCTGGGAATTCCTCCTTCTTGTATACATTGAGGTGAGGGTGTGCATTCTTCAGCGCTTGGTAAAGAGCTTCCTCTTGCCCTGGTTTGGGCAGGAGCATCCCAAAGCCACCATAGTCCACGATATCAAACTTGACCGAGTCGTTGAACTTGATGTAGTCAATCAAGAGGATCTCAGTGACATTGGGTTTCTTTTTTACAGTAGTCATGCCATGGTCTGATGTGATGATGACATTGAGGTGGTTGGTCAAGCTGTGCCTCTCAATGGCTTCCACCAGGTACCCAATAGTTCTGTCGATTTGCTGAATAATCACTCGTCTGTTCTCTGTCTCAGGCCCAAATTTGTGTCCCACGTTATCTGGCTCTCCATAGTACAGAGTAACAAAGTCAAAGTCTTCCTTGGTGAACCAGTTCATGACAATATCAATGTTCTCCCTCCACTCTGTCTCGTTGCTATCTGGGTGAGTATAAGACTCCACCAGGGACCGCTGAACAGCCTCCCCTTTGTACTTTGCACCTCCCCCAGGATAGTGGAATGATGCTGTCTTCCTCCCCTGTAAACACAGGAAGAGAATTCTATTAGGGCTGTTTCTTATATCTTTGTAATAATAGGCAAAGCTTAAGTTGTTGATGTCCCTGCCCTAGTCCAAAGGCATAGAGAACACGTGAGCTTTGGAGTCAGATGGGATTGGACTTCATTCCTGGCTTCACCAGGATCTCATCAAATCTACAACACTGTTTGTTGCAAGACATGCTATTATTTTACGTGCTCCTAGAAGAAAACTGCTGCCTGTTTTTTTAAATATTTTATTTATTTATGATAGACATAGAGAGAGAGAGAGAGGCAGAGACACAGGCAGAGGGAGAGACAGGCTCCATGCCGGGAGCCCGACGTGGGACTCAATCCCGGGGCTCCAGGATCCCGCCCTGGGCCAAAGACAGGCACTAAGCTGCTGAACCCCCCAGGGATCCCCAAAATGCTGCCTGTTAATCCACAACACTCCACTGATTGTAAGATGCACTCCAACTTTAGAGATGGTAAAATGAAAAAAAAGTGCCTTGGAGTGGAGGAAAAATGATACTTTCTATGTTGGTGATGGTGAGTGAGTTCTTTAATATCTTATGGTTCAGTGTTTCTACATATAAAATGCCAAAAAGTTGATTGTATTTTTGTGAGGATTAAGCCAGATAACTTCAAGATGAAGTGTTGGGATTATGTTTTGCATGTGGTAGGCACTCTTTTCTTTGCCTCCAGGTCTAGCAAACCACCACAAAGCCTTCCCCAAATTGTGTAGAGGATAGTTAATAGGTTTGCCCAGCACCCATTCCACTTCTGCTGGTTTAGAGAACCCTCACTTCCCTTAGAGACTCTGCCCTTGCTTCTGGCTGGTTTGGGTTGTGTGGATTTCACATCAGGCTCCAGAGGTGGGATGTGATTGTGGCAGAGGATATTGCATCCACTGGCCACAGCAGTTGGTTCAGTCTTGGGCCCATGTCTCAGTCAGAGCCAATGAAATTTGATCTTGGGACTTCTGAGTAGGAGGAGAAAGGGCCAGAGGAAGGCTTTGGACCAAAAGTGGGGTTGTTTTTAACAACATACATGATTGCAAAGTCATGAAAATATTCTTCAGTGATCCACTTCAGCAGAAAGGTGGCTTTTGACAAAGCTTGGTAAAATTGTTAGGAAAAAGAATTATATATGCTCACCGATGAGCTAACAATGAGATGGACACATCTCACTAAATAAGTCCTGTTGTAAAGGAGCTCCTCCACCAGGACATGTACATAGTGGGGGCTCAATGGATTTTTGGTTTAGTGAATGAATGACCTCATTTGGGGAGCAAGTACTTTGTTTTGTCTTAGCAAAGCTATTAACTTGAAGAATGTACTGTGACACTTCCTGTATCAGCCAAGATTTTGATGTTCTGAAAAACTCAAAAGTTCATTGGTTTTAGGAGAACCAAGGATGATGGTGGCATCAGTGTGTTGATTTGGAATGGAGAATAAATGACCAGGAATAATTTTGGGATAATGGCACCTGGGTTGTGGCTAATTGGTCAACAAACGAGCAGAAAAGTATGACCAAGAGTAATGACAGAACTTCCAATGTACTGTTTGAGAGAGAGAGAGAGAGAGAGAGAGAGAGAAGCAGGAAAGCAATTTGGAAGTTGTAGGGGATACTGTTGGCTTTCTACCCAGATCCTCTTACAGGACCATTGTGCTCGCATTCACTTCAGCTGCTCCACATTCCAGAAAATTACCTTCAGACTTTCAGCCAAGTGACCAAATCTTGCCTCACCTGGGAAGGTGTTCTATAATGCTCCTTCACTCCTAGCTGCCCATGGCCAGTGATTGACTGTTGGGAGGACAAAAGACCAGCTTCCTTGCCTCAGGTTGGGATACCATGGAGGTGCAATTTATGCTCCAAGGTCTTTGTGGGATTAGGCTGAAGCTGGTCTCTAACTGTGATCACATCTCACTTACCTTCTGCCCTTTCAGTTTCCCTCACTCCTATCTCCTGAGAACTCTCCCTCAATGCCTTACATGTACCAAATCCCTGAAACTTGAAATAAGACAGAAGTCTTTTATTTTAAAAAGATTTTATTTATTAATTGATGAGACACACACACACAGAGGCAGAGGCATAGGCAGGGGGAGAAGCAGGCTATCTGCAGGGAGCCTGGGGCGGGACTCCATCCCAGGACCTTGGGATCATGACCTCAGCCAAAAGTAAATGCTCAACCACCGAGCCACCCAGGCATCCCAAGACAGAAGTCTTAATACTAAATACTGTGCAAGGCCCAGAAGCTCTGCTATTTATAGCTATAGGTGAAATATTGTATCCTCTGCCCTCCAGCATTCATTTTCTATCATGTGGTTTAGTTTTATTTTCTCTAAAGCACTTTACCCAATCTGAAATTATCTTAATATGTTTCTTGTTTACTGTCTTTTTCCCTCTCTCAGAATGTGAGTTCCATGAGATCAGGGACCATGTTGATTTTATTGACTGCTCTTTTCCTGGGACCCAGAAGAAGCCTGGCTTACAGTAGGTGGTAATTGTTGGTTAAATACATGTTGAATGAATGCATGAATTGCATCTGCTTTTATGGGTGCAAAACCCATCCTATTCTCACTTCTGATTAACTTATGGAAATAGTTACAGAAGCTCTTTCTTTTTTGGGTTCTAGCATCTTATTTGTAATCTCTTCAGGCAACACATTTTCATTTCTGATAATAGAATTTCTATGGTTGCTTTAACTTGCAAATCCTCTAATATTTATTTATTGCATTTCTGATTGGCATTACTCATAATTCTCAGTTTTTAGCGATGGTACTTTGTTTAACTTACATATAAATTGACTTTGCTCTGAAGTATGGAATTGGCTGGAAGGATAAAACTTTCAACATTTTGTAGAACATAGTTTGACTGGCTATTTTATTATCTAGAATAAACTGACATTAACATTATGAGGGACTTAGGCAGCTCTACATATCCGGTTGACTTCTTGATGTTTCCATGTTAAATCTCAGGTGTTCCCAACTTGAAATTGGTTTCTTGTGCTGTATTCTCAATGCACACCTTCTTTTTTTTAATATTTTATTTATTTATTCATGAGACAGGCAGAGACAGGTAGAAGCAGGCTCCATGCAGGGAGCCTGATGTGAGACTCGATCTCAGGACCATGGGATCACACCCTGAGCTGAAGGCAGATGCTCAACCGCTGAGCCACCCAGGCGTCCTACAACGCACACCTTCTTTAAAGATATCTCAAGCTGTAGCCTTAGGAAACTATGATTTTTTTTTCATTTTGTCCTATAGGGATTTTAAGAGTTATACTGCTCCATGGAAGAAGCTACAGAGAGAAATGCATGTTTGAGTGTGTGTACACACACACACACTCACACAATTCTGCTTATTTGGGACCTGTGATAATCAAAAGTGCTATTTTCAACAAATACTTCTGAGAAATAATCTGAGCACTTAATAGGATGCAAAAGAGTGGGTATTTACTATTCTACCCTTTAATTAGCATAATCAGTGTTTCCAGTAGCAATAGCAATTGGAAAATCGCTGGTTTTATTAGGTTCATTATTCTTCCTTAGTGTAGTGTTGCATCAATGTGGCTATTACTCTTAAGTTGCTTTTTTAAAACGAGAGTTGGTACTTCCTATGGGCAAAATCCTTGGGTTTTGAACAGAGTCCACCAAACTTCTCAGAACTAATCATTAGAACAGAAGTTTCAGTTTGATTTTGCATTTTGTCTTGTCTTCCTTTAGGATAGAGTGAAAGTCACAAGGTGAACTTGTTTTAGGAAGGCCCTTGTAAAGACTGCTAACTCTGGGAAACGAACTAGGGGTGGTGGAAGGGGAGAAGGGCGGGGGGTGGGAGTGAATGGGTGACGGGCACTGGGTGTTATTCTGTATGTTAGTAAATTGAACACCAATAAAAAATAATAATAATAATAAAAAAAAAAGGAAGGCCCTTGAACATATTTCTTTCTTTCTTTTTTTTTTTTTTCCTTGAACATATTTCATCATGGTTGTGCTTTGGTGGGAAGTATGTGTGGTTTAGGGAAAGGAGTTAGTTTCTCCTTTTAGGAAGTGATTGAGTGGAAAGAGATGGACTCCATGTATGTGATATTCAGAAGTCAAGGTTGATTCTGAGTGTTTTCATTGCTTTTCTGTGCTCCAGAGGAGTCACTGAACGGAAGGAGACAGGTGGCCAAGATTCTATTTTTCTCCCCTTCCACACCCTTTTGGAGGTCAGATTATTATTCTTAGAGCCTTTTGATGCATAATAAAGACATGCTTTGGGTCAATATTGGGATGAATTATCTTGTTATTAATGCTCTAGGCAAAAGCAGCTGGCATCATCTTGCTCACAGCTCTTCCAAGTCTAGGAGACCTGGCTTACAGTGATAGCTGTAGCTGCCCTCCCCACCCTCTCTCCAAATCCCCTTTTAGTTGTAGCCTACAATGGTCCTGATAGAGACTCTTGGCAGCCATGGGGATGTCACTCAGAACATTCCCTTCCATTTCACTCCTTACTATGCTCTATAGGTCCTCCATAGAGAGGTAAAACATGCTCCTAGGTTTTTATGGTTTTCCTGGGCCTTTTTTTTTTAAAGATTTTATTTATTTATTCATGACAGATACAGAGAGAGAGAGAGGCAGAGACACAGGAAGAGGGAGAAGCAGGCTCCATGCAGGGAGCTTGACGTGAGACTCTGTCCTGGGTCTCCAGGATCACACCCTGGGCTGAAGGTGGCGCTAAACCGCTGAGCCACTGGGGCTGCCCTGGTTTTCCTGGGTCTTTAAGTCATGGGTGCCTGCCTTTCTCTGAGGATTAGGACTTCTGAACTTGGTGAACCACTTCAGTCATTAGTCATGTTCAGTTACCAGGCATGCTCATTTAAAATCCAAGCTTGCTCTAAATGGAGCATCTTTTTTCATACCCTGACCATTAGCGAAGTCTTTCTGGAGTCTGGATATGTTCCTGGGCTGTGAATTATGGAAACAAATGTGGCCAGGAATCCTATTTTTTAGGCATCATCCACAAGGCATGTCAATTCTTATGTATCTTGATGGACTCTGGAAGCATTAGTGTCATGGAAGGAAAACATTTTAGTCCTATTAAAGGTGAATGCCTCAATCTCCACCAAGCCTGCCTGGAAGAGACTCAGGAGAAGGATGGATTTTCCCAGTGATGCATACAAGTCAGGCCACTCCCCTAATAGATGGGCTCCTGAATAACCTTTAAGGCAGTTGGTATACTGTTACTGGGAGGCTGACCTGGGGCCATAGGTTTGCTCTGATTGAGGCAGCTTTCCTGGCAACTCCTCAAGGAGCTGGCCAATGGTCCTGTCCCATGGCAGGATGTCAATGGTAGAATGAGATATACCAGCTTGACTTTCACTTGCCAAACACATGGCATGTTGTCAGTCACCTGGCCCTGCACCAGATCCTGTTTTTGCACAACCACTTATGAATTCAGCAAAGAGGAAGAACACTCTGAGTATGAATTGAGCAGAAGGAAACAAAGTCCTAAAAACAAGTGGCAATGAGACAAGAACCATGAATAAGAAAAACTACAGGAAAGAATGCTACCAGAAGCCTCATATCAATGAATAAATACCATACCAAGAGACTAGGGAGGTCCTGGGTTTTGAACAGTGAATTAATGAAGACTGCCCACACCTCCCTAGCAGCAAGACAAATACGTGATTCACTATGAAATCCACGGCTAAATGTATTAGCCAAAGAAGTAATATGTTATGGTTAAGAGTTAAGAGTTGCTGAACCCAGAATGAATTCAAATCTCAGCTTTGCCTTTTGATAGCTTTGTGACTTTGAGAAGTTATGGCAGTGCTCTCGGCTTCAGTTTACTTCCCTGTTAAATGGGCATAGTCAAAGCACCTACCAAAGAACTATTATAAATTAATAAATGTAAAGCACTTAAGTCAGTACTAGGCACATATAGTAAAGTTATGAATGCTATTTTTTTTTTGGCGGGGGGGACAGGATTAATTTGCATGATCTCTGCCTCAAAGTTAAAAAAATGTGACAGAGGGGCACCTGCATGGCTCAGTGGTTGACCTACGCCTTCGGCTCAGGTCGTCATTCTGGGGTCCTGAGATTGAGTCCCGCTTTGGACTCCCTGCATGGAGCCTGCTTCTCCCTCTGCCTGTGTCTCTGCCTCTCTTTCTGTGTCTCTCATGAATAAATAAATAAAATCTTTTAAAAAAAAGTGACAGAAGAGGAAAGAGTCTAGAGCCTGACAGGGGAAAGATGGAGCTGAAGTAGACTCATTGACAATCCCCTATGATTCCCTGAGAGCTAATTTGCCCAATATTGTAGCCTTTAACCACACGTGGTATTTAGATTTAAATTGAAATTAATAAAAATTAAATGCAATTAAAATTTTGGTTCTTCAGTCTCATTAGTCACATTTCAAAGGCTCAATAATCCTATGTGGCTGGTGGCTTCCATGTTGGACAGTGTGCAGTAGAACATGTCCATCATCAAGGAAAGTTCTATCGGATGGCTCTAGCTTAGAGCTGTAGTGACCAGCTGAAGCACTATAATGATTCAGCCTCCTTTAATGACTAAGAATTTTTGAACATTTTGTTTTCAGCATGTTATATGCATTATCTCAGTTAACCTTCCCAATGAGCTTAAGAAGCAGGGACTCTGATAATCTTTATTTTATGGGTGGGGCAAATCAAGCACAGAAAAGAGGTTTTTGCCCAAGGTCACACAGGCGGACAAGGGTGGAGCTGGCCAGATTCTGCTCCGGGAGTCTAAGTCCACAACCTGCATTCTGAGCTGCAACAGCACTACCTTGCTGCATGACATGCCTGTGTATGTTGGAGCACAGAGATGAAGTGCCAGTGAAAAGGGGACCTTTGGAGCAAAGGTTAGTATCTTGGGGAAGACGAGGAGGTTCTACTCTGAAGTGATGATTGTGGAAGCTGATTAAGAAAACACGAAGCTGACAGAAGATTTGGGACGGGGACTTAAACATGCAGCTCTGATGTCTGCCTTTTTGAAGCAATAATAAATGGCCACTGGAATCCTTTCAAGTGAATGTTCTCAGAGTTTTTCATGGTCTGAAGATTCATTAAATGGTCAACTTCATTATTAAGGGCTTTTATGCTTAAGTCTGAGGCCAGTGTATAAACAGTTATTTCTGAAAGAGCTGCTGAATTCAGACACTAGGGTGAGCCCTGGAGGTACAATCATGTTTAAGCTAGACTCTGCCCTCAAAAGACTCATCCGTCGATAATGGCTAAATGCATATTTCATTTAATACTTACATCAAATCTATTAAATAAGTACATCATTGTTATTCCCATTAAACATTTAGGGTAACATGTTTAGAGAAGTTAAGTCACTTTCTCAAGATCACAGCTTTTTTTTTTTTAAAGATTTTATTCATTTATTCATAGAGACAGAGAGAGAGAGGCAGAGACACAGGCAGAGGGAGAAGCAGGCTCCATGCAGAGAGCCCGACGTGGGACTCGATCCAGGGTTTCCAGGATCACGCCCTGGGCTGCAGGCGGCGCTAAACCGCTGCGCCACCGGGGCTGTCCAAGATCACAGCTTCTAACCCCCGTCCCACATGCATAGGAATGAGAAGCAGTGTCCCTGGAAGTCAAACCAGGGTTTCTGATAGTACCTGTCTCTGGGCTGTGATCCAGAGGGGGAGAACACCATTGTCCCACCACTCAGTCTTCTTTTGTGTAGTCTTGAAGGAGTACTTCCAGCGTGTCTCTGTGTTAAACATCATGTTGTGAATCACACCATGATCTTCAATCCAGCGACCTTGGGAATGAAAGAGGGAAGGTGCTGGTAAGTTCTATGAATGGATACTGCCGGGGGTATCAAAGTGATCTTAAGATCTCCCCCAACATCCTTCTGGTTGGCCTACTTCTTCTGGGGGATTGCTGCTCTGGGTGGCTGCCCTGGAGCTTCAGACTTGGTTTTCTGGAGGTGCAAATGTTGGTGGCCATAAAGGAAGGGCTAATTGTATCTCACAACTGCCAGATTGGATCTACTCCCTGGAACAGACCTCACAGTCTTGGAGGAAGCTGGTATTGACTGTGGAGCCTGATGTGGGAGGGAAGGCAGGGCATGGGGAGGCCAGGTTACTTGGGTTATTCTGTGTCCAGAAGGTAAGAGCCTGGAATTTGGATATTTCCTATGGAATGATTTTCCTTGTCTTCTGCTGGCAATGATCTGATTCAATATTGAATATCCAGTGGGCCCAATTCTTGGGAAACATCACAGGGATTTTCCTAGGACTCCCATGCTGTTTGAGGAAAACAATGGAATTAGGAAGGATTTCTGACATAGTTAGGTATAGACCTTTTTCTCTCTCCTTAGAGAGGGAAGGCAGATATTGAGGAATGTGATTAAGCTAGATTATTCTTGAAAACATAAGAATGAACCAGATACAGAAAAAACCTGTAACCTTACATTGTGCCAAGGAAAAGGGGAGTACATGTTGGGGGTCAGTCTAAAGAGTGAACCAAAAGATCCATGGGGATAGCAGAGTCCACTTCCTTACCTGCTGGGACAGAATCCTCTGGGTGACCCTAGTGATTGTAATAAGATAGTGATGATTTCTCCTATTTCCCAGTTAAATCAAGGCAGGACATTTTGTGACTAGAACTTGATAGTCATGGAAACTGAGAAGGGAAAGCTCTTCACTGGCTCAGTCATTGCCAGGCTGCTGGTGGGTAAAGTCCCCTTAGGATGGCCAAAACCCTCAGCTGGGAAGAAGCAAAAACCATTGTTGCTTTATGGTTTCTGCCTTGTAGGTAGACCACACTTAGGGGCACTGAAAGAAGTTGTGCTTCTGTCAGGGATTAGGGCTTTGGGGTCAAGATCCCTGATCAGGAATAAAATTGGATGGTCAACAGTGGAAAAGCATGGACCTAGAGTCCAAGAGAGCTGGATGCCAACCCTGACTTGGCTTTTGAACTTGATGTGTGAACTTAAACAAGCCCCTAACCTGCCTGGCCTCGGTTGCCTGAATACTAGCATATAGGGTTTGTGTGATGAAATCATGGCACATATTTACCACCATGTCATAAGCTAAGATGTAGGGACATTAACTCATCTAATGCTCCCAACAACCCTGCAAGGTGGCTACTATCATAGCCCCTCCTTTAGAGAGTTCTCTCTTTAAGGAAACAGGCGCAGAGTTTGCTCAAAATCATGTAGCAGAACTGGGCTTTGAATCCAGGAGGCTTGGCCACAGCCCATACTTTTTTTAATAGGTAAAATTCACATAAGATAAAATTAACCATTAACATTTTGTTTTTTAAAGAATTTATTTATTTATTTGACAGAAAGAAAAAGAGAGAGAGAGAGCACAAGCAGGGGGAGCAGCAGAGGGAGAGAGAGAAAAGCAGGCTCCCCACTGAGCAGGGAGACCAATGCAGGGCTCTATATTAGGACCCTGGGATCATGACCTGAGCTGAAGGCAGATACTTAACTAACTGAGCCACCCAGGCATCCCAGCTATTAACATTTTCAGTGCACAATTCAGTATCATTTAGTATAGTCACAATGTCGTGCAATAATAATCTCATTCTTTTTTTTTTTTTAAGATTTTACTTATTTATTCATGAGAGACACACACAGAGAGAAGCAGAGACATAGGCAGGGGGAGAAGCGGGATGCGGGACTCAATCCCAGGACTCCAGGATAATGCCCTGAGCCAAAGGCAGATGCTCAACCTCTGAGCCACCCAGGCATCCCTAATCATCTCTTTCTAGTTCCAAGGCATGTTCATCACCCTACGCAGAAACTACGCATTAGCAGTCACTCTCCAGTCCTCCATTCCCCCAACCGCTATTGACCACTAATCTGCTTCTGTCTCTATTGATTTACCTGCTCTGGACATTTCATAGACATGAAAGCTCACAATATATGACCTTTTGTGTCTAGTTTCTTTTACTTAGCTTCATATTTTCTAGGTTCATCTATGTTGTAGCGTATATCTGTACTTCATTCCTTTTTTTTTTTAAAGATTTTATTTATTTATTCATGAGAGATACATAGAGAGAGAGACAGAGACAGAGACACAGGCAGAGGGAGAAGCAGGCTCCATGCAGGTAGCCTGACATGGGACTCAATCCCTGGTCTCCAGGATCACGCCCTGGGCTGAAGGCGGTGCTAAACCGCTGAGCCACCCAGGCTGCCCTGTACTGCATTCCTTCTTATGGCTGAATAATATTCCATTGTATGAATAGACCAGAATTTGTTTATGCATCCATCATTGATGCACATTTAGGTTGTTTCTGGGTTGTCTGGCTATTGTGACTAATGCTGTTATGAGCATTCATATATAAGTATCTGGTTTCAATTCTTTTGGGTATATATCTCAGAATAGAATTGCTGGGGTTACATGGTGACTCTATGTTTTGAAGAGCTACCAGACTATTTTCCGTAGTGGTTGTGCCATTTTACATTCCCACCAACAGTGTCTAGCAGTTCCAGTTTCTCTACATCCTCATCAACACTTGTTATCTTCCTGTTTTTGGTTATGGCCAACCTAGTGGATGTGCAATGGTATCTTGTTGGGTTTGATGTGCATTTCCTGAATGACTGGTGGTGTTGAGCATTGCAGTCTGGGCTCTTAATCCCTCTGCTATACCGTATGTCAGGAGTGGGGTGAAACACCACAGGTGAGAGTACTTTGTTATGGATAGGTGGGGCCCAAGTAGGCAAGAACTTTTAGAGCCTCGGGAATGAGTAATGGAAGCCTTTTGAAATCTACAATGAATTGTCTCCTTGTTATAGTGTCCAAACTTTCTCATGGCTGAGCTGTGCCATATCACAGCAGATGAAACGGAAGTACAGGGTCAAATCATCCAGGGAATAGCTTGCTTTTGCCTTTTTTTTTTTTTTTTAACTTGTAAATCCTGGATTCTGTTCTAGGTGACTCTTCCTGCCCAGTAAAGAGCAAATCACCCTAAAGTGACAAACATCTGTCAATTCACCTAGTCTAGTATTTATCCATGGTATTTTATACTGCCAACATTAGAATCAATTGAACTACTTGTTAAAAATCACAAATTCCCTGGTCTCCTTCTAGGCCTTGCTGAATTCACACCTCTTGGGTGGGGTCTGGGAACTTGCATTTTGACAAGCTCTCCAGGTGGTTCTAGTGCCCACTGACATGTCAGACTACTGGTTCAGGGGCTATTAGCCATTCACATATGGATGTGGATTAGTTCTAGCAGACTGCTCATTACTCCAAAATCTGGGTTGATAGCAGCTCCTCTGAGTGACCAAAGGGAGAGCAGGTAGCCATCAAAACCTGGAGTACTTCAGTATCTGGGGAAGCTTGGGTGCCCAAAGACACTGGGGGATTTGGAGGAGGGATTGAAAGAAGCAGAGGATGCTGCAGGCACAGAAACTTCTCCCTCCAGTAATTCTGTCTTCCAGGCTCTGGGACCCAGAGGTCAATTATGATATCAGTTAAGTAGACTACTCTGGGAACCAATAATAGAATCCATTTTTCCCTCAAAGAGATGTCACCCAAGTTTCAAACACCTAACCTAAAATGAGTTCAGGGAGTATGACCCTTCTATTCTGTGGCATGGCTAGTCCCAGTAATTGCACAAAGGGAACTGTCTCCATGGTGTTTGGGTTATTTCCACTCTGACACTTAAAAGGCATGTTCTAAATCCAGCCAGCAGCTGGGACCAGCAATGACCCAGAAGACATTTCACTGCCCCTTGGTTCCTCCTTCCTACTGCTCAAGGCTCTTTATCCTGGTTAAGGGCCAGTTCTGGAATGTGGGCAGAACAAGACAAAGGATGGGAAATGCTAAGAAATGAACAGCTGCAGAGAGCAGCAGTTTTACTAAAATTGCATTTTCAACTCTGGAGAGAGTCAGGGACCGGACTGGAAAAGCTGTGTGAAGGCAACACTGTTGATCGTGCCTGGAGTTCCAGTAGCAGCAAAGGAACTGGTTTCACTTGGGTCAGATGACGCTGTCCTCCCTGCAGTGCAATGGCACAGAGGGGGCTGCTTTCAGAGGTGGGACACCTTAGTTTGGCTCTTGTAAGCACCTGCTCTCTCCCTGGGAATCAGTCTTCCCCTCCATAAAAGGAGAGGGTTGAGGGACGCCTGGGTGGCTCAGCGATTGAGCATCTGCCTTCCGCTGAGGGCGTGATCCTCGGATCTGGGACCGCGTCCCACATGGGCTCCCTGTGGGGAGCCTGCTTCTCCCTCTGCCTATGTCTCTGCCCCCCACCTCTGTATCTCTCATGAATAAATAAATCTTTTTTAAAAATGAAAGGGTTGATGATTTCCAAGGGCCTTTCTGGCTTTATCCATTCTGACAGTCTGTCATCCATGTCATTTACATGTCTGCGATGTGGGCAATTACGCAGGTTAAATAGGAAGTAGGATGAGCTCTCCTAGAGAACATGATTCCTGGTGCTTGCTACTTATGCTTTAATCAAGGTATAGGGCAGCCCAGGTGGCTCAGTGGTTTAGCCCTGCCTACAGCCCAGGGTGTGATCCTGGAGACCTGGGTTTGGGTCCCACGTTGGGCTTCCTGCATGGAGCCTGCTTCTCCCTCTGCCTGTGTCTCTGCCTCTCTCTCCCTGTCTCTCATGAATAAATAAATAAAATTAAAAAAAATCTGGGTATAATGCCTACTTCCACACCATACCAGTTATGGCAAGGCGCATTCACTCAACTGAGCGTTTCAGGTGTGGGAACCAAGCCAGCTAGATTTGATTCCTTTCTCTTGATTTTCAGAGACCTTTGTTTATATCTCAAACACTTGCAGGGTGAATTTGGGAAACCATCAAGTCCAGTGTTTGATCCAAATCCTCTCTTTCTCAAACATTTTGAGCCAAGTATTGTCCTTGATTGTGCCATAGCATTTACAGTCTAAGGGATGGGGGGAGAGAGTTAAAAAGAGATAAAGGATGTTCTGGGGTGCCTGTAATGCTCACAGGTACCTTCTCTTAGAATTCCCCTAGGAGGGATGCCTGGGTGGCTCAGTGGTTGAGCATCTGCCTTCGGCTCAGGTCGTGATCCTGGAGTCCCGGGATCGAGTCCCACATGAGGCTCCCTGCATAGAGCCTGCTTCTCCCTCTGCCTTGTCTCTGCCTCTCTTTCTTGGTGTCTCTCATAAATAAATAAAATCTTAAAAAAAAAAAAAAAAAAGACCTCCCCTAGGAATGGGCCTTGCTGAGAGGCAGGGCTAGGCACCATATTTTTACCACATGACATCTCTTTCCCACATTCAATTGGTTGGTGAGAAACCCAATTCTCTCTTTCAAGACTTTTTTTTTTTTTTTTTTTTTCTCTTTCAAGACTTAAACCAAGAGATGCAGTAGCTAATCAGCTCATGGTGGGCTCGGAGCAAAAAGAGAAAACTGGTTGTGAGTGAGTAGAGCAGAGACAAGAGAGTTCTTGGGGCTGATTAGAAGACACTAGGCTTTTGAGAACCAGAAACATAAGGTCTGCTTTCTTTCACTCTGTTTTCTATTTTCTCTGTCTCTCATTTGGTTCCCTTGCTTGAGTTTGCCTGTTAGAGCCTTGCAGGGCAGTTGTTTCTCTTGAGCTAGCATGAAAGGATTTCTGTGTTTTAACAGCTGTTGTTTCCTGACATAGCTGGTGATCAACACTTCAATAGACGCCGAACAAAGTGCATTGGGAACACAGAAAAGGGGTTCAGGGAAGGCTGCACAGAAGAGGTGATGCTGGAGCCTGGTGGAAGGCAAGAGCAAATGCAGTTCAACCTTGAACAATATAGGCTTGAATTGTGTGGGTTCATTTATATGCCAGGTTGTTTTCGATAAATACACTGCAGTACTGTTGATGTATCTTATCTTCCTTATGATTTTCTTAATAACATTTTCTTTTCTTGGGAGCCTGGGTGGCTCAGTTGGTTAGGTGTCTGTCTTTGGCTCAGGTCATGATCTCAGGGCCCTGGGACTGAGTCCCACCTTGGGCTCCCTGCTCTTCGGGGAGTCTGCTTCTCCCTCTGCCTTTCTCTTTCTGTCTCTCATGAATAGATAAAATCTTTAAAAATTTTTTTCTTTTCTCTAGCTTAGTTTATTGTAAGAATATAGACTATTATGCATATATAAGACATATTAATCATCCCTGTTATTAGTAAGGCTTCTGGTCAATGGTAGGCTATCTGTAGTTAAGTTTTTGGGGAGTCAAAAGTTATACATGGATTTTTCAACTGTGTGGGGCTTCACCTTCAGTAACCCCCATATTGTTCAAATGTCAACTGTATTTGCTGTGATTTTTAACTATTAAAACTAAGCAGTTCACTGCTTGGGCAGAAGTAGATAGAGATGGTTTTATAATATCCTGCCCCAGTTGTACCCATTGTCAGTTACCTTGCTGAAAGGATTATGTAGCCTGGGTTTGCTTAGTGCTTTTTTTTGTTAATGATCTAAACTTCTCACATGATATGCACTTGGAAACAAGCGAACAGTGTTGTTCAGTTATATTGTTGTGGGCAAACCACTCTCTTGGCCATTGTTAGAAGACTTGAGAGGTTAGTTCCAAAGTTTGAACTAAAATAGGGTCTGGTATCTACCCAGTAAGACTGCTGATGGGCTTTTCTTTTTTTGATTATGATGAAAAAAATGGCTGAGTTGGTTCATAACTTGTTTTTTCTCATCATCTCAGTCCTGGATTCTTGGCCCAGAAGCTCTGCTCTAGAACCTGCAGATTTTTCCGTTTTTGCTGATGTTCTAGGCTATTCCTGGCTTGTGATAGATGAAAGCGATTCCTTTTTTTTTTCCTGATCCTAAGGTCACGACTAGACCTGACTTACACCTATCTAAATACAAACCTTCATGGGCCTTCAGATCATACAAGAAATGGGTGCCTCTGCTGCATTGCAGAGGAGTCAGGGAGTACCATTGGAACTGGGCACACATGGCACTCATGCCATTCTATCCTGCTTATACTTTCCATTTTTTTTAAAGATTTTATTTATTTATTCATGATAGTCACACAGAGAGAGACAGAGAGGCAGAGACACAGGCAGAGGGAGAAGCAGGCTCCATGCAGGGAGCCCGACGTGGGATTTGATCCCGGGTCTCCAGGATCGCGCCCCGGGCCAAAGGCAGGCACCAAACCGCTGCGCCACCCAGGGATCCCGTATACTTTCCATTTAGCATCCATCTCATTTCCTCTTGAATTTCAGATGATTGCCTACAAATATGTTTATTCCATTAGTTTATAAACTTCCTAAGAGTAGGGCTGTGCCTTGTTTATTCTGATATATCCCTGGCACAAAGCATAGGATTATATCCTTACTAGACATTCAACAATATTTGTTGAATTTAATTGAACAAACTCCCTCTTACTTCTGCCCCATTTGCAGATGGCTGGGTATGATCTGAACAAGTAGTAAACAGAAACTAACTTAGTTCAAAGTCAATTTGGGAAAAAATATACTTTAATGGATTAAAAGAATCCATACCATAACTTAATAACTGAATAAGGGCATGCCTCCTCCTCTGCTCTAAACATTTGCTCTGTTCCTACCTACTAATTTTCAGGTGTGACAGTGTATATTTACAGATAGTCCATTTGGGCATAGATACACTTTAATGCATTTCTTTCTTTAACAAAAATTTGAGGAACTGCTATATGTTAGTCACTAATTCCTTTAATCCATCATATAGACTATAAGCATGTCTTCATTTTCCTCCTGATTTGTGATTCATTTAAGTTCACATTCCCAAAACCAAAGAAGAAAATGTTGTGTTAGCCAGCTAGTATGAAATCAGTGAGGAAAAAACAGTTGCCAAATCACATCAACCAACCACCATAAATCAATCCAGTGTTCCATTCCTGAGCTGACAAGCTTATTGAGAAGAACAGCCAAGACACTGATGGGAAGACAGCCCCCACTGGAGCTCAAAACCACACTCACCCAAGTTTACACACCAGAGTGCCACCCATTGATAATCTACTGGACCCATAGCAAAAGTACTTGAAATGAGGACAGGTGAACCAATCAAAATTTAAAACCTTATCAACTACTGTTACAGAATTGAGGCTTGTCTCCAACACGAGGACTCATGATGGCAGCCATTTTTTGGACAGAGAATATAAAATCTTAGAAGCCCATTTTACTAAACTGCTCTTGCTCATGGGTAAGTGCAAATGAAAAATGCTGCTGCTGCTTTTTGACATTGCTTTTTAATTATGCTCATCTATAAGTCATTTTATCCTTGAATAAGACTTGAGAATGGCCCTAAGGCAGAGGCATGATTCCTTAGGAACTAGGCCAACAGAGAATGGGCTTTCACATACTCCACCTTTTCCTTTAATCTGCTGTCAAAAACAGAAACTTTCTCTCTGAATAGCTGGAAGCAGACAGCTGCACTTGAGTTCCATCTGGGAACTCTATTAACACACAGTTCTACCCTTGTCCTGCCTTACTGGCCACTGTTACAGAAATGAGATCTGTCCTCTACATTTTTTTCTCACTTCATTTTCTCCTCTTACCACTATAGTGGGCTGAATGGAGCCCCCCACCGAATTATATGTTCATATTCTTATTCCCAGAACCTGTGAATGTTGCCTTATTTGGAAACTAGGTCTTCACAGATGTAATTGGTTCATGATTTTGACATGAAGAGATCATCCTGAAAATCATTACATGAAGAGATTTACCCATGTTGGCTCTAAAACCAAAGGCAAATTTCCTTATAAGAGACAGAAGAGGAGGGGACACAGACAGAAAAGGAGGAGGCAACATGACCGTGCAGGCAGATATTGGAAGGCTGTGACCACAAACCAAGGAATGCTGGCAGGTACCAGAAGCTGAAGAGGCAAGGAAAGATTCTCCCCTAGAACCTGTAAAGGGAGCATGGCCCACTGATATTTTGATTTTGGGCTTCTGGCCTCTAGACTTTGTATTGCTTTAGGCCACTCAGCTTTTTTTTTTTTTTTTTTTTTTTTTTTTAGGCCACTCAGCTTATGGTACTTTTTAAAAATTTTTTTTAATTTTTTATTTATTTATGATAGTTACAGAGAGAGAGAGAGGGAGGCAGAGACACAGGCAGAGGGAGAAGCAGGCTCCATGCACCGGGAGCCCGATGTGGGATTCGATCCCGGGTCTCCGGGATCACGCCCTGGGCCAAAGGCAGGTGCCAAACTGCTGTGCCACCCAGGGATCCCTCTACTGTGTAATCCATAGACCTGAAGCATCAGCATCTGATTTTTCTACATGTTGGAAATTAGCATAATGAAAAGTTAGGAAATATCCTGGTTTTCCAGCCTTCTTTATTTTCGTGGCTTCCTTTTTTCTCTCCTTGTGGAAATGACTGGTGCTGGAAGCACATCTTTTCTGTCTCCATCTGTTTTTCTTTGCTTTGTTCATCTATGTTTTGGGGAGTTTGTTGACTTCCAGGACTTTTTCAGTGGAGAGTTGTTTCTGGGGAAGCAGGATGGGGGAGCCGATTAAGGTTTATGGCATCTTCTATCCAGGTTTCCAACAACATCTGCATGGTTTGTATTATTATCAGCAGCAGGGATTTAATTTCCTTTCCCTTTCCCTACCTCTCTTACCTCTTTCAGACTCTGTTTTTCACTGGTTAGAGTGTCACATGGGTTGCCTTTGGCTTTCTGATTTACATGTAATTTGTGTATTATATGTCTAGTCCAAAGATTCTCAACTAGGGGGTGATTTTGTACCCCAAGGAACATTTGTCTGGAGACATTTTTGTTATCACAACTAGGGGAGGAATGGTGCTGGCATCTTAGAGGCTAGGGATGCTGCTAAATGCTCTACAACACACAGGATAGCCCCCCTAAGACAAAGAATGATTTGGCCCAAAATGTAAGTGGTGAGATATTGAGAATCCCTCCCTAGTCTTAAAGATCATCCAAGTACATTTGTCCGTGCTTCCTTTACTCCTATGTCAGATAGAAGGAGGGGTGGATTCATGAGTGGTTATGACATCTATGAAGAATTTTTACCTCTTATAGATTGATTTTGGGATAGAATGTAAGCAATCGATCATTTGTGCAAATTGTGCCCTGTGCACCTCCAGGGGATACCACCAACATAGTGTTAATGAAAATAACCTTCCTAGAATTGTGCTGTACACAATCTACACAGTTATAAGTGGTGGCTCTAGTTTTGGGGTTGTCCTGGTGGGGTTCTGGAATTGGGAAAGACTTAATTTCTGGCTGGTAGGGAGCTGGAACCTACCATTGAGTACCCTTTCAGGAAAGGAGAAAATGTTGAGCAGAGAGGACCTCACTTTTATTATTCTCAACCATCCTGTAGTTACGTGAGTTCCCTTTTCACCTCTGATCCATATCTATTTGACTAGATGTAAAATTGCCGAATTATAATATCATAGCTTACGTTTTCTGTAGCCTTTGTCTGAAACGTGGTGATAGCTTCTTATTTGCAGTAGGTTCCTTGGGGGAGAAAAATATATGCTGCTGCATAAGACTTCCTATCCACCCACCACTTGCTTGGCGGGATTTCCTTAGTTTCAGCAGCATAAGTTATTCTCACTGGTCCTCAATCACTTTGCAATAAAAACTGAGATTGCAAAAATGTTCACTGTCATTACCAGTGATGGAGCAGTAAGTACAGGCTTCTGGAGAGGGAGAAGGAATCAGGTGATTTAAACTAGGAGAATGAGCTGCTAACCGTCAGAGAATGGCTTTTCATTTTGGTGAGATCTGAGGGGAATTGGGACAGTTCAGAGAGACTGGGGGGGCCATCCTGGAAGATGGCTGTTTGCACGTGTGCTTACTGAATCTACAGGGAGCCCATGCCCACTGAGCAGTCCCAGAGGTGAAGGTGTGATTTTTTGGGACTGAGTATTGGGGCACTGGATCGCATACCTCCATCTCTACATCAAAAGCACCATCAGGCTAGTGAGGTGGACCTTGGCACCTCCTGCCAGTCCTTCCTCCATTGCTCTTTTCTCTTATAACGGTGCTTGACTTTCCACTGAGAACTCACCAGGCCTCCACTTGCAGTCCACCTGATTTGTGTGGTGCTTGCCAGTTGCCTTAACCCTGACCTGGGGGTGGACATGTAGTCTTAGCTTGGGTGTTCAGCATTGTTCTACCCCCCACCCCAGGCCACAGAGGTTGGTTCTGAGAAGTAAATTGGTCCAATGAAAGCCAATATTGGGAATTTTGTGGTCACTCTTAGAAATAGAGAAAGAAAGGGAGGGGGAAAGGAGAGAGATTGATCATTCTGAGGACTTGGATTATTAATGCCTATAGATATTGATTACGTCTCATAGTACTGTTGTGAGTTGAACTATGTTCCTCAAAAAGGATACTTGAAGTCCTAAGCCCCAAGACATCAGAATGAGACCTTATTTGGGAATTGGGCCACTATAGAGTTGAGGTCATGCAGCAGCCCCTAATCCAAATGACTCGTGTCCTTATAAGAAGATGGCCATGTGAAAACAGAGACACAGGGACAATTCTGTGGATTGGGTGGAGGATGGAATCTATAAGCCAAGGAATGCCAAATATTGCCAACGAACCACAAGAAGTGAGGAAGACAGAAGGATTCCTTATAGATTTGAGAGGGAATGCAGCTCTATTAACAGCTTGATTTTAGGCTTTTGGACTCCAGAACTGTGAAACAATGCATTTCTGTTTTTTTTTTTTTTAAGATATTTTCTTTTCTTTTATTTTTTTTAAATTTTTATTTATTTATGATAGTCACAGAGAGAGAGAGAGAGAGAGAGAGAGAGGCAGAGACACAGGCAGAGGGAGAAGCAGGCTCCATGCACCGGGAGGCTGACGTGGGATTCGATCCCGGGTCTCCAGGATCGCGCCCTGGGCCAAAGGCAGGCGCCAAACCGCTGCGCCACCCAGGGAACCCTTAAAGATATTTTCATCTTCAAATCATCTTCACACCCAGTGTAGGGCTTGAACTCACAATCCTGAGATCAAGACTCACATATTCCACTGACTGAGCCAGCCAGGCACTCGATACATTTCTGTTGTTTTAAGCTGCTCAGCTTGTGGTACTTTGTTATGGCAGCCCTAGGAAATGACTATAATTACTTTCAAATTAATACTCTTCCTCCCCGTCCTCCCTTCCTTAGCCCCCTCCCCCCCATCATTTTTGCCTAAGCAACAGAAAGAGTTAATGCTGACGTGGTGACACACTATGATTGGAAAGCCCGGCCTCTGTGGACATCCATTATCTCCTATGGTTCAGGGATTAGCCATAATTCTGCAGGCTTTCTGGAGCTTCACTATGGGGGCGTGTCCTGTGTTACCTTTTGCCTTTCTACAAAGACGGATGCTCACCCCCTGTTTATCTGAGCCCCATCAAGGACCTTGTCCATGGTAGACAGAATTCCAAAATGGCCCTCAAGGCTCTTGTTTTCTGATATATATGCCTGGTATAACTCTTTTCCCTTGAGCTTGGGTGGGACCTGTGGCCTTGTTTCTAACCAACAGAACATGGAAAAGTTGAAGAGATTCTGCAGATCTCTTGAACCCTAATCAGTTCATTTTGAGTTAATCAAAAGAGAGTTTATCCAGGGTGAGCCTGACTTAATCAGGTGAGCTCTTAAGAGAGGATCTAGAGCAGAGAGGCCCTCTCTTGCAGCCTCAAAGGAGAAAGCTGCCATGAGTCCTATAGCTGCAGGGAAATGAATTCTTCAAACAACCACATGAGCTTGGGAGTGAACCCCATCCCAGTCAACGCCATGATTGTAGCTTTGTGACACACTGAACAGGGGCCCCAGCTCAGTGGTGCTGACTCCTGTCCCATGGAAATGGAGAGATAATACAAAGGTGTTGTTCTAAGCTGTTATGTCTGTGATAATTAGTTCTGCAGCCATAGAAAACTAATACATCATTCTATTTTAAGAAATTTCCAGGTGCTGTGGCAAAGCTCCTGTGTGTGTGTGTGTGTGTGTGTGTGTGTGTGTGTGTCATGAAGATTGGGGGTGGGGATGATGAAACCAGGTGGGAAGAAGAAAACGATCTTTTTTTTTAGAAGAAAAGTATCTTGGAGGAAGTAATGGTTCATTCAACCAGGGAGGGGATGAACTTAATTTTAATTAGTATGCAGGTCTGTGCCCAGCTTTGGGGAGCTGGAGAGAAAATGTCTCCTCTAGAACCAGGGCTTGCTTTGCACCTGGGAGCTTTTTTTTTTTTTTTAAGATTTTATTTATTTATTCATAGAGACACACACACACAGAGAGGGGCAGAGGCACAGGCAGAGGGAGAAGCAGGCACCATGCAGAGCCTGACATGGGACTTGATCCCGGGTCCCCAGGATCACGCCCTGGGCTGCAGGCTGTGCTAAACCACTGCACCACCAGGGCTGCCCTGCACCTTGGAGCTTTGATTCTAGATAGGGGCCCCACTTCCCCCTCTTGCAGGTGGTACTGGGAGGGCCGATACTTGGAGGAAAAATATACATTCTTTGTGAGGATGTAAAGATTGTCTCATGTGGAGAGGTGATGAGGTAGGATATTTTTAATAAATAGCCAGTTTTTAAGAAATCCTCCCTCCCTGAGTTTTTTGTTCAGGACGTCTGTCCTCTCTGCTTCAAGGAGAGGGAGAAAGCATGGGAAGTGGGTATTCCTCCTAAGCTCTGCCCCTTATGGGAGCTAGAGGAGCAGGTGGTGCAGAAAAAGGTTTGGTGGGGACACAGCCAAGTGAGAATACATTTTCTCTGTCTGATTCCTTGAGCTGTCAGAGAAAGGAGACAAAAAGGCACAAGAAAGGGGCTCTTCATCTCTCTCCCTGGCAGAGCTACAGAGGAAAGGAAACAAACCCCCCAAAACATCTGTGGAATCTGGGAACAGAGGGGACATGAGACTGTGTCATGAGGTAAGCCCTAGGAAGTGGCAAGACCTTGGAGACACTTAAATGTAGTTGGCCACTGTTGCCGCTCCCAGGCCCAACAGAGATGCTAAAACAATAATTGTTGAATGAAGAAATGAATATGTTGGAAACTCTTTAAAACTCTCCAGGAAGACTTTCTTTACCAGCAGCAGGGGAAATTGATGAGGGTCATGTGACCCTGGCTCTGGGGTGAGGGCTGAGATATCCACACACCTGACAGCCCCCTGGCATGAGGAGGCCCTGCCGTGGAGATAAGGGCAGCAGATGGCGGCGGGGGGGGGGGGGGTGGAGGGGGGCAGCATACTGGCCCCAGGCAGCTTTGTCAGCTATCTAAGGGAGGCTTGCTCATGGATCCTTGTGCCTGGGGCATGGCTTCTCCCGACCTTGGTCCTTGCCTGAGATCGCCTGGCCTCTGCCCCTTGAACTCTGTCTAGGAAGCTCAGAGAGATGGCCACATGGCTTCCTGGACTTGAGCCTGTGTTGGAGCTGTGCGTAGTATTGCAGCTGAGATGTGAAGCAGTGTGTCAGGTTCCTCCTCCTCCTCTCTCTTCTGTGTTAAATCGCCCAGAGGTGTTTGTAAGAAGACCAATTAATTAGTCATTGAGCTAAGAGAGCCCCCTTTCCCATAGTTTGTGTCAGGCTTACACCCTGGAATCTGATGAGGTCTTTGGGTGCTGACAGTACGAATTTTATCCATTATTTTTTCTATTATGGATGATTCTTTCTCACATTAGAGTCAGACAGAGGTCTGCTTGAGCCCAGCTCACGAAGACAAATGCTGGGGATTTTGTTAGGCCTGGGATAGCCTCTGTTTTATTAATACAACATATTCAGGATATATACTTATTGCCTGGAATCTCTGAGGGTGGGCAACATCTTTCAGAGGGATTTGGAATGATTACTTAATTAGAATCAAAGATGGTGGCGGGCTGTAGTCATGCTGGAGGGAAGGGATTGAAGAGCCAGTGACTGTAACCATCCAGGACTGAGTTTGAATCCTACCTCTGCCCCAGAAAAGATTTGTGCATCTTTGAACCCCTGACGTCTAGCCTGTAAAGAGGGAGGGCAACCTGAGCAACCTAGGCTCCGTGAAAAACCTGTTTTAAAGTCAAAGTCGAGTGAATGTTTACCTGCTCAATAAATGGCAGGTCTGGTTAAAAATAAAAGAGTTCAAAGGAACATTTTTTTTTTCACAGTGAGCTAATTAAAAAGATTATTTGATGTATAACATTTTGTTATTTATAGGCAGTACATTTCATTTGGTCTAAGATCTAAAAAGTACACAGGAGGTACAGTTCAAAGTCTCCCACCCACTGCCCTCCCTGGAGGAACTAGTATCATCAATTTCTTGTTTATTTATCCAGAGGTCTTCTATACACCTATAAATAATTGCATATAGGGGCGCCTAGGTGGCTCAGCGGTTAAGCGTCTGCCTTCAGCTCAGGGTAAGATCCTGGAGTCCTGGGATCTAGTCCCACATCGGGCTCCCTGTATGGAGCCTGCTTCTACCTCTGCCTATGTTTCAACCTCTCTTTCTCTGTGTCTCTCATGAATAAAATCTTAAAAAAATAATTGCACATATATATATATATATACACACACACACACATATTATATGAACCCATATATGCATGCTACTCACATTCTTTGCATCTTGGTTTTGTCACTTAATCCATTTTGGAGATAGCTTCCTATCACGGCACAAAGAACTTCTTCATTTTTCCTCTTAAAGGTAATAGATTATGACATTCTATGGATGTCTGGTATTTTATTTAGCCATTCCCCTTTGGGTGGATAGTTAGGTTGTTTCTATTTTTCCTGTGGTTATAAATGCCAATGCAATGAATAACTTTGTATGTACACTGTACATCGTTTTCTACCCAGCAGATATATATCTGTGGGATAAAGTCCTGCAAGTTGAATTTGCCAAATAAGAAAATTTGTAAGTTCCTGATTGTACTTGATGTTGCCTAATTAATTATAAAGATTTTATTTATTTATTCATGAGAGACACAGAGAGAGAGAGAGAGAGAGAGAGAGAGAGGCAGAGACACAGGCAGAGGGAGAAGCAGGCTCCATGCAGGGAGCCCAACATGGGACTTGATCCCGGGTCTCCAGGATCAGGATCTGGACTGAAGGTGGCGCTAAACCGCTGGGCCACGGGGGCTGCCCCGATTTTGCCAAATTACCCTGCATTAAAACTGTACCCATTTCCATTTCCCACTGGCAATGAATGTAGGAGAGGAATTGCAGTGATTTTATAATTTTAAAAATTTTCTCTTAACTGTTTATATCTTCTCATTGAAGACCTTCTGGGAATAAATAAAAGGTGGGCATGCCTTATAATATTTTGTGCCCATCATATTCTCAGTGTTCAGGGACCCAGAGTCTGCCCATGGGAGATCTTTTAAGTGTTATGAAGTTAATGCCACTGGGAAGTAGCATTCGGTTTCTCCAGAAAAGGGCTATTTAGTTCCTGCTTCCTGGCACTAATAGTTCCCGAATGACTTGCTTCTCAAAGAGTTTACATATAGGAAAATCTCTCTCAGCAGATCTCCCTCTGAGTGGTTATTCAGCTTTATTTTTTAAGTTTCTGATTCAAGTGTCCCTTTGAGAGTCTGATGGAAGTGATAAAACCCTCTCCCCAAAAAAGGTACCAGCAGTGTGTGTATCATTTTGGAGGCTCCGGGAGCTGCCCTGGACTCGAAGGAATGGTTCTCTGGGTAGGGGTGAGGCTCATGCTGCCAGGCACCACTCTTTACCCCATGAGAGGGGTCTGTGGATCCCAGACTCATAGTTGGGCAGAACTAGTTTCATGTGGCCAGGGACATATTCATTCTAGGCCTGGCTTCCCCCTGGCCCAATTCTTGGCCAAGTCACTGATGAATTAGTTATTCAGCCTCTCTGAGCTTTGTTTTTCTCATCTGTGGAATGGGGACAACACTTGCTTTGCAGTATTGTTGTGTTGGAGATATTGAAGCCAAAGCACCTAGCACATGCCTGGCTTCAGGCCCATGTTAGAGAAATGGAAGCTGTTCTTATTCTTACTATAATGAAATCCTTTGCATTTTGGCAACTGGAATTTTGAAATGACCACATTCCTTCCTATCACAGAAGCCTTGAATATGGGAACACTTTTCCTTTCTCTTTGTCTCCTGAGGTCTCTTTCAGTTTTCAGTTCAATTGTCCCATCTCAGCCTTTCCCTGCCTCCAACTGCAAGTCAATTTGCCCTTGCTGTTTTCTCTTGAAGAAACTCTCTTCTTCCTTCTCAGTGCCTCTCCTCATTGATGAGATCTAGTAGTGTCTTTGCTTGTCTCCCCCATTCGGACTACGTGCTCCAGGTGAGCTAGGGAGACTGGCAAGGGCAAAGGCCCTGAGGCAGGTGGGGGCTGGGTGGAGATACAGACAGGTGGCCTTTGTGATCTGGAGAGAAACATGTGAGGGGAAGAGAGATGAGAGAGGCCAGGAAACAGTGGGTCAGGGGCCAGGTCATGAGACTTTCTGGGGCACAGAAAGACAAAATTTGAATTCTCTTCAAAGAGCACATTGGTGGGGCACCTGGGTGGCTCAGCTGGTTAAGCATTTACCTTCAGCTCAGGTCATGATCCTGGGGTCCTGGGATCAAGCCCCCTGCTTAGCAGGGAGTCTGTTTCCTCCCTCTCCCTCTGTCTCTCCACCCCACTCATGCTCTCTTTCCTCAAATAAATACATAAATAAATATAATCTTTGAAAACAAAACAAAATAACAACCACCAAAAAAAAAAAAAAAAAAAAATCAAAGAGCGTTGGTGTCCCTCCAGCTTTTCAATAATAAGCCAGGGAGTCATCTAATATAATTGAGTTCTTTAAAGTTTAATATTTTATTATTTTTATGAAGTTCTTTTAATGATTTAGTTTTGGAAAAGATCACAAGCCATTGTGTATAAGGCAAGGTAAAGGGGCAGGGGGGCCCAGGGAGCAGGGAGCGGGGGCTGGAGAGGTCCTAATTCTGTCTGCAGGCTGGTGCCCTGTAGCCAGTAGGGTTCTAAAAACCGGAATATTCTAAGCTAGTGCTTCTTCCAGTTGCATGAACTGCCTCAGTCTCCTGAGAGCTGACTGAGAATGGGCTCTGTCTCAGGGAATAACAAGTACTGAGGCTTCCACTAGCACTGGCAGACTGGCTGCAGAGCAGAACTTACCTGAGATGGTGGTGAAGTGGGATGGAGAGGTCATTGTCACGAAGGGTGGTGTGAGGTACTTGGCCTTCACGCCCTCCTGGGCAAGGCGGTCCATGTTGGGGGTGTCCACATCCTGGTCGTAGTTCCAGCGGAAGCCATCGAAGGATATCAGCAGGAGCTTGTTGAAGTTCTTCCTTCCGGGGATGGGGTGGCAGCTGGCCAAGCCCACCAGGATGGGCAGCAGCAGTGAGAAGACCCCAAGCCCCATCATGCTGCGAGCACTACACATCACAGAGTTTGTGGGCCTGCTCCTATTTTTCTCCCTTTTTTATCTGTGGTTGAACAAAGTCCAAATTGATAATTGTGCCTGAGCTCTGTTGTGGATTGAAACACCTGGAGTATAACAAGATGTCATGGTTTACGTGATGAAAGGTTCTGGAAATGGATGGTTGTGATGGTTGCACAGCATTGTGAATGCACGTAATGTCACTGAACTGTACCCTGTAAAATGGTAAAAATGGTAAATTTTATGTTATGTATATTTTACCATGATAAAAAAGTCAAGCTATGTGAAATATTTTGGATTTTTCTTTCTTTTTAAAAAGATTTTATTTATTTATTCCTGAGAGACACACACAGAAAGAGAGGCAGAGACACAGGCAGAAGGAGAAGCAGGCTTCATGCAGGGAGCCCAACGTGGTACTCTATGCTGGGGTCTCCAGGATCATGCCCTGGGCTGAAGGTGGTGCTAAACCGCAGAGCCACCTGGGCTGCCCTGGACTTTTATTTCAATTCCACTATTGTGAAGGTTTGAAGAACAAATTAGACTGGTGCTTTCCTTTGCTCAGTATATTCTGTTTTATAGGGAGAACAAATTATTGTTCATTATGACTATGAAAGCAGCTACCATGGATTGAGGGCCTGAGAGGGCCAGGAACTACATACACATTATCTATTCCACTTAAAAAAAAATCCTAGGTAGGTTATTAGTTGGAAATTTCCCATAAGAATTTTAAGAAGTTATTGTGGTTAAATACACATAGGATAAGATTTATCATTTTAACCACTGGGAAGTGTATAAATTCAGTGACATTTAGTGCATTCACAGTGTTGTGCAACTATTGCCTCTATCTAGTTCCAGAACTTTTTTATCCCATCAAAAGGAAGCCCTGTACCCATTAATAGCCACTCATTCTTCCCTCACCCGGTCTCTGGCGACCACTAATCTGCTTGGTTTTACCTCCTCTGGACATTTCATATACACAAAATCATGTGGCCTTTTGTGTTAGGCTTCTTTCACTGAGCATGTTTTCAAAGTTCATCCACATTGTAGTATCCATCAACATTCCATCCTTTTCATGGCTTATTAATATTCTACTGTTTGGATATGCCACGTCTTATACTAAATATACTAAATATCCATTCACCAGCTGATTGACATTTGGGTTTTTTTCCACCTTTTGGCTATTGTGATTAGTGCTGCTATGAATATTTGCTCGAATACCCTCTGCTTTCCACTTAATTTTTCCAACATATCTATGAGGTAGTTTTTACTTAGTAGCGAGGTAAACTGCTCAGAGAGGCTAAGGAACCATTTCAAGGTCACACAGTAGTTATGAGGCTGAGACTGTAATTTTTATGCTTGGCCACATGCTTACTGGGCATTGGAAGAGTATGTTAAATTCCCCAAGGGCACAAATTGCTTTGAATACTCTTAATCATCTTCCCATCTGCCCCACATTTTTTGAGCACATACTATGTCCTAGGTGTAAGAAATACAGAAATATAAATGCAGAGGTTGCCTGTGGGTGGCTCAGAGTCTAGGGGACAGGCAGACAAGTAAAGTGATACACCAGGCTCTGCTAGAAGTGTTCACAGGAAGTGATGTGGGAGCAGAGGTAGAGGGTCCCAGCCTGGAGAAGCCGGGTAGGGGAGGGGTCTTTGGAGGAGGTGGTGCTAGACTTGAGTTTTGCAGGCCGGGAGGAATTAACCTGTTGGAAGCACTGCCACTCCACCACTCATCTGGATATGATAACATCTGCCTCTGGCCTGTTCCTGCAGGCAGTGTTTGCACTTTTAGAAAGATCTATGCATTGTATAAAGATGTCACCAATGGACAAGAGTTGAAGGTCTACTCTGGTGTTCAGGTGAAGGTTTTGGAAAATTTTTGTCTTGATGTGGGTAGACTAAAAGCTGGGTATCAGACCCAGATGGATAACCTATTTCCCCCTTGCTGAAATTGCCCAGAACTCTGTTTCAGGTTTTTGCTGAGGTTGAATCTTTGGGGTGAAGAGGTGTTGTGTCAGGGGAGTTCTATTTTATATATATATATATAACTTGGCTTCTATTAATTAGCGTGTGTTTTGCTATTTGAGGGATTTTCATAGAATTTTGTGATGAGTATGCAGCATTGTGGTTGAGTGTGTTTTGAAGCTTGGGTTCACATCTTGACTCTGCCACTTATTACCTATGACACCTTGGCGCAAGTCCCTTAACTTCTCTGTCTCTATTTTCTCCTCTGTACAAAGGAGTAATGGGGATCCCTGGGTGGTGCAGTGGTTTGGTGCCTGCCTTTGGCCCAGAGCGCGATCCTGGAGACCTGGGATCGAGTCCCACATCGGGCTCCCGGTGCATGGAGCCTGCTTCTCCCTCTGCCTGTGTGTCTCTGCCTCTCTCTCTCTCTCTCTCTGTGACTATCATAAATAAATAAATAAATTAGTTAAAAAAATTTAAAAAGGAGTAATGGTATATTTTCTAAGGTGGTAAGACTTTAATGAGATATTGCACATTGGTAGGAACGCTTACTGCTCATGGGATATCCATGTTCTCCTCCTCATTTCCCAGCACCTTTGTATTTACAGCGGATGTGCTGTGAGTGGAAGCTGCATGCATCACTTTTAGCCTACAGCTGTCTAAGGCTGGTAACTAACCATCTCACTCTCTCATCTTCTGCCACTCTATTAACTAGAGTCTTTTAAAAAAATATTTTGTTTATTTATTCATGAGAGACACACAGAGAGAGGCAGAGAGTCACAGGCAGAGGGAGAAGCAGGCTCCCTGTGGGGAGCCTGATGTGGGACTTGATCCTGGGACCCTGGGATCACACCCTGAGCCAAAGGCAGACGCTCAACCACTGAGCCACTTGGGCATCCCCATTACTTAAAGTCTTGTGTTGAGATGGTAGGCTTTCCATCATTCTGGGTCTCTGAATGACCATATGGAGCATAGTCTCCATCTAATCCATGGTGGAAGGGAGCATGGGAAGTCAACCTTTGTTGCCAAGCCATTGAGATTTTGGGGTTCATTTGTTGCTCTGGCATAACCCAGTATATCCTGGCTAATGCAGCAGGTAAAGCACTTACATTGGTCCCTAGCAGTGTGAGTGCTCGATGTTAGTTACTTGTAGGATGATAATAAATTGCCACTGGAAGTTGGGTTATGTGATCTGATGATGCCAATGATGCTATTTTATGCTTGGACAAATTGGACTTGGCATTCTTTCTAGCATGTGGGAGGGACAGATATTTGAGGGACAATAAAACATTATTACCTTTAGTTTGTGTCCCTGGATACCCTTGGTGGCAATGAACAACATACAGTACTCTTAAGAAAGCCAGACCCAGAGGAGAGTTGCTGTTGATCCCAGAACTGGGATTGTTCAAGGAGAGAATCTTGAGTCCCTGGTGTGTAGCTTCTCCAAGGGAACTGGAATACTTGTGGTTTGGCCCTTTGGGAATTATATACAATTATATAATTATAATCAGTTAGCCCCTTTTTGGGACAATCAATACACATTTCAATATTCTGGAAACATGGAAAAATTAGCTAGCAGTTATGCCACAGACATTCTCTCATGTCCACTGAAGCATCCTTGAAATCTCATATTTGCTGTAATCAGCAGAATTTGGTGGAGGTGGTTGGTTAGAGAAAATTCTCATTACAGTCACTGTGATACTTATGGTCATAGCACTGTACTGTGCCTTGGTTTCTGTTTGGGGCACTTGGGTGGCTCAGTCAGTTAAGTGTCTGACTCTTGATTTTGGCTCAGGTTATGATCTCAGGGTTAGGAGATGGAGCCCTGCATTGGCCTCTGTGCTGAGTGTGGAGCCTTCTTAATTCTCTTTCTCTCCCTTTGTCCCTCCCTACTCTCTCTAAAAAAAAAGGATGCCGTTAAACTTTTTAGAGAAATCTGTATATTTATGACAGTCACTAGAGTGGAGATGGGGAATTCCAAACAGATTTTGGGAATCATCCCAGAGAGAGATAATACATAGAACTCTTGGTTGCAAGTGACAAAAACCCACATCTTATTAGTCTAGGTAAGAAGAGGGACTATGTTTTAGTCTAATTTTGCTCTGGAGCAGACTCTGAAAAAAGGATGGGGGTGCAAATGGTTTACTGGGAGGTGATCCCAGGGAGCGCCAACAGGGGAGTGGGGGAGTGATTTAAGGAAGGGAAGGAGGCCAACATGAGGTGTTTTAGTCTTGAGTGTATGCAGTGCTAGAATGATGAGTACTATGTGCTATGGACATGGCATCTGCTACAGGTTTTTTAGGACATGATTTCCCATGTTACTGAAATCATTCTGCAGAAAGGCAGGGATACCTCTGGGTTCCACAAGCAGAGACTTACTACCCGATATTCTGTCTCTGTGTCTGCCTCTGTCTGCATATCCACCTTAATTTTCTTTCACTCAGGACTGGTTTTCTCCATAAGGTGAGGAATATGACCACAAAAGCTCCTGCTTTTCCTCATTCCAGAATTCTTGTCATCACAGAGAATAACTGTATTTTTCAGTTCCAGTTAGGAAAATTAATCCAAGGGAAGAACTCTGATTGGCCTATTTAGATCCCTGGACCAATCAACTGTGACCAGAGGGTAGAGTCATATAAACTCATGGCAGTCCACTAGAGTAGAAGAAAGAGTACAAGTCTTCTTGTACTAGAGTAGGAAGAGGTACAAGTCTTAGTAGAAGAAAGGGGTAGAAGGCTGAAAAAAGCAATAGATGTCTGTGGTGTAAGGATCAGGAATGCATCCTGTTAAACCTAGTAATTACTGGAACTTAAAGAAGCTTTTTGAATATAAAGTTTCATTGTTCTCTCAGGATGATTCAGCAGAAAGGAAAATACCTATGTGAACTGAACATTTTCTATGCACAGTCTGTTGCTATGGATTCAAATCCTTATTGACGGATCCAAGGATCAATTAAAATGTTTCTCAAGAGATGTAAACTCTGGTAGGGAGTGCTTATGATGAGGCCGAAGTTAAACAAGAAGAGAATTGGCATGTAGGACATTCTAACTTCTTTCTTCCATTGAATACTGTCAGGTTTAAGTTATGCTGGCAGTTATGTACCTCAAGGGAGGATTGCATATAAAGGTGTGTGCGTGCGTGTGTGTGTGTGTGTGTGTGTGTGTATGTGGGTGTGGTATAGGTAGTTTCCAAAGATGACTGTAACATCCCACAGATACTCTTTTGCAGTGTGATTGGGAATTCTTCTGTTAGAAACTGGAGTCATTTCCTTCTCTTGAACCTGGGCTGGCTTATGACTTGCTTTGACCAATAGAATGTGGCTGAGGTGATGGTCTCTGACTTTTGATCCTAGGCCCTAAAAGCCCTTGTAGTTTCCCTTATTTTTCCTCTCTTAGAGGCTCTGCCTCTCCTGCTGAAGGTGCTGTGTAGAGAGGGGCTCTGGAGGATAAAAGACCACGTAGAGAAAAACCAAGTTCCCTAACCAATAGCTGGCATCATCTGCCAGGCCATTGTCAACCTTCTGGTGCAGCTGGGTCTCCAGCTGCATGCAGCCACACAAGTGAGCCCAGGTGAAACCAGCAGAGGAAGTGACCAGCCCACTCATAGAATCATGAGAAATAATAAACTGATGTGGCTTGAAGCTACTTAGTTTTGGGTGTAGCAGGAATAGCCCATGAGGGTGTAAGCACATGAGGTCTGCATTCCCCATAGGATTCAACCCAAAGCTGACTTATTTCCTTTTTTTTTTTTTTTTTTTTTTATTGGTGTTCAATTTACTAACATACAGAATAACACCCAGTGCCCGTCACCCATTCACTCCCACCCCCCGCCCTCCTCCCCTTCTACCACCCCTAGTTCGTTTCCCAGAGTTAGCAGTCTTTACGTTCTGTCTCCCTTTCTGATATTTCCCACACAATTCTTCTCCCTTCCCTTATTTTCCCTTTCACTATTATTTATATTCCCCAAATGAATGAGAACATATAATGTTTGTCCTTCTCCAACTGACTTACTTCACTCAGCATAATACCCTCCAGTTCCATCCACGTTGAAGCAAATGGTGGGTATTTGTCATTTCTAATAGCTGAGTAATATTCCATTGTATACATAAACCACATCTTCTTTATCCATTCATCTTTCGTTGGACACCGAGGCTCCTTCCACAGTTTGGCTATAGTGGCCATTGCTGCTAGAAACTGACTTATTTCCTTAATGTCCTCTTGTTTGAAACTTCTATGAAAATTTTTTTAAAGACTTAAATTTTTAGAGCAGTTTCAAGTTCACAGCAAAATTGAGAGGAAGGTACAGAGATTTCCCACACATTCCCTGGCCTCACGCATGCACAGCCTCCCCCACTATCAACATCCCCCACCAGAGTGGGACATTTGTTACAACTGATGAACACATCCTAGTCACCTGAAGTTCATGGTCTATATTATAGTTCACTCCTGGTGTTGTATGTTCTGTGGGTTTAGAAAACTTCCATGAAATTTTTACAGATTTGGACCATCTCAGGGAAATCTCAAAGCTCAGAAATTATTTTGCCTCCTGGAATCTTTTGCATATGGTTGAGCCTTACGAATTCCTAAGAAGGATCTGACATAAAAGAAAAATTTTAAAAAATGTATTCTTGTGGCTTCAATTCAGCAAGATTCACGTCAACTGTTGAAGTAAGTGCTGGTGTTATTCTAGATCATGTTTTCGAAGACTCAGATGGCCTCAGGGTTAGCAGGATCAGAACAGCCTCCCAGCATCTGTGACATACCCAGAAGGGTTGGTTCAACCCTGGTTGAACCTGGGTTCAACCCAGGTCTCTGGGGGGTTATGTACTATTTCTTTAAGACAATGCCACTACCCTCCTATAAATCTCCAGATACAACCCCAGAAGCATTTACAAAATACTGCTTTAACTGAAGATTGTACTGAAGAACTGAACTTTTGTAAAGTTGCCCGTTGTATGGTCACATCGCTTTTTCTTTCCTCCCCATAATTAATCCTCTCTGCTCTTTCTGGCCACAGTCCTTTCTCCAACATCACCTTGCCTTTTTCTTTTCTTTTCTTTTCTTTTCTTTTCTTTTCTTTTCTTTTCTTTTCTTTTCTTTTCTTTTCTTTTCTTTTCTTTTCTTTTCTTTTCTTTCTTCTCTTCTCTTTCTTTTCTTTTTCTTTCTTTCTTTCTTTCTTTCTTTCTTTCTTTCTTTCTTTCTTTCTTTCTTTTACAGGAAAACAAGCTTTTAATAAAATTCAACACCCATTCATGACAAAATGGTCTTGCCTTTCAAAACCCCTTCAGCTTGCATGCTTCCTTTAACAAAATCTCCATCTAAACCTGCATACTCCCCGCCCCCCAGGGCATGGGAGCACAGTCCACTTGCCACCTATGGACATCCTACTAGCATCATCTTCACTACTCTGGGCATTCTGGTGTGAATTCTATGCCTGTTGGAGAATTTGTTTTCATACTTAGCTGATCCATCATCCTGTACCTTCAATTTCCTGTCCCTTGTTTGACACCTTGGGCCACACTGAGCAGCGTGAATTCCTTTCTTACAGCAGGTGTTCGAATGCAGGCATATTTCTCCTCTCTTCCTCTCTCTCTCTTGTTCTGTTCCTTTTCAGACCTGGGTTGGCACACTTTTTCTGTAATGAGCCAGATAATAGTTTAGACCTTGCAGGCCTTACAATCTCTGTCACAGTGACTTAACTCTGACACTAGCATAAAAATGTGAAAAGCAGCCAGACAAAACATAAATAAATGGATGTGGCTGAGTTCCAATAAAACTTTATTTACAAAAACACACATTAGGTTGTAAACACACATGAGCCATAGTTCCCTGACCCCTGCACCAGAATATTCTCTTTGGCCTGAATATATCTAAATCTTTTGACCATTTCTTCCTTGATATGACTTTGATTTTCTTCTCCATTGTGGTAACTGTTTTCTGAATGCCTATTAGCTTGTCCATGTCTCTTCAAATGTGGCCCCTAGAACAAGATGGATCATTCTGCAAATGTGACAATGTAATACTCTCTCATGCCCCATTCTGAGCAGGAGAAAGAGAACAGGAGTACCATCATCCTTGGGAACTCCAACCTTCTGAACATTTGATGACTTCAGTGAAGGTTGTAAACCTATTAATCCACAGGCTGGAAGGAAAGAAACTAGAAGCATGATCTGTCCAGCTTGAGTTTAACATTTGATGCACAGAGATCTCTGACTTTTCTGATAAAGATTTTGAAGGGGAAACAACCTCTGAAACTGAAACAACCTCTATGCCCAGATGAAGATCCAGTAGATAATCTTGTGAGCAGAACTCCCTGAGAACTGAGAGGAGGGAAAGAGGTGGTGTTAGGACAGTGAAAAGGTCAATAATTAAGGCTATGACCATGCTGGGAGAGGTGAAAGAAGAAAATTAGACTGCCAGGCATGAATAATGAGAAATCTTTGATGGAATTAGCAGTGCAGAACAGATACTAAAGCCTTCTTTATTCCTCTCATAGTCAAAAGTTTTTGCTTAGGCTGGATGGGGGAAGGAAAAGCAAGTATGTTGAGAATTTTCTTTCACTAAATATGGAAGGAGGATTTTGGAAAAGATCTCAGAAGAAAGAGAGACATGTAGTTATTCCTTGGAAGAACCCAGAGGCTGAGCCCCCTCTTAGCATAATGCAGGGATTGGGAAGTGGGAGATGGCATTCAATCAGGTCTTCGTTTGTCCAGCTATATCACCTTTTAAATATCAGCTGTTCTCATAGCCTAGTCCTGACACACTTCTCTGCTCTCTCTAGACTTGCTTGCTAGGTGAGCCCATCCATTCCCATAGCTTTAGCTGACATTTCTGGGCTGATGACTCCAAATGTCTATCTCTGGATTAGACTTCTCCTTTGAACACCAGACTTACACATTTAGCATTTTTCTTGGTTTTTCCACTTGTCAACAAATTTGGCATGTCATTTTTAACACATCCAAAGCCACCAAAGCCAAATTCTTGCTTTTCATCCTCTTCCTTCCTTGTACCCCAAGCCTCTCCCATTCCTTAAATGGCACCACCATCTACCCAGCTGTTTAAGACAGTAAGCTGTTTAAGGCAGTCCTCTTTTGCCCTTTACCCCCATCATCAAGGCCTGTGACTCTAAACTTTACCTCAAGTTGTCTATTCTCTCCATCTTTACAGTTCTTCTTAGTCCAGGATACCACAATATATACGCTGGGCTATGGCAGCTTCTGACTGGTCTTCCTGCTCTTGCCATCAGCCTTCAGCAATCCATTTCCAAGCTGGCAGGAGCTAAAGTGATCTGAGGGTCCCTGCTCTGGCTTCCCATTGCATGGAGAATAAAATCAAGACCTTGAGTCTTTTGTAGGCTCCTGCCCACCTCTGCACCTCCTTCCTACCTTCCTCCCCTTTGCCTCCTCTGCTTCTGTCACCCTAGTCTCCTTTTAATCTTTGAACCCAACAAGCCCCTTCCCATCTTAGGACCTGTTCTTCTCTGGGAAAGATTTTCCTCAGCTTCTCCCCAAACTAGCCTGTCAGCCTTTGTGTCTTAGATTAAATGTTGTCTCTACAGAAAGGTCTTTTCTGACCCCTTTTATGGGGTGGACTTCCTGTCATTCTCCATCTCAACCTCTTGCTTCTCCCTTCATGGATTTTCTTATTTTTTTTTCATTTTATATATTTGTTTTTAAAAAACTTTTATCTCCCCAGTAGCCCATGAATTCCTCCAGGGCAGGGCCATGCCTAGTTTGTTCATCATTGAATTGCCAGCACCCAGCACAGTGCCCGACACCTAAGAGTTGCTCAATAAATAAATCCATTTTGAATGGATAAATAAATGGAGAGTTACTTCTTTGAACTACAGACAATGAGCTTGAATACTTTGTACTTTTCTTAGTCAGACATTATGTGCAATTAGGCATACAATAAATGATAATGGGACAACATCTGTGTCTTGCCTGATGTTCATCACCAATCACTAAATTAGTCAGTTGTGTCTCTTTTGACAGTTCTGTTTTCAACCTAATGATTTGTTCCTTTTAACTTATGGCTGTTGGCTTAGTTTGGGTCTGTTTGCCTGACAAAGTGCAGGTTATGTTGGTATTTGCTCATTTATTTATGATGTCATTAACTTGAAAAATACTTTTGCTTTTGGTAAAAAGCCTTAGTTAGGGCAATGTATTAGTCAGGATGGTTTGGGTTAGCTGTTGTAACAACAATCCCTAAATCTCAGTTGTGTCATGCAGCAAGGTTTACTCTTGGTCACTTACATGTCCAGTGTATGTCTGGGCACTGTGGGAGTGGTCTTTCCATTCTTATCACTTAGAGATCCAGGCTGATGAAAGTCTATCTGTATATGTCTGCTTGATCACCATTGCTGGGGAAAGGGAATGTGGTGAATCACAGTCTCATAATTCTCCTACTTGGCAGTGACATAAGTTACTTCTGCTTATATTTCACTAGATGAAACAGATCACATGGTCATGCCCAACTTCCATGTGCCTGAAAGGTGAACCAAATAATTGTGAGCAGCCTTGTTGACTACCCCCATCAGTTACACAGAAGACCTCATTTAAGTGTACTTATTTGTGATTCCCCTGAAATTGAAATCCATTAGCCTTCAGAAGATATGTGCATTTCCAAGCTATTATTGGGTACTGTTTGGTTTCAGAATGTCAGACTTAAGTTGTTACAGGATGGTGTGCTGTGATAGCTAAATGCAGAGCTCTGATGTTAGTTTGCTTGCGTTCAGGTGCTGTTTCTACTGCTTCGTGGCTGTGTGATCTCTGGCAACTTTCTTTACTTTTTCACGCTTCTGTTTCCTCAATAATAAAATGGAGGATATATTTAAAATAATAATAATAGTATGTACTATAATTTTATAATAAAAATATAATAATATAATAATATCATCTACTCATACTAAAAAAAATAATATCATCTACTCTATGATAGGGATAACTCTGTATTTGAAACATATGGGTTCAAAAGTAGTATTTATTATTAATTTTGGTATGTAGTTACTAAATTTTCTCAAAATCAGGAGTCCAATAACTTTGAATAGTTGATTGAGATCCATCGTTGAAGGAAATGGTTTCTGAAGAGCAAGGCTGGGGGAGAGGGGCAACATTTTGTAGGTGTTGAAAGGATTGCAGACTTCAGCTGTAGGGACGTGGGGCTGAGTCCTAGCTTGCATGCCAGATAAGGTAGACTTTGCTAAGTTCTGTCACTTCCCTGGGCCCCAACCTCATCTGTAACAAAATGGAGTTAATACCATTTTTCAGGGCTGAGATAAAGATTATTTTGTAAGAGAGAATGAAAACTTACCTCAATGATCAAAAATTGTAGGTTACTTCTGTATGAATTTTCTATTGCCATATAACAAAATATTAGTGGCTTAAAACAACACCAGTTTATTATCCCTTGTTTTTCATGGGTCATGAGTCTGATCAGGGCTTACCTGGATTTCACAAGGCTTCAATCAAGGTGTCAGCTGAGGCTGGGGTCTCATCTGAAACTTGGGGGTCTTCATTCAAGCTTATTCAATTTGTTAGCTAAATTCAGTTTCTTGTGGGTGTTGGGCTGAGGACCTCAGCTGCTAGAGGGTGCCCCTCTCCACAGGCAGCTCATAGCATGGTTGTCTGCTTCTTGAAGGCCAAGAAGCGAATCTCCCTGAAACTTCACCTTCTTTAAAAGGGATCACCTGATTAGGTCAGGCCCACCCAGGATGATGTCCCTTTTCATTAACTCCAAGTCAACTGATTAAGGACCTTAATCACATTTGAAAACCTCTTTCCCCTTTCTATTTAACTTAATCACAGATTTTGCCCACACTCAAGGACAGGGGGTTATCGAGGGCATTGGACACCAGGGAGTGGGGATCTTGGAGCCATCTTAGAATTTTGCCTACTGTGCTTTCCATATGAAGAACAGATGTTAGAGGAGGAGTTATCACAGATGAGCACATCCCAGAGGTCGAGAGAGCCTGATGTTGGGCTCAGATAGAGGAGGCTGGGAGGTAAGTGTATAAAACTTTGTTCATTTTGTGTTTCTGTCGGGGGCTGTGCCTTCCCAAGCCAAGATGAAGATTAAGGTGGTTTAGATTCTTTTCTTCCTCCCTCCCCAGGCACTGCCTGTACTCTCCCAGACCTCCCCCTCCCAACCTGAGAGCCTTCAGCTGTGAGTTAGAATCACCAGGTGCCGTGATCAGAGATGCAGGTGAGCAATAGGTGGAATCACAGGGACAGAGAAATACCCACAATACTTCTTCCCAATGGCTTTGCAGATTGAAGGCAAAGGAAAATAAGCCTCAAGTGAAAAAAAAAAAAAAACCCAGAGAGAAAACGCATTTTAAGTGGTGATGTTTTTTCGGAATCTGCCAGATGTCAGAGGCTCTTTGAAACAAAACAAATGCTGTCTCAGTTCTGCAGAAGGAGGCCTGCAGAAGCTGGTGTGATGTGCCGAGAACCAAACTGCCAACCACCTGTGCAGGAAAATAGTCTCTTCTTGCTCATGGGGCCACAGGGCACACTTGACAACAAGCAAGACAAAAATCAAGGTCAGCTAGAAACAAAAAGCCACTAGCCCTGAGGTCTCTAAGTTCCCCTCAGCAAAGCCTTGAGTATGACAGGATCACTCCCAGGGAGTGAGCTGAAAGAGTCACTGAGACCTCTTTGAGAGGCCCTATGACAGATGCCCACAGCTTTCCTAAGGTGACTGCAGTGGAGCAAATAAATGCCGAGGGAGGTCTTGAGCTGGCCCAAGAGCCCCCTTCACTCCCTCTGCAAATCCAGCTCCGTTCTGCACTCTGAAATCGCTCTTAGTACTTGTCAACATCTGCCCTACGGAACGGACGAAAATTGCTTGCTTGTACATCACTGCCAGGCAAGATGGAAAAGGACCCTCCTCTGTCAACAAAAAAGGTGGCATGATAGAGTAAGATGGAGCGTCAGTTTGGATTATGAAGGATTCTTAGAATTGATATAATTCCAAAGGGGGAGGGAGAGCCTCAGCCAGCCGGGGTTTGGAATGACATTGATAAAGCTGGTGGTGTTCAATGGGATACAGATTAGAAGAAGCCTTTGTCCTTGCCCGATGCTAAATGAGCTGCCTGTAAGATGAACTAAAATTCAGAGTTGGAAAACAATTGCAAAAGACCACATATCATTGAGCGTTGTTGATAAATGTTAATGAGACAGGAGCAAGCACTGAGATTGGGCAGTATTGATTAAGAGAGGAAATAAAATGTGCCGAGCGGTTCTTGACAATCTCAGGCAATGACTGCATTTTGTTTAAAGTATCTCTTGCCACAGTATACATCCTTGTATATCTGGGGTGTGATATATGCTCTTGTCTCCTCCATTTCTTCCCCAGTCCCTCCATTTCATTCATTGTTGCTCATTCATTCATTCAACAAATATTTGAGCTCCTACCACCTATCCACACAGCACCAGGTACTAGACTTACAAAGGTGGGCAAATAGACACAGTAGTTTCCCTTGGAGTTTACCTACAGTGGTAGTAGAGATGCATTAAAAAGCAGTTTCGAGGGATCCCTGGGTGGCGCAGCGGTTTAGCGCCTGCCTTTGGCCCAGAGTGCCATCCTGGAGACCCGGGATCGAATCCCACATTAGGCTCCCGGTGCATGGAGCCTGCTTCTCCCTCTGCCTATGTCTTTGCCTCTCTTTCTCTCTCTCTGTGTGACTATCATAAATTAAAAAAAAAAAGCAATTTCGAGGGGCACCTGCGTGGCTTAGTGGCTGAGCGTCTGCCTTTGGCTCGGGTTGTGATCCCAGGCTCCCTGCATGGTGCCTACTTCTCCCTCTGCCAGTGTCTCTGCCTCTCTATCTCTCATGAATAAATAAATAAGTCTTTTTTTTTTTTTAAGGCAGTTTCAAGGGAGGTTGGTGCCTGGGTGGCTCAGTCTGTTAAGCTGATTTTGGCTTAGATTATGATTTTCAGGGCAGCCCCGGTGGCGCAGCGGTTTGGTGCCGCCTGCAGCCTAGGGCGCGATCCTGGAGACCCTAGACCGAGTCCCACGTCAGGCTCCCGCATGGTGCCTGCTTCTGCCTCTGCCTGTGTCTCTGCCTCTCTCTCTCTCTCTCTGTGCTCTATGAATAAATAAATAAATAATCTTAAAAAAAATTATGATTTTCAGGGTCAGGATGCGGAGCCCTGTGTTGGGCTCTATGCTTAGTGAGAAGTGTGTTTGAGGATTCTCTCTCTCTGTCTCTCTCCCCTTCTCCCTCTACCCCGCCCCCCGTTTCTATCTCTATCTAAAATAAATAATAAGTCTTTAAAAAATATGATTTCTAACTTATACTAGAAACTCAGAATATGTGGCACAGTCAGCCAAAGCTGAGAGGTGACTGTCCTCTAGATGGGGACTCTGCACTTGACCCCATCCAGCCGCCGCGACTGACTCAGCAACCCCAGTTAGCACCATAATTTTTGTGTTTATGCAGCTTTCTTCCTTGGGGAAAACTGAAGGAGCAGGTGTGCCCCTCTCACATTTTCCACCCTCTGTGCTACCTTTTCCCTATGGCTGCTGTAATGAAGTACCACAAACCAGGTGGCTTAAGACCACAGAAATTTATTCTCTCATAGTTCTGGAGTTGGAAGTCCAAAATCAAGGTACCTTGCTTCTGAAGGCACTAGAGAAGCTTGTGGCTGCGTCCATCACACGCAGCCTTCCCCTCTGCCTCTTCCGTGTCTCTGTGTCTGACTCTCTCTCTTCTTTTTCTTGTGAAGACATTGGATTAGCCCTCTCCCCCACCCAATCCAGTATGACCTCATCTAAATTTAAGGCATCTGCAAAGACCTGATCAAAATAATGTCACATTCACAGCTACCAGGGGTTAGGCTGGGGGGTATCTTTTTAAAGGGACACTGCACTGTTAACTCCACTCACTTCTAGCTTCCTTTCCTATCCCTGCCTATCCCAACTGCCATACCCTACCCCCGGAAATTCTGCTCTGTCCCCTCACCCCTTTGCCTTCACTGGATGCTTTTTTTAGCACTCTTCCTGACTCTGCCCCATTCCTACTCCTTCAGTCTCAACCCAAGCCTTATCCTACCCCCAGACCACCCATAAAGGGCCTTTGTTTCCTCCCAAATTATACCCCATTCCTTAAAACTGCCTTTTAAAGATTTATTTTATTTATTTTTAAAAGAGATTCTATTTATTTATTCATGAGAGACACACAGAGGCAGAGACACAGGCAGAGGGAGAAGCAGGCTCCCTGTGGGGATCTTGATGCGGGACTTGATCCCAGAACCCCGGGATCACAACCTGAGCCCAAGGCAGATGCTCAACCACTGAGCCACCCAGGTGCCCCGAAGGATTTACTTTATTTATTTGAGACAGAGAATGAGAGATAGTAAGAGAGAGATGAGGGGGTGGGGAGGGCCAGAGGCAGAGGGAGAGAATCTCCAGCAGACTCCACCCTGATCACAGAACCTGATGCAGGGCTCAATCTCACAACCCTGGGATCACAACCTGAGCCAAACCCAAAAGTGGATGCTTTTTTTTTTTTTTTTAGATTTTATTTATTTATTACAGACATAGAGAGAGAGGCAGAGACACAGGCAGAGGGAGGAGCAGGCTCCATGCAGGGAGCCCAACGTGGGACTAGATCTGGGGACTCCAGGATCACACCCCGGGCCAAAGGCAGGTGCTAAACCCCTGGGCCACTGGGGCTGCCCCCAAAAGTGGATGCTTAACCAACTGTGCCACCCAGGCCCCCATAGAAATCATACTAAACATGCAGAAAATCCTCACCTTTGAATATTGACAATTAATTAACAAAATTTTAAAACCACTGTGCAGGCAAACCCAAACAAGTCTGCATCCCTGATTTGGATGGTGGCCTAACCGTCTGAGACCTCATGAGAGAAGTTTAAAAGTATGTGAAATCATCTACATAGCAAAAAAATTTTTTTTTTTTTTTAGGGACAGTATAAAAATGACCAATTTCCCATTAATACTGAAAAAAAAAAAAAAACACCAAAGAAAGACTCTGCTGTCTAGGGAGACCTAGAATAATTGTCTCAGAGATAGCCGAGGTCTATAATTGTCTCACTCCCAAATTTTCTAAGGTAGGTAACCTTATACGATAGAGGACTTAAGGTCCTATTCCAAGGACACTTGGGACCTCAGGCTTTAATGTGTACATACAAATCACATAGGGATTTTTTAAAAAGATTTATTTATTTATTAGAGGTGGGGAGGGCAGAGGGAGAGAATCTTCAAGGAGACTCCCCACTGAGTGGGGAGCCTGACACAGGGCTAGATCCCACAGCCTGTGAGATCATGACCTGAGTTGAAATCAAGAGTTGGACGCCTAACCAGCTATGCCACCCAGGCACCTGTAGGGATCTTAATAAAATGCAGAAGCTGATACAGCAGGTCTGGAGTGGGGCCTGCATCTCTGATGAGCTACTGAGTGGGTGCCAATACCAAAGCTGGCTAGTTCAAGAACCTCACTTTGAGGGATGCCTGGGTGGCTCAGTGGTTGAGCATCTGCCTCTGGCTCAGGGTGTGATCTCATGGTCCCAGGATCGAGTCCCCCATTAGGCTCCCTGCAGGGAGCCTGCTTCTCCCTCTGCCTCAGTCTCTGCCTCTCTCTCTGTGTCTCTCATGAATAAATAAATAAAATCTTAAAAAAAAAAAAAACCTCACTTGGAGTAATTAAGTTTTCAAGGATTTGTGCTACCACTGGGCACATAAGAAGAGAAATTCCACAGCTGTGACACTCACTGAAACTAGCCTGTCTGCCCACCGTCTGACGATGGATGGGGAGCTAAGCAGGAGACGTGGGAACCACAGGTACTTCACCTTTAGAAGCAGGGAATAAGGTACATTGCTCAGGGTGACAGAAAGGTTTTGGGGAGGTTCTTCTTGCTACCTTTGGGTCGGTGGACGGAGTGGGAAAAGAGCAAGTCTGAAAGTGGGGAAACAAAGGTATTTGGAGAGCCAGCTGCCCTCCCTGGACCAAATTCCAAGTTTGGCCTCATGGAACCCTGTCATCTCTATCTCACCCAAGCCTGTGGCATCTGGCCTCTCTTCCCATGCAAACATTTTTCTTTGTACTCTTGGAAAAACTGGACCCATAAATTGAATCCACCTTCAGGCAGTTTAACTTGCATGGCCAGCACTTACTCAGCAGATAACCACCAGCCTCATTAACCTTGGCTCGTTCTCAAGAGGTTTTTTTGGGGTGGGGGGAGGTGGTGGTGGTGATGGTTGTAGAGCTTATGAATTATTCTTTGATAATTTCTGCAGTATGGTGGGGAGCAGAGTCGTATATTTTGTTGAATAAACATAGTTGGTATTCCAATCCCTATTTGTTGGTATTGTTGATGTATGCCTACATGTGTATTGTGAGTGTTGGTGTGCGTGCACTCATTTTAAATGCTGAATAGTGACCTCTCCCTGGAGGTGTCTCTTACCCAGCTGGTATTGACAGGAGATCTGAAAAACTAACGCTCTGGGTTTTCTGAACACCATGTTTCTCAAAACGTGGTCCTTAGCCTATCTGAGTCAAATCACCTGGAGAGCTCACTAACATGCAGATTCCTGGGCCCTTCCAGGGGTCTACTGTATTAGAATCCCTGGCACTGGAGCCTAGGAATCAACCTTTTTATCAGCCCACCCTGGTGATCATGATGCACAAGAATATGAAGAATCACTGCCATAGAGGAGGCTCAGAAGGTTCTTTCTGCGTGTCAGCTGGGTCATTCTACTTATCTTTGGATGGTTGTCTTGCTTTTGTGATACACTTATATTTTATATTACAAAGAACTTGTTTCACACGGATCACTGGGCTGACTTTTTAAATGATCACTGTGGCCCAGCGAGTGACATTTGCTGCTCACCTTCATTTCCTCATGTTCTGTCAACAGCCCTGGTTATCATCTGGGGACTCTTGCCTCCTCTCCTCTCCCAAAGTCCTACAGCTGCTAGGTGGAAGAGTGGGAATGCAAGCCCAGGCAGCCTGGCTTCAAGTCTGCTCTCTTATTCACTGTGGCATGTAGCTATAGCAGACACTGGTGGGGGCTCTGCTTCATTGTTCAACGTGCACACTCCTTTGTATACAGAACTTCTTTCGGCACCCATGTTCTGCTTGCTCAGCCAGTGCATGGGGTAGAGCAGATGTACCAGGAAGTTACTGTGCCAGGAGCAGTCCTCAACCAACCACAGGCAGGGGTTTGTTGTCAACCCTCAAGCTTCCTTCCCCTTCAGGAGACAGGGTTCAGAGACATGCTGTATATAGTCTCCTTGAGTTGCCACAGCAGGACCTGCTCATCATACTTCTCATATTGGTTTCTTCCTTACTGTCTCATGTCCCCACTCCCTTATCAGTGCTTCTCTTAGGATCATCTCCCAAATCAACTACGTATTCCCAAACCCTTATCTCAAGGGGTCTGCTTCAGGGATATCATGTGCTTAAACTGCCTTAAGCCTATCATCTTATTTAATCTTTGCATCATCTTTGCCCAATAGGAACCATGATCAGCCCCATTTGAAGGTGAAGAAAATGAGGCTTAGAGAATAGAAGCCACTCAGCCAAGCTTAGGAGCTGAACCAGGACTAGAGCCTGGGTCTTTTGACACCAATGTTCAGTTCTGAGTCTGCACTTGTACTGTGGAGTTTATGGGTAATTGGTAGGTAGCTTGTGGCATGCGTTGGATTGAGCTTCTGATTTGTTTTTACCATGCTTCCCACACCTAGCTGAGAGGGGGGGCATCATGGTGCCTATCAGTATGGGTTGAGAAGATGAGAACCTGACCTTAGGTGTGGCTGACATATTCCCTGTTGAGCCAGTGTGCCCACCTCAGTTCTGGCGAACTTATGTACCAGCTTTTTGATAGTGACTTGAACTGGACTCTGCAGAGTGAACTCCAGAGAAGACAGATCCTTTCGTGTGGAGTGGCCCCCAATCGTCACTGCCCCTGGCCTAAGCAGACCCCCTCTCCCCTCTGTGAGCCAACCTCTGGGTCCCAGTGAAATGCTTCTTTCAAAATCGACTTTTCTTGGTGGGAAGCCCTTCCAGGGTTTTTGTGTTGATCAATTTCAAGCCTATGATCTTGTTTGCAGCTGCCTGGGTTGTTCCCAAGGTCCGCCTTAGTGTTATAATTTTGCACTTGAAGCCCACAGGCTATTCTGTCAAGAGTAGAATTTCTATTTTTAAGAGAATAAATAATAAACTGCTCTGGAATGGTAATAATTTCCAGAGCCTCCTTAGGTCCAGCCTCTCACTTGGTGAATCCAGTGAATTCTCAGACTCCACAGATGTGAGGAAGTAAAGTCAAACACCCACCCAACAAATATCCATGGAGTGATTAATACGTGCAGGCCTGTGACTGTGTAATCACAAACACAAGATGACATATTATGGAAAAGAAATAGTGATTTGAGAGAGAATAACAGTGGACCAAATTTTAATACCATTATTGCATTTGTTGCGTTGATTATTATGGAATTTATGGATTTTATAATTAAATCATTATAGATCTTATAATTATTATTGATAGTAATAATTCTAGATTATTCTCCATACTTACATTCATATAAAGTGTGCACATGCACATGTGTACATGCACACACAGACACATAAGTGGGATTATTCACCAACTAGCTTGTTTTTTTACTTTAAATATATCACAGACCCCTTTCCAAGAGTGTACATAGGACTGCTTCATTTAAAAAAAATTTCTTATTGGGGCACCAGGGTGGCTCAGTGGTTGAGCATCTGCCTTTGACTCAGGTCATGATTCCAGGGTACTGGGATCGAGTGCTGCATCAGGCTCCCTGCAGGGAGCCTGCTTCTCCCTCTGCCTGTGTCTCTGCCTCTCTCTCTATGTCTCTCATG